>NC_080793.1:85716458-86933958 GCF_028018385.1 Neofelis nebulosa | reverse complement strand
CAGGGGACTGAAATGATCCTCAGTTATTCCTGCCGGTGGCCTGTCCATATCTGCCACCGTCACTTCTTTGCTGAGCACCGTCCACCCCCCTCCCCCACCAGCAGATACATCTTTGAGGGTTTCTGCCGATGCTACCTCGCTACAGCCGCCATCTCCAGAAGCAACCCTCAACCCGTAACTGGTGGGAGCTTACGTGTGTCAACACCCCAGCTCCTGCACCCCTTGGGTGTGTTTTCTACACTGGCTCCCAGAGTTCCCCAACAAGGTTAATCTCCAGTTACCCGCAATGGTAGATAGCTTCAGAGTGAACACTTTGTCGGCAGCCTTCTTTTCCTTCTCTCCCCCAGTTCCATACTGGTATTTCCTGGCACTGCCTCCAAAATCAGTCCTTTTCCCTTGGATTTTTGTTTTAGGGTTGACTTCTGGAGGAATTCAGTTCCAAGACACTGCCTGCCATGCCGCTAAAGCATTTTGGCACAGTCTTGTTACATTGAGCGTTCTTAAAAAGGTCAAAGAGATTTGGGGCATCTGGGTGGCTCAGTCGGTGGAGCATTTCACTCTTGGTTTCAGCTCTCATCGTGATCTCACAGTTTCGGGAGCTTAAGCCCTGCATCAGGCTCTGTGCTGACAGCTCGGAGCCTGCTTGGGATTCTCTCTTTCCCTGTCTCTCTGCCCCTTCCCCATTGTGCTGTCTCTGTCTGTCTCAAACTAAATAAATAAACTTAAAAAAATAAAGTTCGAAGAGAGTAGCAAAAACAAACCAACTTTGCAAACATCACTATCTCCGCTCAGAAATTATGGTCAACCTCCAGTGAATGGAACAAATGGTTCTTAGTCTATGACCTGGGACTCTGTATAACACAGCCTTTTTCTACCTACGGTAATTTTATTTCCTGGAACCCCCACTCCACATGGAGATTGCAACCGTTTGTGTCTACTCACCCTTTCCTAGGGGACACAGTGTTTGTCTTGACCCCGAGAATTTGCTGGGGGCACAATTCCCACCACCTCAACGCTCCCCCCACCCATTTCGGTATATCTAAGGGTACCAACCATTACAACCCGCATCCTCTTTGTGGGCCTTTTTTCTGCTAAACCCACCAAGACTTTGGCACTTTGTTGACTCCTATCCTGGCCTCCCACCTGGACGGTGAGCCCTGCCTGGGGAAGATGAACTTCACCTCTTTCAGACCTACAGTGCAGCCCCATAAACACTAGACAAGGAGGCAAAATCCAGACTCTACCATTTATTAATGGAGTAACTGTGGTCAACATAGATATCACCTCTCAACTCCTGTGTTTCTATTTGTGACATAGGTGTGATCTAATCCCCACCACATGTGGTTGCCGTGATAATTTGAGTGGCATAATAAATCGTAGAAATGCTCTAGAAACTAACAAGTGGTATCCAGAAGTTAGTCGTGATGACACGACTGGTAGAAAACTCCCCCTACGGCTGTAAAGTGGGAATGATACGGTGGCATAAGACCAGGGGCTCCCTGGAGAGCAAGAATGTGATGCTCAGGAAAAATCAGGAAAATACACATCCTTACACGGAGTTTGCCAGAACCCGTTCTTGGGCCACAGAATCAGATGATCATAGCTACTTCACAATATGCATTAATTCTACAAAGTTTACTGTTTCTTTTGAATGCTTATTTCTTTTTGAGAGAGACAGACAGAGACAGAGCACAAGTGGGGGAGGGGCAGAGAGAGAGGGAGACCCAGACTCCGAAGCAGGCTCCGGGCTCCGAGCTGTCAGCACAGAGCCCGACGCGAGGCTCAAACTCATGAACCATGAGGTCATGACCTGAGCCGAAGTCAGACACTCAATGAACGGAGCCACCCAGGTGCCCCAACAAAGTTTATTGTTTGAGGTCAGATCCTTTTCTCCACTGCTCAGAACACTAAGATGGTTCCTCTTTTCGCTCCAAGTAAAACCCGAAGTCTTCAATCTGGCCTAAAAATCCATTTATGCTTTGCCAAGCACTCCTACTCACCTTGTGTCCTGCTAGTTTCTTCCCTTAGCCGACACCAGGGACACAGGCCTCCTCCCTCTTCCTCAAGGACACCAGTCATGTGTGATGATGGATGACTCCCGCCTTGTATCCCTTGTTCTAGCTCTTTCCTCTGCCTGGAAGGCTCCTCCCCCAGAGATGTTGGGCAAACTCCCAAGTCTTCTCTGAAATCTCTCCTTCTCAATGACGTCACTCTGACCACCCCATTTACGATTGTAATCTGTCTGCCCAACCTGGCTCTCCCATTACCCGGCTTTATTCTTTTCACTGTGGTACCCGTAACATCTCCTCCAGTGCACTTAGCTCTCATTTGTTACTGTTGGATGTTTATTGGCAGGGAGTCTTACTTTTGTGGGTTAATATGTCCCTAGCGCCTAACACAGTGCCCAGGACATAGCAGCCACTGAATAAAGATGGTTGCTGGATTTGTTGACATAAGTTCTTACTGTGTGCCAGTGAAGAAAATGACCATGATCCCTACTCTTAGGGGTTTCTAGTTCAGCAGTGGCACTTGTTTAACAGATGCTATTGACAACCAAATACATGCCAAGCAATCTTGGAAGCAAGTCCTGGAAATATGACAGCAAACAAGACAATTTCCCAGCTCTCGTATGGCAAATTTATCTGAAATGGTACAATGATGGGGTTAAGCGTCTGACTTTGGCTCAGGTCATGATCTTGTGGGTTCGTGACTTTGAGCCCCATGTCGGGCTCTGTGCTAACAGCTCAGAGCCTGGAGCCTGCTTCAGATTCTGTGTCTCCCTCTCTCTCTGCCCTTTCCCTGCTCATGCTCGCTGTCTCTCTCTCTCCCTTTCTCTCTCTTTCAAATATAAACGATAAAAAACTTTTTTTAAAGAAATGGTACAATGATGTTTAAAAAAAACAGATATTGGAGCGCCTGGGTAGCTCAGTTGGTTAAGCGTCCAGCTTTTGGTTTCCACTCAGGTCATGATCTCTCGGTTCATGAGTTCTTGCCCCGCATTGGGCTCCACTCTAATAGCGTGGAGCCTGCTCGGGATTCTCTCTCTCTTCCTTTCTCTTTGCCCTTTCCATGCTCACTCTCTCTCTCTCTCAAAATAAATAAATAAACTTTAAAAATTAAAAAAAAAAAAAACATATCAAGGGGTGCCTGGGTGGCTCAGTCGGTTAAGCGTCCGACTTCAGCTCAGGTCATGATCTCACAGTCCATGAGTTCAAGCCCTGCCTCAGGCTCTGTGCTGACAGCTCAGAGCCTGGAGCCTGCTTTGGATTCTGTGTCTCCCTCTCTGTCTGCCCCTCCCCTGCTCATGCTCTGTCTCTCTGTCTCAAAAATAAATAAAAACATTAAAAAATAAAAATAAAAAAGTAAAAAAAAACATATTAAAATACGTAAAGTTCTTGGCCACCAAATTTAAAATTCTAGATTGTTATTTTAGTGTCCCTGTCTTACAGACAGGCACCAAGGGCACCCCGCCTTACATATACCAAATCTTAACAAAGATGTATCAAAACAAACACCGAAATGTGTAGCTCCCCAAGACTGAACTTCTACTTTCAATACTAGGATGTATTTTGATTCAATAGTTTGTATAATTTATTGTCGATGGTGGCTTTTTTGAGGGCCTATTGCTTTGAGTTGTTCAATACTAGATCATATGTTGAAGAATATATAACATAAATTAAATCTTGCCCCCCCAAATATAAGAAGGGCAGAGGATTAGTCTTTTTTTTTTTTAATTTTTTTTAACATTTATTTATTTTTGAGACAGAGAGAGACAGAGCATGAACAGGGGAGGGGCAGAGAGAGAGGGAGCCACAGAATCGGAAGCAGGCTCCAGGCTCTGAGCCATCAGCCCAGAGCCCGATGCGGGGCTTGAACTCACGGACCGCGAGATCATGACCTGAGCCGAAGTCGGACGCTTAACCGACCAAGCCACCCAGGCACCCCAAGTCTTCTAAAACCCTAGTGATGATTCCGGTTTTCATCCTGGTCTTGCCACGGAACTAGTCATGTGACTTCGGCAGGCTGAGAGCACACGCTCCCATCCCCCCACGAGTCAGAACGTGCTGCAAGAGGTGAGAGGTATGGTGGGCTGAGAGCCTCCAGCCCTCACCCCTTCCAGGTCCACCACTGTATTCAAGCCAAAGCCACAGTCTCCCAGGGTGGCTGCAAGCCAAGCACAGAGCAATGGCCAAGGCGCACCATCCACATTCCTGTCCCAACTGGGTCTCTTCCGAGGAGACACTCCAGCCTGGCCGAAAACCTTCTGGACCTTTCAAGGGGTCTCTTCCCATCAATCCTGCCTTCCTGCGTTGCAGTTGGAGGCGCTCCCACTTAACCGTGTTTCCACTTTCCTTTACATTCCCTGCGTACATCTCTTACATTTCTAACTCTGTCTTTGCTTTGCACTTCCCAGAAAGCTTGAAATAACACAAAAGGTACCAGCAGTGATTCCAGAAAGCTGGCAATCAGATGGGGATTTGAGACTGGCTTATTCACCATGGCTGGCGAGGAGGATCACAATCCCAGTGGTATGTGAGGCACGGCTAGTCCTTGGCATCAGACGGTTGGTTGCTCGGTTACAAAAAAATAAAAATAAAAATAAAAAAAATCACCGCGGGTGACCGGGGGACATGTGGTGGAGGGGAATTGCCAGTACAGCGGCCCAGGCATTTTGAAAGTCAAAGGGGGCAGGTGAGTAAGGACCACCAGGACAGCCAGAGGCCTCCATAGTCACTTACAAAGGTGGTACCATGCAGAGCTTGCAGAGGTGACCCACGCCTTTCTAATTAAGAGCGAGACTTCCCTTGTGCAGGAAGATACTGCAGATGCCTCTCCCTGCAAGGCAACACCCGCTCCCCCCTCCGCTGCCCCTCCTGGCTGGCAGGCCAATAACTGCAGTTACCTCCCAGCATAACCGAGCCGGGGACAGGCTGGGCCTGATTACAGAGAAAAGAGAGTATGCCCCCGAAGACCTGTGAGGATTGGCCAGCATATACCGTCAGGGGCAAAGGAGGAGCCGGGGGTTGGGGGGGGGGGGGATTGTGAGGGTGTTTGACCAAGGGGTTAGAAGGTGAAAGTGAACAGGCAGGGAAACGTTGACTTGGAGTCACTTTCTTGGGACATGGGATTTAACACCCCGGCGAGGACCCCGGGGAAGGGGGCCAACACACTGCTTTGTGGCTTTCTAAAGCCTGGAGAGCAAAGGTGAGACGCCTGAGTTGCCGTGGCAGATGGCAAAATAGGATGGAAAAAAATAGATGGAAAATAGGATCAGAAGCAGTTCGCATTCGTTGGAATGAACAACAGTATTCATTTACAGTTCTGTACCAGGGCCATGTTAGCTCGCCCACCTCCTGTCTTAATATAGTCCGGAGAGATCTGGACCATCTGGACAACCTGAAGAACTTCACATTGATCCGTCACATCGATAAGATGAAGACACGGCTAGTGGGCTGGAGACCTTGGTAAGAAACACGTGTGCCGGAAGCTGGAAGACAAACTCTGTAAAGATTCAGGGACAAACCACTTCAGTAAAGCTTTCGGGAATCCTAAAAGGTAGGGCTGAAAAGAAGGAGGTACATGTTTTTAAGGCCAGGGATATGTCAGGCAGTCCCCTCCACAGTAAAGGCATTTTGCTACATCCTGCGTTCCCTATTATGAAATAAAAAGTACAATGCCACCTCTTGCGCATGTCGGGATCCTGTCCCAGTGCGTACCCCGGAGGACATGGAAGGATGCCAGCCCTAAGTGGGGCCTGGATCGGGAAAGAACTGCACAGCAGGTCCAGGCTGTAGTGAAGGCAGATTTCCCACTTAGACCAGAACATCTGGCAGACCCTGTGGTGTGGAGGTGTCAGTGGTGAGAAAAAAATGCAGCGTAGAATTCATAGTAACCCGATTAGGAAGATCCCACCACAGGACCTTGGTGTTCTGGCCCGGGATCATGCCATGTGTAATGGAGAGCTCCTGGCATGTTCCTGAGCCCTAACAGAGATAGAATACTTGACTATAGCATAGCATTGACCATCCGTCCAGATCTATTCATTAAGAGCCGAGTTCTGTCTTGCCTGTCAATTCACAAGGCCAGACGGGCCCGGCCATGTAAGACAGAAATGATGCATCAGGAACTGGGCCCGAGTAAGACCAGAGGACACAAGTTAGCTGCATGATCAGGGAGCACAGACCTCCATATCACCCACATGATGGTACCAGCTCCCTTCCCCAAGCTCTCATCCATGATCTGATAATAAGGTGTCATACAGACAGCTGGAGGAGCAGGAGAAAGCCCAAGCATGGATTACAGATGACTGGGCTCAGTTTGTGGGGGAGAAACTGAAACCCGACAACAGCATTACATTCTCATACGGGCCGAAAGACAGTGGAGAGGGAAAATCTTTTTAGAGGGCAGGCAGTGCTCCTTGTCATCCACTTTATGGAGAAGGAAAGTGGCCCAAAATGAGAACATATAGAGATTCCTAATCATTGGACAGTGGCCCAACCAACTGGTCAGAGCCTGGAGGGAAAAGGATGATGGGAAATAAAAACCATCCACAGGGTAAAGGCGTGTGGATGAGACATACGGAAATGGACAGAAGATGTGAACATTTCATGTTAATACCAGTCAAAAGGCATCCGCCCTGAACATTGGACGACTAGGTTGACAAGATGACTCAACCAGTTGACATCAGTTCTCAGCCCTTGGTACTCTAGAACTGGCATGATGGGTACATGAATGGCGTGGTCATAATGTCAGAGATAGAGGCTACACATGGGCCCAACGGCATAACTTCCACTTACCAACGCCAACCTAATTACTTCCTCTGAATGTCCAAACTGCCAGCCACAGAACCAGTGCTGAGTCCCTGACATGGCTTTATTTCCCAAAGAGACCAACAGCTACCATCCACCCACAGTTGATAACACTGGGCTCCTTTCAATCCGGAATGACCAGCAGTTTCTCTCCCTAGGAACGGAGTCCTATTCCAAGTATGGGCTGGCCTTTCCTGCCCACGGAGCCTCTGTCAGCATCACCGTCTAAAAGCTTATGAAGTGCTTGATCGATAGGCACAGAACCCTACATAACAGTATGTGAGCGGGGGATACAATTTAAGTCAAAAAAATGTCATGTGATCCACAGGTCATATTCCACGCTGTACCATCCAGAGGCAGTCAGCCTGATAGAGTATTGCAATGCCCTGCTGACAGGGCAGCTGGAACACCCCCTAAGAGGCCATCATCTACAAACATGGGGAGCTCTCTTCCAGAATGTAGAATAAGTCCAAACCCAAGATCCCTATATGATGTTGTAAGAAGAATGCAGGGGTCTAGGAACTAAGGGGTAGACGCAAGGATGGCCCCACTTCTCCTTCTCAATGAAACTTGGGGCGATTTGTGCTTCCTGCCCCCCAAGACTTTGAGCTCTGTAGGATTAGCAGTCCTTGTCCCCAGAGAGAATGCGTTTTTGCCAGGGGACAGAGCAAGAGTTCCACTGAGCTGTGGATGCCAGCTGGATATAATGGATTCCTTGTGTCCAGGACCAATGGTGAGAAAAGGAGTCACCATCCCGGCAGGGGCTATTACTTCTGATCATCAGGTAGAGGGGCTAGCTGACAGCCTCCAGAGGCCGCAACATCAGGCTCCAGCACAGCATTCATGTTGAGGCCATTCTGTCCCTGGGCTGCCCAAACAACGACTGAGCACAGAGAGGGTAGTGGAGCTGGGCTATGCCTACACATTTCGGTCTCCTTTAATGGGCAGGCTTGGCTCGGGAGCCCCGTGTTGGCCTGGACTTCCTCAGAGCTCCACTACAGTCCGAACGTCGTCCACCACATCCTCTCCCTTCTGTGTCTCCCTTCACAGGTATCAGGTCAGCACCATGGTCTCAGCCTCCTCCCACTCATTGCTCACTCTTCTCTCTCTTCTCGCCCCTCGTCGGCTTGTCTGCCAATACGTTTCTTGGCCTCCTAATTCTATCTTGGCATCTGCTTCCTGGAGATTTCAAGCAGACGCAATGGGGTGAGGCTAGTTGGTTCATTGTTTTTTTTCCTTTCTTTTCAAGGGAGGAGGAAATCGGGGTGGCTAGAAGGAGGGCATCACGGTAATGCCTGATGTGTACTTCCTATTGTTTTTAAATTTTTTTTTGTAACGTTCATTTATTTTTGAGACAGAGAGAGACAGAGCATGAACGGGGGAGGGTCAGAGAGAGAGGGAGACACAGAATCGAAAACAGGCTCCAGGCTCTGAGCTGTCAGCACAGAGCCCGACGCGGGGCTTGAACTCACGGACCGCGAGATCATGACCTGAACCAAAGTCGGACGCTTAACCGACTGAGCCACCCAGGCGCCCCATTAAAAGTTAAATGAGAATAATGGGAAAATGTAGAATTACTAATATGCTTGGTTATCAAGTCTTTATTGCTCACAAATCCAGGAAATCGGACGTTAAAACCGGTTACTGCTTTCCAAAGGGAACACCTCTTATTGAGCCTATAAAGAAAATTTAAACAAAAGTTAAACAAAAACTTAAAAACGTGTGAAGTGTTCTCATTCTAGCTAAAACCTGAAACTGGTCCCCATCACTTGAGGAGTTTTGGTTTATAAAACCATAGTGCATTGGAAGTGTTCTACATATAAATGGTAACTCGTGGGCTTTATGTGATATTAATTAGTTTTGGTTTTTATGTCTCCATCACCTGCTGACAGGATCTTTCATTAAAAGTGATACTTTATACTACAGTCAGATAAACTTTTATTTTGGTCATGTCATTTTCGTGCTGCCCTTAAGCGTGTAACCAAAGAAAGTAAATTAGGACAAAATCGGTTTTGTGCTTCTAAGATAGCAACCAGGACATTAGGAGTGCACGATTAATGTTTGGACTATATTAGTGTACTTTTAAGCAAATCTATGGTATTGAAAAACATAATCCACTCTACTCAGAAGCAGTGTTTTTTTACTAAAGGAAAATGTGTTGGCAACTGTTCCGTTTCCATGGATTTGTGATTCTAATAGGCCCTGAAAATAAAACTCGATCTTTGCCAAAATCTCACTTATGCTTTATATCAATAACATGCCCTTTATCCCTGCTTACACATTTGGGAAGCAGAGAAACAACACCAATTAGTTAAAAATCCATTAATTAGAACTCTAAAGAACTGATTTTAGGAAAGGGGAGATGTGTGGGAGCTAACACCTAACACTTTATTTTTATGAAAAAGAGAAAAATTGCACAAAATCATGAGGAATTGAAAAAAAAAAGCAAACATCTTTCAGAATACATTTAACAGTAGATATTTCAAATTTAAGGCATTCTCAACATATAATAATATTAAATAACTAATGGCGACCTCAAGCAGCAAGGAGGATACAGTTATGCCCAAGACATTCTACTTCCAGAAACAAATGTATTATACATTTAATTCTTTAATTCTGGTGATGCAAAAGGAAGGACCAGAAGATTAAAGGGTTTAATCCTCAGTTAACTAGGAAATCAAATCAACAACTAGAAATCCATTCTTTAAACGAGTGGCTCTTAATTTAGCTACATGGTAGCCCGATCTGGGGAATTTTCAAAATCCTCAATGCCTAGGTCCTACTTCGGACTAATTAAATCAGCATTACTGGTTTGTTTTGTTTTGCTTTTTTGACTCCACAGGTGATTCTGATGTGTGGCCAAGATTGAGATCCACCACCTTGAATACTACAATTATTTTAATTTTTAGCTTACTACAGTTATTTTAAGTTTTAAACCAGATTAGTTTAAATTGTAGATTAAATCTCTACTGCTGGATGGAAGCATATTTGCCAGGTGACCTTTAATTTTACTAGAGTACTGGAAAAATAATTACATCCAAATGCCATGATTAACATTATGTTTGATGGTCTTCCAGTCCTGAGGGTGGCCGTGTAACCCAGTTCCGGGCTCTGAAATAGAAGGTAAATGCTGCTCGTTTTTTTTCCTTCTGGGATAGAAAGACAGAGTCCTATTTGGGTGGAAAAGTAGATTTCATCCCTTTCCCCGTTCTCCTAGTCCTAAACTCTAATATATATCCTGAAACTGAGTACATCTGGCTTCAGAAAGCAACAGTGAAATAAGTCAGAGAAAAACAAATATGGTATGCTTTCACTTTTGTGTGGAATCTAAAAAATCCAAGGTCATAGAAACAGAGAACAGATTGGTGGTTGCCAGAGTGGGGGAGGGGGCACTCAGGGGGAGAATGGCTGAGGGTGAACAAAGGACGGGGGTGGAGGGAGAAAATAAATAAAAGCAACAAGTGAGAACATTACAAGTCAACACACTAAGGGTGGCGGAGCCCAGAAATTGAAAGAGCTTGGGTCTTTGATGACACTTGTATCACTGAACTAGAAAACTGACTACCTTTAGAATTTTTGTTGTGAAGAAAATTACCGCTTAAGCCACTATTAGCGGAAATTTCCATTCCTTGCCCCCAAGAGCATTTCTAATGGATACAGCTTGGCTCTCTCTCTATGTCTTTCTCCTAGATCAAGGTATGAATCACTCAACATTTACTACTGGCTAATAACTTTACAGTTATTTCTTGAGTCATGTAAGCAACCTCAAAAGATAAATACTACTTTTCTCATTTTATGTAAGCAGAAACCGAGGCCCGTACAAATTAACTGTCTTGTCCATGGCCCTATGGACCTTGGATTCTAAGCCAGATTCATCTGATTCCAGTACCAAGCATCTTAATTACAGTGCTATAAAACCTCTAAGATGTGTACAAGTCTGATGGTTCTGATTAAGTTACATGCTCTATCATTTAACAAGAGCATTTTGTGCTTGTAGGAATACACATATTCTTAATGCTCGACATTTAGATTATTAGATATTTGAAGAATTAATGGGCTTAATTTGGTTCATTGCAAGGTTATAGACAAGCTTTGTTGTTGTTGTTGCTGTTCTGCAAAGACAGGAGACGCTTTAGACTCATTCCAAACAAAATTGACTCAAGTCAATTCATTTTTTGGTAGCACAAAGGACTTGATAAATAGCATTATTAGTAATAATCTAGGACTTTGGTATGTGATCATTATTTTTCCTCCCTAGTGAAAATACAAATGAATAATAGTAAGTAGGGTTTTGATGTCTATGTTTAAGGTATTTACATGGACGTGTTTGAGAGGATATGTGGTGCCACTGTCTGTGGCCTTACAAAGAAAAATGTATCCGTTCCAGGTATTGTGTGGTAGGGTGTATCTCTGCTTTTGAGCATTTACTAGAGAACCAATGGATTAGGGAAAGCAGTCCAGGGGCAGTCGTGTTGAGTTTGGAGTCAGGCTCACCCAATCAACTTTACTGTGTTTCCCCTTGTTTCCGTAAAATGAAGGGAGAGGCCTTACTGCAGTTGTTCTTATGAGACTTGAGTGAGCTGAAATGCAAACACACTTATAATACTTAGGGCAAACAGTAAGTACTTCCTAAACAGCTATGTGCTGAGTAGTGGGATGTGTGCGTGAATAATGACAGTCCTGCCCTCAGGAAGTCTAGAAAATTACCGGTCTTAAGCCTAATGCCTTAAGGGACAAGAGATGGTGTCGTTTGCAAGACAGTAAAATCTGACGCTTGACACACTTGGAATCATGTCCTAATTCCTCAACTTTCCGGGTCGTCAAAAGGTGTGTTATGTCCCAAACCCCAGAACCTGTTAAAGGGACTTTATTTGGGAAAAGAAGATCTTTGCCGTATCACTTAAGTCAGGACCTTCGGATGAGATCGTCCTGTATTATCTCAAAGGGTCTTAAATCCAATGACAAGTATCATAACCAAATATGTGGTGTTAGTTTCTCCAGCTGAAAAGTGGGGATAATATCCTAACTACAGTCTCATTTCCTAGAGTGGAAAATGGGATAATGCAGCCTGGAGACACGAGGAGGCGTTAAAAATGACATTTAATGAGCGCTTACCAGGTTCATTCACTGTGCTAAACGCTATGTATGATTTATTGATCTCTATTTTATCGAGCTGGTAACAAACATTCAGAGATATACAGTAATTTGCCAAAGCCACAAAGCGAAAAACCCGGGATTAAAATTCAAACCGACTTCCGAGAACACCCTTTTATCCTTCAGGCTAGACTACCAGAGAGGGTGCAAATGAAAGCACTCTTAAAAAAAAAAAAAAAAAAATCAATTATTTTGGTATTAGCTCAGTCGCCACCCCAGGACTCCGTTTCATTTATTTTTGGGACAGAGAGAGACAGAGCATGAACGGGGGAGGGGCAGAGAGAGAGGGAGACACAGAATCGGAAACAGGCTCCAGGCTCCGAGCCATCAGCCCAGAGCCTGACGCGGGGCTCGAACTCAGGGACCGCGAGATCGTGACCTGGCTGAAGTCGGACGCTTAACCGACTGCGCCACCCAGGCGCCCCCCGGACTCCGTTTCAACGGACGCGTGGGCGAGAAGCTGCCTTCCTTTCTCGGGCCTGGGGACGACAGGGTTAACGACGTCACTTTCCGGCGCCGGCGATACGCGATCGCCCTACGGATCCTGTCAAGGGCCAATACCCGCGCACGGCGCAGCCGTGGCGCCTCCAGAGGAAGTGCTGGAAGCGGACCAATAGAAATGCCGAATTTCCGTTTTCCTGGCTAAGGCCTCTCCTTTAACCCCAGCTCCGTTGCGCTAGAAGGAAAAGGCGGGCCTGGGGGCGGGGCAAGTCGAGGAAGCGGAAGCGGCGCCGCGGAGCGTGGCCCCCGCCCGCCTCGGCCCCACGTGTGCGGTGAGTACGGCGGCCTCGGCGGCCGCCCCTGGAGGGGTTCGTTCGCCCCCTTCCCCGGGCTGCAGGGGGTGGGTCTGTCCGAGCCGCCAGAGGGTAGAGGTGCTCGCGCCTGTCACCCGCTGGATAGTCTTCTGTGGCCTTTTCTGTTCTGGGAGAGTCGGGGGAGACGGGAGACTGGTGACCGGGGCGGGTTCACGACTTGTCTTCCTCTTGCTTTGCCCTGAGAGGGCTGCTGGGTTGGCCCGAGCTTCCTTCCCTCTAGGATCCCGGCCCGTGCCCGTGGCGGTCAGCCTTTCTGTCGTGTGTGGCAAACATCCACTCGACCCTGTGCACGCTGGGGGCCGAGGGTACAGGCTGAACGTAGTTGAACGTTATCAGCGCTAGGAAGGAAACGAGCTTGGTGCCGTGGTGGAGGATAGGGGAGTCTGAAGGGGTCTCTAAGCTGATACCTAAAGCGTAAGAGGCAACTCTGAAATCTGGAAGCCCAGGGAAAACTACTTTAAACAGAGGCAGTAACTTGGGCTAAGTCCCTGCGGTGGCAGCTAGAGAAAGGGGACCAATGTGAGCTCGGAGTGCAGCGATACAAGATAAAGTTAGAGGGGTAGCGTGGCCGCGGTTCTGTAAGGCTTTAAAGGCCGTGATGAGTGGTTGAGATTCGATTTCTATACAGTGGGGAAACCCGTTTCTGTTCTCATTTGCAGAAAACATTGGAGGCTTGTAAGGAAGACACCTGGTTGACCCAGGTTCTCTTTAGGAATTGTCTACAATTTCGATTATTATTGAGTATATCATTGAAAAGTATTGATGTTTTCCATTAGGTGGGTGGTAGTGGAGGTGGAAGTTGACGAGTTGGAAGTATTTTTAAAAGCGGTGTCAAAAGAATTTATGGAAGGATTGAACATAGCAAACCAGGGAGAGCAAAACGTCAAGGGTAGTTCTCCTGAGATGATGTGTGGCTGGCTGAGATGGCAAAAATAGGGTGGGGTGGATTAGATGAGGATGTTTTTCTTTGGGGGTGTTTTGCAGTGGAGTTATAGTTGAAGAATTTATTTTGGACTTACTAAGGCTGAAGTGCCTGTAAGACACGTAAACCAAAGCGTCAGGGAGGCAGTTAGATACACAAGTCTGGAACCCAGGGAGCAGTTCTGAGTGGGAAGTAATTTGGGAGTTCTCAGCATAGAAAGCCAGGGTATTGGATGAGATCACTTAGGGAGGAACGTGGAGAGAGAGGGGGACACTTGAGAAATACCACTATTTGGAGGTTGCATATTGAAGGTTTACCTCTTTCATAGTTCCGTGCTAAGCTTGTTGAGAGGGTGGGATCAGTCACTTGCCCTTCTGTGCCTGGAAAATCTTTGCTGTTTCATTCCACAAGGCAAAATTGGCCTCTTAGCTCTGTGGGTTTTTGAACGCTTTATATGTGATTCAGTTGTAACAGTTATGTTGTGTTTTATTTATTTTTTTTTTAAAGCCTTTTAATGTTTTATTTATTTTTGAGAGAGAGAGTGTGTGAGCAGGGGAGGGGCAGAGAGAGAGGGAGACACAGAATCCGAAGCAAGCTCCAGGCTCTGAGCTGCCAGCCCTGAGCCCGACGTGGGGCTCAAACCCACGAACCCACAAGATCATGACCTGAGCTGAAGTCGGATGCTTAACCAACTGAGCCACCCAGGCGCCCCGATTATGTTGTGTTTTAATTTTGTTTGCTTCTACTCCACCACTTTGAATTTCTTTTTCATCTATTTTATTCAACGCAGTAGCTTTCTAGCACAGAGTGTATAGGTATGCAGTATGTTTCAAGTCCAAGGTGTGAAATTGTAAGAAGGCCATCAAAATGTGCCAGAAAGGATTAAGAATGAGAATCATTTGGGAAAGAAGGTAGGCGTGTGGAGAAGAAATAATAAATTCATTTAAGGACATATGGGTGGCTCATTCAGTTAAGCGTCCAACTCTTGAGTTTTGGCTCAGGTCGTAACCCCCCTGTTCGTGAGTTTGAGACCTGTGTTGGGCCCTGCACTGACTGCCCTGAGCGCGCTTAGGATTTTCTCTCCCCCTTTCTCTGTCCCTCCCGTGCTTGCTCTTTCTCTTGTGCGAGTGCGTGCTCTCTCTCTCTCTCTCTCTCTCGCTCTCGCTCTCCCTCTCTCTCAAAAATGAATAAACCAAAAAAAAAAAAAAAAGTTGTCATTTAAGCTGGATTTGAAGGGTGGGTAGGGTTAATATTTGATAGAATGGCTTTAAAGTTTGAAGACATTTGGCTTGGGTGTGTTGTTTGTGATGAGGGTATGTTAGGACTAAATTTTGGATGACGGTTTGAAGTATTTCGTGTTGTCAGTTAGGAAACTTTTGAAGCTGTTGGAGCAGCGAGATGGTACGAAATTGGTGACTTTGTAGATCAGGCAGCAGAGAGTGGATCACAGCAGCTGGGATCCAACAGCAAAAACCAAGCTGAGCAAGAGATACAGAGCCTGAATGGGGAATAGCGGAAGGGGAAAAAGAGGAGACAGTTCCGAAAGCCAAAGAAAGGTGCTGATTAGATGTGATGGTACAGGCTCCCCAAGCAAATGCATCCTGCCAAGTGAAAGAAGTAAGACCCAAAAGGCTATCTACATGCAGCTTGACTTTGTTTATACGACCTGTTTGAAAAGAGGTGCAACCAGAGGGACGGAAAACAGATCAGTGATTGCCACGAGAGCCAGGAGGGGACGATGGCAGAGGGGCTCCCCTGGGGACTTTCTGGAGTTAAAACAGTACCCTAATGCACTTTGGTGGAGGAGACAGGACTCTGCATTTGTCAGAATCAGCGCCCTCCACCAAAGAGTGAGCTTGACTGCGGGTGCAAAAAAGTCAGCCGTCGTGTCTGGAAATGGAATGCAGACCACGAAAACTAAATCTAACTTGTACAAACCTATAAAATGACCTCACTGAAGGGAGTGGTGGGGGAAGTTGACCTAAGTAATTTTGAAAAACAGTACTGTAAATGGATACTGTTGGGGGGGGGGGGAAGAAAGTTGTCAATAAACTGTGGTGGAGTTGGGAAGTTCATTTCCCATGGGCATACGGTGTGGCATTCTGAAACTACATGTGCTACGCAGATCACTGGTGGCAAGTTTCTCCCTGTCAAGAGAAAAAAGTGACAAGGCAAGAGGGGAAGACCAGAATGAACCTTGTGGCGCTTGATTAGAGTTGGAGACGTTAGTGCGAACTTACTTACCAGATAGACAAAGAAATGCAGGCTCCTGCGTCCACAGACGCTGGTATACGGACCTGGGTATCACCAGCCCCGTCTGGTGCAAAGCCCTAGAAGCAGTGACGTCAAGTGCGCCTCGCGCTCAGATCCTGCCATTCTCAATAAAAGGAACCAGGGTTCCTCGGAGAAGTGACTGGTTTCAGGGCCAGTGCAGGGAAGTTGCAGGATGAACTTGGCACAAGTGCCAGGAGGTAAGGGCGTGGGAAACCAACCGGATGGGTCACGTCGCAAAGACCGAAGCAGCCTCTGAGATTTCCCGCTGGCCACAGCTGGCGCAGTTTGAGCAACGAAGCAACTATAGGATTGGGTTCGAACCCAAGGAGTAAAATGCGTGCGAGGCCATCTTGATGTAAAATACGTGATTAAATAAGTAAATGAAGAAGGGACACACTTCTCCCTGCAGAAGAATTAAAAATATCATTGGTAGACATAATGCCAGTCAGTACCACTGTGACCTGATGAGAAGGGCACTTAGCTCTGTGATACTCTTCAGAAAGATCCACACCAGTCCGATCACCAGCAAATCTCAGGCAAACCCCAAAGGAGAGTATTGTGCACAGTGACCAGTACTCTTGAGTAGCATCTCGGTCGTGAGAAAGAAGAGCGAGACACTGTCACAGGTTGGCGGAAACTAAGGAGACCTGATGACTAACTACCGTGGATCCTGGTCCGGAAGGACGGGCAGAATCCGAAGTTAATAGTATTGTGCTGATCCTCTCTCAGTTTTGACAAAGTGCTGTGGTAAGATGCTAACGTCGGAGGAGTGGACTAGAACATTCGGTTTCTCTTTCCAAACTCTTGTGTAAAACAAAAACTATTTCAAAATGAACGGTGGAAACAAATGTACAGAGAAAATATATAAATGTCTGCATTTTTAGACCAACAGCAGCACAGAATAACTAAGGGATACAAGCGTCGTCGTGATGAAGCAGCCAAGTGCTGAAATGAGCCCACAGTTAACCAATGAATGACCTAAGGAAACAGAGTAATTCAGGGGCCCTCCATTTTTCAGAATTATAATAGGAAAGACTGAAGTCAGCTGCACTTTCCAGAGAGTTCTTTGCAACCTTACTGGTCCCTTGAGATGTTTCAAGAAAAAGGGACTCAATTAGGGTTGGAAAAATCTTTCCTACTTTAGCCTGTGTTTGGTGATTGATGGCTTAAATTAGCAAATGAAAAGAATCTGAAAAGCCTTTCTTTAAAAAGCCTAATTATTTTCATTTAATTCACTATTTCTCAAATACATGCCATCTTTGAACCCTTTTTTTTTTTTTTTTTTTAACGTTTATTTATTTTTCAGAGACAGGGAAAGTGAGCAGGGGAGGGGCAGAGAGCGAGAGGGAGACACAGAATCTGAAGCAGGCTCCGGTCTCCGAGCTGTCAGCACAGAGCCCAACATGGGGCTCAAACCCACAGTGAGATCGTGACCTGAACTGAAGTCGGACGCTTAGCCAAATGAGCCACCCAAGCGCCCCTGAACGCTTCTTTTTTCTTATACCCGTTAATAATCTTGCAAAATTAGTTGTTCTTGAGTAGAAAATTCTTGTTTTAGGAATATCTGGTATTGTCTAGGAATTTCTAACATCTACTCTAGAGCGTCAATGTCAGAACTTTAGAAATAAATGTACAACTTTGGAAGGTAGAGAAATAGGCAAGTGACATTTGCCCTTGACGTATTCTCTGAGCTTTCAGGAGCCTCGGGTAATCAAGGGGTTATCTGTTGCATGCCCTGTGTATAGTGAGCTCTCTGGACCTGGAATTGACCTGTTAGATTTCTTCTAAATGAAATATTGAATATCCCAACATAACCTTACTTTGGAGATCACTGAGAAAATTACTGGTTGCTTCTAAAAGAATAGCAAATTAAGCATTTGAAGTTAGTCTTTGTTTTAGCTACAGTGGTATACATAGGGAACTTGTAGGTAACTTTGATTTTCTTTCATTAAATTTGAATATATGGTTGAGTGCAATCTATTTTTTGTTCTGGACTTTTTAGGATGGAAACCAAGAAATCCACATGATGATATTGTCAGTTTATTTTTTTTAATGTTTATTTAAAATCTGTTTAATGTTAGTGCATGAGCTTAGAGGGGCAGAGAGAGAGGGAGACACAGAATCCAAAGCAGGCTCCAGGCTCCGAGCTGTCAGCACAGAGCCCGACGCAGGGTTCGAACTCATGAACGTGAGATCATGACCTGAGCCGAAGTCAGACGCTTGACTGACTGAGCCACCTAGGCATCCCTGTCAGTTTCTCATCACACAGTCTTCCTAAGTTATAAGAAACACAAACACTGACACTTGTGTCATATTAAATGTCATGGTCTGTTTTTACCCAGAATTATTGCTAATGTGTTGCCTCCACGTACATCACACGCTAGGTGTACATGTTCTTAATTTTTGTGTTGGTACCTTGTCATTTCCACTTTTAAAATCTTAGAAACTGTGACTGCGTAGTCCCTGGACTTGTTGACCCATGGTCTGTCCAGGTGATTTGTCCTGCATCCATGAAATCCAAGGACTAAATGTGGCTTGATTGATGACCCTTACTGGGTGAGAGCAATCCAGTGATCCCTTTTGGGTTTTGTTTTGTCTTCCAGAACTGCTACAATGGAAGTTAAAGGGAAAAAAAAAATCACAGGAAAAGATGTGAAGACCTCACAAGAAAAAAACATATTTCATAAAAACAGTGGTAAGATAGTCCTCCCAAACCATGTGGCCGTGTCGCTTGTAACCGGAGGGAGGGGGTGGTGGGATGAGGGGGCCTAGAGCAGATGTGGGTCTGTATTCCCGGGTTAGGATTAGGGGGAAGTACGAGTTCTTGTGTCTGAGTTTGCAAGTTCCCCGTGAAACTAAGACATTTAAGACATTGCCAGGAAAATTGGGGGTGCTCTCTTCACGAAGACCCCGGATCTCAGCTGTGGATGCTGCTGCCTCATTGTCATTAATTTACCGCAACATTTTATGTTCGTGTTTGAGAAACTGCCTGAGTAATGCCTGCTACTCGTAACCCTGCTGACCTCCGGCTTCCAGATCTCTGGATGTGAAGTCGCTATTACGCCATCAGGTGTCAGTGTTGCAGAAGGGAAAAGTCAGGGACTCTGTCCGTGCCTAACTGATTCATCTTGTTTGTGAGGTACTTAGTTTGCAAGCTTAGTTAGCCAAAGATTTTTATTAAATACCTGTATCATGGGCTTTGAAAAACTTTTTTCAGAGTTAGAAATTTGGAAAAATTAATGTCTTTAATTCAATGTGATATTTAATAAAATAATAACGTCCTTAAGTAAAAAAAAAAAATAATAACCTTTAAATTTGATACATCATTTAATACATACTTTCTCCTTTTTTTGAAGTTTATTTATTTCTTTGGGGAGAGGCAGAGAGAGAGGGGTGAGGGGGGTGAAGAGAGAGAATCCCAAGCAGGCTCTATGCCCAGTGCAGAGCCCAACATAGGGCTCTATCTCACCACTGTGAAATCATGATCTGAGCCAAAATCAAGAGTTGGACCCTTCACCAACTGAGGACTGAGCCACCCAGTACCCGTAACATATATACTTTCTAAATTTTAAGTGTTCATTTTATTAGACCCCCTATTATGTTATTGAACCGCTGAAAATAATGTATGAGGACTTGAATGACAAGGTGTCATTAAAGTAGAATACAGGAGATAGAAATAAAATGTCATATTATCAAATTATATGCTTAAAGCAGAAATACGTGTGACTTACAACAGTGGTTTATCTGTAGAATTTGTAGATAATTTTTATTATGCATTTCCCTACTTTGCCAATTTTCTTTAGTGAACATGTATTCTAATTTTATAAATCAGAAAAAGCTTTAAAATTGTGTTTTGATTTTTTAAAAAATTCTATTCTCCATATTTAAGAGTAAGACAAAGTGTGTTTCTCTAAAGAGCGTGTTGTTTTATGTAACAAACACAGCCCAGTGGGTAAAAGAGATCCACTGAACTCAGGCTCCAGATCCCTGAACTCTCATAATTATTATTGTCCCTAGATTCTGGTTCGTCAAAGACCTTTCCAAGAAAAGTTGTCAAGGAAGGTGGACCTAAAATCACACCTAAGAACTTCGAGAAATGTGCCACAAAACCCGGGAAAAAAGGTGTAAAGCAGTTCAAAAATAAGCAGCAAGGGGATAAAATACCAAAGAACAAATTCCAGCAGGCAAATAAATTCAACAGGAAGAGAAAATTCCAGGCGGATGGTAAAAGTGATGGTAAGCACTGGTTCCTTGAGCATCGTCTTTGTGGACAGTGTGGACACCATTGTGCCATTGGTAGAGACCTTCCATTCTTGTTCCTTGATAGGCAGCATTTGGGGTGGGGAGTAGATGGGGTTAGATAAACACCAGAAAGCACCTTCCCAGGGCACAGTTGTCTTCCGGTGCTTGGAGTGCCTAATCTCCTAGGCCCTTGCTCAGTTATCCTTGCCATGGAGTTCAGCTGAGCTGTGACAGCTTTCTGCAGTAGAACCTCAGTGAAACGTCCCTTTCTGTAGGCCAGATTTTACTGACTGATTGAATGGTTCAACCAAGAAACGTGAGTTTTCTATGCACCTTGCCAGGAGATGGGGACGAAAAAGTGTAACAACCAGTAAGGGTATAGGCCCCGAATAAGCAACATAGAAGCTTCAAGAACCAGTGTGTTTCAGCTCAGTATCTCCCTTGGCTAAGGATGCCTTGGTCAACAGGAGGCATGTAGAGCCTGCCCTCTGGGAGCTTGGGCCCGTCTAACAGAGTCCGCCCACCTGGTGGCTTGGATCTGGTGCACGGTTCTGGAGACGGGGCACGGCCATCGTAGTGGACACATGGCAGGTTGAGACTCAGGACCAGCCGCTGACTGCTGAAAGCGTTGGCAGGGCTCCTGTGCCCCTTGAAACAGATCGTTCTCTTCGTCGTTACGTTCGAGGGATGGTTCCTCACCCAGAGCTCTGCTGGCTGTTGTTCAGGGCGAACCCCACCCCCACCCCCCGCCACTTGTGTGTGGTTTGGTCCTGGCCTCAGACAAGCCGTTCCCGGATGTCATGAGCTGACAGACGTGCACCCTTCTCTGCAGTGTCACGAGGATCTCCAGTGTCCTCATTCTCTTCAACATGGCAGCTCCTAATACGGCTCCTTTGCTGCCAGCTGAGACCACTGCGGGGAGCCTTCTGAGTCTGGTGTCCCAGCCCGGGTCCTGGCTCTGCTCTGTGGAGCACTGCTCACCGGGGGACGGGAGGTGGGGACAGATGTAGAGGACCGCCCACGAGGGGGACAGGGAGGTGGGGACGGAAGAAGGAAGGGAAATCCCATTGTTTCTCATTCGGCCGGCAGGATCCCTTTATGCTCCAGCACGCCTGTTTTCTCTCCATCCCTGCCTCTTCATCCTTCTCTCCACCCTGCCCGCCACCCCCCCCCCCCCCCCCCCCCGCCACAGCTGCTGTTTCTCGTAGCCTCTCTAGCAGGTACTAAGTCTGTTTCCCTGCTAGAGTTCTCGCCACCGCATTTTGAACACGTGCCTGCTCACATGAAGACCTGTGGCCCTGGTGCCTTCTGCTGTGGGAGATCGGCTCCTGACTCTGATTGGGTTTTCTCATTTTTATATCGGCAACTGAGGGAGGTTGGGTACCAGAGATCCTGGAAGTTGTGAACGTGTGTTGCAACCTAGTGTGGCAGGTGTCAAGGGCGCCCAGAGCTTTGTGGAATTACACGAGCTCCAGAGCAGCCCTTGCTTTCTTCCATACAGTGCACCACGAACAGTGCACCTAGTATGAATGGGAAATGCGCCCGCTCTTTCCTGTCATCTCTGATTACCAGGCAGGGAACAAATAAGTAAACAGTAAAGGAAATAATTAAATACATTGTCGTAAATTGTACGGGCTGTTAAAAATTACTACAAATTACGTTCTTGAGAAATAATTTCGTTTCATGGAAGAATGCTTACAGTATAATAATGTTGAAATGAAGCAGTAAGATCCGGAATTTTTAAAGATGAATATAAAACAGGCATAGGGAAATGGCAAGAAGAAAATAGAAGTTGCCGGTCAATGTGTAGGTTTTGAGGTGATAGGGTGTTGTTGCATTTTCTCGGTGTTTTATAAATGAGTGCATTTTCCAATCCGAGAAGGGGAGAGGTTTAGAAGTCAGTAATTCTCCAAAGGGTTCTTTGTAGGACACTCGCGTAAATAATACCCATTTTATTAAATTGTTCTTTGTTAGGCCTTATGGGGTTTTTTGATTCAGTTGATAAGTTCCTTAGATTTTGAAGGAAACAAAATACTCATTGGAAGATACAAGATTTACAGAGCATTACTCTGGAGAAGACTTAGAAATTTTGATTATGCATAGGTCTGAGTAAGAGGGAGCAGGGCAGGGAGTTTGAGAGCAGTCTCTTGGGTTCCCACTGGTTCTACCACTTAGGATGTGCCTGACCTTGGACAAGGAATGGAACTATTTAGTGCCTTTGTTCCCCTGATGGGAAAAAGGGCATATTGATAGTGTTCTCCTCACAGCATTGTTGTAAAAGTTCAAAGGTACATAACAACCCTCAGAGTACCGAGAATGTTAATAATTTTTCCCCCCTTAGTTTGGACTGAATTTGGTTTACATTAAGAATTGATTATACCTGAAGTCCAATGATTGTGGTGTTTTAAAGTAGAATTTTTATTTTATAATTGAAAAAGAAGCTTAACCCTTTTCAGTTCCTTTTATAGTCCTTTAGGTTTTGTTTTTTTCTTAATAGGTGTCTTGTTAAGAATCGGTACAAAGCTGGTGACCGAATGGTTGATTGGTTTCAACTAAATTTACAATGTATAAACTGGTCCGAAAGTGAAGGAAAGTATAAGTTTACGGAGAACGATGTTTTTCCCCTTTTAGTTTTTACAAGGAGTGTTGATCCCGATAAGTGATTGCCCCGTGGACCTGACTGGTAGTGGTTTGTGGCACTTGGAACTAATGTAATTGAAAATAATTTCTTTACTGACCAGAATCAGCGGCCAAGAAACCGAAGTGGGATGACTTCAAAAAGAAGAAGAAGGAACTGAAACAGAGCAGACAACTCAGTGATAAAACCAACTATGACATCGTTGTTCGTGCGAAGCAGATTTGGGAGACCTTACGACGGTAGTGCCACCTGACGGTCTCTTCGTTAGTCCCTATGAGAGGGTGGAGGGGTGTGGGCACCCCTCGTTCATAGCGAGATGTCCTAAGGTAAACTGCGTGCCGCTTGGGATATTCGCGGAGAACCCAGTGCTCCAGGAGAGACCTCGGTATCAGATGTCTGCCCAACGGCACACACGTGTGGGATCCATAGGATGGTGTCACATATGTTTATGAAAACGTATGAGAATTAGAATGGGTTGGAAATTTCTTCCTGGAAGAGTTCTGAGAAAATGAAGGACAATTTCCTACCAGCTAGGTTTTGAGATACTTAAGTCTTTGGTCTCTTGGACTTGTTTTATTGTTTTCTTGACATTTGAGGTTTGGGCCGTGAAGATGTAAGCTGATGCATAAAATTATACCTTGTGACATGAGTTCTTGTCTTTGAGAAAATCACCTTTTCCGGTTGCTTTGGAATAGTAATTTTCACCTCAGAGGTCCGCTGCCTCCGGAGAGAAAAATCCCTCTAACTGGGCGAATGTACCCTGGTGTGGTTTTTAGTTTCTTGTGTTGGAAATAACGTCTTTACTTCAGCTGTGATTCCTCCTCCTTTATTCTCGTTTGTAGAAAAGACTGTGACAAAGAAAAGAGAGTCAAGTTGATGGGTGATTTGCAGAAGCTGATTCAAGGGAAGATCAAAACAGTAAGTAGGGCAGGCTGGTAATGGCATTTGTAACAACTGAAACCAGCCCGCTCTCAGTAAAGGCTGGGTGACCGTTCACGATAGGCGCGATATGGTTTTAAATGTATTTGGCCCCAAATTTCAAATACCTTTTATGATACTGAGTAAATAAAACCTTTCGTAGTGAGGGACCTTACTCCTGGGGAGTTAGTAAAATATCAATGATCTTTTAAAAATTCGTTTTCAAAAATTCTACTTAAAGTAAATCAACGAGCCTGGCATGGGTCTCGAACTCACAAACCATGAGTTCATGACCTGAGCTGAAACCAAGAGTCGGACACTTAACTGAGCCATCCAGGCACCCTGAAAAGTTGTTGTATTTCATATACCACCTCCGCCCCCCTCAAAACTACTGGATAAATCAGATCCTCACTGCAGGACTCGTGTCAATAAGCATAAATAATCAGTTATGCAAAATGATTCTTTACTGTGCCATGTTATTTGCTTATTTTAATGTTTACCTTCTAGAGAGAGAGAAAGAGAGACAGTGTGAGCAGGGGAGGGGCAGAGAGAGAGGGAGACACTGAATCTGAAGCAGGCTCTAGGCTCTGAGCTATCAGCGCAGAGCCCGTTGCGGGGCTCGAACCCAGGAATCGCAAGATCATGATCTGAGCTGAAGTCAGATGCTTAACCAACTGAGCCACCTGGGCGCCCCACCAGTCTACTTTAATAGTGCTTTTTATTTGTTGCTCATTCTGGCTTTAAAATTTTTTAGTTCCAACAAGTCAAAAAATGACTTGCTACTCGTGTAGCAAGGCTTTTAGATCAGTCTTCTATCTATACCTTATGTTGCCAAGGCCAGACATTCTTAGATCACTTACTTAAACAGAAAAATCACAGAATAATAAAATTTTTGAATTGGAAAATTTCCTTTAGGCAAAGTAACTTCCAGAGCCGTGAGAAATAATAGTATGTATAACCATTAAAGAGGTTTGGTTTGATTTGCTTTGTTTTTAATTATAATGATAGGAATTTTGCAAGATGGTTAAATCTGTCCCAGTGTTGGACGGTAAGCGGCAGAACCAAGGAATGTCGTTTTGTACAATTAAAACGAGCATTTCTGCTCCCGAGTAACCTAGGTTTGATTTTGTCCATGAAGACCCTCCCTCGTTCCGGGGAAGGAAAGTAGCAAAACAGAAGTGCTGGATAGAACTCTTCGGAGAGATCCGTCTAACAGCCCGAACTGTCTTCCCTGCAGATGGCATTTGCTCATGACTCCACTCGTGTGATCCAGTGTTACATTCAGTATGGTAACGAAGAACAGCGAAAACAGGCTTTTGAGGAGCTGCGAGGTAGGTCTCTTCTGTTGGAGATTAATCGTGATGCTTTACAGTAAGTCACTTTCTCTGGAGATACCTGGGACTGCCCTGCAAAATCATCCTTGTTGAGGGGAAGCAATGTGTTCTCTGCAGGACCTCTTTTTGTTTCTATGGGTTCTTTGCGTGGGGCGAGTAAGAGAGTTGTTTGTTCCCAGGATTGTGTGTTTACACTGTTCTCTGATACTGGAGGGCCGACGTGAGCTCGTCAGCTCATGATAATGTATTTTGTTTTTCAGATGATTTTGTCCAATTGAGTAAAGCTAAGTATTCCAGAAATATTGTTAAGAAATTTCTCATGTACGGGTGAGTTTTGTTTATAACCTATATTGTCGTTAGTCTTTTAAAGGCGTGGACAACACTTGGGCACTTGGTCTGGGATCATAATCACCAGCCCGGGGCAGATGCTTGTCGTGTTGCTGGGGAGCATGGTGTGAAAAACAATTATCCAAGTAATGTGAATGATGATACTGCCTTCTCCACTCTTATTTTGACGTCCTGGAAGAAGAGAAATTGAATGATTAGCTTAGAATTCATTACCCGCATTTAGAAGGTGCAGGGCTGGGAGGGGAAGGGGAGGAGGCCCGGCGGGGTCAGTAGGTCAGGGAACGTCCAGATGGAAACACTTCCTAAAGTAGCTGGAATTGCAGCTTGCCCTGACTTCTCTGTTTGAGCACCATGTGCCCAGATGTGCTAACCATAGAAAAGTTCAGTTGACAGAATTTTCAAAAAACGTGTTTCTGCCTATAATTATCAGCTGCTTGATCATGTTAGAATGTAACGTAAATACTTATAATGACGTCCTTTTTTTTTTTTTAAGTTTGTTTATTTTGAGAGAGACAGAGACAGCACAAGTGGGGAGGGGCAGAGAGAGGGAGAGAGAGAATCCCAAGCAGGCTCCATAGCATCGGCATGGAGCCCTGTGTGGGGCTTGAACCCATGAAGCTTCGAGATCATGACCTGAGCTAAAATTAAGAGTCAGACGCGTAACTGACTGAGCCACCCAGGCGCCCTGAAGTCCTGTTTCAATTAGACAGTCCTGTTTCCTGGCCTCTTGGTCTTTCACCTTCCCTTTCTGTCCGTCTCCCCTACTTTTTCATGCCGAACAGTTTAATACGGGCTCCTGGCGCTAGGAACACAGTGCTGGCCACAGTTCTCTGTGCATTTAAGTCATTCACCTCTCACCTCGACCATGTTCTGTCTGTGACGTGACCGAAGAAGCTGAGTCACAGAATTCAAGTAACTTGCTCAGGATCTTTCAGCTGCTTGGCAAAGTCAGGTCTCAGCGACCAGGAGCAAGTTGGCTCCTGAGCAGGCTGGGAGCTGGGGGAAATGGGGGGGTGGGTGAGGCAGCTCCTGAGCAAGCTTGGAGCTGGTGGGAGGGGGAAGGACAAGGCCAATAAGGGATAATGGCGGGGGGAGGGGGGAGGACGAGTCGGGTGGCTCTCCTGCCCCAGGTAGGCCACCCCGCGTTCTAATGGGCCGGTTTCAGGAGAAGTTGGGTTTTGTGGCCACCCCACTTCCTCCTCCTGTCGCTGATGTTCTCCCGCCATCCCCGGCTTTAGGAGTAAGCCGCAGATTGCAGAGATCATGAGAAGTTTCAAAGGGCACGTGAGGAAGATGCTGCGGCACGCGGAGGCATCCTCCATCGTGGAGTACGCGTACAATGACAGGGCCATCTTGGAGCAGAGGAACATGCTGACGGAGGAGCTCTATGGGAACACGTTTCAGCTCTACAAGGTGACCTTCCAGAACATTCTCACTGGCGCTTTTACTTTTTCCGTGTGCCGTTCCTGACCTTCCAGTGCCCTGGTCTCAGAATGTTCTATTTTTGCTTTGTCTGGTCCATTAAGAGATTCTCCTACCCTTCATTCTCTTGGATTATTTTGTCTCTGGTGTGATGAGCAAATGATCAGACTTCCATTTCCCTTTCTTCCGGGGCACGATGTCTGAATCCCCTTTAAATTAGACTGCACTGTTCCTCTTTCCCGAGTTCCCTGCATAATGCTTCAGGACATCCGTTTCTGCTGGACTGAGGTAGAGGTCTCTTTCATAGCTAGCAGAGTTTTGTAACCACCCCCTAACCAGCTCGGGCTCACGTGTATCGGGCTCCCTGTAGCTGCCTTCTGTGTTTCTTCCTGTGTGTGGACTGTCCTTCTCTAGGTGGAATCCAGGGAGGAAAGGGAATAGAGAGAACCAGCCTTGGGCACGGTACAGGGTTGAATCCATTAGAGGCCAATAAGGGGACTAGGACGATGAAAGGGTCTATTTCAGACCTTGGGACCTAAATGCGCCCATTTCTCTCCAGAGATTGCTTCCCCCAGTCAGGTCCAGCTCCTAGCTCGTTTCTTTTGTAACTGTCACTCTGGGAATATCCGTGGTGGCAAGAATTTGTGAGCTGACTACCTGATCTTACGATGAAGTACGTGCTAGGTAAGGTGCCTGTTGACTGGCTGAGTTGGACGGTTGTTTAAATACGTTGATGGGTGTATAGAGTGGGAACCAGAAAATCAGGTTACTCTGTGAGGGTATCTACAGCGGGGCGTTCGTTATGTGAATATGGGAAATTGGAAATTTATATTGAGCTTATTTAAAATAACTATAATTGATTTGTCTTTGCTGTGATGTTGAAGAAACTCGATTAAATTTAAAGGAGTTTCGGGGCGCCTGGGTGGCGCAGTCGGTTAAGCGTCCGACTTCAGCCAGGTCACGATCTCGCAGTCCGTGAGTTCGAGCCCCGCGTCAGGCTCTGGGCTGATGGCTCGGAGCCTGGAGCCTGTTTCCGATTCTGTGTCTCCCTCTCTCTCTGCCCCTCCCCCGTTCATGCTCTGTCTCTCTCTGTCCCAAAAATAAATAAATTAAAAAAAAAAAAAAAAAAGTTGAAATTTAAAGGAGTTTGATTTTTTTTTTTTTTTTTTTTTTTCTCATTGCAGTCTACGGATCACCCAACTCTGGACAAAGTATTAGAGGTACAGCCCGAAAAGCTAGAGCTTATCATGGATGAAATGAAGCAGATTCTAACTCCAATGGCCCAAAAGTAAGAAAGCTGTTTTTGTCTTTTCTTAACAGATGGCATTCGAAGGAAGAAATTGTTCTATAACCCTCGCAGAGGAAAGGTAGATAGTTACCCAAATAGATTCAATTATTTGAATTGGATCATAAAACTTAGATGCTCAGGCATATGGCCTCCCTGGAGTTTGTACCATAGTGGAGTGGTTAAGGGGTATCCTTTGCGACCCAAACTGCCTGGTTGTGAATCCTGGTGCCCCCCTCAATTATTAGCTGTGACGTTGAATAACTTAACCTCTGTGTGCCTCAGTTTCCACATCTACAAGATTTGGGATAATAGTAGTACATGTTCCGAGGAGGATTATGAAGATTAAATGGGTTAATATTTCCAAAACACTCAGAAGCAGTGCTTTGCCCATAAAGGCCGCACGTGTTTGCCAGCTGCGTAGATACTTCTTATCAGCTCCAGGTCTTTGGTGCCTTGACCATGAGCCTCCACCGTACGTCTGAATTCAGCACGTGTCGCGCTAAGAAGCTTAGATCGATGCGGTGTTGTTGAGGTCACTGATACTGTTCCCTCTATTCATGTTTTAATTGTGCTAGGATTATTTTATGGAACTAAGCGTTGTGAAGGGCGCTTGACAGAAAGAAAATAGCTATTAAAAAATAGATGCACATAGGGATTCCTAATCACAAGTCCATTGTTGGGTAAGAAAATGTAGATGTCCTTGTTGAAGATGGGAGAAAGTTATTTGGAATGATGATTTCCTCTAGAGATACTAGACATTTGTGCTCTGGTTTTGGTTCTAGTGGACGACACTAAAAGATTTTTATCATCTAAAAGTTTGTTGTTGTTGTCGTTTTTAATTCTTAGTGTATTACTGAAAAGATGCACTCTGTCTTGTGACAGACAACATTTTCTAAAACCATTTTACTTGCTTTGATTATTTTAGGACGACTGAGGTTATCTGTGTCCCTATTATTGTAGTGCCAGATCTGACATATTCTCTTCTCCTTGTGTGTCTTTCAGGGAAGCTGTGATTAAGCACTCATTGGTGCATAAAGTATTCTTGGACTTCTTTACCTACGCACCTGCCAAGCTAAGATCAGTAAGTTCTTGCCTTTAGTTTTTTACCAAACATAGAGGAAGAGCCACATTAAAATGTAAAACACTGCTTTAATGGACATTGTCTTTTGGAAATTTTAAAGAGTTGTTTCCTTATTTAGAGAAGATAAGGCACTAAACTCCCTTTGAACGAGTCTACCAATTCCCTTTAGATATTTGCCAGAAGACTGTGGAATTGACTATAGTTTTATGAATTTTGTTGGGTTTTTATATTTTAATTATAAGCCAGATACTTACTTTAATTATAAGCCAGTCCTCCAGCTAACCACACTGAAAATTAACGGATAGATACTTGGCATTCAAGTAGTTTGAAATTCACCCGTGCTGATACAAAATTCACGTCGATGTGAAAAGGTTAGGGGAGGACATTCATGTAAAACTAAATGGACCATGAGAGACTGGACCTCATATGATAGAAGGTAAGGAACAGAGAGGGAAGGTAATTTGTACTGCCCTTCAGGTCAGCGATGGGAATACAAATGAGAATTCATCATTTACTCCCCTGAACTTTGCTTGCCTCATCAAACCGTGACCACATTGCCTACTCGTCCTCATTTTATTAGTAAGGGGTAACTAAAATAATAACCCTGACTGCTTTTTAACAAATACGCCAGATTAAACATTCATAGGAATTTTGACCCTCTCACAAGTTGGTATAGAGAAGAGAATTTTCCAAGAGTAAGCTGCTCACCTCAGCTTGTGGTTCAACGACTGTAGCAGGTGCTGCTTCGCTTTTGGGGATTTCTCTCTTTTCTGCAGGGCACAGTATCTCACAGTCCTGGATATTTTAAGGCGGGACAGTACTTTGAGATATGAGAATATGAGCACTGGAATATAGTCAGTGGTGGAAAATCTTTGTCATTATTATTTATTTTTTAGTGTTGAATGTATTAATCACAGAACATCATTAGGAACTTGGTGTGAATGTACAGTAATGGGACAAATCTTCCCTGGCCCTGGGGGCATTAACTCTCCAACTGGATAGCTTTGAATAGATTCATAAGTTTAGATATGTAAGCTGAGCGCTGTATTTCTGGGACCCATCCTGGGATAAGATTACAGAATCGTTACGGATGAAATCACGTATTTCTTATTGAAGAAAATAGTCTCTTTCCTGGTCGGAGACTTTGTATATGTTTTATTTATTTAATATAAATTTTTAAGTCGGGAACAGACTAATGTGGGGCCTAGCAGAACTGTCGGAACTCATTTACCTCTATGTGCTAGGCTTCCCAGATACAATTAAGAAATTAGGTACATTGACCATGCAGAAAGATTAAAAATACACTAAATTACCTTGTAAATCATTAATAATTGGGATTTTATTAAAGGGGTCATTGATAAATGAGGACCTAGTCTAACAGACTCATTATTCTTAGGGAATTATCAGTTGAGTGTCTTTACGGTGAATTACGAAAATGATTTCTAGAAGTAATCCAGTGACAGACTGAAAAAGAGAAACTTTTTCAGCCCAAATTAGTGTTTTGTTTTCTGCTCATTACACACACGACCGTTTTAGGGAAGAATATTGTATCTTTTTTATCTGGCTTTACTATTAAAAACTCCCTCCTTCTACAGCCACTTCGTAGCTTTATTTCTCTTGAAAAATCTTTTAGAATATACAACACACCTACGTACTTTTCTGAATAGATATTGGTAAAACTCCTCGGGTATTTTAATAGAAATCGCGTACCACCCGTATTCACTGCCCTCGATGGCGAAAAAGAGGTGTAGGAAAAGGTTGTGTTTTCTGCACGCGTCTCTATACAATTAAAAATGAAATTGTTCTCCACCTCTACTCTCTGTGATTCTCTGTGTATAACTGGTTCTCTGTAGAAGATTTTAAAAGGGCAGGAGGAAAGGACAAAATAAAGCCGGGGTGGTGTTTGTTCCCCAGGAAATGATCGAAGCCATCCGCGAGGCGGTAATATACCTGGCACACACACACGATGGCGCCAGAGTGGCCATGCACTGCCTGTGGCACGGCACGCCCAAGGTGAGTGTGTCGCTCGTGGCTTGAACCGCCTTCCCCTCCACTTTCCCGCTCCTTTGGTCTTTGCCCTCATGTGTATCAACATTATCTCTGCAAAGTTGAGCCTCAGGGCCTCCCAGGAATTGGATTTTCTTAGGGCCTAGTGTTTCTCTGTTGGAGTTTTCATTAAAGTACAAAAAGCTTGAGTTGTCTTTATTTGGGAAGGGACCTGTCAAGCAAGTAGAAACAATGTATATATCAGGCTTACCCGTGTAGAAGTTTTGGTACCTGTCAGGTTCTTTGATTCCTCATTCAGTGATCTTAGTGGGGGAGGGAGAGGCGGGAGGAGGTGATGAACACGCGAGATGATGCTCTCGTGGGTGTTCGGTACTTTGAGGGATGAGGTAAAGATCCGTGTTAGTTGCAGGAGTTTAACACGAAATGATCCACATTTCCTTGATCAGTATAATTTTGTCTTGTAAAAGTGTTGTGCTTTGCCCACTTTTTAAATGAATACCACTTGAGTTTCTGGTGAACCAATAAGTATTGAATACCGTCTGTATGCTGCACCCTTACGCATTTCCAGTCAGTTCACACGCTGAAAGAGATCTCTCCGTTCTCCCTGTAAAAGAAGGTATTTCCACTGGGTTTGCCTCACAGCTAATAACTTTAGGGTTCCGTACTTGGGTCACGATGGATTGTCACGTACAGGTTTAATAGGATTGGAATAGCTCTGGAAGGACTTAAAGTATATTGCTGTTTTTTTGGTTCTGGCCACGTACCTGTTTTCACTCATGAGAAAAGTGTGCCAGACTGGTGGAAATTTAGCATTCTAGACATTTTTGGCCATGTAGTTTTTAATCCATAACTACAAGTTGTAAGACAAATTAACTTTTCTCTTTTAAGGACAGGAAAGTGATTGTGAAAACAATGAAGACTTACGTTGAAAAGGTGGCTAATGTAAGTATAAGAAAAGTACAATTTGTGTTATTTTTGTTTGCTTTTTGTCTTTTTGTTATTTTTAATGAAATGAAATCACGTCTATTGTAGAAAATTTGAAAACGTCAGAAAATTGCCAACAAGAAAATTATTCGTTATTTTAGTACAATCTCTTTCTGTGCATCTGCCTTTTTATGGCATTAAGTTTATACTAAATGAGATTTCTCCTTTTTGCATTTAATTTCATACTGTGGCAACTTTCCATTTTTATTAGATATTTTTGAAGACCTGATATTTAACTTCTTTAATGAATCTGTCCATTTATGTTATTAAACGCGGAAATTACTGTCTAGAATAAATTTGTAAAGTCAGCAGAGAAAATTCCAGTTGTTAAGTTTTGTAGTTCTTTGGAACCCTTTGGAGATGCTATAAAAGCTCTCCTCATGAAATCATAGAGGGTATGAAAAGTTTTTTCCAGAGAGATTAATCGCCTTGAACGATAGTATTTCCATGTATTTAAATACTTACTAGTTTTCCATAGTATTTCTAGAATATACATAGTAGCAAACATATGTTAAAGCTTCTGATTTACTGGGGAACTAAAATTGGCCACAACAACTGTATCCTATGAAAAATGCAAAGAGAACTCCTAGCAGCTGGTGGCCACTTTGGACACCGGTAAATTGGCACTCTGTGCCTATGGACGATCGCAGCTGGAGACCGGGGAGGGAGTATAAGGCCATGTAAGGCAGCTAACTTTTCTGTAACGAAATGAAAGAAAAGATTCTCTAGTGAGTTGTTTCCAACATAGGAGATTTTACTATTTGTTTTTCATCGTGAAGTAAATCTTCTAACATTTTAATTTGAATATTTTAAATTAGAAATGAGTAAAAACCGAATGTTAGTAGAAAATTCTGAAAGGTATTAATAGTAAAAGACATTCCTTCCTTCCTTTCTTTCTTTCTCTTTTCTTTTCTTTTCTTTTCTTTTCTTTTCTTTTCTTTTCTTTTCTTTTCTTTTCTTTTTGAGAGAGAGAGTGAGGGGAGGGAGGGACAGAGAGAGAATCCTAAGCAGGCTGTGTCCTGTCAGTGTAGAACCCGATGCAGGGTTCGAACCCACAGACCATGAGTTCATGACCTGAGCTGAAATCTAGAGTCTAATGCTTACCCGACTGAGCCACCCAGGTAGCCCCAAAAGTAAAACACATTCTTAAATAATAAAATTAGATTTGTTTTAATTTTACAGTTGCATAAACAGCTTTGGGGTTTTTGTTTTTGTTTTGTTTTGGAGAACCTGATCCCAGCAAGGCATTATGATGGTAACAAGAAATGGACAGCGCAGTGCCTTTTTTATCTCACGGAGTTTCTTCTAAAGAGAGGAGATAAACTAGTAACTACCCATGGATTTAATTTATGGTTATTTAGACATGTTTAATTTTCCACGTATGGGGGGATTCTTGACATACTCTATTTAATTTCAGTCCTTTTACATGTATGAAGATTTACCATCTTGTGGCCTGGCCTGTGGTCTGTCACAGGATCTTGAGGAGAGTTTGTTTTGTGGAATTGGTGAGTGTGGTATTCCATAAATGTCAGATCAGGGTGGTTGATAGCGTTGTTCATATCATCAGTGTTTTTACTGATCTGTTTCTCCTTGGCTGCTTCCATCAGGTGCTGAGAAGAGTGTATTAAAAATCTCCAGCTGTAATTGTAGAGGTGTCTTTTTGTCACTGAAGTTCTGTTCCAGTTTCTTTTGTATTCACCCAGAGATACTGTGTATGTGGGCATGCTTCTGTGTGTGGGACTTAAAAAATCAGAGACTGGTGGTTGTGTGCTGTGTACACATTGTTATGCTTTGTTTGCTTCTCTTAATTCACCTCAGGGTCCTTTTATTTCTTTTTTTTTTTTTTTTTTTTTAATGTTTATTTATTTTTGAGACAGAGAGAGACAGAGCATGAATGGGGGAGGGGCAGAGAGAGAGAGAGAGAGAGACACAGAATTGGAAGCAGGCTCCAGGCTCCGAGCCATCAGCCCAGAGCCTGACGCGGGGCTCGAACTCACGAACCATGAGATCGTGACCTGAGCTGAAGTCGGACGCTCAACCGACTGAGCCACCCAGGCGCCCCACGGTCCTTTTATTTCTACACACACACACACACACACACTTTTTACCTCCCTCGTTCTTTTTAATGACCGGTTAGTGTTTCATTATAGGACTTCATAACTCAGTTAACCAGGCCCTACTGTGGGATACTTGGGTAGTTTCTAGTTTTTTGTTATTTCTAGTAGTGCTAAAGAACATGCCCTTTGTGCCTTTGCGGAAGATAAATGCCTAGAGATAGAATTGCTAGATCTGAAAGTATGTGCATTTAAAGTTTTTATGAATGTTGTCACTTGGCTTTTCAAAGAAGTCGAATGACTGCATGTTCTCATCAGTGACCAGCACGCCTGTTTTTCTCAAACCTTTGTCAAGTTAGTATATTAGCAAGAGTTTTCACTTTTGCCTATATGTGACAGGTGGAAAATGGTATTTCGTTGTTTTAATTATTGTCCTTAATTAATGAGTATTATTTCCTGTGCTTAAAGCCAGCTGTCCCATGTTTTCTGTGAACTATGTTCTTTGCCCATTTTTAGTAGTGTTGGTCTTTATGGTAACGATGTTAGACTTTGTCAGTTTTCTCCAGTTTTTTCTTTTTTAATGTTTAGTTATTTTGAGAAAGAGTGTGTGTGTGAGCAAGGGAGAGGGGTAGAAAGAGAGGGAGAGAGAATCTTAATCAGGCTTCACGCTCAGCATGGAGCCCTATATGGGGCTCGATCTCATGGCTGTGAGATCGTGACCCTGAGCTAAAATTAAGAGTCAGAAGCTTAACCCACGGGGTCACCCAGGCGTCCCTCTCTGGTTAGTTTCTAACTGAAACATTATTACCTGCCATGTTCTTTATATGTGGCTCTGAATGAGTATTTTCAGAAGTCACATACCCTCTCCAAGTAAAAATGATTGATATCATTACCTAGGACACAAAAAGAATATGCCACAAGCTGTGAAAACGCTTTTTTTCATAAAGTAGAAGTTCTTAAACTTTGGAACAGTGTCAGCATCGCGGAAGTAATTCTCTTATTCCAAGAGGTGACCTTTAAGTCACCACGGACATGTTTTGATCTTGTGCTGCTATATTAAAAGCGGTTATTTTTACCTAATTCTCATATTCATTATATAAATATATTTTTTTAGTTTATTTTTTTAGTGTTTCTATTCTAATTAAACAGGATTATTTTAAAGAAATTAGACAATAGGGGCACCGCCGTGGCTCAGTGGGTTGAGCATCGGACTTCGGCTCAGGTCATGATCTCGCAGTTTGTGAGTTCGAGCCCTCTGTCGGGCTCTGTGCTGACAGCTCGGAGCCTGGAGCCTGCTTTGGATTCTGTGTCTCCCTCTCCTCATGCTCTGTCTCTCTGTCTCAAAAATAAATAAATGTTAAAAAAAAAAGAAAGAAATTAGACAATATACAAAAGAAAATGAAACTATTACAGTGTCCTTCCTTCCAGGATTTTCTATGTACACATGTGTATTTTGTATCTTATATGTGATTATGTCTGAGTTTATATACTTTCTTTTTCATGATTGAAATTATATATACGTAGTTCTACATTCTTGGGGTTTTTTCCCACTTCCACTTGAACTTTTTGAGTTTAATTTCAAGTAGTAATTTATTAACAGGATACTTATTTTTGAGAGGTGTTACATCCTGGTTAAAAAACAAGTGAGTCTCGCCTATTTGATACTGAAGAATGTGCTTTTGCTTTTCTTTGTTTCTTGTAATCAACCTAGAATATCATTAACTAGGTCCTGATAAGAGAGGAAGTTCCTTTGAATGGCTTTTATCTGTCTTGTTTCTATCACTTTAGATAGTCGTTGGGTTGATAATCTTTATAAAGTGACTCCAAGTATACTAAAGGGGAGAGGCTATACATGTTTCTAACCTTTCCTGGCTTCCCTTTCTTACAGGGCCAGTACTCCCATTTGGTCTTATTGGCGGCATTTGATTGTATTGATGATACCAAGCTTGTGAAGCAGATAATCATATCAGTGAGTAATTAATTCTGATGGTCTTGGATAGAACTTAAATTTGTGGCTGTGTCAGTTTGACTTCATACCTATAAGTGTAAAGACCTGGAAGTGTGCTTTCTGCCAGTATTTTGTTTGTTTTATTTATTAATTTGTTTGTTTGTTTAGTATTTCATTTGTTTTTATTTGTTTTTCTGATTTTAATAAGATATAGTTGACACATAACATTATGTAAATTTAAGGAATACATTGTGTTGATTTGAGATACTCATTTATTGCAAAATGATTACCACCAAGTTTTTATTTATTTTTTTAGTTGACTCAGTTAAGTCTGTTTTGGACACTTGCTTCTTTCCTGTATAAAACAACAATATTGTAACTTGATATCAATAATATTATTTTAAATTTGCAAAAGACTGGTTAAATTAGGATAACATGGCTGTCAGACCACAGGACATGCTAAATGAAAAATGAGCAACGCAGTGCCCGGGTTTGCTCAGAAATTCATTGCCATAGTAATTGTGCAGTTAGTCAGGAACCCACAGGCAGCGGATGCCCATGACCTTTCTCTCCTTCCTTTGGAGGAATGACCTGTGCACAATTACCAACTTATCAGTGCCCCTTCCCGGATGGAGCTGATAAAACTCCCTCAATCGCGATCGATACTCCTCAGAGCTTCCGTGAAAGCTTTGTCGGAGTCCTATTAAAAATTCTCAGAAAATTCCTTTTCGTTTCAGCAGTTCCTTGTAGCCTGGTCCAGCAACCACAAACTGGTAATAAAGAAATGCAGTTCATTTAACCCTAAGTTTGCCTTCAGAAAAACTAAGTCGTCCTTTTGGCATTCTGCGATGCCTGCCTCTTTTTCTGACTTCTGACTATGTGATCCTTTCTTCCCTTCCCTTCCTTTCTTTCTAGTGCATAAACGGTGTGGGGTACATGACAGAGGTCACGGGGGTAGGGATAAGCAGTATAGACTTGGATCACACGAACCTTTGTTTCATAAATACAGGTGGGGCCCTTCGGCCAGTCTTAGTGACAAAAGCAGCTTCTCCCTTGTGGACGTTCAGAAAGAGACTTTACCTGTTGGCATGCGGTGGTGCTGTGGCCTCTCTGTGCAGCCGGTCTGGACCGGTAGAGCTGGTGTAGTAGAAAAAAGGGACCAGCTGGTCCAGGGGTAGATGCCAGCTGTCCGTCCCAGTGTGTGTGAATTTCTCATGCCCTCGCTGTCATGTTGCGACTTTCCCCTTGACTGTTTTAAGATTGCGATGACTTTCTTTGGGGTAGGATTGTGGGAAGAAACAAGTTGGCAAGACTTTCATGTCACAAACTGAGTATTTTGGCATGTTCCTTGTGACTTTATTACCCTTTTGACTCCAATCAATAATGATTGTTTTTCATTCCAGTGACAGAGATGTGAGGCCATAAATTGGCAAAATGAATAAAGTTGTTTCACGAAAATGGAAACAGGCTGGGCTATTGAAAGTCCGCTTTTGTTTTAATATTTTCACAACAACTGCAATTTGCATAAGTGTTCCAAATGGATTTCAAGAGAGGCCAGACTCCCTTCAGGATTTGCCTCCGTTGTCTGCTAGATTAATTTTTGCCCAAGCATTCATTCCACTTAGAAGTTGCTTGTGAAACAGTGTTGATTCCTTGTGCTTACCGGTTTGATTCCCACAACTACTTAAGCTACATTCCTGATGACTTGCTCATACTTGGGGCAGCTTTCCCTGAGCGTGGCCTCATGTGCTGAACTCTTGCTTCTAACTGACGAAACTGTGTATCCTTACGCTCTGTTATAGCTGGCGACGGAACTCGGGAATGCCGATACCACCACGAAACCTGGTGTGGCGTTCAGTGCTTTTCACAAATACCCAAGAAAGCGTAGCGTGGCCACTAAGCATTCTTCTGTTCAGGGGTAACCAGACTTCCTGAAACGTCAGGTTGAAACCACAGCCCGGTCATCTGAGCCTTCCTCTTTCTCCACCTGATTTACTTTCCAAAATAAACACGCTTCAAAAATTGATCCGTTTTTACCCTGGAATCGTGGGTGTGGTGCGGCTGCTTTGACAGCACGTTCCTCTGAAAAGGACGTAGGCAAACCGGCCAGTTGATGTTTGAAAGTGAAGAAGTATTGATGCATACTTTAAAATACATTATCTTCTAAATGTACACAAAGGTACAAAGGATGACGCAGCAGACACCCAGACTCCCAGCATCTGACCAGAAGTAAAGCCTGACAGGCACACTGAAGTTCGAGCCTTTTGTGGACCTGTCCTGTGTATCCCACCCTCCCCCATACCCACTGGGATGAATTCTCTGTTGTTGGGGAGCCTTGCCCTTTCACTGTATGTAAATGTATATGGTACTGTTTTGCATGTTTACAGATTCTCCATAAACGATGCCTTGTCTGTTTTTTCCTGCACCTTGCTTTTTTCTTTTGGCATTGCCTTTGTGCGATTCAGGAGGGGTCGGCGGGTTTTTCATAAAGGGCCAGATTGTAATTATTTTAGGATTTGTGAGCCATTTTATGATCTCTGTTCCCTAGTCTTGGTTTTTTTGTGTGTTTTGTTTTGTTTTGTTTTGTCTTTGTCTTTAACGACCCTTCAAAATATGAAAACCACTCTTATCTCCTTGGATATGTGAAAGCAAGCTGCAGGTTGGATTTGACCCACAGGCCATGGCTTGCCCGCCCTGTTCTAAATCCCTGATTTTCAGTGCCAAATAGTATTGTACTAAGAGTAGAATAATTTTTCCAGTTTTCTGTTGGAGACTTAGATTGTTTATAATTTTAAAAATACTTCAGTTCTCTTTAGATTTTGCTATCCCACGTGATTTTGTGAGCATTCGTGTAGGTTTCCATGTTTTTCTAAGGCGTTTACGTAGCAGAATGGATGGGTTGCCAGATACCCTGCACAGATGTTTACAAAGAGTTACGTGTGGTATTTGCCACCCAGACACCACAAAACCTGTTGCATTATACAGTGCTTTTAAAAATAGCCAAGACAGCTTAGTGTTACTAAGCATTCTGTTCACAGTAACTGACTTTCCTGAAATGTCAGGTGGAAGTCACAGCCTACGCTCTCCTTTTTTATGACCAAGCCCCAGTTCAGTCTCTAGACAGCGCTCTCTGCTCTCCCAGCCGGACCTGCTCTCCACATCCTTGCAGTTTGTCCTTGCTCTCCATCCATTCATTCAGCGGTTAATCATGATGTGACCCGGGGCTCACAGAGTCAGACGCGTTCACAGACCAGGAGGGCACATGAGGAGCCTGGCCGGGTGTGAGGGGGTGGGCTATGGGGAAAGGAGGAGGTAGCTGCCAGCTTCTAGGGACTTGAGCTCCATAGGGATAGAGGCTCCTGGTTTCGTGTTCTTTTTTTTTTTTTTTCTATTTAATTGCGGTACAATACATACAATATCAAACTTAACCATTTTAACCTTTCCCTGTGTTTTTGCATAGTTTTTTTTTTTTTATTGAAGTAAAGTTGTCATACAATATTATGTTAGTTTCAGGTGTATAGCATAATGATTCCACAGTTATTTACATTCCTCAATGCTCCTCATGGTGATGCGTCCCCATTGGTCCCCAACAAGGTCATGACAATATTGTTGACTCTGTACCCTATGCTGTACTTTACAGCCCTGTGACTTACTCATTATAAAACACAAAATAAACATCAGAAATATACTCAAATACAAAGAACAAACTGGTGATGAGTGACCTTTATACTTCTCCTGCAAGTCACTTCACTCGTGTAAACCTTGGGCTTCTTATTAGTGAAATGGAAGGAGCCCTAGTACCTCTATCAAGGTGCTGTGAAGAGTATTTAAGATGAAAGGTGTTCTGCTCACAGCACTGGCTCCGGTTCCTGGTAAGCTCTTAACAAGTGTTAGCTTCTGTTGGTGATCACAGGAAGCACCATACACTTTTGCGCAGATAATGAGGGAAGCTTGGGATCTTAAAAAGAGAACCGTGGCTCTTGCGTGGAATCTGGAGCTGGCATTGCCAATGTCTGGGTCACAGATTTGGTAGCGTTGTGATCTCCTCGGTGACCAACTTCATCTTTGGCTCGGTTCCTTGCATTAAATTACTAACCTCACTGTCATCAGTAGTTACTTAAGAGATCAGAACATCTAAGAATATATTATCTCACGGAGAATTCCTTTCCATGGAGTCAGAGCCCTGCCACTGTCCTCGGGCAGGTCACCTGCCCCGTTTATGGGTTCCTCATCTGAAAACCTCAAGTGTTGGACTGAATTCTTTCTGTGGCCCCAGCCACTTCTGCAGAAATCCCTGCTGCTCAAACACGTATGGCTTTGAATATCTATTAGGGCTTGTTGCAAGAAATAGGAATGTTGGGGTAGGGGGGGAACGATTTTTTTCTGTTGCAGATTCTCTCTTAAGAATACAGGAATTTTTTCACAGTGACTTTCCTGTCTGAAAACATCAGGGCATTTATACAGGAGCTTAGTTGGGGTGGGGATGACATTGCCTTTGTTACTTAAATTCAGACAACTAGAAAAGGAGATTATTCTTGGTTAGTTGATTGGAAATGTCATAGAGTGTAATTATTTGTAACTGCTCCGTGGAGTCTTTCTGCATTTATTTCCTTCCCCGCCCATTTTTGTTTTCAATGCAATCCTTAAACAGCCTTCGTTTGCCATGAATAAGCAGCTAACTTTAAAAGCCTTTATTCACTTGTGCGATTTAACAGAGTTCCTTTATCTGTCTTCACATACATCTCAGTGGGGAAATTCTAATAAGAATGTTCTTCATCGATGCTGATGCTGCATTTAAAGCAGCTGCAAATTGACTGTATCTGCTCAGTGACCCCAGCAAGCGGTGTCCCTAGTAATAGTGGCCTAAGAACTATTGGTCATGGTGAATGAAGAGAACTCCGTTAAATATTTTTTTTAAGTCCTTGAGCTCGGTCACTTATATAAATGGATTTGTTCAGTAATGCTAGTCACAGTGCAGACTCCAGTCTGTGTTCTGAGTGTAAATCCTTGTGCTTTAATGACATGATTTCAAACTTAGCTCCACATTTTCTTTTACGTACATTGGGAAAAATAGTGGAGAATGTACCCTTCTGTACCGCTTGGATTTCAAGTGCACATTATTTTAAGCACCTAGATTCATTTTTTGTGTCTTTGATTTCACAGGAAATTATTAGTTCCTTGCCTAACATAATAAATGACAAATACGGAAGGAAGGTCCTCTTGTATTTACTGAGCCCCAGAGATCCTGCACACACAGTGCGGGAAATTATTGAGGTTCTGCAGAGAGGAGATGGGAACGCACACAGGTAAGAATAGTACAGTGGCTTGAGCCCTTTGTTTTCTGGTGTGGTTGCTTATTTTGAGTAGCTTACATTTCCAGAAATCTCCTCACGCATGCATATCCTCTATTGTGCTTCTCTAAAACTTGGAAGGTGAATCCCATTTTTAAGCCTGTGATTTTGGCAGATTCTTTAAAGTTTTTATCTAGAAAAGGAGATAAATGTATTGTGCCAAAAGAATGCCTCTGAGTGCCTGGCACAGAGTAGGCATTCATTATGTGGTCCGTTTTGGTTTTGCTGCATTTATTTGTTTTAAACTGGAGCAGGTTTTTTTTGTTTTTTTTTTTTTAACTTATTTTTTTTTAGCTCTGGTATGGCTATCATACAGTGTTATTTTAGTTTCAGGGGTACAATATAGTGATTCAGCAATTCTATACATTCTTCAGTGCTCATCATCGTAAGTGTGTTCTTCACCTATTTCATCCACTCCCGTCCCCGCCTCCCCTCTGGGTAGGTAACCATCAGTTTGGTTCCCTATAGGTGAGAGTCTGTTTTTTGGTTTGTCTCTCTCTCTCTTGTTTTTTCTTAGTTGATTTGATTTATTTCTTAAATTCTGCATATGAGTGCCATCATATGTTATTTTATTTGTCTTTCTCGGACTTATTTCACTTAGCATTATACTCTGTGACTCCATCCATGTTGTGCACATGGCAAGATTTTATTCTTTTTATGGCTGGGCAACATTCCATTGTCTCTATACACCACATCTTCTTTGTCCATTCATCTATTGATGGATACTTGAGCTGCTTCCATAGTTTGGCTATTATAAATAACGCTGCAATAAACCTAGGGGTGTATTTATCTTTTCAAATTAGTGTTTTCATACTCGTTGGGTATATACCCATTAGTGGAATCACTGGATCATACGATAACTCTGTAATTTTTTGAGGAACCTCTGTACTCTTTTCCACAGTGGCTGCACCAGTTTGCATTCCCACCAACAGGGTTCCTTTTTCTCGACATCCTCACCAGCACTTATTGTTTCTTGTGTTTCTGATTTTAGCCATTCTGACAGGTGTGAGGTGATATCTCATTGTCGTTTTAGATTTGCGTTTCCCTAATGATTAGTGATGTTGAGCATCATTTCATGTGCCTGTTGTCTTTCTGTAGGTCTTCTTTGGAGAAATGTCTGTTCATGTCTTTTGCCCTTTTTTAATTTGATTCTTTGTTTCTCTGGTGTTGAGTTGTGCAAGTTCTTTATATGTTTTGGATACTAACCCCTTATCAGATATGTCACTGGCAAATAACTCCTCCCATTCCGTAGACTGTCTTTTAGTTTTGTTGATTGTTTCCTTTGCTGTGCAGAAGCTTTTTCTTTTCATGTAGCCCCGGTAGTTTATTTTTGTTTGCATTTCCCTTGCCTCAAGAGACATATCTAGAAAGATGTTGCTATGGCCGATGTCAGAGAAACTACTGCCTGTGCTCTCTTCCAGGATTTTTATGGTTTCAGGTGTCCAGTTTAGGTTCTTAACTTATTTTTAGTTTATTTTTGTGTATGATATGAGAAAGTGGTCCAGTTTCATTCTTTTGCATATAGCTGTCCAGTTTCGCAATATCTTTGTTGAAGAGACTGTCATTGTCCCATTGCATATTCTTGCCTTGCAATCCTTTGTTGAAGATTAATTGACCGTATAATTGTGGGTTTATTTCTAGGCTCTCTCTTCTGTTCCGTTGTTCTGTGTCTGTTTTCTGTGCCTGTGCCATACTGTTTTGATTCTACAGCTTTATAGTATATCTTGAAATCTGGGATTGTGATACCTCCAGTTGTGTTCTGTTTCAAGATTGCTTTGGTTATTCAGGGTCTTTTGTAGTTCCATACAAATTTTAGGATTATTTCTTCAAGTTCTGGGGAAAATGCTATTGGTATTTTGGTAGGGATTACATTAAATCTGTAGATTGCTTTGGGTAGCCTGGCCATTTTAACAATTTTTGTTCTTCTAATCCATGAGCATGAAATGTTTTTCCATTTGTTTGTGTCTTCAGTTTCTTTCAGCAGTGTTTTATAGTTTTCAGAGTATAGGTCTTTCACCTCCTTGCTCAAGTTTATTCCTACATATTCTTTTTGGTACAATTGTAAATGGAGTTTTTTTCCTTAATTTCTCTTTCCGCCACTTCATTATTAGTGTATAGAAATGCAGTGGATTTCTGATTGTTAATTTTGTATCCTGTGACCCTAACTCGTTTATCCGTTTTGGTAGTTCTTTGCTAGAGTCTTTAGGGTTTACTCTATATCGTATCATGTCCTCTGCGAACAGTGACAGTTACACGTCTTCCTTACCAATTTAGATTCCTTTTATTTCTTTAGTGTTGTCTCATTGCTGTGGCTAGGACTTCCAGTACTCTTGAATAAAAGTGCTGAGCATGGACATCCTTGTCTTATTCCTGATCTTAGGGAAAAGCTGTTTTTCATCATTGATGATGAGGTTAGCTGTGGGTTTTTGTTATATATGGCCTTTATTATCTTGAGGTATGTTCCCTCTAAACCTGCTTTGTTGAGGGTTTCTATCATGAACGGATGTTGTATTTTGTCACATCTTTTTTCTGCATCTATTGAAACATCTTTTCTCTTGTTGATGCATTATTTTGATTGATTTGTGAATATTGAACCACCCTTGCATCCCAAGAATAAATCCCACTTGATTGTGGTGAATGTTTTTTTAGTGTATTATTGGATTTGATTTGCTATTTTGTGGAGTGTTTTTGCATCTGTGTTCATCAGAGATAATTGGCCTGTGATTCTCTGTATTTTTCTGTAGTGCCTTTATCTGGTTTGGTATCAGAGTAATGCTGGCCTCATACAATGAATTTAGAAGCGTTCCTTCTTCTATTTTTTGGAGTAGTTTGAAAAGAATAGGTAGTATTAACTCTTCATTAAATGTTTGGTAGAATTCACCTGTGAAGTCTTCTGGTCCTGAACTTGTGTTTGCTGGAAGTCTTTTGATCACGGCTTCAGTTTCATTGCTGGTAATCAGCCTGTTCAAATTTTCCGTTTCTTCCAGATTTAGTTTTGGAAGGTTCTATGTTTCTGGGAATTCATGCATTTCTTCTAACTTGTCCAATTTGTGGGCACACAAGTTTTTATACTATTATATTGTAACCCTGTGTATTTCTGTGGTGTCAGTTGTTATTTCTCGTTTTTCATTTCTGATTTTGTTTATTTGAGGCTGCCTAAAGGTTTATCAATTTTGTTTATCTTTTCAAAGAACAAGCTCCTGGTTTCATCTGTTTTATTGGGTTTTTTTAGTTTCTGTTGTGTTTATTTCTGCTCTGTTTATTATTTCTTTCTTTATACTGGTTTTGGGTTTTGTTTGTTGTTCTTATCTAGCTCCTTTAGGTGTAAAATTAAATTGTTGTTTTGAGATTTTTCTTGCTTCTTGAGGTATGCCTGTGTTGCTGTATGCTTCCCTCTTAGAATCACCTTTGCTGCATCTCGAAGATTTTGGATTGTTGTGTCTTCATTTTCATTTGTCTCCATGAATTTTTTTACTTCCGCTTTGATTTCTTAGTTGACTCATTCATTCTTTAGTAGCATGTTATTCAGCGTCCATCTGTTTGTGTTCTTTCCTGATTTTTTCGTGTGGTTGATTGCTAGTTTCATAGCATTGTGGTCAGAAAAGATACGTGGTATATGACATCAGTCTTTTTGAATTTGTTGAGACCTGTTTTGTGGCCTAATATGATGTATTAGGGAGACTATTCCATATAAATTTGAAAAGAATGTTTATTGTTTTAGGATGGAATGTTCTGAGTATATGTTAAATCCATCTGGTCTAAACTGTTATTCAAAGCCACTGTTTCCTTGTTGATTTGCTATTTAAATCATCTGTCTGTTAATGTAAATGGATTCTCAAAGTCCTCTATTGTTAATGTATTATCAATTTCCTTTATGTCTGTTATTAGCTGCTTTATGTATTTGAGTGCTTCCACATTGGGTGCATGGATATTTACAATTGCTATCTCTTCTTGTTGGATTGTCCCCTTTATAATTTTGCAGTATCCTTATGTGTCTCTTGTTACAGTCTTGTAAGGTTTAAAGTCTGTTTTGTCCAATACAGGTATTGCCACCCCAGCTCTCTTTTTATTTCCATTTCGTTGATAAATGCTGTTCCATCCCTTTATTTTCATTGTGCATGTGTCTTCAGGTCTGAAATGAGTCTTGTAGGCAGCATATAGATGAATCTTTTTTTATCCGTTCTGTCACCCTATGTCTTTTGATTGGAGTGTTTCGTCCATTTGCGTCCAAAGTAAATATTGATAGGCACGTACTTATTGCCATTTTGTTACTTGCTTTATGATTGTTTTGTAGTTCTGTTCCTTCCCATTGCTCTTTTCTCTCACAGTTTGCTGGCTTTCTGTAGTGTGATATACTTGGATTCCTTTTTCTTTATTTTAGTCATATCTATTACTGGTTTTTAAATTGGGGTTATCATTAGGTTTATATATGACATCTTATGCATCTAGGAATCTGTTAAGTTGATGGTCACTTGAGTTTAAACCCATTCTAAAAGCACCAAATTGTTACTTTTCTCCTCTTTCCCTTCCTCGTTTTAGGCATGGTGTCATACTTTACATCCTTTTATTTTGTGACTCCCTCAACTGATTGGTGTAAATATACTTAATTTTGCTGCCTTTATGTTTCCTACTTTTCTTACTCCTGCTTACGGTCTTTCCTTTTCACTCAGGGTGTGTCTCCTTTTGCATTTCTTGCAGGGCTGGTTTAGTGGTGATGAATTCCTTTAACTTTTGTTTGTCTGGGAAACGCTTAATCTCTCTATTCTGAATGATATCCTTGCTGGTTCGAGTATTGTTGGTAGCATGTTTTTTTCTTTCAGAACTTTGAATATATCATGCCTCTCCCTTCTGGCATGCAGAGTTTCTGCTGAAAAATCAGCTGATAGCCTGAGGGGGCTTCCCTTGTATGTAAATGTTTTCTTTTCTCTTGTTTCTTTAAAAAGTCTCCGGCACATTTTGCCATTTTAATTACTGTGCATCTTGGTGTGGACCTCCTTGGGCTGATTTTGTTGAGGTTCACTCTGCCTCCTGGATCTGGGGATCTGTTTCCTTTGGGAGATTTGGGAAGTTTTGAGCTGTTAACCTCTGTAAGTAAGTTTTCTGCCCCTTTTTCTGTCTCTTTTTCCAGGATCTTTATAATGCAAATATTATTACACTTGGTGATGTTGCTGATTCCCTTAATCTCTTTTCATTTCTCTTGTTGTTTGGCCCCTGTGTTAGTGGGCCAGTGTGGGGCCGCCTCGGGCTCGATTTGAGTCAGACCAGGTGTCTGCCACGGTGCAGTAGCCCTGACCTGCAGCGGTGCCTTCCCTGTGTTGTCCCCTGAGAAGCTTTCCCCGGGGCGGGACCCGCTGTCAGACCAGAGGTCTTCACCAAGACCCTGCTGGCGCTGCCTTGGACCCCGTGTGGTTAATTTCCCCTCTCCCCAGGGCGGGGAAGTGGTGCCGGCCCCTGTCAGAGCTGCTCACACACAGCCTCAGCTTGTGGCCCTGCCTCGGATGGTCTCTGGGCCAAGAGTGTGTTGGAAGAGGGAGGTCTGCAAGAGGACACGGCGTGGAGCTAGTCTGTTTGGGGGGGGGGGGGGGGGGGGGCGGGGCCGGAGCTGAGGCCTAGCCGGGAGGGCTGTGTCTGCAGAAGTGCTCAGAGATGGGGGGCGCTGTTAGCAAGTCAGGTGGACGGTGTTGCTTGGGCACCATTCCCACAGGGGTCCGTGTGCCTCTGCCAGGGGACGGGGGAGGGAAGTGGCGCCCTCCAGCTGCTTCTTTCCTGTAGAAGTCTCCCGAAGATCCCTGCCCCTCCATCCCAGGCTGTGAGCTTAGTAAGCGGATTTCCCTCCCGCATATCCCGGGTGCTTTTCAAACTGCTGCTTCTATGTTGTGTATCTCCACAGGCCTTTTTGTCGTGCTGTCTCTAAGGTGGGGACTCCGTTTTCTGTCACCCTCCCTGCTCTCCCAGAGCCAAGCATGCTGAAAGTTCCGGGTGTTAAGCCCCACTGATTGTAAGAACCCATGAGATTATGCCCGGCTGATTGTCAAAGCCACATGTTTCAATCCCACATGTTATAGGGATTCGTCTTCCCCAGGCAGACACCCCGTGTAGGGCCCGCCTCGCGTGAGGGGCTGTTTCTTTCCCTCCTCCACCCCCACTGCAGACAGTCCTGGGCATCCTTTCAGCTTCCGACCCGCATCTCCTCCCTTCCTGTCCTCACCAGTATGGCCTCATCTCTAGATTTAGTGGTTTAGATGCTGTTCTGCCAGTCCTCTGGTCGTTCTCTGGGTTGTTCACCCTGATGTGGGTGTTATCGAGTGTATCCATGGGAGGAGGTGGGCTTAGGGTCCTCTTCTGCCGTCCTCCCTGGAGATCAGTTTTGCTTTATTTTTAAAGCTATTGGTATCACATAATTTGATATTGTAGAGAGTAGAGTCCATAAAGTAGTCTAATCCTGTCTTCTAACTTGTTGTTGTTTGGGTATTACATCGCGCAAGGTTCACTTATTAAGTGCTAATTCTGTGACAGGCACTGTTCAGATCCTGGAGACACAAAGATGAAAGCGAGGTATCCCACCCTTAAGTTGCTTACTACCTGCACACCACAGAGAGAGAAACGATTATGCCAAGTTGGACCAAGACTGTTTCTTAAAAATGTTTAGTGTGTATTTATTTTTGAGAGAGAGAGAGTGTGTGTATGAGCAGGGGTGGGGCAGAGAGAGACATGCAGAATCTAGGGCAGGCTCCAGGCCGCCCGACGTGGGGGTCGAGCCCGCGAACCGTGAGATCATGATCTGGGCCGAAGTCGGATGCTTAACCGACTGAGCCACCTAGGCGCCCCTGACGCAGATTGTTTAAAGCCCGTAGAGGTTTTTGTGGTGATGAGATCACTCTTTCCTTCGCCACTCATCTTACCTGAGTGCCTCGTTCGCCACGCTCCTATAGTAAGAAGGACACCGCCATCCGCCGGCGAGAGCTCCTGGAGGCCGTCTCTCCGGCTTTGTTAAGCTACCTGCAAGGACACGCCCGCGAAGTGGTGCTGGATAAGTCTGCGTGCGTGTTGGTGCCCGGCATTCTGGGAGCTGCCACGGGAGACGTCCAGCCCGCCATGAGCGCCATCGCCGGCTTGGCGGCCGCAGAGTTGCACCCGGGCGGCCAGGACGGAGAGGTAACGTGCTGTCGCGAGACGGGCGGAAAGCTGCAGCGTCGCACAGACGCCGGCCACCGAGATCAGGGCTCGAAGAGAATTCCGATGCTGACTGCCTCCCCTCAGCCTGAACCCGCAGCACATCTGATCCTGCGGATTCGGAACACGGTGCCGCTGCAGGGCTGTCCTTCTCAGAGCTTCCCGTGACTTCCTCTTACCCACAGAGTCGAGACCGTCGTCTTAACGCGGCTCTCTGCGGCCCGTGATTGGCACCAGGCTGCCTTCCTAGCTTTTGCTGTGTTCTTCACTCTGTTTTGAATTCACTGTGGATTTTTGCACCTCTCTGCATTCGCACACACCTCTTTCCTCACCCTGGATGCTACCTGTGTCCCCATTTTGCCGTGCTGTCCCTGTAGAAAGCCTCACTCATCCTAGAAGTTCCCCAGAGTCCCTCTCCTTGAAGTCTTCCCAAGTTCCCTCCCATTAAAAAAGTCCGCTCTTTCTGATAGCTCCCCTGCCTGCCTGCCTGCCTGCCTTGGCCCGGGACTCCTTCTGCCTTACCTCTTAAGTTCCTTGATCCACGCGCCTCGTCTGTGCTGGGCGGAGGTCAGCCCTGTTCCCCCATCCCCCAAAGCTTACCGTTTTGCTGAACACAACATAGAGACGAATACGTACCTAGATAATTACCCACTAGAGGATGGAGATACCTGCTGTAAAGGACACGTACATGTTCTCTGGAGCCGTATAAGAATGGGAGCCAGCCTGTCCCCAGGAAGGCTTCCCCGAGGCAGTGAAGGTTACACTGAGGCCGGAGGATCGTAGCTCAGTGAAGAAAGGCAGAGGGAGGAACATGGGCCGCAGTTGGAAGGAGGGAAGGGTCTCAGCTCATTTGGGGACAGAGGGCTCAGGGGAGGTCAGCCGGCAGAGGGAAGAAGAGGCAGAGGTCAGACCGGGCAGGGCCTGTGTGTTGGGGAATCTACTATTTCCTCCTGCGGGCCCTGGGTCTGGACCCTCCCCTCGCAGGGCAGAGCATAGAAACCAGCCAGGAGGATGCAGGCGTGATGAGTTTTCTCTGCAAGGGATGGAGCCCGTTGTCTCCCGTGCTTGATAAGGAGAGATCCTAGGTGCTGTGGGACCCATGGGAACCAAGTGTCAGTGTTTCTGCTGTCACGCTTCGTCCCACGGGTTCATTTGCACTCAGAACTGCCAATTGCAGCCTGAACAGTGGTTGGCAGGACGTTAGGACGAGCGCCGTGTGGTGCTATTCAGCGTGGAGGTCATGAGGCCGCGCCTGAAGTGCCTTTTAGTGGCTCTGGCCACGGTGTCCCTCTTCCTCCCAGTCTGGGGATTGGGCTACATCTCTGGTCCCTCCAGGCGTTCAGGGCCACTCCTGATCATGACCTCCCTCCTGAGTGTTGTCGACCTTCCAACTTGTCTGAGTCCTCACCTGTGTGCGGTGATAGAGAATGGATTGTCAGCCAAGGCGTGGCTGAAGACTGCTGTTTAAGTCCCTGCCTTCTTGCCCCCTTACAGCTTCACGTCGCAGAGCATCCTGCGGGACATCTCGTTCTGAAGTGGTTAATAGAACAAGATAAGAAGATGAAGGAAAGCGGAAGAGGAGGTAGGCTGTGAAACTTGACCTTTTCCTGTATCTCATGTGGAATTTCAGTAATTCCTGACGTCCCTGAACTGTATGCCGGTCGTTCATGTTCAAGTGAAACTTGCTGAGTGTTTACAAATGATGTCTATGAATGAGAAGTAATTTAGGGGTTGCAAATAATGCTCTAGTAGATGTTGGAAATTTATGTCCCATAATCCTTTAATTTCCTTTCTCTGTCCACCCTCCCTCACTGTCTCACCTCCCTTGCTACTTCAGGCTTTGGATCTGGCTGGCCAGAGCCCTAAAATGCCATTCTGTTCCTTGAGGGGGTGGGGGCGGGAAGGGGGGGAAGATTTGTGAGTGTCACTACCCCCAGCTGAAAAGTGTATTTATCTCTACTTTGGAGGAAAGGATAAGCAGAAGAAAACTATCCTCCTCAGAATTTTGAGCTAATGCCTGTTTGGCATTGAAAATACATATGACCAGAGAGCAAGCCAGTGCTTGGCCGCTTGCTGCTCTGCAGAAAGTCAGCTTTCAAGAGAAGGACAGCATCTTTTATCCACCTGAACAGTGGCATCCTATTCCTGTCTCGGTCCTGTCTTTGACCAGACCTTCTGTTACTAAGTTCGAGCTCCATCCAGTATTGTAGCCACTGAAAGGGCTTTCCCCCTCATTGTGTCTGGACAAAGCGACAGATCATGAATTTCTGTCTTGAGGCAAGTTGCAGTCCTGATGGCTAGTGGGGCGATCAGTACAGTAGTACAGTTGTCACTTCTCACTCTCCCGTGAAGATCAGAGATTTGGGGCTGTTTTTCATTGCACGCTTCCCGTAAAGGAGACAGCTTGTAACACAGTTTGAAGGGAAAATAATGTATTGAATCATCTTTTTCATTATTAAGAATTCAGTGCTCTGTTGAGCTGAGTTTATGTCAGAAAAGTTGTCTGGTTTACTTTTAAAATCCAAAGAATTTTCAAGTGACTTTTGTCCCTAATTCGGTTACACTGGCAGCCTTATAACATGCTTGTGTGGACCTGCCGTGTTCCACGGAGCTCCGAATGGGCGTGGCTGGCTGTCTTGGTCCTCTGTCGCCGTGTAACAAGCCACCCCAAAACTTGGTAGTTCGCAAACAACATCTGATCGGGGTTTGGTTTTGTTCTCCTCACTGTCACCTGGGGCAGCTCGGCTTAGGGTCGGAGTATCTCTGCACTTGGACGATGGCTGGCGGTGGCCAAGTCCAGCAGCCTCGTGCCATCCCGCCAGGCTGCTTGGGCTTCCTCACAACATGGTGGGTGGGCTCTAAGAGAAGAAAGCAGGTACGTGGTGCTTTTATGATTTAGCCATAGAAGTTACTTAACATCACTCTTTCCCTTCTCTCTTGGTTAAGCCCATCACAGGCCCACCAGAGTTCAAAAGAAGACATTGATTTCAGCTCCGGGTGGGGGTGGGCATGTGCAGCATTCTAGAAGAGCACACAGGACAGGGATACTGTCGTGGTCAGTCACCTTTGGAAAACACCATCTGCCTCACTGGCCGATTGCTGTCCTTCGGCCTGTGCCATGAAGAGCTAAATAGTCCTAGGCCTCTTGGCTTTTAAAGGGTCCTCACATTTGAGTATCTTCTGAGTGAATTATATATGCAACCACCCAAGATACTTATCTTCAAGATAGGTTTGCCTTCACTTCCATCTGTACCCAACCCTAGCTTTCAGAATTTCTGCTTTGTCCAAGAATTAGTTACATACACTTCCATCGCACGGTGAATAAGATAATATAGCAAGCCCTTGGGAATCTGATAATGACAAGCAAGCTAATAACACAAGATGAGTAACATTTTTGACGGGTGAATGGCTAGCTTTGTAGACAGAAATTACCAGGTGTCAATCACAATAGTCACGTGACCGCTAGTCACCTCCTGAGTGAGCATTTTTCACGAGGGAGAACTTGCTCTTCTCCAAGCACGAGGTGTTGCTGTCAAACGTTCACTTCCTGAATGCCTTTCAGGTCAGGGTTAAATCATTAAATAGTACAAAGAGATGCAAGCACGACCAAGTGCTCATTTTATAGGAATTCATTGTTTGTCCTGAGTAATTATTTCTAAACACAGTCTAAAACCTGGATCGGAGTAGAAGGAAATGGCTGTATTGGAAACACGTTAAACAGGGGCGCCTGGGTGGCTCCGTCGGTTGAGCGTCCGACTTCGGCTCAGGTTGTGATCTCGCGGCTCGAGAGTTCAAGCCCGGAGTCAGGCTCTGTGCGGACAGCTTGGAGCCTGGAGCCTGCTTCCCATTCTGTGTCTCCCCCTCTCTCCACCACCCCTGCACTCTGTCTCTCTCAAAAATAAATAAAACATTTTGTAAAAAAGGAGAGAATTGTAGGACATTAGTGGCTTTTTAAAATAAAAATGAGAGGGGCACCTGGGTGGCTCAGTTGGTTAAGCGCCAGACTTCAGCTCAAGTCATGATCTCACAGTTTGTGGGTTTGAGCCCCGCCCACATCGCGCTCTGTGCTGACAGCTCAGAGCCTGGAGCCTGCTTCCGATTCTGTGTCTCCCTCTCTGTCTGCCCCTCCCCCACTCGCACTCTGACTCACTCTCTCTCTCTCCGAGAAATAAAAAAATTTAAAAACACACATCAAATAAATCAGAGCTGGAATTGTTAGTATTAAGGAAGATTGAGTCAGAACTCTATTCACTTTTTTATTAGAATATTTGTAGATTTAAGGGCGGTAGAGAAGTAGATTGGGAGTTTAAATCTTGGTGTGATGTTCACTAAGCTTCAGTGTATTTTTCAATTTTTCAGGTTGTTTCGCAAAAACGCTTGTAGAGCATGTTGGTGTGAAGAACCTGAGGTCCTGGGCCAGTGTAAACCGAGGTGCCATTATTCTTGCTAGGTAAGTACGTGTGTGCCTTGGCCGCACAGGCCCCCCCCTCCTGCCCGTTGGCGCAGAAGCCCCTTCCTCCACATTCTTCCTTGGGTCTGTCCTTGGTGCCTGATCGCTGGCCATCGCTCCCGGTCCCTCAGAGTGCAGACGGGCACAGCAAATAGCAGAGGCCAGACGTAACTCTTTCAGTTGGTTCTTAAAAGTTTATTTCATGGCTTTGACCAAAATAGAATTGGATTCTCTCTCTTGCTCCCTCGCTCTACTCAGGAAAGCGCTTTACGTCTGATTAATGTGTAGGGGTCACTTTCACGACCTCCTTTTCTCCCCAGATTATGGAGCCCTCCGACACCCGATTATTATAAATTATGTGATTCATAGGATTTGCCAAGTATATACGTTTTCTGGAACATTATTACGGCCATTGGGAATTATAGATCTCAAAAAAAAAAAAAAAAAGGGATCTGTAGCAACTAGTTCACCTTTTGGCATTTCGCGTTGGTTGGGCTTAAACTGTATGTCCTGAAGTAATAAGCCATCAGTCCAGCCAGTGTCACATCTCCTCACCTGGTCCTTGTTCCTGGAAGGCTGTGTTGGCAACCCCTGTACATTTTGCCTTTTGACCCTCCTCATGCATATGCACGGTCTCCCCCTCGCACACACCCTTCCTGCCTCTAGCAGCAACCTATCTGTTCTCTGTATTTATGAGCTGGGTTTTGTTTTGTTCTGTTTTTGTTTTTGTTTTAAATTAGACTCCACGTGTAAATAAGAGATCACACAGTGTATCATTTGATTGTTTCATCACATTTATGGTTTTGACCAAAATTGTAATTGCATTCTTTTTAATGAATTAGTCTTGTCCCTGTGAAAACTGACAAACTTGCTTTTTAAATCATGCCTGACTTTACGTGTAATTTTTCTTACTTTCCAGTATTCTTAAAAGGATTCTGGGAGCATTTGCTACTGAAGTCTGCATGCTAATTGTTTATTTCTAATTAAAATGATAGAATACTGATGATTTGTGAATTGAGGCATGTGCTCAATTTGTCTGTTCTCCAGAGTTACTTGGAGTTTATAATTAACAGGTCATTGAAACTTACGTACATTCTGTTCCTGGATGTGAAACCCTTCTATTAACAGCATTCATTTAAAATAGATTGGTTTGTTGTGAAGTAATCACTGCTGATTTTTTTTTTCCCCTGCTGTGTTACCGAGGTTTGGAAAAGGGGATACGTTTGAATTTCCCACAGTATGTCACATGCAGCATGCTGTGTAATTTGATCTGTTTTGTTTGTAAAAGCTAGAAGTCTTTCTTTGGTCTGCAGTTTGATTGTGGTGCACATATACCCATAAACACGGTCCATACAGACATCTGTTACTTCAGGTAGATCAGGAAGGATCTCCAAATATATGGGTGGTGCGATTCATTTTGTTCATTTCTTATGAAAATTACTTCATTTTCCGGTTGAAGTTGAACAGCCAGAATCCATTAGCCGAAACATGAACTTTTTTAATATGAGTTTCTTTACCAGGCGTTTGGAGTGTTAACACCTACTGACATATTCTTTCATTAACGCTCAATTAACTAAAAATTTCAACCGTGCCGTGAAATTAACTTGTAAAGATTGCTCATCAATCGAAGCTGCTCTTGGGTGGATCTCAAACATTAGAAGGATACTACAGATTTATTCTGGAACACTAGCATGTAAGATGTTTGAGGTTGTGAAGGGATGCTGAACTACATATAACCTAATAATTAATACAATAATCAGTTTTAATGGTTTTAGAACAGTCATGTGCTTGACTTGTTTGGCAAAATTCTCTGCTTGTGTATTTTACTTCAAACTTGTGCAGTATTCCCTAGATCTTTTTTACAGTAAGTGAAAAGGCATCCTTGGTGAGAAAGAGTATCCGCCTTGTCGGCTATCTGAAAAACGACTCGGGGCAGCAGAATCCTCTAGCATTTAGATCATCGTGGGTTCTAGACACCCTGCCTGGGTTTCGATCCCAGCTCACTGTGCGGTCTTGGGCAAATCACTCAGCTTCTGTGGACCTTCATTTTCTTGGTTGTAAAATTAGATTAGTAATAATCATAGGCTGTTATGCAAACTATAGGAGATGGCGTATGTAAAATTCTTAGCTTCACGTCCAGCGCGTGTGTTCAGGAAATACTTTTATTACGTCCACGCGTTATGTGAGTGCGTGCTTAGCCAGAAACTACCCGGTGAGTCACGACTCTGTTAAAAGGGCACTTCACTTCGCACCTTTGCAAGTGGCAAGCTGGGCCTTGTCCCCCGCCAACGGCAGAGTGCTGCTCGGTGCTGCTGACCTAACCGTCCTCTTTGTGGACATGCCGCAAGTTATCAGGACCAGGGACTTGGGGAAATGCCAAGTGGTTTGTTTCTAGGATGTGTTTCTGAGGTCAGCATTAAATGTGGTCATACAGAAGCGGGGAGCCCTGGTCTTCTGCAATCGGGTGCCTGTGCCCCAGCCCCTATTTAAAGAGAAAGGGGTCTCGCGGGCTCTTGGTAGCAGCCTCCGGGACTCCGTTCCCTTGTGGGGATAGGGCTCCAGCGGGCTTCCAGGAAGCAGAGCTGACTGGTTTGTTTTAGTGGCTCCCGTTCATGAAGTACTCGCTAAGTGCCGTGCCCTGGCGAGGAACCTCCCATATGTGGTCATTTGAGCCTCAAGAAATCTCTCCGGTAGAGGGTGGCTCGTGTTGTTGATCCCGTCTCTAGGTCAGGAAACAGACATTTTAAATAGCACGCTCTGGTGGGTACAGTTACCGAGTGGCTGAGGGATGTTTCAAATCTAGGCCCTTAAGCTCCTCACCCTTTTGGATGTTTTAGCCACGGAGTTTAGAAGGAAGGCTCTTAGCTGCTTCCCTCTCGGGCCCTCCACCTTTCCTGCGTGGCCCCTGGTCACTGGTGCTACGCGGTCGCTCAGTGAAGTCACCTCGGTCGTCTGTGTGCCCCATGGTACCGTGAAATAGAGAAGTAAAACACAAGGTTTCTGTTCTTGAGTTTCATCTGGGTAGGAAAGAGGGGCTAGAACCCATGCAGTAAACACATTTAAGACCCGGTGTTAGTCCTAAGATAACCAGTGAATGTAGGACCCATTCTGTACGGAACGGAGTTCCGTGTGATCTGCCAGCAAGATTATAAAACGTTTTCTATTTACGTGCTCTCAGAATATAGGCTCCCAGCCCCCCTCATTCATCTGGTGAATTAAAAAGAGGTATTTACGATTGTCAGGCTTGTCTCACAAATCAGTGAACTTTTTCTACCTTGGGTGGAGATAGTATTGGCAGATGGTTAGGGGTTTTTATGAAGTGTCATTTTTTTATTGGTTGATTGTTGTCTCCTCAGCCTTCTCCAGAGCTCCGATCAAGAAGTTGCAAACAAAGTCAAGGCTGGACTCAAAGGCCTCATTCCCACATTGGAGAAAAACAAAAATGCCAGCAAAGGAATAGAAACGCTGCTTGAAAAACTGGCCGCATAGTGGAGATAGTTAAGAACAAGATGGAATCTTCTTTCCTGTTCTCTTTTCCCAGAGTGGGAAAGAAGGGCCAGGGGCAGCCTTCCTGGGAGTCTGGGTGCTCTGTATATGTGCTTCTTGTTTGTATAAGAGTCTATTTATAAAACAGTTTTCTAAAAATGGTCTTTTTTTTTTTTTTTTTTTTTAATTCCAGCCAAGTCTTCTGTCTTTGGAGTGCTGAGCAAATCACACGAGGCTGTAACATAAAAGGCTTAACCATCGTATACAGGGGGACCAACCAGATACATCCCAAGTAGAAGCAAGAGTTGATTCAAGGGAGAAGAGGTCTCCTTGAGCAGTGGTCTGAGAGGGCTTCAGGGAGGGGGTGGCACTTGGGGACCTTGAAGGAAGTCAGGGTGTAGAAAAAGGGAGCCCTGGGGAGTCTGTTGGGAGCAGTGAGGTGAAAATTAAGCGTTTTGCAGGCACTTCAGGAAGCCTTATGACCCAGAGACAGGATGGCCTGAGGCGACAGCAGCCGCCACATTCCCTGCTGCTGTGGGGATTGGGTTTCAGGTTAGATTTTGTGGGCCAGGCCTTCAGGTAAGTTCAGGCTCCTGAGAGGAAATGTGCTATAAGAATGAGGGGGTCACAGTGGGGGCTGGGTGAAGGTCAAGGTCACCGGGAAAGTCTCCCTATCTTGGGAGCCACGCCTTCCGAGTAAATATCTCCCTGTGATCAGGCGTTTTTCCTTAGGACTTTGCCTTAAGCAGCTGAAGACTTGACAGGGTTCGAGTTAGAAGAAAGGTGATGCGAATTTGTGAACAGTGCAGAAATTTAAATTTAGGCGCGGGTAGGTTGTTTGAATTTTAAAACTGTGCTTGGCGTTTAGCAACAAAGTTGAAGGGTTGGTAGACTCATCGTCACCATGGACACCGAGCCCCAAAGCTTCCTCTCAGTAGCCTGTCCGGACACGCCCTGGGGTCTGTCACCGCAGGACACCTGCTGCAGAGTTGCTGTGCCTTACCTGGCCGGACTGTGGCGGTCCAGCACTGCCCCCCACCGCACCCTCACAGAATACCAGCATCCCACCTGCCAGGGACAGGGAGACCTGGCCCTAGAGCCTGAGAGCCCATGCCTGTAACTTGGGGGTCCTCTCCCCAACCTCCACCGGGTCTCAGGGTGGTAGGGGATTGAGGTGAGGAGGTAAATACAGAAAAGCCAACAGCAGAGCTTGCTTCTGTTTGACGAACACACTGGGAGCTTGTGTTGTCCACGGAAAGGGCGCGTGTTCACCAAGAGGAGGAAAAAATCCCTACTGTTCTGTCTACGAGACTAAACAAACATATAAAATTAGAGTAGAGTGGGGCCAACGCAGCCTGTGTTCCTCTGCCCGCTCCTCCACCCCCCTGCTTTTGCCCAGCTGGGAAGGAACTACTTCCCCTTCTTTACAGCTCCACTGCGTTTTGAAACGCTTTGGTTTTTATTGCGGGTTTTATTTGTTCCCTTTCAAATGTTGGTTGTGGGCATTACAGATGGAGACCTTTCCCCAGCCCTGGTCCCCATCTTCTCTCCGTCGTCCCAGGAGAACGGCATCATTTTGGAGAAGTCCGTGTTCAGGTCTTACGTGGTGATGCTGCCCTAGGTTGGTAATTAAGCAGTGAACTGCCCTTACGTGGCCCATACCATTTCAGTTTTCCTGGTGTTAATCAACTTGCTTCCTTCATTTTCATTTGCTTATTTTTCTACATCCTTCCTAGTTTCTCCCAACCTTCTCATCAGAATTGCTTCAACGTTTCTAGCAGGTACCATTTTCCTCCTTTCTTCAGCCTGGAAAGGCTCCCATGTTACTCAGGTGTCCCCACTTTTCCCTGTGGCTCCGGTGTCCTAACTGGTGTGCTTTGGTGCCACTGTGCCACACGTGGGTCCTAGAAGTGCCGAGGTTTTAGCAGCCTCCTCCGTCACTCCGTGGGGCCACGCAAACACTTCGTGGTGTGGCTTGTCCAAAAGAACTCTGGTGTGAACTAATCCCAGGGGCCTATTCCTTGAGTCACCAGTGGATTGAAGGCGGCTGGCCAGTGAACCTTGGAAGTGGGGTTCCTGGGGAAGGTTTCTTAGATCACAGGCCCCCCGCCCCAGGAAGGGTCCCTCTCCTGCCAGCCAACCTTGGATGTGCTCACTGGACGCTCAGAGCAGGCGTGCTATTGCAGCCGTAGAAGACAGCATGCTGACCATGGCTCAGCCAAAGATGGAAAGTCGATCTTCGGGAGAGATCAACCCTTGGGAGATGCCCTGCTACTGGACTCCTGGTTCCGTGAGGCAATAAGCCCACTCATCAGGCCATTTTGAATTGGGTCCTTAGACACCTGCTGCCAAGAGTGTGCTAACCTGACACCCAATGTTAGTTTCCACACTATAACACATTGAGCCGACTAGCATTCCCATTTTCCCTTAGAGACACCCCTCCTGGAGGCAGCTGGCTTTCTGGATGTCCTGAGGACCTGCTATACAACCACCATCATCATCCTGGCTGTCTCTTTGTTTCTCCTACGGAAAGTCCATTTCCAGGATCCCATGCATTTTTTTCTTGCTTAAGCCCCTCTTGAATGGGGCATAATCTCTAGTAACTTGCTATGAAAGAACGCAGGTGAGAGTGAATGTCTTCATTACACACCCTTTCACACCTGGGTGACTAGTTGAGCTGGATATAGAATTTTGGTTGGAAATTAATTTTGCCTCAAAATTTTAAGGACGTGGGTCAATATCTTCTTTGATTTAGGGTTGCTATGGAACCCTTACACCACCCTCATTCCCACCCTATTTTATATGTGCCCTTTTGCGGGGCAGTGCTTCTCCGGAAGGTGACAGAACACTTTTTAATCCCCAGCTGCCTTATCTTGCAGGTCATTGTGCATTGGTGTATGAGGTGTGTCTGTTTTCCATCCTTCATGCTGGGCATTTGGAGATGTTTTAGAAAATTTCAGTTCTTCCCTTCTGAGAGTTGCATTTGTATCATTTCCGTCTCTGTCTCTCTCTTTTTTTTTTTTTCCTGTTTTCTTTATTCTTTGGAATTGCTGTTAACTACCATTTTGAATGCTGGTTTGATCCTCTAGTTTTCTATTTTCATTTCTTTGGCTTTTTGTTTTGCCCAGAAATGAGAGACCTATTTCCTCTCCATCTTCTGCCAGCCTTTCCACTCAAGTGTCCTTTTTTTTTTGTGCCTTGGATGAACTCTCTCTTACTTCTCGGGATGTTGTATTTTATGTTCATTTTGCTTTGTTTTGTTTTACTTTGCTTTGTCTCTTTTCTATTGTCTGCTCTTTGGTTTACTTTGGTCTCTTTCGTTTGAGGCTTTGCTGGAGAGATCTTTGGTTCTCTGTATATTTAAGACCCTGGAACCTGATTAGAAACGGGCAGGCCTAGCCTGTTATTATAACACAGGTGTAGGGGCTGCTGTTTCACTGAAGTCCTCCAGACCTCAGGATGTCTAGGCCTTTTGTCTGGGGCCCCTAAGTGCCTCTGGAGAGAAATCCACCTGCCTGCCAGTTTTCTAGTTGCTCAGCACTCATTGTGCAGATCTGAATTAACCCATATACTTACCGTAAGGACAGTGCCTCTCCGTCGTGCTGTCTTCACCCCCAGGGCCCTAGCCTAGTGGAATGGAACCAATGCAAGTCCAGACGAGGACTTCTGCCAAGGTTTGGAGTGGTAGTAAACCAGTTTGAAGCAGTCCCCCGTTTTCCATCCCACGTCTCTCCCCAGTACCTAGAACCTCGAACTGCTGACATGTCGTTTATACCACGCGGAGAATTCACCTGCTCTTCTGCATTCACCTTTCTCAGCCCTGCCTCCTCCTTCATTGCTCTCTGTTCCTCCAGATATTTGTTGCAAGTGCACACTCACCGGTGGGTGGCTTCTCTCCCAGGCACTTTGTTCCAGTGAGCGTGTACCGTTTTTGTTCTTAGCAGAAATCTACACATGGTTTCAACCAAACTGAAAAGAACCTGGCTGGCTGTGGCGGGGGAGGTTATTTTCCATGGAAGAGCTTGATTTGAGAATGTCTTTCATTGCAAGATTCAGCTTTTTGCAGTTTTCAGATTGCACCAACCCCACACTTTCCCCAGGGATCAGACTCTGCCTACAAAGAAGGAAGAACCCTGTTTTCCTTTTAAGCCTGGGGTGCCATGCCTTTGTGTAATGGAATAAGGACCCTTACAGGAAACTTCCTGCATGCTTGATCTCAGAGGATTGGCTCTTCTAGGACATGGCGCTTCTGTTACTACGTTCAAAGAAATTTTGAAAAGATTACATCTTAATTATAGCAGGTTAATCACTCTTAAGTCTGAGAAAGATGAGGGTGTGTGCGTATTTTTAGACTAAGAGAGCACAAGGTCTCAAAAACAGCAGTTAATACTGAGCCACTAACCATAAACTTTCTACGCCAGAACTAATGAACTAAACAAACATAAAAATCTGCTACTTGAGCTCTTTTCTCACTTCTGATCTTGCTTAACCCAAGGAAACTAAATTTATAATAATCTCTACCTGATACATGTTCAATTAAGTCCCTTTGAGTTGGTGAGTTGAAATCCTAACCCCCCCATGAGTCAGAATGTAATGTATTTGGAGACAGAGCATTTAAAGAGGTAACATAGGTGAAATGAAGTCATACGGGTGTATCCCAATCCAATACGGCTGTTGTCCTTAGAAGGAGATGAGACCCCACTCACTTAAGAGGAGACCACGTGAAGACAGCCAAGGAGGGAAGCCACTCAGTGAAACCTACCTTGCTGACACCTTGATCTTGAACTTCTGGCCTCCAGTCCTGGGAGGAGATAAATCTCTGTTGTTTAATGCACCCAGTCTGTGGTATTTGTTATGGCCACCCTAGCAAACTAATTTCATCTTTTCTGTTTTAAAAATTTTTTTTAATGTTTATTTATTTTTGAGAGAGAGGGGGACAGGGTGTGAACAGGGGAGGGGCAGAGAGAGAGGGAGCCACCGAACCTAAAATCTGAGCTGTCAGCACAGACCCCCCACGCGAGGTCGAGCCCACGGATCGTGAGATCATGACCTGAGCCGAAGTCGGACGTTTAACCAATCGAGCCACCCAGGCACCTCACATCTTTTCTTAAATTTTAAAACACCACCACTAAAGGGACCTAACCCGAATTCCCTAACCTGCTCCCTTGCGAATTCTTAAGTCTTTTAAATGAACATTCTTAAGCAGGAGACACAGCATGCTCCTTGGATCCCATGACTTTCCTGCACAGTAACTAAAGGGCTCCTCTGTGTGCATTCCAAAGTGTGCAAACACGCTGCCCGCCGTGTCCGTGTTTGTACCCCAGAGAGTGCCTTGCAGGATACGCTGCTGTTCCCACTCCCATCCCTATAAAGGAATGATGTTTGGACTCTTCGATCAAAACGTTTTATCCAACTTTTAAACATGGGTTCATGCCCGCTGCTGAATCTAAGTGGACAAAGCTGCAGAAATGTGGCAGTGAGAAAATTTGGTCCGTGCTCTCTTGTTGTTCTGAGGGGAATTAATTATGTCTCGAGGGAAAATGATTAGCGCTTAGTTGTGCCTGTTGTGTGATGACCGCTTGAATGGAGCTGATGGGAACCCGGTGAGGTTATGAGAATCATCTGACTGTGCTCTTGATGGCTGTAATTAAGCATAATGAATAATTCAGATATTTTACATGACTTCCAGATGTTTGAAAAGACTTTCCTTTTAGAAACCCTCGTGCATTTAGAACTCATATTTTTATTCTTAAACCTACCAGTAAAGACTTGCTGGACTTGCTGTTACCTTCAGCCGTTTGCAGTGGACAAAGAAAGACCGTGGTTTTTTTTTGAGAGAGAGAGAGAGAGAGAGAGAGAAAGAACACTGGCAGGGGAGGGGCAGAGAGAGGGAGACAGAGAATCCCAAGCAGGCTCCACGCTGTCAGTGCAGAGCCCAATGCAGGGCTCCAACTCGTGAACCGTGAGATCACGACCGGAGCCAAAATCCAGAGTCAGATGCTTAACGGACTGAGCCACCCAGGTGCCCCAAGAAAGATCATCCTTCTTAAAGACGTGTGTGTGTGTGTGTGTGTGTGTGTGTGTGTGTGTGACAGCAAGAAAGCCACATGGGGGAAAAGGACAAGTCCGGGCTCATTTCTGTTGCCAAATGGACTCCTCTGCTCTATCTGTACTGCTTAATACCTAAGTCTAGTTCCGAATAGAGAACTGTTGTGTCTGCTTGTGTCAATAACCCAGCAGATACAGGGTTCCCCTCCCACATTTCACAGTCACTTTCTTTGGGGAAGGTGAACCATTGTGACCTGCCTCCACCTGGTGCAGATGACCCAGGTGTTGCAAATCACACCACCTTTCTTTCCCTTGGCCACAGTTAGCGGGTGTTGATACTCTTCTGAACTAGCATCTGGTTAGAATGTGGGAGAACGTTAAAACCAGGACATGGGAGTGTGGCGGGCCTTTGCAGGAGATGCTGCGGAAGCTCCTTCCCCTGGGTCTCAAGCTCTTTGGTCTGCTTGCCTGGATCTTACTGTATTTCATCAGTGCTAAAAATGCACATCTTTTGGGGGCGCCTGGGAGGCTCCGTCAGTTAAGCGTCTGACTTCGGCTCAGGTCATGATCTCACGGTCCCTGAGTTGGAGCCCCGTGTCGGGCTCTGCACTGACAGCTCGGAGCCTGGAGCCTCTTCAGATTCTGTGTCTCCCCCACTCTGCCTGTCCCCCACTCATGCTCTGTCTCTCTCAAAAGTAAATATTAAAAAGTGCACATCTGTTTTTTTCCTAGTCGGACAAATCTGAAAGGATGCATCTTAGAGTTGATGGCATCTTGGCCTGGCCATTTTTAACAGGCAGCTGTGTTTGTTAGTGACACGTAAAATCATGGGTCTTAGAATCCAGGCTGATTACAGATGGGAAAATACAACGTCCCATCTTTTCCTCTGGACCTTAGCCTGCTTTGGTTTTCCATAATAGCTTTCCACTGCCTTCAAAACTTTTGTTTATTGCTGGACTCCTAGAGGTGAACAGGGTTAGGGTGAGGTATCTTCTATATATTTGCACACAAAACACACCCTTTTGGAAAAGGAAAATCCAGTCAAGTTAGAAGCAGTGTAGCATAGTGGCTAGGAGCATCCGCCCAGAGCCCCATTGTGATTTGAAGCCTGGCTCGTAGCTGGGCTTCCTTGGAAAAGTCACATAACCTCTGCTTCAGCTTCCTCATTTATAAAAACATAATGCACAGGTCATTGTCACTGTGAGAATTACATGAGCTTATATATGTGGGGTTGGGTTTTGTTTTTGTTTTTTTTTTGGCTTAAAAAAATTTTTTTTAGATGTTACATTGAGATAACTGACATGTGGCATTGTATAAACAGGTTGATGGGTAAATTTATATATTTCCACGGGAGTGCTATTGTAGCATTAGCTAACACCTCCATCAGTCACACAATTACTATTTTTTGTGGTGAGAAATAGCAAGATCTAGTCTCTGCAAGTTGGATGTTTACAATACGAGATTGCTGCCTGAAATCACCATACCGTATTTTAGTTCATTTCAGGTTTATTTACAATAGCCAAGATGGAAACCAACTAAGTGTCCGTCAATGGAAGAGCATGTAAGGAAAATATGGTAGGTGTGTATGCATGCATACATCTATCTATATCTAATCTATATCTATATATTGATATCTATATATAGATACACATGGTGTGGCATTATTCAGCCATGAGAAAGAAAATCCCACCATTTGCAACAACACGGATGGATCTTGAAGGCATTCATGCCAAATGAGAGCTGTCCGACAGCAAAGAACAAATACTGTTATGCTACCACTTATATGTAAAGTCTAAAAAAGCCAAACTTGTAAAGAAACCGAGCGAACATGGTGGTTACCAGGCTGGGGGAGGAGGAAAATAGGTCAGAGGTCGTTTAAATATACAAACTCCAAACCAGTGGGTAAGTCCTGAAAATGAAATATGTAAAGGACCTTCAGCTGGGCCTGACACAGCCCAGGCAGGCTCCCTCAGGGCCAGGCTTTGGGGATGGCCAGAAAGGCCTTTGTGACGGCTCTGGAACCTTCCATCAACATCAAACATTTCAGGGGACCCCGGGGGGGCTCAGTCAGTTAAGCTTCCGACTTCGGCTCAGGTCATGATCTCGCAGTTCGTGGGATTGAGCCCTGTGTCAGGCTCTGTGCTGACAGCTCAAAGCCTGGAGCCTGCGTCAGACTCTGTGTCTCCCTCTCTCCCTCTCTGCCCCTCCCCAGCTCACGCACTGTCTCTCTGTGTCTCAAAAATAAATAAACATTAAAAAAAAACAACAACAATCAAAACATTTCAGCAATCCTTGCCCTAGAAGGCAAAATATACTTGTTCGTTTGGGTATATATTGGCTAAGAAATCACCTAGAAACTTCCATGAACTCATTACCACTTTCAGGTACATATTTTACAGTTTAAAACATCAGCGAGGTTCCTTAGGCAAGTAGTCACAGGTGTAAGTCATGGTTTTATTTGTAGCTGGTGCCCAGGGTAGGAGGGTAGTAAGATCGGGTTTGCAGGCCCCTTAGTTCATCTCTTCTCCCCACAGGGTGGGCTGAGAGGGAAAATACTTGAGCTCAACTCAGCTCCTGTTAAGATGCAAATGACCTGGATGGGAACAGCACCTTCAGCGGTGGCCTGTGACCCCACCTTCCTGCAGAGTCTATCAGCCAGCTCCAGTAGGAGGCAAAGAGCTAGACAGGTTGGGAAGGGCTGTTTGTTTGCTCAGGGTAGGCAAGAGCAAAGAAGTGGGGGGATTTCAGCTCGTACAGTAGCCTTGGCCTCCAGGGGTGGAGTGTGGGTCTGGCCCAGAGACAACACGGCTGACTCCAGGGGGGTTTCTGGAGAGCACATGGGCCCTGCTTGAGTTCTGCCTTTGCTGGGGAGATGATCTCACTCTTCAGTGTCTCATCTACGACACAGGCCACCTGCCTCCTATTCCCTCAATTTACAAAGACTTTTGCAAACAAGATTCCCTACAAATGTGAGGGGATGTGGAGGGTCGTATCACGGAGAAACGGCTTGGTGTTTGCGGAAGATCTGGCTTTGAGGCTGGGCCCCGTCTCCGACCAGGAATGTAAGTAAATCACAATCTTTGTGAACCTTTGTTTGCTTATGTGTCAGATTCAAGATGATATCTGAAGATAGGAGGGGGTTGGGGTCAGAAGCCCGTGAGATTTGCATGTGAGTGGAGCCTGTCACAGTGTATGTTTATGATTCCTCTGGGTAACACCTTGCCTTGTTTACTTACCAAGTCACAGGGCTGCAGTATACAAAACTATGTTAGGTAAAATTATCAAAAGTCTAGAAATAGGGCAAAAAAGATGTGCCCCGTTTAAAGGCCTGCTAGAGAGTTATCTACAAAACCACAAGGTTCTTTGATTTTTCTAGGGGGATATAATGTTGCTTGACACGCTGTTCATTAGAGCTCAGATTCGGGAAAGGTGGGTCGTAAAATGTCGAGATCAATATGCCACAAATACTTTCTGTCCAAAGTGGAGACAACTCAAGAGAGGACTTCTATTGCCCTGTAAATGTTGATGTAACTTTGTCATTTTATTCTAGTAGTCTTTCATTGAACACAAATGCGTCTGTGTTAGAGGAGGGAAAAATAATCTTTTTCTGTATTCTTCTGAGTCCTTCCAAGCTACCCTTTCTAAGCTGGAGCTCCGGTAGCAAAAGAGGAGCAGGGGAAAAGTGCACAAATTGATGTAAGCTCTCCATGACACAAGAGCCTTGGTGAGAAAATTCAGACCCAAAGAAGTAGTAAACCTGGGCGTTTTGAGAGGAAAGTCACGGGAAGATGTAATAAAACAAAAAGGGTAGGAGCGTAGTCAACTGGGGGAAGGAAACAAGTCCCGCTCCTTAGGATTTCTCTTGGCGTCCCTCCATTTGGGACACCAGGGTGATCGTTTTCCAGCAGGTGGAGGGGGGGAACGTCTCCCGTGTGGGTCTTAGGACCTGCTTGGAGAAGGTCAGAAAGTCGTCCTACCTCTGCTGCTCGCCAGATTCCTCCAGCGCATGTGTCCTGAGCCCCATCCACATACAGAGCTTGACCGTCCTGCTTTTTTCCTCCTTCAATGCGTTCTTCCATACTTGTAGGAGAACCATGTTTTTCCTGTTCTGAAAATATTTCTGACCTAACCCCTTGGCTTCTCGTTTCTGCCTTGCACCTCCGATGTAATGATCCGTTTGTCTGCGACCTTGCAGGACAAAAAACCCTGGGAGATGGATTCCCCCTTTCTAGAAGGTAGCCGTCAGGGGATGCCCATTTCCAAAGAGGAGAAACGAGTACAGGATTTCCCACTCTCTGAAAGTAATGCGATCCTGTGAGCCCTTGTGGAAGCAAAATGGGATCAAGTGGAGGAAGCAATTACCATTAATCAATCCGGAAGGCTTTCTGAGTGTTTCCAGATCCCTGGAAATAACCGGCCTGAGGCTTTTTTGTTAGGTTAGGACTTCTGCTCAGGGGTGAGCGAAATAAATCGAGGCTAAGCACACCTGCTCGCGGACACAGTTTAATAAATACTAGGGCGGCCCGCCCGTGGGAAAGGCTGGGTGCTGCTGCCCTGGGCCGGAACTTGGTGGGGGCACTGCCCGCTGCCGGGGTGCCCCCCTTCCACAGAGGCTCGGCACAAACACCCTGAACGCCGCAGCCTTCTGTAGCTTTCCGCTTCCCTAAAAGCGAAATCCCTCTTGTATTTCTTTCAGCTAGCGAAAAACAGGTATTAACGCAGGTCTTCTGTGAGGGCAACGTAGCGTGAGAAAGTTGACGATGGCAGAGATCCCTGCATTTCTGCTTGAATTTTGTCCACTGCAGTTAGGATACGGCCGTTCTGTAGAAGACCCTGTTATATTCAGATGGCATTTTACTTTTTAATTTTTTTAAACATTTTTTGAAACGTTTTTTTTTTTTTAATTTTTTTTTTCAACATTTTTTATTTATTTTTGGGACAGAGAGAGACAGAGCATGAACGGGGGAGGGGCAGAGAGAGAGGGAGACACAGAATCGGAAACAGGCTCCAGGCTCCGAGCCATCAGCCCAGAGCCCGACGCGGGGCTCGAACTCACGGACCGCGAGATCGTGACCTGGCTGAAGTCGGACGCTTAACCGACTGCGCCACCCAGGCGCCCCTGAAACGTATTTTTGAGAGAGATTGCAGTTGCAAGAGCTGGGGAGGGGCGGCGGCAGGGGCGGGGCGGGGGACAGAGGATCTGAAGCGGGTCCGGACAGAGCCCTATGTGGGCCTCGAACTCCCACACCGTGAAATCATGACCTGCGCTGAAGTCCGATGCTCAACCGACTGAGCCACCCAGGTGCCCACCAGCTTGCGAATTTTCAGGGCGATTTAATCACTGAGAAAAGGGCCCGATAAGAGAATTTCCCCTTTGTGATGAGAAGACCTAAGTCGTAGCCACAGAGAACTCCTGGAGACGTGGATGAACCAAGAAGAGTGGTGAAGTACAGAGCAGACCACTTGATGGGCAAGTGTGTGCCCCGAGACTGAAGTGGGCAAAACGTACAGCCATTCTTGAATGGGAAGGAGCTACTTCAAGTTAACTGTCGAGAGAAGTTTCTCTGAGTTCTGCCCAGACCCGAAGCGCAGTCAAAGACTTGAAATCCCAGTGAGTAGAGCGTAATCCGTGTGCAGTCTGTATGTAAGTCCACCAGCAATAAAAATCCCAGACAGAAGAGAAAATCTCTATGGTGCCTATGTGCAGTATGTCTTAAATCCTTTCTTTTTTCACGGTATTAAGATAGCTTCTCTCTCTGCTCGTTTATAAGCACCCTGGATATTCCTGTGACCCCAGGGTGCCTACTCTTCTTTCCCCTGCCTGGTAAAAATGCCAGCTAAGTCCATTCCCTGCCTCTTGCCTTCCCCCGTGTGTGCCAGGGGGAGAAAGGCCCAGCAGTCTGGGGGGAATGGCCTCCCGGGACCTGAGCAGAAGTACCTGGCCTTCCCCGTCCAGGAGTGCGGGGCGGGGAGCTGGGTGTCCTGAGTCACCATTGAAACACCAAGGCAACACCTTGTGCTTTGATTCTACGGTACAACAAATCCTGCACTGGGGACAAGGTGCGAGAGCACTTGGTACATGGTTTTCTAGGGTTGGCCTAGGAATTGAAGAATTGTCATGGGAGAAGGAAAAGATCTGTGGGCAGGGAGGAGTTCAAGTCCCCAGCTTGCCAACCACAAAGTCGTGTGACTTACGGGCTGAGCTCTGTATCTTAACTCTGTCTCCTGTAAGAAGAGGGGCTTGGAATGTCTCCCTCCTCTGCCCTTCCCCCTCTGTGTGTGTGTGTGTGTGTGTGTGTGTCTGTGTGGGTGGGTGCAGGCGTGTCTTGGGGTGTCCTGTCTCTCTCTCTCTCTCTCTCTCTCTCTCTCTCTCTCTCTCTCTCTCTCTGAAAAATAAAACATTAAGAACAAACAAAAAGCCTGGGGAGCCCTGAAATGCCTTGGGAGCCGGGATGCGGTGGGAGGTAGGGACAGAGCACATGGGGGTCCTGATCACCCGCCTGGGCTCCAGTCAGAACAGCAGCACTTAGATCTGTGTAATGTGCTCAGATGTGGAGCGAGATTGCCGCTTCAAACTGGGTGCAGCTGTTAACAAAACACTGAGTTAGAAAACCGTTGGCCGATGTCCTCTCCAACAGCCCTTCAAAGTGAAACAGTTGGCGATTGCCTGCTGGCCACCCCCCCTGCTGTGTGTCCCCAGTGCCACACGGGGTCAGCCAGCAGTGCCAGAAGGGAAGCATTAGGCTGGAAGCCTATTTCTTGTGAAGCCAGTGGGGCTTATGTATCAGAGCCCTTGACCGTTGGACATTCTCAAGCCTGCTTCTAAATTTGTATTCATAATCTTCAGGGGAGATGCTAACTTGTCAGGCTTCAGGCCCCACAAAACCTGGATTCTCCTTCCTATTAGGCCTGAGCTGCTTTTTATTAAAAAAAGTTTTAGGTTTATTTTTGAGAGAGCATGTGAGCAGGGGCGGGGCAGAGAGAGAGGGAGACAGAATCCGAAGCAGGCTCCAGGCTCTGAGCTGTCAGCACAGGGCCCGACGCGGGGCTCGAACCCACAAACCACGAGATCATGACTTGAGCCAAAGTCGGATGCTCAACTGACCGAGCCACCCAGGCACCCCAGGCTTGAGCTTCTTAATGTGCAGGCACCCTGTTCACCTGTCCTAGTCAATTGAAAAGTGAGTCTGAAAAAGAAGAAACCAGCATATAGAATAAGGGGAGGGTTGCTATACAAGCTCAACCTCCTTCAGGAATGGCAACACCACAGCTAGGTTGTTGATGCCAATGAGGAATGGATAGGAGGTAAGTTACAACTCCTCTCCTCCACCAACACTTGTATCAGCAGCACAGCTTTGGGGCCAAGAACCGTCTGCTGATGAACTGCCTCGGTTGAAATTCTCCACCCACTTCCTAGTTCGGTGACCTCAGGCACAGGAACCCGCCCCTTCAAATCCCAGTTACTGCATCTACAAAAAGAGTAACAATGCCTCATGGAATCAAGATGTTAAACAAGATACTGTCCTAGCATACATCTAATGCAGCGCTTGGACACAGGGAGAGCACCCCTAAGTTTGGGTTTTCCCTAGTATCCTTGTTGAGTGCTTAATTAAGGCAGAATGACTAGTTGACTCAATACCTCAGAAACAGAACCCCAAGTCTTAGGTGGATGGTCTGTGCCCAATTCAAAGACAGTATTTCTAAGCTCCACCACAGAAAAGATTTTTGCCAGGGAGAGGAATTCCTGCTTAAGGTGAGTGCCTGTCTCTGGTCTCTTCTCCGTGCTACTCCTTTCGACTTAGATGTGATGGCTGGGACTCCAGCAGCCATGTCTGAAGCCTGTGGACAAGGTTGGTACCCTTGGGATGAAAATGGTGAGCAGAAGAGAGCCTGAGTCCCTGACGACTTCATGGAGTCACTATTCTATTCTTGGTCTGCCAAATCTCAAATTCTTTGATGAAGGCAGGGTTCCCAAATCACCTGTAGGGGTTGTTAAAATGAGTTTCTGGGCTCCGTTCACCAAATTTCTGATTCAGTAGGTATGGTTTGGAGCCTAAGCATCTGCGTTTTCAACAAGTTTCCAGGTGATTGGGATCATGCTAGTCCCAGGACCATGTTTGGAAAGCCAGGGTTTTATTTATAGGCTAGGGAAATAAACTCTTCACGGTTGAAAGCACTACTATTTTGGGGGTATTCTGTTATTGAAGAGGTGTCTAATTTAACTTTAGTAACAAACTCTCCTTGTTCTGGTAAGTTACAAAGAGCAGCAAAATGATGAAAATGCTACTCAAAGTGAAGGAGGCAGGTGGTGCATGGCCAATTGAATTTTTGTCTTGTGGACCATTCGTGAAATGGGGACCGAGAACCTAGTTAATGTGCTTGGCATGTACCAACCCAACGTGAAGACGTGGGCCATGATTCAACCACAGCTCCCTCCTCACTGATCACTCAGGTGGAATTCAGTGGAGTCCGATTCATCATAAGCAGTGTCTGCCGGAGAGTGGTGAGCTAAGCCAGTGATTGCCTGTGACTCAATTAGGCTGGAAATGGGGGTGGGGGGAGACCCAGGCACAGGGTTGGAGGGGGGGGTCCTTCAAGACCGTCAGAGGCAGTGGTAAACAGCCTCACCTGCACACTGGCCTCACCTCAGGAGCTTAAACATCTTGACGCCTGGACCCTGTCTCCCTGAATTCTGATGGCATTGGTGTTTGGCGGGGCCTGGGTATGTGGATTGTTGAAAAGTGCCCTTGGTGATTCTCAGTTGCAAACCGCTGATAGAAACCCCTTCAGAAAGGTGTGGTGACTGCCCCAAAGTGACGGAGGGTCAGAGGCAGGACTCCTGCTATCCCTCGGAGCACTCTTCAGATGCCTGGCTGGGCAGTGGAACCTGTTGGAGGCCGGGTATGCCTCCAGGCTAATTCCCCCCCACAGCCCCCCCCACCCCCACCCGTAATTGGCACTGACCTGGGATGTGGGGAGCTGTAAGCACGTATCAGCTCCCAGCTCGGTGACACAGTTTACTGCAGTTCGTCTGTTTCCCTAACAAGATTTTCCTTGGTGACAGCGAAACAAATCATTTTAATTAGCATTAGATAATGAATTTAAATGGCATTGAAGTAATTCCAAAATCTCCCTTAACTGCCCTAAATAACATCCTGCAGGAGGAATTCTGGAAGGATTGATTGTAGAGAAACGGGTGGTGGGGACCCAGCTGGAGGGTTTCCTTACGTGGGATGATTGTCCCTGGTTTTCCCTTGTACCGACAGTCCGGTGAGCCCAGAAGCTGCCCAAGCTGCAAAGGATTGGTGTCCTTACTGTCCCCTCCCCATCACGTGTCTATCCTTGTCCGCCTGTCCTCGTGATGTGGCTGTGACCCTCGGCTTACACCATGCTGGTCACAGGGAGTTCATTCTCCATCTCCTGAGGAGGCTCTTCCCCTTGGAAAGTCCTTCCTTAGGTCAGATGAGACCGTACGCCTGTCACCGTGCCTTTGACTCTAATTCTCCTTAGGAATGGGTTCCCTGCCCTCGAGTGTCAGGTGTGCAGGTAGGAGCCCTGAGTGTCCTAAGGGATAGGAATAGACACCGTGTTTGGGATGTGTGTTGCTGCTGTTAGCTTTTGACTGGAGGGACTGGGAAAAGCCTGCCTTATCCTTGTGGCCCCGAGAGAGACTGCAAGGGGGCTCCCCCTCACCTTAAATGTCTGTGAAATTGACTGTGGGTATTTGTGATGCCCATTTCTCTGAAACAAAAAGGGAAAAGCACAACCTTGAAGCCATTGGGTCATCGATGTACCTACCTCGTTATTACAGTTATTAGTGTCTCTCAGGTTCTGTTGTGATTTAGAAAGAGGGGCTGGGGACACCTGGATGCTCAGTCATTTAAGCGTCTGACTTCGGCTCAGGTCATGATCTCATGGTTGGTTGGTGGGTTTGAGCCCCGCATCGGGCTCTGTGCTGACAGCCCAGAGCCTGGAACCTGCTTCAGATTCTGTGTCTCCCTTTCTCTGCCCCTCCTGGCTCGTGCTCTCTCCCTCTCAAAAATATTAAAATGCTCTTTGATACAAAAAAGAGGAGCTCTGCTGCCTTTCTCTAATTGTCCAGACCTTCCTGTAGGTGATCGGTTCTGTCACTAGGCTGTCGTTGGTTTACAGTAACATGACATTGCATGAGCACGAGACTCCTAAATGACAGTTGTGTGGCATCTTTTAAATGTAGAGTTTCTAAAGTGAGATAGCAGAAGACCATTACCTAATGGCTTTTCTAGGGGCAAAGGTCAGGGTATTAATTTTGCCTGGTCCCTACTTTGAAACGGTAGTGTTTCTGGAGTTATGACCCCAGAAGTACTGTGCCCTCACATTCCGTGTTTCTCGAACTTCTGATAGCTCGCACACCAACTGCTATACAACTTAGATGCCAATTACGTGGTGTTAGTGTCAGGCTCCATGGGTTCAAGGGCATGGTTCCCAACAAGATTGCCCTTTCTTCAGATGACAGCCATGTGTGAGGAGTCCCCAGGCCACTGTGCTTCTGACAGCTCCACCCTGTCCATATACATTCTCATGTTGACCAATCAGGAAGTTCCACTCATTTCCATGTCTAGAGTTCTTACTGGGGTTTTGTTACAAGGGCGTACCTGGTTGGATCATTGGCTGCGTGATGCAACTTGATCTCCGTCCCTCTTCCCTCCTTCGAGGTTGGGCTGGCTCAAAGTCCCAACGCTCAGATCCCATCTCTTATTGGTGACCAGCACCATCCAGGCTGTGGCATCTCTTAGCATAAACTTGGGTGTTTATAAATAACAAAGACACTTGTATTACTTGGGGAAATGCCAAGATTTCAATTCTCCCGGGAACAAACGCTGGTTAAAATTTTTATACAACTGACTGAGTCCGCTAAATGTGCTTTAGAGGGAGGGGTGAGTGGGGTGCTGTCGACAGCACACCCACTATTCCACTCCATTGCCATGTGCCCCAAAGTGGATGTGAAATAGGAGAATGGTTTTATTTGCTCACCATACATTTTTATAGGGTTTTGTGATACTGGTGTTTAAATGACTGTACTCTTCATTAGGTTGTACATTATTAATGTTTGTTGAACAGTGAGAGAGTGTACAGAGGAGGGCAGAGAGAGAGGGAGAGCGAGAATCCCAAGCGAGGTCCTCACTGGTAGCACAGAGCCTGATGCAAGGCTTGAGCTCACGAACCGTGAGATGATGACCCAAGTCAAAATCAGGAGTCAGATACCTAACCGATTGAGCCACCCAGACATCTGTATTATATTGTGCATTATTAAGTACATGATACATTTATACATCTATGTCACATGTACCAGCCCATTGTCTGTATTACCATGCTTCATAGGTAATTTTCAAGGAGACTTTGGCTAGATGTGATTTTTGCCTTACCCACTGACTTGAGAACCTAACTTCCGAGTAAATTGCCATTCTACTATACAATATCCACTTCTTCTATAGCTTTCCAGAAATTGGGTCCTTTTCCCCTAAGCAAACATTCGCTAGTTTCCTCAACCACTTTTCGTCTGTTTTTCTACATACATAGCTGTAGGACAAACTCACAGATATTCCTGTAAATATCTAATGTCCCTTGTAAAAAACAGTGCCAAGAACTGAATACAATACTCTTAAGAGTGGCTGAACACTTGGAGCATAGCTCTCACATTTCCTGTTCTGCCCTTCTAGGCCCATTGATTCAATCATCCTGTGATTATACATTTTTAGCTGAATTATCATTTCTCTGCCTTCTCACAGAGGAAGCAAATGTACTGGGTTGCCACGTGCTCCTTGGACGTCCAGCATCCATCTCCCTTCCTCCTGGTCACTGCATCATCATTTTCCTTTGGCCACTCACTTCCCCATTCTCAGTGTCTCTACCCAGAGATGAAAACGTAACCCAGACTAAACAATCAGTGTTGTCTTCCCCTTACCAAAGTGAAAGGATCTTTTGCTCAAAGTATTGAGAAAGAGGAGTTCTCCTTCCACTGGGGCTGCCAAACTGATAGAAGACCCTTGAATTACTACTGGATGAAGCCAGCGTGGTAGGGAGCAGAGGAGGGGGAGAGCAAGAGAGGAAGAGAAACTGAGTCTTGGGATGTCAGGTGCTCAGCCTCCAACTCTGCCTGAAACCAGATCTAACCTGGACTTAACAGTGACTTGAGATTTGTTTAAGCAAACGGGCAAAAAAATCCCCAACAATCTTATTTTTAGGCGAGTCCTAAGTAATTCACCTGTTTTCTATTCAGTGGTTTGGTGGTAAATGTTTAACAGCCAATTCTTGCAGGGAGGAGAAAGGAAAGGCCCTGATTTATAGTGCTTACTAATTTCTGTAGTCGAAATACCCACCATGAACAATTACAAGCTAACAGCATGATGTCAACATCATAAATTTTCTGAGAACTTAGCTATCAGTTCTCATAAGGTAGCTTCACACTATGCTTCTATGTCTGTACTCAAGTTATTAATAGAAACATTGGCCAAGACTAAACAAAGGATTAAGCTCCAAAGCCAACTAGAGAACTTTCCTCTGTGGCCCAACTGGATGTGGACACAGCAATCAACTTTCCTTGGGCAAGTCCAACAAGCTACAAATTTAGCTCTTTTTCCCAACATCCAGCCCATGTTTCCACTTTGTCCGTTACCATGAGAAAATGTCAGACATTTTGCTAATGGCAAGTCTTCTGCATCCTTAAATCTCTCAGCTCTGTCTGTTCATTTGCCATGAGAAATAAAGTCACCAGGCCATGACTTGCTCTTAATGACCCATGCTGCCTCCTGAAGATCGCCACTTTCCTTTCTAAATGGCAAAGCACCTGCTAAATGCTCTGGTAGGATTTTTATTGCTTGCCAGTGGTTTATTGTTTTTGGAATCTGTCCTTCTTCCCACTTGGAAAACTTGGACACTGCCTGTGTCTTCCCTCACTTTTACAGATTATTTTGGGTATACGCCATGGGAGAAATCAGAAATGATTAAGGTCAGAATTTTTCTAACGGTCATTTTCATTTTTGTAATTTTGCCAACATCTCTTTTCCTTCTAACTGATTGGTTAACTCTTAGGGGCCAAGAGGACTGCGTTATGGAAAGGGACTGGAGGTCTTTTCTAATCTGTTCTCCAATCTTGAGATGCATGTGTCTCTCAACAACGTATAGACAGGTTGATCAGAAGCATACTCGTACTGGTGGAATTTTGGTTTCTCTCTCCTTGTGCTTTACCTATATCCTCTTGATGGTCTATTTCAGGTTATGATTTCCAAATAAGACTATACCCTCCAGGCATTTCATGTGATTGCCTTTTCCCTTCTGCTAGAGATTTCTTTTGAAAGATTCAAGTTTCCATTGGCTCTCATCGTTAGATGAGAATCTAAACCCACCAAATGTTCTTAATACCTAGAAGACTGGTTTCCATCTTGGATTGAAAATCTGTGATCATTCCTACATATTTGTGTGTGTGTGTGTGTGTGTGCATTGATGTAAAGACTTCTGAGGCCACCATCACTGTGGCTAAACCCATGCTCTAAGGCTTCCTAGTGAGCATTATTGCCATTTTATCTGGCCCTTTTAATTTTGTATTTTCATCTTTCAGTTTAGGGAACTCTTTCTCATGTTAGAAATCACCAACTGGCAAACGCATTTTTCCTGATTCCCTGGTGGTGGTGGTATCCCCACACCCCTGGCCTGGCCCGGCCCGCAGTTTTCTCATGGCTTTGTTACAGCCTTTATAGTCAAAATACTGTTCCTGGACATCATCCATATGGCTGGCTCTTTACTTGCTAAGGCCTCTTCGCTCCAATTATCCTTCGGCAGGGGAAAAGGGCATGAAAGGAAGGCCTCTGGAACCAAGTTCCTCGGTCACCAAACCAGGAAGCAGTAGGGCACGATGGCTGTAACATTCCAAAGGGAATCCTTCGTTATCTTGGGGTTCTTGTTGCACCCTGGCTACTTGCTGACTCTGTGATCTTGGACAAGCATGGGCTTTGCTTTTCTCATCTGATGGGGGTGGGGGTGGAAGTAAAGTCTGCTCTGCCCTTATCTCAGAAGGTTAAGTTTAAAATGAAGTGATGAAAGAGTTTGTGAGTTGAGCATTATACACAGGGGACAGGCAACATTATTGAGGCTTCTTGGGAAATGCAAGTTGTAAACTTGAACCAGATTTGCGGAATTTCAACATTTCCTCCACTTGGGATCAGAAAGTCTTAAGTCCCTAATGGAACATCACAATGGAAGGAGAAGTAAGACTTACCAATTAGCTCAACTCCTGAATCTTCATTTGACCTTTAGTTGGCATCTCTACTAGGAAAGCACTCTGCTGAACAGAGCAAGGCAGTTTTGGGACCAGCAGGATTGTCGTCACTTACAAGCCTCAATGAAACGGTGCCCACTGATAGGTAGCAGTTAACTGCAATGCTTATCACTTTAAATAAAGCTTCTGGCCTTCCCCAGCCCCTGGGGAGAGAAGGAGGGGAAGAGAGAAAAATACTGGCTTGTGTTCTTTGTGGTAACTTAATGTTGGTAATTTATAACCGATAAAAATGTATTGCTGCCACTTCCCATGGGTTGTCTAGAAGGTTTGTTTAAAATCCACTGGTGACTCCTAAAGTCTCAAGGAAGGGAGAGGTGCCAGGTTGGTATCTGGCCTGTACAGAATTCCTTACCGATTTGACATGAAGACTTGGAATCAGGCAAGGGACTTATAAGTTAAAGCAAAGTAACTTAAAAGTCATGGATTACATGTGAATATAATTTTGTGAATAATACTCAGAACGAAAAATGATTGTGAAGACCTAACCAATTCTTTTTTTTTCAATATATGAAATTTATTGTCAAATTGGTTTCCATACAACACCCAGTGCTCATCCCAAAAGGTGCCCTCCTCAATACCCATCACCCACCCTCCCCTCCCTCCCACCCCCCATCAGCCCTCAGTTTGTTCTGTTTTTAAGAGTCTCTTATGCTTTGGCTCTCTCCCACTCTAACCTCTTTTTTTTTTTTTCCTTCCCCTCCCCCAGGGGTTCCTGTTAAATTTGTCAGGATCCACATAAGAGTGAAAACATACGGTATCTGTCTTTCTCTGTATGGCTTGTTTCACTTAGCATAACACTCTCCAGTTCCATCCACGTTGGTACAAAGGGCCATATTTCATTCTTTCTCATTGCCACGTAGTATTCCATTGTGTATATAAACCACAGTTTCTTTATCCATTCATCAGTTGATGGACATTTAGGCTCTTTCCATAATTTGGCTATTGTTGAGAGTGCTGCTATAAACATTGGGGTACAAGTGCCCCTATGCATCAGTACTCCTGTATCCCTTGGGTAAATAAGACCTACCCAATTCTGCTGGTTCACTCAAGGCACCCCCTTTATCTGCTACTTCTTGTATTTTTGTTTGTTTGTTTTTGTTTTTTTTGGGTTTTTTTGCATAATCTTACTCCCTCAACTTCCAAATAAAAAGCCATATAATGGAGACTTCTGATCATTCTTGATTTTGATCCTGAAATACCAAAGTCACAAAAAACTCAGAGTCCAGAGCATCAAAACTACCAAAAACAAAACAACAACAACAACAACAACAACAACAACAAAAAATCAACAAATATTTGGTTATAGTACTTAGGAAGAAGGAAGGAGTGGTACAGATGACTTTTTCATTCTAAGAGGCTTCTATGTTAGCAAAAATCAGTTTTAGTGGCAAAAATTACCAAAATAAATTTGTCATAGACACATAAATGTAAAAATGTGAACCTAACCTTTGATGTCCTGCCTAATGGTTTGAGAAATGAGGCAAGGTGAGAAAGCTGTAGAGGGAAGCCAGCTTGTGGCCAGCGCTGGGCCCTCGGGAGGCCTGGTCTTGGTGATGTCATGAACATTTATAGGTGGTCAGCTTTGTAAATTCTACATCATAATTCTGTCCCTCGGATGGTTGATCTCAGACTGTTCAACCAGCACACAGAGCCCAGTGCATAAGCCAGAATGTCAACCTACTGATTTGTATCACAAACATGTAACGGTCAGGCAGATCAAAGCTTGTGTAAGGTCAATTAATGAAGATTCATCAAGTGTCTGCTGTGCACCAAGTGTTAGAATATAACTGTGACCATGACAAACAGGGTCTCTGGCCTTGCCTGGTTAGAATCTGTTGGTCGTTCGTACTCTCTCTGTAGGAAAGCTACACCAAAGGCCAATTTGTGATCAGAAAGCTGCTTTGTGAGCCTGAAATTAAAGGTGGTGAAGCACCTGACCTTGAACAGCCAGTGGTATGTTGATACTCCTGCTGATAGTCTGAGAGTACACCTGTCCAAATGTGGGTCTATGGGTCCAGACCCATTCTTCTGGAAGATGATAGAAACAATGTCTAATTTGGGGTCCCCAAGCTTTATTAACTCTATCCAGACTTCTCATTAAAAATATATACATATATTTTAAATGTCAAAAAATAAAATGATAATCATCCATACTGAGATTAACCACTTGTACCATTTATTTTCAATCTTCCTTTATTTTCTTTTTATATAATTGTCAAATTGGTTTCCATACAATACCCAGTGCTCATCCCAACATTCAATCTTCTTTAAAAGAAAACCATTGTAGGGATGCCTGGGTGGCTCAGTTGGTTAAGTGTCCAACTTCAGCTCAGGTCATGATCTCACGGTTCGTGGGTTTGAGCCCTGAGTCAGGCTATGTGCTGACATCTTAAAGCCTGGAGCCTGCTTTGGATTCTGTATCTCCCTGTCTCTCTGCCCCTCCCCACTTGTGCTCTGTCTCTGTCTCTCTCAAAAATAAACATTAAAAATTTTTTAAAAGAAAACCATTTTGTTTAAATATGCTCAATGATGCAGACAAGTGCATAGATACTAAATGAACAGCCACCCTAAATATGTCACCCAGAAATAGCCATCGCTGACATTACTTGAACAATTTCCTATGAATACACACAGTTTGAGGAATATATGGATAGACTGAGAGGAACACTTATTTAAAAATGTCCTGCTATACATGTTATCTTTGGATGAAAATGGTTAAATGGAAGTTTACTTGAATTAACAGAATAGAAAGACGTAAGCAAAGTTTATTTTTTAACTACAAGAGATAGTATTTCTTGAAAGATCATATACTTTTTTTAAAAAGCAGTTATGAGAAACGTTGAGAATTCCAAGGTATTTTTTAAGTTCAAGGGCCAATTGGGAACAGTGTTGATGGTGTCCTTGTTGGAAACCTAACATGAGAACATCCATTCTTCCTTCTGCTGCCCCTTCTCTAAACTTCTGACTTCTGTTACCTTCGTTGGTTTCTGTTTGAATGTATGGATGCATTTTGTGCCTGGCTTCATAGCTCACATGATCTGTCATTGCCTCTCCCATGCCATCTGGTATTGGCTGCATATTTAATGTGGTTGAGTGTTTAGACCTTTTGTCTTTGCATCCTCATTGTTCTTGATTTTTTTTTTAACGTTTATTTATTTTGAGAAAGTACACCAGAGGGGAGGGACGGAGAAAGAGAATCCCAAGCATGCTCCACACCACCAGCGCAGAGCCCTATGTGGGGCTCAATCTCACAAACAGTAAGATCATGACCTGAGCCAAAATCGAGAGACTGAGCCATCCAGATATCCTTGGATGGATTCTTTTTTTTTTTTTTTTTCCTTTCTTAAAGGTTTATTTTTGAGAGAAATACAAAGCATGAGCAGGGGAGGGGCAGACAACAAGGGAGACACAGAAATCGAAGCAGGCTCCAGGCTCTGAGCTGCCAGCACAAAGCCTGACACGGGGCTCTGAGCCACAAACTATGAGATCGTGACCTGCCCTGAAGTTGGTTGCTTAAGAGACTAAGCCATCCAGGTGCCCCAGCCTTGGATTCTTTCTTAATTAGCTGGATACTGGTATTGCATTTCTTGATGTCTTTCATTCATTCAGATACTTTGCCTTTTGCCTTTGTATTTGTGGAATATCCGGGCTGGATATAATATCATTGTGTCACACTTTCTTTTCCCCCAAACTTTGTAAAAGCTGCTTTGCTGTCTTTAGCTGCCGAGGAAACTGGAGACAGGTTGAATTTCAATCCTTGCAGGTGGTTTGTTTTCTAGCTTTGTGCTTGTGTTCTTTTTTATGTTCAATGGCTTAAGGGGACTGTATCCAGAATTTCTTTAATTACAGCATGCCCATGGATCTGAAGATTATTTTTTCTTATTTTTTAACCTGTTTTCTTTCCCATGTATTGGATTTTCCATTTCAGAGAACCAGTCACCTTAATGGTGGATCACCTTCGTGTGTCTTGTGATCAATAGCTTCTGCTCATTGGTTTAATTTCTTTCTCTTTGTATTATGTATTCATTATGCTTCTCTCCAGTCTTTGCTTTATTTTATTGTGGTGTGGTCCATTCAAGAGCTTGGTACTCCTTTTTTCATTCTAGTTCTCTAGAATAGTTTGAGAGTTTCATTCCTAGTTCTCTAGTTGGTTTGTACAAATAAATCCTAATGTGTTTATTGTCTTGTTCCTAATTGTTATAATCTCCCCTTTCATTTCCTTGATGTAATTTTTAGAATCCCACTTGGGACTCTTGGATAGCTTAATAAATAACATTGCGAAGATTTATTCTCCTACATAAAGGTGAGGAAATGGGTTTTCCTCTAGAGACACAACACTGTGAACACCTTACTCTTGGCCCAATGAAACCTTGTTTGGACTGGTGACCTTGAGCGGTGTCAGATGATAAATTTGTGTTGTTCCAAGCCATTAAATTTGTGGTAACTTATCAGCAGTGTTGAGAAAATTAATATGCCCCTCATGTGTTTCTTTCTAGATTTTGGGGTGTTTGCGATGGTGTTCTGGGTTTTGTGAACTCACTGGCAAAGCTTTTGGAGTAGCATGGAGTAGGTTGAACCCTTCTGAACTCCACGGGACTGTTTTTACATTCTCGGGTCCTGGTGTACAACTTTCACTACATTATGTTAAGACGCTTTCCTTTTTAGATGGCTGATGATTTGTTTGGGGTTGGGTAGCCCACTCTTTTGCTTATTAAGTTTCCTTGGGGAGGGAATATTTACAATGCTGTTCAGGTCTGTTCTCTGAACCCCAAGTTCCCCTCACAAACAGGATTCACATACCTTGATATCAGAGTCTAGACTACAGCCCTTGACTTTCTAGTCTGTGAAGTCAACTGTGGGGTTCTTTTCTCCAAATCTTTAACTCTCCCAAATATAGGAGACTTTTTTTTTTTCTCTGATCTTGAGTCATCAAAATGTGGACCTTCTATTAAGTGAAGATTTAACAGCTTGAAATTGAGCATGAGGGTCCTCAAGAAGTGACATGCACAGGGCTGGAAGTTTTCACGGCTTGGTGATTTGGTTTGGGCAGTTTCCACCCCTACTCAAATAGATTTTTAACTATCATTTTAAACTCTTGGTATTTAATTTCTAACTATGCTAAATTTCCAGACTCCATACATTGACTATTTTCTTAAACAAAAAACTCAGAATGGGAAAAGGGAGAGAACAATTAGAGATAATACTTTTTTTTTCTCCCCTAACACAACATTATTAGAGCCATGGTTAGTGATGTTAAACTTGGGAAGTTTAATTGGTCACTTATTTATATTCAGACACGCTCTGCCTGGCATTTTGAAGAAAGATGTATGGGTGGCATTTACGTGGATACTCTGAGATGGGAACACTAGTTCCTCCCCCTTCCCTGTTTGAGGGATGCTTTGAAGTCCATTTCTCCCCTGAGCAAATAACCACTACCTCCTGCCTTTGCTTGACCAACTCCCCCGCCCCCTGCCCCAACCCCCCACCCTGCTGCACCAAAGAGCAATAGAAGTCCTGGGCTTTCTGACCTATATTGGACAGTCAAGACACAACATTGTCATCTTGGTGTCAACATCCCTTGAGACAAACAGCCTCCCTCTACCTGATCCAACTTGAGATGAGAAACTGAATAACAGCAAACTCGACCTACTCTGGGAGCTTCAGAGGTAGCTGGAAAAACAGTTGGGAATTGGAGAGAAAGGCTGTATCTGGAAGTAAGCATAGCAAAATCCCACAAAATGAACAAAACATGCAAAGTTTTCCATTTTGGCAAAAGATGCCATTTGTCCTGGAATCCTTGAACCTTACAGGCCAACTTCACCTTTATGCTGATGCACAATCAGAAACCTAGGGAGACAAAGGGTCTAGGCCAGTGTATCCCAGCAAGGTCTGGTTGAACGTGCTGAATATAACCAGATCTCCTATCTTCGGTCAATTTTAGAGCAGAGAGCAGGGGAAATGAGAGAAACAAGGGTTGCTTTATTTTGATGGAGGGAATGAAATTTGAAAACTCACAGGAAAGTTGCAAGAAACCATATATATACACCTCATCCAGATTCACCAGTTATTTATATTTGCCCCATGTTCTCTCTTTTTTTTTTTTTTTTTTTTTTTTTTTTTGTCTAAATAGATTAATGCATGTGCATGGTATATATATTGGAGAACTATTTGAGGGCAAGTTGGACATAGGACCTTTTGTCCCTAAAGATGCGTCTTTTTTTAGACAAGGACATTTTCTCACACAATCAAAGTACAATTCTCAGGGCACCTGTTGGGATGAGCACTGGGTGTTGTATGGAAACCAATTTGACAATAAATTTCATGTTAAAAAAATACAATTCTCAACATCAGGAAATAAAGCATGGATATAATATTTTGTAATCTACCATTCATACTCCAATTTTGTCAATTGTCCCTGTAACATTTTTGATGACTCTTTTTTCTGGCTCAAGGTCTAGTCCAGAATCCCCTGTTGCATTTTGTTGTTTTACCTCTTTAGTATCCTTTATCTAGAATAGTTTTTCACCATTTCTTTGCCATTCTTGACCTTATCTTTAAAAAAAAATTTTTCAACTTTTTTTTTTTTTAATTCTTATTTTTTTTGAGAGAGTGCTAGCTAGCAGGGGAGGGGCAGAGAGAGAGGAAGGCACAAAATACAAAACAGGCTCCAGGCTCTGAGCTGTCAGCACACAGCCTGACTTGCCTGACATGGGGCTTGAACTCCCGAACTGTAAGATAATGACCTGAGTCGAAGTTGGACGCTCAACTGACTGAGTCACCTAGGTGCCTCTCGACCTTAACATTTTTTAAAGAAGTGTTTATTTTGAGACAGAGGGAGAATGAATGGGGCAGGGGGAGAGAGAGTGAGAGAGGGAGCAAGAGAGAATCCCAAGCAGGCTCCACACTGTGAGCACAGAGCCCTATGTGGGGCTCAGTCTCATGAACCGTGAGATCATGACAGGAGCCAAAATTAAGAGTTGGATGTCTAACCTGCTGAGCTCCCCAGGCACCCCAACCTGAATGTTTAAGAGCACAGGAGAGTTAGCCCAGCATGCCTCTGAACTTGGCTTTGCCCAACTAAATCCAGAGTTGGCATTTTGGGTAGGAATATCAGGGAGGTGAGGTCACAGCAGGAGACACCTGCTGTTGTTTTGTCCTATTGGCCATGTTAACTTTGATGGCTTGGTTAAGGACGGTCTGTGTGCTCAACTTCAAAGTTATACTTTTCATATTAAATTGGTAAGTAACTTGGAATGCACACTGAGACTATATAAATACTTAGTCCTCAAACATTTGCTTAGTAGTTGGAGTATCTGCTGATTATTTTTTACCTCCACCATACAAAAGGGTAGCTCTTTAAGTATATAGCTTGTTCAAATTTGAAACATTCCCTGATGTGCTTTTCCCTCTTTCCCTTCCTTTTCTTCCTCTTTGTTCTGTCATCTTTCCATTAGTGTCCAAGGATGGATCCTGGAGACCTTTAATTACAGAATAAAATTCTTGATTGGTGTTCCTAAAGGCAATCTTGAGAGCCACCATGATCAATTTTAAGAGGCTGGCATTTTTATAGGAAGAGACTTGTTGCTGATTCTTAAATCCCTTCTTCTCATTCTCCCCCCTCCCCCCCCCCTTTTTTTTTTTAAATTTTAAAAGCTTGGCTTTGATGATTAGTAGGGAAGCCTAGCCCCAGTGTAATAATTCATTCAGGGAAGAATCATTGATAGATGTCCAACCTATTACAGGAATGGGTGTTTTGTTTTTTTAATTTTTTGAAATGTTTGAGAGAGACGAGTGTGAACTGGGGAGGGGCGTGCGTGCACACACACACACGCGCGGAATCTGAAACGGGCTTCAGGCTCTCAACTGTCAGCACAGACCCAACACAGTGTTCGAACCCACAGACCAAGAGACCATGACCTGAGCCAAAGTCAGACACTTGACTGAGTGAGCCACCCAGGTGCCCCCGATTTTCTTGATGCCAAAAGGATTACATCCCAGATTTCTTACAAGCTTCTTAGGGAAGATGGTCTCTTGGAAGGAGAGATCATGCAGTTGTCATGTTTATCCAAGTAGGCAAACTTTTTTTTTTTTAATGGTTATTTTTGAGAGAAGAACACAAGAGAGGCAAAGACCGAGAGGGAGACAGAAGATCCAAAGTGGGCTCCATGCTGTTAGCACAGAGCCCAATGCAGGGCTCCAGCCCACAGACCACGAGGTCATGACCTTAGCCGAAGTTGGACGCTTAACCTACTGGAGCCACCCAGGTGCCCCCCAAGTAGTCAAACTTAATATTACTAGTAGCAAAACCCCCTGAGAGTATATACCTATTGATCTGATGCACTCTCACTGCATTTAAAATAAATGTCACCGAGGAAGTACTTTTGCCAAGATGGATTAATCTGAATATTATTTAGTCTCCATTTCTTTTTTTTAAGATTTAATTTTTTTTTAAGTAATATCTCTACCCGAAGTGGGGCTCAAACTTAAAATCCTGAGCTCAAGAGTCCTGTGCTTTACCTACTGAGCCAGACAGGTGCCCATTGATTCAATTTCTAACTTACCAGAAACATGTAGGAGAGAGGGGCAGGTTAAATGATCTTACAAGGAGGCAATCAGACAAATTCAGAATGTGAGGCTTTTTTTTTTTTTTTTTTTTTTTTTTTTTTTTTTTTTTTTAAGAGAAGGGGCTGTACTGGACAGAGATACTAAAGAGACAAAACAACCAAATATAGTTGTTAAACTTGAAATGATTCTGGTTGGCTTTTTCTCTAATCCACAAAATAGATGGTTGGGGTAATGGGAGAAATTTTAACATGGACTTGATATTAATGGATTGTTGGAATTAAGAAATTAGGAAATCAGTGTCAAATTTCTTGTGAGGAGGATAGGGTAACTGTACATGAGAGTACGTGTGCTGGAATATTTAAAGGAGTCATGTCTAAGGGGACGATTCTTTGGGTCTCTTGGATTTCTGCACATCATGTGAGCAGGGACATCAACCAATTTTCTTTTTTTCTTTCTTTTTTTTTTTTTAATGTTTATTAATTTTTGAGAGAGAAAGAGCATGAGTGGGCAAGGGGCAGAGAGAGAGGGAGATACAGAGTCTGACGCAGTCTCCAGGCTCAGAGCTGTCAGCATGGAGCCTGATGTGGGGCCTGAACCTACAAACCGTGAGATCATGACCTGAGCCAAAGTGGGATGCTTAACCAACTGAGCCACCCTGGTGTCCCTTTATTTTCTTTTTAAAATTTTTTTGTGTTTATTTTTGAGAGAGAGAGAGACAGAACACAAGCAGGGGAGGGGCAGAGAGAGAGAGAGAGAGAGAGAGAGAGAGAGACAAAGAATCTGAAGCAGGCTCCAGGCTCTGAGCTGTCAGCACAGAGCCTGACAGGGGGCTTGAACTCAGGAACTATGAGATCTGACCTGACCTGAAGTCAGATGCTTAACCAACTAAGCCACCCAGGCATCCTGACATCAACCACTTTTCAAACAAACTTAATGTTTGCCGAGCAGACAGCCTTATAAAATAGAGCATCTCTAAGTCCAAGGAAAATGTTTTAATCACGTAGCATAATAGAAATAGTATTGGGGCACCTGGGTGGCTCAGTCAGTTAAGCCTCTGACTTCAGCTCAGGTCATGATCTCGCGGTTGGTGAGTTCAAGCCCCGCGTCGGGCTCTGTGCTGATAGCTCGGAGCCTGGAGCCTGTTTCAGATTCTGTGTTTCCCTCTCTCTGACCCTCCCCCATTCATGCTCGGTCTCTCTCTGTCTCAAAAATAAATAAACGTTAAAAAAAAAATTAAAAAAAAAATAGTATCTACTTCGAGGGTAAGAGTCAAGCAGGTTTCCTTGTAGCCCATGATAAAACATGTGACTTCCTCAAACTGTGGCCCAAATGCACTGTGTGTGTGCCCCTGTCCAGGCTGAGCTCAGTTACTCTGTGGTAACTGGCCAGGTTTCCTTCTTTTGCACGTAGCTGTTCAGTTTTCCCAGCACAACCATTTATTGCAGAGACCATTTTCCCCCACTCTTTATTCTTGCCTCCTCTGTTGTAGATGAATTGCCCATGTAGCCTCGGTTTGTTTCTGGGCTCTCTGTTCTGTTCCATGGATATATTTTTCTGCCAGGACCATACTGTTTGGATTTCTACAACTTTATAGTATAACTTGAAATCAGAGAACATGCTTCAGCTTGTTTTTTGTTTTTTGTTTTTTTTTTTTTTACAAGATGGCTTTGGCTATTTGTGTGTGTGTGTGGTGGTGGTGGTGGTGGTGTGTGTGTGTGTGTGTGTGTGTGTGTGTGTGTTTAAGCTTATGTTTTGATTTTGAGAGCCCTAGCAGGGGAGGGGCAGAGAGAGGGAGAGAGAAAGAAAGAATCCCAACCAGGCTCAACACTGTCAGCACAGAGCCTGACATAGAACTCAAACTCACAAACCCTGAGATCATGACCTGAGCTGAAACCAGGAGTCAGAGTCTTAACTGACTTAAGCCATCCAGGCGCCTACCCCTTTTTTAAAATTTAAGTTTCTTTATCTTTTGTGGTTTTATACACATTTTAGTATCACTCTAGTTCTGTGAAAAATACTATTGGTATTTTGATAGGGATTATATTGAATCCATAGACTGCTGTGGGTAGTATGCCTATTCTGACAATATTAATCCTTCGAATCCACGAGCACAGAGTATCTCTCCATTTGTGTGTGTCATCTTCAATTACTGTTCATCGGTGCTTTATAGTTTCCAGAATGTAGATCTTTTACTTTCTTGGTTAAATTTATTCATAAGTATTTTGTTCTTTTTGATGCAATTGTAAACGGTGTTCTCTCTCTCTCTTTTTTTTTTTTTAAGTTTATTTATTGAGAGAGAGGGCTTGCACGTAAGTGCACAAATGGGGAAGGAGCAGATAAGAGAATCCCAAGCAGGCGGTGTGATGGCAGTGCAGAGCCCGATGAGGGGCCTGAATTTACAAAACAAGGAGATCATGCCCTGAGCCAAGTTGGATGTTTAATGAACTGAGCCACCCCTGCGCCCCAGGATTTTTTTTCTTAATTGCTCCTTCTGCTAGTTTGTTACTAGTGTAAAGAATGCAACAAATTTCTGTATATTAATTTTCTATCCTGTGACGTCACCAAATTCATTTATTCTAATAGCTTTTTGGTAGAGCGTTTAGGGTTTTCTATACAAATATTTTTACATGGAGAAATGGTAAAAAAAAAAAAATTCAGTTATGGAAACTTTGTTTAAAAATTGGGAGGATGAAGTCTGCCTGGGGGGCTCAGTCAGCTAAAACATCCAACTCTTGATCTGGGCTCAGGTCACGATCTCATCGTTCCCGAGATGGACCCCCACATTGGGCTCTGTGCTGACAATGTGGAGCCTTCCTGGGATTCTCTGTCTGCCTCTGTCTCTCTTTCTCTCTAAATAAATTAGGAGAAGCTGAAAAATATTTTACAAAAGGTAAAAGATCTTGAATTAAGCAAAAATTGCCCATAAAACACAAGGCTTTTCTATCAACATGGAAAATCAATTCAAAATTTGAAACATTCCAAGCTTTATAGAAGTCATGTGCTTTAAAGCTATTGGTCAATTAACACTTTTGGTACCTTTTATATCAAAGGACTTCGAAATTTATGGGAAAATAGCAATGAGTGACTCTAAATTCATGATGTAGATATTTTTCAATCTTTTACCTGTCTTCCGACAATGGTAAGTTTGTATTATGGTGGATGCTATTCCAGCTATGTTAGGTCCAAAGTTTGGATTTATTGTAATTTAAATACAAGAGATAGAGGTTTTCCTTAGTGTTTCATTCTGCTGTAAATTGACCGTGTTGACATTTATATGAACCCAGTGTTCCTGGAAAAGGCTACCTAAAGGACCACCTTCATCTCACTTACTCTGAAATAAGACTCCCCTCCACCCTTCCTCAATGACTATGACTCTTGATTAGCTGGCTATCTCAAGGACCCCCTCCCATTCCTTGAAGGGAATTAAATTTCTTTTCTCTCAAAGAAAAGGAAGGGGGGCTTATTTTTTTCTTTCTAGAATGAAGTGTTACCAGAATATGCTAAAAGTTACAAGTGTTGAGTATCCATTGTATCTTCATTCCCCAATCTTTGCATTTCTATAAGCAAGTGTCATTTGCATCCTGTTAGACTGTGCAGGAGTTAGCTTCTAGCTCTACAGAATTGCAAAATAGTCAGAGACAATGAAAGGTAGGACGGCCTCAGAATCAGATAGCCCTGGAGAATTCATCTAAATAGCTAACATTCTTTCCTAAGGACACTTAATCATCCTTTTGCCCATTACAAACTTTTTCACTATTTTTCCTGACCTATTTAAGTTGTATGGATTTAAAACCTGCAAGGCAAAATTATGTACACCAAGACCTTGGCAGAGAATATAGTCCTCATCAACTGCCCACTGTCCAATTAGCAAATGAGGGGAAATTCCCCCCTCCCCATATACGTACACGGGCCTATTTACACACACACAAAAATGCATTCCTTTCATTTTTCTTGCAGACAGATAGTCTAGACTTGGGCTTTGGAGCTAGACACGCTTACCCAAAGAGAGCTGTGTGTCTGGAACACAGTATTTTGGCCCCTGTAGAAATGAACCTACTAACTTGCATCCTCAGCTCACACCCAGGGACACCATAAGCAAGTGTACAAAACTGAAATTCTGTGACCTGTAGGGATGTCTGGTGCTAAAAGGGACACTTGACCTCCGCCCGATCCAGTCCGTTCTTGGAAGACTTGAAATACAAGCAGAAGACTCTGTTCTCTCTCCCACATTGACAGATTCTGGAGGTAAAGACTTCAACATCTTTTGCGGGGGACACAATTCAGCCTGGAACAGACCTCCTCTCCTTTTCTTGGGGACAATCATGCCTGTGTGCAGATGTGTATTGCCTTGTCCCATTAATCCTAGAGTTGGAAATGGAAATCAATGCCCAGGCCCTAGGCAGATGGATAAAAGGAAACTAGGCATGTGTTTTCCCTACCCCTTCAGTGTTGCTGGTTGTTATCACCCATTCCCAGCCCTCAGGCAGTTGAGCTTCCTCAGATCCTAGTGAGAGCAAGGTCAAACCCTTCCCTCCCTGTTGCCCCCTGCTTTGGAATCCATATCCTGCCTGTTCTGAACAAAGCAGAGCTGCAGAGAGGTCTCCTCTATCCACTTGGTGAGTCCTGGGTGGAGGAGTGGGGGACGTGGGGATGCTTTAGGGCACAGATGGCTCCCTGGGAGGAAAGTGACAAGTGGGCACAAGCCAAAAGTCCGGAAACACCTGCCGCCATGATTTTACTTCTTCCTCTTGTTTCCAGAGGTCAGCCTGTCCATAGGAAAAGAACACTACCATTTGTTAACTTGATGTGCTGAGCCAGGCCGGCTCTTGGGCCCACATATACAAGATCTCACTTTGCTCATTATCGTACTGCTTTATAGTTGGCAAAGCATTTTCTCGTCTTACCTTTACTGCATCCTTTTGGGAATGTAGAAAAGCTGCCTTGCCCATTTTGGAAATGGATAAGAGAGTGACTTGACTTCACACCATATTGATGTAGGTAGGATGTAGGACTCAAACCTGGTTCACAGAAGCAGCCAGACTTTTCCAAATAGGAGTAGCTGAAGGTCCTACTCCACAGAAGGCATTTCATTCCTACCAGTTGTTGGCAACCTTTAAGAATCTGCCTCCTTCGAAAGGCCACATGGAAGGCAGCCACGACTTAGAGCCCTACCCCCTTCACAATATTCGTGTGAGTGTGCGAGTTTTCTCTCACATACATCCATATAGGCACACAGATGAGCCTTGTGATCTCACTTTGGGGAAGAAATCGTGGCTTGACTTTGGTCAGCTCTCTTGAGGGTTCTGCGTTTTTGCCATCAGTATGGCTTACCTTTCCCCAAGGTACCAATCTCAGCCCAATGCTGTCAAAATTCCTAGCTGGAGCTTCTGTCCTGTGTTTTTGCTACCTATTCTTTGGGGAGCACAGGGCTGGCACACAGTAAGTACTCTATGGAGAATGATGATGATCTGTGTTTATGTGTTAGCAATCTATTGCTGCGTAACAAATTACCCCAAATTGAGCCCCTTGCAACGACACATTCATGTTATCTCACTGTTTCTGTTGGGACAAGAATCCAGGCAAGATTAGCGTTCTGGCTCAGGATCTCTCATGAGGTTGCTCTCAAGCTGTCACCTGGGCCTGTGTCCAGAGCTGGTGCACCTGCTCACTCCTAGGATGTGGTTATTATTAGGACTCAGTTCTTCTCTGGCTATTGACTGGGTACCTCACCATATAGGCTTCTCTATCACTTCATGAATGTCCTCGTGACACAGCATTTGGCTTTCTTGAGGGCAAGTGGTACAGAAAGATCCCAGGATGGAAGCTGCAGTCTTCTGTTACCTAAAGGTCTGGTGCAACCTACCATTACTTCCAGTGTAGTCTATCGATCACGCAGATGAGTCCTGGTACCACATGGGAGGAAGCTATGCAAAGGTATGATCATTGGGGGCCATCTTGGAGGCAGGGTACCACAATTTGTCTGTACAAGTATCTTATATTTTTCAGAGAACTTGTTATACATTCTCTCATTTTTAAACTTTGGTTTTTTTGTTGTGTTTTTACATGAATTTATCTTGTTTTCCCAGTAAATCAAAAGCCTCTCCAGTAAAGAGAGTGTTACATTTCTAGATCACTTGCCCTTTCCCCAACCCCAGTCCTCCCAACTCACACCAGGAAACAAAGCAAAGATTAAACCAAGCCTATGTGGATTTAGAAATAGTATTCATTGTATGAATTAGGTAGGCTGCTTTACATTCTGGGCCTCAGATTTTGCCTCTGTAAAGTGGGGTACAGAGGAGAAAGAGTGGACCAGATGTTCTCTAAGGACCTTTAGAGATGCAAGGGCATTTTCTGAAATGGGTGGAACTCTCCCCATTTGAGAGACAGGGAAACAAAGTCAGAGAGTGGTGACATTAACCCACTGTGGCAAAGCCAGGGGCATAATACCATTTTTAGGACTGTAGGACTGGTTAAATCTGGGCCAGCCACAGCTTTATCTATTGTAGTAGTGTTCCCATTAATAATAGTTTTACCAGTTCTATCCACAACCACCTCTGCCATTCATTTAACATCTGCTAATTGCCATGACCATTTCAAAGCTCTGTGTTATCCCTGTGAGTTACAACAATCCTATGCCATGGAAACTATTCCCATTATACAGGGGAAAAAAAACTAATTCTAAAACAAATTCAGTTCTAGCTGAATGGTTGATTCTAAGGCACCAAGGAATGAGTCGAAGGCAAGAGTTGAAGGTTTGGAGGCTGGGATGAAGGCAAAGTGAATTATGACACCTCAGGTGCAGGGTGACTTCATTACAGCCATCCACAGTGTTTGGCAAGGCAGCTGCACCACCCCATGCGGAAAGGGTGAAGCAACCTCCAGGGACACCTGTGTGCAAAATGACCTTGATGTCCTAGCTATCTAATAGCGTCAGGAACAGGCGGGTTGCTAAACTCTGAGCCAAGAACAAGATGGGGGGGAAATGTACCCTGCTTGTGCTACATATGACGGGGTATCCTGGACTTGCAGGCTGCAGAAAGGGCCACCAGTTGGCAGGACTGGAAACAGAAATGAAGACTGAAGGCTTTGTCCCAGGGGCATTCTTTCACGTCCCTAGGTCTGCCTTAGCAGCCACCTGGGCCTCTGCCCTCTCCTTTCAGACCCTGGGCCGCCTCTGTCTCCCATCTCAGGGAATTCAACCTCTCTTTTCCTGGGTTGGGGCTACTCCTAGCCCAATGTCAACACCAAACTCCAGTCTCTGTAGCCATCCAGTTCAGCATGATGCCACCTTACCCATTTGTGGGCTCTAGCCTCCCAAAGGCCTGAGTAGCATCTCTGATCGTACCTTAAGGATTTCCTAAGGCACCTTGGGTGGTACCTGGGAAGTGTCTGACTTCAGCTCAGGTCATGATCTTGCGCTTTGTGGGTTTGAGTCCCATGTCGGGCTCTGTGCTGACAGCTCAGAGTCTAGAGCTTGTTTCACATGCTGTGTCTCACTCTGTCTCTCTGTCCCTCCCCCACTCACACTCTGCCTGCCTCTCTCCCTCTCTCTCCCTCTCTCTCCCTCTCTCTCCCTCTCTCTCCCTCTCTCTCCCTCTCTCTCCCTCTCTCTCCCTCTCCCTCCCTCTCTCTCCCTCTCCCTCCCTCTCCCTCCCTCTCCCTCCCTCTCCCTCCCTCTCCCTCCCTCTCCCTCCCTCTCCCTCCCTCTCCCTCCCTCTCCCTCCCTCTCCCTCCCTCTCCCTCCCTCCCTCTCCCTCCCTCTCCCTCCCTCTCCCTCCCTCTCCCTCCCTCTCCCTCCCTCTCCCTCCCTCTCCCTCCCTCCCTCTCCCTCCCTCTCCCTCCCTCCCTCTCCCTCTCCCTCCCTCCCTCTCTCCCTTTCTCTCTCTCTCTCCCTCTCTCTCTCTCTCTCTCCCTCTCTCTCTCTCTCTCTCCCTCTCTCCCTCTCTCTCTCTCTCTCTCCCTCCCTCCCTCCCTCCCTCCCTCCCTCCCTCCCTCTCTCCCTCTCTCTATATCTCTCTCTCTGTCTCTCAAAGATAAACATTAAAAAATTTTTTCTTAATTCTCCCTGGTACAGGGGAGTCTAGAATACAGAGGCCTTCTGATTGACCTAAGAAGTTGTTAGGGGAAGGAAGGAGGAATTTGATTTCTTATGCTTTGTCCCCTCTTCCAGCCAATGATCACACCTTTGCATAGCTTCCTCCCATGTGGTACCAGGACTCATCTGCGTGATCGATAGACTACACTGGAAGTAATGGTAGGTTGCACCAGACCTTTAGGTAACAGAAGACTGCAGCTTCCATCCTGGGATTCTTCCAGCCAAGAGAAGGCAAAACTTCTCAGCTCATCACATTATGCTTCCATTTATTCTTTCTAGGAGACCAGTGCACTTGGTAGTGTTCTCCCAATGTCACATGTAAGACACTGAAGTTCAGGTAGGTTAAATAACTAGCCCCAGGTCATACCCTTAGTGACAGGCAGATCTCAACTCAGATGTGTGTAACTGAGCCACAGGCCATGGGCCTGATAGCAGGAAGCACCCATCACATGTTGGGCTCTATCTTCTAGATGCTTTCTGGATGTTATCTAATTTTAAGCTCTGCAACGACCATGTGAGATAGGTATTACTGGGCCACTTGATGGATTATAAAACTGGCTCAGTAAGGTTAAATAACTTGCCCAAGGACACAGAGTTTAGACATGGCAGAAATCAAGATGAGTTTGGAATGTCAGTCCTGCCTTCCCCCAGTCTCCAGGGCCAAGAGGGAATACTAAGCACCGGGTGCCCCAGATTACATGCTGTTTTGCCCCCACTCCGTGCTTCCATCAGAACGTATGCATGGTGGATCCAGGAGTCTGTGTCCCTCCCACCTTCCATGCCCACAGCTTCACCACCACCACCTGCCCTGAGACCAGCAGGACTCTCTTACCACCTCTTCGTCTGTGTTTGAGAGTTACTGTATGAAGCCTGGATGTCCAGGATCAGCACCTGGATTTGTATTTGGACACCCCCTATTCTAACCCCAACTCTTACCTTTGCTAATTTCTACAACTCTTCTACTGGGGGCTTTGGAACTAGCATCAGACATCAATAATTCTCCTTATACCCTTCACCTCTCCTTTGCATTTTGAATGTACTCCCTATCTCTATTACATGTTTTGTAATGGCAGCACCATTGGGTGGGCCGATCAGCTATGGGACTCTTCTATGCCATGTTCCTTGTTTGGTTAAGTAACTAGCCCCAGGTCATACCCTTAGTGACAGGCAGATCTCAACTCAGATACGTGTAACTGAACCACATAACTTGGTCTACCAGCACAGTAAGTTCCTGTTGTGTTCTCCAGTGAAATGATGATACTTCTAGGTAATTGACTCTCTTTGGAGGACCCTGTTCTTGGCATTTCTCTCAAGTGGTGGTGGTTTCCATTCCAATAGCCCTTACCTACTAGGCTAGCATAAGATGGGTGTCCTCCTTGATCAGTATGGCTGCTTCCAGATCATTCTGCTCTAAACCAAATTTGAATTGCTAATCATCAGACCCCTCTCCCTTCTTATTGCAATCCTCTAGTGATCTCCAGGCCCTCCCTCTAATTGACTGAAGAGTAGGACCCAGCTCCTCATCACTGTCTGCAACACTACTCTCCTCCAGTTCTTGGTAACGTTAACACCTACACAGGTAACACTTCCAATGTCCTGGTCTCCTGGTTCCTTTAATAGCTTTGTCTTCTACTTAAGACCCTCACTTACATATTATTACTGTAGAAGATGTCACTAAGGGAACTAAAGTCCTTCAAGTCTATTTCAAATGTCCTATTTTTGATTCATGACTTCCTATTTTTCCAGTTCACTGTGGCATCTGAACAAAAACTTTTCCACAGTCCCGGGACCTACAATCCACTGATCCTTGTGCCCACACTAAGTATGCTCTTGCCACAGGCTATTTGTACTTAGGGTTTGCTCTCCCCCACCCAATACCTACAGGGTTCACTCCTCTGTTTCCTCAAAGCTTTGCCCTAGCATCATCCTTTGCCATGGTCTATTATGTAAAAGTGCCCTTCCTCCGACATTGTTCCTTGTGGATTACTTGTCTCAAGGTACTTATCACTAAAATAGTACATATTTTCCTTTTTATTCATTCCTCTGGGATGGAAGCTGTATGTGGGCAGGGAATCTTCTTCACTAAAACCCACTGTCTCCAACCGGGCTTGGCACATGCATGGTATCAACGTTGGTTGGTTGAAAAAAAAAATAGGCTAGGGCTGCATTTTAGACACAGGTCAGATAGACTAGAAAGTTCCTCCTTCCCATTATTCTGTGTCCTTTCAAGATAAACCACAGTTGTGAGACCTGTTGAGTTAGTGGCTTTTATGAGGGTGTGGGGGAGATCTCAGGAAAGGAACCTGACCAAACACCCCAGATATGAGTAACTGGCAATATAGTACCAATTAAAAATTTGAAAACAGATGAAAAATCAGATGGGTTGCTGATCTCCTGAAACCACAAAACTCTTGCTCATTGCTATTCTTTCCTTTCTCTTCCTTCCGATTGTAATCCCCTTCTCTTCCCTTGTTCTATGTACCTATTTTCCTTCCCACTTTCCCTCCCTCCATCCTGCCTTGCCTCTCATTTTCTTATGTCTTACTCCTTGACCCCTTTTCTCCTCTCCTTAGCTTTCTCAAAGAACAAAGCAAATTATTTTTTGGAAAGAATTTTAATTTCCAAGGTGTGGGAAAAATGAAATTGTCCCCTTTCCTGAGGTTCCCTTGAGCATCCTGTGCTTTAATGAAATAAATGGCCTGAAGGAAGATGTAGTGAGTAGAGGTCGGTTGGTGGGGCTGTCCGTGCTTGGGTTCCCTCTCTTCCTCCCGATTTGGCCTCAGCAGCTCTAGGGGGATGGGCAGAGCAGGGCAAACTTCTCACTGGTCCCTTGTCCTGTGCTACTTCTGAAATAGAAATAAATGACAGCCTAGAGACTCTGAAGAAATTTGAAGGAAGAGGGAGGAAGAAACCCCTCTTGATAGTGAATCCTGAAGCTGGTAGAGAAACACTTCTCTTCTGAACGCCAAGTTTTAATTTCAATGTGTGCATTGGCTTGGGGGGAGCCCGATTTCTCTCTCTCTCCTCAATGAATTAACCTAGAATAGTTGCAAATGGTAGAACCAGGGGACAGGTCTGATGGTAGAGTACCCCCCACCCCACCAGTGGGAAGCAAACGTGTCAGGATAGGACACTGCAGACAATCTGGCAGTCTTTGATGGGAGATGTATGGAACAGTGTGGAAAGAACAAGGAACTTTGGTTTCAGGTGTACTGTACTTGAGTTCAAATCCTTGCTGGACTACTTTCTATCTTGGAAACCTTGGCAAATAGGGCTTGACTGCTTTGTGGTTTAGTTTCCTCTTCTGTCAAATGGAGATCCCAGTCCCTACTTGACTGGGTTGCATAAGGACTGGAGATGATGCATAGTAATTATGACCATGATGATTAGCATGAATTTGGGTATTTACTAGATGACAGACATTGTGCTAAGTGTACACATTGGCTCACAAAAGTGCCCAGAACGATGCTTGGCACATAATGGGCATTTGATACATTTTAAGTTGATTTTTATCCAGCACTGCCTAGGGCTAAGAAAATGACAGGGGATATGAACTTTGAAGACATATGAATATTTCATGTCCCTTCTCTACTGTGCAATGGAAAAGTTTCAGCTTCCCTGGAACCTCGATAGAAAAAGACGTATTCATCAAATGGTTTAGTTTATGAATGCATAAAGAAACAACTCCAAAATCTCAGTGGCTTTACCCAACAAAGTTATATTTCTCATTTACCCTACAAGTCTAACGGGGTCTACCTGGGGTTCTGTTCATCATTGTCACTCACAGCCCTTGGCAGATGAATGTTCCATCTTGACCTCTGTTTCCACAATTACCAATACAGGAAAAAGGGGGGCTGGTATAGAGAAGCAGTAACTAAATACTATGCAGAAGTAACCCATATCTCTTTGGCTCACATTTGTTTGGCCAAAGCAAGCCATTTGGCCACATAAAAGTCGAATGTGGTGGAGGAATACCATCTACCATGCGTATATTCAAGGAGAACCAAAATACTTGTGGATAGCCCAATGGCCATGGACCCTAATGATCACCACAGAAGGGCATGCTCTGGATGGTGAACATCATCAACGTTCTTTTTACACAAAAGGGATAATAAGAGCCACCATGAGCTGAGTGCCTATTACGTGATAGTTACCATGCCAGGTACTTTCCATTCATGTATCCATTAATCCTCCCAAGAAGGTCTTAATAATCTCCATATTATAATGTAGAAACTAGGGCTCAGGGAGTTTGACTTACAAAGACTTAATAGTATTAAGTACTCGATTTGTAGGGAAAGCTCTCAAAAAGAGGCCTGCACCAGGACACTATGGAACTGATTTCTAGCTCTGCTTCTTAATTTTTGAAATCCGAACACATACCAGAATGGCAAATGGGTTTGAGGGTCAGCTCTGACAGATTCGAGTTGGCTGCTAGAGAACTGTCATCAGAAGACTCTCTAATGGGAAGGAGTGATGTGATTGATGAAGAATGTCTTCTCTGGGCACAGGAGTGGGGGTGGCAGCATGGCAAACAGATGTTTGTCATCTCTGGGCATTTTTCTTGTCTTTGGGTTTCTGCTACGTTCACTTATGAAACAAGGTTAATAAAACCATATCGGAATAAAGATATGAGCCTGGCCAAGATAATTTCTTGATGTCTTGAGAAGGCACCAAAGCTTCTCTTGCTGGTGCGTATATTCCCACTTGCTTTATGCATAGTGTTTCCTCCTGTAGTCACGAAAATCCATTAGTATGTATGGGCCGGGCTTGGGGAAGGGAACGCAACAGATTGTCATTGAAAACGAAGGAGAGCAGAGCTGGAGGCCTCTGGTAGGAAGGATGAATCATTTATTGGCACTTAAGGATGCCAATCATCACTGCCCTACCAAACATCCGTGAGCTGGATATATGCTCCTGGTCTATAATTCCAAGGGCTGTATTTCTCTGTCTGGGAGTGATAGGCTGGGGAGGCCTGAATCCTCAGACAGAAATGCCTCATCTTTTCAGCAGTGATGGGAAGAATACAGCAATAATTTTTCTCAAGGTAGACAGGATACACTAATGAGGGTCCCAGTGGGAAATTGCTAGCACACTCCAAGGGTTTTTTTCAAAGAGCTTGTAATGAAGATTCTATTTACAGAGACGTCCTTAGGATTAAGGGGACCAACAGGGACTAGGGAGACCGTCAGTGATTAGCAGCCCCTGGCAGGTCTGAAGCCACAACTAGAAGGGAAGGCGTTCCTGGAGTCTGTGAGTGCCGAGGCCAAACAGAAGGGCGGTTCAACTCTCCGTGGCTCTTGTAACTCAGCTGCTGCCCAGACGACTGCCCCACAGGCAGAGAGAGGGTGGGGGTAATGCCCAGAATGTTCTCTCATCTGCTGACATCCTGTTAGAGGGCAAGGGAGCCAGCGTGGTACAGAACCCCTTGGACCCTGCAGCAGGGCAGAGAGGGGTGAATTATGGCTTGAAAAGGACCAACGGAGAAGGCCCAGCACACAAGAACAGACACATGAGCTAGAATACTCCAGAGTCTGAGAGTCACATCAGAGTTGACCAGGGAGGCATGGGGAGCCCTGAGATGTAGGGAACCACCTCTATCTTCGTTTGCAGGGCTAGGGCACCAGCCCAAGAGAAGCAATTTTGAAGCGCAGCAAAACTTAAACCTATTTTCCTGGGCCTAAACTCTTGGGGAAAATGGCTGTTTGTTTTTAGGTGATAACTTAATGTTTTCCCTTACTTTTTTTTTTTTAATGTTTGTTTTTGAGAGGGAGAGACCCTGCAAGCCAGGGAGGGGCAGAGAGAGAGATAGGGAGACAGAGAATCTGAAGCAGGCTGCAAGCTCTGAGCTGTCAGCACAGAGACCGACATGGGGCTTGAACCCATGAACCGTGAGATCATTACCCAAGCCGAGGTCTGATGCTTAACCAGCTGAGACACCCAGGCTGCCCCAATACTTTGACTTATTTTAGGAAAGGTTTCTTGTGAACATGTCTGCCTCTATCCTTGAGGCTGAGGCAAAAGAAGAGAAGTGTTTTTGATCCAGTTTGGGTTAGAAGTTGAAGGAGAGATGATACGTGGTCTCGGACTGGCCCAAGTGAGGGAGCCCAAAAGTCTCCCCAAAATCCCTCAAGGGGAAGCCTGGGACCCGCATAAATGACAGCGATAATCCTCTGAGAGTTCTTTCTGTTGTCCATGCCTTGGAAGATTTATCTTCTCTGCTCTTTAACAAAGGAGACTCTTCCAGGCCACCAATCAGATAGATAGCCTTTGCTTCTAATGCTGTTGTTGTTGTCATGGAAACCCATCCCAGCTTCTGGGCCAGAACCGGGGACCGTCAGGTTTTCTTCTTTGCTCAGAACCCACTCCCCTCCCAAAAGCCAAACGCCCCCTCCAACCTCAGATTAGATGCCCCCATGAGGGCAGAAGAGAAGCCTTACAACTGCATTGCCCAGTAGGGCAGACGAGAGCCACATGTGGTCGTTTAAATTTTAAATGAAATTAAATTAAAAAATTGAGGTCTTAGGGTGCCTGGGTGGCTCAGTCGGGGAAGCGTCCAACTTCAGCTCAGGTTATGATCTTCATAGTTGGTGAGTTCAAGCCCTGCATTGGGCTCTGTGCTGATAGCTCAGAGCCTGGAATTTGCTTCGGATTCTCTCTCTCTCTCCCTCTCTCCCTCTCTCCCTCTCTCCCTCTCTCCCTCTCTCCCTCTCTCTCCCTCCCCCTCGCTTGTGCTGTCTCTCCCTCTCAAAAATAAACATTAAGAAAATTAAAAATTTAACTTCTGAAGCACACTAGATACATTGCTTGTCATGGCCCTGGATGGGCAGGGATGGCCAACAGGATTCAAAAGCTGTCTTCACCAGTGGAATCCTCTCCTTGATAACAGGTGACCCTGTCTGGGCTTGTACAGTTTTCTTGTGCAGCCAGCAAGAGAGTGATAATTACAGCCTGTGTTTATTTAGTCCTTGACATGTGTAAAACAGTGTGCTAAGGGTTCATAATACATTGTCATTTAATTGCCACACAGCCCTGACAAAGACAGTATTATTATCTTCACTTTAATGGTGCAGAAACTGAGGTCCAGAGAAATTGACCGTACAACTACTAGCCTATCATACGAAATTGCCAACCTTCAGCCATTTTTGATTCAACCTCCTAGTGAATGGCAGAGCCAGGGTTCAAATCGAGATCCAAAGACTATGCAAGTTCAGTGTGGCAGAGCCTCTGTACGGGACCACCTTGAGACCTACATCATCAGGCTCTAAAGGATTCAGTGAAATAATGTTGGTTCTGTGCCTGATACCCAGTGGGGCTCATGGAAAGTTCATTGTTTTTGGTTTTAACTTCGTTCTGTTAGTCTCAGTCTCTAGGAAGGTAGAATGCAGCTGTCTGAGCAGATGTGACCAGTGTGATGGGGAAGGGATGGCACATTGCCATTTACCAGATCTCTTCCCGGGGACCTGGAACCGCTTCTCTTCCTCACCAAGCCCGCCCATGCCCGCTTCTTCCCACGTGTCTGCATCAGGGCATCTCTCCTGCCTCGATCCCAGGGGAGGGTGATGGACATGGGCTCTTCCTGTTCCCTATGTCCTTAGCAGCCTAGCAGATACACTTCATCAACAGACCCGTCCCCTAGAGACCTCAGAAGTCACTGGAAGGCTGGAGGTGGACCCGAGGGGCTTGCTGCTGCTCTGAGTATGTCAGGTGGTTACCTAAGCTCTGCCTAACCTCCTGCCTGCTGGAACTCTGTTCTCATGATTGTTTCTGACAAGAAGCCAGGTGCAAAACTCCTCCCGATTTTATTTGGCAAGAGGGGGGCGAAGTGCCCCCCGGCTGAGTGCCCTGCTCTTTGGGTGGGGCTTTAGGACTTGGGAGTAATTTCCCCCCATAGGAGGAAATTTTGTGTCTCAAAAGCAGTAGTTATAGTGTTGGCTGGATAATGAAAATAGGAGGCGCCTGGTTAGATTTGAATTGCAGGTAAGCAATAGATAATTGTTCAGGATGGGTATATAGGATACAATATTGGGGACACATTTCCAGTAAAAAATGTTTGCTGTTTATCTGAAATCAAATCGACCTGGACATCCCGCGCGTTATCTTGCAACCTTAGAATAGTTGGGTTTCCGTCTACCCTTCAGCTGCTAGATCACTTATGATGATGTTAAGGACACTTGGGAATAAGGGGGCGGGGGTGGGGGTGGGGGGAAGACCTGTGTCGAGTTTTGCCAGCTGCTCCCTGGAGTCATAGTCGTAGCTCCCTGTGAAGTGATTTAGACTCCAGGTTCTCAAAACATGGTCCCTGGACCAGCATTGTCAGCATCACCTGGTACTTGGTAGAAATGCAAATGCAAATTGCATGTCTTGCCCCAGACCTCGGAATCAGACGCTCAGTGGTGGGGTCAGCAGTGTTGTCTGACAAGCCCTCTGGGTGGTGCTGACACAGCTTGAGATCCACAAGTGTAGCCCCTGAGCAAGAGCCTTAGCAATCAGGCAGACCTGGGCTTGAAATCCAGTCCCACCATTTATTGGCTGGGTCAACCTGGCATAATTACTCAAACTCTCTGAGCCTCTGTTTCTTCTGAAACAAAATAGAACTAGAATACCTTATTAAGAGATATATTAAGGATTAAATTATATATTAAGAAAGATGACCTATGGTGCCTGTCACTGTAAGAACGCACGAAACGATTACTCTTGGTTTTACCCTACAAATGGAGGTCCAGTCGTGCCCTGAGATAAGTTCAGTGGTCAGTATGGCAAGCCCTCATTACAGGGAAGATCTCTGTTTGCTCAGTTCAAACAAGGCTTTCATTTTCAGGAATTCAGTTTCCATGAGTCCTGTGGAGGGAGGAAGGAGTTAGGAGGAAAGGCAGGGAGCAGGGCAGGAGAACCAGCATCCAGTGGGGATTGGTTTCCTGACCCACGGACAGACCCAGCGTGGAGGGTCACATTCACTTAATTCCCCTTTCAGTGCTCAGTCGAGAACAGTTGTCCAAAAGGCAGGGTTTTTACAAAATTTTTTTTGAATTTTGTGTAGAAAGGTAAGGGGGAGGAGGTCCTGAGGGGATGACACATGGGGAGAGCTACAGAAGAAGGACCTTTAGCACATCTGAGTATGTTTCAAAGGGCAAGTCTGGGGCCTTCCATGATCAGTCTAGACCAGGGTTTCTCTGCTTTGGCTCTACTGACTTGTTGCATCAGATACTGCTTTGTTGTGGGGCTCTCTTGTGCATGTGGAACAGCATTCCCAAACCTCTACCTATGAGATGCCAGCAGCCACTCTCACACTCCCTCACAGTGGTGACAGTCAAAAATGTGTCTAGACTTTGCCAAATGTCCTAGGGGCAAAAGGGACTTGGGGTGACAAATGTCCCTGGGCTGAGAACCACCAGTCTAGAGAATATATTTAAGAACACTCAAACAATTTAACAGCTACCATTTATTAAGCATTTATTATTTCCAACCCCCATGCTGATATTACAAGGTAGGTCTTACTACCTACATCTTACAGTTGATGAAACTGAGGCTCAGATATTTTGAGGCTCAGATATTTTAAAAAAAAATTTTTTTTTTAACGTTTATTTATTTTTGAGACAGAGAGAGACAGAGCATGAACGGGGGAGGGTCAGAGAGAGAGAGAGGGAGACACAGAATCGGAAGCAGGCTCCAGGCTCTGAGCCATCAGCCCAGAGCCCGACGCGGGGCTCGAACTCACGGGGACCGTGAGATCGTGACCTGAGCTGAAGTCGGAGGCTTAACAGACTGAGCCACCCAGGCGCCCCTTGAGGCTCAGATATTTAAAGCTATGGCCCTAAACCCCACAGCCAGTAGTTCAGGGCTTGTGATTGACGTTGGTCTAACTCCAAAGCTTACCTAGTTCATGGCTGCGACATTCTCTCTGACTAGAAAATGAAGGATTTCTTTTCTTCAAGGAAACTCTTCTCACATCAACTCAAATCCGAAAATATTTATTGAGACACCATGAGAATTTGCAAGAGAAACCTAAGATGGTGCTCCTGTCTAGGAGTGTTGAGGACCGATGTCACTGGAGGGGGGTGGTCATGGTTCCTACACCACAGTGAAAGAAAAAAAATGACAGGGTCCCACTTGGGGCCAAAATGAATACTTCTAGAGCCAGAACTCTGAACTGGATGCCTTTCGTGTGTGACTGTTAAACGTGTCCTTGCACTGCCAACTCTGACAATATAAAGGAGAATTGAAGCCTTGAGGTTCATAGGGTCTACCAGCCACACATCCTAGGAAACATCAACTCTCTTGCCTTGGGGTGGGCTGTGGGTGGGTTCGAGCCAGACACTCCTCCATCTTCTTTTTGGCTCTCTGCAGGAACTCTACTTTTCCCCTTTCCCTTCTCATGGCAGTGTACTCATAGGCTTTGAGCTTACTGTAGTAATCAGAGAATTTGTTGTAGAGGATGGAAATTGGCATCCCATTGAGGATAATCCCAAATGCAATGCAGAGGAAGGCAAAAAACCTGCCCAGGATGGTCTCTGGGTACATGTCTCCATAGCCCACAGTGGAGATGCTCACCTGTATAGGAAGGAAAGTGGGAGAGAATGGTTAGCACTGTGATGGAGGAGAAGGCAGAGAACGGGGCAGGAAAATGTCCTCTGTCTCCCTGAAGGTACATGTGGGTCATGTAACAGCTCCTGCAGAGCCAGCTTTAGGAGGTACCAGTAGGTCTGCCTGTAGGACCTGAATCATGGAAAGAAGACCACCTGTGGAGCTGGAAGTCTTGGGCTTAAATTCTGGCTACTATAAATATTCTTATACACAATATAGAGGAGATCACAGCTGCTTTATAGGGTTGTAAAGAGCATGTAAGATACCTTGTGTAAAGTTCCTGGTGTAGCATGGGCTCAATAAATGTTGGTCTCTGCCTCCCCTCAGAGGGGCCAACTTGGGGACTGGGGGCCCTGCGTTTGCCTACGTGATAGGCAGTTCGGGAAGAGCTCAGGCTTAGAGTCTGTCAGACGTGAGTCCAAGTTCTAACTTTGACCTTTCCCACGGAGTACCCGTGGGTAAAACATTCAGTCTCTAAGCCTTGGTTTCTTCATCTAAAACAGGAAGATAGAGACACCTGGATGGCTCGGTTGGTTGAGCGTCGGACTTCAGCTCAAGTCATGATCTTGTGGTTCCTGAGTTCGAGCCCCACATTGGGCTCGCTGCTACCAGTGTAGAGCCTGCATAGGATCCTCCGTATTTGTCTCTTTCTGCCTCTACCCTGCTTGCGCTCTCTCAAAAACTAATGCTAAAAAAAAACAAAATAGGATAATCCCTAACACTGAGGATTCTCCTGAAGACTAAAGAAGAGGAATACAGAGCACTTAACACAGTGTCAGGCACACAAAAGGCATTTGCCAACCTTCTCTGGAGACAATTATAATACTTCTCAGAGTTATTATGTCGTTCAAATGAGATATTATAGATGAAGGTGCTTTAATTGCAAATGTCTGGAGAAACACTCTCATTATTTTGCAAAAGGGCTTTTGTAAGACATCACAGACCAAAAATATGTTCACCCTGCATGAAATCTTTCCCATCACTCTTGCACACTGCTTTAAATTCCACTAATTAGAGATTTATTTAGGTTAACAAGCTTCTGTTTTAAAATGCAGATACCCGTGGGACTAGTTATCAGTCAGTGTAGCCAGAGAAAACCTGGGAAAATCTCTTGGGGGCCTGTGTTTTAAGCCTCATGTACTGAGTCTCTTTCTGGTCCCCAGACTGATGGCTAAATTACTAGAAGCCTTTTAGGCAGGGCTGTTGAGTCCTTGCAAAAAAACTGTGCATTGCACAACTGCAGGGGGCACTGTTTGCTTCATCAATTTGTGGTGTTGCCATGATTTTCTAGCAGACGGTAGTAAGACATAGTCAGCCCATGGACCCATGCTTGCACAGTGTTTAGCTTAGAAATGTAAGCATTTTTGTTTTGATGATGTAAGGGTTGGCCTGAACTTAGGACAAGTGTGACTGATTAGTTAGAAGGGAATGAAGAAGTGGGCCAGCTGGGAAAATCTGGTGGCATTAATGATAGCTACAGCATCCTCCAGACCATACAAAGTGAAAGCTTGACTTCCTCTCTGGGGTAGGTGATAGACAACCTCTCACTGCTCTATCTCCAGTGGGAGACCTGCTGAGGGTGGGCCTCCCCTTCCCATGGGGGTGGAATGCAAGCAAGCATCTAAGAGAGGCAGGCTGGTGTGGGTCACCTTAAGGAAATAGAGACGGCATGAGGCTATGTGGCTCTGAATCCACCTCCCAGCGGAGTGTAGACCAATGGGCTGTGGAAACGGGCTCCTGCTTGACACCTGCCTAAGGCCGGGGGGGGGACAAAGGGTGGAGGGCACTCTGGCTCCAGGAGAGAATCTCCTTTGTCAGCTTTGTACAGCAAAGGGTGATAAGAGGCAGTGGTAGAGTGAGAGCGTGGGTGAATCTTGAAGTGTGTGTGGGTGCGTGTGTGCGTGTGTCTACATGTGTGTGTCTGGTCACTGGCCACGCCCTAAGGAAAAGAATCTGAGTCAGGTCTCTGTCCAGATACATGAACTGAACCCTGGCTTTCATATGTCATTAACCGCAGCGCTCCTACCTCTGTAAGACTGTTGAGTCACTCAGTCTACTTGCCCTGGAGGAGGCTGACAGGGAGTCTGGGGGCAGGGCTGAATGACACTAAGGGGTAGCTCAGGACAGGAAGCATCCTTGAAAGGTGAGAGCACAGGCTTTGAGGTGAACTGGTTCCTCAAGGGTGCAAGACAGGGGGCAAAGGGCTAGGAGCATACCGAGGGAGATAATTGAGACAAAGTGCCTATTTTTTTTTCATTTATATATTTTTAAAGTTTGAGAGCGTGTGTGAGCAGGGGAGGGGTAGAGAAAGAGGGTGAGAGAGAATCCCAAGCAGGCTGTGTGCTGTCAGTATGGAGCCCAATGCAGGGCTCAAACTCAATGAACCCTAAGATCAAGACCTGAGCCGAGATCGAGAGTTGGATGCCTGACTGAGCCTCCCAGGCACCTATTTTAAACTTCTGATCAATCCCTACCCTGGCTTTCTTGCACTCCCAACCTCAACTTCAGTTTTTTGTTTTGGCTGAACTTTGAGTGAAGAGTCAAAAGCAAAGAGAATTGGCTTAAGGAAGATTAAATATTTGATGTGAATATGGTAAAAATATTTTTGTATATCTTGGATCTCTATGTTTAGAGAAAAGATATCTTCTGCTAGGAGGCTCTGTATGACTGGTCCCAAAGAATTTGTTCAAAATGGATAGCGTATCTTTATATTGTCTGTTCTGTGGATACTTTGACTCAACCAGTGACCTGGTTCGTGCTCCTTGGCTCCAAGAGGAATGCAGAATTCCTTGGCTTTGGGGGACTTGTCTCCCTGTTCCTCAGACCAAACCCATTTCTCCCTGAATGAATATTAAAAATTGAAGGCCCTAGACTGATACATAACATCTCACAGTGAGTTCTCACATTAGCATGAGTTGGGTTTGGAAATGTGACCAACATTCCTGCAATCCATCTGAGATTCCTGAAAACATTGGCTGGCTCAGCCCTCTGTAAACTGGAAACTTAGCAGTGGAAGGCTTACATATTTTCCCTAGCCTTTGGGTCCCAAAAGCCAGAACGTGACCTTCCTCCAGAAATGCCCCCTATTAATCAGCAAATACTGGCCTCCTAAACACAACAAGGAAGACAAGCATCCAGTTTTTCTCTGAAACTTTAGAACAGCTACATGGGAATTTCTCCTCCAACAAGGAAAGTTTGTTTCCTTCATAACGAAGGAGGCATAGATGAAATCTCGGCACCTGGTAATCCATCCATCTAGGAATTATGATCCCAGGAAACATAACTGATTTTTCAAAATAATGAGCACCCCTTTCAGCGTTCCCAGGCAATCTGAGGTAGTAAGGACTAATGGTTCCTGGCTAAAAATAGTACATACCGCAATGCTTGTTGTCCTTGAAAGGATTTAGTTCAAAGGCCATACGAAGCCTATCCATGGTGCTGTTGCCACAAATACCTTAGGAATTCCTCTTTGGATTATAATCTGCACAGAGGATTCAGTGGCATGACCTTGAAATAAGTGGTCTTAGCCACCTGGAGGGTTAACGCTAGGTGCCAATCTTAGACTCAGGGGTCTCAACTCTCTTTTAAAATACCAAAGGTGAAGAGCTGGCACCATTACAAAGAAGTAAATGGACATGTCTCAGTCTCCGGGAGATAATGGCTCCGTGGAATTCAAAGAATGTTTTGATGGGTGGAAGCATTGTTAGAATGAGGTCATGGGTGAGGAGAGGACCTTGGAGAGAACAGCCAGCCTCATCTGTCCACTGAGGTCCTGACATGTATGTCAATTGCACAGTAAGGAGGAAGTATGCAAAAAGCTAAGGCAAATGTGGGATCTATGCATGTCACGATAGAAAGGTACACAGTGATGCTGGCGTCCTCCACATCTTCTGTTTACTTGCTACTTTGCCCTCTACAACTCCATCGTGTCCCACTCAAGTCCTATTGGCCCTCAGGAGGATCCTAAGTCAAAGACCTTCTAAGGAGGGGGTCACCCCAGAGTCAGGAGTCTATAGGAGCAGAAGTCCTAAAAGTGCCTCACAGCCTTGGCGCCAGTGACTATGGCCCCTCCTGTGCCATTTCTGAAGCAGCTACAACGACACCGCCTCCTTTTACTGCTGCCTGTGCCAGACGTGTACCCACCGTCTCTCAGTCCCAAGTGCGACACCCCTCTGTACTCTTTCCTGTAGTCTTGCTGCTTGGGAGTCCACAAACTGCATTTCCCAGACTCCCTTGCTCGCTGTTTTCTGGTTGTGCTCTGCTAGTGAGAGGCTGTTGGCACACTGGAGGCGGATGAGGAGGTAAGGGTCTCCACTCCTGCTTCTGGTTTTTGTCCTCATCCTTCAATACAGCAGACAGATGTAGCTCATGCATCTTTTAGCACATGGGATGCAAACCTCATGGTGTCATCCTAGGAGTTCCTCAGTAGCTCCTTCTCTGTACTTCCGGTTCCTTCTATTTGGCCCCCCAGTCCTAGGGCTGACAGCTAGTTGATGGAGTAACCACTTTTTGGGTTATCTTTGTTTGCCCGTGTTGCTCTTCCAGACTTCTAAACACCTGTGTATCTATAACCCTGTATCAAATTGCCTCTGTTTAAAATATCTACTTTTCTTGGTTTCTTGGTTTTCCTGATTGTAACTTGACTGATGCACCTTCCAAAGGGGTCTTCTTAAAAGCCAGCCATCACTCCGTAAGAAAAGGAAATCTCAGTGACCTTGTAAGGGCCACCTATTTGCAAGGAAAAGATAGTGTACTTTGGGAAAACAAAGATAGGAGCAAGGTCTCTGTGGCACCATTATCTGTTCCCTCAGCTAGACATACGTTTTCTTTTTGAAGAGTTTTTGTTAGCTTATGAAGGAGTGAGTTCATGACATGGTTTCCTGTTGGGTATCTCTAGCTTTAACTCACTCTTGAAGCCCAGAAGGAAATGGCCTGTTGAACAGTCCAGTGCCCTCTTCTGCTTTAAAACATGGCCACATCGGAGACCAATGATGACCGCTTCATCAGAGAGCTGACTGTTCTTGCTGAGTGTGCCATGCATCTCCCACACCCAGGCAGCCCAGAGAGCCCCCGACATGGCTGGAACTGCTCAAGGTGGGCATCCCTTTATCTTGAAATGTGGAAGCTCTCCTGGGAGAGAACAGTTGACCCCTACGTATGTCGTGAGGTTTCTCTTCTCTTCAGTAGAGAGGGAATCACTTCTATTTCCCCCCCAAAGAATCTGCAAGCAAAGGTTATGGCTTCTACATGATAAAGACTATCAACTAGACAGATGTGGTAGCTTGTATTTCTTGTGGATTTGCTATGGGTTAGCATTTTACATATGTTTTTTATTACACGAGTGCTTACAAATAATCTTCATTTGACAGACGAGTGGGAGGGGACTATCTAGTATCCTAATGCACGAGCATTTGCAGACATGAATGGCCATGAGGGATTTGTTTTGCAGCTGTAGAAGTATTCACAATCGTGAAAACTATTGTATTCCTCTTAAAACCTTGAGTTGAATTACAGAGGAAGGTTGTAGGATCCTTGGCATAGAGACAGGGAAGATTATGAACAGCAAGTCAGATTCTGGGGCTGTCTGAAAGTACTAAAAACACATGGATGAATGGCTTAGAGAATCTGTCTCCAGTGTGGTTGAATATACGTGGAACACAGCACTGCATTCTGGAAGAAAATCTCAATTATGTTTTTCTTCATCTTTAAAACTTCCACGTGTGAGTGCATATTTTCCAATGTGTAATAATATATCTGAGCAGTAAAATCTTCCTACAGGAGAATGATTGTATTACTGACCTAATTTGTTTTTAATTACAGTATAGCTGATGCATAATGTTACATTACTTTCAGGTGAACAACACAGCAATTCGATAAGTCTATACGTTATGCCCTGCTCACCATCTGTCAGCATACAACCCAATTACAATACTACTGATGACAGTCCCTCCCTGTGCTGTGCCCTTCATCCTTGTCATTTAAGGATTCCATAACTGGAAACCTGGGTCTCCTACTCCCTTTCACCCATTTTACCCCTTCCCCTACCACCCTGCCCTCTGGCAACCATTAGTTTGTTCTATTGATGGATCCGTTGCTGCTTTTTCCGTTTGTTCATTCGTTTCAGTTTTTAGGATCCCACATATAAGTGAAATCAGGTGGCATTTGTGGTCTGCGTCTGATTTATTTCCCTTAGCATATTGCCCTCTAAGTCCGTTGGTGTTGTTGCAAATGGCAAGATCTCATTGTTTTTTTTTTATGAATGAGTAATATTCCCATTGTGCGTGAGTGTGTATGCATGTGTATGTAGACACACACATCTTCTTTATCCATTCATCTATTGATGGACACTGGTGCTGCTTCCGTAATTTGGCTATTGTAAATAATGCAGTGATGAACAAAGGTGTTCATAGATCTTCACAAATTAGTGTTTTTGGAGAACCTGGGGGCGCTTGGGAGCCTCAGTTGGTTGAGTGTCTGACTCTTGATTTCGGCTCAGGTCATGATCCCAGGGTTGTGGTATTGAGCCCCACATCAGGCTCTATGCTGAGCTTGGAGGCTGCTTAAGGTTCTCTCTCTCTCTCTCTCTCTCTCTCTCTCTCTCTTCTTCCCCTGATTGCATGCAAGCATGCTATCTTTCTCTAAAATTAAAAAAAAATTAATGTTTATTTTTGAGAGAGAAAGGGTGGGGGACAGGGTGAAAGAGAGAGGGAGGCACAGAATCTGAAGCACGCTCCAGGCTCTGAGCTATCAGCACAGAGCCTGACACGGGGGTTCAAACCCACAAACTATGAGATCACGACCTGAGTCAAAGTTGGATGCTCAACTGAGCACCCAGGCACCCCAGTGTTTTCATTTTTTTTGGATAGTGAATTTCCTGGGTTATACAATATTCCTACATTTCATTAGTAACCTCCATACTGTTTTCCACCATGACTGTACCAATTTACATTCCTACCAACAGTGCATGAGGCTTTTTTCTTCTCTTTGCCAACTCTTGTTATTTCTTGTCTTTTCGAGTCTAGCCATTCTGAACAGGTGTGAGGTGATATCACATGGTGGTTTTCATTTGCATTTCCCTGATGATAAGTGATATTGAGCATTTTTTCATGTGTCTGTTGGCCATCTGGATGTCTCCTTTGGAAAAATGTCCATTCAGTGGGCCTAATTCTTCATAGCTTCCTGTGTCTAAGCTCTTGGCCACAGAACTTATCAATGCTTCCCTACACTGGGCGGGCTAACCTGGTCTGCTCTTGGACTCTGAGTTTGGCTTTGTGACTGGCCTTGACCAGTGGGTTGAGCAAAGGACAGTGCTCACATGATTGAGTCTACATTCTCCCTCTTGCACAGGGCCATGGCCATGAGTCCATGCCTGCTGGAGGATCGAGGAGATATGGTCTCCTCTCCTCTTTGATCTCAGCTGTCAGCCAGTTGATCATAAGACCTATGAGTGACCGGCACCAGCCCAAATGAGAAAAACCTTCTAGTTGAATCCAGCCTAAATTGCTGACAGGCAAACTCCTAGCCAAATAGATGTCTGACATTTGAGACCATTAAGTTTTGGGTAGTTTGTGATGCATCATTATTATAGCCATGAGTAACCTAATTTGTGCATCAATAAATAACCTAATTTGGGCATAGCTGGAATACACATTTATCATGGGCATGTGCTGAAAAAATTTTAAATCATGAGATGTATGATCAATAAGAGGCTTGGAGACAACTGGATCAGAGCTACTTTGGGGATTCCATTTCTTACTCTCTTCTCTGTTGAGTCATGTCTATAGAGACGGGTTTCTTCTCATTGTTCAAATTTCAGCTGAATGTCATTTTTCTCCAGTGGGGCTTCTCTATCAAAGGTAGATTCTGCTGCGCACGCCGCCCCCCCCCCCCCACCCGCCAGGTCTCTCTCTATCCTATTATGCAAGACACATCAGTATCTGAAATGATACATTCTCTTTCTCCTTTGGAATGTAAACTCCATGAGGGAAAGAAGTTCCTATTGTGTTAATGTTGTTCTGTCACTCAAGATCTCCAGTGTTTTCATTACTAGTTGGTTCAGTGAATGAATAAGATGGATTTTGTGAATCTCACAAAGAATTCATCTACATGTTGTCTCTCTACTGGGCATTTACATCAGGAAACAAGAGGTTTTGTCTACATAATTTTGACAGCATTCTTTTCTCTTTGCTCTACGGAGAATATGGGCCCTTGATACACGATACGGAATGTCACCAGAAGTATAGGGAAGCATCTGCTTGATCTGTATTGTCCGGGGGCACAGAGCAGTCTTTACATGTTCAAGGGGATTGTTCTTAATGTTTTCACAGGTTAGTGTGCAAACAAATGCATTAGTCATAAGGATTTTTACTAGTCTACCAAATTCTCAGAGAAGAAATGCACAAAGGCCATTGGGAAAATGTGCAAATTTTGGCCTGTGAAAACAGTGCCGGATGGAGATAATGGCCACAAATAAAACTCACATTGGCCAAAGCAATAATTGGTAAAATGTGTTACAGATAAAAACCAAATGATGATTCACTTTTTACTGTAAAACTAAGGGAAAACACTAATTTTGACTAACATAATTTGAGTTAACATAAAAGGGATAATTTGAAGGGTTTGAGTGTCATTGTACATTAAACAGATCAAGAAATTAGATGCAATCAATAGGCATGCACTTCGGGGAATTTTTTAGAAAGAGAAATCATAAGCAATTGAATTTTTATCAGTTTTTAGATTAATATACAAAGTCCTAAAAAGTTTTGTGGGTTAAAGGTAAAGTATCAAAGCGTCCCCCAGGCCTCGCCTGTATATATGGGAGTCTTCTAAGATACTTGGATGGATGGAGACCTAGACTCTCAGACTTAGTAGCATATCATCAGCATGTGGATTTGCCCTTTCCTCTTCTTGCTTTTCTCAGCTCCAAAGTAAATGTCATTTACTGGGGACCAATCATCTTCCATCAGCTCTATCTGTACACATGGTTTATCTATGGCGACGACCTTTTGTCACTTGGAATATCATCACAGGTGTGGCACTGGGCTAGCTCGTGGGGAAGAGCCTCACGCCATCCCCGTTACAAAAGAAGCCCCCCAAATCCTGTTGGACACGTGAGTGCTCTGTTTTTCAGTGACAGAAGACTCACTGAGTTGTAGAGCTCGGCAGCCACCCCGTTTTAGAGACCAGAAAACTGAGGACGGAGAATAAGGGAGTGAGGTTTCATAATTACTTAGGGACACAGTTTATTACTAGCAGATCAGGGACTAGGATCCAAATCTCCCATCTTGCTGAACTACAATACTAGCAGCCCTGGGCTGGTTCATCTCAGAAATCTGCCCCAGACTGGGGGTTCTACCATACCCAATATTAGTGTTGAAAATACCTAGTTCCTCACATGGAAAAACCTGGTGACATTTGCCTAATGTTTTTAAGGGCATTACAAACCACCTACTCTTAAAAAAAAAAAAAGGAAATCACACACCCAGTTCTTCCCTCTCTGTACAAATGTCAACTTGCCAATCAGCATTTCCAGTGATTTAGGGATTTTCTGGGGATTTAGCCTAGCACACCAGAAATACAGATGCTTGAGTAAATGGCCTAAGAGACTACCAAAAGGCAAATACTAAAGGAAACAGCCAAAATAAAAGACTACTAATTCGGCCAGGCCTGGGGCAGATGTAACGGTTGAAAGGGAGAATGCCGGGTGCAGGAAAGGAATGGGTTTATTGTGGGAGGGGCGTGGGTTTCAGTCCTCACTCTGCTAGTTCAGCTGTACGTCTACACCCAAACCCTCTCAGTTCCTCTAGCTGTAGAGCGGGGCAAGAATGCTAGATCCTAAAGGAACTTGAGTACTACTGGAGCAAATTTCAGTTGTAGGTGCTTCTTTCCACATTCTGATTGGGCCAAAACCAGGGGGATTTCAGTCAGTTAGGGTGGACGCTAGCCGGCTGGGTCTCCCCTTTCCCTGGCATAAACGTACAGTTTGCTTTTTGCTTCAAATCTGAAGCCACTTCCAACATGTCCTCTTAAACAAACAAACAAAAAACCCAGCGATCGTAGCCGCTTGACAGGGTTGCAATACTGAAATAGGATAAACTTTGCAAACCGCTTAGGACCACAGGTGTTCTGTAAGTGGCGAGTAACAAGAATGACGATGACGAATGGTCCCCCTTAGGGGGGCAACAAGGAAACCTTCGTAAAATCAGCCTGTCCAGGGACTCAAGATGAAACCTAGATTTGGAGGTGCCCGGGACGAAAGTCAAATTCCGTGACTTCCTCAAAGACTGTGCCTTTCCAACTCCGCGACAGCCACCCCGGTTTTCGTTAGTTGGAGGCGGCGAAGGCACGGATGGGGGTGGGGAGGGGAGCAGCGGCCCTTAAGCAAGGCAGGGGACAGGTCAGGGCACGAGGCTGAAGGCAGGCAGGCGGCTGATGACCCGGGAGGGGGGCGGGGGCCCGCTACTCACCGCGGCCCACCACCAGGCGTGCGGGATGCTGGTGAAGTTGGTGTTGGGCACGTCGTGCTCCACGGAGTAGACGGCCGCCGAGAAGGTGAAGATGCCCATGGTGATGAAAAGCATGAGGCAGCCCACCTGCTGGTAGCACTGGCGCAGCGTGAAGCCGAAGGCGCGCAGGCCCGTGGAGTGGCGGGCCAGCTTGAGGATGCGCAGGACGCGCATCAGGCGCATGACGCGCAGCACCTGGCCCACCTTGCCCACGCGGCCCACCGTCTCCAGCTCGTGCTCCCGCGGCGCGCCCTTGCTGCGCGCCTGGTCCTCGCCCGTGAGGCACTCGAGCAGCAGCTGCAGGTAGAGCGGCAGGATGGCCACCAGGTCCACCAGGTTGAGGGCGCTGCGCGCGAAGCGCCGCAGGTCGGGCGTGGAGGCGAGGCGCAGCAGGAACTCGAGCGTGAAGAAGGCGATGCACAGCATCTCCACGTGCTCCAGGATGGGCCGCGGGTCGCCGCCGCCCGCGCCCTGCGCCGCCCGGTGCTGCATCTCCTCCACCGTGTTGAGCGCCAGCGCCACGACGGACACGAGCACGAAGAGGCTGGAGGCCACCCCGATGGCCTTGGCGGCCACGGACGAGAAGGGCTTCTCCAGAAGGTTCCAGAGGCGGCGGCGCTGCGGCCCGTAGAAGCGCATGTCACGGAAGAGCTCCTCGGCCTCCTCGGCCTGCGCCTGCGCGCGCAGCTCGCGCTGGATCTTGAGCTGGTCGCTGAGCTCGTCGCGCCGCTCCTCGAAGCAGATGCGGCAGCAGCGCGGCGTGTACTTGAGCCGCACGCCCCAGTAGCCCAGCTCCTCCAGGAAGCAGCGCGGGCATAGCTCGTCGCGCACCAGCAGCACGCCCGACGCGTAGAAGTTGTAGACGAGCTGGAAGACGGCCGGGTCGCGGTCGAAGAAGTACTCGTCCGTCTGCTCCTCGTAGTCGTCGCACAGGCCGAGCTGGCGGCTGCGGCTGGTGGACGTGGCCAGGCGGCCCAGGCGCGTCTTGGGGTAGCAGGCCAGCTCGCAGCAGTCCAGCCGGTAGCTCTGGCCGCCCACGTTCACGTTCAGGGTGGACGACGCGGCGGGAGGGGCGGCGCGGCTGTCGGGCTGCGCGCCGGGGGCGGCCTCCGGCCGCCCGTCCTCCTCGCCTGGGTCGTCCTTCAGCTCGTCCTCCACCCCCCCATCGTCGTCCTCCTCGATGTAGTAGTTATAGTTGCCCTCGGTCCACGGCGGGATGCTGGCCAGGGAGCCGGAGCGGGCCCCCACCGAGCAGACGCTCCTGCGGTGCTGGCTGCTCCCGGCCTGGGGCGCGTCCCCGCTCTCTGTAGTATTCCAGGGCCTGTAGCCCCACGACCGCCGCCTCTCGCTCTGCTTCAGCATGGCTGCGGCAGGTGCACCCCCTGCTCTGCCTGGGGACTGCCACCGGGAGGATGGATCCTAACCCCTGCTCTGTCTGAGAGGGGCCTGCACCAGACGACCAACGTGCCCAGCCCAGCCCTGGGGGAACTCACCAGACGCAGGCAGATGGCTGATGACTGCTGCTCTAATCTTGCTGATAGGGAAGCAGCAAGTGTTAGGAGGGATTTAGAGCCTCTTAGCCACTTTCCTCCCCCCTCTCCCTGCCCTGCCTGACGTAGGGGTTGACTACGTGGTCTTAAATCTGTAGATAATCAGAAGGCGGCAGAGGTTATTGCCAATAAAAATGTCGCCAATCCTCAGGCCCGTCCTCAGGAAGTGCTCAGCGAGTTTGGACCCCGGGGGAATCCGTGAATTAGCTGTAGTTGCACGGATGGCTGTGTTTTGGTCTAACTGATGGAATTGGAGCCCCTGTGATCAAGGAAAGAGACGGCAGCAGAATGCTCAAAGCGAGTTGGTCACAAGTCTGTCTTCTACTCCGTGTAGCCCCTTGTTTAGATCACCTAAGACCTCGAATGTTTCCCAGGCTCTTTCTGTCACACGATCACAGTCGTGTTTCCCAATGGGTTCCGCCTAGCAGCCTTGCCCTACTGGATTTCCGTTGGCCTGTTTCTCTGCCTCTTTCCCTTCCTTCTCTTGAATGGTAAGAACATATTTCCAGAAAGAATCCAGGACTGGTGGGTACATGTTCTTGCAGCCCTGCTTAGCTGCTGTGTTAGGCCATATGTAAAGGTGGCCAGACTTTATTCCGAGGAAAAGGTCTTGATCGTTTTCCCAAACCTCAGTTTAAAAATTTTTTTAGGTTTCTTTCCATGGATCAAGTAACGTGCTAAAGGCTGGGGATGGAAACTCGATGGAGACACAGTTGCTCACCGTTTTGTAGGTGATGGAAACAGGCGAGCCCAGCTAAAGAGTGGGTGGCAGAGAAAAGGAAGAGACTGGTTTTGAGCAGGGAATTTGTTTTTAAATTCAATTTATGTTGACTAGCTCATGGTTATGGTTTAAAAAGAAAAATTCAAAAGGCACAGGGTACCTGGGTGGCTCAGTCAGTTGAGCATCTCTTGATCTCAGCTTGGTTGTTGATCTCAGGGTTCTGAGTTCAAGCTCCCTGGGGGGCTCCCCACTGGGTATGAAGCGTACCTAAAAAAATAAATTCAAAGGATACAAAGGTGCATTACAGTGGACAGTTTCTCTTTCCCAAACCAAACTTCCAGTTACCACATGTGCCACTGAAGAAGCAACCACTGTTACTCATCCAGAATACTTTTTGGTTATTCTTTCAGAACTATTCTAAACAAATACAAGCTAAATCCTATCTCCATCTGCCATCTGAAAATCTCTATATTATCAACACAAATCATAGTACTCTCTACACATTGTGTTTTCCAATTAACCATGTGTCTCAGAGGTGTTTTTATGTGTGAACATAGATGTCTGCCTAATTTTGAAAATAGTCTGACAGTGATAAACATTCAGATGGTTTTATATATTTGCTCTTATGAACAATGGCGCAGCAAATAACCCTGTCGTGGGCGTTACTTTATATGTGTTTACAATGTGTAGGAAGGATCACAAAGAAATCTGATCAGACGGGGGCAGAACAAATTGGACAGATACCTTGGGGAAAGATTGAAAATGACATCATCTTACACATACATGGAACGATCAGGGTTATTTAAAATAATATTCTGTCCAATAGGAATGTGTGGGCCTTATTTGGAATTCTGATTCAAACAAGAAGCTTAAAACATTTTTGAGACCACTGGAAATTTGATTTGATGATATTTAGGAACTGTTAGAATGCTTTATGCGGGTGCACCTGGGTGGCTCAGTCAGTTGAGTGTCTGACTTTGGCTGAGGGCATGATCTCACTGCTGGTAAGTTCGAGCCTTGCATTAGGCTCCCTGCTGGCAGCTCAGAGCCTAGAGCCTGCTTCAGATTCTGTATCTCCCTCTGTGTCTGTCTCTCCCCTGGTGGTGCTCTGTCTCAAAAATAAATAAACATTAAAGAAAAGAATAAGGAATGCTTTTATGATAATGGTCTTGTCATGTAGAAGCGAAAGGCTGTGTATCTTTTATACAAACATACTGAGGTATGTATGGATGGAGTGATTGGATACCTGAGATTTGCTTCAAGATAATATAGGAGGGAGAAAGTGGGTGGGCATTGCGTTGAGTTGGGGCGCCTGGGTGGTTTAGTTGGTTAAGTGTCCAACTCTTGATTTCAGTTCTGGTCATGATCTCACGGGTTAGTGAGTTCGAGCCCCACATGGGGCTTTGTACTGACAGCAGGGAGCCTGCTTGGGACTCTCATTCTCTCTCTCTCTCTCTCTCTCTCTCTCTCTCTCTCTCTCTCTCTCCCCCCCTCTCTTCCCCTCTCTCCCCCTCTCTCCCCCTCCCCTACATGTGTATGTGCTTGCTCACACTCTCAAAACAACAAAAAAAACTGGCTGTGAGTCAGTAACTGCTGAGTGATGGGAATATAGAGTTTCGTTATACTGCTCTCCTTTTGTATGTGTTTGAATTTCTTCATAATCAGGTTTTAAAAAGACACATAAAGGATACATTGTTAGAGGTGGAATTGGCAGGTCCAAGACCCCATGTTTGCAATTCTGATCAATGATGCCAATGTCCCTGCTAACAATATTACTAATTTAAAACTCATCATCACACTTCTTCAGCTCTGCCCATTTTATAGGTGAAAAATGACATGTGGGATCATTTTTTTTTTAATTTGTAAATGTTTGTTTATTTTTGAGATACAGAGCCAGGGAGGGGAAGAAAGAGAGGGGATGAGAGGATCCAAAGGAGCCTCTGCACTGATAGCAAGGAGCCCAACATGGGGCTGGAACCCACGAACCTAATCGTGACTTGCGTCAAAGTCGGCCGCTTAACCGACTGAGCCACCCAAGCACCCCTGACACGTGGGATAATTTTAATTTGTATTTCTCTTACTGTGAATGCAGTTTGGCACCTCTTCATGTCATTAGCTATATTTTTTTGCTGTGTTTCTTACTGATTTGTGGGAGAGCTTTCTACATTCTGAGAATAGACCCTTTGGTGGGGGCTTTATGGTTTGCAATTTTATCCTTCGGTGGGTTTTTTCCCCCATGTAAATTGTTTATTTGAAGACTTCTCAGTGTTGTGTCCTATTAGGAAAGTCTTTGCCACTCTGTAATTTCTAAGAATTTTCTTCTTAGGGTTTTACTTCTCACAATTAAGGATTTGATCCGTCAAGAATTAATTTTGATGTAAAGAGTGAGATATGGACCCAACTCTGTTTTCCAGATTTTATCCACATGTCCCAACACATTAACTGAATGATTTCTCTTTTCCTCACTGGTGTATAATGCTATCTTCATCATGTAGTTCAGTTTTGATTATGCCTTATGGTTGTTGGGCCAGGTAGCAGTTTCTACAGGGTCCGCACCTGCTGTCACCGTTAACCTTTCAATAGGCCTCAAATCTACAAGCTTAAGATAACACCTAAGCAGTCCTAGGCTTTAAGTTCATAAATGCACTTCTAGTGTTCTCTTACTAGCATACGATATATTTTTTTAAGTTAAATTTTTTTTAGTATTTATTTTTGAGAGACAAAGCACTTGTGGGGGAGGGGCAGAGAGAGAGGGAGACACAGAATCCAAAGCAGGATCCAGGCTCTGAGCTGTCAGCACAAAGCCCACCATGGGGCTCAAACTCAGGAACTCTGAGCTCATGACCTGAGCCGAAGTCAGACACTTTACCACCCGAGCCTCCCAGGCACCCCTTTCTGACATAGAGTATTAGTGTTGTCTCTCCATTCGCACCACGAACTGCTTTCCGGTTTTATCTCTTTTTTATATTGTGCTCCGTTCTGTCAACAAGTACCTTTTCTCTTCCGAATCAATCATACTACTAGAAAAAATTACCACTGTTTTCATAGTTCTCATTTCCTCTCTTTCCATTGTGGTCATCGACCGCTTCTTACCTAAGCTCTCAACATCGTCGTGGCTTTAGTACTGAAAAGCAGGAGAGGTGGTCATGTTTGTAGGACCTCTCAAAGCTAAACACAACATAACCATGTCGTGGACGGAGGTGGATACCCTTGTTGGGCCCCCCGGAATGGTCTCTTACCCCTCAAATGCGTCTCTCGGTGTGGGCGTGTCGCTTGGACTTCACCCTTGGATTTTACCTTTGCAAGGGGGACGGTCACCATACCTGGAAATGCTTTCTACCAAAGAGAACGGTCCAAAAAAAGAACATGTGTGTTCCTAAAGTGATGAGTTCCTCCTCCTTGAATGCGTTCAAGAAGCTGCAGGGCAGAGGGAAACCTGTATGATCTTCAGGCTGGCTTCTGCCTTGAAATGACTCATATTCCAACTCTTTCCTCGAGGATTCATTTGCCCTGAATTCCCTTCTGCCTTTCTTCTCCTACAATCCTTGCCCTTCAGAAGTGAGCTCAGACATCACCCTCCTCTTGGAGCAGTCCTTCTCTGACACCGCTCTCTGTTTCCTCAAGGTAGGTTAGCTGCTCCTTTTCGGTGTTTCCATTTAAGGTAACACACATCACTAACATAGAATGTGAGGCACTTACTTTAATGAAGAGAGACTTAAACATTTTCCCATTAGGAAGTTTTAGAAGTGCATTAGAGAAAAATTGTAAAAATCGAGTAGAGCGCTAATCACCCGTACAACAATAATAGCATGCCCAGATTCTGAACTGTAGTAATGCTTACAACAACCTGTTGTGCTATTCCTGTCTTATAGGTAAGGAAACAGGGAAGTTAAATGACTTACTTGCGAGTGCACAGCAAGTAAATGGTAGAGCTGGGTTTTGTTCCGGACTAACCAGGCTAACCAACAGGTTGCAAAATAGCATATACATAAACACCACCTACAGTGTCATCAACCAAAGACAATTACTGTTAATATTTTAACCTGTGTCTTTCCATTCAATTACACACACACACACACACACACACATATATTTAACCTGGTCGTGGTCATATTGAACATAAAATTATAGATCCTACTGTCTTCATTCAGCATTTTCACAGGAGCAATTTTAAGCAATTTTTTAAATGTTTTATTTATATTTGAGAGACAGAGAGACAGCAGACGAGCGGGGGAGGGGCAGGAGCGAGGGAGACAGAATCCGAAGCAGGCTCCAGGCTCTGAGCTGTTAGCACAGACCCAGACGCGGGGCTGAGATCATGACCAGAGCCGAAGTCAGATGCTTCACCAGCTGGGCCAGACAGGCGCCCCAAAAGCATTTTTGATGAAAAAAAAAAAAAGCCTTTGTAAGCATTATTTTAAAGGCTACAAAATGCTCTGTATTTTGACTGTGTCATCTGTAACTAAACCAAATCTCTCTTATGGAAATAAATATGTTTTAGTATTCTATTATAAGTAACGATAAAAATAGGTTTGAGAGCTTTTTGTTGTTGTTGTTCTTAAGGGTTTTGTTTTTGTTTTTTGTATTCTGAGTAATTCTTTGAGACCGTTTGGCTAGATTTTTTTTTTACACCATTCTCTTTCAATATGGAGGCTTTCCATGTGCTGCTGGTCCTGACGTTTGTTCTTCTGAGGACAGCCTTTCTCCACTCCAGCCTGTTGTCTTTTCCTCCGGCCAACTCCTGTTTGCCTTGGGTAGGCGGAAGGCTAACCCTTCTAGCCTGTCCTCCAGGATGGCCTCCCGGCCTCCGGCAGCATTCAGCCCCCTCCCCCTACCTGTTCGGCCCCAACAGCTTCATTTGGCCTAGCAGAGCCCTCAGCTCAAATGCTATCTGCGTGCAAACAGGACTGCGAGTTCCAGAAGGGCCGGACAGTGGCTGCTTTGTTCACCGTTTGATCCCCAGGTTCCAGTCCAGTGCTTGGCCGATAGCTGGCAGTCAGAACTGCTAGCAGAGAGAGTGAAGTATTTGATGTCTATGGCCAGCTTGTTTTGCAGTTTGCCTCACGGTCCACTCTTAGCCCCGAAGAGAGGGAGTGTCTTGCACAGCGGCTTAGTCAGAACAGCTTTGCTCCTTGTTATTTGCTCAATGAGAAGTGAAAATGACATGACCCTTTTGTTTTACCCAAGTCTATACTGTTGATTCACTTCAAGGTTCCCCACTAGCCTCTCACGTCTTCAAGGATGAAGGCCGTCTTGTCTCTTTGGCCCCAACACCAAGTACGGTTGAAGACCTCTCTGTATTAGTTCTTACAACGGCATGTAAATCTGTAATCACCTTAAAAATGTTAGAAACAACAACAACGGACTGACTGCTCTGCACTGACGTAGCCCGAAGCCCCACTGGGGAGGGGAAGAAAACTAGCGAGCTCTGAGGAAAGTGGTGGGGGTCCTACCTGCTCGTCTTTGGTGACACAGATTGATAGGCAGCGTGGTACAATACGAAGGACATTGAAACTAAAGCACATGGGATTTTGCTTTCTGCTTTCTGGTTCAAAGCTTTGGGAAAATTGCCTCGACCTTTATCATCTCTGTTTCCTCATCTGTGAAAGGGAGCGCTGGGGGATTTCTTGTTAATATAAAAAGAGAACGCCCCTCTACTTTATCTTCAGTTGGCTTCCCTATGCCAAATCCTAGCACATAGGAAAGATAGGCATCTCTTCTACATCCGGCCAAGTCCAATCCCAATTCCTGATTATATACCTACGACACAAATAGATTTCATTTTTAGCTCCTGGAGTGTTTCTCGGCAGACAAATAACCGTCCCATTTGCAGTGCACCATTAAAATGAATTCCTTTATGTTAATGCAGTGTTGACTAATAGAACTTCATATGTTGATAGACATATTTTTATGGCTTAAAACGTGAGTAGTGCCACTGAGGAACAGAACTTAAAATTGTATTTAATCTTAATTAATTTATATTTAATAGTCCTGTGTGGCTAGTGGCTACCATGTTGTACAGGACAGTATTAAGATAACTTGTGCCTGGGTTGTCCCTTTTAAAATTTTTTTTTTTTCAACGTTTTTTATTTATTTTTGGGACAGAGAGAGACAGAGCATGAACGGGGGAGGGGCAGAGAGAGAGGGAGACACAGAATCGGAAACAGGCTCCAGGCTCCGAGCCATCGGCCCAGAGCCTGACGCGGGGCTTGAACTCACGGACCGCGAGATCGTGACCTGGCTGAAGTCGGACGCTTAACCGACTGCGCCACCCAGGCGCCCCTGGGTTGTCCCTTTTAAAATAGGCACTGGCCCCCAGGAGCAATGCCCTTTTAAGACATTGACCCCTCAGTCACATGAGGTTGCCAGCATAAACTGGCCTACTACTTCTAGGACTAAAAGGGAGTGAGACAGAGGAAAAGTAATTTGGATATGACAATGAATAGAGCTGCGGGATGGGGCAGAGAAGTCTGAATGGGGGCGGGGTAGGCTTGGGGGTGGGGCATTTCAGAACAGATTCAGATCCTGGGCGGGATGGGGGTGGGGGGCGGTGGCTCAGGAAGAGCCTAGAGTGCAAAGGGAGTAACTAAGGCAAGTTGTAAGAAGACCACGGTTGCTGAATGCAAACACCTTTGCAATTTTGCCCAGACCTAGTTCTGAGAAAGGCAGAGAGAGAGATTTAGTATTCACTAGAGAAACTGTATTTCCTTTAAGATCTTTGACGTCCCCATCAGTAAATGATTAGGGTTGTAATTGTAAACTGGGACATTCAGATGAAGAGCTGGATGATTAATACTCAAGCCAGAACAAAGAAATTATCAAAAAACAAAACAAAACCCAACAATCTTCCCAACTTTCAATAAAGGAAAAAGAGTAGCTTTTTGAGAGGAAAAGTATCCGTTAAGCCTGGTGAATTTCTTCCACTAACTGAATTATTTAAGTATTTGCTCACCTCCTTCTCTTGAAATTTGCCTGTGTCGTCCTAGGTAAAGTGTGCAATGAGTGGAAACAGCAAAAGATTGCAGTGTCTCAGTTGTTTGGAATCGTCACTGACCCAGTGAAAATTGTGGGTTTGGGAAAAAAGAGTGAGGGTTGTGGGCGGCTGCTTGTAACAAAACACTTTTGTTGCCAATGTCCTGTAATCAGGCTTCATCTGGTGGTGGGGGGTGCTCCCCCTTCTGTAAGCCCATCCATCCTTTAAAATTTTTTTTTTTTGATGTTTGTTCATTTTTGAGAGAGAGAGAGAGAGAGAGAGAGAGTGCTTGCGCATGCAAGCACGGGAGGGGCAGAGAGAGAGGGAGACACAGAATCAGAAGCAGGCTCCAGGCTCTGAGCTGCCAGCACAGAGCCCCCCACGGGGCTCAGACTCACAAACTGTGAGGTCATGACCTGAGCCTAAGTCAGCCTCTTAACTGACTGAGCCACCCAGGCACCCCAACATGGTTCTTTTTTGTTCGCTTTGCCCCCACTGCCACGGCTGATCTTGCCACTTATTCTGCCATTTTGGAAGTGGATGCCATCCAATTCAATGTAAAGTGTAAACATGCTGTGTCTAAGACCCTGTGGTACTTCTGAGCTGGGAGGGACCCAGTGGTCCTCTGCTCCCACCATTCACTTTAGAGATAAGGAAACTGAAGTGTCCGATAAATCAGGTGATTTACCCAGCGTCCCGTAGACAGTTGAGCTGGTACCTGCCTGACCTTGGAACCCTGTTCTCATTCCCCCTAACTTGACATTGCTCTGGCATCACTGCATCTCGTTTTTCACTTTGAACTTGTGTCCATGTGAAACAAGAAAATTAGACATCTGGGAAGCGTGCTTTTGAGTAACTTAAATATCAGATCCTGACATTTAATAGAGATCTAAGGTCCATGACCGCAGACAAATTGCTTTGGCTGGTCTGATTCCACAGCAAATGTCTCAGTCCTTCATTTTGTGTTGGACGAGGTGTAGTCACAGTTGGACTTCGCATAACTTCCAAAACCAACATCCTCTCTTTGGCTCAGACCAGAACCTTGCCTATTTTCTGTGGTACAGTAGACTCCATTGATCTTTAAAAAGTTGAGCCTTGTATAATTTGACACAGCTTCGCATCTCCGTTCTTCTGGTTTCCAGTGTTGTCCCCTGGTCTCTGCCTCTGGGTGTCTCTTTCTCCTCCACGTACTCTGAGAGGAGAAACTCTCTCTGACCAAGTCTCCAGAAGACCAGAAATGAGGCTACTGAGCCCTGCATTTGATTTAGAGAGAAATTTGTGTTTGAGAATTCTGCCAAGGGAGGGAAATACACCAGAGACCATGGAACATCTGCTCCATGCTGGTATTACTGTGATGATTGGGGCTCCCTGGAGTCGGGGTGAAGATGAGCCAGTGGATGGTCCTGAGGTGATTTGCCCATTTGAAACGTGGCATCTGTGAAAACCTAGTAAAAATACAAAGAATGTGCCTGAACAGATGGTACGTGAAGAATTCTGGACTAGAACAATTCTCGGGGAACCCTTAAAGGTGAATAAATGTGGCCAGGGGAAGGGATTATATATGATTAATAATGACTCTGTTATATTGTTAAAATTGCATACGTAGTTGCACTCCAAAGACTGTTTTCGTTTCTGGTTTTTGTTGTTGGTTTGGTTTTTTGGGTACAGATCAAAGTTACCAATCAGGCCAAATTACATAGTGCAGGTAAGTACTTTCCACCCAGCTTTCTAGAATATCATGTCTCCACATTGCAAAGGTTATTCACAAAATCAGAACAGAAGAGTTAGACCTTGGGTCATGAATGAGTGTGTGGGAGTTAGACTCACTGAAAAGCATAAACAATAGATTTAAGTGAATATATTTGCAGCTGTATTGTTCTTCTATTGACGTAGAAGAAATTCTAAGGCAGTGCAACTGACCTTAGTGAACTCCATGAGAAAAGTCAGTATTCTGGACTGAACGTCAGTTTGGAACTTGATTAGCAAGGCATTGCGAAAAAGAGTTAGAGAAGAGATAAAAATTACTTGAATCGACAGAGCAACTATTTGTATGTAACCCTATGCATGGTGCTGCTAAAAGGCTGGTGATTAATAAGTAGCTTATTCTTTCAAGAAGGGTAATGATTTTCCTTGGCCCCGTAATTTCACTCTTGATTTAAAATTATTTTGGCAAAAGTCAATTTTAGCTTCTGTTACATGAGAACATCACAAACTATGACTAAATGAAATCATTTTAAGGGGCTGTGTTTCTTGCATAGGTTATGATTATATTCAGTTTCATGGAACAGAAAGCTAACTTAAGAATTTACACGTAAAAAAAAAAAAAAAAAAAAAAAAAGAATTTACACGTAGACATTACTTTGCCCCTGTGACCAAGATTGGCAGTCCAGGGTTGGTGGAAGGTAAGGGTGTCACCAAGGATGAAGAGTCCTCATGATTATTTGTAAACTGTAGAAAGGTGCATCATTTGGTCCCAAATACACACTGGTTTTGTCATTCTTTTTTTTTTTTCTGGATGAGTAGGTTCTGCTGTGATCTTTCTATCCAGTGTCCATGTTCTAACATGAACTTGTGTTCCAAACCTCTGGTCATGATCCTGATACCTGGAGTTACTCAGAACAATCTACCTTGTGAATTGTATTGCTTCAAAAAGATCCCAGATCATGTCAAAAAAAATCAGAGAAATGTACAAAGAAGAAAATAAAATCCACCTCATATTTTATAGCCCCAAATAACTGCTAACATCATGATGAACCTTCATCCAGAAATTGTTACATTTCTGTATGTCTATATATACATATGTATGTGTACACATGCATATATAGCCACACATATGTAATTGTATACACATATTGTGTTATTTCCCACTCCTATTTTTATAAATAATTATGTATATACAGGATTGTGTAAAAATTTGCCGAGTGACTGGAAGTGCAGTCTTAGCTGCATTCTGAATTATTCAATTACACCAGGACCCGTTTCCCCGCCCCACCCCCTCGCCATCTTGCTTTTAGCCAAACATGAATGTAGAGGAATTGTCTGCAGTAGGTTGTCTTTCGATTTGGATATATCTTGTTTTATGATTCTTGGTACGGTTTTGTAGATTTGTTTACAAAAATTCCAAGCCCACCTTGTTCAGTTTTTCCTGAATGCTTTATTCACTTGACCAGCCGTTGTCAATGAGATATTGTCTATGTTGCCATTTCTAGGTACTCATCGCTAGTAGAGAAAAAAAGTTATTGAACTTTGTATATTTATGTTACATTGAGCCATCTTACCAAATGATCTTATTCTAGCAATTTTGTAAAAAAAACTAGTGTTTCTAGAAACAAAATCATATCAATAAATCAAGAGAGTTACCTCTGCTTTTTAACATGTATCCAGAATATATTCTTTGAATTTGCTCATAGCTCCAAGGCAATATTGAAAAGTTACAGAAAAGAATAGGAATTGAAAATTTACAAAGTAGCATGAGAAATACCCAATTAATACATGCTGCAGATAACTCGGTTGAACCAAGCACATGAAAAGGATGACAACTCCCACTCTAGTAAGATAAAACATACCATAATGAATGAAAAATACTGTTTCATTGTTACATATTAAAGTGACAAAAAAATAAAAAAAACTATAACAGTTATTGTTGGTGGGGCAAATCCTTTGTTGTTGTTTTTGTTTAGGACGATTGTAAAGTTTATTTAGAGAGAGCATGCAAGCTGGGGAGGGGCAGAGAGAGCGGGAGACACAGAATCTGAAGCAGGCTCCAGGCTCTGAGCTGCCAGCACAGAGCCCGACGTGGTGCTTGAACTCACAAACTGTAAGATCATGACCTGAGCTAAAGTCGGCCAGTTAACTGACTGAGCCACCTAGACCCCCTGTTTTAATTGGTATTGATATCAAGCTTTATAAATAGTTGTTATATATGTGGGGTATGTTCCTCAATCTGAACTTTTCTTTTTCTAGAGCGTGTTTGCTATTCTTGGGCCTTGGAATTTCCATATGAGTTTCAGAATCTACTTTTCAAGTTCAAAAAAAAAAACAAAAAAAAAAACGTTGGGGGCTTGGATTAGAAATGAATTCATTTGATTTGTCATTGTGAAAGAGTTGCTATTTTAGAATAGCTAATCTATATCTCTGCATTGATTCAGGCTTTTAAAAATGTCTTTCACCTCAACATCACTTATCAGGGAGATGCAAATCAAAACTACAGTGACCTATCACCTCACACCTGTCAGAATGGCTAAAATTAACCCAAGAAACAAAAGGTGTTGGTGAGGAGGTAAGAAAAAAAGGGAATCCTCTTGTACTGTTGGTGAGGATGCAAACTGGTGCAGCCACTCTGGAAAGCAGTATGAAGGATCCTCAAAAAATTAAAAATAGAACCACCCTCCTGTTCAGCAATTGCGCTCCTTACCCAAAGAATACAAAAATACAAACTTAAAGGGATATGTGCACCCCGATGTTTATAGCAGCATTATAGCAGCCAAACTATGGAAATGGCCCAAGTGTCCATCGACTGATGAATGGATAAAGAAGACGTGGTATAGATCTATACAATGGAATATTACTCCACTATGGGAAAGAATGGAATTTGCCATTTGCAACGGCATGGATGGAGCTAGAGTATAATGCTAAGTGAAATAAATCAGAGAAAGACAAATACTATATGATTTCACTCATATGTGGTATTTGGGAAACAAAGGAGCAAAGGGGAAGTAGGCAAACCAAGAAACTGACTCTTAACTATAGAGAACAAACTGATGGTTACCAGAGGGGAGGTGGATGGGGGGGGGGTGGCGGGTAGGGGTGAAACAGGGGATGGGGATTAAGGAGGGCACTGGTGATGAGCACCAGGTATTGGAGGGAAGTGTTGAGTCACTATATTATACACCTAAAACTAATATTGAGCTCTATGTTAACTAACTGGAATTTAAATAAAAACATAAAATGAGTTTTAAAATTTTCTCCTTAAGGTTTTGAACATTGTTTACTGGATTTACTCCTGACTTGGATTTTTTCTGCAATTATGTGTGCCGCCTCTGGTGATTTTAAAATAGGTTCACACCTTCTTTGAAATGCCTCCCTTTAAACGGTGAAGCTTAATTCTCCTCCTATTAGGTGTGAGACAGATTGAGAGACTTCAGACTAAGAAAAAAAATAAAGCAGAAGAAATTCAGAAACAACAGCATAAAGGCTTCCTCCTTGCTCTTTTTCAGATCGTTCTCTGTGCAGGAATGCAGCTGTAATGTCATGAGAATACTCCTGCAGTCGTAGAGAGAGGTCCAAACGCAGAGAACTGAGACCTGGTGGAGCCCTGCCGCCTCCAACCACATGAGTGGCCATCTTGGAACCGAATAGTCTAGCTGCAGTCAGGCCATTCAGGTGACGACATGCCTTCTACCATGTGACGGCAACCTCATTAGAGACCTTGAGCCAGAACCATCCAGCTGAGCCACTCCTACATGCCTAGCCCTCAATACCATGAGAGGTAAGAGGCAAAAAAAGGTTTGTTGTTTTAAGCCACTAGGTTTTAGAATACTTCATTACAGAATAATATATAACGAATATGCCTTGTTAAAAACGCTCTTTTTGTTGGCTGCTGTATGGAAACCACATTGTTTTTTTACGTTATTTTTTTTTTTAGCCGGCTACCTTGCTAAGCTCTCTTACTAATTTCATTAATAAGTTGTCTGTAGATGGTGAGATGTGTGTAGACATTTCATATGCACTTCCGGCAGCTTTCTTTACTTCCATTCCTTATTTTTTTCCTCCTTAATGCAGGTGGCTTGGTGTTCAGTGTGATGATGACTAGAAACATTGATAGTGGGTGTCCTTGTTCTGTTCCTGTTTTTAAGGGAGTTTTCTGATATTTTTCCATTGCTAGAATATCCTTATTGGGTAAGAGAGTTCTTGCTCACTCTCAGTTGACGCCCTCAACACACGAATACACGCGAACTTGTGCTAGTATATCTGTAGTTACAGACGCAGTTCACATTCTTTGCGTGGAAATGATAAATGAGAAGACACAAAGACACAAACACTTAAAATGCTGTTGGATATTGCCAAATCACCTCTCAGCATGTTGCATCATGAGAAAACTCCATTGATAGTATATGTGCATGTGCATTTACTATTACATAGTATGTGCACATTCTCCATGTGTCCTCAACCATTTCGTCTCCAGTGATAACCTCCCCATTCTCTTCAAGTAATAGTGAAAACGTCCAGTTGTAGAGCAGTTACTGTGTTCTAGGCACTGTTCTCTGGCTTCCTTTATATTAGCTCACTGTTAAAAAGGTGCTTTCATTAACCCCAGTTCACAGGTGAACATCTGTGGCACAGAGAGTTTTGATAACTTGCCCAAAGTCCCACCGCTAGTGAGTGGCACGGCCAAGATTTGAACCCAAACAACCAGCCCTCGAGTTCATGCTCTTAAACGTTATGCGACACGGCCTTTTACAGCTGGCAGCTAGTGAGTGTTTGCCCTGTGGTCAGAGCTGTGGTAACTCCGTCGTCACCATCTCAGCAAGAACTCTTATCATCCTCAGTAGGTTGCCTGTCATAACACATGACACCCCTTCGCTGTTGACTGCAAGTATTGATTCGATGGTGTCTTGACTGGATGGTTGATGTCCCTATGCAATTTGATCTCCTAGCTGGTGGCTCCTCCAGGCCATGGAGAGCTGCCCCGGGACTAGAGCTAAACTGAGATTTATTGCATGATGTGGGAGAAGGCATGTGGTTGTGGTTTGAGCATTCATATCTGTATTGAGCAAGAGACGGTCTGAAAAAGTAAGGGCTCGGGAATGAGAAGGACTGGGGTCTCCTTTTCTGTTCGGCTTACCAGGTAGGGTTTATTGAAATCTCAGAGCCTTGGATTTTCTCATCTGTGAAACAGGGACAAGGGTAGTTGCTTTGTGGTGGTGGTAAGAGAATTAAGTAAGATGACGTGTGTAGAGTGTGGTTGGTATCTGGTATGCAGTACTCGCTCTACAAGTGCAAAGTCCCTTCTTCCTCCCCGAGGACAGCTGTGTGTCAGGGTCACACATCTCAACGTGTGAGAGTACAAAACTAGCCCCAAACCGAGACCTAAAATTTAGGGAGTAATCCATCCACACCCAGACAGCTGAGACTTGATAACATGTGAGCAGATAGTTTTACTAATGTAGAAGAAGTACATGAAAACTTCCTGTGAGCCAGGTATAATTCACAATACATTATATAGATCTAATTTTTAAAATCCTCAACAAACCCCATAGGGTATGTATGATGATGATTCCCATTTTGTGGATAAAGAAACTGAGTTACGAAGAAGGCACTTGCCCTTGGTCACACAGCTAGCAAATAGCAGAGCTGGGATTAGCACTCAGGCTATCTGGTTGCAGTCTTTTTTTTTTTTTTTTTTTTTAAGTTTATTTATTTTGAAAGAAAAAGCACAGGTGGGGAAGGAGCCGCGGGGTGGGGAGAGAATCCTAAGAAGGCTCTGCACTGTCGGCGCGGAGTCCAATGTGGGGCTCGAACCCATGAGCTGTGAGATGGTGACCCGAGCCAACATTAAGAACATCCAGAGTTGGACGCTTAACCAACTGAGCCACACAGGTGCTCCTGGTTGCAGTCTTTTTTTTTTTTTTTAATTTTTTTTTCAACGTTTTTTATTTATTTTTGGGACAGAGAGAGACAGAGCATGAACGGGGGAGGGGCAGAGAGAGAGGGAGACACAGAATCGGAAACAGGCTCCAGGCTCCGAACCATCAACCCAGAGCTTGACGCGGGGCTCGAACTCACGGACCACGAGATCGTGACCTGGCTGAAGTCGGACGCTTAACCGACTGCGCCACCCAGGCGCCCCAAGGTTGCAGTCTTAATCACCATGTCATTCTATCTCTGTGACAGCTCTGAAGAGAAATTCCTGACAAACCTCTTAGGGAGAGAAGACCTACTAACACATTCACACCTTAGGTTTCTTCTTGGCAATCCATTTCCGGTGCAGTTATTATTTAAGGTTGCTTTGGTGCAACCTTAACAACGTTTGCTAAGGTTAAGTTGAATCTCTGCTATTTTGTTTGCCTCACAGAGGATCTTCCATCCACTGGCCCATCCCATCATTTCATTTCCTCATTCAACAATATTTCTTAGGCCTGGAGGGCGGGACAAATGCATGATCACCCTTGAAAGCACAAGACTAGTTCCACATCCTGTTTGTCGATTTCCGAGCTCTGTGACCTTGAGTAGGCTCATCTGAGCCTCCGCCCCTTTAGCTTAAATGGAGGCAATAATACCCACTTCTCTGGGTTATTCCTTTCATTAGCTAAGATCGTGTTGAAAGGGAAAGTGATTTGGAAACTAAAGTGCTATGCAAATATTATTTGATAGAACTATCCCACAAAGAGGAGCCAGCCAGAAGCCTTTGCTTACTTAAGCAAAAACCTGGCTTTGGGAATAGGAAGTGCATTAAACTGCTCACTGTCCTTTGATTGCTGATCTTAGCCAGGGTTTAAGCTTTAGCTGTGGCACCTGTATGTGACGAGAGAAGCTTTGAGGAAAGCTGGCGCAGGGATCCCACTTTGCCTTCATATAAGTATCTCCATGGGAATGTGATAGGTTTGTCAGCAGAGCGTGGCATCCTTTGCGGTCCAGAATACAAATTGAAATATTACGCTACAAAACCATTAGCATTTCCTTACACAGAAAAGCTGTTAAAAAATACTCAAGTGGCTCATGGGACTTGGTAGCAGAGGTGAACTGTACCAAGGAGCTCATGCTGTCACCACAGAACACGTCTTCACATCTCCCAGAACCATTTCAAACAGCAAGGAAGCCTGATGTCATTTGCAGAGGACTTCTTTCTTCTTCCAGAAAGTTTTGTTTGCCAGTGCCTGTCCAAACAGCTGGTTCCTGGAGTGACTCTCTGAATTACACTCAACTAATAATACATGTGTGAAAGTCCAATAAATACCACTTTCTACCCTTGCTTTGCAAGGATTCTTTAGATCTGAACCCAGACCTGAGAATCTGCATTTTTAAGAGCTCTGGGGTAGATGCTCATTCATAACTAGATAGGGGAAGCATGGCTGGAAGATGAGGGTGTGCCCAGCAGTGGGACGGAGGAGTTTCCGGGACTAAGCTGGTGTTGGGAATGCTCTGTTCACTCCCATCATCCATGACCTTTTTCTTTTCACGTTTTTCGAATAGTTTTCTGGACACTGGCAGCCTCCCAGTTTTAAGTCATTTTACATTATTTCTTCAAGATTTTACCTAAATTCAAGTAAGTTAACATATAGTATAACATGGCACCTGGGTGGCTCAGTCGGTTAAGCCTCCAACTCTTAATTTTGGCTCAGGTCATGATTTTGCAGTTGATGAGATCAAGCCCCACATCGGGCTCTGTGCCGACAGTGTGGAGCCTGCTTGAGGTTATCCCTTTCCCTCACCCTGTGCCCTTCCCCAACTCTCTCTCAAAATAAATAAACACTTATTTTGTTTATGCCTTGATTAAAAAAAAAACACACACAGCATGGAGGCTGCTTGGGATTCTCTTTCCCCTCTTTCTGTCCTTCCCCTCCCTCAAAATAAATATTTATTTTGTTTATGCCTTTATAAAAAACACATGGAGTGTAGTGTTAGTTTCAGGAATAGAGTTTACTGATTCATCACTTGCATAGAACACCCAGTCCTCATCACAAGTGTCCTCCTTAATGCCCATCACGCATTTACCCCATCCCCCATCCACGCTGTTTTAAAGCTATTTCATGACAATATGGATGAATCGTTTTTAAAAGCTTATATGCATTATCCTTTCAACTCATGCCCACCCCCCCACCCCCTGCCTCCATCTCCCAGCCACGGCTCCTTAAATGATGTTCAGTAACACCGTTTCATGATAAAATCTCAATGCTCACTTCTCTACTCCTCCACTTTTTGAATGCTATGAATGGCACATACTGCTGGGTCATTGCGCCCAAGGAGGAGTCCCTGCCCGTTTCCAAGAAAGAAAGAGTAGACGACGAGATGTTCAATGTGTTCTATTTTCAAGAACTTTGGAGGTGGTAGGACATAAGGGAAGGTGTGAAGTCTTAGAATTCACTGTTTCTGCGGAAGCTGACAGACGGGGCGGACAGGCAAACCTGTGACTTAGAGATGCAGGTAGGTGTGTTGGCTGTTTTTGTTGTTGTGGTTAAACACACAACAAAGGATGCCCCTGTACTCCTATCTTGACAAATGGCTTTGCGATCGATCAAATCTTTCTATTTGACTTCCACTTTCCGACCCTGTGACCAACTGGCTTGAAGTTGCCTAACCTCGATGTCTCGTATTTCCTCATCTGATAAAAAGAGCTAACATTGCCCAAATTGGATGGTGGTTTGGAAATAGAGATAAGACACGGCCCGTCAGTGTCCAGTATAGAACAAAAGCTAGTTTCTGTCCAATTTGGAGCCCACTGTTGTTCCTCCTTTTCACCTCGTACAGGAGTTCTTTGTGGAGGCTGCTGCAAGCTGGGTCCATCCTGTTAGGAAACTATGTTCAGCTGAACCGATGTGTATCAATGTCCCTTTGTAGAAAAGTAGGATGTGTGTCTGTGCATGTAACCCCATAAAGTACTGTGCAACAACACAGAAAGTAGCAGTTTAGGCATTACCAGAAAAGACGAGGCAACATAGGTTGTTGAAATAGCTGTGAATCTAAGAAAATGTTTCAGTGGTATGACTACTGGTCCACCCCAGGGTATAGTTAATGCTGACGAGTCAGCTGTCGGAGGTCTCGTTACATAGTTGGGAACATGATACCATCATGGGTGAATCCTTGCCACGTAAGAGTGCAGAAGGCAGGGATCCTTGGTTCATACATTTTGGACTAAGCAGGCGCAGACCAGTCCTTTTTTACGTTTGTGGTTGAAGATAAAACAAACAGCTAATGTTTTGCTGTGAGCCAAATAATCTGAACACAGACTGAAATCACTGGGTTCCAGATATGACATTCTACCCTTGGAAGAAGGACATCAGGATCAGGATAGATGCTTGACCTAGAAGGAGCCCCCGGACTGTGTGCTTTGTGGTAAGCGCTTAGACTCGGTGCTTCTTGAAAAGAAGGGACTCTTAGCACAGGTGACTGAGGTCTCATACTTGTCAAAACACTTGGAAAGTTTTTCTCACTTGAGCCTCTCAAGCATCCCGTGAGGCGTGCTTGAAGTCCCCATGGAAAAAAGAAGGCACAGAACCATTAGAAGACTGGGCCAGGAGGAGACCCTTGACTACTGGACCCTGGGCCCCAGCTTTTCCACCAGGCTCTGAGATGTGCCCTGTAAGGAATGGGGGTTAGATTTGGCTAATATGGTGATGGGACGGAGGCCAGGAGATCCAGAGTACTGACTTCTACCCTCCAGATGGGGTAGGTGCGTGGCCCTTGCGACAAAGAACAATGACCAAGAAAAAGTAGCTTTTTATTTACTGGTGGTTGATTGGGCTTTTCCTTTAAATCCCCAAGCTGGGAACTAGGTGAGATGGATGGGGCCACGCGTCCTAAGCTCAAAGCCTGGGAATCCTCTGTGCTTCCTCTCCCCTCCTCGGCTCTATTCCTTCCTCTCCTGTTTCCACTCACTCTCCTCTTCCCTTAACCGAACAGAGTGGGAAATGCAATGCCTATATACGGTGAGAAGTTGTAAACTTGTGGCATAACATTTTATGCTCCTTGATCTGAATTTAAAAGTGGTATAACCAAAATGACCTAATTATGATGATCATTCCCATATAGACGCTTTGCAACCTTAAAAATGAAAGGTAGATGCAATTAATGCCTATTTTCGTTTGTCAGATTTCGGTGTACATCCCCAACTGGGGAGTAAGTAGCTGATGCCCTGTGAATTTGCTTCTTGCACCTATTACTGTCATTTCCTGTATTATAGATGGTTCCCCAAACGCTCATTTCCATGGATTCCAGTTGTTCGAGATAGTAAAACTGCACATAAAAAGGCAGCTTTTAAAAAAATAGTCTAAATCGGGAATGAAATCAAGGGAACCACAGAGTTGCCTCACCAACAACAAATATTGTTCCTGTCTCCTGTGGATTGAGTCCATGACCCATGGAACCACCTCAGAATAGGACACCAGCTGTCTTCTACTGTTCCCTTGTGGTTTACCTATTCAATCTAATTTAGTTGGATAAATATTGATTGGCACCTATGCAGTGCCGGAGATTTGCAGTGTCCTACCACTTTTAAACAGCAGGCACACTGCGTATTTAGGGCCCACGTTCTCTGACCCCTTGAGCTGGGCCTGAGGAGTAAATGAAGAAAGATATCGGTGGTGGACAAAGGGAAGGGAATGACATGGGCTGAATTTCACCGTGTGCCACACGTGGGGCTGGGTGCATTCTCGGTGACAGAGCTTCATTATCACAGCAATATTCTGAGGAAGGTGTTACTGTCCCCATGAAACTGTGGGGGAAATTGAGGCTTGGAATAGTTGAGTTGCGATAAAACTCATCCTCACCATTTGTTTTGTTTTGTTTGACTTTTTTTTTTCATTATGGAAAGATACATAGGACATAAAACTGTCTTAAGCACTATTTTCTTTTAAGTTTATTTTGAGGGAGAGAGCGTTGGGAGTGTGCGAGTGGTGGAGGGGCAGAGAGAGAATCCCAAGTAGGCTCCACACCGTCAGCACAGAGCCCAGTGTGGGGCTCAGTCTCACGAACTATGAGATCACCACCTGAGCTGAAATCAAGAGTTGGATACTCATTGTAAATTGAGTATCTAAGTTTTAAAATACATGCACATATATATATATACACACAAACATAAATATTCAGAAATATAAATAAGTACAAATATAAGTACATAAATATATATTATGCAGTATATATGCAATATATTATATATAAATATATATAATATATATATAAGGGTGCAGAGTTTCAGTGGATTTTGAAAGTCAGCAAAACTAGATAATTTCCTATGTAGAAAATGAATAGTTGTCTGCTACTGAGAAGAACACAGGAGGACCATTGTGGTAGCAAGTCACAAAGATGCACATCAGTTATGCAAAGGCATCATGAGGGGTGAGGGGGCCTCCTCGCTCTGGGAAAGGATCCCAAAATGTAGGTCACGAGTCTGGTGTCTAAAGGGAGCAAGTTAAGCTGCGGACATTCACATACGCACACAGAACTCGATCCGCTCCTTCCCTGTGTGCGCACGTGTGTGTGGGTGTGTGTGTCTGTGCCAAAGGCATAGCTTGAGGTATCAGGACTGATCGTGCACCAATCCAAGGGGAAGGAGCTTTGGTCCGTGGAATGACTTAAAAGTAGAATTTTGGTGGACAGGAGGTAAGGAGAACAGAACCTCGTGCGCGTGTGTGTCCAAGCCTCTTCAAGGTGCCACTGAAGGGGTATGGTGACCCAGGCGTCTCCAGAGTGACAGCTCCAGGACCAGCTAGTTAACAGGAGGCTGTGAGAGTCCAGGGAAATAGCAACATTCCTACCAAATGTCCTGGCCCAGCCCATTGAAACCTGGCTAAACCTGTGGTCCACTGGAAGCACCCCTGGAGAGAAGTTGATCTGAGGGTGACAGCTGGGGCCACTCCTTACCAGCCAAGTGACCTTGGGCTAATAATCATACCTCCCAGAACCAGGATAGCAGTAACTCCTGCATAAGGCAAATATGTGGATTAAGTGAGGTAATTTATGTCAACAATACAGGGCCACTGCTTGGTGCAAAGAATACGGTCAGGAAATGTCACTCTCTTAATGACACAAATAGCTGTCTTTTTTTGTTTTTTAAGCTACAATTAAAAAAAAAATTAGTTTCTTTTTTGAGAGCAAGAAAGAGAGCAGGGGAGGGGTAGAGAGAAAGGGATAGAGAGAATCCCAAGCAGGCTCCACACTGTCAGCAGAGTCCGTTGCGGGACTTGAACCCACGAACTGCGAGATCTTGACCTGAGCTGAATCAAGAGTCTGACGTTTAACCAACTGAGCCACCCAGGCGCCCCCTTCCTTTTTTAAGCATTCCCCATGTTGAGATAATTGTCAGACGTTTTCTTCTCTACAATGTGCAAAGGAAGCATCATGACCCTGATTTATCACGGAGGAGGAAACTGAATCTCAGAAGTTCAGGGACAGCCACGGTCGTAGCTGGTAAACAACAGGACTAGAACTTGAGCACACCCTTCCTGTGCCCACCCTCCCACCTCCCTTTGCCTTTCCCTCCTCTGATGCCAGTTCTGGCCTCACGCTGTGGACCTTAAAAAAAGCACCATCTTCCCAAAGGCAAGATAGTGGTTTGTTAGGGGTGGAGGAGAACATAGGCCAAGGGACTTGTATGTCCTGACCTCATCAATTCTTCTCTGGACGGGCGAGGCCTTTGACTTTGATTTCTTCAGACTTGGGCAGTTTGTTCCCACCAACAGGGATAATCTCACTAAATCAGCACCACCCCATCGGGGGAGGGAGCCAGGTGGTGATGCTGAGTAGTCTGAACCCTAGCATCAATCACAGTTGTTCACCCCATCAGTATCCAAACGAGGACAGGCTGGCAGGCTAGTCGGGCAGAGAGTAGATCACAGAGGGGCTGGGAGGACCCGGGATTCTCTTGGGAGCGTCTTCTCGCCCACGAGTTATTTGTACATTCCCCTGTCACGTGTGCTGCTGTTCCTTCTAGCAGGACATGTAGACAGGGTCTGGCACGATGTTGGGACACAGAGTCCACCTTCAAAGCCCTGGTGCTCATCTGATCCCTTGTCCTAACATCCTTGTCACACTACCCTCATAGGCTGGTTTTTTTTTTTTTTTCTTTAACTCTGGGTATTTCTGAAGATTTCTCCTCATTCCTGTGGTCCTCTGTTTTCACACAGCTTTGGGGAGGTCAAGAACTTGAAGTCTCACCTCAGGTTTGGGGTGCTGTAAGTGCCACATAGCCCGGACTCCTCCTCTTTGGCCCTTCTCTAGGCTTTTCTGCCTTGAATGCTGCAGAATTCTAACCTTGAATTCTAACCTTCAGAATTTTCTTATTGTCCACCTCTTATTCAAAAACTTCTAATTAGTCTCCATGTTTCCAGCTTAAGCCTTTTCAAGTTGCATCTGAGGCCCATGTTTACCCATTTAATGATTATATCTCAAAAAGATCTATGGAATGAAAATTGAGGGCGACCTCAGTCAACCACGCGGAGAATGGGTATAATCTTCAGGGATGGCCATCTGCTCGTTTGTGCAGCCTCGTGTCGCTGGGGTTGCACAGAAGGTAGAAACCAACCCAAAGGGATTATAATCGAGGCAAGAAGAGAATTTTCTTGCTCATCTAACAGACCAGTTATTGAAGTGATTAATTATAATGTCAGGAGTTGTTATTGGAAAGAGGGTATTCAGTAGGTAGCAGAGAAAATGTCATGGGCTCTATGTTTGTTTGTTTTTTTTTTTCCTAATGGAGGATTTGGTGTTTGAACGAGACCACACTGGAAGTACTTCAACCTTTTTAAAAGGATGCGACATTTCCTCCCCATTCGCATAGCGGGCGGGGGTTTGGTGATGTTGCCAGAAATGATGGTGTTTCCACAGAGAGCCTGCTGTTTTCTGTGACGTCCATTCAGGTGCTAGACACAACCTCCAGCTCAGACTAGAGCAGCAGGGAGGCCCCGCATCACACAGGCCAGCCAGGGGTTGTTGGGATCAAGCAGAAAGCTTGTTGGTTTTCTTGCAGGAATAGACTAACCAAAGCCTTACTCTCCCAGAACTCAATCAATGCATTTGCAATAACAGACCTCGAGAGGGTGTGTTAGCACAACCTCAAACTTCCTCTGCTCTGGGATGAGAACGGAGAAGAGAGAGTTGGCCCTCTCAGGCAGACAGTGTGGTATCTGTGGAACACAGTGTCAGCAGGACCAGAAAATGGCCAGTCTTGGGGTGGCTGGGTGGCTCAGTCTGTTAAGCATCCGACTTTGGTTCAGGTCATGATCTTGTAGTTCATGGGTTCAAGACCCACATCAGGCTCTGTGCTGACAGCTCAGAGCCTGGATCCTGCTTCCGATTCTGTTTCTCTCTCTCTCTTTCTCTCTCTCTCTCTCTCTCTCTCTGCCCCTCCCCTCTCTTTCAAAAATAAATGAATATTACTAAGAAAGAAATCAATCTTGCCAACACTGTGGTCTTGGACCTCTAGCCTCCAATGAAGGAGCCAGGAATGGGGCCACCATCAGAAAGCAGACTTGATACAGGCTTGGCTCGCTTTTCGAGAAACCAACGTGCAAATGGAAAGGTGCAATTCTACCACTCACACTGTATGCCACGTGGAAACAGATCGCTTGGGACGTGTAAACCTGTTCCTGCTCTTCCCAAAAGCAGTGCGTTTCTCCAGAGAATTATCCAACTGTCTTATGTGGTGGCTGGTGTCTTTGACATCCAGACGGTGGCCGAGGGAAGCTTCACGAATGCCCCCACGGTGTTCCATCAAAGCTGAAGTTAAGTCGGTTCTAGGGATGCCGAGCAGTGGGATTCAGGCACAGAGCTCTTTGCCAGGTTCCTGGAGCTGAGAGAAAGATGTCCTGTCCCAGGCTTTCGAGAAAGAGGGGAGTTAGGTATGCCTTAGGCACTACAACGGTATTGTTTCTTTCAAGTGACCTTTGCCAAATGGCAGGTAACAATGAGCGTGGAATTCACTTTTTGTGTACCTTCTGGGTTGCCCGCTCAATTTTGATCGCTTGCCCTAAAGTTGACCCAACCCTGGAAAAAAGATGCTACCCCATTTGTCAGTGCCCTAAAGCCAAACAGTACCAGGAACGTACCTGGAGTGGAACTGAGTTGGGGTTTTTGATTTGTTTGATCGAGGGAGGCCGCAGTCTTCTTCACGACAACTGTTGAGCGTCTCGTCTCGTCTGGAAGATACCAGAAGGTTGACGTTTCAGGATGTGAGCTTATGTGAGGTGATTTTGGGGAGTGGCCAAGGAAGCAGGGGTTTCGCTCTGGGTCGTGTGCTCATCGGGAGTTTGGGAGCCAGTCTAGGGGTGTCTTCATTTTTATCTGGAATGCAGGGGAAACGGAACATGGCTAAAGACAGCCTTGGCAAGCAGGGACAGTCCCCCTTCCCAGCCGAGAGGGAGAGATAATTGGTTATTTTGGTGGTGTTCACACCTTGTTTTTGTGCTCAGACATGGTTACAGAGTGGGTTTATTTTTGTCTCGCTTTATCACAGTAATGGAATGACTTTGTCTGACATTGCCTTCTGGCAACGATAAAGTCCGCTACTTCCCGGCCAGCTCCCAGCTGTCAGGCTGCCTTTGTCTTTGTCACCCCAGATAGTTGGAGGAGCCTGATCGGGATCGGTGCAGGACAAGCAGGCAGAGGGAATGCCTTCAAAGAGGGACGGGAGGTTTCCTTCAGACTTGGGTGTACTTCTGCTCCAATCAAGGCAAATCAGGGCCTCAAGGCCTCTTCTATTCCATATAACACGAAAATTATTTTAACCCCCCACAAGTTGTAGGGAAAACTCTTGCCCCTGGAACTAACAGTCTTAAAGATTAATACTGGCATATCGATCCTGGAGCCCTAACTCATCTGGTCTGGCTGCCAGGCTTGTGCTGTTTGTGAAATTTGCTTCAACATCTATGGGTGATGACCATGATTTTTTTTCATGTTACTTACTAAAAATGTAACTCGTTGGAAAAAAAAAAAAACAATTTCACAGGACTATCGCTTCAGAAGCTGTTGTAAAAAGTTTATGAAACAGAGAAAGAACCCGTCCTCCTATTAATTACTTCAACCCACCAACCATCCTCTTTTAATTCCTTCTATCTCTTCCTGTGCGTTTAAGAAGTTTTTAATCACATGACACACAGACTATCAGAATCCTCTATTTTATAATGGGCCACCTTGCGTTTTATCTGTACTTTGCCATGTGACTAGAATCTGTTTGACATTTTTTTTTCCCAACGGGGAGAGAATTAACATAATACTGTTAACTCGATCTTTGTATCGATTGTGAGATTGTCGTGGTACGTCTATTGTCCATTACCACATACAGTCACAAAGTTTTTTTCTTATGAGAAATTTTAAGATCTACTCCCTGAGCACCTTTGAAATCTATAATACAGTATCATTCACTGTAGTCAGCATGCTGTCTATTACATCCCCGGGGCTTACTTAGTATATAATTGGAGGCCTGTGACCTCCTTCAGCCACTTTAATGATTGTTGTTAATGGCTGTATCAAATTTCACATAACATGATCACTTTCTTAGTTCTACCTCTCTGCCTGGAAATGTGTAATTTTTTTTATTCCTTTTTTGCTTTTTCTTTGCATTTTCCATTTTAAACAGTGCTGGGATAAAGATTTTTCAAGCATGTAGGTATTTTCTGTACTTTCAAAAAAACTGTCCTTTCTACCTGGATGTCTGTAAGATCTTCTCATTGCCCTGGGAGTTTGGGAGTTTTCCCAGACTATGGATATATGCTTCTCTTCTTCCAGTGATTTTGCCTCAATTCATTAGATTCTCTCAATCTGAAACTTTTTGTTTTCAGGGAAGCTTTTTTGCTTCCTGTTTCTTTTTCCTTCTTTTTCTTCCAGAACTCTACTATCCACATGTGAGTTTGCTGGATCTCTCGTACAAGCCTCTTTCCTTTTCCCACAGGATTACTAGATCTTCGTATTTTTGCTTCTGGTTCTACTCACTTTATCCTTTTGATCTTCCTGGCCCCTGGAGGTGAGTATCCACAGTTGATGTTCTCCTTAAACTCATCTGCTGATATTTTAAGAAATGAAAGCGTGTGTTCCTGGGAAGTCTTCTATCACGTGCTGAACACGAATCTCTTTAAGTGGTCTGGTTAGCGTTGTCCTTACTCTTTGAAGTTTTTTTAAAAGGTTGCCCTCTGTCTCCAATCAGCTTTATTCTACCAGGGCCTTGTTTATTTTTTGTCTTTGAGGCTGCTGTGCTTTTTTAGTGTTGTTATTTTTGTCTGTGCTGCTTAGTGGGGTTCAGCTGCTGGGACGCTTGACTGGAGATGGCTGGGGTGGTGGGGGCGATGGAGGGTGTGCCAATCTCACCCCGAAAGCTGGCAAGGCTGCAACAGGAAGCTATCAGCTCCCTATCAAGGCATGGAGGGTGGGGGGAGGGGTGGAGGAGAGTCTTTCTGCTGGCTGTCTCAGGGACAGGTGCAGGGAACCGTTGGCCTACCTATTGAGCTCCTCCTCAGGTCTCTGTAGCCTTTGGAGACCGGCCAGTGTCTGGAACACTCAGGTTGGCCAGTGTCAGTTTCCCCTGTGGGGTCCAGGGATCTCTGTGGGTCAAGCTTTCCCCAAAAGCTGACTCCTTTGGATCCTTGCCCTAGGATTACATTCCACTGCTCCTTGCCCCCCAGGCTCCCACCTGGCTCAGAGGTTTAAAGCACACCACTAGAGTCAGTTTACCTATCTGCTGCCTGGACTGGTGCAAGACCCTGGAAAAGTGAGGTGAAGCTGGGTGTGCAGTAGTGTATGTAGGGAAGGCAGGATGCGTTCATGGGCTGTCTTTCCAGAATCTTCTGATGTCATATCTTCCACAATTATTTTTGGTATTTCAGCCCAGTTATTCTTTCCTATTAATATAGAATCACTTAGTCAAGTTGAAAACATTCTGTGGGTTTTTGTTTGAAGAAACAAATTGGCATCTTTTAAATACTGAGTCATGGAAGCTAGGGCTCTATACTCATTCAAGCCTTCCTTAAGCTTCATTATTTTCTCGGTATGAAGTCACATACTTTTCTCATGAAAGTTGCTTTCAGATACTTGATTATGATAATTTTCTCATTGTAATTTTTTTGGAATTATACTAATATTAATTTTCAAGATGCGCTTTCACAGTAAGAGTTCCTAACCCTGGATGTAGCCTAGACTCATTTGAGGAGCGCTATCCCCAGCATTCATAGTCAAGTTCAAACCTTTATTTTAGGATATTCTTTTTTTTTAAATTTACTTATTTTGAGAAACAGAGACAGCTTGAGTGGGAAGGGACAGAGACAGAGAGAGAGAATCCCAAGCAGGCTCTGTGCTGTCAGGGCAGAGCCCTATGCAGGGCTCAATCTCATGAACAGTGACATCATGACCTGAGCTGAGATCAAGAGTTAGTTGCTTACTGGACTAAGCCACCCAGCACCCCTGGAATATTCTTGAAAAAAACAAAAGCTCACCTGAGAAACAATATAGGGCATATTAACAGTCCTCACTATTTCTTCTATTGACACTCTACAGGGGACCTTCCTGGGGTTTCTTCTGAATTTCCAGACCCACTTAAAGTTCAGAGATGCCCAGATGGGTCATTTCTGGGTTCTTGAATACCTTCTCTTCCTGTGTCAGTGGAGATGGGAGTTACCTCTGTGCCTGTGTAGCCTGGTCTGGTCAATCACTAGCAAGATTTTAATTTACTTTTTTCTTTTTTTTTTTAACGTTTATTTATTTTTGAGACAGAGAGAGACAGAGCATGAACGGGGGAGGGTGAGAGAGAGGGGGAGACACAGAATCGGAAGCAGGCTCCAGGCTCTGAGCCGTCAGCCCAGAGCCCGACGCGGGGCTCGAACTCACGGACCGTGAGATCGTGACCTGCGCTGAAGTCGGACGCTTAACCGACTGAGCCACCCAGGCGCCCCTAATTTACTTTTTTCAATGTAGCTCCAGAGAAAGGGATCATGAAGTACTGTGACATTGCATGAATCAGAAAACTGCTTTCCGTATACTCCATGAGAAAAAAGGAAATTGAACATTTCTTCCTTTTTTCCCCCTCATAGCAGAGTTTGATTTTTAAAAATTCTTTTAATGTATGTTTATTTTTGAGAGAGAAAGAGAGGCAGAGAGAGCATGAGCGGGGGAGGGGCAGAGAAAGAGAGGCAGACACAGAATCTGAAGCAGGCTCCAGGCTCCGAACCGTCAGCACAGAGCCTGATAAGGGGCTTGAACTCACCGTGAGATCATGACCTGAGCTGAAGTCAGATGCTTAACCAACTGAGTCACCCAGGCACCCCGAAGTGGTTATTTTAAATAGAGTAGTAAGATAGTACAGGACACATCTAGCACATAGCCAGTAATAAAACTGTTTATCTCCAGTTCCCTGGTCTCCCGGACACTCACATGGACCATCCTGGGGAGTCATTGGGCCAGTGACAGAATGCCTCACTGAAGAGATGATGTTGATCAAGAACAGATAATTTCAGAAACTTACTGGGTTATTGGTTAAATAGCTTAGGAAAATGATTAATAAAATAATTTATTTTCTTGAATTAGATCATGCTTGTTCATTACCTAAAATTAAAAAATGTACGGAATTGCAGAGAGTAAAACCATTTCTTCCTGTCCTTGTCTTTACATCCCAGTACCTTTCCCAAGAGGAAACTAGAATTATTCTTCGAAGCAGGAATTAAGGGCTAATTCATGAATACTGTACTCTTTGTGGGCGATTGCTTTCTACCACAACTATTCAAACGTATTGCTGTAGTCTACGATCAGCCACAGACAATACAGAGGGTGTGTCTGTGTTCCAATAAGGCTTGTTTGTGGACACTGAAATTTGAATTTCATGTCATTTTCATGAACTTATATTCTCTTGTTTTGGTTTTTTTCACTACTAAAAGGTATATAAACCAATGCACGACATACTGAAACAGATGGTGGGCTGGATTTGGCCTTTGGACCACAGTCCAAAATCATCCTTGTTCTAGAGGCATTCCATGCATATTCAATTACATACTCTTTCTGTTTCTTTGAATATTTACTTAAAAACAGGCTCCATGCTATATGGAATTTCCTGCACTCACCGTTTCCTGTTAAGGTTTCCTGGTGGCCATTCCATATCCATTCATAGAGATACCTCCATTTTATCAGTCAAAACCTCCTTTTATCAGTCAAGGATGTTCAGGCCTATGCTATGGTGGTTTGAGGGGCATTAAGATTCTTTTTGATCTTTGCCTTCGACAAGTAATGTGGCAGTGAATATGCTTGCACACTTGTGTCCCTGTGGGATTCTGTCTCAATAAATACACAAAGGGGGAATCAGAGCTAATGATTCAACATAAATAACAGAAGCAACGTTTCTGAGCAGAGTCTTGGCCACTTTCATTAGAGTTCATTACAGGTCATGTCCAGACCAGGCCAAGACCCTGGGTGGTTCTGAATCTTTGCAGGAGACCTTTTTTAATATGGGTCCCAGAGAATGTGGCCTGAGTTTGTAGGTGTGTCTTAACTGCCACTGTGCAGAATAGAGGAGGAAGTGGTACACAGAGGACCCGCCCCTCAGAGTACCTGGAAGGCTCCAAATGACCTTTGAGGGGTATAGGTTAGAGGGTCCTTTACCACTCACAGGGGCTGACTAGCATTTCCCAGAGCTGGAGAGGATGGTATGATGGGGTTTGGGGTAGGATACAAGAGGAAGAAATTTGAATTTTGCAAAGAGGTCATCTCCAGAAAAGATTATGAACTAATTTTATAAGTTAAATTTTATTTTAATGGCACATAGACATCCTCTAAATGAATCCTGTGGGAATCATTTCACAAAGGAAACTGTTTCCTCTGAAGTGATTTAATTTATCATAAATCCTATTTTGGATTAACATGGCAAGTGGTATTTACACATACAAAAAGCTTTTGCACCCAAGATAATTGGTACCTTAGAAAATACAAGTAGCCTGTAATCCAAACTCAGATGCATCCTTGGTCCAGCAAATGACTTCTCTTCTTTTACCTCTAAAACAAGAAGGTTGGGATATTTGTTCTCTGTGGTTCCTTCTAGTTTCATGACTATACAAATCGGGGACAATCAAGAAATGCCCAGTAGATCATTTGGTCCAGGAAAGCAGGGACTTGTGTGTATTTTTTTTCTTACTATGGTGCCCTCCTGCTACTTAGGATAGGGCATGGTGTATAGTGAACCCCTGGAAACATTTGTTAAATGAATGAAAAATGAATATACTAAATGCCCATATTGCAGAAACTTGTGCTTTTGCATTAGTAGATGATTGTTGTTGTCTTCCCCAACTGCCATTCCTCTTTCCAGCTCTGTGATAGAAATCTTATGTTGTTTATTTTTTTTTAATTCTTTTTTTAATTTTATTTTTAAATTTGTTTTTAATGTTTAATTTTGAGAAAAAAAGTATGAGCAGGGGAGGGGCAAAGAGAGAGGGAGACACAGAATCTGAAGCAGGCTTCATGCTCGGGGCAGAGAGAGAGGGAGACACAGAATCTGAAGCAGGCTTCACGCTCTGAGCTGTCAGCACAGAGTCCAACATGGGGCTCAAACCTATAAACCGTGAGATGATCTGAGCCAAGGTCAGATGCTTAACTGACTGAGCCACCTAGGCGTCCCTATTCTTTTTCTTCCTTTCTTTTTTTTAAAGTTTATTTGTTTTGAGAGAGAGAGAGAGAGAGAGTGAGAGAGAGAGAGAGTGAGTAGGAGTGAGTGGGGGAGGGGCAGAGAGAAGGAGAGAGAATCCCAAGCAAGCTCTACACCATCAACTCACAGAGTCCAATGCATGAGATCATGGCCTGAGCCAAAGTCAGACGCCCAATCCACTGAGCCACCCAGGTACCTCTAGACATCTGCTGTGGTTTAAATATCTACCCTCCTCCACATTGCCATAAGTTTCAGGAAAATAGTGATTTCATTTATTTTGCCTGTGATTGGGTTAAGCATGTTCATGCGATTAAGTATTGTGACCAATGGTAAGTCAGGGGAAAATCAGTGTAGGACTCTAGGACAGTTTCCTCAATGATGAGAAGAGATTCCTTGGATAAGACACCCTCATAGTTATTGCCATGTCTACTTGACTCCTGGAACTATTGCAGTCAGCTTATAATCAGGGGTGGGCCTACTGAGGATGGGTGAGAAGCCCAGAGTGACAGCGCAGGAATATGGAAAGATTTTGAGTTTGTGATGATGGTGTTGAAACCTTGAAGAGACCAACTGTGGAGGATCCCTGTTTCTGGATTTTTTATTAAGTGGAATGATGAAGTCTTGGTAATTTGGACAGTCAAGTATTTTTATCACTTGAGGCCAACATCACCCAAATCATGTCACTTTGCTAGTTATTATGCAGATAACTTGGGTGAAAATTAGAGTCTTCATTGCTCATAAATTACAGTTTAATAGGAAGAACACAAAGGTAGGTTTTTCTCATTGTTTCTTCTGCTATAGAAAATTGTAGGAAGCAAAAACTGTTAAAATAGGGAAAAGTCTAGTCTTGTTAAAAAAATACCCATTGCAAATTTTATAAACTTTGTAAATATATTACAGAAATGAGCAGTTTTCACAATTATTTGTTGGGAAAGATGTAGTAGAATATTTCCAATTTAAAATGGTTTAACATTTACACAGATTTTTTGGCGGGGGGAGGGCTTTGATTTTTTTTTTTTTAAGGTTGTACGCAAAAGCAATCTGTTCCATATTTTATGTGAAATTCATGGCAAGAACAAGATGCTGGCATTAATAACCCAATTGATAAAATACAGGCAAAGCACCCACAGCTGTGTCAGTATCTTTAAAATAGAGAAATGTCAGTTCAGTGTTTACTTGGGGTCCCAGCCTAGCAGGGAATTGGGTGCTGAGGCAAGCTTGGTAGAAGTTCAAGCCTCTACGTGATTAGCTATAGTATTATGGGAGCAAATCATAGGATTAGCTGAGGATAAACTATTATTAGACCTGTCAATATTTGTTAATTGCTGGATGATATATACATCTCCTCTCTTTCTCAGCACAGAATCTCTCCCTCTTTTGAGCATACACCCCACCCCCCACACGTATACTTTGAACCACAACAGTTGATTGTACGCTGCCCTTAAAGACCGTTTAACTTTTGGTTAAAATGCATTTTTCTAAGATTCTGGTGATAAGTGTCCAAAACCCTGTTCTTATGCTCTTATTCCAGAGATCACTTTACTTACAGAAGGTACCATAGAGCTCTAAGCATAGACTTCCAAAGCCACACAAATGAAGTTGTTACAGAAAATCAGCAACTGGATGATTGTGCTAAAAGAAACCTTGAAACCTTGATTGACAGGTTTTACCAGTTCCAGCAAAGGAACCTTTCCATTAAGTTATGTGATCATGAGATTCTTAGTCATGAGCTGTCCTAACTTTCATGACCTTATACCCACTATTACTTGCTTTGTTTTGCTTTCTGCCCCCTGCCCCCTCACCATGTCTTCTAACCCCACTCAGTTACCCACACTTATTCTTTCTTGTAGTGTTGATGGGATGAAAATTTCACCTTCCGAGAGCACAAAAGTAGTCTCTCAGCTTTCCACAGATAGAAGGTGTGAGGAATTACCACTGGGGCTGGATGGAAGTGAGTGATGGTGGTAGTCATAGGAGATGAAGCCAGGGAATTTGTCAGGAATCCCGTGGAAAAGGGCTTTGTGTGCTAAGATGTAAAGTTTGGGCTTACTCAAGTCACTTGGTCGCGTACCCTTGAGTGTTGGGTAGATGTAGGGTGGAAGCCAGATTACCTAAATCCAGGGCTAGGATGTTCTCCATTGTGGCTTGTTCTCTCCTTCAGTGCGTGACCTCAACACATGACCTTAACCTCAGTGCCTGCAGGGGTCATCCATAATGGAATAGTCTGGATTTGAGAAGGTGGAAGGTATAATAGCCCAAGTCCTTCCTTGGGTTGGTGAGGCATAGGCAGATCCACTGAGGGTGTTGGCTGAAGGGTCAATGGCAGGCTTGGACAAGGTAGGTAGTCTATGGCTTCTAAAGCAGAGGGAGTCTAAGGTTAGTTGCCAGACAAGAACAATAGAAGGTGTGAAGCTCATCCAAAATAAGGGCTGGGAATTGAGGATGATCCCCATGGGTCAAGCAACAGGTGAACATAGGTACAGAGTAGGAAAATAGGGGTAAAGATTGCAAGGAGGGAAGAGGGTTCAGGACTCTCTCTTCATTTTGAGCTGGGAGGCTCACAGCCCTTTGTTGTATGTTAGGTTTTTTAAACCTCTGGCTCCAGAGAGTGTGGAGGAGATAGTCACTCTTGTGAAATGCACAGAATTGGCACAGAGTGAGTTGTAATTGAGCCCATCCATTGTAACTGAGATCACATTTACAGTATATAATTTTAATGCCCCAGTGAGGGTACTTCCTACCTCCTTCTCTTGGTATCTTAGCATGTGTTTTTTGTTATAATGTCCTTAGGCCCTCCACAGGGAGGGTGCCACTGAATATTTACCTGCTAAACATTCACTTGAGGATAACTCAGGCTTTAAAATCAATTTAAATACTCATTTGTTGAAACGTCCCTGAGAACATTGTACCACTGTGGTATCTTAAGGAACATCATTGTCCCAGAAAAATCAGGCCAGAGAGAATTTGCATTTAGAGACCAGAAAGATGGCAGAAGGAAGGAGATAGAATGACCTGTGAAAACCCCACTCCAGGTCCTTCCTGGGCTCAAAAGCAAATCCATTGCATGTTTTCAAGCAGGTCATACTGGTAAACCTGTTTCTATGTGCTGTGCTAGGATTAATTTCCAGTCAAGTTGTCTGGGTATTAGAGTGCTCAGACTTTGATAACCTTGGCTTGCTTTTAGTAGAGGGATTAGTGTTAGTATGTGTCACTGAACAGTTCGTTATTTGTCCGGCTCCCCTTGCCCAACCTAGAGAAGCTTATTTCTTCAATGTCCTTTTTCAGTGACAGTACGTCTTCATTTCAACCTGTAGATGCTAATGCACACTGAATTCTCGCTTGTGCCCTAAAATGATCAAGGAACCACTGCACTGCATTGCCCACAGACCAAATAGGGCTGCACTCATCCAAGACTTGATTTTGGGTTGATGACAGTTACTGAACCTTAAACCCATGCCCTCTTGAGAAAAACCTAATGCTCCAGTTGGCAATGGTGCTGATGCTTTTGAAGTTAGTTGAGAGCTAGGAAGAGACACAGCTCTTTCTAAAATAGTTTATGAATTCAGCAGTGGACTACAGACAAGGGCACCAGAAATTTTTAAAAAATCTAAAATAAATGTACAAGGCTATGCCTTTATATGCAACAGAGTTGCAAAAGTTATCTTTTCTAATTTGTTGGAGACTGGAAACTTCTTTTAGAATCCTCATGGGCTTGGAGTCCTGAATTAAAAATACTGCCTGTCATCTACTAGATGATCCAGTAAAACCACTGGGGTCTCTAAACTTTCAAGGGCTGGGGTGCCTGGCTGGCTCAGTTGGAAAAGGATGTGACTCTTGATCTCGGTGTCAGGAGTTTCAGCTCCACATTGGGTGTAGAGATTACATACATACATACACACATATATAAACAAATAAACTTTAAACTTCCAAATGTCATGGTTAATGGATACAAACACACTCATAGCTTGCTCTTGGAAATGGGACTTATCAAAGTAAGATATAGAATAAAGACTCTTGATTCATCATCTTCTTTTTCCTTCTCCTGCTTTTCTGCTTTCGTCAATGCCTTAGGATGGTGAAAGGGGGATGGGGGGTGGTGTTGGTGAAGTAATCATTTTCCTCCTGAACAGGTCCGAAGCTTTTCAGAAGGACCATGTCTTGCATCAATTCACTCATATTTGAGAGTTGCGTTCTTGAATGACCAATACTCCCTATCTTCTCCTGTCCTATGAAATCCATTCCTGTGATTTGGAAATGGTCTGATAAACTTGGGTCAGAAAACCAACAAGTAGAATGAAAGTTTCACAGTGGGCAGAGAGCTTTGTTTTGTTAATTGAAATATCCCAAGCACTTAGAACAGTGTCAAGCATGGAATAAGTGCTCAAAATACTTGTTGAATAGTAAAAGAACGAATGAATAAGGGTGCAGGTATGTCGGTCATTAATTCAGCAGGTCCAGAGAGTACTAGGAGCTATCGGAAAAGCCGACGTTCCTTTATTCTTTTTTCATGGGCTGAAGAGGTTTGAAGCATGGGGTAGGAGTGGAGAATGATTTTAGGGGAAGTTCAAGAAAATTTGTAACTTTTAGAGAAAAAAGTCAAAGGAGAAGAAAAGGCTTAAAAATGAGCAAAGAGTTATACCCTAAAGTATTGAAAACACAGACGTGAGCAGAAATTAGTACATCAGTGTTCATAATAACATTTTTACAATAGCCAAATGATGGATGCAACTCAAATGTTCACCAACAGGTGATGGATAAACAAAATATGTCCTATGCATACAGTGAACAATTATTAAGCCTTTAAAAAATGAATTTCTGATATATTCCAAACATGTATGAACCTTGAAAGCATTATGCTGAGTGAAATAAGCTATAAACAAAGGAATGTATTGTATGATTTCACTTTGATGAGGTAAAGCAGACAAATTCATAGACACAACAAAACTAGAGGTTGCTAGGGAAGGGGAAAGAGGGTAGTGGTGTGGAATGAGTACACAGTTTGTGTTGGGGATGATGAAAAAGTTCTGGAAATAGATATTAGTGTGAAGATGCTTAATGCCACTAAGTTGTATACTTAGAGATGGTTAACAAAGTAAGTTTTATGTATATTTTGGCTTGATTAAAAAAATAAATCACAGGGGCACCTGGGTGGCTCAGTCCGTTGAGTGACTGACTCTTGATTTTGGCTCAGGTCATAATCTCATGGTTCATGGGTTTGAGTCGCCAGTTGGCTCTGGTTGAAATTGTGGAGCCTGTTTGGGATTGTCTCTCTCTCCCTCTCCCTCTCCCTCTTTCTCAAAAGTAGATAAACATTTAAAAATCAGTCACAAAAACTGGTATTTTGATATACCCAGGAAACAAAGGAAACTCCTTTTTTTTTTTTTCCTCTGTTCCTCTTTCTGGTACCAAGGACTTTGACATCAGACAGAATCGGCTCAAATCTAAACCCCACCATTTAAGGACGGGGGGCTTTGGTCAAACTAGTTGACCTCACAGAATCCCAGCCTTCCCATTGGTAAAATGGAGATCATAGAAATACGGAATTATGAAGTGAGAATGAACATCACGTGTATAAAATGCTTTAGCACAGTAGCTGACACAAGGTAGGCAGGCAACAAATGGTCAATTCATCTCTCTCCCACTCTCTCCCCTATTCCTATATCCTTACCAGCTTGCCCGGCATCATTCTCCATCACTTTCATTTCTTCCATTTTGCAAAATCGGGTTCCCTGACCTGGGGCCTAGATTTCTATCAGATGGTATTCTCCCTGGGCTGGGCTCAGGGAAGCATTCCCAGAGAGAAACACTTCCTAATCCAGGTGTGTGTGTGTGTGTGTGTGTGTGTGTGTGTGTGTGTGTGTGTTTTGAAAACTTTGTGAACCACCACTTCAACTGGAGCACATATTCCTTTCATTGTGCCTCTGCGTTGCCAGCCCAGCCTACAAATGGCGCACTGCATCATGGAATTCAGAGTCCAACCTGTTTATTGGAACAACATCTTCTATTCCTTACACCAAAGCATAAAGGACCTTCCTCGACCCTATGAGTGGATGGCATTAAGGCACTTGCTTCACTCTCCATTTCGTAGTTATTTTTATTAAGCAATTATGTAGGCATAGTTTTAAAAGTGAAAGAGTTCTACAGTGACTTTACTGTAAAACAGTAGTTTCCCCGCTGGTCCCTGACCCTGGCCACCTGGAGACAGGTACTGTTGTTACTATCCTTAGTGCTAATCTTCCACTCCACTTTCTACATGATAAGACTTGATGGCTATACCTTGTTTTTTCTTGAGTTAGATATTACCGACTGACTTTTTAGGATAAAAGATGAAAAATTTCCTTAACAGTCTTTCCCTACTTGGTTCCTCCACATTTTCCCTCCCTATAGGCTTCCATTACACACTTTTGGATTATATTAACAGTTGGTGTTTACTTTTTAGAATGATGTAAATCTCATCCCCAACTATAATATTTTTGTTTTCTCATACAGATATTTGTAGTATTTCTCTTGTACGGTTACCTTTTGTTTCCTTGGAAATAATAATCACTTAAGTTTGTATTTTTTTGGTTAATCTTTTTAAGATCTTGTATATCTGAAAACAGGTTTACTCCACCTTCACATTTGATGAGTAGCTTGAGTATAAAGTTCTAGGTTAACCTTTCTCCAGAATTTTGAAGCCATTATTACATTTTCTTTTAGTGTCTGGCATTGTTGTTGAGAAGTCTGATGACATTCTGATGTCTGATAGTTTATTGGTGATTATTTTTTTCCTGAAAGTATTTATGATCTGTACTTTGTCAAGTTTCTGAAGTGGTGTGGTGTGTGTGTGTGTGTGTGTGTGTGTGTGTGTGTGTGTGTGTGCGTTTACTGTGTTGGACCTTCACGCACGTGTGTGTGCGTTTACTGTGTTGGACTTTCTCTGGGCTTTTTCAAGCCTAGAATCTCTTGTCTTTCTCTTCGAGTAAATACTCCTGTTATTTACTTGATATTCTTCATTTTCTCTGAACTTTCTGGAACTCTTTTTGAATGCTGGATCTCCTATACTGATATTATAGTTGTCATGTATTTTGTCCTCTATTTTCTTCTTTGTTTTATGTTCTATATTTTGGAAATTCTTTTTCAACTTTAATTTTGAGTTCTTCTGTGAACATTTTTACTGGGGTTAGGTGTTTCCATTTGTTTGTGTCATCTTCAATTTCTTTCATTAATATATTTTAGTTATCAACATATAAGTCTTTCACCTCCTTGGTTAAATGCATTTCTAGGTATTTTATTCTTTTTGGTGCAATTGTAAATGAGTTTGCTTTGTTAATTTCTCTTTGTCATAGTTCTTTATTAGTGTAGAGAAATGCATCAGATTTTTGATTCTGCATCCTGCAACTTTTGTGTCCTGAATTTGCATCCTTAATCTGTTTATTAGTTCTAATAGTTTTTTGATGGAGTCTTTAGGGTTTTTAAAATATAATAGAATAATGTCATCTGCAAATAGTGACCCTTCCTCTTCTTCTTCCTTTTTTTTTTCTTCTTCGTGCTATGTGGATAACTTGTATTTCTTTTTCTTGCCTAATTGTGGCTAGGATTCAGCATATTATGTTGAATATAAATGGCAAGAGTGGGAATCCTTGTCTTGTTCGTGATTTTAGAGGAAAAGCTTTCAGTCTTTCACCAGGGAGTATAATGTCAGCTGTGGGCTGGTCGTATATGGCCTTCATTATGTTGAAGTATGTTTCTTCTGTACTTGCTTTGTTGAGGGTTTTTTTATCATAAATGGATGTTGAATTTTGTCAAATGTGTTTTCTGCATCTATGGAGATGATTATATGATTTTCACCCATTTCTTAAATGTGGTATATCACATTGATTTGTGGATGTTGAACCCTTCTTGCATCCCTGGATTAAATCTCACTTGATCATGGTGTATGACTTTTTTTTTTAATATGAAATTTATTGTCAAATTGGTTTCCATACAACACCCAGTGCTCATCCCAATAGGTGCCCTCCTCAATACCCATCACCCACCCACCCCAACCTCCCCCCCCCCCATAAACCCTCAGTTTGTTCTCGATTTTTAGGAGTCTCTTATGTTTTGGCTCTCTCCCTCTCTAACTTTTTTTTTCCTTCCCCTCCCCCATGGGTTTCTGTTAAGTTTCTAGGATCCACATAGGAGTGAAAACATATGGAATCTGTCCTTCTCTGTATGACTTATTTCACTTAGCATAACACTCTCCAGTTCCATTCATGTTTCTACAAAAGGCCATATTTCATTCTTTCTCATTGCCACATAGTATTCCATTGTGTATATAAACCACAATTTCTTTATCCATTCGTCAGTTGATGGACATTTAGGCTTTTTCCATAATTTAGCTATTGTTGAGAGTGCTGCTATAAACATTGGGGTACAAGTGCCCCTATGCATCAGTACTCCTATATCCTTTGGGTAAATTCCTAGCAGTGCTACTGCTGGGTCATAGGGTAGGTCAATTTTTAATTTTTTGAGGAACCTCCATGCTGTTTTCCAGAGAGGCTGCACCAGTTTGCATTCCCACCAATAGTGCAAGAGGGTTCCTGTTTCTCCACATCCTCTCCAGCATCTATAGTCTCCTGTTTTGTTCATTTTAGCCACTCTGACTGGCGTGAGGTGATATCTGACTGTGGTTTTGATTTGTATTTCCCTGATGAGGAGCAACATTGAGCATCTTTTCATGTGCCTGTTGGCCATCCGTATGTCTTCTTTAGAGAAGTGTCTATTCATGTCTTCTGCCCATTTCTTCACTGGATTATTTGTTTTTTGGGTGTGGAGTTTGGTGAGCTCTTTATAGATTTTGGATACTAGCCCTTTGTCCGATATGTCATTTGCAAATACCTTTTCTCATTCCGTTGGTTGCCTTTTAGTTTTGTTGATTGTTTCCTTTGCTGTGCAGAAGCTTTTTATCTTCATGAGGTCCCAATAGTTCATTTTTGCTTTTAATTCCCTTGCCTTTGGGGATGTGTCAAGTAAGAAATTGTTGTGGCTGAGGTCAGAGAGGTTTTTCCCTGCTTTCTCCTCTAGGGTTTTGATGGTTTCCTGTCTCACATTCAGGTCCTTTATCCATTTTGGGTTTATTTTTGTGAATGGTGTAAGAAAGTGGTCTAGTTTCATCCTTCTGCATGTTGCTGTCCAGTTCTCCCAGCACCATTTGTTAAAGAGACTGTCTTTTTTCCATTGGATATTCTTGCCTGCTTTGTCAAAGATGAGTTGGCCATACGTTTGTGGATCTAGTTCTGGGGTTTCTATTCTATTCCACTGGTCCATGTGTCTGTTTTTGTGCCAATACCATGCTGTCTTGATGATGACAGCTTTGTAGTAGAGGCTGAAGTCTGGGATCGTGATGCCTCCTGCTTTGGTCTTCTTCAAAATTACTTTGGCTATTCGGAGCCTTTTGTGGTTCCATACAAATTTTAGGATTGCTTGTTCTAGCTTTGAGAAGAGTGCTGGTGCAATTTTGATTGGGATTGCATTGAATGTGTAGAGAGCTTTCGGTAGTGTTGACATTTTAACAATATTTATTCTTCCAATCCATGAGCATGGAATGTTTTTCCATTTCTTTATATCTTCTTCAATTTCCTTCATAAGCTTTCTATAGTTTTGAGCATACAGATCTTTTACATCTTTGGTTAGGTTTACTCCTAGGTATTTTATGCTTCTTGGTGCAGTTGTTAATGGGATCAGTTTCTTTATTTGTCTTTCTGTTGCTTCCTTATTAGTGTATAAGAATGCAACTGATTTCTGTACATTGATTTTGTATCCTGCAACTTTGCTGAATTCATGTATCAGTTCTAGCAGACTTTTGGTGGAGTCTATCGGATTTTCCATGTATAATATCATGTCATCTGCAAAAAGTGAAAACTTCATCTTTGCCAATTTTGATGCCTTTGATTTCCTTTTGTTGTCTGATTGCTGATGCTAGAACTTCCAGCACTATGTTAAACAACAGTGGTGAGAGTGGACATCCCTGTCGTGTTCCTGATCTCAGGGAGAAAGCTCTCAGTTTTTCCCCATTGAGGATGATATTAGCTGTGGGCTTTTCATAAATGGCTTTTGTGATGTTTAAGTATGTTCCTTGTATCCCGACATTCTTGAGGGTTTTTATTAAGAAAGGATGCTGAATTTTGTCCAATGCTTTTTCTGCATCGATTGACAGGATCATATGGTTCTTATCTTTTCTTTCATTAATGTGATGTATCACATTGATTGATTTGCGAATGTTGAACCAGCCCTGCAGGCCAGGAATGAATCCCACTGGATCATGGTGAATAATTCTTTTTATATGCTGTTGAATTCGATTTGCTAGTATCTTATTGAGAAATTTTGCATCCATATTCATCAGGGATATTGGCCTGTAGTTCTCTTTTTTTACTCCGTCTCTGTCTGGTTTAGGAATCAAAGTAATGCTGGCTTCATAGAATGAGTCTGGAAGTTTTCCATCCCTTTCTATTTTTTGGAATAGCTTGAGAAGGATAGGTATTATCTCTGCTTTAAATGTCTGGTAGAATTCCTCTGGGAAGCCATCTGGTCCTGGACTCTTATTTGCGGGGAGATTTTTGATAACTGATTGAATTTATTGGCTGGTTATGGGTCTGTTCAAGCTTTCTATTTCTTCCTGTTTGAGTTTTGGAAGTGTGTGGGTGTTTAGGAATTTGTCCATTTCTTCCAGGCTGTCCAGTTTGTTGGCATATAATTTTCCATAGTATTCCCTGATAATTGCTTGTATTTCTGAGGGATTGATTATAATAATTCCATTTTCATTCATGATTTTATCTATTTGGTTCATCTCCCTTTTCTTTTTAAGAAGCCTGGCTAGAGATTTATCAATTTTGTTTATTTTTTCAAAAAACCGACTCTTGGTTTTATTGATCTGCTCTACAGTTTTTTTAAAAATTTTGTAATGTTTATTTTTGACAGAGGGAGAGAGCGAGAGCACGCGCATGAGTGGGGGAGGGGCAGAGAGAGAGTGAGACACAGAATCCAAAGCAGGCTCCAGGCTCTGAGCTGTCAGCACAGAGCCCGATGTGGGGCTCAAACCCACAGACCGTGAGATCATGACCTGAGCTGAAGTCAGACGCTCAACTGACTGAGCCACCTAGGCACCCCTCTACAGTTTTTTTAGATTCTATATTGTTTGTTTCTGCTCTGATCTTTATTATTTCTTTTCTTCTGCCGGGTTTAGGGTGTCTTTGCTGTTCTGCTTCTATTTCCTTTAGGTGTGCTGTTAGATTTTGTATTTGGGATTTTTCTTGTTTCTTGAGATAGGCCTGGATTGCAATGTATTTTCCTCTCAGGACTGCCTTTGATGCATCCCAAAGCATTTGGATTGTTGTATTTTCATTTTCATTTGTCTCCCTGTATTTTTTAATTTCTTCTCTAATTGCCTGGTTGACCCATTCATTCTTTAGTAGGGTGTTCTTTAACCCCCATGCTTTTGGAGGTTTTCCAGACTTTTTCTTGTGGTTGATTTCAAGCTTCATTGCATTGTGATCTGAAAGTATGCCTGATATGATCTCAGTTCTTTTATACTTATGAAGGGCTGTTTTGTGACCCAGTATGTGATCTATCTTGGAGAATGTTCCATGTGCACTTGAGAAGAAATTATATTCTGTTGCTTTGGGATGCAGATTTCTAAATATATCTGTCAAGTCCATCTGATCCACTGTATCAGTCAGGGCCCTTGTTTGTTTATTGATCCTGTGTCTAGATGATCTATCCAATGTTTTAAGTGGAGTATTAAAGTCCCCTGCAATTACCATATTCTTTTCAATAAGGTTGCTTATGCTTGTGATTGTTTTATATATTTGGGGGCTCCCATATTTGGCACATAGACATTTATAATTGTTAGCTCTTCCTGATGGATAGACCGTGTAATTATTATATAATGCTTGTAGCGATGTCTCTGGTACTTTGTCTCACAGGATCCCCCTTAGGATCTCTTGTAGGGCTGGTTTGGTGGTGATGAATTCCTTCAGTTTTTGTTTGGGAAGACTTTAATTTCTCCTTCTATTCTAAATGACAGACTTGCTGGATAAAGGGTTCTTGGCTGCATTTTTTTTTTCCTGTTCATCACATTGAAGATTTCCTGCCATTCCTTTCTGGCCTGCCAAGTTTCAGTAGACAGATCCGTCACGAGTCTTATAGATCTCCCTTTATATGTTAGAGCATGTTTATCCCTAGCTGCTTTCAGATTCTCTCTTTATCCTTGTATTTTGCCAGTTTCACTATGATATGTTGTGCAGAAGATCGATTCAAGTTATGTCTGAAGGGAGTTCTCTGTGCCTCTTGGATTTCAATGCCTTTTTCCTTCCCCAGATCAGGGAAGTTCTCAGCTATGATTTCTTCAAGTATACCTTCAGTACCTTTCCCTCTCTCTTCCTCCTCTGGAATCCCAATTATGCGTATATTATTTCGTTTAATTGTGTCACTTTGTTCTCTAAGTCTCTCCTCATACTCCTGGATTTTTTTTTATCTCTCTTTTTCTCAGCTTCTTCTTTTTCCATAATTATATCTTCTAATTCACCTGTTCTCTCCTCTGCCTCTTCAATCCGACCTGTGGTCACCTCCATTTTATTTTGCAGGTCATTTATAGCGTTTTTTTAGCTCCTCCTTGCTGTTTCTTAGACCCTTGATCTCTGTAGCAATAGATTCTTGGCTGTCCTCTATACTGTTTTCAAGCCCAGCGATTAATCTTATGACTATTATTTTAAATTCATTTTCTGCTATATTGCTTAAATCGTTTTGATCAGTTCGTTAGCTGTCGCTAATTCCTGGAGTTTCTTTTGAGGAGAATTCTTACGTTTTGTCATTTTGGATAGTCCCTGGGGTGGCATGGAACTGCAGGGCACTTCCCCTGTCCTGTCTGGAGTAATTTGCATTGGTGGGCGGGGCCGCAGTCAGACCTGATGTCTGCCCCCAGCCCACCGCTGGGGCCACAGTCAGACTGGTGTGTACCTCATCTTCCCCTCTCCCAGGGGCGGGACTCACTGTGGGGTGGTGTGGCCTCTGTCTGGGCTACTTGCACACTGCCAGGCTTGTGCTGCTTTGATGGGATCTCACATATTAGCTGCAGTGGATCCGCAAGGTGCACGGGTGGCGGGGGGGGGGGGCAGGCTCTGCTCGCTTTGCCTTCGGTGGTCCACTTTGGGAGGGGCCCTGTGGCACCAGGAGGGAGGCAGACCCATTGGAAGGATGGATTCAGAGAAGCACAGTGTTGGGTGTTCGCGCGGTGCAAGCAAGTTCCATGCCAGAAACTGGTTCCCTTTGGGATTTTGGCTGGGGGATGGGCGAGGGAGATGGTGCTTCCCAGAGCAGTTGTTCCCCGCCAAGCTGAGCTCTGTCCTCTGGGGTCAACAACTCTCCCTCTTGCTCTCTGAGCAGAGCTGTTGACTTGTAACATTCCAGATGTTAAGTCCCGCTGGCTGTCAGAACACACTCCATCTGGCCCCTCCACTTTTGCAAGCCAGACTAGGGGGCTCTGCCTTGCCGGGTGGGCTGGCTGCCCCTCCACCACCCTGTCTCCCTCCCGCCAGTCCGTGTAGCACGCACCACCTCTCTGCCCTTCCTACCCTCTTCGCTGGGCCTCTTGTCTACGCTTGGCTCTGGACAGTCCAATCTGCTAGTCTTCTGGTGGTTTTCTGGGTAAATTAGGCAGATGTGGGTGAAATCTAAGCAATCAGGATGCAGTGAGCCCAGCGTCCTCCTACACCACCATTTTCCTACAATCTCATGACTCTCTTAATGTATTGTGAATGTGGTTTGCTAATATTTTATTGAGGATTTTTGCACCTGTGTTTAACAGGGATATTGACCTGTGATTTTCTTTGCTTATGGTGTCCTTGTCTGGTTTTGGTATCAGGATGATGCTGGCCTCATAAAATGAGTTGAGAAGAGTTCACTCCTTTTATTTTTTTTGAAAGAGTTTGAGGGCTGGTATTAATTCTTCTTTGTGTGTTTGGTAGAATTCACCAGTGAATCCAATCTTGTCCTAGACTGTCATTTGTTGGGAGATTTTTGACTATTGATTTAATTTCCCTACTAGTGATTGGTCTGTTTAGATTTTATCTTTCATTGTGTTTCAGTCTTAGTAGGTCGTATGTTTCTAAGAATTTATCTATTTCTCCTAAGTAGTCCAACTTGCTGGAGTATAAATGTTCCTAGCAGTCTCTTATGATTCTTTGGATTTCTGTGGTAAGAGTTGTAACATCTCTTACATTCCTGATTTTATTTATTTGAGTCCTCTGGCCTTTTTTCATGGTGAGTCTAGCTAAAGTCTTGCCGATTTGTTTAATTTTTCAAAAAATCAACTGTTTTATTGATCTCTATGTTTTTTTAGTCTCTATTTTATTTATTTCTATTTTAACCTTTGTTATTTTTTTTTTCCTTCTACTAACTTTGGACTTCATTTGTTCTTTTTCTAGTTCCTTGAGTTATAAAATTAGGTTGTTTATTTGGGAACTTTTTTCTTTGTTGCAGAAGGAATTTATCACTATGACCTTCCCTCTTAGAACTGCTTTCATCACATCCCACAAATTTTGGTATATTTCAATTTTCATTTGTCCAAAAGTAGTTTTTACTTGTCTTTAGATTTCTTCTTTGACCTATTGATTGTTCAGTGACATGTTGTTTAATCTCACATATTTGTGAATTTTCCAGTATTCTCCAGGTGATTAATTTCTAGTTTCATACTACTGTGGTCAGAAAAGATGCATGTGATATGGCAGTATCAGATTTACAGACCTCAAGTTACATTACAAAGCTGTGGTAAACAAAAACAGTATAGTAATGGCACAAAAGTAGATAGGTCAAAGAAACAGAATTAAAACCCAGAAATAAGCCCATATTTAATATACAGTGGGGAAAAAGCCTCTTCACCAAAAGTTTTGGGAAAACTGGACAGCAATATATAAAAGAATGAAACTGGACCACTTTCTTACACCATACACAAAAATAAGCTCAAAATGAATTAAAGACCTAAATGTGAGCCCTAAAACCATAAAAATCTTAGGAGAGAACACAGGCTGTAATTTCTCTGACATTGGCCACAACAACATTTTTCTAGATAGTCTCCTGAGGCAAGGGAAATAAAAGCAAAAAATAAACTGTTGGGACCACATCAAAATAAAAAACGTCTGCACAACAAAGGAAACAGTCAAAACTAAAAGGCAACCTACTGAATGGAAGAAGATACTTGTAAATGACATATCTGAAAAAGGATCAGTATCCAAAGTTTAAGAAGAATGGGTACAATGCAACACCAAAAAATCAAATAATCCAATTAAAAAATGGGCAGAAGACATGAGAATACATTTTTCCAAAGAAGAGATCCAGATAGCCAACAGACCCATGAAAAGATGTTCAACATTGGCTCATCATCAGGGATATGCAAATCAAATCCACAGTAAGATACCATTTCACCCCTGTTAGAATGGCTAAAATCAAAGACACAAGAAACAAGTGTTGGTGAGGATGTGGATGAAAAGGAACCCTGGTGTGCTATTGTTAAGAATGAAAACTGATGCAGCCACTGTGGAAAAACAGTACAGAAGTTCCTCAAAAGTTAAAAGTAGACCTATCTTATGATGTAGTAATTGCACTACTGGGTACTTACCCCACATATATAAAAACACTAATTCAAAGGAATACATGCACCCCTATGTTGATTGCAGCAAAAATAACCAAATTATGGAAGCAGCTCAAATGTCCACTGATAGGTGAATGGACAAAGAAGTGGTATATATATTCAATGGAATATTACTAACCCATAAAAAATAATGAAATCTTGCCATTTGCAACATGGGTGGATCTAGAGAGTATAAAGCTAAACAAAATAAGTGAGAAAAAGACAAATACTGTGTGATTTCACTCATACCTAGAATTTAAGAGACCAAACAAATGAGCAAGGGAAAAAAATCACAAACCAAGAAACAGACTCTTAACTATAGAGGGTAAACTGATGGTTACCAGAGGGGGACGTAGATGGGAAGAAGAATGAAATAGGTGATGGGGATTAAAGAGTACATATATCATGGTGAGCACTATATGAGTAACATATAGAAATGTTAAATCACTATATTGTACACCTGAAACTAATATACCACTGTATGTTAACTATACTGGAATTAAAATGAAAAACTTAATAGAAAAAGATGCTTGATATAATTTCAATCCTCTTAAATTTATTCTTTTAAGAATAAAGAATATTCTTTTAATTTATTTGTTATTTAATATTCTTTTAATTTATTTGTTTTCTGCGTAATATATGATATAGCCTAGAAAATGTTTTATGTGCCCTTGAGAAGAAAAAGTATTCTGTTGCTTCTGGATAGACTATTCTGTATCAACCTGTCAAGCCATCTGGTCTAGTATGTCATTTATGGCTGATGTTTCCTTATTGATTTTCTGTCTGGATGATCCACTGATGTAAGTGGCATACTAAAGTCTCCTACTTTTACTATATTGCAATCTATTCTTCTGTTTCTCTTTAGATCTGTTAATATTGTTGGGTGTGTACATATTTATAAATGTTACATCCTCTTGTTGTGTTGACCCTTTATCATTATGTGACACCCATCTTTGTCTCTTACTACAGTCTGCTTTAAAGTCTATTTTGTCTGATATAATTATAGCTGCTATAGCTTTTGGTTTTCATTTGCATAGCATATCTTTTACCGTATCTTCACTTTCAGCCTGTGTATGTCCTCGAGTTTAAAATAAGTCTCTTGTAGGCATCCTAAAGATGGGTTTTCTTTTTCTTTTTCTTTTTAAATCCCTTCAGCCATTGTCTGTTTTTTGATTGGAGAATTTATTCCATTTACATTTACAATAATTATTGAAGGTATGTACTGCTTTTAAGGAACATAGACTGTGGGTACCATCTTAGTGCTCTCCTTTTGCCTTGCTCCAGTTAACTGGTATTTCCCAGAAAAGAACTTATATACTTACCTGAAGCCCCAATCTTTGTGCCTCCTACCCAGAGGACACTCCCATATTGCCTGGCTCTGGTGACCATGAGGATTTATGTTTGTGTGCCCACAAGACTGTCTATATTTGCATACTTTTAAAAGCTCCTGCTGGGGTTTTGGCTTCCATTCAGCCTAAATCTAGCTGCTGAGATCCTCCCCTTTGTGGTACTGAAAGTTCTTGGTACATCCTCAATTCCTGTGAACTATTAAAATATAACAGGGTGCTTGGGCAAGTACAAAGGTTAGAAAACAAAGAGCTGAGGCAAGGTTGAATGACAACGTTCATATATTACACAGGAGCACTCCTTCAAGACTGGGAGAGATAGTTGCTTCCTCTCTTGGATACAAATCAACACAGAAGAGTCAAGCAAAATGAGGAAACATATTTGGAATAGGTTCCAAATGAAAGAAGAAGATAAAACCTCAGAAAATAAAACATTAATGAAATGTAGATAAGTAATTTACCCAATGCATCTGAAGTAATGGTCATAAAGATGCTCACTGAACTAGGGAGAAAAACGGATGGAGAAAGCAAGAACCTCAACAAAGAGAAGGAAAATACAAGAAAGTACTGAATAGAAGAAGTCTCATAGCTGAATGATACCATAACTGAAATTATTGAAATAGTTCAATAATGAAATATACACTGGTAGGGTGGGGTACAACAGCAGACTAGATGAAGCAGAAGAAAGGATCAGTCAAGTCAAAGACAAAGTGGTGGAATACACCCAACCAGAGCAGCAAAGTTTATAGGAGTTCATCACCACCAAACCAGCCTTACAAGAAATATTAAAAGGACTTTAAGCCTAAAAGAAAGGGCATTGATTAGTAACAAGAAAACACATGAAAGACTAAATCTTAGTGGAAAAGTAAACATACAGGAAAGGTAGTGGATTAATCACCTAGAAAGCTAGTGTGAAGGTTAAAAGATAAAAGTAGTAAGATAACTATAATTATAATAATTAAGGGATACACAAGATAAAAGAATGTGACATTAAAACGTGGTGGGGAGAGTAAAGATGTTGAGGCTTAGAATGTTAACTAGACTAACACATGCCAGCTGTTACATGTAAACTTCATGGTAACCACAAAAGAAAAACCTACAGTAAATACACAGGGTATAATAAGAGAAAGTAACAGAAACATACCACTGAAGAAAGCCATCATACCATAGAGGAAGAGAGCAAGAGAAGAAAGGAACAGAGAATAACCATAAAAACAGCTAGAAAAAATAATAAGATGGCAATAGGTACATACGGATCAATATTTTACTTATAGTATTTAACTTCTAAGAGCTTTTCTTAGTCTCTGAGTGTTCCTTTTAAGAGCATCTTGTACTTACTTTATACATTGCAATATCGTTTGTCTCCAAGCTATGATTTACAAGGGTTTTTTGGACAAGTTCTTCTGTTTTTTCCATTGACATTCTTTCTTAAGTTTTTGTTTTCTCTTTGTTTAATTTAGTCTCTTTGTGGAATGTTTTTCTAAAAATTTGAGTGATCCTTGGCTTTTTCTTACTTAATAATGGACTGAAATGATGAGTAAAACTGTGCGTGAGCAGGGCTTGGTGACAGGTGGTTTTCCCTACCCATGATAGAGTCCAGGGTTTGGCCATTTTGAGTGGGAATTCCAATCATTGGTAACTGCAGATCCTTTTTCTTGGTCAAATGAAAATCTCCAAATTCTGGTCTGGTGTGTATGAAGATAGGAATATAAATCTGGTTGAATCATTCTGGAAACTAAGAAGGATTGGAGCCTTTGAAATGGACGAAGTGGGTTCCCAACTTGTTTGCTATATTTTTATCCAGTCTTTCTCATTGATTACTTCCAGAGTGTAAACTTGTGGACAACTATCAGGATTATGGGAAAAAATCATCTGGATTCAAAGGAAAAATCTAAGGGGTCTCTTACTTGTTGTATGGGTGGGAGGAGGTGGAAATATTCTTTAAAATGCTAAATTTTAAAAAATGGGATGCCAAATGAATTCCCACTAATAGGGACAAGGTTAAGTAACCTGTGGTGCAGCCACATCATGACATATTATGAAACCTATAAAAGTCATAATGTATACCAGCATACATTACTAGGAAAATGGTCATTACATATGGCAAAATATGCAGCCTATAAGATATGTGTAATAGGATAGTGTCTTTTCTTTTTAAAAAAATGTTTTATTTATTTTCGAGAGAGAGAGAGGAGAATGAAAGGGGGAGGGGCAGAGAGAGAAGGAGATGCAGAATCCAAAGCAGGCTCCAGGCTCTGAGCTATCAGCACAGAGCCTGATGCAGGGCTCAAACCCATGAACCATGAGATCATGACCTGAGCCGAAGTCAGATGCTTAACTGACTGAGCCACCCAGGCGCCCCTAGGATAGTGTTTTTTATTTAAAACAACCAAGAACTTCTTCACTGTATAGTTTCTGTCTCCATAAACATTTCAGGAGTAAGACAAGGGATTTGTTGATACGCTACTCCAGGGGACAGAGCTCTTCAGAAATAAAGACTAAAAAGTTATCTTTTTGAAAAAAAAATGTTTTCCCATGTGATACAGCTATAAGGAAATAGTTTTCCCAGTCATTTTGGCTCTTTATTTTCTACTTCTAATATTGTCATCTGTATGGCTCACAGATGGTTTTGCACGATTATTTGGCCAAATTAGGAAGTGTATGGTGCAAGCCCTATGACACCAATAATAATCTAATCTAATAGTAATCTAATAGCCTGTAGCAAGTATCTCTGGCATGAACTCAGGGAACCGAAGGACTCTGGTGCCATGAGGCATATAAAATGAAGAGTGAATGTGAGCAAGTTGGAAACATCTTTGGAAAAAAACCCAGCTTTTTTTTTGGTTTTATTTCTGACCTTAAAGGGAATGCTTCTAGTTTATATCATGATTGAATATGAAATGGCTATTGGCTTAACATTTCTATATATTTTTATCATTTTTAAGAAATGTCCTTGTAATCCTGACTTTCAAATAATTTTTATTTAAAAATGCTTAATAAATTTTACAAAGTGCCTTCGGGACATTTTTTTTTCCTTTTTTAAGACCTGTCTCATTTGATCCATTGATGTGCCACATTAGATTAGTTATATTAAATTATCCTAACATAGTTTGAGAATTATGATTTGGTCATGGTGAGTTATGTCCTTTATATCATTGAAGTTGATGTGATAACATTTGGTTTGGGATTTTTTTCATCTGCATTCATAAGTGACACCAATCTACAGGGGGATGTATGTGATTGTGTATGCAGGTACACAAATCATCATTGTCAGTTGTAGAACAGGATTATTTTACTTAAAAGCAGAGCATCAAATACATGAGCCAAAACTGATAGAAATACAAGAAGCAAAAGAGCAGTATACACTTGTAATTAGAGATTTCAATACATTTTTCTCTCAATCATTGATAAGACAGAAAGCCTGCAAGGATGTGGAAAATTTGAACACTATCAACCAATTTGATTTGACATAAATTGAATACTCCACCTGATAACAGCAGAATACGGTCTAAGTGCACATGTGGCATTTATCAAGGTAGATTTTTTTTTGTGGGTTTTTTAGTGTTGTTTTTTTTTTTTTTTTGAGAGAGAGAGAGAGAGAGAGAGACAGTGAGTGGGGGAGGGGCAGAGAGAGAGGGAGACACAGAATCTGAAGCAGTCTCCAGGCTCTGTGCTGTCAGCGTAGAGTCTGAATTGAGGCTCAAATTCACAAACAATGAGATCATGACCCAAGCTGAAGTTGGGCGCTTAACCAACTGATCCACCCAGGCACCCCTATATTCTTGTGTTTAGATCTTCATATATTTCAGATTTATCCCTAAGTATTTCATATTTTAATGATCTAAAAAGTACTGTTATTTTAAATTTCAATTTCCAATTGTTGCTGTTAAATATAGAAAGACAATATTTTTATATTGCAATTGTATCCTGCAACTTGGTAAATACACTTGTTAATGTTAGTGGGTTTTTTATGGGAAAATTTCATAGGATTTTCTATACAGATTATCATGTTGTCTGTCAACAAAGAAAGTTTACTTTTTTCTTTCTAGTATGGATGCATTTTATTCATTTTTTTTCATGCCTTATTGCACTGTCTAGACTCTCCAATACAATGGTGAATAGAAAGGGTGAGAGAAAATGTCTTGTTCCTGATTTAGGAGGAAAGCATTCAGTCTGTCATTATTAAGTGTGTTATTAGCTCTAAGCATTTGGAAAATGCTCTTTGTGAGGTTGAGGAAGTTCTTTTTTCTAGTTTGCTGAAAGTTTTTATCAGGAGTAGATACATTTTGTCAAGTTCTACCTCTGCATCTATTAGGACAATCATAGAGTTTTTCTTCTTTTAATCTACTAATGTTATAAATTACATTGATTTATTTTTAAATGTTAAACCAGCCCTGCATTTTACAGTGAACCCCATGTAACCATGATGTATTATCCTTTTTATGTGTTGTTGGGTTTGATTGGCCAACATTTTGTTAAGAATTTTTACACTGATGTTCATCAGGGATATTAATCTGTTTTCTGTAATGTCCTTGTCTTATTTTGGTATCAGAGTCCCTTGGGATGAGTTAGGAAAGATCCTCTCTTTTTCAGCTTTCTGGAAGAGATTGGGTAGAATGGTATTGTTTCTTTCATAAGTGTTGGGTAGAATTCACTAGTAAAGCCACTCGGAAGGCCTTGAATGACAGACTCAAGAGCTTGGCCTTTGCTCTGAAACCTTCACAGGCTCCAATGGTAAAAAGATGAGGTCCACAAAGTGTGTTTGGGGAAGTTGAATCTGGCAGCCTTGGGCAGGAAAGAGGCTGGCAGCTCTAAGTACTAGGAGCAACATTATATTATTACTTCCCAAATTCCTGCATGATAAAGCTCGGCTCACTCTTTCACAGGCTGTAGGAAATTCTCCACACAGAAAGAAAGGGGACTCCATTTGCTGAAAACCGAAAATCGGCTGGAAGATGCTTTGTCTTGATGGAGGGGCAATGAGGGGGCTCCAGCCATTGTCACTTAAAAATGACCCTTGGTGGCCAGGGTTTCTCATTCAGCTAAATAAATCCAGCCCGGTTGGACACTTGCTTCATGAACTGCCAAGACCACAGTCAGATGGCAGCGTTTTTAAGTGACTGGTTTTTTTTTGTTTGTTATTTGTTTTAGGAAAGGGATTATTTCAGATTTCCCTTACAGGTTGAGAGAGTCAGAAAAGAAACACAAATCTTAAGGACTTTGCCACTTTCCCCCAACACTGGACGTTTGTTGTTTTGAACAAGCCCAGCCACCTGTTCTGGGCATGATAGCCTCCAAATCCCCTTCTGCCCTGTTGATGAGTAGTGAAGAACAATACTGCAATTTGATCATCTGATGGCAGCAGCCACACTCGGAGAGTTTCATTGTATTGCATCAGTGCTCGGGATAGGTGAGGCCAGGCCAGTGCCAGCCAAAGAGCTTAGTAACTAAAACTGCAAAACTAACAATGTGAATGAATTGAAGACTGAAACCATTGTATTCTACCAGCTGTTTTCAGCGCACGAGGGAACATCTTTCCCCACCTATCAGTCGTATGTGAATAGCTTGAAGCACTTTTCTGCCCTGCAACTCAAACGATGCCTACATATTAGAAAAGCTGGCACACACCTTTCTAATATAATGTGCCATTGGGAGGGAGGCGCAGGTGACATCAATGGAAAATTCGGTGGATTGGGGAACGGCTTTCACTTGGCATCCGTGTGAGTGACTTAGCATTGTCAACATGGGTGGTGTTACTTTAAACAGAAAATCCTGCACAGTGATTTTCATTGTAAACTACACATCCGTGATGTCAAACTTCCATAAACTCTTTTTCTGGGAAGTCAACCTGCAAATTGTGCGCAAGGAAAATGTCTTTTCTTCCAAACAGCCCTGGGGGGGTGGGGGGGTGGGGAACAAACTCACATACGGGTAGTACACATCTGTTATCCCATCTGGTCCTTAGAACATGTATGTGGAAGGGACTAAGTCAGATTTTTTCATTGACTTACTTTACAGTTGCAGCAATGGAGGCTTGGAGATGAAGAGAATTTCCTAGGATTATAAAGGAGATAAGTGGCAAAGCAAAGATTGGAATTCAAACCTCTGAAGTCTGGCTTCTGTGCTTTTCCCTTTATGGCACCTTGCTTCTCCGGAATGAAAATACGGATATGGTGATTAAGAGCTTACCAGCTTGCGGTACTCAAAACACACATACCTGGTACGTCATAACACAGGGCAAGCCAGTATTACTCCCCTGGATTTGAACATTTTAGAAAGAAATTCCCAAACGTTACGTTTCCATTGAGAAAGAACCATTGTGTTTTGCTGGTAAGTAAGATATTATTTCGGTCCATTTAATACACTGTTTGGATGATGTTTCAGAGACCTGATGAATAGAATCTTAGGGAAAAAGGAGATAGTCATAGAAAATGTGAGTTTACTTAAATGTATAAATTAGAAATTCCTAACTTGGGGTGAGGGCATTTTTAAATGAAATGAAAAATAAAAATTTGTGAGTACGTATTTTCCTTTCTGGGAGTGGTTTTTGGTTTTGGTAGACATTTTTTTTAAAGTTTGTTTATTTATTTTGAGGGAGAGAACCGGTGGGGGAGGGGCAGAGAGAGAAGAAGACAGAGAATCTCCAGCAGGCCCTGCACTGTCAGTGTGGAGCCCCACGCGGGGTTTGAACTTGCAAACTGTGAGATCATGACCTGAACTGAAATCAAGAGTCAGATGCCCAACTGACTGAGCCACCCAGGCACCCCTGTTCGGTTATACTTTTAAAGAGGAGTGTGTTTCTTGAAGAACCATTACTCTGATGGGTGTAGACATAGTTCCTTCTTTCTGCTACCACTGCAGTCCCCAAAGATTTTTCCATTTCTTGAGCTCCCTGAGAGCATGTTGTCTGCCTGCCATATTGATCTGGTGCCCATTAAACATGGTTTTCTTTGTCTCGTTACTTAACTGCATGTGTAAGAAAGAGGGGCTGTGTCTCTATTATCTATGTGTTTTTTCAGAGTACCCGGAACGCTGCTGTGTATGGAGTAGTTGTTTACAGGGGCAGGGGGCACCTGGGTGGCTCAGTCAGTTAAGCATCAGACTCTTCTTGATTTCAGCTCAGGTCATGATTTCATAGTCTGTGAGTTCGAGCCCTGCTTCAGGCTCTGCACTGACAGTGTGGAGCCTGCTTGAGATTCTCTTCATTCCTCTTTCTCTGCCCTTCCCCCTCTCAAAACAAATACACACAGATTGAAAAACCATCACAGATTGAAAAATGTCAACTTTCAGCACTCTGATCACTAAGTCAGATTTTATCATTAACTCATTTTGCAGATGAAGACATCAAGGCCTGGAGATGAAAGAGAATTTACTGGGATTTTAAGGTGGGTAAGTGGCAAAATGAAGATGGGAGGGTGGATCTTTTAAATTCCTGTCCTAGAGCACGCGGAGGCTTGTGGGATCAAGAATTTTTGTAGCCATGCTGTATAAGGTATTTAGTTGGCAAATCAAGTCTGAAGACAAAAATGAAGTAACCGGTGTGATTTTCAAGTATCAGGATAGGTTTTCAGTGGTCTCCGAGGGATATAGAAACTGAGGTGAGTGTTACCGCATTTGGCGTAATCCCCTTGGCTGCTTGTGCGTTCGTTTCAAAGATGGCGCCTTTGGCTCTAAGGGTGTTCTGTAAGGTTTTCTTGTTGGGACCGCCATGGAGGGTCTCCAAATGCTCTTAACTGGCGTGTTAAGTTATCGTGTTCCCTGACGGAACACGCAGTGATTTTTCCTGTTCCAAAATATTAAGTCTACCCTCAAGGACGGAAGGTTTGCTACAATGATATGTGTGCCAAGGAGCTTTGTGCTCCCTGAACGTATGTTCACAGAAGGACCTCCAATTTGTGTGGGGTATGGGATTTCATTCCCATAGATAAATGATTTCTTAAGGGAACTTCTTGTGAGAGAAAAGGTGCAATTGAAGGCCTAAACTTTGGTATGCTTGCTAACAAAATATTGCTTGTATTCGTGGGATCAATGTAGCTTAACAAATAGTATCGGGGCACTTAAAAAGTGCTTAACTTTGCAGTATATGTGCTGTGGGAGGGGCCACAAAGTTTACCAATGCTCCGTTCTTTTCTTTTTAAATTTTTTAAAATGTTTTATTTATTTTTAACACAGAGAGAAACAGAGTGTGAGTGGGGATGGGGCAGAGGGGGAGACACAGAATCTGAAGCAGGCTCCAGGCTCTGAGCTGTCAGCACAGGGCCTGAAGCAGGGCTCAAACTCACAGACCATGAGATCATAACCTGAGCCGAAGTCAGACGCTCAACCGACTGAGCCACCCAGGCGCCCCACCAATGCTCCATTCTTAAAGCAGTTGTATTTCACTCAGGAAACCACCCATAAAAATAGGCAATCTCAGTCTAATGGTGTGCATGTTATTATAGAATGCTGGTTAGGCACGAGACCTGTGACTCAAACTGGGGCAACAGGGAAGACTTCCTGGAGGAGGTGATACCTGAACAAAATCTTGGAGAGTAAGAGCCAAGTGATAAAGACAAGAAGACACTGAGAGCAGAGAAAAGGGACAGTTTTGTGTATGAAGCAACCCTGTGTGTGAGTTTGGGGGAGAGGTGGTGTTTAACGGGGGGTTGCAAGCAGTACAGCATCCAAAAAGCCACCTGATCTCACCTTATAAAGTTAATAATTCATGACATCAGATGGAGTCACTCTGCCCCCTAAGCACCAGATAGTGTGGGCTGGAACTTCCATTCTCCATCCCGTGGAAAGTCCACTTTCTTCACCAGAGACTTCTGGAAGCTTTACACTCTGTGGATCTGAGCTCTCACAACTCCTAAGTTCATTTGAGTTACTGGATTGTTCTGAAAGTCCATTCCTTGTTCTGCTGTGTCAGCCCAGACCTAGGCCTGGGCTCCTTTCTAGGACTTTCATCAAAAGCCAGTCCCACCAGCCGTCACGGTGCCATAAACTTGACCAGAGGGCAGGAGACGTGAGAGCGTTGGGTTGGGGGCACAGAGAATGTGACCTGTCCACAGTTGTAGGTGACGTGTTCCTGTGGCCCGCCAGCTTGAGCCCCAACATCCACGGTGTACCGCCTTGGTCCTTCCCATCCCTTCCCCACCCCTGGTCCAAGCCCTCTCAGGGTACAGTGCCATTCAGCCATCTTTAGAGAGGAGAGGGAGGTCCCCCACCCTCAGCTGGGGACTCTCTTGGTGAATCCAAAGGTTTTCCTCCTCTATTCACAATATAGAAATTTCCCTTCCCAAGGATGTTGCCAGCCCTCTCCCAGGACAAAAGGAGCTACAGTCAGTTTGGGTTGAAAGTAACATTTTCCCAGCCCAACTTCCCTGGGTTTCTGAGAGAACTCACTGGTGTGCCACTAGGCAAATTGGCACTATAAATTAGGCCCCTTGAAATCTTATCTGCCCCCTAATGGAGAGCGTTCACAGAGGCCTGGAACACAGTGCCCGCTGCCGGGAGGGAGAAGCGAGGAGAAGAGCACGTAGCCTCTATGCTCAGCCGCCTCCTTGTGGGAGGATCCCAGATCCTGAGATAAAGAAGCTTGGTTTTCTTTTCTGAGTGGAAGCAGGTACTGGGGCTGACGTCTGAGAAGAGGCAGCTTTTTCGGTCTCAGAACTGTTTGTTAATATTTGGCTTCTAGTCTGTGACATGCACGGGTGCCCTTCAGAGCCTGACCTTGCTTCTTCCTACATAAAGGAAAAAACCAGGATCCTAGGATGCTTTTGATTTTCCAAAACAGTGTTCTCTTTTGTTTTTTATGCTCAAGGTTCACAGGCTGTTGCTGAGTTTCTAGCCTTCTTACAAGAGCGAACATTACGCTGTGGGTGACTTAGGGTGCTGTCTGGTGGATGGGGGTCTCCTTGCTGGGTCACTTGAGATAGACCTTTTCTTCTTCTCCGCCTGGGGCCTGGTACCAACTGTGTCAGACAAGTACCAGCCTCTGTGACCTTAGGGTGTCTTTTGACCCAGGACCCTGAAGTTTCTTAGGGAAAGTGGTTTGGAGAATTCTCCAGTGCCTCTAAGGATAAGGCAGTTAATATGGAAAATAGACAGCAGTTGAATAGATGGAAACTGCTCGATCCCATCTAAAGCCATTACATAGATGTCAATGGTGCCGCCTGCAGAAAACCTGCCTCTAGAGGACATTACTTAAGAGCCTGCACAGAGCTCTGTACCAGAATGACCCTGCCAAGCTGTGACCCCGGGGAGGGCTCTACCTTGAAGGTAGGAAAGAACTCCCTTTGAACAGGTGAAACCCTTGTACTTGGGTGAATTGGGAATTACGCTCCAGGCTCTTTTCTTCTCTATTCAGGCTTGCTTCCCAGCTTCCATGCAGCCTTGTTGAGTTTGTCCACTGATGCAGGGATGGTGCCTGTCACCCCTGCCCATTTCGGGGGGCAGCCGAACTGATACCATGCAGATAGCACAGCTGAGCTAGGAACCAGCTAGGTTCTCCTGAAGGAGGGACCACCTGTCATGACAGGTTGGCCACTCCGGGAGAAAGCCTGTGCACATCCCTGCAGGCCAGATGCGGAGTAGAGGTTTCTCGCACCCACACCAGTCCAGCCCAAGCCATGGCCTTCTACCTGCCTTCCTGCTGTAGCATGCTAATTGATTTCCCTGTTTTTTGCCATTATGTCCCTGCAATCTAGGTCAGCAGATCAGTCAACGTGATCCCTTTAAGATGGGAAGTCACTCTCCTGCCCCCAAACCCTCTAACGATGTCCTGTCACTTAAAATGCTAAATTCTGGGGTGCCTGAGCCTGAGGCTCAATTGGCTAAGTGTCAGACTCTTGATTTGGGCTCAGGTCATGATCCCAGGGTTGTGAGATTGAGCCCCATGTAAGAGCTCTGCACTGAGCGTGGAACTTGCTTGGGATTCTCTCTCTCTCTCTCTTTTTCTCTCTCTCTCTCTTTCTCTCTTTCTCTCTTTCTCACTTTCTTTCTCTCTTTCTCTCTTTCTCTCTCTCTCTCTCTCTGCTGCCCCTCTCCCCTGCTTGCTTGCTCACTTTCTCTGTCTCTCTTTTGCTTGCTCTAAAAAAAAGACTTCTAAAAATTTTTTAACATTTATTTTTGAGAGACAGGGCACGAGCAGGAGAGGAGCAGAGAGAGAGGGAGACCAAGGAGGGAGACACAGAATCTGAAGCAGGCTCCAGGCTCCAAGCTGTCACCACAGAGCCCGACATGGGGCTTGTACTCACGAACCGTGAGATCATGACCTGAGCCGAAGTCGGACACTTAACCAACTGAGCCACCTACCCACCCCCCAAAAGTCTTAAATCCCAGTCATAGCCCTTGAAATCTATACCACTAGGTCTTTGCTTTTCTCTCTTCCCTCTCTACCATGGCCAGTTTCAGCTACGTGGCTGCCTTGCTTTATCATACAAGGATCAAGCAGGTTCCTGCCTCAGGGCCTCCCACCTCTGCTGTGTCCTCAGTGGCTCATTCCCATACATCCTGGTCCAGCATCTCTGCTCAGGTCACTTCCGTGGAGGGCTTCCTTGACCACTGTACCTAAAACAGCACATTCTGTCATTCTCGGTCCCTTACTCTGTTTGGTTTTCCTTTGTAGCTCTTATCACTATCTGGCATATTAAATGTCTGTTCTGTGCTTGACTCCCTGCTAGAATGAGCCCCGGGAAGTTTGGGGCTTGGGCCTATCACTAGTTCCCCAGAATCCAGAACAAAGCCTGGTACATGGGAGGTGTTGAGCAAATGAGTGAAGCAAGGACAGAGAATGTGGGGAGTGTGTGTGTGTGTGTGTATGTGCACATACATATGCACCTTCTGAAGGGTTGGTCCACATACATCCTTCCTCAGTTTCATTAAAAATCCAAGAATGTTTTGCATTAACCCATAATGCACATTCATACTAGGACATATGAAGTATAAAACCATCTATGATACTTTAGTAACCGTCACGGTAGGCCCCCCAGAGGCCAGTTGGTAACTTAGTTATACCTAAAACCATCGTCCAGTGTTGATAAGCCCTCCTCGGGAAATCACAGGTCTATTCTTTTGGGTCGGCCAAAAGGCAAATGGGCTTTTGGCTTTAAAAGTCCTCATCCTCAGCAAAGTTCACATGTAAATGGGTGAATGTAAGAAAACATAAGCAACCATGGGTGTAAAAATCTGGTCTGTCTTCAATCAACAGGTAGGCAAAAATGTCTCCAAAGGAGAGACTACAGCTTTAGTTAAATGTTCAGAACCCAAATTTAGCATTCTCCGACATGTCCTAGATTATGGGCCCATCACATGATGGAGCCTGATGGATCGAAAGAGCATGCTAACTTGACCTTCTGGAGCAGTGCAGAGTTTCGCATTGCCCCTTCCCACTGATGAAACAGACCTCTCTGTATAATTGAACCAGTAGCCTGTGCCCTCTAATCAGCAGAGGGCCGTGCACACAAGACTTTCTGCAAAGCCTCCAGAGGCAGGAGGATTCATCTTTCTCTCTTGGGGGTAAAAACCAACGGCCAAATGCTAGCATTTCAAGGGGACACCCTTGCAAATGGGGTTGAATGTGAATGTGCAGACCACAATCAGATCTCCAAGAGGGCACAAGTGAAGTATTTTAACTTCTGTTCTTTTTATTTTATTTTTTTTAATGTGTATTGATTTTTGAGAGAGCGAGAGAGCTAGCGAGAGAGAGAGAGAGAGAGAGAGAGAGAGAGAGAGCATGGCTGAGCGAGTGGGGGAGGGGCAGAAAAAAGGAGAAAAGGGATCTGAAGCCGGCTCTGAGCTGTAAGCACAGAGCCCGATGCAGGGCTCCAACTCATGACCACGAGATCATGACCCGAGCCAAAATCGAGAGTCCGCTGCTTAACCAGCTGAGCCACTCTGGTGCCCCTGACTTACCTTCTTTTTAAAATGAACCCTGGCTTTTTGGCATGAGAGAGGAAAACATTAGTTATTTGAGTGAAGCACTTGATATTGGTTGCTTCTCTTATGAGAAGCCAACGCGAGTGGGTGTTACTTCCATGGGAGGCCAGGGCTTGGATGGCAAGCAGTTGACCTGCGGGCGTAGCAAATTAAGTAGTGGAAGAAAGGTCCAAACTCACTGCTTCCTTCTCACTGCACAGCTGGTATTCACTCAACCTTTCACTGATGAAGTGAATCCTTTTATTCATTAAGGACTTATTCTGGAGCTTTTAAAGATTTTTTTGGTGGCGGGAGCAATTTCTTTTTCCCTCAACTTACTTTTCTCCTCCCCGCCCCCCCCCCCCACTACTGTTTCTGATTCCTTGAGCCAATATCAAGGTTTAGCACACAGTAGGATTTCAACAGGAGCTACTGCTTGGAAAAATTTCAGATGGAATATCTCTAAGACTTGTAAGCATTTAGGTTCGTCATATGTGAATTTCTTTTACTTTTCTAATTCGAATTTTAGTTAACACACAGTGCAATATTGGTTTCAGGAGTAGAATTCTGTGATTGCATGCAACACCCAGTGCTCATCCCAACAGTGCCCTCTTTTAATGTTAATTTATTTTTGAGAGAGAGAGACACAGAGAGAGAGAGTGAGACACAGAGAGAGAGGGAGGCAGAGAGAAAGGGAGACAGAGGACCCAAAGTGGTCTCTGTGCTCACAGCAGAGGGCCTGATGTGGGACTCAAACTCAGGAACCATGAGATCATGACCTGAGCTAAAGTCGGATGCTCAATGAACTGAGCCACCCAGGCATCCCTGTTCTCTAAGAGTCTCTTGTGGTGGAATTTAAGAAACAAAACAGATGAACATACAGGAAGGGGGAAGAAAAGAGATAAGGAAACCACAGGAGAATCCTAGGTGAGTTTCAACACAAACCACTTAGGAGATGATGGGGGTAAGGTATCAAAATGATTTTTACTTGTCTGTCAAGACCAGTCTTGTCCTGCCACCCCAGGGGGCTTCCTCCTTTAGGCCACAAAGCATCTGTTCTGTCACGCACAGGGAGGCCTAATATTCCCTGGTAAGAGTAGCTTTGATTTTCATTTCTTTCATGGGAGGAGTGGGAAGGGGGAGTTGGAGAGGGTGAGGCTTTTGCTTCTTCTGGTGAGACACTAACTGTACTTCTAAGTATGGCAAGGAAGGTGACATCTTCCATCCTTTGAGGACGTTTTCCAGAAAGGGGCGACTAAGCCATCTTCAGTGATTGAGTTGCAAAAAAGGAGAAAGACGTGAGGAAAAGCTTTTTTTTGTTTAAGTTCTGTAGGAAAAAAGGAAAGGCTTATGACAGTTATTTCAAAAAATAAACTTTTATTTAAGTTACATGTACAGTTTATTAATAAAAGAAAGATGTTTATCTACAGGTCAGCAGGACTGGATGTGTTCCCAACATGAGACTCTAGGAGTTGAGGATCCTGAGCGTTAGAACGTCGTCATACGCTCTGGACTCCTGAGGCATTACATGCTCTTAAATCGCATTTTGGTATCGAGTGACATTTTAGAAGGGGCAAGACCGTTTTTTCAAAGCCAGTCATTTTATTTCCCCCCCCCCAAAGAATTCTTTCCCCCAGTGCTTGTGTATAAACTGAGAAAAACCCAGGTGTCAGGGGTGGATTCCAGAATACCTAAGACCCATCAGTCAGTTGAGTTGACCCAAGTTATTGTCCTTCCTCTCTGCTTGGGTGTGTCTTTCCTTAGGAGAACCTTACAGTGTATGACAGGGGGTAGTACAGCTTGTTGGCTCCAGTATCTGTCTACACAGGAGGGATGTTGCATGCCCAGCGCTTCCTTCAGAGAATCTTTACCTTTCACGTTGCAATCCAGTAACCTGCTGCTACTTGATATAGACAGCCAAGGAAAATAATGCTGGGACTTCTGGCATCTTGGCTCACAGCATGTAACTGACAATATTCTTCTGTGCTGACCCGAGGGACCGCTAGTTTTCTACTTCCGGCATGCCCCCATATTGGACGCCAGCCATGAAGGGCATCTGAGACACCTAGGAAACTGCTCAAGGACCCCTAACATCGGTAGTTAAGGGGACTCCGCAACCGTGTGGAGTGACATCCATCTTAACCTTGACACAGCTCTGCCTCCTTCTCTGAGAGGGGAATGGCAGTAAGCATGTAGAGTTTGGAATCTGCTGTTATCAGTGGCCCCAGTTTTCCCATCTATAAAATGCAGACATTGACCTACCCAGGTCCCATAAAATCACATAAAATACATAAAGATCACATAAAATACATGCCAGCATCGATCTAGCATATTCTTAAGCATACGGTAAGAAGTGAAGGGAGATTCAAAGTGTGTGAGCTGCCATCCAAACACTGTGCAGGCCACCAAAAACTCGTTTCCATGTCCCAGGCAGTAAAGCCAAAAGGTCGAGGCAGAGATATGCCAGCTCCATTTCTAGGATTCAATCACGTAAGCCTTGAAGACTTTGTAACTGTATAAAGGTGATACCACCACCTGTATCTCATCAGACAAGTGTCGCGGGAAACAGTTGGGACAAGGTCTCGTGCATGTTAGGCTCAGTAATGAGTCAAGTTACTGTCACTCTCACCGGTAAAGTCACTTAGCACTTTCTAGATGGTGCCACAACGAATAAATGGAGGCATAGCATCGAGAGCGATCTCCAGCGGAAACGCTCGCCTTACACCCGCTACGTGCCAGGCACTGTGCTGAGCCCTTCTGTGGACTCTCATTTGACCCTCACCATGGCACAGCAACACAGTCCGCACCACGTCCACCTCGAGAAGGGCTTAGCAGCTTGCCCAAACGACCACATCAAGACCGACACCACCGTCAGTGCTTGTGAACCTCCTTGCTGCCAATCTGTGACTTTCTCCTTAAGCAAAGTGAAGAAGCAAACTCTGGATGCTCTGCTCCCCTGCAGAGCCCACGACCCACCTACACCCTATCTTGGGCTTCCTTCTGAGATCATCGCTAGTAGGTTTACAGGGAGACTGTCAGTCGGTGGTCCCCCTTGGTTCCTGTTTCTTGAATAAGCCAGGCTCAGAAATGCTCAACGGATTTGGGAGACACAGTAGAGACACTCCTGTCATCTGTTCTTTAATAGCTTATCTGCAGACCCCCCAAGATTCATGCATAGGACCTCGCTGCTAACTCGTGCTCAGCTTTTGATCTGTGAAAGCAGACGAGGATGATGTACATAGAAGGCTTACTCCCCCTTGCATGAAACCGTTTTGACTTGGAAAAGTTCCATGCTTGACTTGAGAGAAATAAGTCCCCAAAATGCCATTGTAGAATCTTGAGATTCATGTCTCCTATATTTGGAAACAAGGTATCTTTGGAGACTGTTTCTACTTCTACATATTCCTGAACCTCCACAGTTTAGGTCCATGATGTGGCTAAAACATTGATCATATAATTCCCAGTTTTTCCAAAGAGTCAGGCTGGTTGCTTAATTGTGAAACCGTGGAGCTCAAACTCCATGATCAGGACGAGCAGGTTGTGTTCTAAATTCTCGAACGTAAGTTATCACAGCAAAAGTGAATAAGCCATTTGCAAGTTTCCCTCCCACTAAAATCAGGGATTCTAGCTTCCATTTGGGTTCAAAAGAATAAACCTCTTCACTAGGTAAGAATTTTAGAAAATTCCTCTAGTTAGACTAATGAGATGGAACACTCCACCAGGATCTTTTGCTTTGGGGGGGTGAAGAGAGTTAAAAGGTATACTTCAGTGAGGTCTCCCATTTCTAAGCATTAAACTGAAGAGTTAGTCCTTTTCAATGCCCTATAGTTTTGCTATTTAAAGCCCGTCTTCTCATTTTTTGAGAAGGGCTATCTGACTTCCAAAGATACAAGGAACAGAAGTAAGTGCCAAAGTCGAAGTCTCTCTCTCTTTTTTTTTTTTTTTGCCTTGTGTTCATCAAGAATAGAACACTGGAGGCTTGAAGATGATGCCATGGCTTTAAAATAGCTGTAAGAATGTCTTAAGGGGGTTGTTTGAACAACTGGGGGTACTTGCTTGCCAAACAGACAGCTTACAAAGGCCACTTAAAAATTTGGACTCAGGGACGCAGCTGGATTTCTTTACCAGGGGCCACAAATGTATTTACTCATTGTTTACCCGTCTTTGCAGCAAGTCCTAAAGTCTCTAGAGGACCCACTTTCAGTGACTGTGTACGACTCACTTGATTCCAAGCATCTTCCATCATTGTTTGATAAGTTTCATATTTTACCTCTTAACTAATTCTCGCCTTGTCTAGTAAACTCTCTGGACATAGCAAACTTAGGCCAATATGTTTCATGTAGGACTTTTATAGCTCTTATTTGGATACTGAAGCCCAAGGCTCTAGTTCTTCATAAAGTGTCATTACATGCTGAATTGACAAGCCATATTAACTATTCTTAATACATAATTACTTCATATCTTCAGCACTTGAGTTAGAGTTTCTGTCCTTGGCTACTTACAGGGGGTAGGGCAAGGTAAAAGATGGAGGTTGGAGACTCTTAGAAGGTTGGAGACTGGGACCTTGAACCTAAAAGAATACAGGTGGGACTGGAATGTAAGAGGAGATGATGGAGAATAATGCTTGATTTTATTCTTAAAAACTATGGCTTTGGGCCTTAAAGTTGATGAGCACTACACAGTCCTCGTAATGGGGGAAAACACTGGTATCTTCAAGCTTCCCAGGAGGGAACTTTGTGTTGCTCCAATTAAAAAAATAAATCAGTGGGTTTTGTAGCATAGGGTCAAAGTACCAGGCAACCAAAGGGCCTTCAGAGTTCAGATACGATGAATGCTAACCTACTTATCACATGGGCACTTCAGATACCCTATGTCGGCAGGCCACATCCTGTTTAGTGTAGTGACTATTTGAAGAGGAAGTAACAGGTGGACAGCTGAAGAATCCTGCCTTCACAGCTACAGCCTCTTCCTTCTATATTCCGGAATTGCACACCCCCCAACAAAAGCCCATGCCTTTCACCTTGATCTATCTGACCAAAATCACAACAGGTATCTATTAAACAATATGGCAGAAGCAACTTCATGTTGGATTGTGATCTCTGCCTAAGCCACAACCGAGGTGTCAGCTGCCTTACTTATATTCCACGTGCAAGTGGAATATAAGTCACCCACCGATCTGTCATCCACTTATCTCAAAATACCTCTTCATCCTCTTGCTCCCGCATTGGTCATTTAATCCCAAAAGGAATCCTGCCTTCTGCAGCAGACTCTGCACCTCATTTTGGAATTAGAGCATCTTCCCAGGAATTCACGCCTCCTATCTTCCCTTGCTTGCCCACATCCTGAGACTTGAGAGAAACGAGGCAATGGCCAACCTGATGGAAAACTTATTAAAGCCCCGTGCTTTTTCTTCTACCCAAATTCCTTGTTTGCCCTTCATACTAAAAATGTCAGACATTTTCCATAGAAGGAATCCATGCCAGCCAGACTCCAAAATTAGAAGGTACTGCAGGTTATCCATGAAGTCACATTGGAACAGTGGTTTTTCAAATGTGAGCTTACATCACAATCACCTGAAGGGCTTGTGGAAACATATTCCTGGACCCCACCCCCAGAGTTTCTCATTCGGCAGGTCTGGGAAGGGACCTGAGAACTTGCATTTTTAACATGTTCTCAGAGGATGGAGATGTTAACCCCACTGAGAACCACTACCTTAGAGTTCAAGAATGGCACTGAATGTTACCTCTCCAGCCCTCTTCATGGAAGACTGTGTACACGTATAAAAGCAGAACATACTTAGCTCAAGGACAAGAAGCACTCATCCTGGAGCTACATATAATGATAGGACACGGAAAACAGAGACTTAAGCATGAAGAAGCAGAATTGCCAGAAATCTTAGCACAGGTTTCTAGATCAGGGAACAAATGAATGAGAAAAGGAACTTCCCCCTGAACAAGAGGAATCCTAGGTATAGGCTAAGTCAGCTTCTTTTACAAAATAAATAATTGGGGAACAAATATTAAGTGGTACCTTGTTCTCTTGGTACTTGGTTGTAAGAGAAAGTAGCCAAATTACAGGCTTAGTTATGCAACATCAAGGTCTGTATCACGTAGCTTCTATAGTTCATTAGAACGCTTGATTCTACTCAGGCTGTTTATAGAAGTTTATCCTAGAGGAATAGGCACAAACCGTGGGTAAGCTGCTTGGTTTAATTGTTTTAGCACTTGAAAAAAAAATGTACAGTAGTTTGAACACTCAGTCTTTGCAAGCCTCCACTGAGGTCCAAGGTTTCATTCATACGTACAAAATTAGTTTACAAATTTTTTGGCAATTTCATCTTAGTAACCCGTTTTATCCTATTGCCATTGTCCCAACCGTTGAAAAAGTTTACAATAATTTACATAGAAATATTTTCAAAGTGCTTAAGAATAGTGATTGTTTTCTGGGATATTTACAGATGGCCTATACAATGTATGTACAGGTGGTCTACACTATAGCACAAGTGTCATTGCTGGAATATGGCTTTCTAGGGAAAGTGCATATTTGGCCAGATGTGGCAATACTGTCTAGAAGTTCAAGGGTTAGATACTTGGTAACCACATCCAAAGCTGAAGTAGAATGTGGGCAGGGATATTTACAAAAGTCATATAAAAACGGTCAAGTAGACAAGCTTGATCCATGTAAAGATATCTTGATGTTCTTCCAGACTGGAGGAAGAAAGACTTCAGGTGTTGGCTCGGTTACCATTCCGAAGTGGGGGGAGGGTATTGGTCTAGACCTCAAAGGTCAAGACTCATCTCAGAAGTCAAGCTAGATCATCATCTGTGCTTACAACTGATATCTGTGGAAGAGAAAGAGTACAGAATGAGCTTGGTGGTCACTCGTAGTAACTCCAGTCTCTGAAATGGACCTTGCTTTTGGGCTGGTCATTCAGAGACCAAAGGGGCATCGAAGGAAGTCAGATCTCAAAAAAGTATTGAGTTGTGTCCTTGATGCATTTTAACTTGAATCCATTGGTATCTACTTGGTAGACAGAGAAAACAGTGGAACTGATGCTGCCATTCTACTTAATGATCTTAAGTAGAACAGGGAAAAGACACATGTGTGCCATCAATTGACCACCATTCTTTGTTTTGCCCAAGAGCTTGAGAGAGGGAGTGCTGAGTACTTGTTTGGTTCACACTCTTCCCTAAGTGAAGGCCAAATACTCCAGTTGCGTTTCAACTGAAGAATAAGCAGCTGACTCTGCTGCTGAAAGGAAGCTAGCTATAGTAGGTGGGATAGGCCACTTCCAAGCATTTGGTATTGATGGCTAAACGAATCTCGCTTAATACACTGACTTTAAGCCAACTCCCCTATACAGGACGTGCTAATTTTTAAGTGTCCAGTAGACAGCGGCCTTAACAGTTCAAATAGGAGCCATTTGGTTCATATAAGTTGGTACATACATTTTCCATAACCAAGAAATATCTCCAATAGTACAGTGATGACCTTAGATCGACTTACTTGTTCTATATGGGGCAGATGCTTAGCAACTGACTGGCATGTGCTCTAACAGGCTAGACTGTCTACTCTCCGGTTGGTAGATGTATTTGGTGGCTCTGTGATCCCAATGGCTCTTTCCAGCCCAAGCAGCCATAGCTTGAGTCAGCCGTCTCCTTTCCAGAAAGTCCTACAGCAAGCCATGGTGTATCAAGACACAAAGCTGACTTACTGCTGGGTACGTGTGTCCAACAGAAGCACTGTGTCTGCCAATGTCTATTGACAAGTCCTCTTCGGTAGTCTTCAAGTACACAGGATTGTCAAAGTTCATGCTTTTCATGTTCTTGTGCTGCCAATTCCGCCACATCAAATAGCCACCCACCGCTGCCATTGCCAAGAGCACTGAAAAAAGTGAGAAGGTGACTAGGCAGCCTCTAGTCTCAAAACGTCCAAAAAAAAAAAGGGTCATGTTCAGGGATCGGTGATAGGTGACATGAATACAAATTTTAGGTTTTAGGAAGTTGGCATGGCTAAATGTTGGAAGATAAATGGGTCAGGAGCTTGAAACAAGTTCAGACCAGCGGTTAAGTGTCACTCTGTGGACTGGTGCTAAGCTCCACACAGCCATGTGGGCGAGTGTGGAGTCCTGGGCCCCTTCCCGGGCCAACTGAATTAAAATTGCACAAGTTTCTGGAGGGCTTTCCAAGTGTTCCCCCACGCGTGTTAGCTAGGCTTGGAATCCAGTATTTAAGGATAAAGTGACCCTTTTAGCCCAGTGCTTTAGAATCCTCATGCCCAAAAATTGCTCTAGAAGTTCTTTCCCCGGAGTTTAATAATTCTTAACCATTTTTAATTTACCCTGTACAAGTCCTCCAACTCCTCAGGAACGCAATAAAGTATCTGTATGTCACCCCTGTGTGACGCATCATATACATTTCAAAGAGGGGAAGAGACCTGTGTTCTTTACCTAAAGGGACATGTTGTGAAAGGGGAAGAGCCAGACTAACAACTGTGAAGTAGAGAGCAATGAGCACCATTCATGGAATAGCTGAGAATTTACCACTGTGAGTCACTGTGCTAAGTATACCATCGAAGAGAAAGGTATGGACTCCGTGTGCCATGCTGGGGACAGAGTGAATGCGGTCAAGGTCACGAGTACTGTGACCATGGGAGAGGGGTCTCTAGATGGATGAGAAATGTCCATCTGGTTGGTGGTGAACAAATTCATCAGACCCAGGTACGTAGGGAATGGACTTACAGAGAGGAAGGATGGCCCAGGCAGCAGAAGTGCCTTTCGGAGGAACGGTGACCTCCGTTACCGCTGTGGTCACATTGATCCCTACAGGAGAATAAAAGGAATCGGTTTAGATGGACCTGAATTCAGACTTAGAAATGTATCCATCTGGCGGAGCACCTCATACCCGGTGCTCGTTACTGATGTTTAGTATCTACTGCTTTGTATACCAGGAGCAACTGGTCTACAAGTATTTGAGAGGCACGTACTAGAACAGCTATTTCACTAACAGTTTGCTAACAGAAATCTTAATAAGTCAGAACAGGCTAAGAATTGCAGGCTCTAAGTCTTTGGAGTTCAAATGCATGTTACCAATCAGGGGCAGAATGAGTAGTTACAGGCTGCATTAATTACATAAGCAATAAATACAGGGAGTGTGGCTGTTAGTTGAGATTCACGGTTGGCAGTACTGGCCCAGTACCTCCAGGAGCTAGTCCACTAGTTGGCGAACTTTCTATTGTGTCGAAACCCTTTGTCTCTCTGTAAGTCACAGTAGTTGCAGTACCTGAATTACAAAGACCAAGAACCTGGTTAATGCCAAGGTTCCAGAGTGGCTAGCTGTTTCGTCCAGATAAATCATGAGAATGGTTATTTAACACCACGGGAGACAGACAAATCGCTGCTGAGCTAAAGTTGCACGGCCAAGGCTGAAACAAAGTCTTCATGCAAAACCAAAGACACGTAAGACTTGGGACAGAACAGTCAGCATTTGGAATTTGACAATTCTAGAAGATGCACAGCCACACTTACCCCTGTCAGCACCGTCCTGGAAGTTACAAGAAACGCTCTCAAAACCAGATTAGCAAATGTACTATTCTTACTGTCAGATTGCCTTGCAATGACTTTCTTAGTAAACTGACCTAATCTCTGCAGGAACTCCTTAGCAAGCTAATAAAAGCCTCACACTGCGAATTCCTTGCTCACAAGAAGTGACTTTAATTTGCCATGCAATCAAAAGCTAAGGACAAAAGATGAAAGTCAAGTTTAAATGTGAGTAGAAGATGCCATCGCCCACTGGGGCCGTAAGGGTTCCTGTAATGATGGCCTCTTGGGAGGAAAATATTAAGACTCGGTTTAGTTATCTGCAAGTTGGCTAGCTCAGTGCTGTTACGGGCCTCACTGGTACAAATCAGTATAGTCGCACTCACTCTTGAGTCAGCTACAGACTCGCCTGATGCTGATGTGAGTTAGAAGTCAGTTCTGAAGTACAGACATGAAACCCTGGCATGCAAGTGGCAGATACATTCCCAAATCTATTCCAAGAATCAGTTAGAACAGAATTCTTTAAAAAGCCAGGCTGGTTTTATGGCTAGTGTCTTATTCTGTTGCCTACTGTTGTGTCCCGTGGGTGGTTGTAAAGGAAAAAGCCTTACTGTGGCACTCCCGGCCGTTTTCCTCTAGATTGTACCCATTGGGACAGGAACAGGTATACTTTGGAGAGTGATCGTTAATTTGTGGTGCTGGCAGGCACAGGTATTCACATCCTCCATTCTCCATGTCTTCTTCACACCAATTTTTACCTATTGAGAAATAAAAGTCCTTTAAAATAGGTATTCTGGTGCCTGCTATACATGGAGCCCTGTTCTAGATGCTGAAGACATGAGCCCTTGTCCCCAAGGAGATGAAACTTGTCTATCTGTCAAACCTTGGAGCTCAACCAGTACAGTGAAGAAAAAATAGAAGGGTACAGGAAGCATGCTCTAAGGATACCACAGATCCAAAGAAACTTGTTGGAAGTCGCATAAGGATTATGCCTTGAACAGGTGGGTGGTGAGGGAGCAGGCGGGGGAAGGAGGTGCCCACTACTGGTCCAAAGCTTATAGTGAAGACTCAAGGGAAGGAGATTAGCATGTTCTCCTGGTCTTTGCTTTGCCTTGCTCCCACTAAGTGGAAGGAGCCCAGCTACAGGGTTGAGCAGGAGATAGTATGAACAGATGTGGTTGAGGATCTACATAGAAGATGTGTCATGATGGGGAGGCAGAGAAAGTTTCTGGCATAAAGCTACATTTGATGATAGTACAATCATCTTAGTATAAGAGATTGACGGCCAAAAGTTATGGAAAGCCTGAAATAAAAGACTGAACGCTGAGGGTTGAAAGGGAATACATGAGTTGAAGTTCTACAGCTCTTGAAGAAGTCAGAAATTTTAAAAAACATCAGCTTTGAAGTGTTTGAAGTGAGGGGAAGGAAGGGAAATTTTCCATTGTAGAGCAAGTTGAGTTGCTAAAGAGTTACCGATACCCAAGCAGGTACTACGTCATGCTGCTGTCCTTACAGTGGCCTTGCCGGGCCGTGCTCTTCCACATTACCTGATGGCTGTACAAGTTCATGATAGACAATGATGTCTTGGGCATCATTAAGGTTGTTAACGAGAGTGGCCAGCTCTGATCCAGTGAATTTATTGGCCCCATAGACTGCTTCATTTTCCCCATCGATCCAGTAGACACGATCCTAAAACAGAACACCCAAACGAGCATGTGTACCTGGGATTAACACAAGTCATTATCTGAAGTCATCATCATTTACTTGCAATTTAATGGACCAAATTTATTGAACACTGGTCTGGGACACTGGATGTCCCAGACTATAAAAGATGCAAGTTGAGGTTTCTTAAAGTGCCCTAAGAAATCAGCATAGAATTTGTCCCATGTTGTAAGTGTCCAGCCCCCTCTTCCCGCGTGCCTGTTCTTTCTCCCCCAGGACGCTACAGTAACTCAGAGGTACACACTTAGACATGAGGCACACATCTCACCTCAAATATGGTTAGTGCGAGAGGATGAGCTAGGAACTCCAGAGACTTGAGGACAATCCTACGATCTTGGCCATTCAAGTCCACGCTGGACAACATGTGCAGCTTGGAGTCGAGCCAATAGAGACGGCTCTTTATAAGGTCTGGGGAAGAAAAGAATTGTCAAGGCATGATAAGCTGTCACGGCTCTGGCTTCCATTGAAAGTATCCAAAAAGTCCAACATTCTACACTCATGGGTTCCTTCTCCAGCCCAGTTTCGTAAGGGGGTCCCACAAACCTTGTGAAGCAGCTGGCAGAATCTGTACACATATTCATTCTGGGAGACTAAGGGAGTGCCTAAGGTTCTCCAAGGAGCTGCCTTGAGAAATGTTACTTTATATAGAAGTATTAAGCTAGCGTGTTGTTCTGCCCCTACGGGATGAGAGTTTCCAAGGCCCAAGTTCAGGCTTCCCTGAATTCCTGTCACCTATTGGGTCCAAATGGACATAAAAGCTAGCGGTGGTGCAGCAAGTAATTTGTTAAGTCCACTGTCCCACTTGAATTGCTCAGTTACTCTCTTCCAAAAGTCCTGCTATGAAGGGAACCATAGAGAACTGTCTGCCGTAGTGCAGAATAAACTGTAGAGAGAAGCGAAAACTGCAGAATTGGCGGTCAAGGAAGGAAGAACATACGTACCAAGGGTAATTCCATTAGGCCATTGGATGTCCACTGTCACCAGAGGCCGTCTATCAAATCCATTCATGCCCGCTTTTTCTATTTTAGCGGGTTCTCCCCAGTCTGACCAGTAAACAAAGCTGGGAAGAGTTAAATGAGATAAGCCTCAGCAGTGTGGAAGGCATAAACTCATAGTTTGCGACACACATTTAAAGAATGAATAGAAAACTCGAGAGATGATCAGTGACAATTCAGGGTCTAAATTATGTTCTGGGGAAACAAAAGTGAACACTGAGAATCTACAAGATCATTATGGACTATACTAATCTATATAAGTGTGGCACTTCTATTTCAACCCCAAGTCACAGGTTAGGTCTTTCTTTTCCAAAAGGCCAATTCTTTCAGAGGACTCAAAAACAAATACATGCTAAGTTTTAGGGTAGGGGCTGGCTGATTATGTTCTAGTGAGGATTCATGGGGGTCAACAATGGGTACTACAGGCTCAGTCAACTTTCCCAGCTGCTTCCCTATATTATTTAGTGGCAATTTAGGGACATGTCTCCATGAAGTGTTGCTAGACAGGTCCATTTATTTCCCCCGGACTCTCAGACAACTTGGACATGTAGATGAAAGCTTTGAGGTATTGTGGTTACCACAATCCCCCGACTCGTGCTGGTACTTGGGTTTGCTCATTGGGAGCTAACGTAACAAAGAATTCAGACAAAAATTAAAAATCACTCAGAAAGAAGGTGGGTGGCCACAAGGGCTCAGGTACAGCTTTTGGTGCATGTCATAACAGACCTGTTGTTTCATTCATGTCAAGCAGCGGTCATACAGCCAGGGAGGGCCTGTAGTACAGTCCACCATGGCATCGCCGACATCTTGAACTGGATAACTGTTTGTTGTGGGGAGCTGAGTCTACGGCCACACCACCCTGAACGTGCCCCACCTGGTCTGTTGTGGAGAGCTGATAAGTCTTGGGATTTCAGTACTATTTCAGCCACGGGGATAGCTCCTGGCATACACAGATAGCATCCAAAAGGCTGTAAGATGAAAAGCAGACTACAAACCCAGACAGTGGGTCCACAGCTATGGAGGCAGGCTCCCGCAAGTCAGAGTTAAACAGGAACTTCCTCTTGGCTCCATCTAGGGTAGCTACTGAAATAGTCTTAGAAGCCGCATCCGTCCAGTAGATGGTCTTGTACACCCAATCAACAGCAATGGCTGCAGGATTATAGACATTGTCGATCATTTTAACATGTCTACCAACCTTGTCATCAATTGAGGCACTGAAACAGAATAGGTCACAAGAAATTTAAGAGTTTGACACCATCAGAGCCTGGAGAATGGACTTTCTGTTTACAAAATGGTCAACAGCTTTGTTCAGAAGAAACTCTAGTAACACCACAGCTCACCACTCAGATTATTTCACTATGCCTCTTACTGGTCCTACACAATACTGTCCATTATTTAGTTGCTGTTACATATTCGATATGCAAGAATGACCCATTTCTAAGTGAAGCTATTTGTTTCAGGAGCCATCGTCTGCGTTTCTATAGTTGGGGTTAAGAAAAAGCTGTCACTACCATTTCTAGCTTATAGCAGCTATGAACAGTTGTCAGTTAACTAGAGAGAAGGGTGAAAATAGGAAAAGTTAAGATGTGCTTTCTGATAATCCTATAGCTATAGCCACCTTGTACTTGACAGATGATTGTTAATTTCTAAGGAGGAACTGATAGTCATATAATAGTTGGAGAATCAATGAGCGTTCAGATGTAAGAGTCCCAGCTCATGAGATACTAGATGGAGCTACAAATTCCTCCAAACCTTCCCAAAGACCAAGTGACAAGGACTTGATGTCGAGACACCATGCACAGAACTGAAGTTACCTGAAGATGGCCTTTTGGCTTAGATCAGCCCAGAACAGCTTCTGAGCAGCGATATCCACATCCAGAGCCACTGTGTTTCTTAGCTGTTCAACTAGTTGGATGTATTCTTTCCTCTCCAAGCCAATCTTCCGGATGTCTCTTCGATTAGTGAAGATCAGACTTGGTTCTTTGCCTGCGAGAGAGGAGTCAGGTTTATTTGGTTTTGCTGTAAGAAGGCAAGGTCCTTCTGAGTCAGCTCCTCCTGGAGGAGGAGCACTTGTAAAGTAAAGGCAATGCTAAACACCTGAGGAATATTCTTGTTGCACTCCGTGTTCCCTGGGACTGCAAGTACTTCCCACCATCGAAAAAGGCCGTCCTGGGGTCACAGCACTCAATGGGAGGGTGGCTGATGGGTAAGTTACTTACTGGGATTGCGCTCAAGTCTGGGAAGCAGAGGGTAAGCAAACCTGGGAGGTGTTCATGGTGTCAGACGCAAAAGAAACTGACTAAGGCAGGTGTCTGGGGAAACGATAGTCTGTTTAACCTATGATACTACACTGTGAGTCAGTAGCACGGTTCCCAAGTACAGATAGTCCCCAGCTTAGGACTTTTTAACCTTACGATGGTACAAAAGGGGTTTGCGTTCTGTAGAAACCACACTTTGAATTCAGAGTTTGGATCTTTTCTCGGGGCCAGGGATAGGTGCTACCAACCTCTCTTGGGATGTTTTCTTATGATACTGCACAGGAGCTCGGGGTCAGCCCTGCGATTACACGAGTGACCAACTGATCCACCAATGCCCATCTGTACCCATAAAACCATTCTGCTTTTCACTTTGAGTACAGTACTCAATACGTGACAGGAGCTACTCGATACTTGATGATAATACAGGCTTTGTGTTAGATGATGTTGCCTAACAATAAGCTAATGTAAGCGTTCTGAGCACATTTACGGTGGGCTTGGCGAAGCCACGCAACTTGGCAGGTTAGGTATGTTAAATGCGTTTTCGACTTAGGATATTTTCAGCCTACAATGGGTTTACTGGATTGTGACATCATCGTAAGTCAAGGAAGAGCTGCACTGTTTTAATTCCATATTGAGTTGACTCCTGGAGTCACTGGCTGTAGCTTTCGTAAGCACTTGCTACTAAGGTACCAGAGCAACACGAGCCCAAGTCCATTTACCTACTGCCTTGCACACGCCAGTGGCAAGATCCATCTGATATCCTCGACTACATTCACACTTGTAACCGCCTTTTAGGTTGATACAAATTTGGCTGCAGATTCCCGGGTTTTGGCATTCGTCAATGTCTAGGAGGGAAATTAGAATCAGTCTTGCTGTGCCTAGATGATACAGAGATACACAGTCTTTTCCAAGCCCCTCCCCCACTGCCATCCCCCCTGACCCCGGCCAGGGCTCAGGCTCCCTCCCTGACTCACCTCCACAGATTTTCTTATCTATCAGTTCAAACCCAGCTGCACAGTCACACGCGTACCCTATAACAAGATCCTTGCAGATGTGAGAACAGCCACCGTTATTAACCAGGCATTCATTGACATCTGAAATAAAAAGAGACTAGAGTTACTCAGCACCTTACTCCAAATTGGTGTCTGCCCTGATGAACATTCAACCTTGGGGCTTTTTGTGATAAGGTATCTAGTTAGTCTGGCCCAACCCAAGATTTTCCTCCTCAGATCTAATAATCTGTCTTCAAGGTATGCATCTTGGAGGGTTTTGGTGGATAGAAAACCCATCTCCTTGGCAAGTTACTAGTTGGCTAAGTAGTACTTAGCCAATTTCCCTGTTGTTGATCTGTCATTTATAAGGAGGTAAGACTGTGTACCAGTTTGTCACTGCTTCGACTTCTAAGGCATAAAAATGCCACTCTGGAGCCCAACAACTGAAGTCGGTTCACTACAAGTGGTTTAAGCAGGCACTGTACGCATCTGTGTGGCATTAACTGTGGGCCACGTCATTGACCTTCCCCACCCTGTACTCAGGGCGCCGGGGTCCACTTACGGCATTCTTTGAGGGGCTCGTCACTCCAGTCCCTGCAGTCCTGCTCCTGGTTACATACTTTACCGATATCTATGCATTCCCCGCTTCTGCACTTGAACTTGCCAGGGCCCAAGCACTGATTGACTACAGAGAGAAACACAAAAGTGAGATTCCATGGTGGGGCCGCTCAGAGCAATCCTGCGACTCACCCCCAGGACGCGAGACCCTTACCGTTTTTGCAGTTGACTTCATCAGAGCCGTCCACGCAGTCTCGGATGCCATTGCACTGCCTGCTGCCGTGGATGCAGCTTCCGTCCTCACACTCAAACTGGTCAGGGCGGCAGGTTCGCGAAGCTGCAGGGGTGGGGGTCGGGGGGGGGGGGAGGCAAGACCATGGGATGGTCAGCCAAGCCGTCCCAGCTGACGCATGGAGGGGGAGGGGGAGGAGGGGGAGGAGGGAACAGGCCCTACTGATAAGAAGACTACGTACGACAGTTGACCTCGTCGCTGCCGTCTTTGCAGTCCGGGTCTCCGTCACACCGCCACTTCTTATGGATGCACTCGCCCGAGCCGCACTGCGTCTCGCTGGCGGGGCACTTGGTGTGCATCCGCGGCTGGCGGCCGCACTGCTCCAGGGACTCGTCGGATTGGTCGGAGCAGTCGGCGTCGTCGTCACACACCCAGCTGAGGGGGATGCATGAGGACGTGCTGCACTGGAACTCGTGGGCGCCGCACGTCGGGGGCGCGCAGTCCAGCTCGTCGCTGCCGTCGCTGCAGTCGTCCTGGCCGTTGCACACGAAATTCCTGGAGATGCAGCGGCCGCTGGAGCACGTGAACTCATCGGGGCCACACGTGATGTTGCCTGCGGAGAGACAGCGGGCTCCGCTGAGCACGTGTCCCGCGCGTGCTTTCCAGACTCTGGTCCCACAATGTAGCATGCGGGATCTCAGATCACGAGCCCTAGCTTTCCAGCTTCACTAAAAAGCTAACGTGGATCTCTATCAATATCCAAATTCGTGGAGTATCTAGCAAGCCGTCCCGGTATGTACAAGAGGCAGGGACTCTTGAATAAGAACAGAAATAAAGGACCAAGAAAAGAGTTGAAGACTCTCAAGTTAATTGGAGAGGAGAACCACAATCTATTGGTAACTTAAAGCGATGGATAACTTGAACGAGAAAGGGGCAGTTCACTTTGAAAGGCAAAGACTCAGTTATCTCTCAATGGATAGACCACGGATCGGATTGTTAGCTAAAACTATTGTGTACCAGGTATACAGGCAAGACACTCGTAATAGGCGTTATGACACTGTCACCAAAAAGAAGTCATCATGTTATACTACCATGCATGGTTCCTTCTCTGCTGGTCCTTCAAATGAGGATCCGGAATCACAGGTCTTAAATATTTTCAAGTGTTAGAAAGTCATTGCTAGGGCTAGAATCTCAATCTAGCAGCCCGCTAGGCTGATAACGATAAGCCAGGCAGACTAGCCAGTTTGTGCTTGGATTCAGATTCCTGCTGAATGAATCAAGGTCACAGTTTGGTGGTAATTAGGGTAGAAACCACGACTCTCTTGGGAAGCAAAGTCTAGATTAAAGAGGGAAACTCTGGGCAGCTCCTGGGCTTACCAAGCCATAAAAGCTCCATTCTAAGATTGAACACCAAAACTCACTGGACTAGGTGCAGTGATATTGACCTTGGAAGTCGACTTGTACACACGCAAGATGGACGTTTCGACCGCAAACACCCTCGGCTCACTTACTCTGCTGCATCAGGAGGCCCGTGCCCATCAGACCTGGGAGGTGCAGCTTTCTGGGCCCTATAAAAGGGCGGTAGCTTGAAAGAGTGCTCAGAGCAGTGTTTGTTCAACCTAGGTATTTTCCCAGGGCCTGGCCTGAGACATGCGGCACTTTATTACATATTTTCCAGGAACAGACACTTGAAAGCATAGGAAACCGAGCTCGTTTTTACAGGCAGGGACCGTGAGAAGAGACAAAAGTACCATCGGTGGAATGGAGTTTTCTTTGGGCATGTGCTGGCAAGATGTGAACGAACGTTTGTGCACCAAGTTACCCTTGGAAAAGGTTGAGCTAGAATCTAGCTTGGGCGTGGGGGGCTACGAAAGGCTTGTATGATGTTCACGTAATTTATTCCAATCAGCAGACCCACTGGAGACCGAGGAATAAGCTTTCTGGCCCTAGTCCACTCCTCGTTTCATTGAGCACCAGTGAGGAAGGCCCATGACTTCCTGTCCTGACGGAGACTGGAGCCCAACGCACGATTCTGTGGCTTCGCTGAGCTGCTTCTAAACGCCAGTGCCCTGAATGACTTACCTGCTTCTCGCTATCTGCCTAGAAGAAACCCCGAAGCAAGCCGTGGTCAGTTACCATGGGAACGTGTGGCCGAGTTTCAGGGCAGTGAGGAAAGCCAAGGAGTCGAGCAGAGAGTGAGATCACGGAAAAGTGCGTCAACGGAGCTGTTCTCTTCACGCTCCGGGGAGCTTCCCTGCCCACCCTTGAGAAAAGGGGTCTCTGGGATACAAGCCACTCCACACTGGTCTTCTTACCACAGTTCTCTTCATCTTCTCCACTGTCACAATCGTGTTCACCATCACATCTCCAGGACACGGGGATACACTGAGTGGAGCGGGCGCCACAGCTGATTTCATTAATGCGGCATGTTCTCATATCTGTTGACGATATACAGTCTCAAAAGAGCCTCCAAACTCATCAGGGCAAAGCTGCTGTTCCTGTGCTGCCTGTGAGTGGTCACACCTGCACCTCAGCGGCCTGGCCGGCGGATGCGATCGGACCTACCGTGGCGGAAGCCTGGGGCGGCTCGGGAGCCCTGCCAACCTGTGCCACCTGGCAGTGCACCTGAGAGCCTGGACCGTGTTACTCCTTCAAGGTTCCATGGCGCGCTCAGTCCTGGCTTTTGTTTTACTTGGCATGGTTAGGCTTACTGGCCGGCCTGCTCCTTGACCTTTTTTTTTTTTTTTTTTTTTATTTTATATCGGATATCAGATAAGGTCACCCGATGCCAACTTCATTAAAGGCTGGAAGGTCTAACACCTGTGAAGTCTTCCTTTGACTAGATTCCTTTATAGGCTTCTTCACAACCTACTTTAGACTGGCAAAACGGGGACGGCTCCTGAAGGTTGACCTCACCGGGCCATCCTCAGGGCCACGTCTTTGTGGAACCTGTCTTTACCTGTGGGGACTTACCTGCCTTGACCAATGTTCTGATCGCTCCCCTTATTTCTTGCCTAGAAAACTGAGATGGACACATTTAGCTTCCTTTCTGCTTCACTGTGTTTTGTAAATCCTATTCCAGACCTAAACTTCGCTCCTATTGGGACTGCGTATTCAGTGCTTTCACAGGTCTCTCCTGCTTTGAAATGAACGCCAAGACATGCTTCACCACGACAGTCAAAGGATCCCAATTTATCTGTCCCAAATCCTCCTCTTCTGTGATGTCACAGACCATTTCCTGAATATCAGCCTAAGGACACAGATAGACCTTTGAATACCTATGAGGTTTCTCTTATTTAAGAACAAGCTGTAAGCTTTACCCTACTTCAATAACCTTAGGTAACAAGTTTGTTAAAAATCACGATGTCCCCCTATATTTAGCCACCTTACCCCATCAGTAATTGATTTTTTTTTTCCAATCGCCTAAGCTGTGCAGCTAAAAGCTTATCCTTGGCGCAAGTGGTCCCTCATATAGCTCAGCTTCCAGGACCACAGTACTATCTGCTTGGAGTCCTAATTACCAAACATTTGCAATCTATGCACCTAGTCAAGGAGTTCTTCATCAAATCTGCTGGCTTCCGTCGTAAATATTCAATAGCGAAGCTACCCAAGAGGACGTGAGTCTTGTTAGACTAGGGAGAACATTCTTTAAAGGACACGGATCGACTGCTCGTGACTCGACTGACCTTGGAGTCAAAGGGCCTACACATCATGGTCGGCAAAGGGAAACTACAACCAAGTTTCAGATGAAACCGTACTTGGAGCTCTGAGACACAAACCAGCCTGGAAACGTTAAGGTCCAAAGCAGTCACTCACGGCACTGTTCAGGGCTTTCGTCAGAACCGTCTTCACAATCGGGATCTCCGTCACACTGCCACCGGCTGGGGACACATTGGCCATTGTTGCAAACAAAGTCCGACTCGGCACATGTCTTCTTCACTACAAAAGTGTATTTGCAGGGTTAAAGTCGAAGTCACCCAAGAGCTTATATTCCCATGGGGGGTAAAAATGAATGATGGGTGCGTTGGCTTCTAACAATAAGGCTGAGTCAATTGGCTCTCAACTGACAGTGTCCAGGAGAACACTAGAAAAACCTATTTTCACTTTTCCAGAGGAGAAAGGGGCCCACTTGAGAGAGCTGGAGGGGACAGAAGGCATGGTAAGGTTGCTCATTACCTGACAGCTCAGGGATACCTCCTAATGAACTTCTTGCAAGTTTCATATTGTTGAGTGTAAGTCATAGTTTCATGCTTTTATGCATTTCTTCCAAGTCATTCAAATAACCTCCTAAGGTTTAAAAGCCAAACATTCCATCCTATGACTGGATCACAGTACAATTGTTCTAGGGGCTTCTCTAAACAGCCCACGGGTTTAGTGTAGAGTTGGGACCCGCTTCAGGACTGAATATTGTCACTCCTACAGGTCTGTTGGGGTAGAGGAACCCGCCCAGTAAGAAACAGAAAGCTTAAACACGAGGACAAAAGAAGTCACATTTAGAGTCCTAGAGACAGAGTAACATCGACTGACTGAAAGTCACCGAAGCCGCTGTGGAAGCTACCAGTCTCTTTGAGGCCTAGAGTGAAAGTCGCCTATAACAAGGTATCACGTGTGCTGTGAATTCCTACTAGGGCAGGACTTTTCTCCCAGAATTTTGGTGACTCAGGTTGTTGTCCAAAGAAGGAAAATCTCAGGAGGAAGGGGACACTGTTAAATACCAGGAAGATAAGCATAAACCTGGACTCTCTTAAACCAGCCGGGTGGCTTGGTCACCTTCTCCACAAGGGAGTCAGAGAGAAAGAAGGAATCTCAATAAGCAGCCACACAGGGTGTTCTAGGCTCATCCTTCCCAGGCTGTGTTGTTCTTCTCTCATGTGCCTATACTTTCTACCTAAATTTCCAGTTTAAGATCTTCTTCTCTAACAAATATTCTGTACTGGTAAATCAGCGCAAACCCAATTAATTTGCTAAAAACTTGAAAGGGACTGCTTCAGGTCCAGGGTTTGAGCTGCATACAACTTGCAGGGTGTAGGGGACGCTAAAGTACAGGGCCGCTCTCGTTTCGCCTCAGACACCGTGCGGCAGGGGATATCGTGACTACGGTCAATTCTGAGAACTCACATTGTGGTGATGAATCATGATGATCTGAAAAGGATTATTCATCTCCTTGAATTGTGTAGCCAAGGAAACAAGAAAAGCCACATTGGCTCTTGGATTCGCACCTGTTTGTAAAATCCCTGAAATACTCAAACCCCAGTATTAACGGTGAAGGCCATATCCAGGGCCCATGTGCTCCCGCGCGTGTAGGAATGTGCTAGAACGTCCGTAGAGCTGCTTGCTGCAATTCGACCTGTGATGATCCTCAGGAAGAGGAGGCAGGAAATGGCTTTAAGGAGACCACACTGGTTTGAAGACAGATTAAAATGGTACAGGGATGGGCAAGAGGGGCAACTCTGCAAAGTGTGATGGCAAAAGATAAACAGGGACAGACAAATTGCTTGAGTTTGTCTCTCTCCATTCTGAACACAGTCTGGGAGGGTCAAGAAAGGCTGTTGGAATGGGACCTGAAGAGGTGGATAGAGATTCAGGTGTGCCACCGGGAAGGAGGACTACCTGTTTCCTCCTCGGAGAGCTGAAGTTACTGATTAATCAGATCAGCCCAACACTTGTAAAACAATGAGTTACTGGGACCCACGGAAGCACCTGGCTTCTGGAGTCTCCGCTTCAACTGACTGAAAATGCTGGTCGACACGTGGAAAGAAACAGCCCTGCTGAAATTGCAACCAAGTTCAGCATCAAGAGGCTGGATAGGAAGAATACTACAAGGCTTTCTGAGTTTTAAGCATTTCTACTGCCTTTTTCTTCCAGGGAGGAAGATCTCAAAACAAGCATTCAGAGCTTCCCTGAGCAGGGCTCCCATGTGCCTTCTCTACCTTCAGAACCACGAGGCAGAGACCAATTCTGGCCAAGGATATATTTAATTTTTGCCACCTCATGTGAATGTGAGTGATAACTACATCTACCTCCTCAAATCTTCCCAATCTTCCTGCTGTGTGTCTGGAAGTTATTGAGGTGGAGACTATTTTTAGGAAAAGCCAGTGGTGACCCCTAAGAGGCCCCAGGCTAGGTGCTACCAAGTTAGATGGTAAAAGGAGGCTTCTGGAAAGAACAATGAAAGACAAAGAACAATGGGTCTTGCCAAATATACATTTGGGAATGCAGGAAGAATTGTTACTTTCCAAAAGAAGAGTTGCCAAGAGTGAGTCCTTGCAGGGAGATACTTCGTGAAGGATTTATATCACCTACGTAACCTAGCAGTGGCAAGAACTCCATGTCTTGTAGGATAGACTAAAATCCCAGTGTTACGGTGTAAATAGAGGCACATTGATGCCAGGAAGATTCTTGGTCCTGAGACTGGAGATGAGTTTCTTTCCTGAGACTAGAAAGGACTTTCTGTTGTTTCCAAATGAGCTGCAAGTCCCTATTTCGATGTACAAACACCTATGCTATTGCTCGGCGAGCTCAAGCATAAGATCGTCTGCCATGATGCTTAGGCTATGCCATTTTTGTAATGATGCATGAAAAAGCAGAGAAAGGCATAACGAGATGGCAATTGATGCAATCTACATTTGGCTTCTATTTTTCTTGTGTGTTTCTAATTTGTACAGTGGACATGTGTATATAACATCTTTTAAGAGGCAAATGACAGTGTTGTCCCCGGCATTCGTACACAACATCGTTTCAGGATTTTTACACCACAGAACAAAGGGATCAAAAAGCAAACTGGGGCATATATTCAGGGTACCTCCGTGCCACCTTGATACGTATTTCTCCGCTGTGGTGGCTCCACACGAGGGTACACAGATTGCATAGGGGCATTTCTCACAATGATCTTTGGATAGATGCTGATCAATGCTTATGATGGTATATCCCCACTTTCCTGGGGAAAGACTGTCTTCCACTCTGCTTAACGCTTTAGAATTACCAGCTGTGGTAGGCAGAGAATTAAAAAAAAAAAAAAAATCCTTATCTGATCTATGATCTGCACTGGCCTGTATTTTCTATGCCAGGAGTTTATTAACCTTATAAAACCTTAGGGGATTTCTTACTGCTCATGGCTTGCTTAATTTTCAGGGGTGGGGATCAGAGCCATTTGAGAATTAAATAAAAGGAAGTCTGTTCCAAGCAAGCTTCTGTCTGTCTCTGCTTCGGGTCCTGGGGTCCCCTCTCCTTGTTTCCTCTGCCACCTGTTTGCTTGATCTGCAAACAGGTCCTGTCATTTGAAAGCACCTCCACTTTATCTTCCACGTCCCACACTCAGGTTGATAGCCCCATGTCAAACATTCAACTATATTCCTCTAGACCAGGACGTATAGACTCTTTGGAGTTTTTATATATTTTATAAATATTTTTATTATTATATTTTATATTTAATATTATATTTAACATATATGATACATATTAAATATATATTGAATATATTTATATTTATTAAATAAAAATAAAATATACTAAAATACATAATTTTTAATATATTTTTTAAAAAGTTAATTTATTTTGAGAGGGAGAGAGAGTGCATGAGCAGGAGAGGTGCAGAGAGAATTCCAAGCAAGCTCCGTGCTGTCAGCGCAGAGCCTGATGCAGGGCTCAAACTCATGAACCTCGAGATGATGACCTGAGTTGAGATTAAGAGCCGGATTCTTAACTGAGCCCCTCAGGCACCCTATTTATTTATTTAGCATTCAATCAATATAGTTCAGGGCAATTCTTAGCCATGGATCATAGTTTCCGAATCTCAATACATTTAGAAAGAGCATCACGGTAAATGCATGTGTCCTCGTGGGGAGGCCAGTGATGCTGTCAGGCACTTTACTTACCACAGTTCTTTTCATCGCTGCCATCGGCACAGTCCTCGTCCCCATCACATTTCCACAACAACGTGATACAGCGGCCATTTGTGCACTGGAATTGGGATGGTTCACATTTGGCTTTTCTTCCTAAAATCAGGAGGGAGCGCTTAGCTAAGCTGGGATACAAGTGTGGTAATTCAGACATGCAAGTTACCCCAAAACCTGTGGATAGGGTCCTTCTTGGAGGGGCAGCTGCAGACTCGTCAGGTAGAACATTCTAGGGGCCAGGGTGGGGTGGGCACTGAAGCAACGACTGACTGCGACTGAGTTCTTAGCTGGGCACATGCCATCTGGGGAAGACTAGATTTCCCAGCCTGTCTTGCAGTGAGGCATAGCCATGGATGGGGCTAAGGTCTGGCTACTGGAATATCAACAGAAATAGTAAATAGGACTTCTGGGAACTGTCCTCGAAGGGATAGGGATCCCATCTTCCTGCCCATTTTTCCTTTCTGGCTCGTGAAAAGTGGCCCTGGTGTCTGCAGTCGTGATCCTGGGCTAATGGAGCCAGACCAAAAAAGCAGCAACCTGGATTGTCCAGAAAACACGGGGAGTGCGGTCGGGCTTCACCTGCCTCTAGCTTTGTTTTCCCTCCTTTAACTCATTCCTGTAGCTATAATCACACAGCCAAATCCTAATCCATTAATAGCATTTCTTGGCCATATTCTATACTGTGATTCACAGAGGATGCCCCTTATTACAAGCAGACTGAGGGAGATTTAGAAGGGGTAGCAAGGAGGGGACAGAATAGAGGTTTAGTACATGGCTCTTCATCTTAGGATTTGAGGTCTAATTAGAAAAAAGACAAGCTTACAAAATGGCTCAAAGACAAAGATCAAGAAGGTACAGTTGAGAGGTGAAGAGATCCTTTTTAGTGACGGGGGCGGGGAAGGGCGTGTAGAACCACAGACCTGGAGTCTATTTCTCTGAATCTCCGTTTTCTGATGGGTATTGACTTCACACAGTGGTATACACTCATACTTGTAAGTAGAGGGTCTTTTTTTTTTTTTTTTTTTGCCTGGCATGGGACAGCTAGCATTCAGGTGTTTCCTACCATTATCATGTCTGTCCTTCTGGAGGATGCGATTTCTTTGAGCTCAAAGGCAAGGATCTGGTTGTTTAATGCAAGTATATACTGCAAAGAGGCAAGAAGACGAGAGGTGCCCCGTGGCTCGTACAGATTACTTAGGGAGGCCTTCCAGGCAGAAAGCCCTCCGATGCCCTGCCACCTTTCAGTATCTGCAGCTGTGGCGTTGCTGGCCTGAGAGCAGATGGGACAGTGCCAAGCACAGACTAGAACTCTTGTGCTGAGTACACAATACTCTCCTTGGCCTCCCTGCGTTCGGTTCCTCCCCACTGTCCGGGGGCATTCTAGACCCGCGTGGCTAATTCCCTGGCAGTCACGAATTTTGGTCCAAGTCAGCTTTGCCCTATGAATGTACATTCTTAGCTACTAAATGTATCGGTAGCTATATGTGCCATTCTGTTGTCAAGGGTCTAGCTAAGCGGGGCCCCAGCTACAAAGCAGTGTGGTTTGATGGCGTTCCCTACCTGTGTTTCATACTATGTGTTCATTCCACAAGTAGGTTATTGGGGGTAAGATGTCAGGGATTCAGAACGGTAGGTGTTGGGGTGCCTGGGTGGCTCAGTCTGTTAAGCGTCTGACTTTGGCTCAGGTCACGGTCTCAGGATTCGTGGGTTCGAGCCCCACGTTGGGCTCCCTGCTGACAGCTCGGAGCCTGGAGCCTGCTTCGGGTTCTGTGTTTCCCTCTCTCCCTGCCCCTCCCCTGCTCCTGGTCTGTCTGTCTGTCTCTCTCTCTCAAAAATAAATAAATATATATTTTTTAAAAAGTTAAACAAAATAAGGGTAGATGTTGTTGCCAGGAAGTGGCACCTGCTGATTTTTATACTGCTAACCGATTTGGAGTGGCTGCCTCCCCCGCCACCGGGCATATAGTCTCGATAGATTGTGACTGTTCTCAGTGCTGCTCTAGGGGCCGCTGGCTTCAGTTCTCTGTCCCCACGACTTCTGAGGGCTATAGGACTGGTCAGGATCTACTTAGAGTACTCTGTGAAAAGCAGACAAAGAACAGTCAGTCATCAGAGAACATCGATAGAAATATGGTTGGGAAGACCAGTCAGGTTGCCATGAGGACGCTGTGGAGACGGGAAGGCTCTGAATTTGTTTCTCAAGGTTTTAGTGCCAAAGGTTGTTGAGTCAAAATGAGCCAAAAACTCAGACATGGATATCTACAGCGCCCAAAAGGTAACCGCACAATCAGGCTTGGACGGGGAGAAGAAAGTAGGTGTCAAATGTCACTTTTCCGAGGGCGAGGTACTGAAAGATCGTGACAGTGAGTTTGGAAGCCGCAGAGTACATGGACACCCAAGCTGGCCAGGGATGCAGGACAGGCACGCAGTACAGTAAGGCTGGCGTTGGGTTCACTGGCACCTTTAAGGAGGGTCTCTGAACACAGCTGTAGCCAACAGTCCTAAGTGACACTAAAATTCCAGCAACGCTGCTTTAAGGGCAGATCCTGAGCAGACTCTGGACAGACATTAGCCTTTTCTTTTTTAAGTTTGTTTGTTTGTTTGTTTATTTATTTTGAGAGAGAGAGAGAGCGCACGAGTGAGTGCACGGGGGCAGGGAGAGAGGGAGACAGAATCCCAAGCAGGCTCCACACTGCCTGTGCAGAGCCCCCACGCGGGGCTCGAACTCACGAACTGTGATACCATGACCTGAGCTGACACCAGGAGTCATAACTGTTTTCTTCGTGTGTATTCCAAGTCCGTAAGACAAACAGAAGTTTACTTTCTACCTTTTGTGATCTCAGATATCTCTACTTCATCCAAGCTTCTGCCCGACTGTCATAAAAGTATGTTTTGCTGGGACACACACAAGATTCTCCATTACCATGGGGGTTAGATGTGGAGACAAGCTATTGACTGTTGCTGCTTGTTTAAAAGGGGAGCAGGGTCGGGGTGGGGGTGGGTAAGGCTGGCTGGCTGCCTTATAAAGGATGCCTTCTTTAAAGAGAGGTGAGTAAAGACCTTAAGTCTTTTTGGCCATGCCTCAGTTTCTTGTTATCTAAGCACTCAGTTGTGAGAGATGCCTCCTGGGCAGGAACTCCTCCCGGTTCGGTTTAATCCCCTGCCTCGTGCACAGCAACCAGGGCTTTGACGCCAGAATCTCGACTGCTGTGACCTCAGCCAGGCTGCAGGGCTGTGGTTCTTCTGTCCAGGTTTCAGAAAGATTCTCCCTCACCCGTCTGGTGCTCAGCTGGCAATGTGGCCGTACACAGCTCCAGGAGAACCGAAAGCACAAAACAAGTTAAGAAGCTTTTGGTTTCCAAAGCTTTTGGGGGATTACAGGATTGTGGACCTGTAGTCTATTTTCATCCATGACAGTTAAGTCTCAGGTTCAGCATTAGTCTTGCATAAAGCGAATGGGTTGAGCTTGCAATCATCTATACCCAAGGTGCTTTTAATTCTTAGGCTAAGGCCAGCGATGCCTCAAAAAATAACCCTGTAAGTAGAGGCTCTAGACATCTGTATCCCAGCATCTCTTAGCTCAGAAAGGAGAACAGTTGGAGTAAATGTGTTTTTTGGCAGGTTCCTCAAAGCCATGAGGTTTCATGGGAATGCCTTAGCACCAAAAGGGTGGATGAACCAGGGAGAAAGGCCATGACCGTGGGGAACCTGGTCACGAACCAGGGGAATCCACCTGTTTCCACCGGGAAGGCTTTCTTTTCAACACAGGAGTTTTGTGTTTAAGGATTTAAAAAGGGCTCTTTCTGTTGCTTTAAGACCTCAAACTGTTGGCCTACATCTGGGTTTTCTTTTAGCTCTGCTACTTAAGAATGAATACCCCTCCCCTTTTGGGTCAGTGGGTAGGAAGTCACTTGTACGTAGCCACCTATGGACCTAGTCACAGCTGTTTGCATTATCGTGTCATGAACGAAGGCCCAGAAGTGTCTGTCAAAGGCTAACTGCCTAACTCTGTCACTCACACACATGGAATCAGACCCTGCAAACTTAGTTCAAGGCACCCTTGTCCCAGGAACCTCGTTTACCTAAAGAGTGAATGCTGCTTCCCAGACAGGTTGGCAATTGACTGGCTCCAAGAAATTCAGAGTTTTAAATGCCTATAGAAGTCGATCTGCTGTTGTCTAACTTTCCCCGCAAAGGTTAACAGGGAAGAACAGTATGGAAGCTTCATTGAACTGTACAGATCTCACAGCAAATACAAACCATTCAACGTGGGCTACGCATTTCCCAAGAGGGCTCCGGGCGGCCCTAAGTGCAGAGGGGTTTCTGAGTATCGGGCTCAGGTGTGAATTTGAACCTGCACCAGGGGGCTCAGGCTGTCACTGTGCTGGGACCAGCAGGGCCAAGCATTCAGATGTCTCTCTTTCTCTCTCTCTCTCTCTCTCTCATTGCTGGAGCACATGGGTGTTATCTACAGGAATTTCTTGAGTCCATTTGTTTTGCCACTTCTGGGACCTCCGAGGGCATTTATTTTTAGTCCCGCTCACTTTCGCTGCTACTTTAATGCCAATCTTTCTATTTACAGGCTAAAACTCCTCTCAGGACAAGCTGACTTCTGAGTCAGCAAAGCAGTTTTCTCTCGAGGGAGAGGAGGCTAGTTAGTGACAGGAAGTCAGGAAAACAGCCTGAGTGTCAGGCACAAAGGTTGTGTCCCTGCCCTCGAGTCAGCCTCTAAAGCACTTGCCGTAACCAGTGAAAAACTGTTAAATACGTAGGGTAATCCTTCTCATTCACTGAAACAAGTGAATCTTACAGTCCCACTGACTGTTTTTCCATTGACATTAGATTCAGATAATCTCAGGAACTGTGGGTAAATAATTTTTTAAACATTGTTTGCTAAACGCAGCTCTAAGACTTTAGTCTTTTAATTCAGGTAGATTCTGCATCGTATACTTTGAACGTTACGATGCCCCATCTATGTATCAGGAAACCTGTCCACAGAAGGGGGGGGAAGTACAGCCCTTGGGTGGTATGAGAATTTGAACCCGGGCATTCTGTCTCCAGACACTAACCATGCCCACAATCTAAAACACCTAACTCAGGACTACTTCCCGCTAGAATATTTCTGTTGATTTTTGGCGACTCAGGTAGTGGAGTCAGTTGAAAGCAATCCAGAATTAGGCAGTCTCACCTGTCCGGATGACACTATCCTAACACAGTCTTATTGTTGAGGGATGGTCTTCCATCCCTCCCCCATTTTCATTTAAAAAGAAAAAGCTGCTAGTGTATCTTCAGCGATGTGGGAGGGGGGTTTCTACAAGGACTACAGAGCTTGGTTCTTGTCTAGGGCACATTGGCCGAGTCGCGGCATATTGGGGAGCTATTAGTTTCTGTGGCGGGTGGACAGCTACGTCAGCACAAGAGTTTCAAATGCACTGGGAGCAGAGCAGGGCCCACGCTTGCATTTCTGAGTTTCCAGACAGAACTGGTGTTGCTGGGCCCTGATCACACTCGGAAATCATTCCCTCAAGGTTAGGAGGCTAAGATTCCACCACAGCAGAAGGGACTATGTCATTTTAGGGATTGGACTGCACATCTCTTGCCCCCATAAGCTGTCCTGCCCATCACTGGATGGACACAGGTGACAAATGCTGGTCTTAAGGCTGACAGTATGGTGACAACCTGAGGCAGGCCAAACTCAGTCAAGATGCCTTAACAGCCATGCACCATAAATAAGTTCTAAAGTCTCTCTTCTCTTCCCCAGGAGCCCTATTCTTGAGGGGCTCCCTCCCTTGCTCGAAACCAGTGGTCTGGTAGGCAGCCCCGGTTCTTGTCCCCTGATGTTTTGCCATCAGGCCCTGGCCCTGTCCAGGCTCTCATCCCTTACTTGATGTAAATTCCTCTCCAGTTTCTCTGCCTCGGGTTGCCACAGTCTCCATCCAAATCGCCATGGCGATTCAAGCAGCCTAGAGTGGCCTGAAAAGCCAAGGGTCGTATCGCTTCTAGGCTTCTCACTGGCTCTAGGGCTGAGCCTTGCTCCCTCCCTACTTCACCCAACTTTTCCCTCTTGGTTCCCACCAGTCACCTGCTGTGAGTACACCCAGGGACCCACCCCCTTCCCCAGGCCTGTGTCTGCACCGTTACTCATGGTATTCCCATCCACTTATCCACTGGATAAGTGTGCACAGAGGTCTGCCCTTGAATGAGGCCCTCAGGTCCTCTCTTGACCAACCAGGTGAGGTCTGGCTGCTTCGCCATGGTCCCCTGTGCCTGTCACACGGCTGTCGCGTACTGGGAATACTTGCCCTACCTGCCTGTTTGCATCTCTATATCTTCTAGGCCCGTTAAGAAGGGCCTAGAATTTGTAACTTGGGACCAGGTTCCTGACCTCTAAAGATTCTTTGGGCACTGATGAGTATTCCTAGGTGGAGAGGCTCTATGCTATAAAATCCACTCTTCCCTCTGCCTGTGGGCGTACCGTCACCTCATCTTTGTGCCACTTGATTACCTAAAAACTGTGCGCTTTCCACACTGATCTGCCAGGGGGAGTGTGTCAGTGAGGGTACGTCGGCCTCATTTCCCTGTGAGTAGCAAGCTTCCAAGACCCAGGGAAACGGTAGTAGCAGCTAACTGGTAAAGTTAGAAATTTGATGTAGGGGACCCGGATTTCACTTTGGACATGTTTTGGTGCTCTTTGGTCACGTTGGTAGCAACCCACTCTTGCTCGAATCTCATCACTTTTGTAAGAACATCTGCAGAGGTGGAATAGTGTCTGGCTTGGTCAGATTCAAGTCTAAGTGCTTGGGGACGATTGGGAAAACATAGGCTATCACACACGTAGTGGGGGAGAACTCCTGTGACCTTTGGCTGCTATCTGCCTGTTGTATGATTAAGCCCTTAATACGGATCTGCTCACTTCTCTCCAGAGCTTGTAGTCCAGACTGTCTTTGGAACATTGATTTTCTTTTTTTAAATTTTTTTTTAACGTTTATTTTCATTTTTGAGAGACAGAGAGACAGAGCCTGAGTGGGGGAGGGGCAGAGAGAGACGGAGACACAGAATCCAAAGCAGGCTCCAGGCTCTGAGCTGTCAGCACAGAGCCCGACGCGGGGCTCGAACCTACCAACTGTAAGATCATGACCTGAGCTGAAGTCAGATGCTTTACTGACTGAGCCACCCAGGTGCCCCTGGAGCATTGATCTTCTGATCTGACTTCCCCACTAGACCAAATGCCATGAAAGAAAGGACCAAGTCCGTAGTTACTGTGTCCACCCCCCACCCCCATGCCCTGGCCATGCCTGGTGGTGCTCAGTAGATGGATGTCCAGTGGTTGTAAGCAGAAGTACAAGGGACGCCAGCGTGAATCTACCACCTACTCAGGGAACCTGCAGATGAGTTAATAAGTCAGGTCTTGGGAAGGCTTCTTAGAAACACGAAAGACTAGGGGCTGTCTACAACTCAACAGTATTTGGTGGGAAGAATTAAGTGGTAACACGTGAGGTAATTTGCAAGTGTATTTAGGGGAAGTGTGAGGTTATAACATCCGAACCGGGAAGCAATTTGCAAACGTTGTCTATCAGCAAGGTTTTATCATCTCCTTTGCTAGGCAAGTTGCAAGCCCGGCCCCATCCCCTACCACCAAAAGCATATACATAAATGGCTATATGCATAAAGGCTCCTAGCCAGGAGGGCCAACCCAGAAGATCTGAGTTGGTGGCAAAATCATCCACTCCAGCCAGTGGTCCCCATCTTCTAGTTTCTGCCCCCAAAGTTACCTTTTAAAAACAAGAGCGTGCATGCCCTTCCCTAACTCTATCCACCCGTGGAACATTTTTAAAATACAAAAAAGTCAAAGGCTCTCCAAGCAAACATTAATCACCCCCCTCTTTTTTTTTTTTTTTTTTGCATAATCTCTGTACTAAGTCTCCCAGCACCCAGCAGGCATCCTTGTGCTTAATTTAGGGCCCCCATATAACCAGCAGGCCTAAGCTTTCCCGGAACACATCGCACAAAGGAAAAAATAGGCTAACTTGAAGGTATCACCTGCCCTCTCAGGGCGTTGCTGCTGCGGGGCTAGTGTATCTAACCAGGTGGCATTAGCCATGCTTAGAGCTTTTACTGCTAAGTCAACAAAACAGGTTAGCCAAGGGACACCAATTCATATTGAAAAGGGCAGAGTGAAATGATCCAGCAAGATTTCTGCTACAGTGAAGTCTGCAAACTAAAAAGCGATCAGTCCTCCAATTTCCTAGCTAAAAATTCTTCAGCTGGGGAGAGGGGGAAAAAATGTCCCTGGACCACTTCTGCTCAAAAGATACATCTCCTCTGTCACCTCTGCAGAAGGTATTTTGGGGCCCTTTGTCTTGGAAGTGGTCTTCATGCTATGCCCTGAGAACTCTCTTGAGATTGACTTAAAGTAGAAGGGAACACACTCGACCATGCTGAGTCTATCAACTAACCATCTAGAGAGAGGCACACCCTGAACAGCTCTCCTAAGGCAGGTACATGTATCATAAACATCATTACAGACCTTATCACCGCCCTTTGAGGCATTTAATGTCTTCTAGGCTAGTAGGTGAAGGTGGCTTTCCAAAGAAAGGTCAGTAGCCACAGTAAACGTAATTATGACTTGACATAAAACAGGTAACCACCTACCCTTGATCGTTCTTCTTTCTACCAAAAAGGACAGCTTCACTCACGTTCTGTGAGAAATGGAAAACGCTCTAGATATTTAATCTGAGGTACCTATTTACCTATGCTGTGCTCTGAGTCTTCCCATCTTTGGCTCAAAACGCAAAGCCATGTGCCTGAGAGCTGCCTACTCCCTTGATCTTATGGCCATGTTTGAGGAGTTCTCGTGGTCTTATCAGTTTGATACTTGTGGAGTAAAAGGGGCTTGGAACTACTTTTCATCGCGTCTCGAGCAGTAGGTGGTAGTAAAACTGCTCCCGTGAAATCAAATTGATGATTATTTGACTTTACGAAAGGCAGAAACACTTCAATCAGGACTTCTTCAAAGCAAGCGGACTGCCGTGCCCTTACTACCTTTGCTTATTGTGGTAAAGTCTCAACAGTTGGCTGCACTTGGCCTTTACGCAGGCATCAGGCATCTGGGGCCTCAGGCTGGAAAAGGAAAGAATCCTAACAACACAGGACAGACATTACAGCTAAATGTCACATGGAGTAGCAACAGGCCGCTGCCCGGAAGGGAGGTGCTCCGGCTTGAGGAAGCTGTCACTTGCCTGGTGATCCTCCTTAAGGAGTCCAGACTCACATGTTCATTCCTCGGCCTGAGGCTCGTGATCGCCGTGACACTTTCCCGCGGTGCTACAGGCTGGCTTCAGTGTATTTGCTCCTTGCCCTCCAGGTCTCCTCTTACTGCCGGCTTCACCAACCGACTCCCAAAGTTAGAGAAGTTTCTGGCTACTCATTTTCCTGGTTGCTGGCCACATCTGAATACCCCTCCTAACACCTTGGTTCTTCCAAACTCTGGCTTGAAAATGTGGTACCCCACAGCCTAATCCTGAGCACCTGGGCTGGAGGAACACGTGCTAAAACTCCCAGGTGTCTGCCATCAGGCATACTACACTACTGAACTTCAACCTCTCTTGTTGGCCTAAGTTCCAGGCCAGGATATCAGGACACAGCTGCCCATCCCCCATCCTAGAATATTTTATATGGCTACCGTGAGCATGTATGGATGTGGGGAGGATTTGGGAAGAAGGGATGTAGAGAAAACGGCCAAAAGCTGGCCCATATGGCCTGGGACTTTGAACTTCAGACAGGAGCCAGTCTGGGTTGGCTTGGGATCCATTCCTCCTTCGGCCAACCCCGGATTCTATCCACGTGAAAAATGATGTGCCTCTCTTCCTTGGAAGAATTTAAGTCTTGAACGGGCTCCTACTTTTCACTACTCATGGCACCACACGTGTTTCACACGTGGACGTAGGGGAGCCAAGGTGACCCTCACTTGCCTCTTCCAAGGTGAACATAGAGCTTCAGCTAACCCATCTCAGCAGTTCAAGTGCATCCCCAGCTTCCTGTAGGATAAAGTTAACCCCACATGGAAAGCTATCACATGTTAAATTAAAAGAATAGGAACAGAACATGCACCAAAAATGAATCTTTCTCCCACCTCCTGGCCGGTTAGCAATAGTTTCTGGCATCTCAGTCTTTCGAGATGTTACGGAAAGTATAATGCACGGCACTATTGTGAGAAATCGTTGAATAAGTTGGGATTGCTCATCCATTAATGATTCATGTTCCAGTCTGCAAATTCTTGTAGGCAGGACTTTTCCAGGCTCTTAACGTGTGTGGCACATTAGAGGCTATCTCCAGGACTCGCCTTTTTCAAGGGGAAAGCATTTCAGCGAACAGTCCGGGGGAGCCTGTCGGGTCTTGTACATTCCCTTAAAGATAATACTCCTCTGGCTGCTGTACGCAGAGACATGTGACCAACCCAAACGTGCTCGGGCGGCCAGCCAATCGCGGAGGGCAGAAAAGCCCGTCCCTGCTTCACATGCTCGCTCGGGACAGCTGGACCAAAGGGCAGGGGGGCGGTCGGAGGCTTGAAGCCCCCACGTACTGCCCTGCCGGAAAGAGGCTGCTTGACAGCACACTGTAAAGTTGGCTCACTTTAGGAGACACGTGACTGCAGGCAGGCCGGCCTCCTAGGCCACCGGGCTGCAGGAGCTAGGGACTCTGAAATGGGTATTCGGGACGGGGGCACCTTCCTGCCCCACTGCCGTAGAGCTGGCCAGCAAGCCCCGTGCTGTCCTGTCAAGATCACTCCGGGGACCCGCCAGGCTTCCCACGGAATCCTTAGAAGGGCTTGCTGTCGCCTGCCCAGCAAAGTTGTGCGGCTCCAAGCGGAGCGTGGCTGAGCACAGGGCTCCGGGGCCCAGTGCGGCAGACCCTGGGGACTCCACGGCCGTCACCACCGCCACTCGCGCTACTCCCTTTGATCTATTGTTTGGAATGAAGGCTAATTACACAGTCACCAGATTAGGGCTCAATTCCTCTCGAGGAAATCTCACCGGGAACCAAGAGCAGCAAACTAACCTGATTAAGTCTTCGTTCCTCTCCCCTCCCCCGTTCAGCTGTACGCGAGACCCGAGAGGTTTACAAACACTGCGCGAAGGGGAGCGAGCCGGGGAGGAACACCCGGTGGGGAGTCCTATTTGAACCCGTACTCCAGAGCGACCACCGGGCGCCGGGGGAGTCGCAGTCCGGGTGAGCAGGCTGTGCATTTGTAGTGGCTCCCCCGGAGCCCGCCCGCTGCCGCCCATTGAACGTGCGCCCGCTCCCCGCCGCCGCCAGGGTCTCGCTGCTGGGACCTGCACCCGGCGCCCAGCGTCCCCGCACGCGCCCACCTGCGTCCATCGCCCACTCACCCCCCCCCCCCCGCCCCACCACCTCAAGTCCCAGGAGCGCGTCCCCGGTTCCCGAGCGCGTCTCGGCCCGACCCGGCCCTCTGCCTCCTTCCTAACACTCCGCCTGGCAGACAGAACCATTGTTCAGTGGCTCAGAAGCCCACATTCCCCAGCCCCGACCAAGCAGGGTGAAAAACGAGGCAAAGCAGTGGCTCTGGGGGAGACAGTGTTAGGGAATGAAGAGTTCAGGCCAGGCTTTAGGATACCCCAAATCCCGCTGTCCGCCCGTCCCCCCCCCCCCCCCCCCCAAGCCCGGCTCCCCGTAGCCGCGGCGATGACAGTCGGCTCAGAGGCGCCACCAGGGTTGGGAGGGAAAGAAGGCGAGCTGAGCGGAGAGGCGCCTCCTAGGAGGGGGGTGGGCAAAAGGAGACCCGGGCCTCGCCCCCCCCCCCCCCCCTACTGGCGCCCAGGCTGGGTCCGGGCAGCCAGCGGAGGGGCGCGTCCTCACTCACCCGCTCCGGTGGCGCGGCTCTCCCGGGGCACCCAGCACAGCGCGAGCAGCAGCCAGAGCGCCCAGCGCGCGGACGTGCCCATGGTGCCCGCCTGGATGGTGCCGCCGCTCGCTCCGCACAACAAGTTACCAGCCCTTCGCGAAGGAGGAAGGAGGTGGGGGCGGGGAGGGGGGAGGGGGGAGGAGGAGGGGAAGGAGTTAGCAAGGGGGAAAGGGAGCGGGGAAGAAGAGGGCACCCCCCCTCCCCTACAACTTGCACAATCTCCTCCCCACCAGCCACCCACCCACCCACCCACCTCCCCGGGCTGCAGCACCAGTGCAAGCCGAGCCGGCGGGCAGAAGATAATGCAGGCGCTGCAGAGGAGGGGAGGGTACAGGAGGGGAGGGGAAGGAGGGGGTGGGGTGGGGAGCCGAGAGCAGAGGAGCAAGGCAGAGGAGAGCGGAGCCGGCCGCGGAGCACCCACACTGGCGGCTGCCTCCGGAGCGCGGGGTGAGCTGCGAGGAGGGGGCAGGAGGGGGAGTGGTCAGCGAGGGGTGAGGGGGGTGTAAAGGGGTGGGGAGCGGCGGCTCCAGCCCTCCTTTCCCCTAGACGCGCTGCTTTTATAAGCTCCGGGCAGCCAGGTGCCTGCGCAGGGGGTGTGCGAGTCTGAGTGCGAGCGTGTGCGTGCGTGAGTGGCCGTGGCCGTGGCCGCCGCCGCCACCGGGACTGCTCCTGGGGCCCGGCGGCTCCGCGCGTCCGCCCGGGGCTCACGGGGGCCCGGGGCGGCCGCTGGTTGGCTCGCGCGCCGCCCTCGCCTCCAATCCCCGGTGCCTGCCCTAATTTCCTGATCCAGGGAACCTGCCGCCGCAGCAGCTGCACGCTCCCTGCGGTCGTTACTGTACCCTCCCGGCGGCCGGCGGCAGTAGTTAGCGCTGATGCAACGGCTGCTGCTGTTGCCATCGCCTTCCCGCTAACGGGGCTGGCCGCCCGGGGGGACTTGCGGCTTCCAAGGGCAACACGCATCTGTCTGTCTCTGTCTCTCTCTCTCTCTGTCTCTCTCTCTCTCTCCCCCCCCCTCCCCCCTCTCCTGCGCCCCAGAGAGGCTGGTACTCTAAGGCTGGTAGGTAGCGTCTTCCTCGGGCCTCCTGTCTCCACCCGAAAGTGACGGAGCCCCGGGGGTGGGGGGTCTCAACTGCACGCCGAGGTGCCATTTTCGCCAAAAGTGAAATGTGCCTTTAAGCGAGAGCGTGTGTGTGCGCGCGCGAGGGTGCGTGCGTTTGTGGTTTGTTCTCGGTAATGGAACGGGACTGAAATAACCCAGCCTGGGCGGACGGAATTTGCTAGCGCAGCCCTGCCTTCGCTCATCCACGATTATAGTTAATTGATAATTGCACAGAACGGTAGTTTGAGGGCCTGTAATTAAAAGCTTAACCTTTTCTTGTTTGGGGGAAGAGGGGAACCTGGGTTGGCGGTTCCTGATACACTTTGTAACATTCAATTATGAGGCTTAGGGAAAGAGAAAAAGGAAGTCAAGGCCAGGATTCCTTTTAAGGACTGATTCTTGTTTGGTGCCTGGCGGTACCTGAGCTTATGATTTGTTGTTTGGGGTGCTTCGTCTTTCTCGCACACTTTCCCTTGGTTGAGGTGCGGGGTCTGCTGTGGTCTTTTAAGCACTTCATAAGAGTTGCAGGGCATACCAAGCTATTTGGCTTTTAAGTTTTTATGTTGGATGACCCCACATTCACAGGTTTCGAGGGGATCTCATTCTAGCACGAGTCTCTTGGTGATCTGGTGGGCACTGCTTAGCTATATTCTCTTTGCCCCAGTGCTTCTGGACACTTGTCAAGGCTGGCCACCAGATGGGATGTTCGTTAGGAACTTCCTGTCTCCAGGAGATGGCCAGAGGGGAAAACTTCAGGTCAGGACACACTTTGCTGGGGCCAGAGGATGTCAGGGTGGTGACTGATCAGCCTTCAAGGGTTCCATCCTGTGTGTTGGTGGAGTGTGGCACTGTAGGGCTTTTTGCATGCTGTTTTGCCCAGCCTGTGCTTGCGCATTCCGCACGAACTGCAGCAGCCATACACATGGGGCATGTGAAACGGAATCCAAATTTGTTGTAGGCCGTTCAGCAGTGAAAACGCACGCAAGAGTTGTTGCCCTCGTGGGCATGAAGGTGTACAGCCTTTGGGGCACATCGTCTCCGGTATCCTCAGGGTTCTGAGAGACCGTCTGAGAGTGAGCTGTGTCACTTTCCAGAGGAAGAGATGAGTGGAAACGATATGGAAAAAGCGCCACGTTAATAAATAGTCATGTGGCTTGTTTCTAATAGTTTGCTCGGAGGTCAGTGCCTGGGTACCACGACCTAAACACGGGTATGATAGAGTGGGCTCACGGCTGACACACGTATTATGATTTCTGCCTCTCCAAGGGGTATAAATAAACCGCCGGTGAATTTAGCTGAGGCTCTGGGCTCCATCGTGGCGCTTTATTGTTGCTTCGAAAGGAAGCGTAACTCTTGGCTCTACCTCTGATTGGCTGTGCAGTGTAGGAAAATCACGGTGCCTCCCTGTGCCTGCCTTCTGCCTTGTAAACTGAAAACAAACCAGTCCACATAAAGTCAGAGTGCTCTCTGGTCTCAGGGACCAGCTTGCTGCAAAGCATCGATGGTTAGAAGAAAACAGCTATAAGAAGAAAGGAGTTTGACGAAGAGAGAAAAGGGCTGGATAACCAAGATGATGACGTTTATCACGAGTGGAGACTGGTGTGGTTGAACTAGCTGGTCTCAGAAGGGTTAACACCGCTAGCTCCAGGAGCCTTCAGGGAAATGCAGAGGCAGCCATTCACTCCCACAGTCCATCACATTCATTTTTTGTTGTTGTTGTTGTTGTTGAGACAACACACATCGGGCATCCTTGGCTCGTGGTCCCTGTGTTATGCGGTGGGCATATGGAGATGCCTCCCCAAGGAACTCAAGGTCTGCTGGGGAAGGCAGAGAAGCAGCAGCTCCAGCATCCTCGGCACAGCCCAAGGAATGCTCCAGGTGCTATAAGATGACAGGGGAAGAGTAGCTAATCTGGCTGGGGAACGAGCGTGTCCAACAAGGCTTTCCAGAGCAAGTGTCTTGGGGCTGAGTAGACGCATCATGTTTCTTCCATGTTTATTCCAGTTCTTAGGACTGCTGGGCACGTGCTGGGATCCCACCTTCCGGCTCCCCTGTTGGTTGGGCGGGACTGAAAGACGAATTTTGGCCAATTATTTGTGAGAAGGCACAGGGCGCCACTTGGGGACTGGAGCATTTCATGGTTTGCAGTGAGACCCCGTCTTTTGTCTGCCGTCTGATGACCAGAAATGCTCAAGCTAGGACTGCTTCGTGAACCCGATCTGTGGATGACTATGTGAGTAATTCTCTGCTGTCTATATGGGTCTGGCAGTGGTCACGTAGAGTAGAGGTCAGCAAATGGCCAGCGGCCTGCTTTTGGAGGGCTTAGGGATCTAAGAACAGTTTCTACATTTTTAAAAAAGGATTATACCAAAAACAACCACCCCCAAAACAACAAACGGACAAAACAAAGAAGAAAAATATGTAACAGAAACCCTATGTTGCTCGCAAAGCCTGAAATATTTGCCACCTGGGTCTCGGGAGAAGCATTAACTAGCATTAACCCTGGCTGACTCACTGGGAGAATGGAGAAGGAAGGTGGGGTTGAGCAAGTTAAGAAAAAGGCAAAAGAGAATCAGGTATTCAGGGCCATGCCAGGGATGCAGGATGTTTCAAGGGTGGGTTTCAAGCGGGCCAATGGGGTGAAAGAAGGCCGCGGAGGAAAGGTCAGGACTGGATTCTGTGGAGACCTGTACGTCATGGTGACTTTGCTCTCCATCCTGAAGGCCGTGGCGAGGTGATGGGCTTTTTTTTTTTTTTTTAACTTTAAATAACTATTTAAAATGATTTTACTTTAATTTAGTAAGTCATATAATTCACTAAGGAGTAATTATAAAATACAGAGGAAAAAAGTGTTTGAAACCTTACTCTGAGTATTGAGAGAGATTAACATATTCCATCTCTTAACTTTTAAAAATATATTTAACTTTATCCTCCGGGCACAAATTATATCGACATTCCTATCATCGGTACAGTTATGGCTCTCTTTATTTGCTAATTTACTTCTGTAAATATAAAAAAAAATATCCATGGGCCCACTGCTGCTCCCGAGTAGCAGAATATTGACAATAACACCTATCTATGGAGGTCATTCCCTGTGAACACATCTAGTCTACTGTTATTTTGAGTTTTGATTGGAGCCCTGATATCCAGTGCAGTCTAGAACGTTCACACTGGCAGTGGTATGAAGAATGACATATTTGGGAAGCAGGTAAGATGAGAAGAAGAACACTTAGGGGCCTTGGTAGTGAGGGGAATGTGTAAACAAGAGGAAGAAACTATTTTTGTGCTCATTCGTGTTCATATAATTTCTTTGTGAGATTTTTCTTTTTCTTTTTTCTTTTATTTTTCTTTAAAAAAATTTTTTTTAATGTTTATTTATTTTTGAGAGAGACAGAGACAGAATGCGAGTGGGTTGGGACAGAGAGAGAGGGAGACACAGAATCTGAAGCAGGCTCCAGGCTCTGAGCTGTCAGTACAGAGCCCGACGCGGGGCTCGAACTCACAAGCTGTGAGATCATGACCTGAGCTGAAGTCGGACACTCAACCGACTGAGCCACCCACATGCCCCAAGATTTTTCTTTTTCAAAAATTTTTTTAAATGTTTATTTTTGAGAGAGAGAGAGAGAGAGAGAGAGAGAGCGCGCGACCATGGGGGAGGGGCAGAGAGAGAAGGAAACACAGAATCCCAAGCAGACTCCAGGCTCTGAGCTTTCAGCACAGAACCAAGATGTGGGGCTCGAACCCACGAACTGAGAGAGCACAACCTGAGCTGAAGTTGGGCGCTTCCCTGACTGAGCCACCCAGGCGCCCCTGTGAGATTTTTCTCCTCAGTCCTTTGCTTGTATCTCTTAGAATGGAGTTTTCCAAAAACACATAATTCATGAGGCTCCCTAGCAATGGCGGCTGAAAGCGCAGGTTCCCAGATCCTCCCTTGGAGATCCTGACTCAGTGGATCCCAAGAGGGCCCAAGAGGGCCGTGTGTGTTATCTCAGTCCAGTTGATTCTTAGGATGGACTGTGGTTAAGAAACGTTGCTAGAGAATGTCTCCTTCGCTGCAATTTGAACAGCCAGGCAGCTTCACTGTTCTCAGATATGCATACATGTCTTTGTCCAATGTCTCCAGGGCTGGGAGGGTGGGGCCCCAGAAAATGCAAGTGCGAACATGGGACGTTTCCTTTTCTTTAAGCCCTGTGCACTAGCAAATAGGTGCAGCAGAAGGCATCCTCGAACTGATAGTTTGAAGCACTAATTACTGCCTTTTCTCCCCTGTAGCTGTGCCATAGGGAGAAGTGACGTAAACTTTCTCCCTTCAAAAGATTTTGTAACTTCTGGGGCCTCCGCCAGATCCTTTTCTGATCGAGTGACAAGCCAGTGACGTGCATGGGATTCACCCCACTCCAGGCTCTGTGAGCAGGGCCTGGTGGTCTAAACCCGTGGGCATGAACCCCAGCTTCTGTCAGAAATGACCCGGAGGTCTTATGAAAACATGGATTGCTGGGCCCCACCCCGGACTTGCTGTTTCAGCAGGTCTGGGACGGGGCCTGAAGATTTGTATTTGCAGCAAGTTCCCAGGTCATGCTGATGCCACTGGTCAGGGAACACACTTTGAGAACCAGTGTTCTAAACCCCTCAACATAACTTATCCCCCTCAGCCCCTGTGATTGATTCAGGGGCCTCAACCTGTCAACCCATGGCCTTCTGGCCACTCTGCTGGGATGCTTCAGCCCTAAGCATTTAACTCAGGCCTGTCTCCTTGCAGCGAAATGCAAGACTTTTCTTGGCTAGAAAGGCACCCTCTTTAGAGCAACGTGGTGGATGGACATTTGGCCGGAACGTGTACAGACATTGTGCCACCGTGAAGGAAGCCGGTTTGAAGGCCAGCCTGACTCACGGAGAAGAGGAGGCTGAGAAAATCAGAGAGACGGCCCTCAAACTTGACCCCCAGCCTGAGGCCAGTCTCCTGCAAGTTGTGATTCTGTAGGACTTCCCGCTTACCTGAGCCCGTAAATTCCCTTTGTTTGCATTAGACCTTTTGGATTGAGTTTTCACTTAGTAAGAAGTAACTGACTGACACAGGTGCCCTCTTTTTTTAAATTTTCTTAATGCTTATTTTTGTGAGAGAGACACAGTGTGAGTGGGGGAGGGGCAGAGAGGGAGACCCAGAATCCGAAGCAGGCTCCAGGCTCTGAGCTGTCAGCACAGAGCCCGACACGGGGCTTGAACCCACGAACTGTGAGATCTGAGCCGAAGTCAGACGCTTATCCGACTGAGCTGTCCAGGTGCCCCTCGAGGTGCCCTCTTAAAGGATGTAGTGGGCATCCTATAAAGCACTGGGCAAAACTCCATCCAGTGAAGGTAACTTGCCCATCCTGGAGGGAATTCAGAGGGTAGCGTACTAGGAAAGACTCTGCTAAAAGCTCCCTTCTTGTGCATCATGGTCAAGTCAGCTCCCCACCCCTCCCTCAACCCAAATCAAATGCTCAATGCCCCTACTGAGGATTACGTTCTCGCAAAACCACGTTAGAAATCCCAAGGCCGAATGCTGTTTTGCAGGCTGCTTTTGAACAATTTCAGAAAGTAAAAATGTACCCAAACTTGGTAAAGAGTTTATAGCCGGAGTAAAACTCCAAATAGGTGAGGATGAGGTTAGACCAGTGGTTCTCAACTGCCAGTCATCTTGTCCCCACGTCCCCTGCTCCCCCCACCTTCCCTCCACCCCCCAGAACATTTGGCAGTGTCTGGAGTTTTAGTTTTCATGCCTCTGGGACAGGTACTAATGACATACAGTGGATAGAGCCCAGGCTGCCGGTAGACAAACAGCCCACAAGGCACAGAACAGGCCCCCACAACAAAGAATGATCTGTCTGGTCCAAAATGTCAGTGGTGCCACGGCTGAGACATCCTGAGCTACCCAGAGAAGTCAGATGATTCTGTAATGTGCAGTATGTAATGAGTAGGGTCAGGGGACATTATTTGGAAATTGGATGGCTCGGTAGAAAGATGTTCTCTCTCTGAACAAAGAAAGCACGATTGGGGGTTTGTTTAGTAGAAAAACAGATGTGAATGCAGCATCAGAGGGCAGTAGGGGGATTTACCGACCTGGGAAAAGTAAAGTGAACCACACGAAGTTTATATTTCAAATTGAAGTAGACTAATATAGGACATCCACAGCCTGGTTGCATTGTGACACAGCTGTCCTGTATTTTCAGGGTTCGGGGTTTTGTTTTGCCTGTTTTTCAATCAAGGAACGAAGTGCTGGACCAGTTTTAAGTTTATTTTCCAGAAACTCTTGATATTTAATTCCTAAGATTCTGGCCTCGAATTTGATTGGTCTCATATGTTGTAACCACAGTTTATAGGAGGTTTTGGGACGTAGTGCAATAGCATTTAAAACACACGAGGGGCGCCTGGGTGGCTCAGTTGGTTAAGCGTCTGACTTCGGCTCAGGTCATGATCTCATGGTTTGTAGGTTCAAGCCCCGTGTCAGGCCCTGTGCTGACAGCTTGGAGCCTGGAGCCTGCTTTGGATTCTGTGTCTCCCTCTCTCTCTGTTCCTCCCCCGCTAGCACTCTGTCTCTCTCTCTCTCTCTCTCTCAAAAATAAAGATTAAAAAAAATAATAAAACACACATACACAGGGAGTTTCTAAGGAAATGGGGACTTTGTGGCTGCTATGGAGCCAGCTAAGCCTAAATGTTCATTAGGGCATAAGAATTTTAATCTGCAAGTTAGGAGTAATGCAGCAAGGTCTTTAAGTATCTATTTCATCACGATAATTCAATTTTTAAGCTTTTAGGAGTTTTGTGAAAGTGGATAGTTGAAGTATCTAATTTTCTTTCTTTTTTTTTTTTTTTTTAATTTTTTAAATGTTTATTTTTGAAAGAGAGCGAGAGACAGCCAGAGCACGAGTGGTGGATGGGGCAGAGAGAGAGGGAGACACAGAATCCAAAGTAGGCTCCAGGCTCTGAGCTGTCAGCACAGAGCCTGACGCGGGGCTCGAACTCACCAACAAATAGCAAGATCATGACCTGAGGCGAAGTTGAACGCTTACCTGACTGAGCCACCCAGGTGCCCCTAGCTACTATGTTTTTTAAGTTGCATTTATTTATTTTGAGAGACAGCATGAGCAGGGGAGGAGCAAAGAGAGAGAGGAAGACAGAATCCCAAGCAGGCTCTAAACTGCCAGCGTGGAGTCTGATGCGGGGCTCCAAACCATGAACCGTGAGATGGTGGCCTGAGCTGAAACCAAGAGTCAGGTGCTTAACCCCGAGCCACCCAGGCACCCTGAGCTGCTATTACTGATAATGACATTTCTTGTCAGCAGCAGCCTCCCCTCTGTAAAAGACATGGAAGCGATTGCAGGTGTGGGCCCTGGGGTGGGAAAAAGTGGGTGCAGTGGTCCTGCCCCCTTGCCTGCACATTCAGATCCCCTGGAGAGCTGGTCAGAATATCGACACTGAAGTTCTACCCTAGGCCAGTTGGGAAATGAAGTTTGGAAGTGGAGCTCAGGTGTGAGCTTCCTAGGCGACTGGCATTCTACGTGTGGATGCCTTGGAGTCGAGCCTGAAGCTGTAGGCTGGCCCAGGGCAGCGTAGAAGCACGGTGGGGTAGTTGCTGGAACAGGCTTCATCCTCAGGGAGACGGGAAAGTCGTGGCGGCCTGCTGCAGAAGGAACAAAGGCAAGTCCAGTGTTCCAGAATGTTCTCCCAGCCTTCCCTGTGCATCCTGCTCCCGGCCCTGACATCTCTCAGGCAGCTAGATGTGTCATCTGTAAGAGAGCCAAGGACCACGGGAGGTCAGAAGCTCTGCAGAGCCAGACGGTCAGGCACCCAGCTGGCGTCTACCTATCAGTGACGGATTACATATCACCGGTCTCAGGCCTGTATGAGTCAGTCTACCAACATGGATCTGCTGTGGGGCCAGCCACTTGCCAGGTGACAGGAGGGCAGTGGCCAGATAGCGATGTGGCTGCTGTTGGGGGTGAGTTGTTACTGTTGTGTTTGCTTTTTCTGCAGGAGCCAAAATTCAGGCTTGTTCAGTGGTAATTGACAGTCCTTTCTTCTAAGGAAGTTTCTCTCGGATTCGCTGCCAATAGGAAGTGTGTTATTCTTCACAGCACTGTAGCATTCATTTATCGAGTGCCCACTCAATTATGAGGCATGACAGAGTTTGCCATCTAAGAGAGGAAAGGCCACTTAATGATTCCTGGAGTCAGAAGTCGGGAATAAATGGATAGACAGATCAAAGACTTAAGGGGATTCCATTGTAATTGGAGGAGTACTTTTAGCAGGAGCTGAGCCCTCCCCTGAAATCTTTAAAGGAGCCCTGGAATAAATTGTGTGGGAGAGAAAGTATGGTTTTGAACATAAACGAATAATGATTTCAGCAGATCATCGGATAGGATCACAAAGTGCAGGCTGTGGCTTTGATAACTATGGTGGGAATACAATGAACACCTGCTAGAAACTGGAATTCCATCTTGCAATCTTAAGAATTATTTCCCCCCATCCCGGAGAAATGGAACTCTCTCGGAAGGTGTGTTTATTACAGCAGTTTTCTGGGCTGGGTCTGATTGTATTTCTGGATGGATGGTTCTTGTGTGGGAGGGAAATAGAATGCTTCAACCTTTGGGAGAGGCTTCCTTCTGGAGGTGAAGGATCGTTTTCGGTTACTGACCGATATGGAAGGATGATTGATGGTTAATGACCCCAATCACAGCTTGTTCCTGAGTTGGCTTGGCTTTGCCTTGGGAAGAAGGTAATGGAAGGCTATTTGGAAGCACAGATCAGAAGTCTTTATAGAGATGGAGGGGGGGATAGTATGGGAACTGGGATAAGGGGATTTGGGAGAAGACACATACCTGAGACCTGCACTAAATCTAATGCTTACGTTTCACCTCCTTAACACTAACACACCAACATCCCCAACATCCTTCTTTGCAATCAAAACTTACTCCTTTCCTGCCCCCAGACGTAAGCACCTTGAGGGTAAAAGTTATGGTTTAAATATGTGAGGGCCTGCCATGTTTGTGAAATTGAATTAGAGTGAATATACGAGCAGATCTTTTAATCAGGCTCTTTGGTTCTCTCTCTCTCTCTTTTTATGTTTTATTTTATTTATTTTGAGAGAGAGAGAGAGCATGAGCAGGGGAGGGGCACAGAGAGAAAGAGAGAATCCCAACCAGGCTCCATACCATCAGTGCAAAACCCGATGGGGGGCTCAATCTCATGAACAGCAAGGTCATGACCTGAGCTGGAATCCAGAGTTGGACGCTTAACCAACTGAGCCACCCAGGCTCCCCTTGGTTCTTTGGTTCTCTTGGTGAACTCCTGAGAGGCACCTTTCTGGGAATAAGTGACTGCAGGGAGGTTGACCACCTGACATTTCTTCATTTCTTCCTTTGCTTTTCCAAAGACTCCAACGAAGAACAGAGAGGTGAGGGAGAGAGGGCTGGTTGGCATAAAGATTATTCAGAACGCCTGATAGAAAATCTGTGAAGGTGATAGAAGGTTGTCTCTTTCTTTTCTGGTATAATCTGTCTAGAGGGGCAGTTTTCTAAAGGTGAAACCAAAAAAAAAAAAAATGAAGGCTGTGTCTTACATGGGGTGAGAAGGATGTCTTGAATTGGCACTCTACCTTTCTTCTGAGAAGGTTCAAAGCACTCTGCACGCATGACCTCATTACTCCGGGGAGGAGACAGTGGACCCACACTCGGGAATCATCTCCCTTCAGCAGTTTGGAGGAGCTGGAACACACATCAGTGCCCTTTCTGAGTCAAAGCGAGTCTTTCCAGATTGTTTGGGTTGTAAATCTCACGGAAAGATGGGCGTCCACACTAAAGGCGGCTAGCTGAAGTCTAGGTGAGGTCTCTTGATTCACCCTATGCCACAGGCTTTACAAAGGCACACTGAACATTTTTGTAGTTTCTTCTTTCCCCCCCAAATGGCCATGCTTAGAGTAGGCTTCCACCTAGCACTTGTTTCTGGAACAAGACAAAAGTAAAAAGACAGAACAAAACAAGAGATACCAAGTAGTATCTGTGTTTTCGTTGGCTCACCTCACACAGAACCTGGAGTCTTAGGGAAGGGTCGTTGAAGAGAGAAATGAAAACATCCTATCTCCCTTTGTTGTTTTGATTAGGATCTCATGGTAGAGAGCAGTAGTGAGAGATTTTGTTAATAACTTGAGGGGGGTGGGGAGCAGTACTCACTTGTGGCAGTTAAATTCCTGTGCCTGTCTTTGCAAGGAAATTTTAATCCCATCCAATAAAATTGCTTATTTGCACCCCCCCCCCCGTACCCCCTCAATCTCTGCCCTGACTCCTGACTGGCTCTCTCAGGAAATCTCAGGAGGTTCTGCCCATGGAAGGAAATTCAGAGAATATGAAAAGGAATGAAACTGTGTCTTGTAGCTCTAATATTTCCTGAAATCAGGTCCACTTCAGGGGAAGATTCGCTGGAAAAATTATTGGAAATATCACAGCAGGGATTTTTTGGAAAATGAAGGTGAAGGCAGGAACTATTTACGTATCAGGTCAATTCTCTTCCCATTTCCCTGGACTCTGATGTGAAATGGTGGTAGTTCGTTTATTTCTGCTAACAGGTCTGGTACCCCGTCAGAGGAGAATCTTTATTTTCTTCATCACCAAAGCACCTCTGGAAGGAAATGTTACTGGCCATTTAAATCTTGCTCAGCTATAAATACTTGTTCTGTATCTAGACTTGGCAGTGTGCACGTTGAGTTTACACCATAGTAACAAGGCGACTGTGCCTTTTCATGTGGCTGTCTGGATTTTTGGAGGGCTCTTTGTGTTTTTCTCCTCACATACTCCCCTAATTAAAAAAAATCTTCTTGGGGGTATGGTAGGAATCTTTGATTTATTTGCATTGAATAGGAGACTGTGGGAGCGCCTGGGTGGCTCAGTTGGTTGGGGGTCCAACTTCGGTTCAGGTCATGATCTTCCAGTTCTTGAGTTCAAGCCACATGTCAGGCTCAGAGCCTGGAGCCTGCTTCAGATTTTCTCTCTCTCTCTCTCTCTCTCTCTCTCTCTCTCTCTCTCTCTCTCTCTCTCTCTCTTCTCTACCCCTCCCCCACTTGTGCTCTCTTTCTCTCAAAAAAATGAATAAACATTAAAAAATGTTAAAAAGAGATTAAAGAGACTGTTTGCGACATTTATTTATAATTGGACCACCAAATTCATCCTCATAGATATCCTTTTTTGTACACATTACACTTGGTGAGAAATTTCCAGTGTCTTTCCTTCCAAAAGCTAACCCCCTTAGTCTGGACACTTGGGGTCTCCTGCGTCCGCCTATCTCTGTGAGCTCATCATCCCCTCTTTCTACTCAGGAACCCCTGCTACAGTCCTGTGTTTTCTCACATTCTACCTTTGACCCTGGTTGCTAGTATCCTGTGCAAAGGGGTATATGAATATTTTGGCATTACGTACATGTTGTCATACCTGAGAAGATTGGGGATCACAAAGCATTACTATTTTCCACTTAACTCTGCCTTCCATTTGTTCTTAAACTTTTGGGACTCTGTCCAGTCTCTTCAACTGCATTGATATTCTGATAATTCTGGGGATCACAACCATGGAGCCCAAACAATTAGGAGGTTCCAGCACATACACATATGCAAAGGGCCTTTAAGTGGTTCATGAGGATAATCTGCATCCTGTGACTGTACCTTCTATAAACTGCTGAAATTCCTACTGGAATCAGATCTCAGATCTAACATGTTTGAAGTTTTCATATAGTTCTGTCCTTTGGATCATGTAGCACGGGCCTCTCCTACCTGTGATGCTTTATGCTAGAATTCTTGTGTGAGTTGGCAACACAGGGTCTGGGGCCGGACACAAGAGACACCTGTCTCGTACTAACATTGTTTCGTGGAAAGAAGTTACCAGTAGAGTTCCACTGTGTGTAATTTTAACCATTGGGTGTGATCCGTGGTAGTTGTTCAGTGATCTAGATTATATGGAATATACACCATTCTTGTTAAAAAATGTTTATCCATTTCTTTTTGAGAGAGAGAGGAAGAGAGAGAGAGACTCCCATGCAGGCTCTGTCCTACCAGCACAGAGCCTGACGCGGGGCTCGAACTCGTGAAACCGTGAGATCGTGACCTCGGCCAGAATCAAGAGTCCAACGCTTAACTGACTGAGCCATCCAGGTGCCCCAGAACATACACCATTCTTAAGGAATGAGCTCTGATGGGTAGGCACTGGAGATGGGGTGGGGGAAGGGTCTGTCCTATGCCTGCAACCTGGAGATGCTCTAGTTCATGGTAGTGAGCACTGGTTTAAGGTCTCAGAAACCCATAGCCATTCTCACAGAGCGGCAGGTGCTCACAGATCTGGGTCAGCTGAGACGTGTGCAGGACAGCGATTCCATTAGCACCTGGAGAGCTCTCTGGGAGTTCACAGGTGCCCTGTGGGGAGAAACAGGTGCCCATGTTTGGTAAGGGAAAGAGAGAATGGCCCTTGTCAAAGCCACATGGGATTTCAGAACACATAGCCCTCCTGCCATGATGGGGAACATACTAAAAAGTGACACTCTTGAAAGTTTTTGCTCTTCCCTTGGTTTCTAGGGCCTTTGAGTTCAGGAACCTGCTGGGCAATAATCAGTGGTGTTTGATAATTCCAGTATGAAGTATGCAGCCCTCGGATACAATTTTCAGTTGCCTGGAGGGCCCCTGGGTGGCTCAGTCAGTTAAGCGTCCGACTCTTGATATAGGCTCGGGTCATGACTTTGCAGTTCTTGAGTTCCAGCCTTGGATTGGGTTCTGCCCTGACAGTGAGGAGCCTGCTTGGGATTCTCTCTCTCCCTCTCCTTCTGCCTGTCCCCTGCTCTCGCTTTCACTCTCTCTCAAAGTAAATAAATAAACTTAAAAATTAAACAATTTTAAGTTGCCTGGACATGTTCCATTACTAAGCAGCTGACTGAATAACAGGTAGGAGATGGTTAAGTGCGTGTATGTTGAGAAGGATTTCTGGACCCTCCTGGTGATAAGATAATGCCCAGAATGTAAGTCATGTCCTCTCTGCTTGTCTAGAGGGTGACTCCATTGCCTTGTTTAAGAAACAAAGGATACATTTTCAAAGGAGTGTTGTGGAAGGGACTTTTTTTTTTTCACTCTGGGATGGCTTTGCAACATTTTTGATTTTACCAGTTTAATGCGATGTGACCCGTGCTGGCATTTGGATTCAGAAACTGGGGTTTGCATCTAGGCTCTGTTCGTCCTGAGCTCTGCCTCCTTGAGGAGGCTCCTTAACTCCTGCTGAACCTCACTTTGGTTAGCTGGAGTAGGGAGACCAGTTTCTCCCTCCCTACTTCCTACAGCATTTCATCTGGCTCCAGAGAGAGAATGTACATAGAAGTGATTGTCAGTGGTTTGCACGGAGCATCGAGTGAAGTTTTCACTGTGACAGTGTATTGATGGTCAGAATTTAAAATTATAAAGGAATATGGCGCCTGGGTGGCTCTGTCGGTCAGGCACCCGACTTTAGCTCAGGTCGTGATGTCACGGTTAGTGGGTTTGAGCCCCACATCGGGCTCTGTGCTGACAGCTCAGAGCTTGGAGCCTGCTTCATATTCTGTGACTCCCTCTCTCTCTCTCTCTGCCCCTTCCCCACTCGTGCTCTGTCTCTCTCTCAAAAATAAACATTTAAAAATAAATAAATAAAATTATGAGGGAAGGAGGGGATGGGGTAAGTAAATCTACGTAAAGACTTTAATGACCCTCCTGGGGAAGAAAAAGGGTCCAAAATCTCAATGCCCTCCTATTGTGTTTCAGCTTATAGAAACGTTCACGGTGGGCTGGGTGATCAAATAGCATAGAAGGATAAAAAGGCCTCTATTCAAAGCACTAGGGATAGAAAAATGTACTGGAAGAAAGTGGTGCTAGATGGCTTGTTTGAAAAAGCAAGAGATCTGGCCTTGAGCAAATGGCTTGGGTGGATGAATCCGAAGAAATGGCACGTGGGATCCCAGGTTTGTTGAATGGCATCCCAAGTTCTCTCAGCTGAGATAACACTGAATAGGAGGCCCTCTGTCCCTCTAACTGAAGATCTGTGTGGCTCAGACAGGAGTCTGCACTCTGTTTGGTGAGAGACGGGGGTGGTTCTCACTACTCACTTGTTCCCTTTATGTAGTATCTTGAAATGCCCCTTCCCTCTCTGAAATGAAAATCATAGATAATATTACATATATACATATACTCCACAAGATATCAGAATAATGTCCTAAGCGTAACATAAAAAGGAATGATAAACGATTTGTCATAAGGCAATATGACACAACCACACGAGAAGACACTACCCAGTAGTCAGATACTGTGCACGCACGATATTTGTGAGCACAATGATCATGGATGCCAAGGGTGTAGTGAGTTGGAGACTCCTATCACAAGGGGCATAGCTATTACTTACACGATTTTTTGAAATGGTGAGCCATAATTAGTCGTGTTCGAAACACAATAAACAGCCATCTTCCCTGTACTGGACCTGGTAGCTGCATTCCTGGAAATTTGGGCATATGTTAAAACCACGCAGATATGTTGTGCTTACATAGAAAACAGAACCGGGATCTAGGCTCAGATCATTATCAGCAGAGGATAAATGCTTAATACTTGGTGGGATATCTTTGGATGTTTGAATCGTGTGGGCCATTTTTCTTGGTGTGTTCTATATGTTGCCTGCTTGTCTTTGTCTAGAATCCCTGGTCCTTCCCACTAAGGGACAACAGCACACCTCCAGTCATCATGACAACCAAAATGTGTTCTTACGGTCCCCCAACCCCCTCTGGAGGTAGGACCATTGTCACTGAGAGGCACTAGGGTAGAGGCCCAGCTCACCACACTCCTCTGAATGTAGCTGGAAGTGACCACGCTTTCCAGTGACGGCAGAGATAGCCAATGGAAGACTTTATATTTAATAAAAAATTTTTTATTGAAGTATGGTTGACATGCAATGGTACATTAGTTTCAGGTGTAAAGCCTAGTGTTTCAACAATTCTGTATATTCCTCAGTGATTACCATAGTAAATGTAGTTACTATCTGTCACCATACAATGCTATTATAATACCATCGACTGTATTCCCTATGCTTTACATGTTATCGTTATGACTATTCCATAACTGGAAACCTATATCTTCCACTCCCCTTCACCCATTTTGCCCATCCCCCCATACTCCTTCCCTCTGACAAATATTAGTTTGTATTCTGTATTTATGAATCGGTTTCTGCTTTTTGTTTGTTTTGTTTTTAGGTTCCACATACATAAGTGAAGTCACAGGATATTTGTCTTTCTCCATCTGACTTGTTTCACTTAACAAAATACTGTTTCTGTCCATCCATGCTGTTGCAAATGGCAAGGTCTCATTCTTCTTTATGGCTGAGTAATATTCCATTGTGAATATACCACATCTTCTTGATCCATTCATCTATCAATGGACACATAGGTTGCTTTCATAATTTTCTATTGTAAATATTGCTGCCATAAGCATAGGGCTGTCTACATTTTTTTTTTTTTTGAATTAGTGTTTTTGTTTCCTTTGGGTAAATACCCAGTAGTGGAGTTACTAGACCATAGGGTATTTCTATTGGTAATTTTTTGAGAAACCTCCATCCTGGTTTCCACAGTGGCTGCCCCAATTTACATTCCCACCAACAGTGCACAAGAGTTTTTCAACCTATCCTCGCCAGTAGTTGTTATCTCTTGTCTTGATTTCTAGCCATTCTGACAGCTGTAAGGTGATGTCTCATTGTGGTTTTGACTTGAATTTTCCTGATGATGAGTGATGTTGAGCATCTTTTCATGTGTCTGTTGGCCATCTGTAGGTCTTCTGTGGAAACCTGTCTCTTAACATCGTCTGTCCATTTTTTAATCAGTTTTTCTTTTCTTTTTTCTTTCTTTCTTTCTTTCTTTCTTTCTTTCTTTCTTTCTTTCTTTCTTTCTTTCTTTCGGTGTTGAGTTACTTGAGTTCCTTTTCTATTTTGGATATTAACCCTTATCAGATATGTCATTTGCAAATATTTTCTCACATTCAGTGGTTTACCTTTCTGTTGTGCTGATGGTTTCCCTTGCTATGCAAAATATTTGTATTTTGATGTAGTCCCAGTAGTTTATTTTTGTTTTTGTTTCCCTTGCCTGAGGGGACAGATCTAGAAGAATGTTTCCAAGGCCAGTGTCAAAGTTTTCACTACCTATGTTTTCTGCTAGGAGTTTTATGGTCTCAAGTCTCACATTTAGGTCTTTGAGGGTATTTTTTTTAACGATGTAAGAAAGTGGTCCAGTTTTATTCTTTTTTTTTTTTTCCCAACGTTTTTTTTTTTTTTTTTTTTTTATTTATTTTTGGGACAGAGAGAGACAGACAGAACATGAACGGGGGAGGGGCAGAGAGAGGGAGACACAGAATCGGAAACAGGCTCCAGGCTCCGAGCCATCAGCCCAGAGCCTGACGCGGGGCTCGAACTCACGGACCGCGAGATCGTGACCTGGCTGAAGTCGGACGCTTAACCGACTGCGCCACCCAGGCGCCCCGGTCCAGTTTTATTCTTGAGCACGTAGTTGTCCAGTTTTACCAGCACCACTGATGGAAGAACCTGTCTTTCCCACGTTGTATGTTCTTGCCTCCTTTGTTGTAGATTAAGTGACCACATAACTGTGGATTTGTGTCTGGACTCTCTGTTCTATTCATCTGTGCATCTATATTTGTGCCAGTACCATACTGTTTTGGTTATTAGAGCTTTGTAGTATATCTTGAAATCTGAAATTGTGGTACCCCTAAGTTTGTTCTTTCTCAAGATTGCTTTGGCTATTTGGGGTCTTTTGTGGTTCCAGACAAATCTTAGTATTATTTATTCTAGTTCTGTGAAAAAATGCTGTTGGTATTTTGATAGGGATTGTACTGAATCTATATACTGCTTATAAGGGGTTCCATTTTCTTCACATCCTCGCCAGTATTTGTTATTTCTTGTTTTGATTCTAGCCATTCTGACAGCTGTAAGGTTGATGTCTCATTATGGTTTTGACTTGAATTTTCCTGATGATGAGTGATGTTGAGCATCTTTTCATGTGTCTGTTGGCCATCTGTAGATCTTCTTTGGAGAAATGTCCATTCAGATCCTCTACTCATTTTTAATCAGATTATTTGTTGTTTTTGTGTTGAGTTGTTTAAGTTCTTTATATATCATTGGAAGACTTTTTTTTTAAGTTTTTTTTTTTTTAACATTTATTTATTTTTGAGAGACAGAGAGAGAGATAGAGCACAAGCAGGAGAGGAGCAGAGAGAGAGAGGGAGACACAGAATCCAAAGCAGGCTCCAGGCTCCGAGCTGCCAGCACAGAGCCTGACGCAGGGCTCGAACTCATGGACCACAAGATCATGACCTGAGCCAAAGTTGGCCACTCAACCAACTGAGCCACTCAGGCACCCCAGTGGAAGACTTTTTGTACTTAATGGGACACCAGGTGTATTAACCAACTTGGGCCACCGTACTAAAAATACCATAAACTTGGTGGCTTAAACACCAAGAATTTATTTCTCCAGTTCTGGAAGCTGGGAATTTTAAGACAGAGTGACTGATTTGGTTCCTGATGAAAACTCTCCTCCTGGCTTATAGACGACCAACTTCTTTCTGCATCCTTAAAGGCAGGGAAAGAGAGTAAGTGAGAGAGAGAGAGCAATCGAGCACACTCTGGTCTCTTCCTCATTGAATAAGAACACTAATACCATCCTGGAGACCCCACCCTCATGATCTCATCTAAACATAATTATTCCCAAAGAACTCCCCTCCAGGGCTTCAACATAGGAATTTTGGGGAGGAGGAGGGACACAAACATTCAGTTCATAATGAAACCAGGTTTCTAGCCTAACTTTATTTTCTAAAGCAACCATCGTCTGTTGGAAGCTATTATGGTCTTCTGATATCAAAGAAGGATGTGTAAGTCCTGGCTTTAGTGGATAACTGGGAGCAAGAAGGACTAATAGGCCCTTTGTCCCTGGGTAAGTGCCTGGGGAGTCCTTAGATATATTGAGGTCGGCAGGCACTGGAAAGAGAATTTAGACTTGGGGCTCTTCTGGACAAGCAGAATCCAATCAAGTTATGTTTAAGGGGGTATACTGGAAGTTAGATCTGGGTTTGAAACCTGTTTCTGTCTTGTGGTAGCTGTGTGACCCTGGACATGTTACTCGTGGTGTCAACCTCAACATGAAAATAGTTAAGACCTCTTCTTTCCTTGATGATAAGGAATTGTGACATCTTTAGTGAAGAGCTTTGTAGGATTTCAGGCATATGGTAAGAAGATAATCCATTGAACTACTGTTTCTTACGTGATACAGGCATCCTTTGAGGGCTTATTTTTGTGGGGAATGGCATTAGTCACAGTGGAGGCAACCTAGAACAGCCTTGTGACAAGGTACAGTTATATTTCAGCAAAAAGGGATGGGAGTTTTTCTAGAAAGTAATTTAGGACAACATGCAAACTCTGGTTTGTCTTGCATGGAGTGTTTGAAACGTGAAAGCAGATATCTTTATTTAACCCTGAATATGTAAGGGTATTGATTCTTCTTACTTCATACTGGGTCCCAAGGGACCTCTGAGTAAGGCATTATGACAGCCACACAATAATCTTGATACAGCTGGAGGTGAATGCGATGGCCACCATGGTTTCACGGGTTCGTTATCTTATCCTTAATTAAGCCGAGTTAGAATCTATCACTGCTCTGCGTGAAAGGAACCTGGGACAAAAATTCATGTGATTCTCCCTGACCCACACTCTTTTCCTAAAAAGCAAATATTAATGTGTGGTTATCTGGATGGAAAAGAAGCAACCAGGCACTCTCATGCACACACATTTTCCAGGGACAAACCACAGAGAAAAGTTGTTGGAATGTATTCAGTGAAAACATTTTGCTAGCTCAGAAACTTCTTAAAGAGATCCAGCTTTCATACGGAAAGCAGCCTAGGATTCTTTGAGACAATCCTAAAAGTTGAGGAAGTTTCTGTTTTCTTCTATTGGCGTTGTTTTGCCAAAGAAGATGCTGGCTTTTTCTGCTTCCATCACTTCCTGGGCACTTTTTCAAGTTTGTTTTCCTTTACAACATTAAGGCGAGCACTTTTCTTACAATTGCCTTGTTTCATAAAGACGTTAGCACAATGTAAACAATAAGAGTACAAAATAGAAGGACTAAGGGGAAAGAAAAATAGCGAAAGTTACATATAGAAAATGTGTGCTCGCAGAAAGGAGATTTAGCTCTGGGCTTCCCAGAGACCAGGGCAAAGAGGAAAAATCTCTTTGGGTTACATGATTTTTAAAAATGAGTTTTCTTAGGAGGAGCTCGCTTGTCCCTGCCACTGGAAACAGAAGTATGTGTTCTCGAAGGTATGCATAAAGAGGCTATTCTGAGCTCTGATGATGAATTTCCTCAAATGCCCCACAGTGACTGCCACTGAATTATATAGGACTGCTTTATTGAACAGCCCTCATTGTTGGCATTTTGCCAAAGTTTAATTCTACAAAGTAAAAGAAAGAACCTCCAGGCAATTCTCCATTTATACTATTCATTTTCAACTGAACTTTTGCAAAATATTGAGCAGCAAAGAGTTGGAGGTCATCTCTCCTAAGTTCCTGGAATGCAGTTCTCTGCAGACCATAGATGCAGAGCCATAGGCTTGAACTTGGTCGATAAGCTGGGGCAGAGATGACATTCCTTTCTCTGAAGAAGGAAAAGCAAAGGTATGGGGGCTGGAAGATAAGGCTGAATGTAGGGGTGCAAGTGCATCAAAGAAGATGGAGAATGTTTGGGGAAGAAAAAAAATAATCGTATTACCTTAAGATGATTACTGTTAACACTCTGCTGTGGTTCCTTCCCTTTTTTGTTTTCGTCATGGGTAATGGCAACAAAATCAGAATTTACATACAATTTTGTATCACTTTTCACTTAAGCAGCATAGAATAAGCTATCATGGTTGATATTATTGGGACATATGTCGTGCTGTGATATACTCTCCTCCATGGTTTTCAGACCTTCCATAAAATGTGATATGCCATGAGTAAGCAGTGCCCTGGGGGAAATGAGAAGAAGCTGTTCAAATGGATTGGCAATGAGTAAAGCAACTGGTGGTGGCGGGGTGTGTGGGGTGGGAGTGGTGAGATGAGTGGAGGGGAGGAACTCAGCAGAAACTGAGAATCAGAGGGAGGTCTGACTGTGAAATCAGAAGCCCCCTAAGGGTTTATGACCTTCTGAGACACCCCCCCCCCCCCCCCCCCGCTGAGAGAGGGATTGGAAGTTCAATTTCATGTGTATCTCGCGATGGAACAAGTGCATCTCCTACAGCACTTTATAAAATATACGTGTGCTTTTTCATAAAAAGAGATAGAACATTGAATGGGTCAAATAATGTGATAGAGTGGTACTCTTGGGCAAGTTTTTCTTCTTTCTTTTCTATTTATTTAGAAAACCATCTTTTTTTTTTTTAAGTTTATTTATTTATTTTGAGACAGAAAGAAAGTGTATGTGCCAGCGGGATAGGGGCAGAGAGAGAGAGAGAGAGAGAGAGAGAGAGAGAATCCCAAGCAGGCTCTGCACTGTGAGCACAGAGCTCATCGCAGGGCTCCAACCCACGAACCATGAGATCATGATCTGAGCTGATGTCGAGAGTCAGATGCTTAATTGACTGAGCCACCAAGGCACCCCAAGTTTTTCTTTTCTTTTATTTATTTATTTATTATTTTTTTAAATGTTTATTTTATTATTTTTGAGACAGAGAGAGACAGAGCATGAACGGGGGAGGGGCAGAGAGAGAGGGAGACACAGAATCGGAAGCAGGCTCCAGGCTCTGAGCCATCAGCCCAGAGCCCGACGCGGGGCTCGAACTTATGGACCGCGAGATCGTGACCTGAGCTGAAGTCGGATGCTTAAAGGACTAAGCCACCCAGGCGCCCCGTTTTTGTTTTTGTTTTTGTTTTTTTAAGTTTTTCTCTTTTAAATTAGGTTTTCCAGGTGTCCCTTTTGTTTCATGGTCAAGATTTTTCTTTTTTTTCCTGGGGAGAAAGGGGCCAAAAGTCACCTGTTGATTATAGAAGGAGACCCTGGCGTCTGCATTCAAACTCGTCCTCATATGCAAACACATCCCAGCAATCGCTCACTCACCTTGTTCAGTTTTGCATTTCTTCCTCCCAGAAATACAACATTGCTGATGTTTAAATACAATCACAAATTCACTGAAGTCCTGTCTTGAATGACCTCTAGGTTCTGACATTCCTTTACTGTAGATTTCTTATTGCGTTTCTTTTTGAATTACCTTCTGTTCCCGGAAGGGAGACCTAAGTGCATTTTCTGAAATTGTGGTAGTTTTGTGCAGGCCAGATGCTGCGGTACAATTCCACTGTCTCCAGGGACTGAAGTGCGACTATGAAGCCAAGAGGCTAACCTTTTTTCTTTTTATCATCTGTGGCTTATAGAAATCAGTCCCACTGTGAATGATTGCTTTGTTCTCTGACAGCCTTAAAAAGTACCGGGAGGGAATCTGTCAGTAGATTGTCTCAGACAATCCCTTTTGTAGTACAAGACTGTTTCTTCTGAGGAAATTCAACCAAATGTGACTTGGGCCATCTAAAATCTTCCTTTCCCAATCCACGAAGGCGAGTATTTGAAAAGACACAATAAAATTAGAACCTTTGTGTTGATTTAATTAAGCAGCTAGGATGGATGAGAGAGTAGATTTTGTCCTGCAGCTACGAATTCTCCTCCATTACCAGTATTCAGTTAATGAAAGGAAACAATCAATACATGTTTGCAATGGTTTCTTCTCTCCAACATTGAAAATTTTTTAAGCCGCTTGTTTTACCAGTGGATGGGATCAATACCACGACCCTGGGATCACGACCTGAGCCAAAATCAAAAGGGGGAAGCTCAACCAAGTGAGCTACCCAGGCCCCCTGGTTTCTTCTTCTTATTTTGATACGTTAAAAAAAAAAAAAGAAAAGCACTGGGAATAACAATTTATTTCCACCATGCAGCATTTATAATCAACATTTTGAGCTCCAAATGTCACCTTTTAGATAAAACAAAAAATTACAGATAGAAATAAAGTTCTTTTTGATGCTTGGTCCCATATCCTTCCCTGCCTGTCCTAGAGGTAACCCTTACCAAGTGTGTGTTTCACTAATTCAAAGACTCATCCGATGGCCCTTCTTTGCACAGTCATGTCAACTGGAGCTTAGCAGAAGGCTGTCCTCTTCTGTGAAGGTCCAGTTGACATGATCATTAGGTCCTGCATGCTAGCCGGGACTCTATTTCAGAAGCAAATCGAATAAATGTCCACTTTTACCCAAACTGTGTGGGAAAATAAGCAGATGGAATGGCAAACTCATGAGGAAGAATCCGATGTAGGAGACTGTAGCAGGTGCAGCTGGCCCCTGGAGGCCGCAGGGCCTGTTTCTGGAGCTCTGTCTCCCCAGCCTCCCATCTGTATAAGCAGCTAGATCCTTAATGACCTCTCCTAGTCTCCTTTCCATCCCAGAAGCCCTAGCTTGGGCCTTCAACATTCCTGATGCCACTCTTTATTGTTGTCTTGTCTTCTTTGGGATTCAGATATCCACATTTCTAACCCTGGACTCCTGGCTGTCTCCTGATTCCCTGGTCGTGTGATGGTTTGACTTTGATATTCTTAAATATACACCGTCCCCAGGCTCTGCTTGATTTAGTTGAAGAAACCCAGCAGTGGGCTTGATTCACTCTCTTTACCTCACACCCCCTAGTGGGCTTGGAGGGAGGGAGGGGCTGGTAATCCATCTGGCTAAGATGTGACTTTGCCCAGGATCTGCACGGCTTTGTTTCATTACTGCCAATTCTCAAGTCCTCGGGAGTAAGGGGGTACCCAGGAAGCAAGGCACCAAAATTCAGCACTGTCAGTGGCTCCGGAGCCTAGAGCCTAAGGTTCAACATCCCTTTTAACAGGCACCTGCAGCCTACCAGTGCCGATCTGGGAGGAAGGGAGTGGGTGTTGAGATTGGCCATGGTCCCAAGGTTCTCTTCTGGGTCTCCTTGTGGTGTTAAGCCTGGCACCTGACACCTGGGCTTCCCAGAACTGTTGGCAACACTGTGGAGCCCGAGACTTGTCATGCTGGGCCAGTGCTGGGTGTAGGTAGGGGACTTTCTCGCTAGCTTGGCCACCTTTGTGTGTAGTGGCCAATTCACAAGCCGTTTTGTGACTTTCTTGAGGCTGTGCTCCTCTTAACCCTTCTTCTTCCAGCTTTTTTCCATTAATTTTTTTCTCCTTTTGCCTTGACTTATGGGTCCCTTTGGCTTTCTCCTGCTCCATCCGGTTACCGTGTCCTCTCAGCTGGTGAATTGTAGACACACATAAAACGGGGAAATAGAAAATATTGATCAGCCCTGTATAAAGCCTGCCTGCCAAAATTTTCATCATCCCTTCACACTTTTCTCAAAAACCAGGGAAATAATATGGTGGGTAATAGGCTCCCCAACAGGAATCTGAGATTCAGGACTCAGGCTGTCAATTGTATTTGCTTTGCGGGGCTGGGGGTGGGGGGATTCTATTTAGAGTATCTGATTAGATCATGTTACTAAAGAACAACCCTGTTTTTGCATGTACCATTTTTAGTGGGTTTTTTTTTTTTTTTTTTGGATTCTGTATCTCCCCAGTGATGAAACTTGCAGTCCATGAGGAAGAGTACTTAAACCACTTTTTCTCTGTGCTGTAATGACATCTCTTTTCAAGGTTAAGATATAGTGTTTGAGGACCCTCTCCCCGTCCCCCCCCCTCATACTTTTTTAAGGGAAACAAACCGAACGACATAAAACATCAACGTAAAATAAAACTTCTTCATCCTCCTAGAAATTAGAACATGCTCAGAAATCAAAGTACCAGCCAGACCTCTCAGGGAGCCCCTCTTCCTGAGAGCGGAAAGAATACTGGGTCCAGCGACACTGGCTGGCTCTGGCATTTACCAGCCTGGGGAACAGAGACAGATCAGGTAACCCCTTTGAACATCAATTTTCTCATGTGTAAAATAGGAGTAGATGAAACAAGCCTATCTTTGGATGCTGGAATAAGCAGATGTAGTGTGTGAAATGTGCTTAGCAGAGAGGGTGGCATAGAATCAGCACTCTGGTGTGATTGCCTCACAATTATTGTTCTTCCTCTACGTCCTCTCCTTCTCTTCCTCCTTGTCTAGTCAAAACATGGCTCTGTCATGGGACTGCCTGGGGTTGACCTTGGATCCAACTGTGGTTATGTCACCTGGGACAAAACCTTCCACTTTGCTGAGGCTATTTCTGTATCTGGGAAGGGTGTTGGTGGTGGTGATGATGATGATGATGATGAGAAGGAGGAGGAAGAGGAGGAGGAGGAGGATGACAATAATGGTGATAGTCTAACCCAAATTCATTTCATGTTTTTTTAATGAAGTTGAGTCTAGAGCGTAGTGAATGTCCAATAACTGTTATAACATGATTAATATTCTCCCAGTGATCAAAGTCTTGGATCCCTGCTGAATTTCTGGGGGTGTGAGCAGACTTGAGGTGGGCATAGGGTAAACTGCTTATAAGGTTTAGATGAGCAGTCAGTGACGTTTCACACAAGATCTACTGTCTTGATTTGTTCATTTAAATTTAAGTGAGTCTCAAGCGATCGCTAGGGTCCCTTTAATTCTATCTAGTACAGCCCCCACTTCACCCCCAACCACTAGGATGATGACAGAGAAATGGAGATGCCTTACGTCCCGTTCACAGAAGCTGCTGCTGAGGGGTTGGGAGGATGGGAGCTGCTGGTCCTGCAAGGCAGCAAGTAAGGTCTTTTTTTCCTGGACTTCTCCACATCCCTTCACTTCTCCCTCCAACATGTAAATAGACATGAGGAGGGTCACCCCTTGTGGCATGGCCCATCAGCCCATCCGTTTGCTGTTTTAGAGTTAGTGGGAATTAACTGACAATTGTTTGAAAGCAAAGATGGGACCTGAGGTGGGTCCTGGGGAGCAGCGTTGGTGCCAGAGTGTAGAGCAGGTGATACCCAAAGACCAACAGCCTGTTTGATAGGATTTACTGAGCTCATTTACACTCAGCTTCTTTGCTGAGACTGCCTAGGATACTATCTAGAGCCCACTGTCTTCACCCTTAACAATCGCAGACTCTTTAACCATCCCTGGCCTTTAGATTGGCGTCTTCTATGCACTAATTTGGCTGAACTGAATCCATGTAAACTAATGTTCCTCTGTGTGTCCAGTGATAACTACATACTTCCCCCCTTGAGTATATTGAAGTCTTCTGGCTTCAACAGTAGCTCAAGTCTGGTTCTCCCAAACCACTGAGAAACAGCCTTTTTTTGGAAGGTTGATAAGCAAGTAGCAAGGGGTCCCCACCCTATAATGCCAGCAACGTAGCCAGCTTCCTTTTCTACCATTTCAGCCAACATGGCACCAGCCATCTTCCTCTGTAACGTCGTGACTCAGACTGGACTCTTGTCCACACCCTACAGAGCTTGTGCATATTTTCTGAAGTGGTTTAAATTAGGGGGTTATAGAAGTCATTACCCCAAGTCATCAAAACAGCAATTAACTCAGTAACCATGACATTAGGCCAGCTGGTTCCCTGGGGAAATGTGCAGTTGGAGGCCACTGCTGCAACGTGCTTGCCTCAGCCCTGAGCTTCCGTGAGACAAAACTAAACATTCCAAATATTGCAAGTATCATAAATAGTTCAGTTTAGAGGGGGCAGTGAACTACCTCTCTTTTTTGGGGAAACAGTCATGGGAACACAAGAAGGGAAGCAAAAAGAGTATCCAGGTCTGGGAGAACACCTTTATAAATGCATATCCACAGGGGCGCCTGGGTGGCTCAGTCAGTTGAGCATCCGACTTCAGCTCAGGTCATGATCTCCCAGTTTGTGGGTTTGAGCCCTGCATTGGGCTCTGCACTGACAGCTCAGAGCCTGGAGCCTGCTTCGGATTCTGTGCACCACCCCCCCCACCTCATGCTCTGTCTGTCTGTCTCTCTCTCAAAAAATAAACCATTAAAAAATTAAATTAAAAAAATAAAAATAAATGACTATCCACAGCCTTCATGTTATTATTTATTATATCAGGGATTACCTAAACATATTTAACATGTTAAGAATCAGTTATGGTTAAATTTCTCCCAAGAGGTTAATATGTTTGGCAACAGCATAATAGAAAATTGGCCTGAGCTCATCAGACATACTGTAGAGAGTTCCATTCCTTTAAAATTATATTTTTGAAGATTAAATTATACTTGTTATAAAAAAGAAGAGCTAATTTTGTAAAGGAGCTGTGGAAACTTTCTTACAAAGTATTTTGAGTACTTCCTTTCCCACTTACTTGACTTGATCATTTCACGATGAAAACATGATCGTTTCTTCTTCAAACCAGAAGCCCCTATACTTAGGGAATGTAGCAGTAATCTAGGGTTTTCTAACCAAATAAGGATCCCACAAATACTGCAACCAAAGGCTTCGAAAAGAAGCGCTTTTCCCTCCAGGTTGTAAAATCACTATGTGTACATGTTTGAAAAAATATTGAAAAGTATAAAAACATAAGTACTGCTAAGGTAATCCCATCATGAGACTATTGTTAATACTCTGATGTTAATACATTAGTGTGTTTGCTTTCCTGTGTTGTGTGTGTGTGTGTGTGTGTATGTATTTTTCACATAACCAGCCCATATATACACTTTTATCCTAACTTTAGATACATCTCATTGGTGGCTGCTTACTTGTGAAGGTTTTCACTGAAGATGTTTTAACACAAATGTGTCAGACTGTTTAATTACACCCATTATTGGATTTTGTCAACAACAACTAATGTTGCAGTGAACATTTCAGTAGATTAATCTTTGATTCTCTGCCCATTTCATTGGGATCTGATTTTAGAAAGGGAATCAACTTGTTTAGGCATCTGACATTTTGCCAAATTGTATTTTAGGCAGATGATACTAATTTCACTCATCAGTGTTCATGTGTGCTCTGACTTAACTATATCCTCAATGCCATTGAGTATTATTTTTTGATCCAATTTTTCATTTTCTTTTTAAACGTTTTCTTTTTAAATGTTTTTAATATTTATTTATTTAGTTTTTGAGAGAGAGAAAATGTGCGTGCACGCGGGGGAGGGCAGAGAGAGAGAGGGAGAGAGAAAATCCCAAGCAGGCTCTGTCCTGTTAGCGCTGAGCAAGATGTGGGGCTCGATCTCATAAACCATGAAATCATGACCTGAGACAAAATCCAGAGTCAGAAGCTTAACCAACTGAGCCACCCAGGGGCCCGGATCCAATTTTTCTTAACTCTAACTTTGCTTTGGAATGGGCGCAGGAGGCTTAAATAAACAAAGAAACAAAATAGGCCTATTCCTGAGCTCTACCCTAGACCAGTTAAATCAATTTCTGAGGAGTTTTGGGGGCTAAGACATCTGGAAATTTCAAAGCCCTAAAATGAGTCTAGTTAATAGGCTGTGGCACCTGGGTGGCTCAGTTGGTTGAGTGTCTGACTTTTCATTTTGATTCAGGTCATGATCCCAGGATCATGGGATCGAGCCCCGCAATGGGCTCTGTGTTGAGTGTGGAACATGCTTCAGATTCTCTGCCCCTCTCCTGGCTCATGCTATCTCTCTCTGTCTCTGTCTCTGTCTCTTTCCATCTCTCTCTCTCAAAAAAAAAAAAAAACAAAACCCAAAACTTGGCTAATTGTGTAAATGAAAACTACTTCCAAGCCCTTTTACATCAAAGCACATTAAACTCTAAGTAGTGTATGTTTGCCTTGAAAAACATACTGTGAAATTATGGTCCTGGCCAAAGTATTTTGCTCCAAGTGGATTTCTATATACTTGGAAAAAAATAAGCCACTTCAGCTTGACCTGACCTGACCATCTCACCAATTAATTTTTAGAAAAGTTTTCTAGGTTGTTTTTCCCCCTTTTTCCCATTTCACTTCTAAACTTTCTATCTCTCAGGTGCTTTTAGAAGTAGTAAGTTTCAGTTATCTTGCCTTTCTCATCCGTATTCACATGTTCTATTTATTTTCAAGTTTCCGATACCAGGCCCGTGCATTGTCAGTGCGAGGGCTTTTACTGTGTCTTACTGCCACATTTATTTTCCCGTCTTATTTGTTGTTTGGAAGATAAAAATACTAAAGACTATAAATAGCCCAATAAAAATACTAAAAAAAGCCCTATAAAGAGTTTGGCCTGCCAAGTTTGATGAAGCTTCTGGCATTTCTGGATCCTGCTGTTGATTGTGTTCGTGCAGGGAAACCCTTTACGCTCTCCCTGTTAGGGTCAGCTGATGTGAAATATTCTGCTCTTTGGTGAAATATTCTTCTGTGTGACCGAAATCAGGGAAGGCAGTGTTTCTTTGACACCTCAGTGATCTTACCTCAAAGTCTGATAATCTCTGTCAGGGCTCTGATTTCTTGTTTCTGTCTTGACCCTGGTGTCACCCTTCACTCTTCTTCAGGACAGCTTCCTTTCCCATTTCCCCATATACTTGCAGCCAAAAGTGGCCATGTGACACAACTTTGTCCAATTGCATATGAAAAAAACTTTGCTGACGGTTTGGGGCAAGAGTCTCATTTTCTGAATGAGGGCACAGTGATAGTGGAACCCTTTCCCTTACTGCCAGCCTTGAATTCTGATGTGATGCCTGGATTTGGGCGGCCATCTTGCAACCGTGAGGTACCAGACCTAAGAGAAAGACCAAGAGAAGAGCAGAACACAGGTTGTGCTGTATTTGAGCTGGTGAACTCGTACTAATCATGGCCTGCCTCCAGCCTTCCTTTGGGAAGAAAACATACTCTAGTTGAGTCAGTGTTAGATGGGCTTTCTCTTACTGTCCGCGGAAAGCATTCCTGATGACTATTGCTTCTCGAATATTAGTCAAGATCACATTTAGCCACAGACCATAGCTTGCTGTTTCCATTTTGTCCACATAACAGCTGAATTATAAAGGTCAAGACCATTCCTAAACTAGGGAAGGATGAGCGATCTCATTACCTCCTTTTTATTCTCTTCTCCCTTGGGTAATGGTGAAATTTGGGCCAGTTCTTGGACTAAGATCCAAGGAAAGTCTCTGCTTTGTTGTCTGTTTCTGATTGTGTTTTTGCCTGTGCTGGTAGGTCAGCTTGCTTCAGGCTAAAGCTATTTAGGCTAATTCAAATAGAAAAACATGGGGAGTTATTATGTGTACTAACTTCTCCAAGCTTTCCCCTTTGATATCAGGCCCATAAACACACATGGTAGTTCCTTGCCCCCTATATGCTATTGTTTCTTGTGGATTCTCATTTTCTGCAATCCTGGTAGAGTGAGGAGTTTGATATCTAAGGCAGAATATCAGTACCTAGGGTTCTAAATATCCTCTGTAATACTCTCATTTTGACACAGTTTCTCTCACCCTGATTGATTGAAACAGTTTTGGTAATGAATGCAATTTGAGGTTACATCTATTCATTCTATTCTGCCAAATGTTATGCTGGTGCCTTAATTGGTTTTGTTAGAGTGAGCTGGAAGCCTGGGGTATATAAAGCAATTAAAATCTTTTGGCATTTTGCATTAATCACTGAAGCATCATAAATTCTTGATTGGCTATGTGATGTACATATTTACCGAACGTAAGTAGACAGGATTTATGTGCATTCAGCTGGGGGTTGGCCAAGAAAATGCAAGGATGTGTGAGGTTAAAGAGAAATATATCAAATGTTCAGTCTTTGCTACAAGAGCTAAGAGCTGAATTAAGTGGGAGAGCTGAATAAAGGTAAATTGAACCTCTTTCCTCTGAGTCATTGTTACAAGCTTTACTGATTTCAAATTTCTGGCTAAGTGATTTTTAGATAGGTTTTGCACTGTTTTCTATCTGTTCACTATTTGTTCCTATTAAATGTGTAGGCATTTATAGAACTGGTCAGTATTTTGCCTCTGCACCTAGATTGTCATAAGGCTATAAAAGTATAATTAAAAAGTTAGGTACTGGGGCACCTAGGTGGCTGAGTCCGTTGAGCACCTGACTTTGGCTCTGGTCATGATCTCACAGTTCCTGAGTCCGAGCCTTGTGTTGGGCTGTGTGCTGACAGCTCGGAGCCTGGAGTCTGCTTCAGACTCTGTCTCCCTCTCTCTCTGCCCCTCCCCCACTTGTGTTCGTTCTCTCTCTCTCTCTCTCTCTCTCTCTCTCTCTCCCTCCCTCCCTCTCCCTCCCTCCCTCCCTCCCTCCCTCCCTCTCTGAAAAATAAGTAAACATTAAAAGAAATTAGGTATTTCAAGTTCTGGGCTTGAACTGAAATTAAGAAACAAAGGCACTGGTTTATTTGTAACCAGGAATTATCAAATTGATCTTCTTGTTCAAATATAACATGACTAGACCCTGAAAGCAGCTATGAAAAAGAGCCTAATTCATATTACTTACTCACTGGAGCATCTCCATCACAGAGCCTGGTCACCGCGATCCAGCTCTATCTGATTGGAAGAGATTGCTCATGGGCAGAAGGAAGCCTCTGTGGAATGTTATTTACTAGCAGAGTGCCCGGGAAAAGGTTGTGGAGGAAAACCCAGGCAGGCCCTTTGCACACTGACATATGAGATCGTGTAGCGACCTTTTCCAGAGAGAAGGCTCTGATTAATGAGAATCTTTCCTTTGAGTTCAGTCATTCACTTTCAGCTTCCTTTGTGGCCAGACACCTGGGTGTAAGCTTCAGCCACCTGACATCTTGATTTTAAATATATAGAAGGGATTTCTCTGGTCTACCCTGCATGCTGGGCTTACTGGTATAGTCTCTACCCATTTCCAGGTGATAGCGGGCTCAGTTGTCTGTACAATCAGGACGTGGGTGGAGGAGAATATATCCCTTTTTGACTCTTCATGTCCTTGTAGAGATGTTCCGACTCCTTATCATTCCAAGGTGGAACCAAAAAAATCAGACTTTATTCTAGAAATCAGCTGTCAAACCTTGAAATCCCCAAAGGTCAGGCTGGGGGGTGACAGTGTTCAACTGCAAAGGGGTGGTGTTCTTGCGGCTAACACTGTAGCCACTAATGAGGCTTCTCCATATTCTTAGGAAGTAGGGGGAATCTTACGCCTTTACAGACAGAGGGCCAGGAGAATGAAATCTCTCCTTTGTGGTGGCTCTCATTCAGACCCCACTTGGAGTTCTCATTCAGGCTCTTGGTCTTTGTTTCTGGCTTGCCATGGAGGAAAACCAGCCGAACTCCATCACTCGGTTGGGCTTAGAGCTCTACCCTCTTTTTCCGAGTTTCTCCTTGTTAATTCTCAGCCCTGACAACCTCCAGTGTGGGAAGACTTAATAAAATCCACACAGGCCTCAAGCTAGGAGGATAAGAACAACAACAACAAAAAAAGTTACCATGGAAGCTAATTATGGGTTTTTAATTAATTGTTCCAATTAGCCCCTCTCTTTTCAGTGATGCTACTCTATAACCATGTCAGCTGGGATGCTTCTGGAAGCAGAACTTGCTATAATGGTCAGGTACTCCCCAATTAAAACTCTTAGTCTGTGCAATTAGCTTTCTTCATGCTTTGGTGACAGCCCCTGGGTGGGAGGTGGGGGCACGTGTGACAGCGGTAGGGATGCGGTCCAGCCACCACTAGAATGAAGTTCGTTTCCATTCCGATCATCCTGATAGCAGGCAGACATTAGAAACGTCAGGGATCTGAGATCATACAACTAACGATGGCTTAATTTTACCAGACCTAGCTTTTCCCCTTTGTTTATTGAATTTGTTACTTAAAATTTGACAAATAATTAAAAGCAGTGGGCCCTGAGAACGACAATGGCTTTTAAGAATAAGCTCTGGAAGCATCTTTCATATACTATTGATAGGAACGTTTGCGATGAGTAGATTTATTTGCTCATTGCAGCCAGGCTTCCTTTGGGATCAGAAATGAGAAAGATGAAGTTAGGTGAGGTTTAGTTACATACCTGGGACGCATGGAACTGTTTCTCCCCCAAAAGGCAATGGCTTTGAAGAAATCATTCCTTTGACACTTGGCTCTCATTTTTATGTTTTACGTTGGTTTCATCGCTTCTTTGAAAGCATTTGTTTTCTTTTGCTTGCTTGCTTGCTTGCTTTCCTCCAGCTGCCTTAAAAAATATTCTTTTTGTTTGCCTTTTAGCAGTTTTACTATGATTTGCCTGTACATGGGAATTTCTTTATTTTATCCTACTTGGAATTCAGAGGGCTTCTGGAATACACAATTTGTTGGTTCTCGTCAATTTGGAAAATTCTCAAGACACTGTTTCTTCAAAGTTCCTTTGGCCTCATTTTTTTTTCTCTCCTTTCCTTCCAGGATTCCAGAAGAATGTTAAAACTTCTATGTTTTCTACCATCTTACAAAAATATCTCTTGGGGCGCCTGAGTGGTTCAGTCGGTTGAGCGTCTGACTTCGGCTCAGGTCATGATCTCATGGTTTGTGGGTTTGAGCCTCGCGTCGGGCTCTGTGCTGACAGCTCGGACCCTTGAGTCTGCTTCGGATTCTGTGTCTCCCTCTCTTTCTGCCCGCCCCTCCCCCACACTCTGTCTCTGTCTCTTTCAAAAAAATAAATAAACATTAAAAAAAGATATTTCTCAACTTTCTCTCTCCTCCCTTTCCCTCCCCCCCGCCCCCCGCATCTGCCCTTTCCCTGCTTGCATGCATGCTCTCTCAAAGAAAGAGAAGGAAAAAGAAGGGAAGGGAAGGGAGGAAGAAAAGAAGGAAGGAAGGAAGAAGGGAAGGAAGAAAGAAAAGGGAGAGAGGAAGAATTGAAGGAAATTGAATTGTAATATATAATGATTACATAGGATTTAATTGATGTCTGTGTCTACCAGAAGTAATTTACGGATCACTGTTTCTGCAAAATGCTTGTTTACCGTCAGATTCACTCCTTGCTCCTTTGCTTCTTTGGTTTATATCACAGGCAGAGGCTCTCTCACTCTTTGGCTTCCCAAGGAGGTGGGACCCAAAGGAGCCACTGGTGAAAAACAGGAGGGCAAGACTAGGGATCACAGAGGAATCAGGGTCTTCTCACCTGTCTTTTTGTTCCTTTGGTGTCTGTGACAGTAGCTGTGCCTCCTGCATGGTTCCAGCTCTTACTGGAAGGTCCTGGCTTCTGGGCTGCGGTAATACCACTGTCCCATGGTCTCCCTGACCCCAAAGAGAGTGGGGTTGCTAACTTGTGCCTTCCTCTACTTGGCTTCTCAACCCTTCTATAACCCTCTAAGCTCCTACCATGTCTTGACCCCCACTATTTTAAAGACCCAGTTCAATTACTTTGTCTGTGGATGTTGCTATAGTATGATGTGTATACAATGCAGTCCTTGCCCTCAGGGAAGGTATAATCTTGACAAGGAACAAAAGACATCTCTATAGGAAGAAACAACAGATGACCTTGTGTTATGTGTCGGCCTTAATGACTTACATGAGAAGGCCACGGGAGCTCAGGGAAAGGAGAAACCCCTGGAACCCTCATGACCTTTCCATGGAGTGTGAGATGGGCTCTACAGGATGTGCAATAGAATACGATAGAAAATGCTGCAGGTGGCGGATCAGATCAAAGAACTTAAATAAGAAATTCTGGGGGAAAAAATCCTGTTCAAAGTCGTCATGGAAAAGTAGCTTTTGAAATTATTTTCCACTCACGCTAAAGTCATGTATGAGTGATTGGGTGATTCTTAGGCATCCTTTGAAAAATCTTTAAATATTGAAACGCCTTCAAAACTGTGTGATGTGATGGCATTTTCAAACTCACTTTACATATTTGGTCTTGCTGGTCCATAAACTTGAGCTTCCCTGGAAATGACCCTGTCATTCCCTGCAAACAAGCTGTGTTATTTCAGATGCTACCACCAGACAAACGGTTGAAAACTGAGCAATAAATGATAGCCAGAAAGCTTTTGAGCAATTACATGCATGTCTTACAGTGACAGTTCATGATGGATGCGTGATTAGATGCTCTTCCCAAGGGAGGATGTCACTATCCTTTTGGCTAGACTGAGGTATCTGGAGTAAGGTAGGAAATTGAAGGTATTCTGTGAAACCAATGACCTGGATGTGGGTTGTTAACTCTGTGGCTGATTTTCCTGTGCTGCCACACCATGCTGGAAGCCAGTGCTGGGGATCACCGTGCCTCTCTGGTGTCTATTGTCAAAACATAGGAGTAGGGAGGAGTGTTTAATTTGGAGTCAAGTCTGAGTTAGAAGCCTCTCTTTGATCCTCTTTGGCTATTTGATCTTAGGTAAAAAAAATTCAACTTGGTGAGTTTTGCCTTCCACATCTGTAAATTAGGAAGAAGAATGCCATGTGTTAAGAGGCTGTTGGAATAAATTAGGGGAAAGTGCACAGCAAACTGTCTCACAATGTAGCTATTTCATGCCCGAGTATCTGTCAGCTGCCCTACTGTGTGAGCTACTGTGCTCGACCAGGTTATACAATTCGCTGAGGGACACAGTAGACGCTTCCACATGTGATCTTGTGCTTATCACAGAGACGAGAGAATCCCATCACTTTCTTTCTTGCTCGTCTTAATTTTCATTTTTCAATTGCCACTCCTAAAATTCCAGCACTTGGCCCACAGAATATTTGTATTCATCCTACATATGGCCCACATGACGCACTTGGCTCTGCTCCAAAGGTGGAAGTTGAAATAAGTAAATGGTCTCTTTATTTGCTTTCTAACTAAGCTCCATTTCCTTTCCTCTCTCTTACATCCTGGAGCCCTCATCCTAGACACATGGCAGAAAATGTACATGAAATAACAAGTCATTACTTGCAAAGCACATTTTTTTTCCTCTTCAAGGCCTTATTAGCAACTGATAATCTTAAAATGTCATCTCCTCAGCAGGCTCCTCATCGGGTATTCCTTGACCCCATTCTCTTGAGCACCCTAGCCTCTCATTGGTAAGCTGTCTGCTAAAAACCTTAGGAAAAAACATCTCAAGGGACCCTTGCAAACTACTAGCTCCCGCTACTCAGAAAACTGGTCCGAGGTCAGATTATGTCCTCTGAAAATAATAATAGCCTTTTATGATTTCTGCTTCTCTTGTCATCTAACCATAGTAGTAATATGTTTGACATGAACTGCATACTAATCATTTTTATTATTTCAGAGGCTTTATGACAACAGCTCTCCCTGCCCCCCCCCAAGATTCCCCAACTCCCAACCATCTAAAAATAACGTCTTCACTGTATCCTTGAAGATGAAACAAACGCTAGCATACACATTTTCCCTTGGCTCTCCGCCCCACCCCCACCACTGCTGAAAGTCGGAAGATAGCATGGCCTCTCACAGGAACTCTTGTCTCTTTGAATTCAAGAGCTTTAAAAGTCTTCTCTTAGCTCAGACAATTAGAAGGACAATTAAGCACTTTCTTCTTCTTTCCTGAAATTAAGAAACAAAACCCACCAAATCACGGTCTGTGCTTTTAATTTGGTAAACCAACTTTGAGCGATTAGCAGCCTTGGAAACAAATGTAAATACTGAACGTCTGCGTGCCAAATTTAACTGGGAATTTGAAAGTAAATAGTGAAGATACCAGAGCAGTCAAAATAAATGAAATAGCACCCGTGGATCACATTCAAACTTTTATTTTAAGCAAAAATTGATCAAGCAGTTCATGGCAGATTGGAAGCAATGAACCCAAAATGGAAATGTGGTCCCCCGTGGCTCAGTCAGCTCAGCCACCATAACAAAATGCCACAGGCTGGGGAGCTTCAACAGCAGACCTTTATTTCTCAGAGTTCTGGAGGCTCAGAAGTCCAAGATCAAGGTTGGTTGACTTGGTTCCTGGTAAAAGCCTGCTTCCTGGCTTGTAGCCTCCTGTCTTCTCACATGGCTTGTTCTCTATGTGCATGTGAGGGGAGAGAGGGGAGAGAGAAAGAGAGAGAGAGAGAGAGAGAGAGAGAGAGAGAGAGAGTGAGCAAGCGAGAGCACACAAGCTTTGTGGTATCCTATAAGAATACTAATTCCATCATGGGAGCCCCATCCTCATGACCTTATCTAAACCTAATGATCTCCCAAGGGCCCCACTTCCTCATAATGTTACATTGTTGGTTAGGATTTCAGCATATGTATTGTAGGGGGACAGTTTTCATTCCACAGCACCCTCTAAAGTCACATAGAGCAGCAACAGCCAAAGAAAGTATAAATAAGGCCTTCAATGGGGAGTGATCAAAGAAAAAACTATTACAACATTTTATTTTTAAGAGAGACCATTTATTTATGGAGGATGTCACTTTGTGGAGGTCAGTGGCTCCTGAGGGCATCATGATTGCTAATGTTCATAGTAGTGAGTCTGATTCATTAAGAAAAGTATGAAGGGTCTTCAGAGAGTTCTATTTAAGAAGAAAGAAGGTACAGGACTCTATTTTAGAATGATTTTTGTCAGTATACTTTAAATATTGGCTTGTCTACAGGTGGCAATCAATCATGTGAAATACCCATTAACGTGAAATGGTTTTTTATTGATGTATAATTGACATATAATATTATGTTAGCTTCAGATACATAACATAGTGATTGAATATTTATATATTATGAAATGATTATCATGAGTCTAGTTATCATCTGTCACCATACCAAGTCTTTACATTATTATTGACTGTATGCTCTGTATTGTATGTTACATCCCCATGTGTTCTGTATTTTATAACTGGAAGATTCTACCTCTTAATCCTCTTTACCTATTTTGTCCAGCCACCTCCCCTCTGGCAACCATCAATTTGTTCTCTGTATCTAGGACTCTCTTTCTGTTTTGTTTCATTGGTTCATTTGTTTTGTTTTTTAGATTCCACATATGACTGAAATCCTATGGTATGTGTCTTCCCCTGTCTGACACGTCACTTAATATAATACTCTCCAGGTCTGTCCATGTTGTTACAAATGATAAGATTGTATTCTTTTTTTATGGCTTAGTAGTATTCCATGGTGTGTGTGTGTGTGTGTGTGTATACACATATACACATATATATGTATATACATACACACACACACACAACTTATTTATCCATTCATCAATCTGTGGGCATTTAGGTTACTTCCACATCTTGGCTCCTGTAAGTGATACTGCAGTGAACATAGGGGTGCATGTATCTTTACGAATCAGTCTCTTTGTTTGCTTTTCATAAATACCCTGAAGTGGAATTGCTGCGTCACATGGTAGTTTTATTTTTGACTTTTTAAGGAACCTCCATACTGGTTTCCACGGTGGCTGCACCAGTTGACATTCCCACCAACAGTGCACAAGGGTTCCCTTTTCTCCACATCCTCACCGACACTGGCAATTGCTTGTCTTTTTTGGTAATAGTCATTCCGACCCATGTGAGGTGGTATCCCACTGTGGTTTTGATTTTCATTTCCCTAATGATGAATAATGTTGAGTATCTTTTTATGTGCCTGTTGACCATCTGTATGTTCTCTTTGGGGAAAAAATTGTCTATTAAGGACCTCTGCCTAGTTTTTAATTGGATTGTTTTTTATTGAGTTGTATGAGTTCTTTATTATTTTGGATGGTAACCCTGTATCGGATATGTTATATATAAACGTCTTTTCCCATTCAGTAGGCTGCCTTTTCATTCCATTGATGGTTTCCTTTGCTATGGGAAAGCTTTTTAGTTTGATGCAGTCCCATTTGTTTATATTTGCTGTTGTTGCCCTTGCCTGAGGAGACAGAATCAAAAATTGACTTTGAGATTGCTTTTGTACATGGTCTAAGAAAGTGGTCCAGTTTCATTTTTTTGCATGTTGCTGTCCACTTGTCCCAACACCATTTGTTGAAGAGACTGTCTTTTCCTCATTATATATTCTTGCCTCCTTTGTTGTAGATTAATTGACCAAATGAGCGTGGGTTTATTCCTGGCCTCTTTATTGTGTTCTATGTGTTTGTTTTTTTGTGCCAATACCATTTTAATCACTATAGCTTGGTAGTATAATTTGAAATCTGGGGTTGCGATACTTTCTCAAGATTGCTTTGGCTCTTTGGGATCTTTTGTGGTTCCAGACAAATTTTAGGATTCTTTGTTCTAGTTCTGTAAAAAATACCATTGGTATTTTGATGGAGATGGAATGGTCTGTCTTCTAAAACCTGATAAGTCTCACATATTAACAAACATTTTTAAAAAGTATGTTCTAGGGTGTCAGTAGCATGAGCATGCCATTTTCTAGGAAGAATTTCATTTTTTAAAAAAATTTCTAATGTTTATTTTTGCGCGCGCGCGCGCGCGCGAGAGAGAGAGAGAGAGAGAGAGAGAGAGAGAGAGAGAGCAGGGGAGGGGCAGAGAGAGAGGGAGACAGAGGATCCCAAGCAGGATCGAACTCATGAACCGTGAGCTCATGACCTGAGCTGAAGTCGGATGGCCAGTCGACTGAACCACCCAGGCACCCGGAGGAAAAATTCCTTTCAAACTGAATTATGCAAGAGCTAACACAATTAGCATTGATATTTCAGTCATTGAAAACAACCCATCATGTTCTCCACTACTTTGCACCATGGTTAAAAAAAAAATTTATCACAATGCCTTCTTATCCAAGCATGTCTGTGCATGCATGACAAGTCTTAGTGTCCTTTAATTTAAAGGTGATACTGCAAACCGGGGGTTAGATAGAATAGAGAACTTATGTTTGACCACAGTTCTTAGACCTGAGCCAAAAAACAATAATTTGCTGATTTGTCTGCCCTTTGTCTTAGTGCCTTCTCTCCTGTTAATAGCCACCTCCTGGACTCAATAGCCAAATTTCCCTTCTTACCCCCTGCCATACTTACCAAGTAATCAACATTCATCACCACAATGAGGCTTATCTTGCCAAAAGTCCAGGATACTTGGTCATTTGGCTATAGTTTCTTACATCAATCCCTACAGTAGAGCTGGCTTGGCCAATGGGAACATAATAATTAACATCCCTTGGCAAAGGCTCCCCATTCTCTGGATGGTGTTTATAAAGACACAGGCAGCTTCTGACTCCATAATTTTCTTTTTATATATGTCTTCATGTTGGAGAAACCTCCATTTGGCTGACACATCCCTTCTTTGGCCATATGAAAAGTTTTGAAGTCTGGTCTCCTCTTGCTGGCAGTGGTACTGGATTGTCTTGTTAAGGTGACACAGCAGATCTTGGTTATGAAGGATTCTGCCTTGATTTTAGAGTTTATGCCTGGGTGTAATCTTTTTCGTTCTGATCTGTGTTCTTGAGGAGGATGCCACCCTGTAGTATTCCCAAATCAACATGACTGAATAATACCGTGTACCACTTACTTAATCTCATGTCTACATCTAACCTGTTAGCAAATCCCAGTGGCTCCACCTCAAAAATGTATCCTCCACCCCTATCATTCTAGCCCAGGTCTCTACTCTTAGGCACCTACGCACTACCATGATCTCCAGACCGTTCTCCCCGATTCCAGTCTCATCTACTGGTCTTTGTCAATACAGCAGTGATTCTCAGAACGCAGACATACTCCTATCCCTGTCCTGCAAGGCCCTACGTGATAAAAAGCCACCTTTTTGACCTCCTTTTCTACCATCTTTCCCTTGCTCATTCTGCTTCATCTACACTGGCCTCTGTATGCTACTTCCAACATCCTTGTCCTGCCTCAGGGCTCCTGCACCAGCTGTTCCCTCTACTATGTGCGTGTCTCAGTCCCATACTCCATCCCGAGCTCTGTGCTTATGTCTTTGCACTGGAAAAGCCCTGCCTGACCACCTTGTCTGAAATAAGAGGCTCCGGAAGTGTATTACTAGTTGTGTCCCCTTGCCCTACTCATGTATATGAGTGTTAACTTTTTTGGCTGTCTCGCCCCGCAATAAAATATGAGCCCCTCCAGGGCTTGCTCACAGTTATATCCTAAGATCCTAGAATGACGCTGGGTACCTAGTGTGGCCCCACTCAGTATTTGTTGACTACTGGACACAATGATTCTTATGGGATCCTTACAGTACTGGTAATTCTGATGTTGTTACATATGGGTGTTCTGATGTAAATAAACTGCAACGCAAGCTTGGTACCTTGCTTAAAGAATCTGGTCACTATGGGGCTGAGTTTTGAATTTGGGCCTTTATGACCCTTGGTGCAGTGTTCATGGTACCATACTTTTTTTTTTTTAATGTTTTATTTATTTTTGAAAGAGTGTGAGTGGGGGAGGGACAGAGGATCTGAACAGGCTCTGTGGTGACAGCAGAGAATCCGATGTGGGGCCAGAACTCAAGAACCATGAGATCCTGACCTGAGCTGAAGTTGGATGTTCAACCAACTGAGCCACCCAGGCATCCCTATCATATCATACTTTTAACTCCATTTGGTGATGGGAAACCATGTGGCACTGTTAGTTGAGTGCTGGGTGGTGACATTCCAGGACTTGGCATTGATGTTCAGTGCCAGGGCAGAATTACTACATTATCGCTGCTTTTGTGTGTTGTTGCTTTTTTTAATGCTTATTTATTTTTGAGACAGAGAGAGACAGAGCATGAACAGGGGAGGGGCAGAGAGAGAGGGAGACACAGAATCTGAAACAGGCTCCAGGCTCTGAGCTGTCAGCACAGAGCCCAATGCGGGGCTCGAACTCACGGACCGCAAGATCATGACCTGAGCCGAAGTCGGACACCCAACCGACCCAGCCACCCAGGCGCCCCATTATCACTGCTTTTGTAGAAGATGGATGCCATTTCTTAAGGAGCTAAGCTGTTACCCATCCGCATATCTGTCATTCAAGGCCCTTCAATCTCAGGGGCACCTGGGTGGCTCAGCTGGTTGCATGTTGGACTCTGGCTTTCGGCTCAAGTCATGATCTCACAGTCTGCGAGTTCCAGTCCTGCATCAGGCTCTGTGCTGCCAGTGCAGAACCTGCTTGGGATTCTCTCTCTCTCCCCCTCCTCTGTCTCTCCTCTGCTCATGCCTGTGCGCTCTCTCATGCTCTCTCTCAAAATAAATAAATAAACTTCAAAAAAAAAAAATAAGACCTTTCAGTCTGAATCTGGAGATTATGGGGTTTAGTTTTCTGTTTTCTTGACCACTGTGTTCTGAATTAACAGGGAGAAAACTTGCTGATTGGTCTTTAGGTTGAGTGGCCATTACTGATGTCCTCACCCCATCGTAGATAGAGAAGCAGGTCATAACAGGAACTAGAGTGCATGGAGTCTGGGTCCACAGCTGCAAGACAGGAAGTTAAGATCAGAATCATTCATTCAGGGATCTGAGTCAAAGAGCCAGCCACGGGTCCAAGATACGGTATGTTAGATGTTAGATTTTTAGCAACAGGGCCTTTTATTGATGGATTACAGCCACCAGAGGAATGGCTGGTTGGTATTAGACGAGGAGGGCCCTGAAGAATAGCCGAGTACCCACATTTTCCTCTGGACGATGCTACTTGGACCAGGGCAAAGACCAGATCACGAGTCAAGCTGACCCTGCCAGGTATGTGCCTCTTGAATATGCTGCCTCAGCAGTGATGGAAGTCAAGAGGGCACCATGCATCGCTGCTGGTGTATGTATCAGTGGGGTTGGTGCCTGAGTCAGCAATGCTGACTGTGTCACAGGTGATGCCATTTGGTTTTTGTTTATGCAGAAGTACGTTTCTGAAGACTGTTAGCTCCTGTTTTAATGTAGATGGCTGCACACACAAGTCTGTTAAACTCCAGGAAGTAAGTGGTTGTACCTAAATGTGGTTTTAAAAAGTTTAAGGGTACAATGGGCTCAACATGAGTCAGCATATGGGAATATTGCTTACGGGGCCAATATTATTCTGGAACTTGAAAACAGGAACCTAGCATGAGGTTCTTTTTCCTGTATGCATTATTTTAACCATGTATTTTTAGAACATGTACTAAATCCCAGGTAATGTGTTATATGCTGGCAACATACAGATAACACATTCCAGTCATTTCTCAAGGAGCTCAGGATCTAGTGGCTTCTCTGTGGGCCACAGCTAGACTCTTGTGTTCAGCTTTCAAGGATTCTGAAAGGAGAAATAAAAACTCGAGATAAATGAAAAAGAAATCGATGAATTAGAAGGTGACTTCATTACCAGTTAGAGGAGAGAGACAAAAAATATAGCTTCTAGTTCCGCTCCCATCACACGTAGTGAGGGGGTCTATTCAGTGAGAGAGGTGATATTGACATAGAATACATATGAAGACCTTCCCTTCTTGACCTTAAAATGATGAAAATACTTGCATATATATGATGCATATATGTTATGTGTGTGTATATTTGTGTCCCCCTCCCCCAATCAAATCCCTATGTTGAAGTCTTGACCTCTAGCGTCTCAGAATGTTACTATGTTTAGAGGTAGGGTGCTTTAAAAAGGTAATTAAGTTAAATGAGGTCATTGGGCCGGGCCCTAATCCAATATGACTGGTGTCCTTATAAAAGAAAATGAGCTCACTGGCAGGCACAGAGGGGAAGACCATGTGTAGACACAGGGCAGGACAGCCATCTAGAAGCCAAAAAGGGGCTTCAGAAGAAATGCACCCTGTTGACACTTTGATCTCAGATTTCTAGCTACCAGGACTGTGAGGATATGCCTTTGTATTGTTTAAGCACCCTGTGCCCCCCCGCCCAGCCATGGTGCATTATTATGGCAACCCTTGTGAAATAGTACAAATATACATACACAATTGGAAGACTCCAGCCCTAAAGATTTTGAGAACTCACATCTGCACATATTTATCAGGGCACGTTTCGAAAGAAATATTCTCAGGTTCTGGGTCACGCTGGGCTTGTTATGCCCAATGGTCGGGTGAGAAATAATGCTGCCTGGATACTCTAGCTACGTGGATGCCAAGTGCTTTGTGTGCCTCTATGCGTTCATTTACTTGGCGAACATTTTCTAAGTTCCTGCTATGTACCGGGCATTGAACTAGGTACAGGAGATAGAAGAATAATTGGTACAGGAATCTGTCCTCAAGGAACTAGTTACAGATGGTCATTGCTACAGTGTGAGAAGGCTTGGGACAAATACTTGAACAGGGCGCCTGACATGGGAGGGTGGTGGTTCTGGCTCTGGATCCCCACAGTCCCTGGACTACATGTAGTCTTTTCCTTATTTATTTCTCCTATTTTATTTAAAATTTTTAAAAATGTTTATTTACTTGAGAGAGAGAGAGAGCGAGAGCATGAGTGGGGGAGGGGCAGAGAGAGGGAGACACAGACTCCAAAGCAGGCCCCAGGCTCTGAGCTGTCAGCACAGAGCCAACGTGGGGCTCGATCTCACAAGGCGTGAGATCGTGACCTTGAGCCGAAATGACTCAACTGACTGAGCCATCCAGGTACCTCTCCTATTTTAAAGTCTTTCTTGTTGACCTTCTCCAGTTCTTTTCTTGCTTTTGTTTGTTGGTTTGTTTTTTTGTTTTTGTTTTGTTTTTCCCTAAATGAGTATTGGATATCCACACAAGATCTGTAGTGGTTTACTGAGGCTCCCATTAGGCTCCCTGGAAATCATTCAGAGAACTTGATGCAGTAAATGAAACTCTGTGTTAACTCTGACCTGGAGTGTTATCATCTGTCTGACTCAATTCCAGAGGAGAACCACCTCCTGTAACCTCTTCCCCTGTATTTCAGGCCATAAATAGGTTCTGGGGCCCTGCCAAGTTGGGTCACTGTGGCTTGTAAGGGACTGTCAGTTCCTCACAAATATTGCACAGCTGCAAAATTACGAGGCTACCCCAAGGTGACCCATACAATCGGCCCTTCTTAAAAAGGGAATTTTAGAAATGTCACCTGCTGGCTATCACTATAATGCAACTATGAGCTCTCCTCTCAGCTGACTGCCTAGGAGAGTCCTCAGAGGAACAAATGGAAAACCTCGCACTTTGATCTGCCTGGGACAAGTACTGGGAGGCAGCTAGAGAAGAATTTTTAGGGGATATTTTAAATCCAGGACAGTGATTAAAATATAAATGATGCTTGCTAGCTACTTGTATTTTGCCAAGGCTCTCCAAACAGACCAAGACTATCTGTATGCATGTGTGTTTGAGTGTGAATAGAGAGACAGAGATTGAGAGAGAAACTGAGGGAGTCTGATTGGCTGGGACCCACCCACAGGGTGGAGACAGATCTGCTTCACTTAAAGTCTACTGATTATAAATGTTAATCACATGTGCAAAATGTTTAGGCTAGTGTTGGACCAAACCACTGGGCACCATAACCAGCCAAGTCAACACATAAGATGACCCATTATAGGGGTACCTGTGTGGCTCAGTTGGTTGAGTGCCTGACTTGATTTTGGCTCAGATTATGATCCCAGGGGAGTGGAATCAAGCCCTGCATAGATCTCTGCACTAAGCATGGAGCCTGTTTAAGATTCTGTCTCTTTCTCTTTCTCTCTCTTTCTCCCCTTCTCCCCCTTCCCCATTCCTGCTCTCTCCTCCTCTCTCCTACTCATATTCTCTCTCTAAAATAAAAAAAATTAACCATCATACTACATTTAACTGAAAGAATCTAAATTTTTCATGCTATTAAATATTAATGAAAGTAACTAGTAGTCACACACAAAAAATTTCTAAACCTCATATTTATCTCTGATTGGACGCTTTCAGTCTTGGGGTTTAGAGCCACTGCTTCCCTAGGCAGGCGAGTCTGTCTTCAGATGACTCTTAGTTGCCAAGTCTTTGTTTGACTTCTTTGAGTTCCACTTCCTATCACTGTAACTGTCACGCTTTAAATGCTGTTGTTCTTCTCTCTGGAACAACACGGAAGCAGGACAAAGACCGATTTGCCTTAGATAATGTCCAAAATATGTTCTACAGGATATTCATTTCATGTAATGCTCAGCATGGGGGTGGAGGAAAGTGAAGTTTCTGTGCTCAAATATGTTTGGAAACATTGCTTATAATTTCTTCCTTTAGAAGACTTATCATGGCTCATATTAAAGGCTTTGGAATTCTGCAGCAAAGAAACCAGCTAAGCTAAACTTTAACTTAGCATTTCCCAGATACTTGACCTTGGGAAACCCTCTCCTTCCTTTCTATTACATTCCTTTACATTCCTATGGAATGTAAATTGAAAAGTTCTGCAAAAGTCTCTGACAGCATCAATGTTAGCCTTTCATTGAGTTGCTCTGTCCCCCTGGTTGCTCTGCACCAAAGTTTTTTTTTTTTTAATGTTTAGTTTTGAGAGAGAGAGAGAGAGAGAGCACGAGTGGGGAAGGGGCAGAGAGAGAGGGAGACACAGAATCCAAAGCAGGCTCTAGGCTCTGAGTTGTCAGTATAGAGCCCGGCGCTGGGCGTGAACTCATGAACCGTGAGATCGTGACCTGAGTTGAAGTTGGACACTTAACCAACTGAGCCGCCCAGGCACCCCTGAACCAAAGTTATATCAGCCAGCTGTGTTGTGGAACACATCCTCCAAACCCTCCTCTACCTCCACTCCTTACTGGCTTAAAATAATAGCCATTAATTATTTCTCCCAAGTCTCTGGTTCTCTAGGTGATTCTGCTGATCTGGGTTGTTCTTGATTGATCGTAGCTGAGCTTGCTTATGCATCTGCAGTGTTGGGTAGGGTGGAGGCTAGCTGGTCTAGCCTACCCTTGCCCGGAATGACTCTGTGTTATTCTATGTGCCTCTTATCATTCTACTGGACTAGGCTGGGATATTCTCATTGAAGTGGCAGGGATTGAAGGCAAGAAATGGAAACATGTAAGCAAACACTTTTCCACTTCTCTTCTTGCATCAAGTTTCCTAAAATTCTCTTGGCCAAAGTGTGATGCTTGGGTGCTACAAAGTTACAGGGGAATGGGCAAGGATATGGGGTGGCCATTATTTGAGGCCATGGGTTATATTCATCTAATGCCATGATCAAATTGCAAATCTGAGAAATGGTGTCAAGGTAGCTGCATTCGATTGCCAGCGGGAGGGTGCAAGGAGTGTAGATACCTCATAATTCCTCAGAGTCCACCCCCTCAGGGTAGGGCTAGGTGCCCATGTTTTTAGAAGCTACTCTGGTAATACAGATGATAAGCCAAGGTTGAAAATCCCCCAGTCTAGATCCCTTTTCTGTTTAACAATATTAAGTGCTTATAAGGATAAGTTTCACAAGGGATATAGGAAGACGTTTAAATGGACAGCAACATGTGGAAGAATGAAACTGGACCACTTTCTTATACCATATACAAAAATAAATTAAAAGTGGATGAAAGACCTACATGTGAGACAGGAAACCATCAGAATCCTAGAGGAGAAAACAGACAGCAACCTCTTTGACCTTTGCTACAGCAACTTCTTACTAGAATATGTCTCTGGAAACAAGGTAAATAAAAACAAAAATGAACTATTGGGACCTCATTAAGATAAAAAGCTTTTGCACAGTGAAGGAAACAGTCAACAAAACCAAAAGGCAACCGACAGAATGGAAGACGTTTGCAAATGACAGATAAAGGTTTGTATGCAAAATCTGTAAAGAACTTCCCACACTCAGTACCCAAAAAGCAAATCATCCAGTGAAGAAATAGGCAGAAGACATGGATAGACACTTTTCCAAAGAAGACATCCAGATGGCCAACAGACACATGAAAGGATGCTCAATATCACTCATCATCAGAGAAATACAAATCAAAACCACAATGAGATACCACCTCACACCAGTCAGAATGGCTAAAATTAACAAAAGATGCGGAGAAAGGGGAATACTTTTGTACTGTTGGTGGGAATGCAAACTGGTGCAGCCACTCTGGAAAACGGTTTGGAGGTTCTTCAAAAAATTAAAAATAGAACTACCTTATGGCCCTGCAATTGCACTACTAGGTACTTATCCACAGGATACAAAAATGCCAATTCAAAAGGGCAATGCATCCTAATGTTTTTAGCAGTACTATCAACAGTAGCCAAATTATGGAAAGAGCCCAAATGACCATCTACTGATGAATGGATAAAGAAGATGTGGCATGTGTGTATATATACACATATATCTGCCACATGTGTAATGGAATATTACTCGGCGATGAAAAAGAATGAAATCTTGCCATTTGCAACAACATGGGTGGAACTAGAGTGTATTGTGCCATGTGAAATAAGTTAGAGAAAGACAAGTATCATGATTTCACTCATGTGGAATTTAAGAAACAAAACAGATACACATAGGGGAAGGGGAGGAAAAATAATATAAAAACAGAGAGGGAGGCAAACCATAAGAGACTCTGAAATACAGAGAACAAACTGAGGGGGGTTGCTGGAGGGGAGGTGGGTGGGGGATGGGCTAAATGGGTGATGGGCATTAAGGAGGGCCCTTGTTGGGATGAGCACTGGGTGTTACATGTAAGTGATGAATCACTGGGTTCTACTCCAGAGACCAATACTACACTGTATACTAAATAACTTGAATTTATGTAAATAAAAAATAATTATAAAGAGGTTCAAATTGAAGATGTTGGTGCTTCTTCCCATTGGGCTCCCAGTGTCAGGCCCGTAAGAATGAATGAAACGTGATTAGTTACATGGCAGGAGGTCAGCATTCAGTGTAACTGCTGCCATGATTCTTCCTTGGCCTAAAGTCTGTTCTGGCCCTTGGGATTCCTGCACTTAGATCATTTTCTTAAACTGCATCTGACATGTTATATTCTGTGCATGCCCCACCCTCAGTCAGGGCACAGCTGGGGGAGAGGGACTGAGCCAAGAGTAGTGCAAATTTAGTCAGACTTAAAAGGGGCTAGGAATAGATGATTTTTTTTTTTCCCAGAAGACTGGGGATGTCAGGGTAGCCAATGGAATTACTGTTGTAAGGGGGTTGAAACATAAAAAAACCCCACAAAACCTATTTGTCCCAAAGATATTTACATAATGTTATGAATAGTAACATATGGGCATTACTGAAGTCGTCATATCGAATTATTTGTGTGTATGTATGCATTTGTATATGATCTCAGTCAAGAGATAGTGAATATATGACTAACATCTTGTTGAAGTTCATATTATTTTTCACATTCTAAAGTTGGGAGCTATGTTCGTCGGCTCAGGTCGCCATGACATAATACCTCAGATTGGCTTATAAATGGACATTTCTTTTCTTTTCCTTTAAAATTTTGTTTTCAGTGTTCATTGAGAGAGACAAACAAGCAGAGAGGGAGACACAGAATCCAAAGTGGGCTCCAGGCTCCGAGCTGTCAGCATAGAGCCTGACGTGGGGCTTGAACCCACGAACCATGAGGTCATGACCTGAGCTGAAGTTGGATAACCAACTGAGCTACGCAGGTGCCCCGGCATTTATTTTCTCTTAGTTGTCGGGGCTGGAAGTCCTTGGCCAGCGTGGTTGGTTTCTGTTAAGGGTCCTCTTTCTGGTTTGCAAATGGCTGCTTTCTTGCTCTGTCCTCACCTGTCCTCTTCTCTGTATGTGCACTGAGAGAGAGAGAGAGAGAGAGAGAGAGAGAGAGAGAGAGAGAGAGAGAGAACGAGGACAGCTCTAGTCACTCTTCCTCTTCTTAGAAGGACATCAGGTCTGTCAGATCAGGACCCCACAGTCACGATCTCATTTAACCTTATTTACGTGCTTAAAGGGCCTATCTCTAAATATAGTCACATGGGGGGTTTAGGCTTCAGCATATGCATTTTGGAGAAACACAGTTCAGTTTATAAGAGGAACCATTGTGTATAACTGCTGAAAACAATAAAACGCCCTCACTCCTTACCACTGGCATTGGGTTCTCCTTCCAGACATAATGGGGCCTCAGAAGCTTCCCTCAGTCTTGAGAGTGGTGTCTACTGAACATTTTTGGACTGTATTGATCCATGGCAGCTCCAAAGATCCCTTGGCCTCCCTACTTCCTGGGGTCCAAATAGATTATATAAAGCAATGGGGCCCAAAATAGGTGGATTGTATACTTATTTAAAATCAAATGACAAGCTTATATATAGATTTTATATTGTAGAAAATTGCAGTATGAGCTTAAATGATAAAATCTTCTGCTTAACTTGATCATATGTTGCAATTAAAAAAACAAAATTTCTTCACATCAGTAATGAATATACTGCTGTACGAACATAGATTTTACATCTTCTTTAGCAATAAAGGCATGCTTGATTAATATCTGAATTGCAATGCCTTCCTGTCTCAGTATAGCTATTAGAATATTTTAGTCTCCTAATCTGCATAGGCGCTTCACTAGAAGTTAAGAAGGCAAATGTTAATGACATAGAGGTGAACAGTGAGAGTTCTAAAGCAAGAGTCAGTAAACTGTGGCCCATAAGCTAAATCATGCATGCTGCCCATTTTTATAAATAAAGTTTTATTGGAACACAGCCATGCCTATTTGTTGACATAGCAACCATGGCTGCGTTCAGGCTATAACAGCACAGTTCAATGGAAAATGGCTTACAAAGCCAAAAATAGGTAGGTACCATCTAGCCCTTGACAGAAAAAGTTTGCTGACCCTCAATCTAAAGTAAAGATCCTTGAGTTCAAATTCCTACCTGCAATTTCTAGCTGTGTGACCTCAGGCAAGCTATCTAGCCTCTCTGTACCTTAGTTTTTTGACTGTGAAATGAGGGCAATAATAATAATACCTGCCTCAAAGGGGTGTTAAGAGCAGTAAATGAGCTTATAAACATCTTGGCATAGGGTCTGGACTAACATAAACACAGTATTTATTAGCCAAACACTCCACAATAAACGAAACTCATAATGAAGATGCTAAACCAAGAGCAATTGATGATTAAAAAGGAATTAACAATAATTAAATTAACAATAATTAATAATTAAATGAACAATAACTGAAAACCTGACCAACTCACATCTGTAGGGGTGAGGATCCTCCCTAAATATCCTTTCTAAAAATTTACAAGAATTCTATTTCTATGAGGCATGCCCAGTGGGAGCTTTGGAACGTTGGCAAGCATTGCCGGGCACTAAGCCACGTTAGGAGAATATAGAATAAATAAATAGACCAAGTGCAGTTTATTAATAACAAATTGAGTAACCCTTAATAATGCATTTAGTAATTTACCAGTAAATAGTCTCTAGCCATTCATAAAAATAGAAGTCCATGGAATTGAACTGGGTATGTGGTTCTGTTCACAGCCTACCAGATCATCCGTCTCACCTTGACCCTTTCCCGACTGGATGGGCAGCCATCTGGTTCTCAGAGTAAATGAAATCAAGTCATGGATCCAACCCCTAGTCATACTGCCAATTTAATTTTCTCCTATGGCCACAGGATGTACGCCTTACCATGGAGGCAATTGACTGCCAGGAAAATGGAGTGGTGATATGACCTTAGCCCTGCTGGAAAATACATTCCCGTGATGACTGGTGGGTAGGTAACGTCACATTTTGTTAATAGAAGTCTACAATCTCAGAGAGGTGTAGGGGAGGTTACTCCCCAGTCCACCTTGGGGGTTATGTGAGGGTGTTGGCAGTGTTTTCCATGAGGAGTTAGTTTCGTGGAATAGCAGTCATCAAGGATAAAGTGGCTGTTTAATTAGGAGTAGGAAGTGTGAATAAAAAGTTTCTTGTCTAATCTGCTGGTTGTTTGTATCCTTATCGCTGTCAGAAGTCTCTTCACAGAATTTCAAAATCATTGCACAGGTAATGATTAACCTCAGAGGCAGGACTGGAAAAGAGCCATTGATGGTGATGGAGTGGTGCGGCCAGATCCAGTCACCACAGTGAACTCGAAGTAGAGGTTCTTTTTCAGATATTTGACAGATGAAATTAATTATCCTATGGATAGTTCTTGTTCAAAACACTCCCCATCAGATATCTGGTGCGTCCTTTCTTCTGACGCTCCTTTTGCAACTAATCTGGTCCGTGAGAATTTTGGTGATGCCTCTTCTCTGATTTCTTCCTCTCCTGTGTTTTTATTTCTTCAAGTTCTGCTGCTGCTTCCAGATCTCACTTCTGTGTTCTCCACCTTCTCCCACTGATTTGATCATTTTTCATTTCTGTCCTTCAAGACTCCTTGCAAACCCAACCTAACTTGGATTAAGTGAAATTGAGATGTCTACACCCATCGTTTTTCCCGGGTCCGAAATCACTAGATGATGTATTATGGAAAAGACAGGAGAACATAAAATAATGTATATGTGAATTTACAGCTCTTGTTTACCCTGCTTGGTTTTTAAAATAACATTTCCTGGGATGCCTGGGTGGCTCAGTCAGTTAAGCATCTGACTCTTGCTTTTGGCTCAGGTCACCATCTCACAGTTCATGGGATCAAGCCCCGTGTCAGCCTCACAGTGCATTGACAGTGCAGAGCCTGCTTGGGATTCTCTTTCTCTCCTTCTCTCTGCCCCTCCCCTGCTCACTTTCTCTCTCTCAAAATACATAAAGAAACATTAAATAAAACAACACATTTCCTGATTATGGAAGAAATGCTTGTCCATTTTAGGAAATTTGGCAAAATAAGGGATGTTTCCTTTATTAACAGGAAAAGATAATCACCCATAATCCTACTCTGCAGGGTAGACACTTAATATTTTGTTGTGTTTCTTTTCTGTCTTCTTTTGTAGTCTATGTAGAGTGCTTACTATGTACTAGATACTGTGCTAAACATTTTACATGACAACCCTATGAAGTATGGTTATATTTTTGTCATGTTAAAGATGAGGAAATAAGGCCCAGAGAATGAAATTACTTGACCAGGTGAATGAAGAAGAAAACAAATAGATAAGAATCTGTGATATTAACTCCATGCTATTCTGGTTACCATTCTGCTCCGTTGATACTAGATTTCATTATTAAAATTAAATTTATTAGTGATCAGAGGATCAACTTTCAAAACCTGATGAGTTATTATCTTGGAAAAAATAATTAAATGCATATTAATGATGGCTCAAAATTTTAATTTCTTTTTTAAAAATATTTTTAAGGGGAGCACAAGTGGGGGAGGGGCAGGGAGACGGAACAGAGAATCTGAAGCAGGCTTTACACTGACAGGCTGACGGAAGTGAGCCCACTGTGGGGCTCGACCTCATGAGCCATGAGATCATAACCTGAGCAGAAGTTGCATGCTCAACAGACTGGGCCACTCACGTGCCCCCTTTACATTTTAACTTCTTAACAGAGTGCCATTTGCCTTCTATAAAATGGGGTGGGGAATTATTACCCATGCAAAATGCCCTAAACTGAACCCCATTCTTGTCATTTTCCTCGTTTCTAATTCTTTCTTTACTGTTCTGAATGAACTGATGAATTTGTCAGGTGAGAAGAGGAAGAGAAGAATTCATCTTGTTAGCCCCCAGAGGATTCACATTCAACTTCTTCACTCAGCCCTTCTGCCGCCCTGGCAGAGTGACAAGTACCGTGAACACCACGTTCGTTGCTTTCTCTCTCATTTCACTCTCCTGCTATTTCCCCAGTGGCATTAATCATAAAATGGGCACAAGTCGAAGTTCTCAGCTGACATAGCAACATCTGACAGAATTTCCTTAATAATAGAAGGTGGATGAAATGTATATAAAACGTTGCTGTTCTGAAGGTGATATTTTATCATTATATGATGTGCATTTTCTTCTACCAGTGATGGATGTCCTCCTAAATAATATTCTACCAGAGGCTAATTAGAAGTTCTACCTCATCTCCATCTAAAGACACTTGTGTGGAAAATGTTATCTGAAGTCATTATACACGTGCAAATTTTTAATCTGCTTTTCCGCGTAATGGTTGATAGACTTACACATTTTAAAGGGCTGCATAATTTTGATTCTTTAGATATATTTATATTGTTTGTGAGCCTGTCAATTGTATCTCTTTTATAAATGAGCTTCAGGAGGCACTGCTGCAGAATTTCTTCCAACCATTGTCATTTGATTCCTGGATTTCCTATGAAATGTCAACACTACTGCTGATTACTAAGAAAGTAGAATAAATAAGCATCCAAAATGGTATTTTTGCAGTTCCTGATTTCAAGTACTGAATAACAAGGTTAATTTAAAACAATAAGATGTTATGTTGTAACAGATATGAGATATAAGTAAGATGATTCATTTCAGCCTCTTCTTTTTATGGATGAAGAAACTGAGTTTATGGCTGGCCCAAGGTTAACAGCTAAGAGGGAAGTCTCCTGCCCATGTGCAACCAAATCCTCTATAATATCTTAAAGCAGAAAGCACTTATTCACTACTTGCCAAAGGTTTTGGATTTCGAAAAACGACCTGGAAAAGTGAACACTTTGCAAACTCGTAGGATCTGAAATGGGGTTGCCCCACTCTCCCACCATTTCTGCAATCAGGGTATGCAAGACCAGTCAGTGGTCAAAATTTTGAACTCCTTACAGACTTACAGAAAATTTGCAAGAATGGTACCAAGAGTTTCTAGATGTCCCCATCCTGGTATACCCTGTTCTTAACATATTATATACTGTAATATAATTATCATAACCAGGAAATTAACATTGGTATGGTGCCATGAACTAAAGGCGTCATTTGAACTTCACTTTGAGACGTTCCACTCCTGTCCTTTTCTATCGCTGCTGTTCCCATGATGCAATTCAGAATTCCATATTGCATTTAGCTGTTCTTTCTCTCTGCCCTCCCGTAATCTGCAACAGCTCCTCAGTCTTTCATTCTCCTTTATGATCTTGACAGCTTCCAAAGAATACTGATTAGTTTATTTCACCACATGTCCCGCCATTGAGGCCTGTCTGGAATCTTAGGGTTGGATTGAGGCCATGCCTCCCCATCAGAAGCACCACACAGAAGCATCCTCATCCTTCTCAGTACATCAAATCGCAGCATTTATGATGTCCATGTTGGTATCAATCTCCTGGTCAAGATGGTCACCTCAGACTTTGCCACTATAAAGTTACTATCCCAATGGCCACAATGGAACAATTTGAGCAAAAGGATAGATAATGATGGTATTAGATTGTAACCCATAAAATAAAAATTATGAGTTAATGGTGATATAAATAAGTAACTGATAAAATAGATACAGTCAAGTCTTGTTATTTGCTGTGGTTAAGTTCTATGACGTCACTGTGTGAATCTCAGCTAGCTCATACTGAACCATTGCTCCTAGGGGAAATACAGGGTTAGGTTCCTGTAAGCCTTGGGTCAGAACCTCTTTATCAGCTGCTCCAAACCTAACCTGGTTTTATTTTTCTGTTTAAAGACTCTATTTAATTTCATTTGTGGAGTCATTCATCAACAGTACCATAACTCATGCCTGAAGGAAGCTCATTTAACTACACATTTTCTCTGTAGGGCACAGAGTTAGGGACACCGGACAGCACATCAGCACTCTGACTGGGGGACATTTTAAACAATGAAGCTACCAAAAAAAGCACAAAAATGTGAAAAGTGTGGCATTCGATTGGTCAGAAAAAGGACACTTCTTTACAGTAGGAGAGCCAAAAGAAAGAGGTAGAATGTTGCCTTGTTGGACCTCAGTGGGGAATGTGTGTACTTCATGAATCTCAAAGTGTTCACTGCTCTGGACGTGCCCATGAAGGACCAAGAGAGTGCCATGAGTACTGATTTTGAGGTTACAAATAAATTTCAGCCTGAAGGCGAATTCTCAAATTCCTAATAATGAGGATGGACTGTATATGGAGGAGAACTGACCACTCTTCTTGGCAGTAGAACTCTAAAAAAAATGAACAGACTGAAGGGCACAGCAAATCGCCAGCCCCACAGGCACCCCCTTCAGTGACCATTGCTGCAGATGGACCACCAAGGGATGCTACAACAGTGGGCAAATCTTGGAAGAACAAAGGGATTTGCATAGTTTCAAGTATCTGCCTGAAGACACTACAGGGGGAAATACAGTAAATTTATATTCACTTCAAATTTAATATTGCATTTCTTTATTTTTCTTATATTACATAGCATTAGCAGATGTTGACTACAAATACATATACATAGATGGTACGTGCTCAAGTTCTTCTTTTTTTCTTTTTTGTTTTTTATTAGACAGTGCAAGCAGGGGAGTGGCAGAGGGAGAGAGAGAGAGAGAATGAATCCCAAGCAGGCTCCACACTCAGCATGGAGCCCAACGTGGGGCTTGATCCCATAGCCCTAAGATCATGACCTGAGCCGAAATCAAGAGTCAGACACTCAGCCATCTGAGCCACCCAGGCACCCCTCAAATTCTTGATGATAAGGGGATCTCCAAATTTTTTATTTTGTTTTCACATCTGGATCATTAGCTAGTATTTGGTCAAAGCTGTTAATTTATGTAAAACTGGAGAAGAGTCACAGAAGCTGCCCCTTCAAGGAGAGATTTGGGACATTTAAGGATCACTGCCTGTGTGAGATTATCCCAGGTAGAGGTAAGCACTTCCCCTTTGGTGTTCCCACTGTGTCCTATTTGAATAGACTAGAAATACCTATTTCACCCTATAAATTGATGGTGTGCACACCTGTTTCCTGAACAGATCGTTTCCTGAGTACAGTGGCTGCCTTCTCTCCCTTTATATCTCCAGTGTAAAGTGTATCTTCCTTTATATACTCCACTGGCAGTGTCTCATATATAGTAGGTGCTCAATAAACATTAACTGGAAATGGACAGGGTAGGATCCAAGATGGCTACCTTGGGTCTGCTGGACATCCACCATCCATACTTTTCCACACAAATTTTTGTTCTTGCCATATTTTCAGATGCTAATGTTTATCTCCCACCCATGGTGAAAACAGGCATGCCTTTTGTTATAGTAGTTAAAGGTACTTGGAAATGAAGACCTTTGTAAGCACATTTGGTTCACGGGAAGTTTTTTTGTTTTACATGTCTTAGTTCAGATGTGACCTTAGGTATTTTATTGATATACCTACCTTTATCCTGTTAATGGTGGTACTGCTGTCTCTAGAGGCAAAACAGATGAGTGGCAGTGTTAGGGATTTTATGAAGCAGCTTCTCTGAAAAAGCTTTTATTCTGAACAAGTGCCATGGTTGGTTCTGAGCACTTGGATGGTTTCAGATTGAACCACGTATATTAGGGAAGCTAACTAACATAGCAGCTCCCCAAATCCAGAGACTTACCATAATGCAGTGCAATGCAGTGTTCCTGGTTGGGCAGTCCTCCCTGAGACAGTGTTTCAAGGACTCAGGCTTCTTCTCTATTGTGGCTCTACCCACCTCCAGGTCCTCAGAATCCTCTCCCTTCAGCTGGTGGGGTGGGGGGGAGGCGGTTTTACGGGCCTCATCTAGCTCTGGTTTGCTGCCTTCTTCCCACATTCTCTTGGAAGTGAAACAATCATGTTTCTACCCTTAAGCGCAAGGCATGCTGGGAAATGTCTAGTGTGCCCATGAGAAAAAAGGGCAATTGTTTGGTGAACAACTAGCCAGTCTGCCTCACTAGCTCATCCTGGCATCTCTCTCTCTCAATTCTCATATCACTTGTTTTCCTTTATTCTTCTTTAGATGCTTAACACTTTGCTCATTGTATTTATTCATTCATTGATAAACCCATTGATACCATAATGGGCTCCTACAACATGCCAGTTGATGGAAGTTGCATAGAAAAATCAGGTACAGGGGCGCCTGGGTGGCGCAGTCGGTTAAGCGTCCGACTTCAGCCAGGTCACGATCTTGCGGTTCGTGAGTTCGAGCCCCGCGTCAGGCTCTGGCCTGATGGCTCGGAGCCTGGAGCCTGTTTCCGATTCTGTGTCTCCCTCTCTCTCTGCCCCTCCCCCGTTCATGCTCTGTCTCTCTCTGTCCCAAAAATAAATAAAAAACGTTGAAAAAAAAATTTTTAAAAAAAAAAGAAAAATCAGGTACAGGGCCCTCCCTGGAATCCAATCTTGCTTAACTCTTAGCTATCAGAGTATTGGGAAGTCATGAAAAAAAATATGCATGTGATTACCTATCTCACCAAATAAGTACTTTAAGCTACTCAGGTGTCTAAATTTTGCTGTCCATTCATTTGTTCATATTTCACCTTTTTATAATCTAACTGGAAACAAGCAGAAGCAGATATCTAAGATTTAGGGAAGATGTAAAGGTAAAGAACTTTACATTCTCTCTTAGAATTTTGTTATCCTTGAACATTTGAAAAAGTTATCATTCAGTCTTATTATAGAATTGGTTTTGAGAACCAACTGGTCTTGTCTCTGATCATCTATGGGCATGGTATTCCTTCTTTGTTACTCTGTAAGCAGTTTGAATTTAGGGACCTCGTGTAACATAAAACTTTTTTTCTACCCTTTAAACTCTTAAACACTTAACTGATCCAATCATCCTTTAAGAAATGATTACTTATATGATTTTTTAAGTAAAGTTTACTTATTTTGAGAGAGAGAGAGAGTGTGTGTGTGCAAGCAGGGGAGGGGCAGAGAGAGGGAGAATCCCAAGCAGGCCCCTCAATGTTAGCTCAGAGCCCAATGTGGGGCTTGAACTCAAACTGTGAGATTGTGACCTGAGCTGAAATCAAGAGCCAGACCCTCAACTGACTGAGCCACCCAGGTGCCCCATTACTTGTATGATTTTTAAATGTACTTATCGTAGAAAAGATTGAAAAGCCAGATAAACAAAAAGACAAAAATGCTTGTTATCTTACTTCCCATAGAGACATCCTACTAAGATGAGATGTGCATTTCCAGTCTTTTTTCTGTATGTGTGTTTAAGTATGACTACAATATACACACACTTTTATAACAACGGGATCCTAAACATAAGGCTATAACTTAAAAAATTCATGTATTAACATATCCACCCTTATGTTGGACATGTTTTTGCTAGGGTTTCCTTTTGAGCTTATTAAGAGTAGATTAAAAGTGAATGAATAAAAAAAAAAAAAGCACCTACAAGAAACTTACACCTGTATGTAAAACAGGACATCAAAGAGGAAGTAATGCAGAATTGAGGAGAATGGCTGAGGGCATTTTGTGTCTGAAGCAGACGTGGTTGTTAGTGCTTAGACCTGAGTTTAAATTCAATCAACCTAGGGGCGCCTGGGTGGCACAGTCGGTTAAGCGTCCGACTTCAGCCAGGTCACGATCTCGCGGTCCGTGAGTTCGAGCCCCGCGTCAGGCTCTGGGCTGATGGCTCGGAGCCTGGAGCCTGTTTCCGATTCTGTGTCTCCCTTTCTCTCTGCCCCTCCCTGGTTCATGCTTTGTCTCTCTCTGTCCCAAAAATAAATTAAAAAAACGTTTTTAAAAAAAAATAAATAAATAAATTCAATCAACCTAATAGTCATAATCACAATGTAGATTATTTTGTATGAATAAAATAGTTACAGTTGGGTTACATGTTCAAGTCTTTTTGTTTTTTTAATGTTTATTTATTTATTTATTCTGAGGGAGAGAGAACACAGGGAAGGGGCAGAGAGAGAGGGAGAGAGAGTCCCAAGCAGGTTTCATGCTGTCAGCGCAGAGCCTAACGCTGAGCTCGAACTTAAACCGTGAGATCATGACCTGAGCCGAAATCAAGAGTCAGAGGCTTAACTGACTGAGCCACCCAGATGCCCCCGGCCAAGTACTTCTTTGTGATAAATAAAAGGCCAACATTTATATATCCTAGCTTTATAGTTTACTAACTGCAGTCTTTCTGGGCTAAGTTTATCTTCTTTGCGAGACAGGCGTGAGGCTAGTATGTACCCCACCGAGCTGTTGGGAGCATTTAATGAGCCAATACATAGGAAGTGCCTGGTGACCAGCGATGCTCAATAGCTATTAGTTATCATGACACCACATATGAATTAAAAAACCGTAGATGGTAGTCTCCCTTTAAGTAGGCTTTAAGTCAGTGATTCTCAGCCAGGAGTGATTCCCCTCACCTCATTCCCCAGGGGACATTTGGCAATGTCTGGACACATCTTTGGTTGTTCCAACTGATGGAGGGGGTGGTAGTGAAGGGGGTGTTACTGGTATCAACTGGGCAGAGGCCATGGGTGCTGTCGCATACCCTAGAGTACACAGAACACCCCCCATAACCAGGAATTATCCTGCCCCAAGTGCCGATAGTGTAGGTAACTGTGTTTCTGCTTTAAAAGGATGTATATGCTGTACTGTCATAGATGGAGGGGGTGACTTTGCCACCAAAGTCACACAATTAGGAAGTAACCTCTGATGATCAATTAACATGTCTGGAAAAGAGGTTAATAGCACTCGATTCACCTGGTGTTTGTGGAGATCAAATGAAAAACTGTATTTAACTCTTCTGTAAACTCAGGTACTGTGCAAGTACAGGTTCATTCTAAATTGTTTTCCTTACCTTAAAATTTTTTTTCATTTTCCCACTGAAGTGTCTTTTTAGACATTGTTCCCCCTAATTACTTCCTCCCATCATGACATGTTAATACTACAGGTATGCTGGGTATCTATGAAGTCCGATAGGGTTGAGAGCCACAGCCACTATGATATGCAAGGTGTGTGTGTGTGTGTGTGTGTGCGCGCGCGCGCGTGTGTGTCAGAAGAACCAATTTCACCCCTCTGTGGCCCTATCCCCATCGCTGAGAATGCATGTCCTAAATAAAAGGGAATGAATTCTGAAAACAGAAGTATTTTTTTTTGTGATGCTGTGATTACTTCTTAAATTAAAAGTAGCTTGTTATTATCTGTTTTGTATTTGGAATCACATTGAGACAGCAATAGGAGACTTGAAAATAATACCGTGGATTTAAAATGCCTGTAGTCTTGGGGCGCCTGGGTGGTTCAACCGATGGACTCTTGATTTCAGCTCTGGTTGTGATCGAAGGGTCATGAGATTGAGTTCCACATGGACCTTCGTGCTGGGCATGGAGCCTGCTTGGGATTCTCTCTCCCTCTCTCTGCCCCTCCCCCGTGCGCACGCTCTCTCTGTCTCTCTCTCTCTCAAAATAAATAAATAAACTTAAAATACATGCTCATACAAATGAGTGGGGATTTAGTAAAATCTGCAAATGCAAAAATAAGATCTGCTAGAGGACAAATATAGAAGACACACTGAAGAGATGAAAACTTTCTAGAGAGGCTGCTAATCTGAATCTAAGCTTACCGTGAAAAGGAAACATAAAACAGGGGATTGAGAGGCATAGAATGGAGGGGAAACTGCTGGATAAGGAAGCTGAAGGGACTCATGTTCTCTTTTCTTTGTAGGTGACAGGTACTATAATAACTAGGTAGCTTTTTTTTCTGATGTGTACGAAAAGGCAGGATTCTGTACAACTATGTCTGCAAGGCGAGGGGCACGTCTCGTGTCAGGGAACACTGGGGCTTAAGCTGTACGTTAGCTGTCTGGTCATCCCGCGCAGGTCTGGAAGGAATCTTCATGCTGCCTGGCCCGTGTCCATCTACTCCTGCTCTTCCTTACTTCCCCGCCTCCCGTTTGCAAATCCTCTCTTTCAGTCCCATCTCCCAGCCTCCCTGCGATCCTTGTGGGTTCCTACTTCCACACTCTTGCTTGTAACTCCTATTGCATCCGGACTGCCTTCTCAGTGCATCATTTTCTCCCTTCAGACTCTTCCTTTTCGTTCCTGCTACCCGACGCTGACCCTGAGAGGTAGGTGTGAGCCTCACTTTACAAGTGCACAACCCACCTTGGGTCCCACAGCTGGTGTGTCCAGGCTCCAGGTCTTTGGCCTCGGGGTCGGATGTGCTGCCTGCTCTGGCTGCATGGGCCTCTCTGGAAACTTGTCTGAAGCGTTGTAGATGTTCGGTGAACATTTTTTTCTCCTGGTGAGTGTACAGGTAGATACGTTTTACCTTGAAGACTGACGAATGATGGTAGATAGAACGGCCACCGTTATCTGCATTATAGGTTTTGCATTTTATTTCCTGCCCACTTGCTGGCATCTGTCAGCAACTGGAAATAAAATTTTGTAGCTTCGCCCCGCTGTCTGCAAAAGTTTTGGCGTGCGGCAAGAGGAGAGCTAAGTGTTGGTTGCACGGTATGAATGCCATACGTGTTGGTTCTCTGTAGTACGCTGTGGGTTTTTAGGCATGTGCTGTAGGTAAGTGATCACATATAAGTAGAGGCCAAGGTGTCACAGGCAGTGCTGGGTGTTATGCTGCTTAAAGAAGGAACTTGCTGCACTTATTTTTGTATCCACAGGCCTGGACTGATCATGGAACATGGTTGGCGCTCAATACATGTTTATTGAAGTAAAGGAGCTATTGTTTCTCTCCTCCTCTATATGGGGTGTCTGCCAAGTCTGTAACAATTCTCCCTTCTCTGTGAACTCAGAATTGGCATTGGCTGTTTCTTCTCCGAATTCCTGCACCCACCCACCCCCAGCCATAGTTCATTGGCCAGGGTCAAACACCTGACCATCGTTGGCTCCATTCCCATCCTGGAGATTTGGAATTGAGACAGTGAGGGACTGAGGGTCAGTCTCTGTGGCAAAACGCAGAGCATGTAAATATGGGGACTGGCGCAGAACGGTCGTACGGATTGAAGGTTGGAGAAAGCTCAAGTTACATGCTCAAAGTCTGAAACCACTGTGTTGAGAAGAGCAGACAATATGGAGAGAAATTCTGGACAGGTTCAGTTTGCCTCTGAGTCTTGGTTGCAGTTCCCATTTGATGCCTTGAGATGCAATTGTGTTCTTAGTAAATTTATTTTTGTGTTAAAGTTGGTCCGAGTTGGATTGAATTATTTGTGACTAAAGATCCTCCACCACTATATCAAAATTTCAGATTTCCCATTTCAGTGAAGGAAACCACACCATGTAGAGAAACCAGATAAAGGGGAGAGACCAAATTTAGTTTAAAAACTATTAACAGAGGGGCACCTGGGTGGCTCAGTCAGTTAGGTGTCTGACTTCAGCTCGTGTCATGATCTCACGGTCCATGAGTTTGAGCCTCGCGTCGGGCTCTGTGCTGACGGCTTGGAGCCTGGAACCTGCTTCGGATGCTGTGTCTTCCTGTCTCTCTGTCCCTCCCCCACTCACACTCTGTGTGTGTGTGTGTGTGTGTGTGTGTGTGTGTGTGTGTGTGTCTGTCTCAAAAATAAACATGGAAAAAAATTAAAAACTATAAACAAATCATTTGGGAATTGTCTATATTAAAAACAGATTTGAGGGGATCGGTAGGATAATGCTGAGGGGCTTCTGTGCGTTGTTAGTTTTGAAGTAGCAGGAAGTTTTTCCTTCAAGGTGAAAAACATGAGGTGAGAAAAACAGAAAGTGCCTAAAATCATAGACAGTAGTCAATGATACAGCCAAAGCCCAAATTGACACACAAGAAACCCAAGAGTCATTCCTCTGTGCTTCCCAAACTTCAGCCCTCCTATCCAACCCACTGCCAAATCCTGTCTCTTTTCCCACTTAGTGGTCTCTTGGTCTGTCTCAGTCCACTCTGAGCGGCCATTATTTCTCGTAAGGACTCATGCCATGACCTTCTGTAAGTGGACTGCCAGAAGCCAGTCTTGGCACCATTGTTTCTCCACACTGTGACTAGAGTAGCCTGCTAAACATGCCCAACTGATGTGTCACCTCCTCAAGGTAAGACTTGGAGAGGCTTTCTTTTGCTCTGCCCCACAAAGCCCTGTAAGGGACACTGGCTGTCCAGCTATCAGCCTCATATGGCCCCCACTCCCCTCCCTGTCTGTGTTCCTCGTGGGCTTCCATTTATTTCCTGGCCCCACCAGTCTTCTTCGGCTATGGGGCCTTTGCACATATTGTACTCTCTATTGGAACCTTCCTTTCTGCCTTCCTTGGCTTCTCTGACTAGACCTGTTACTCCTAGCAGAGTACTGTGTGCCCATCCTTTCTACCACATGCCCTAGATACAGTTTCCCTTTTCCTTTTTTCTCCTTGTTTTGTTGTGTCTCTGTTGTAGGCTGTAAGCCCCACAAGGGCAGGGAGTCTCTGCTTTGATCCTGGCCCCTGAGAGGGTGATCGATGAATATTTAATGAATGAATACATATGTGAAAGAGGAAAAGAAAGAAAAAGCAAGCAAACCCCAAAACAGTCCAATTTTCTCATTTTTTTTCCAAAGACTTGTTTTCCATAATTCAGTTGTTTGTAACTCAGTTTCTCTTAGATACTGGGCTAGTGATGAACAACATTATTAACTCTAAGCTCCCTTTACAAGTAGGAGTATAAGGTTATCAGTACCTAAAATATAATTCATGTTAGTAGGACTCGTAGGCCAGCCCATAAAGGCCTGGTTAACCCATAGTGTCTCTAAAACCGTAGTTTTAGGTCCTGAAATCTCCTAAGCTTCTGTGTGTCTTGAGAGGGACACAGGCAATATGAAGGAAAGAGGACTCCAGTTACTAGTGGAGGCAAGATGTTCTGAGAGACATGTTCTAAGGTCGGCCATTTTCGTGGTAAGTGTGGGATAGGCAGATGGGAATGGAGGGCGGGTCTGGGGACCATCCACGGGATTAAGTTGCTCATAACCGGTTGGGAGGACTGGCTAGGATAGGTCCCCTTTCCTCTTGTGTATGTCCCCTTTGAAAGTGTGTCCTCTTAAGCAGAAGACCCTGCTTGACAAAGACCTTTCTTTGCTCTTGACCACAGAAGTAGTTGTACTTTGGGCTCGAGTTTCCACATGAGCATTTTATCCTAAGAGGAAGAAAAGGGAAGGCATTTCCCAAGGTGCAGGGATTGGCCCAGAAGCCCTCAGAGAGCAGGAGAGTGAAGTCAGTTTGTGGAAGTGATACTAGATATTGTTGGCTGAAGAGGAAGGTGCATGGTGCTTGGGGAATGTCAAGGCAGGAAGGGAGAAAAGAGAAAACACAGACTTCTTGCCTGAGAGTAAGGGACACAGATATTCTCTTAATTCAAGAACCAGGTTTTCTGACAAATATTCCCAGAGTGCATGGCTCAGGAGAAGGGCCAGTTACTTCAGATACACCTTTCTAGAGACTATCACTTTTATTTTTGAAAGAATAATCTGGCTGCAACGTTAAGAAAAATCTAAAATCCACAAAATACCACATTATAGAAAGCTCCACAGCACGAGTTGTTTTCCTGAAATGAGATCATAGAACACTCTGCAAAAGCTTTTTGTGAAAATTTCAGCAAAGAGGATTGCCTGAAATTAAACCCAGTGTTCTTTCCAAAGAGTTTTGCAAATACCATCCGTGCAGTAAAAAGCACAGGAATTCTGATGAGAACACATTTTGCCAGGATTCATCACCCCCTTCTCTTTCACTCCGGAGGTGGCCTCTTATCCGTGGTTGTTGGATGGAACCAGTGAACCAAATACTTGAAACCAATTTGCTGGTTTGAGAAGAAGTTACTGATTCTCACAGCAGGTGTATACTTGGAAAATTGCATTGTTTAACTCTGCATGTGGATGATTCTTGCCTCGTACTCCTTTAAGTCAGGCTGATGGAGTGAGGCATATGGATTCTTCTTGCTTTATTGAAGTCTTCAGAGGAGTTGAAAAATACTTAACAGGTCTGAATGTTGCCTGAGTTTAAAATACTTCATGTGCTTCCCAAAATGTCTTTTTAGGTGAGGGATAGTTTTTGCAAGTATCTGCATTATTCGTGGAGGAGGATGTTGCAAGGGAAATTTCTTGGGCATTTTGTCCAGTACCAAGAAGGCAGTGGAGAAGACTACCAAGTTAAATAGATAGATTTCTGGATCTAATTCAAAATGATCACTGCTTGAGCTCTTGGTGATTTATTGTTGTCAGAACTGCAAAGCCCAATCAATGTATTATTTACATCAAGTTAGAATTTATTGGTCATATGATCTAAATTTGTATTCTTGAAATAAAAGGAAGCTTCCTCTATTACTGAGGAAAAGGAAGAATAGAGAGGGTATGGTGTTGAGCACACGTATGCTCTGTGTATTTGTATTATTTTCATTGAATAATAAAAGCTTAAAGGAATAATCAGTATTCAACTCTTGGGGTGAAAATAAACAAGAATTCAATACATTTTGGGTCAATATTTCTTCTGGATATTGTTTAAGAACATAGGGGTGCCTGTGTGGTTCAGTTGGTTAAGCATCCAACTCTTAATTTCAACTCGGGTCATTATCTCACGGTTTGTGAGTTCAAGCCCCACATCGGGCTCTGTGCTGACCATATGGAGCCTGCTTTGGATTCTCTATCTCCCTCTCTCTCTACCCCTCCCCCACTTGCTCTGTCTCAAAAATAAATGAACATTTAAAAAAAATTCAAAAAGAACATATATAGGGGTTCCTGGTCAGTTTGTTCAGCATCTGACTTTGGCTCAGGTCATGATCTCGCCGTTTGTGAGTTCGAGTCCCGCATTGGGCTCTGTGCTGACAGCTCAGAGCCTGGAACCTGCTTCAGATTCTGTGTCTCCCTCTCTCTCTGCCTCTCCCTGACTCATGCTCTGTCTCTGTCTCTCAAAAATAAATAAACATTAAAAAAATATGTAAGGCGATGAAGCCACATGCTGCTAAATATTCCCCTTTAAATCCTAGAAATGTGGGTCCCACCCCACTGCAAACCTTCCTCTTATACCTTTTTCCAAGAAACATCATTGACTCAGGGAAGGTTCATTTCAACAGGAGGTCTGCCATTTTGAACTAATTTGAGCAGCCTTTGTAGTAGGAGGAAATGATTTATTGTTCCCAGTCATCATTAATAAGACCATTGTGAGCAAGTCTGCTGATAAATGTACAGCCAAAAGGGAGAGTTTTAATTTGTGATCAGGAAAGTTTCTTTCTGCTAAACGGGGAGAGACATCTCTGGCTCCTACCTATATGGGTGTATAGTAGGAGATAGGCCTTATGGGTATTTATCGACTTCAAACCAGGAGGCTTTTTATTTTTTTATTATTATATGTTAATGTTTTTATTTTTATTTTTGAGACAGAGAGCATAAGCAGTGGAGGGGCAGAGAGAGAGGGAGACAGAGAATCCGAAGCAGACTCCAGGCTCTGAGCTGTCAGCACAGAGCCCAACGCGGGGCTCCAACCCACAAACAGTGAGATCATGACCTGAGCCGAAGTTGGACGTTCAATCGACTGAGCCACCCAGGCGCCCCTAAACCAGGAGCCTTTTTAATATAGAGTCCTCATTTGGGGTGAGTAGTTGTTGGAGAAAAGAATCCAGTTAATATTTTCTTCAAACATCTGCATTTTTGGCTTTTTTTTTTTAACTGACAAGTTATTTCTCCTTTGGACCTCATGGTTGACACACAAGACTGTCACATGAACCAGAGAGAGAACTAAAACCAAAGAAAGGATCTAGTCAAAGGCATGCCACAGGCAAGAGACAAGCCACACGTGGACAGGTAGCAGTATGGGAAATAGTGAATCCCCTTGGTGATTACTGGTACAGGAAACTCGGGAAGTACATGGCCCCACATTAAGGATCTTGTGTTATAATTGTCTAAAGAACACACGGGCACACCAGCCATACACTGAACATAAATAAATAATTATATTTCTAAACTGTTTTATGCTTTGGTGATTAGCAGCTTTGGGCTTCTTCTGCATTTTTTGAGAAAACCTCTGGAGAGTCAGCAGTAACTAAGACCGAGGCAGCTCTCAAGGTGTGAGGCTCAGCTTCTTTAGGAATTCAAGTCACCTTGGGATTCAACCTCTAGTCTAGAGCAGGTCACGTGGCAGTGAAATTCTCCTGAGACTCAAGAGCAGGAAGAAGGGTGTGGAGTGAGCCTTTCCTTCTTTGCTCAAGGGATGAGCCAAATTTAAAGGCGGCGGTAAGAACACTGATGGAATGACATTTTTAAGATCTTCACTGATGCTCCCGCTCTGGCAGTTGCTGTTGCTTCTGCCTCCCCCCCCCCCCCAACTGCACCCACAGGTCCTATATAGGCATCATTTACTGTATGGGTAAAAACGGAGTTTTACCAAAGAATGGGGGGGAGGGAAGTCTTATGATTTTCCAAAGCTAAGACCCTAAGGGCACTTAGTAGTTGAGATGAGTTGGAGCAAAGCTGGCCTCTGGTAGAACCTGAAGGTTTGCAGGTGTGCAGGCAGGGAGGTGGGGAGACATCTCGATGCAGGTGAGGTGGAGCTCCTAGTTGTTGGTAGGGAGGTGAGGGGGAAGGAAAGAAAGTGGTGGGGAAGAGGAGCGACAGAGAAAGCTCCTGGAAGTTGGGAGCCCCTCCTTCCTGTGGAAAGAGGCTTTGTGCGGGGAGGAAAGCAGTAGGTACAGAAACCCCAGAGGCTTTGGGTCGCCTTCCCTTTCCTATAGGGCTCAAGGAGACTGCCAACTCCCAGAACAGAAACGGCAAAGTGGCATCCAAGGTACAGGTGTCCAAGGAACCTGTGGGAATCGAATGCGCCAGCCCAGTGTGCAGGCGTTAGAAAGAATCCCCAGTGCTCACAAGTGCCACTGGCATGGTAACAAAGACCTTACAACCTTCCATCGGCCTCTGAAGTGAGGACAGTCTTGTGAGATTGAGCCCTTAACCTGTGGGCTCTGGATAAGTCCACACAGTGTCAGAAGTGAATTCGGGGGCGCCTGGGTGACTCAGTCGGTTAAGTGTTGACTCTTGATTTTAAGGTCATGACCTCACGGTTCATGGGATGGAGTCCTGTGTCATGCTCTATGCTAACAGCATGGAGCCTGCTTGGGATTCTCTGCACCCCCCCCCTCAAAATAAGTAAATGAACTTTAAAAAAAAAAAGAAGTGAATTGTATTGTGGGACATCCAGGTGGTATCAGAGAATTGGTTGGTGTGGAGGGAAAAAAAAACGCATGTTTGGGGACAGAAGTGTTTTGAGTAAATACACTGTTCAGATCTTTTGACTTCCGTGTTCTCCCAAGGTACAATTCAGATGTCATTTGTTCCCAGCCACATTTCCATCCTTGTGTTCCTTTGGCACTTTACACATTGATTATGGCCCTTTATCGAAGTTGGCCTCGGGTGGCAGACTGGGTCAGTGTCAGCTGCTGAGTGTGAACCCAGGAGGGTTCCGTCTTGTGTCCTCACGGCACCTGCTGTTCGTGTAGCATTTTAAGCTGCCAGGTATTTTGGGGCCTGGTACATAATAGAGCTTCAATACATATTTGTCAAACTAAATTTAAAATTCCAAAACACATAATTAGAGAAGCATGAGACACATCCTTGAAAGAATGTTTAATTGGCATGGCTTTGATTCCCTCACTGCTTTTCTTTCTCCAAAGCTTTATTTCAAACTTTTTCAGACATACAAAACAGCAAGAATCACTCACTGAATACCCATATAACAACCACCTAGCTTGTATAATAGACTCTATTGTTAAATGTGTCTTTATGTATTTACAATATATTTATCCATCTACCCATCCATCAGTCCATATTACTTCTCCCTCACTGCCTTTCCAACACAACCAGTGTTTGAGAGACCTTCAACTTGGGGGTCAGATCTGGGATTAATTCCTAAATTCAGCCCTTGTTTGTTGCATGACCCTGGGGGTGTGGCTTAAGTTGGGTCTGTTTCTGTCACTGGGGTGGACCATGCAGCCTACTTCATGGGTTATGGTGAGGATGAAATGAGATAATGTGGATAAAGGGCCTGCCACACATTGCGTGTTTCATGTAGTAGCAAGAGAGTAAGTACAGTGTAAATATTTATGTCAACCGTTAGCACTGATTTGCAATGATGTGTGCCTCTTGTGTTCTTGCTTTCAGCCCCTGCTTTGGGCTGAAATTCACAGGAACAGAGTCTCAGACTCTTTCTTGGTTATAAGCAAGAGGTCCCCAGATCTAAGAGGTCAAGGGTGGTCTGGGCTTTGGTGTGGAAACTGCATTGTGCATTCCCTGGCACAGTGTAGAAACCATAGATCTAAGAGTGGAATCACTGGGTATTTACTTACCCCAGACGAGAAGGGGTAATACCTTACCTAGAATTCAGAAGAACATTTGCTAAAAATGGAGGTAAGGGGAGAGTGTCCCTCCCATAGCCATAAACACCTCTTCCTGAGTCCTTTAGTGCAGAGATTTGCATATTTTCTGGGGGAGAGGCCCTCATCAGTACAACCTTCCACTCTAAGGCTACAGACTGTCTCCCCATCAGAGAACCAGAATTATGCTCAGGTTGTTTTTTCCTAAAATGGGCCTATAAAGTTGTGGCCTGAGAACAAAGGATGAGGTCACCTTCCTTATGGCCTCAGACCAGGCAGCATTTGGGGTTGTTGGAAGGTTGAAAAAAGAAAATCTCATCCTTTATTTCCTGCCTTTACTGTGATGTGTCCATCCCATGCCGAGTCATTTGCAATATCCTTCCTATCCCTTGGTTTAATCATGTTGAGTACAGGATGCTGTGAATATTATGCTTTGAATAGAATTGGGGTCCATCCATAGAAATTGTTTCCTCCTGCACACTTAGAGTTGGGTCTTCTTGACTGCACATTTGTGTTGGTGGATGTCAGTAGACTTGTCCCTGCATAAACTGAAAAGTGCCTAATGTTCTCCTCCTCATAATGGTTCACAACCTACATGACATATCTCATCAATCTGTGGAACTCTTTTTAAATACAGTTCTGCTCCCAACCCTTCGAGTCTGAGTCAGTGGGTCTTGGGATAGCCCACTGGAATCTACTCTTAAAACATTGTTACAAGTTATTTTACTTCACAGCCAGAACTAAGAACTACCTCTCTACTCTCAAGCTGTGGCTTTTCTTCGTAAAAACAGAGATGAAGCAGGGGTGCCTGGGGGGCTCAGTCCGTTGAGCATCCGACTTTGGCTCAGGTCTTGATCTCATTGTTTGTGGGTTCGAGCCCCATGTTGGTCTCTGTGCTGACAGCTCAGAGCCTGGAGCTGTTTCGAATTTTGCATCTCCCTTTCTCTCTTCCCCTCCCTGACTCAAGTTCTGCCTCTCTCTCTCTATCAAATATAAATAAGCATTAAAAAAAAAAAAGATGAAGCAGGTCTTTTTTTGAGATGGAAAATCTTGGTTGACCTTTCCATTTTTGCTTTGTCTTGCATCAGTTGATGGGCATAAAACAGAAAGCTAGCTGAAATGAAAAGATTAGGAAGAGTTCCAGAGTAAAAAGTTTGGGTGTAAAGGTTGGGCATAAACTCAGGAGAAGTCTTGAGGAGAATCTTACCATAAAGAAGAAGAGAGGTTATCACAGCCAGCTGGGAAAGCAGACTGGGGATGATCAGGGAAAGGGTATAACCCGGGACATAAGGGCACAGGCAGACTGAGTTACTGTATTTTATTCCATAACATCCAGACTTCACATTGTAAAATCCCAGGCATCTGTTGGCCCAGTGCCATTTGGGATATAGTTGTCATTGTCCATGCAGAACAGATTTGGTTGTTCTCCATGGTGGCAGAATGGGACAGTGTCCCTCAGAATTTCAGTCAGCAAACAAGTACTATCTGAAGAAAGAATAAAATCCTGGTTGTTGTCTGAAAACCTACTGTTGTCATTTGCTAGTTAGATAAAAAAAGTAACAACATCAAATCTTCAGATCAAGTGTTACTTGTTTGGAAGAAAATTCTGGAGAAAATAGTGGAAAGTTTTTTTTTTATAGAAATGCTTCATTCATGATGCTCTTGATGACACAGATATAAATATCATATGGAAAATGGGAGCTACATGCCAATTGTGAGTTGAAAGGTGACCCAGGAGAGCTGGATGTGAAGGAGTTTGGAGTATAATTGAATTGGAGGAGTCTTTTTTCTTTTCCTTAATGGCAGATAATAGTGATACATCTTATAACCATTGGTGTCTTACATTCAGTGTAATAGGGTGTTTGTGTTGGTTTGTACGAAGGAGAATACTGGATAGAATTCTCCTCTTAATAGTCCCCTGAAAAAGCATATATAAAACATATAACTACAGAGGGGGCCGAGGGAAACACAGATCCTTGTGTAGCAAACTTGAAAAAAATAAGTTCTCTCTCAAAAGAGAGCTGCCACCATATATTTACACAATAATAACACTTTCAAAGAAAAGAAGCTGGGTTTCACTGGACGTATTGCTATCTTCGTGGAATTTTTCAAAAAATAAGTAGGCATGTGAACCAGAAACTGATGGGTACAGCCAGATAGGCTCTCAGAAAGTCTCTTCTGTTGGAAGTCAGTTAGCTACCACTAGGTAACATGGACCCCAGTTTGTCCAGGATTCTTCACTGATGCCTATTTTCCAGGCTTAATTTACACCTGCAATCCCTTTCATTCTAAATCAGTGTCCTGATTAGAACAATATGATGTATGGTCAACCTCCTTAGGTTGAATACACTGCATAATTGTGGGAGGGCCAGGGAAAATTAGAGCAGGGCTCACCCAATCCTAAGTGTAGATACTTCATAAAATGCAGTCAGATGGACGTATTAGTGATTCGGGGCACACATCACGCTCTTGCCTTTGTTGAGCTTGTAGCTGATTGCAGTCAAGCCTCTTCCATGAAGCCACATCTTCCCTGGGTGGTACTGCTTTTGGTGGTTCTGGGGCATCTGTTCCTACTCACTTTCATGATGTTAGAATTCGACCCCTTGTCAAGAACTTTGTCGTCCAAAATGCTGCCTTAGCCCTTCTAATCTCCTGCTGTCTGAAGATAGAATCTTGCTTTTCTGCGTCATTTCCATGTTCTGATTAAAGATACTGCATAGGATAGCCTGGTGACGCATCATTTCTTTTCAGTTTGATCCCCATTCACATCCTGGGAGTCATTTCACATCTCAAACTCCCCTGCTTCTTGCCTGATAAGATCTCAGGAGAGGCCAGAAAATGCCTGTTGAAGCTTCAGATGTCTGATGCAGAGTGGCTTTCCCTAATTTATGCATCTAGAACTTGGAACAAAAAGAAAACACAGTTAAGTGTAATGTGACTTCTTAGTGAGTGTGCTTCTTTTTGGCCCCTGAGGGGCCTTGGAAATGGGATGACTGACACAGAATAGGTCACTGCTCAATGAATATTTGTTGATCCGAGCATGATTTTTTATTTAAAAACAAGCAGAAGAGCTTGCTTGTGGCTCTTGCTGTGAATAAAAAGCCTATTTCTTTACACCTGTCAAGGACATCTGCTTAGGGAAGCCCCACACACAGCTTAGGTCCACACTGGAGTATGAATCGACTATTTGCTAATCATGTAAATATTATTGCTGAAACGAAAACATGATTGAAGCTGGAAGTGTGAACCGAATGCAGGAAATGCCAGCTCTTTAATGTAAGCAATTAATTAGACATCATCTTTATGTCTGGTGATGGGTCCCCGGGTGTTAATCAAATCAAGTATCACCAGCTGCCGAGAGAAGAGGCTCATTCAGGAAGCATTCTTTGCACCGAAGGGGAGAGGGAGGTGGCCCTGAGATGGATTTCCTGAGACCCCAATAGCTGAAGACCCCTCTAGAGGAATTCTGGGAAACTGCTTTGTAGGCATATGTGTAAGAGATCACACACAAACACTGTTTTGAGTCAGCTGAAGTGGTAGAAAGGGCTAGAAAGAACTGGGTTCCACTCCTGGTTCTGCTTTGTTTTAGCCTTGGAAATCCACATGATCTGTCTGAGCCTTAGTTTCTTAAACTGTAAAACAGAGAAGACAACATCAACCTTGTAGGGCTTTTAGAAGGTTAAGAGATGATGTAGATGGCACCCAGGGCAATGCCCAGCCTGTAAGAAGGATTCCCCAAGGCAGTCAGGGTGGTAGTGATGGTGCTGGTTAGCCACCAAATGGGTTCTGATCCCCACTCTGCTGCCAATGTGACTTCTTGGACCTTGGACATACCCTTAACTTTCAGCACTTGCTCTTTAAGTCTCTGGAAAGGCAGGAGCAGACTAGATGGTGCTCCAGGGCTAAGTGCCCATCATCCTGTGACAGACTAGGAATTGGGACAAGTCTGTGATAAGTAGAATGAAATGTGGGGAAAACCCCACTGATACAGGGCAAGGTGGTCTCGTCAGCAAGGGTGATGCTCCGCTGGGTGTTCCTTTTTTTCATTCCACCCCCCGCCCCCCAGAGCAGGCTGGAGGCCACCTGCAGTGAGCCCTCCTCTCTAGTCCTCCCCACCACACCTGCCTGGCTGTCCTTACCAGCAAGGGTGGCCCTGGAGAATGTCTCGGCAGGATTGGTAGACACTCCACACCATGACAGGGCCACCTGGAAGGAAAAAGGAAATTTTGGGAGGGAGGGACCTGTATTGAACCATTGGGATATTTATTTATTTATTTATTTATTTTAAAAGTTTGTTTATTTTGAGAGAGAGAGAAAGAGCGCACCAAGCAGGGGAGGGGGAAGACAGGGGGGAGGGAGAGAGAGAATCCCCAGCAGGCTCCACACTGTCAGTACAGAGCCTGATGTGTCACTCCATCTCACAAACCGTGAGATCATAACCAGAACCAAAACCAAGAGTTGGTCGCTCAACCGACTGAGCCACCCGGGCGCCCTGAACTACTGGGATATTTAAAATAACATTTCCTTTTCTTTGTTTTTCTTAATGCAAATTAATACATGGCTGATGTAGAGAGCTACAAACACAAAATAGTTTAAAGCTGTCACCATCAGCTACGTACATCCTTCCAGCCATTTACATATAAAACACAAATGACCTATAACACTACCACCCTATCTTAGACTATACTCATTCAGGTGTCCCCCCCACACACACACACACTGCCCCCACTCCTACATCATTGCTGGTTTAACTTTTGCTGATCTCTGTTAATAGCAATGCCCTGGTTATTCAACAGAGGTCTTCAAAATAGGATGCTTGCCTCTAGGGCATCTACAAAGCAATCGATCTGGGAACAGGAAGAAAAATTTTAGAATTTATCTTGATATTTTTACGTCTTCTTTTTAAAATGGCGTGTGTGTGTGTGTGTGTGTATGTGTGTGTATGTATGTGTGTATTTCAAAACATGTAAGAATATGTCTGGAGGTGGACTGTCCAGAGCTGGGATGGTGGCTCAAGGTTACCATCAGAGACTTAAAGCTCTTTCCAACTTTCCGCTCTTGTGCCTCATGTACAGGCCTTCATTCTCAGGCTCACAGCCTCATGTTTGCCAGCTGGCTGCTTATGACCGTGCTTTACAATCTACATTCCAGGCAAGAATCACAGGAAAGAATGAAGAGCAAAGGGTGTTCTCCTAGTGAGTCTTTGCTTTTCATTCAACAAAGGGTATTTTCCTTCTCGTTGGGCAAACCAAGGAGAGGTAGCAAACTGAAAATTTTCAGCTTCTCGGCCTGTGTGGCACTGGAAGTCAAGGGCATAGGGAATTGGGAATCGTCGGGGGCGTAGATAATCCATAGGGTCTGCCACAGTCCTCGCTCCAGGAAAATGCGCGTACGTGTGCAGATGTTTGTGTGTGCGTGCACACAGCTTCTCCAGGCAATTTTAGGGACAGAAGGAGACATGCCCCATAGGGCCAAACTGAGAATGAATGGAAGCTCTGCTCAGCCAAAGCCAGGGAGCATGAAAGAAGCAATAGGAGAAGGAGATAGAAAAGAGAAGAGAAAGTAAAAGTACACAAATGAGAGTGGCAGACAGGGAAAGGAGAGTGGTTGTAAGCAGCAAATATTGTAATAACAGTAAAAAAGAAATACATTGGCAAAGAGAAATAAAAAGGAAAAAGCAATACTATGATGGGGAAAAGATAAACAGTCCTTTGGGTATCTGAAGATACAGGGAGTGTACCCTCTCTGCCCCCACCAAAGGACCAGAAGTCAGCTCTCCAATGAAGAGTGGGAATGATGAAGGTGGTCATGGAGGAGGGGACCATTTAGTAAAAGTTGGGCCAAGTTCTGTTAACTTTTTAAAAATACATATATATATATATATATGTATATTAAATACATATATGTATTTATATATATGTGTTACATATATATATGTATATGTGTATTATTAGAGACAGAGCACAGGTTGGGGAGGGGCAGAGACAGAGGGAGACGCAGAATCCAAAGCAGGCTCCAGGCTCTGAGCTGTCAGTACAGAGCCCAACGTGGGTCTCGATCTCATCAACCATGAGATCATGACCTGAGCTGAAGTTGGACGCTTAACCGACTGAGCCACCCAGGCGCCCATGTTCTCTTCACTTCTATGGAACACAGAACATGCATTAGGACTTCAAAGGAGTTCTGTAGAAGGTTTGGTACCTTGGAGAGGTGAAGTCTCATGGGGAATAGTCCAGCGGGATAAGCCCAGGTCTGTAGAATGCAGCCACATGGTGTTCCATCAGGTATTGTAAATAATTTCTAGTGGAAGGAGTTCTGTAGAAGGTTTGGTACCTTGGAGAGGTGAAGTCTCATGGGGAATAGTCCAGCGGGATAAGCCCAGGTCTGTAGAATGCAGCCACATGGTGTTCCATCAGGTATTGTAAATAATTTCTAGTGGAGTTGATGGTGGCAGCTTGCAGCTAGTTGCCTGCACATTTGTGGGAACTGATCACAGTGTTCGGATTAGGTATGTTGCAGATAATGTACAATTAAGCAGTAGAATCATTAGCAGGGTCCCTGAAACCATTCCATAGGACCTAGGACAAATTCTTCCCATTTGGAAAAATCATAGACCCTCCAGTATCTTTAGACATTGTACATAGCAGAAGCAAAACATTTTTTTAACATTTATTTATTTTTGAGACAGAGAGAGACAGAGCATGAACGGGGGAGGGGCAGAGAGAGAGGGAGACACAGAACCGAAGGCAGGCTCCAGGCTCTGAGCCATCAGCCCAGACCCCGACGCGGGGCTCGAACTCACGGTCCGCGAGATTGTGACCTGAGCTGAACGCTTAACCAACTGAGCCACCCAGGCGCCCCAGAAGCAAAACATTTTTAAAAACAACACAGGTGTCTGAGCCGCATGTATTTTCCTCTAGGGAAGTTGGTGATATCAGAGGAGGACATCACTTTGGAAAATGAGGAAGGAAGGAAGGAAGGAAGGGGAATTCCTAATATTTTCAGAGGAAGAAATACCTGATTGCTGAAAACAGTCCATATCTTGAACAGTTTCCTAGAAATGCAACTGGTTAATTTTTTTTTTTTTTTTTTTTTTTTTTTTAATTTATTTTTGGGACAGAGAGAGACAGAGCATGAATGGGGGAGGGGCAGAGAGAGAGGGAGACACAGAATCGGAAACAGGCTCCAGGCTCCGAGCCATCAGCCCAGAGCCCGACGCGGGGCTCGAACTCACGGACCGCGAGATCGTGACCTGGCTGAAGTCGGACGCTTAACCGACTGCGCCACCCAGGCGCCCCAACAACTGGTTAATTTTTATAAACCATTCCATGCATCAAACAACAAGTTCTGATGCTTCCGACTGACCAAAGAGGTAAGTGGTTTAAATGAGTTGAATAGTTTTTCCAGTATCTGACTTGGAAGTCCACCTAAAGTAAATTTTTCTATGTACATGCCACCTACTACCTGTCTCTTGTTACAAGAACACAAGCCTTGGTGAATTTGGGCCCCACACTTAGGACCTCACTTAACATTAATTATCTTCTTAAAGGCCGCATTTCCCAGTACAGTCACGCCGGGGCTTAGGACTTCGATATATGAAATGTTGGGGGTGGGGCACCATTCAGTCCATTGCAATCTGTTGGTGCCTATTTAACTCTGTTTCATAGTGTCTAATAACCCCAGCATTACATATGCTCAACATCATGTGACCCTGGTTCTGCAAGAAAGAATAATCATGCTGGTCATACAGTTTAAGAAGACAAAGAAATGTGTGCTCGTTTTGGAAAACTTATCATCTTCTGCAAATCAGTAACCCCAATGGAAAAGGGGCCAAGATACAAATCAAAATTCACAGAAAGGAAAAAGTAGAAAAAGCTAACAAGAATATGAAGAGATGGTCAAACGTATTAGTTGCCAGAAAGATGTAAGTTGACAATGAGGTATCTGTTGACATGTGCCAGACTGGCAAAACCAGGATAAGGCCAGTGTTGGTGGGGATATGGGAGCATTGGGGCCCTCACACACTGCTGATGGGAATGTAAACTGGTGTAGAAATCCTGCATGGGACTCTGGTGGTAAGAGCAGATGAGGTCTATGAGTACTTCCTGACCCAGCAAATCCACTGTTGGTACATATCAAAAAGGGATTCTCATGGAGTTCCTAAGGGTCCTGTCTGAATAAGGTGACGAGGCATTTCAGCTCCCCTGGGACGATCACAGGGCACACCTGCTGTCCTGGTGAAATTACTCATAGCACCCTTGTCACCCTAAAATATGTTCACTCTGGGTATGAGGATTGCCCTCAAGGCATACTTTCGGTGTTGGGTGTTGGAGGCAACTTGGGGAGTGGATGGCAGAGTGTCCTGAGTTCATGCTCTTTAGAGAGAAGTACACACAAGATGTACTGAATGAAAAAGGAAACAGGTTTATAACAATAAAAGCAACAATGGTTGCATGCCATTAAGACTCATGCATGTAAAGCCATATGTTTTATTTTTTTATTTTATTTTTATTTTTTATTTTTTTTATTTTTTTACTTAAAAAAATTTTTTTTAAACCATATGTTTTATAAGAACACAAAGTAACAAAAGGGGTTGCATTATTGAAATGGTTGCCCAGGGGCAGATGAAGAATGTCAGGGGAAGAAAAGGGAAGGAAGGAAGGAAGGAAGGAAGGAAGGAAGGAAGGAAGGAAGGAAGGAAGGAAGGAAGGAAGGAAGGAAGGAAGGAAGGAAGAAAATGAGAGGGTTCTTCTTAGATTAAAAAATGATAACGAACCATTGAGAAGTACGATAAACTCAGACCACAGTATCTGAAATCGAAAAGACTAGAGTTCCATCAAGATAGATAAAATTGAAGAATTCTTTTAAGTATTCAGAAAGGTTACAGCTTTCTTGAGAAACTGGCATTTGTTTGCTTATTTATTCTCTTAGGCTCTAAAAAGTATTTAAGTCTGCTTAATAAGTATCTTAAATAGGACAAAATAAACAAAAATAATTGAGTGAGGAAGGCAAAACAGAGAGTCTACAGAGCTAGGAAAGATAAAGCAAAGTTAAGTGTGAGGTTAATATCTAATATTCCTACCAAAAGGTCCTATAGAGTTTCTAGAGCTGAGTCTCTGCTTTGATGTTAAAATGCCCAAAAAAGAGACGGCCGTCACATACATGATCCATAATATCTGTAATAACAGCCACCACAAAATCACTCCAAGTATTAAACAGCCCAGCTGTTTCCCATTCTGAGAGCAGAGAGAAATTTCTCCCTTGGGCTCTCATAAGGAGGGCATTGTGTAATGGAATAGCGACCTAGAAACTTCATCTCCACAGAAAGACGCATTTTGAAGCCATGTTGAATATCTCAGTGCTAATTTACTCTAACAGAGTTCGGGCTCCTTGAATTTCTGCAAAAGAACTAGGTTTCATTTCCAGGATACTTCAGAAAGTGTTCCCGTGAATGCAGTAAACCTGTGTGGCCCACAGATGTTTGGGCTCCCCCACTTGGATAATAACCACAGAGCCATAAATTTCTGGTTATTACAGCGATAGCTGACGGAAGAGAAAAGGGTTCTCTCTCCTCCCAGATTTTGCAAGTGCCCTTGCCTTTCTGCTCCTGAGTAGGGGGCAGGAGAGGAAGAGACAGTGTCTTCCTCTATCTCTTCCTGAAACAGCTTCAGCAGCAATTAAATTTTTATGAACTAAAAACCAGACATAGTAGTTACTGCAGAGGCTGCCAGACGTAAATCTACTACGTGGAAACAGATGCCACCATAAGAGTGAAACCGAGGGGCGCCTGGGTGGCGCAGTCGGTTAAGCGTCCGACTTCAGCCAGGTCACGATCTCGCGGTCCGTGAGTTCGAGCCCCGCGTCGGGCTCTGGGCTGATGGCTCGGAGCCTGGAGCCTGTTTCCGATTCTGTGTCTCCCTCTCTCTCTGCCCCTCCCCCGTTCATGCTCTGTCTCTCTCTGTCCAAAAAATAAATAAAAAACGTTGAAAAAAAAAATTATAAAAAAAAAAAAAAGAGTGAAACCGGCAAAAAGCAATGCATAATGGAAGGGTTTGGTGGCAGGCATCTATAGAAAGAATGCACTATGAGAGAACAGCTACAAATGGACATTTAGGGTGTGTAGGAGGTGGTATGGGGTGGTGGGGGGTGGTGTGGGTAGGAGAGGGAAAGAGGCAATCTAGTGTTGGGTACCTTCTGGGTTTGGAGCAAGTATAGTTCATCAGAGTGTTTGGAAGCCTAGGTGAAATAACCCCTAAGTCGTATCCAATTATATTTGATTTTTTTTAATGCTTATTTTATTTTTTTGAGAGAGAGGGAGCATGAGCAAGCAGGGGAGGGGCAGTGAGAGGGGGACAGAGGATCTGATGTGGGCTCTGTGCTGACAGCAGAGAGCCTGATGGGGACTCGAACTCAAGAACCACAAGGTCATGACCTGAGCTGAAGTTGGGCGCTTAACCGACTGAGCCACCCAGGCACCCTTCAGTTTGTTTTCATCAAGTGACCTCTGCTTATGAATTCAATTTTTAAGAGCCCCACAGAGGGAGGCATGAAAGGTTAATGCCAAAATAGCTGTAATTATTGCTTGTATGTGACCCGGCAACTCAGCTTGTCAATAGGTAGAGACTTCTTAACCCCTCGAATATTGGCTGGCTTGTGACTTGATTTGGCTGATAGAATGTGGTGGAAGTCATGACGTGCCAGCTGTTTTTAAGTTTATTTATTTATTTTGAGAAAAAGAGTGTGTGTGCTCATGTGAATAGAGAGAGAGAACCCCAAGAAGACACCATGCTGTCAATACAGAGCCAGACCCAGGGAACCAAGAGCCCGACACAACCGGCTGAGCCAACCCGGTGCCCTGTGATGTGCCTCTTCTGAGCCTAGATTCTCAAGAGGCCTTAAGTACTTTATCTCTCTCTCTCTCTCTCTTAACATTTCGCTGAATATTGCATTGCACAGCCACCATGGAAACACGGCCAGGCCAACTTGCTCAGTGATGAGAAACAAAACTCATTTACTCACACCGTCCTGGCCGATCGCCAGGCTGTGCTAGACGTATGTTACATCAGCCAGCCTGTGGCCCAAGCACCAGGTGAGCATGAGACCCTGAGCGAGCCCAGGAGAGATCAGCTGAGCTGCCCTGCGACCCTAGATATGTGAGCAAAACCAAATTCTGATGGTTTTCAGCCTCTGAGTTTGGGCATCCTTCCTCCACAGCAACCGCTAACCGACACAGGACGGCTCCCTGATAATAGCCCAATAACTAACAGAAAAATGTGTCTATTATAAATGAAAGAATCCAAACAACAATATTAGAAATGAAAAACACCCAGCACACCTTGACATTCTGGTTTGTGTTTTGGGATCTTCTAAGCCAGGGAGCATGGCAGCCCCTGAGTCTCTGAATAAGTAGACAAAATGTAGTTTCTGGACTTGGAACGTGGAGGACCAGACCCCACACGAGTGATCTTTAGACACTCCGCTTGGGATTCCCCGCATGGCTGCAAGGCGACAGCCATATGTCTCCCTTACAAATAAAGTGTCTGAAACTGAAGTTATCATGTCCCCATCTCCTTCTAGTTTACATGACAGAAGGCTGTTTTCTCTTAGAATATCTTAATTACTCCTAAATTGCTGTGCACCTGCTACTGTGAATTCTAGAACAGTTCCTTTCTTGGGGCACTGTTTTCCACTCTGCTGGTTTATGTCTCATCACCCCAGGGAAAGGAAGGAGGGATGCAGGCAGGCAAAAACACCTGTCACAAGCAAAGCCGGAAAATACCAGCTTTTAATTGGGTTCTACGGTGGTTTCTGTGGCCACTTCTGACCCCTGACATTTTCTCTTTGAGTTTTGTCATCAGTTTTATTTGGTTCGGCTTAATGTTTGCAGCAGGAAGGAGAGTCACAGCCAGACATGGCCCCTCTTTCCTGTGAATCACCAGCATCTGCTACACGGTGGCAGAGTCTCATTAGTACTGCTTCTGCTGGGCTGGCAGGTCTTTTGAGAGGAGGTACTGGCGGCTCCGGGATTCTCTAATGACTCTTGGGGAGGTGCCAGAGGAGGGTTACTGTCTTGGGGAGGCCATTGTAAAAATGTGCCTGTCTGAGTCCTGTAAGAAATGAAAGAATCCTTTCGTTTGAGCCCAGTTACCAGACTTCTTAGGATAGCTATATTAGAAAATTAGTCCAAATTAGGATTCCACTCATAAGATATCTAGTAATTTCGGACATCTTTTTTGGAAGTTAAAAATGTTCTCACACTCTTTCTCCTTTTCAGAAATTAAAGAATTTGAGCATCATGGCATAATGGTTTTTGAGATGGGGCCAGAGTGCCTGGTTTTCAGGTATACTTGGATGGCTTCCTGGCTCTGACATGTGAACTGTATGCTTTGTGGCACATTGAGTAGCTTTTCTAAGACGTCGATTCTTATCTATGCAGTGAGAATGGTATTAAATTTGCCACGAGGATTAATTTGTTTAAATGTGTATAATTCTTAGCATGCTTGGAGCATAGATGTAGATGGTAAATGAGTTCTTTTATGTTTCCTTCTTATCACCCTTCCTGACTTTTATTTTTTGCTTGTTTGCTTGATTTCTTGCTTACATACAGTAATTTTTACTCTGTAGAATAAAGGAAGAGTTTTTTGGAAAATAAGACGTTTATACGAATATCTGAAACTGTATTGTTTACCCAATAATCTCACTTAGGGGAATGTGTACTGTAACAATGGCCCCAATTATTAAAAGTACAAAGGTGTATAGTCATAAAGAGATCCCATTGTTGCTTCAAAATGTCCTTCCTGGTCATTTTCCTGTTTATTTTTCAAAAAGGGCACTTTCCTCACCCTCTCTCTCTTTTTAATCGTTTGTGCCATTTGCTACTTATTCTCATTATTGTTTCCATGCAGGCAGTAAATTCCTATCCCTTCAACAAATCGTTAAAAAATAGACCAGTATTAATTCCCCATGGGCTCAACATGAATCACTTCCTTCTAAAAAAGATTGTCAAACAGGCTTATTTCTTCAGGCTGCCGGTTTCCGGGGGAAGCAACACTGGCTTATAACCCATCTTATATGGTTACATATCTATTGGGAGATATTTCATAATAATAAACTATGCTAGTCCTTCCTAATATTTGGAATGCAATGGTCTAAGAGCACACTAAGAAAACAGTCAAGAAGGCATTGGAAGTGAAGAAAAGGGAAATCATCTTGACCAGTGAATTACTGCTTGTTCATCCCTATGCTGGGGTTGTCCAAGGTATTGCTTTTATAAAAACAAACAAAAAACCCTACCAGTAAGCATTTTAATCCCCCATTTCCTGAAAAGGAAACTGAAGCTCCAACATTTCAGATGGCTTGCCTGAACACCAATAATTTAAACAAAGGGCTGCTTGACTTGAAGATCCATGTTCTTTTGTTTTTTTTTTTTAATTAAAAAAAATATTTATTTATTTTTGAGAGAGAGAGGGAACAAGTGAGGGAGGGGCAGAGAGCAAGGGAAACACAGAATCCAAAGCAGGCTCCAGGCTCTGAGCTGTCAGCACGGAGGCCGACGTGGGGCTTGAACTCATGAACCGCGAGATCATGACCTGAAGTTGGATGCTTAACTGAGCCACCCAGGCGCCCCTAAGATCCATATTCTTCCTTCTATTCCCAGCTGCCTCCAAAGCAGTGATTCTTACATTGGCTATACATTGAACTCATTTGGAAAGCTTAAAAAAAAATAGCAATGCCCAACACAATACTGAAAAAGAGCAAAAGTGGAAAACTCATACTACCCAATGTCAAGACTTATGGTAAACTTTCAGTAATCAAGACTGTGTTCATTGGTGAAACAAGAGACACATATATCAGTGGAACAGAATAGAAAACCACAAAATAGACCCACACAGATAGAATCAAGTGACTTTGACAAAGGAGCAAAGGCGATGGAATGGATTAAAGATGAACTTTTCAACAAATGGCACTAGAAAAACTGGACGTCCATGTAACATAAAATTTAAAAAAGTGAACCTTGTCCCAGGTGTTACACTTTTATAAAAATAAACTCAAAATGGACCATAGATCTAAATGTAATATACAGAACTTTCAAACTGTTAGAATAAAACACAGGAGAAAGACTATGTGACCTTGAGTTTGATGATGAATTTGTAAGTATATGATGCAAAGCATGATTTGTTAAAGAAAAATTGAGAAAGTAGGCTTCATTAAAATTAAAAACTGTGAATGCACTGTAAAGAAAAGCTAAGGACACGCCACAGACTGGGAGGAAATATTTCCAAACACATACCTCATAAAGGTCCTCTATCCAAACTATTCAAATGACCCTTAAAACGTGACAGGAAGAAAACAATCAAATTTTTAAATGGTCAAAAGAGCCGAACAGATGCTTCACCAAAGAAGAGAAACAGATGGAAAATGATCATGTGAGAAAATACTCAACATCGTTTGTCATTAGGGGATTACAAATTACAACAATAATGAGATAACACTACACATATATTATAATGCCTGAAATTTAAAAACTGGCATCAATTGCTGATAAGGATATGGAACAAGAAAGAAGTCTCATTCACTGCTGGTGGGAGTGCAAGATAGTATAGACGCTTTGGGAGATAGTTTGGCACTTTCTTACAGAGATAGGTGTAGTCTTTATCATTTAGTGATTGAATTACCACTATTTACTGATTTGAAAACTTAAGCTACCATTTTGAAAATTTATACCTGGGGATGCCTCAGTGGCTTAGTCAGTTTAGCGTCTGACTTCAGCTCACGTCATGATCTCATGGTCCATGAGTTCGAGCCCTGCATCAGGTTCTGTGCTGACAGCTCAAAGCCTGGAGCCCACTTCAGATTCTGTGTCTCCTCTCTCTGCCCCTCCCCTGCTCGTACTCTCTCTCTCTCTCTCTCTCTCTCTCTGTCTCTCAAAAATAAGTGTAAAAAAAAAGAAAATTTATATCCATACAAAAAAACATGCATGGGAATGTTTATAGCCACTGTATTTATAATTTCCCAAACTAGAAGAAACCAAGAGGTCCCTCAGGTTAATGGGTACATCTATACAATGGAATATTATTAAAATAATAAAAGCAATGAACTATCACACCACAAAAAAAGACATGAATGAATCTTAAATGCAACTTGCTAAGTGAAGGAAGCCAGTGAAAAGGCTCCATATTATATGATTCAAATTCTATGACATTCTGGAAGAGGCAAAACTATAGAAATGACAGAAAGATCAGTGGTTTCCAGAGGATTTTTTAGGGGAAGAGGAAAGGGTTGAATAAGTGAAGCACAGAAAACTATTTAAGACAGTGGAACTATTCTGTATGATAGCTATAATGGTGGATATATGATACTATGCATTTGTCAAAACCCATAGGACTTTACAGGACAAAGAGGAAATTTTATGCAGATTTTAAAAAGTTATTTAGTAGATCAGGATCCCGGGATGAAGTGTAGAATTGTGACGGAACAATGTATTACAAATACATTGAACAGCCTCACTGAAGATACAGAGGAGAAGAGGTGCTGACCTAAGTAACCTTGGAAATGAGTGGAGTCTGTAATACTAAAGGCAGAAGGAACTGTCCATAAGTCTGTACTGTAGTTGCTAAACTTGCTTCCCATGAGGGTCCGGGTTAACAATTCTGATACCACTACATACTGAAATTCATCAGTGAAGTAAACAGACAATGATGGGAGCCAAGTTTCTCAGTGTGGAGTAGGAAATTACAGAAAAGCAAGAGGAAGAGTGGAAACATCCATGTGATAATTGGATTAGAGTTGGAGACATCAATATGGACTCATAGTAGCTTAATGTAGAGGAAGACAGTTCCATACAGAAGTACTTACAGGTAAGTATATATGCATCGGTTATTATACACACACGTAATTTCCTCATTTTGTCAATGGAAAGAGTTTAATAAATAAGATGAACGCAGAGCATCATATAGTGCCCAAAAGTAAGAAAGTGCTCAGAAAAACCCCACCACTACCACAAAGGGATATAGGGCCAATGAAAGAACTCCCGATGGCCAAAGCTGGAACACTGGAGCAGCAAAATAATTAAAGTAGTATTGGATTGAAATCCAAAGTAGAAAATAAATGAATCTCTATAATAAATGGAAGAAAATAGTCAAATGTCCTATATCAAAGAACTCTAAAAATTTCTTGTAAATCCTAAGCCCTCAAGGAGCTGGACTATAACCCCTGAAGTGTGGGTTGCACATGGTGACTTCCTTCAGAAGAGTACAGTAAGAAAAAAGGGACAAAAGACTAACTTTGTCCTGGAGAAGCCTGACAAACACTAGCTCAGCCAAAAGGTTAGGGTCAACGTTGCTAGTGACAAGGCAGGCCAACATATATGCCCTTGATCTGGTGTGATGAGAATGGTTTCATCTCAGTGGTGTTCTTCTCAAAAGCACATAACCCCAGTCTGATCATGAGAAAAACATCAGACAAATCCCCACTGAGGGACATTCTGCAAAATATCTGGCCAGTACTTAAAACTATCATGGTCATTAAAAACAAGGCAAGTCTGTGAAACTCTTGCAGCCCAGAACAACCTCAGGAAATATGACAACTACATGTAATGTGGCATCCTAGATGGAATCCTGGGATACAGAAAGCAAACTAGGGGAAAACTACAGAAATGTGAAAAAAGTACGGACTTCAGTTAATAAAAATGTATCAGTATTAGCTCAGCAATTGTAACACATGTACCAGACTCCTATAAAATGTTAATAATAGGGGGAAATGGCTAGAAGGTATATGGCAAATGTCTGTAATCTCTTTGCAATTTTTTCCATAACCCTAAAGCTGTTCTAAAATCAAACGTTTATTGGAAAGAATTGGCTAATGCCTTGTACTACCCTGAGATTCCGATTTCATCTAGTGTGTGGCCCAACCCTCAAGACTTTAAAGAGCTGCCCAGGTGATTCCAGTATGTCTCCAGCAAAGTACTCTAAAGGAAGGGATGAAATTTCCCTTCTCCTTTCTTGTCTAATTGTAATAAATGCTCTGACCTTGTGCTTGGTAAACTAGCAGTGTGACTTAATGATTCTGGTTGTTTGAATAGAGCAGATCTTTAAGCAGACAGCCGGTGTTCTGGAACTTGGAAAGTGATACTTTTCATTAAATAAAAAATCTTGTCCAAGAAGCTTTAAGTACCATAAACAGTTTAGGAAAGTGGTGAAGGGCAGACTGTACCAAACGGATTGTCCACTTAAACGTGGGCACGGTGGGAATGCCTTCCATTTCCTTCTGCTGGGCTGCACCGTGTGTACATGGTAGGAAGCTGTCCCCGAAGTTTTAGGTGCCGTGGGTTTGGCTTTCATGAGATAGCAGGCTTATTCTCCAGGGTTTGGTTGTGACCTGTACAATAAAAGAGTCACTTTCTGGGGAGTGCGGCTTAAGGGCTCAGGGACTGTGAACTGAAGCCACCTGTCTGGTTTTCTTTGCAGGGAACCTGGCAGCAAAGGTTCTTGGGGGGGGGGGGTCTCATCTGGTGCTGGAGATGATTGGCTCCCCCAGTCGGTGAGGAAGGGATCCTCCTGACCCAGCACCTAGACCAACCTCTGTTGGAAGAGACGGAGCTTGAGAGGCATCCCGTCCTCGTGCACAATCATGGTGCTAATCAAAAATGGTGAGACTTATTTTCAGACTTGCACTGTTTGCTTAAAACTGCAACAGGCTAGGAAACTGCTTCATGTACATAAAGGGATAAAAAAGATTTATTTTCCCCATCGTTTTTCTTCCTCAGAAATGGTCGTTAGTAGACATTTCTGTTTTTTTTAAAAACCTGTAGAAATATTAACTAACCGGAAAATAATTATTGATTCTTACACTATGCTAGGCTTTGAGGGAGACTTGTAAAAAGTTAAAAAATAATAATAATAGTGGCCTTTAAAAAAATGTTTGTGTCTGAGAGAAATAGCACACAAGCAGGGGAGGGGCAGAAAGAGAGAGAGAGAGAGAGAGAGAGAGAGAATGAGAATATATCCCAAGCAGGCTCCACACTGCCAGCACAGAGCTCAATGTGGGACTCAAACTCATGAACTGTAAGATCATGACCTGAACTGAAATCAAGCATCAGTGCTCAATGGACTGAGCCACCCAGGTGCCCCTAAAAAAACTGATAGTGACCTTCTATTCTTTCCTCTAAATGATGCTTCAGTGTGTATTGAGTAACAGTAACTATAGATTTAAATTTTTTTAATGTTTATTTTTGAGAGAGAGAGAGAGAACATAAGCAGGGGAGGGGCAGAGAGAGAGGGAGACATGGAATTCGAAGCAGGCTCCAGGCTCTGAGCTGTCAGCACAGAGCTCAACGTGGGGCTCGAACTCACAGACTGCAAGATCATGACCTGAGCTGAAGTCAGACGCTTAACCGACTGAGCCACCCGGGCGCCCCTGGACACTAGAGATTAAAAAAAAATGAAACAAAAATCTAGGATCGGTTTCCTTTATTAAGTGGCCTATTAAGTAGTCCAAGAACTTACTGTCTAAGAGGTTCCCAACTGGGGATAATTTGCTCCCTAGGGGATATGTGACAGTGTCCGGAAAAATATTTGGTTGGCCCTACTGAGATGGGTGGGGAATGCTACTGGCATCTGATGAGTGGAGACCAGTGATGCTGCTAAATATCTTCCAATGCACAGGACACCCTCCAACAGCACAGAACCACAATGTTACTAGTGCCAAGACTGAGACACCCTGCAAACCCAATGGGCTCTTCCTTAAGAGCACTCTGCAGGTGCAAATTAACAAAGCAAGCCTTAAAGCCACCCCCTGCCTTCCCTTTCCCCAGTGGGCTTGGAACAGGGGAGGGTCCATAGCTGAGGGGTGAAGAAAGGGTATGGGCCATGCCATCCAGGCGGGTCTTGGTGGCCCTGTTTCAGAGGATGGTCATCAGTTCTGTCGTCAGGTCCCAGCATTTTAACTGTGACGGCACAGGACAGAGGGCACGTCCAGTTAAGTCTGGCTGTTCCACAGATGATCTGAGCCCTTCTCCTTTTTGCTGCAAGCAGCCAGGTTTCCAGTCAGCCCCCAATGTGCAGAAGGCTATTCAAATACAGCTGACCTTTGAACAGCACGGAGCCAGTTATACGTGGATGTTGTCAGTAAACACAGGACAGTGCTGTGAATGTATTTTCTCTTATGACTGTCTTAGCATTTTCTTCTCTTTAGCTTATTTTATTTATTGATCAATCAATAGATCTATAAAGCTACTTGCTTTATCTATCTGTAACATAGATAACATAAAATACGTGTTCATCGACTGTGTATGTTATCTGTAAAGGCTTCTGTTGACTAGTAAAGTTTTGGGAGAGTCAGAAGTTGGTGAAGGATTTTTGAGTGTGTGGAAATTCTGCTCCCCTAACTCTGCTGTTCAAGGGTCAATTGTAATATTACTGAAAGTCAATGACACTCTTAAAATGTAAACCTAACATTGGCTCTGAAGTTGAAACTACTATAATACTTTTCTTTTGTCTTATATTGTGTAAGTATTAACTATAAGTTTAATTTTTTTTAATGTTTGTTTATTTTTGAGAGAGAGAAAAAGAGAATGTGGGAGGGGCAGAGAGAGGGAGACACAGAATCTGAAGCAGTCTCCAGGCTCTGAGCTGTCAGCGCAGAGCCCTACCCAGGGCTCGAACTCAAAAACCTCAAGATCACAACCTGAGCTGAAGTTGGATGCTTAACTGACTAAGCCACCCAGGTGCCCCAAGTTTAAATTTTAAAAGTGGCCCTGCAACGATGCTGTTCAATATTGCCACTAGCCACATGTGGCTACTTAAAATTTAAAATTCATTCTGCAACCACACCAGTCATATTAAAAGCACTCGGTAGCCACATGTCCCTACTGACTACTGAACTGGACAATGTGGACAAAGAACATTTCTGTTACCATAGAAAGTTCTACTGAACAGCCCTGCCTTATAAGCCATTTCTAAGGATCCTTGCCAGTGTATACAGTTACTGCTAAAAAAAAAAAAAAAGCTTGTTTTCTAGCAGCTAAGGTACCAGGGCAAATGCTTTGCATGACCTCGTCATTGTCTGTTAGAAAGACAGACATGTTCTGCTGGGAGGGACCATCTTTTGTCAGACAGGCAATTTGGGGAAGGGTTTCTGTAATGGATGCTGGGTAATGTATCAGATGATTGAAACTGATTTTCCAGAAGGCGTAACGATGTAAAATTCAAGTAGATAACCTCTGTAAGGCATTTCTGATCTAAGTCAAGTGTGTATTGTTAAATATTAATTCCATTAAGGTATGTCAGCAGGGAATTAAGATATGTGACCCAAATATATTTCTTTCTAGTAATTGAGTGTAATAGCGAACTAACGCTCAGTGGATCTTAACTGGGGGTAAGTCAGGGAGGAGGGAGGATCAGAAAGTCCTGGGAGCCCCTACAAAATGCATAGGTTGCCTCCAAGTAGGGTTTGCCAGAATGGTGGGGCAGGTGGTTGGGTAGGGAAGGTCTTGCACACGTATATTTTCACAATGTTCCCCGTGTAAGTCCACTGTACCCAACCTGTATGAGTATTCTTTAGAGATATTAAAGATAAATAATTGGGGCACCTGGGTGGCTTAGTCGGTTAAGCGTCCAACTTCGGCTCAGGTCACGATCTCACAGTCTGTGAGTTCGAGCCCTGCGTCGGGCTCTGTGCGGACCGCTCGGAGCCTGGAGCCTGCTTAGGATTCTGTGTCTCCCTCTCTCTGACCCTCCTCTGTTCGTGCTCTGTCTCTCTCTCTCTCAAAAATAAATAAACATTAAAAAAATATTTTTAAAGATAAATAATTAATTTGCCTCTTTTCCCTTGTGTGATGGGGGCTGTGGCTTAAAAAAGATCTCTGGGCTCCACTTCTAGATAGGATTCTGTGCCCTTTGGGTGAGGCTGTTCTCTCTCACTGTCCTTCTTTCAAAAGACTCACTGGTTTTTCCTGGCTACCTGTCCCCTCTAAGACCTTTAGGATGATCCACTGGCTTTGGAACAACTGCCTGGGACATTTCCTTCCAGTATCAGGTATCTGTCTCCAGCAAACCTGTGCAAGCTGAGTATCACCATCTGGTCCTGGATGCATTTTGTTATCAGTGCTGGAAGTGATGATACGGTATGCCGCTGTCATGTGCCCAGTGGATGTGGGGGCCAGAGAGGACACTCAGGTAAGGAAATTCAGAGCCCCATTTGTATTTTTTGCTCAGGTTTGAAGGGAACACTTCCACAGGAAGTTGGGCCCTGGGTATGTGAATGGGGCTAACCATGTTCTCGAAAAATACCCCTTGCACATCTGTTTACATTGAGAGTTCAGAGTTTGGTCCTAGACTTCAGCTCATTTTTGTTAAGATTAGAAGGCTATTATTAACTATAGAGAAGCCTAACACTCCATCAGATTGAGAGCCAGCTCTGATGACGGATGGAAGACTTCAACACCGTTATCCTAACCTTCTTTTAAAAGGGAATTTAAGGGGCTCCTGGGTGGTTCAGTTGGTTGAGCAACTGACTCTTGATTTTGGTTCAGGTCATGATCCCAGGGTCATAGGATCGAGCCCTGTGTTGGGCTCAGTGCTGAGCATGGAGCCTGCTTCAGATTCTCTCTCTCTCTCTCTCTCTCTCTCTCTCTCTCTCTCTCTCATACACACACACACACACACACACTAAAAAAAAAACAACTGAAATTTCACTCCAATTTTCAAAGCATATTAGCTCTGAAGGAAACTTTGTGCATTTTTCACTTTTGTTTTCTCTGCGAATGCATTTATTTATTTATTTATTTACTTACTTACTTACTTACTTACTTATTTTGGGGGGGTGGGCAGAGAGAGAATTCCAAGCAGGCTCCACACTGTCAGCAAGGAGCCCTACGTGGGCCTCAACCTCAGGAACTGTGAGATCATGACCTGAACCGAAATCAAGAGTTGGATGCCTAACTGATGGAGCCACCCAGACACCCCGATGCATACAAAATAGCCCTACTCCAGTCCGTATTTTCCTCATCCTGAGGTTCAGATTTTCCTTTGGCAGAAATCCAGTTTTCCCTACGATAAGTAAAACGCTGATCACTTGGGATTTTGAAAGCATAAGGTGGGACTCCTATCACTGGGAACCTATCCAGAATATGAAGTCCTTTTGATGGCATGTTGCACAACATATGACATAAGCAAGAAACCTTCCAGCAGCCCCAGCAAATGTCCAACCCTACCTTCCCACATCTCTTTAGGGCAGCAGCACTGTCGTTTGTGAAAGTGAAAAGAAGGTATGAAATCAGGAGATGGGAACAGACTGTAAATCAGCAGGTTTGGTTCCTTCTCTACAGAGTCTTTGTGGTTGTTTCTCCTTTGAGTTTTCTAGGGCTGGAGACGTCAGAGGCATGAAATGCCCTAAGGTTGTAGAAGCCCATCAGGGTTTGTCTTTTTAGAATACCCAACTAAATGGGGAACGAGAATCTTAAAGCATGTATAGTTTTGGCTTAAAAATTTCACTACTCTCTTGGAAGGAAGGAGGGAAGGGAGAGAGAGAGGGAGGAAGCGTGGATGGAAGGAAGGGAAGGGGAGAGGGAGGATGGATGGGAGGGAGGGAAGGAGGAAGGAATGAAAGAAGGGAAAAGAACTCCAGAGTGGCTTGCTGAAACTACGTCATTCATTAGCAAATGTAACTGTTATGCACCAGACAATATGGTAGGTTGTGGCGATGTGGCATGAAATCAAATATATTTGGTCTTTGTCCCCATCCTCCGCACGGGGCTCCTAAAATCCTTGCAATTGCGTTCCTTTGGCAGCACTATACTAAAATCCTTGGAATTTCCTGAGTGATAAGTGTCTTTTGTGTGCTAAAGAGGTGACTAAATATGGGTCCTTAGTTAGCATGGGGTGGGGGAGGGAACCCACCAGTGAGAGAGCTCCAGCTATCAGCCTGGCCTCCAACCCCAGGCAGAAGAGAGGGCTGGAGGTTTAATTCAATCCCCAGTGGCCTGTGATTTAGGAAATCCAAAACTAGAGTTTCCGATTCGGAGCCTCATAGCCTCCGAAACTATGAGGCTAGAGGTGCTCTGAGGTTGGTCAAGACATTGATTTGCTGGGAGGGTGGGCACTCAGAAGCTATAGAAATTCTGGATCCCGCACCTCTCACCACTGTCCCTCTGTACCTTGCCCAATGCACCTCTTCCATTTGGCTCTTCCTGAGTTACATCCTTTATAATAAAACGGTAATAGAAAGTAGAGAGCTTTCCTGAGTTCTAGCAAATGACTGAACCTGAGCAGGAGTCATGAGACCTTAACTAATAAAAGCACAGTTCACTTAAATAAATGCTGGGTTGATGTTTGTCTGGTAGGTTGATTTTTGTTTTAATAGAGTGGACGCTAAACCAGCCATTTAGCTGCTGCTTAAGAAGGTCGCCCTGGTTAGCAATGACAAAATCACTGCATAGAATGCTTATCTTGGTAGCTCCATTGGCAGGAGAGTGTCTACTCAGTGAGGGAAAGAGATGGGGAACTGGGACATCATGTCTGTTTGATAGCATTTGGAATTGCAATTTCAGTTGCCAAAGCAGTCTTCTTACCCATTACAATTCTGGCATTAGTACTATATTCCAGGCTTTGAAGATGCATTAATAGCCCAGGATTTAATCCAACAGGATACATGCTGATGAGAGACTGATAAATGTTGCAGAAAGTCATTGTCATTACCTTGTTTTATGGGTGAGATAGAACAGGATAGGAGCACTTGGAGGCTGCCTAGAACATGTTTCCTTTCATAACCAGCATTCGTTTGTTACTGATCTTTTCATGTGAGCCCACCCCAGCACCTCCCCAAAAATCTGTCACAAGCCAAGTTTTCCTGTTGATGAATGTCTTGTAAAAAGATATACATTTATAAGTTCGTGGCCTTTCCTAGGAGTTATGTTGAGCCTCCTTTCTTCCTCATTTTGCTTCCCAAAGCCATTACTGAAATAAAGTTAGGATGGCCACACCAGACTGTCAGAGATAGTTTCAGCCTGTATATTCATTGATCCGTAGATACGAGGGAAAATTTTCTCCAAAGATAGTGTGTGATGACCCCTCAGGGGAATTGGTGAGGGGCGCCTTCATCCTTGATCATTAACCTTTAGAGATAAAAGCAATTTCAAAGGTCATTTGCCCCCTAATGCTATAGGAGAGGAAACTGAGACCCAGAGATATTAGATCGGAAACTTTGCTGAGAACACAGCTTGTGTTCGTATATTGGGGCTGCCATAGTAGAGGACAGCATACCGAGTGGCATAAACAACAGAAATTTATTGTCTCCCACTTGCGGCAGCTAGAAGTCCAACATCAAGGTGTTGGTAGGATTGGGTCCTTCTGAGGGCGAGAAGGGACAATGCTGTTCCCGGTGTCCCTCCTTGGCCTTGTCAATGGCTGTCCTTTCCCCATGTTTAGTCACATCATCATGACAAAATGATTTGAGGAGAATTAGATGCAGGATTGGCAATGGCTCTACCAAAGCCTCATCACAGGACATCTAGAAGGAAAGGTGTGTCTGTCCAATCTTCTCTTTTTACAAGTATATCAGTCAGACTGGAGTAGGGCCCATCCTCATGACCTCATTTTAACTTGATTACCTCCATAAAGACCCTATTTCCAAATGAAGTCACATTCCAAGGTGCTGGTGTTTAGGACTCCAGCATGGGAATCGGGGTGGGGGGGGGGGTTGGGGGCACACAATTCACCCCATAACAAGAGCTGCCTAAACAGTAGCTAGAACCTCGGTCTTCCAATGCCCTTGTCCGTTTCTTCCCCTTTTGCACCACGTGCCCTTTCATATTCTCATTACTGCGGAGGAGATGTTTGATTTTTGCACAGAGGCAGGATACAGGGGTGTGGTCAGAAGCTTCCATTTTCTCAGACATTTCAAGTGATTCGGTTTAGGAGAATATCAGGTCGAGTTACGTTCAGAGGAGTGAGGATGCTTATTAACACAGCCCAAAAAGAATCATCTTGGGGGTAAGCAATGAATTTTTTAGTATTCTGTGGCTGATGGTGTTGAACCTTTTCAGCGAGAGATGAAGTTCTCCCAGACTTGTTCCACAAACTGCAGCTGATACTATCACACTGTGATGATAAATGTGTTTGTCCAGTAATTTTCCTCTTTGATGTGGATCTCTCTGTCCCTGGAGCAAAGGCTTCCAGGGAGCAAACTTTCCTTCTGGATGTCCCATGATGAGGCTTTGGTAGAACCATTGCCAGCCCTGCATTTAATTCTTCTAACATCCTTTTGTTAGTGTCAAGATGCTGAAAGCATCTAAATGTTATGAGGGAGCCACGTTGTTGCCAGATATCTTAGGAAAGTGTTTGCACGTTTGTAGGCAAGATATTTTTGTTACGTTCTGCCAAGTGGTCTTTTGGAGAAGGCAGATTGAAATAAGACAAATAAAAATAACAATAAAAACTTAAAAGTTTTTAGTTTGTGTTCTGTGTCACCAAGGTCAGTGTGGCTTGCGTTAATGAAAATTGCTTTTGTTAAAGGTCGGAACAGAAGAAAAATGGCAGGATGCTGGACTCTTCCATAATGACCACATTTTCCCTGTTGTGATGTGGCCCACCATGCTCATTTTGAAACAGAAAAACATCATCAGCTCAAATGTCCTCCCTTCTAGACCAGGGTGCTTTTCACCCAGGGCAGCAACGGTGATGTATGACTCTGACCCAGTGGACTAAGGGGCCATTCTAACTATCTAGGACCTTCACAAGGGGTATACTTAGGTTTGGACAAACCCTACTTAACCAAGTCACAGAATATGCCTCTTGGCACTGAAAAGAGGTAGTAGTTTCTAGGACTTCCCTCTATATCCCACTGATTCTCAGTGTTTCCCAAAGCATCACCAGCCTTTCAAAATATACCAAGGGAAAAAATTTCAGTGTTTACATGAATTTGGAAGATGTCATATTCTACACCCCCCCCTTAGCTATTCATCATGCATATTGGGATTTTTAAAATTTTTTTAATGTTTATTTTTGAGAGAGAGTGAGAGAGAGTGAGCACAAGTAGGGGAGGGGCAGAGAGAGAGGGAGACCGAGAATCTAAAGCAGACTCCAGGCTCTGAGCTGTCAGCACAGAGCCTGACGCAGGGCTTGAACTCAAAAACTGTGAGATTATGACCGGAGCCAAAGTCAGATACCTAACTGACTGAGCTAACCAGGCACCCCGGAATATTTTTTTTTAAATGTTTACTTATTTTGAGAGAGATAGAGCAGAGGGGAGGGGAAGAGAGAGACAAAGAGAATCATAAGCAGACTGCACTGTAGCACAGAGCCCATTATGGGGCTTGAACCCACAAACTGTGAGATCATGACCCAAGCCAGAACCAAGAGTTGACTCATGATGCATATTGGAACATTGAAGGCTTTTGTGATGCCTTGTGATGAAGAAGCCATTTAACTCTTTAATCAGGTGTTTGCAGAGTCATCTGATCATGGGATCATTTGTTCATGTAAAACCTATAAGTTGCACACAACACATTTTTGAGAAATACTGTCTACGATTTATGTAAGTTGAAGAGATCTATTGAAGCACCATGTATATACTGGAAAAGAATGTAGATAAGTTCGTAGATGATCGAGCAAGAGCTTTGCAGAGATATCCCTGTAGATACTCGTGTGACAGTCCTTATACTCGCCCACAAAAGATTCCTTGTGGCTGTTGGCGGGGATGGAACACTAGGCTGGGCTGGCCAGGCTTTTCATTCATTCATTAGGTTCTTTCTTTATTGTGAGGGTGTGGATGACTGTGTGTGTGTGTGTGTGTGTGTGTGTGTGTGTGTGTGTGTGTGGACTGGATAATCAGATGGCTTACAAAAGAAAAAAGTATCGGGATAACAATCAGAAGGTGTGAAGTGTTTGTGGCCTTTGTCATAGATTTGTGATGTGACCTCTCATAGTTCTGTCCCTCCTCTGGTCAGGGTGGGTGCCACTGAATAGCCTGGTACCCCTCAGACATAAGGCAGGCCTTCCATACCCAGCAGGCCTCCCTGGATACTTGGGACCTCAGCAGAGCTGCCTGAAGGTGAAGAGGGGGAGAAGGAGGTTGTCAGGCTGATGACATCATGTCTAAGTGTTTGGGTCACCTCCAGAGGCGCAGAGTGTTGGGTATAAAGGGCTGCGATGTGGTTGAAGGAGGCGTGAATAGACTTTCGGATGTCCTAGAGCAGCCACGCACCCCAGCCTGATTGGGCAGGATGCTCATAGTTAGATGCAGCTACAACAAAGACCCTCAGAAGTGATTTTGAGCTAACTTAAGGAAAAAAGAAAATATTTGGGGTAGGTATTTGAGCACATGATGGAATTGAAACAGTTTGAACAGCCACATCTTAAGAAAGTTCAGAAGCATGAGAGCTCCAGGGATCTGCCTTTAATTCTGTTTTTGTGAGGCTCAGCTCTCATTTTGGGTAAACGTCCACTCTGGTCCATTTAGCTATGACACATCTGTTTGTTTGGGAGAGAGTGGCAATACTTTGATCTTGAGGGAAATCGGTCCTCTCTCCAGCCCCAGGGGATGAATGGTGACAGTCTAAACCAGTCACAGTAATGTAATTTCCCTTTGTCAGTAACTGGTCTAGGGGTGGCCATGTGACCCAATACTAATGTAGGAGATGTAAATAGAAAGAGGCTGGATACGGATGCCGGAAAAGCTTTTGTCTTCTCAATAAAAAGGAGCAACAGAATCATGGGACATGGCTCTTTCTTCCTTTGCTTTGCCCCGTCTCTGGCATTTGGACCCAGTGCCTGGTGATGCAGCAGCCATGTTGAGACCATGAAGTGACAAGCACCGGATGAAAGTTGTGTGCTAGGAACAGAGGGTGCAAAGGAGAAAGAGCAAGGTCCTTCTACAGCGAAGCCGCCACAGTGACGCTGGACCGAACACCTGATTTGTGCTCATTCGAGAAAAATGGTACCCTGGTACTTGAAATCACAGTACACTTTACCTAATATACTTGCAACCAAAACCATTTCTAGGTGAAAAATTAGTTAGTATAAATACAGATGGTGGGAGCCAAGTCCCCATGATCAGAGCAGGAGTCTCAGATCTTTAAGGGAGAGAGAGTCAAAACTGTCTACGAAAGCCATCTGGAGCCTTGAGATCTCACCACGGCTGCAAAACCCAGAACACCTGTCCTAGATAGAATTAATCAACTCGTTAATTAACTAATTGTACTGATTTTATTGATCCCTTGCTATCTACTAGGTGTTTTTCCAGGTACTGGGGATAGACTGGAGAAGACAGAGAAGGTGCTAGCTCTCATTAAGCTGACATTCTAAAGGGAAAACAGGCACTAAACAAGAATAATAAACCAAGGGAGTCCTTTGAGAAAGTGGGAGGTGCTGTATGAAATGGGAAAGGAGTGTCACGATGGGAATTTATAGGAGGTGTGTGCGTGGCAAGCCTGAAATGGTGATATTTGAAGTGAAAGTTGAGTTGCAGAAAGGAGCCAGCCGTGTGAGAAGAGACCCAGGCTTCGGGAGGGATGCTGGTGCAGAGTCCTGGGCAGGAGCAAGCTTGCCTGCTAGACACAGAATGCATCCTTAACAGGGGTCCCCTGGGCTGCCCGTGTTCATCTCTTGCCAACCCCTCTGGCCGCTGGGTTCTTGGGCTTGTGATATATCTCAAGGCTGCCGACAGGATTTCCTGTGGCACAGGTGACTTTTTCCATTGCCTCTGCTTCAGGCTGTGAGAGCCCAGGGGATGGGATGGCTGGGGAGGGTCTGTGTAATAGACTGTGATCAGAGTGACTGCTGTCCTTTCCCTTCGAGAATGGACCCATTGTGCTTGGCCACAGCACTGAGGCTCCCCGGGGGCCCAACTTCCTTTGGAATGGAAGACTGGCATAGCATTCTGGAAAGACTGGCATAGCATCCAGCGGGCTCATAGCTGCTTCAGCACCATGCCACAGTCACCTCGAATTACCGTCACCACACTGGACGTTTCCCTGTGGAAAGGCCAATGCAGAGAAGTAGGAAGCCTGGTACCTTCCCCTCCCCACCAGCTGTGGCTCCCAGCCTGCCATGGCTGGTCAGACCTGACATCATTTTCTTCCCTTCCCTTCCCTTCCCCCTTCCCCCATCTCCCATCCCAGTTTATTTTTGAGAGAGACAGAGCATGACCTGGGGAGGAGCAGAAAGCAAGGAGACAGAGAATCTGAAGCAGGCTCCAGGCTCTGAGCTGTCAGCACAGAGCCTGAAGTGAGGCTCGAACTCAGGAACTGCAAGATCATGACCTGAGCCAAAGTCGGACACTTAACCAGACCTGACATCATTTTCAAGGGATACTTATCAGTAAAGCAGTCCCCTGAGGTCACAGGGCTAGAAGCTTCCTCACAGGTCCTCCTGCACTGCACTCCGGACCTCATGTATCTGTCAGTATCCAGAACAAAAGTGGCAGGTTGCCTGAGGAACCAGATATTCACCTAGTTCTGGTAGAGAATCCAGTTCTCTTTTCTCTAACACTTGAACTTGGGGGCAATGAGAACCACTGTTGCAATCTCCCTGGGCTGTTAGGTTTCTTCCAGGGCCCTGTGTCATTAGCGGGACCCCAGGATTGTGATGACTGCTCCCCTTAGGAGGGCAAGCTGGTGAGGAAGTGCCCAAACTACCATTTTGAAACCTGGTTCACTTCTCCTAGATCTGGGACCAATCCCCAAATACCAAAATTGAAAGACACTTTGGTGATTAATACCCCTCCTCTTACAGATGGGGATAAAGGGGGAATGGCCCGACCCACTACAGAGAAAGACTGTTTGGGACCCACAAGCATCTTTCTCAGATGTTTACAGCGTCTTGTTGTAACATTCGCCGTGACTTAAGGGAACAAAGAATACAAGCTCACGCATCAACGCCGTGTATAAAGCTCCCCGTGCCTCTGTCTGGTTTGACTTCCCATCCTATGCGGTGGCCATTTTCTCATTTCACAGGCCAGGAAAGTGAGGGGGATGAATCCATTTAGTTAGTAGGTGGCAAAACTCAACTCCAGCTTGGTTTTTATTTAATGGTCCTCCCAAGTCCGTTTCTACTTTTGTCCTTGGTGGGGGAGGTGCAAAACAAATTAGCCATAACTCAGGCAGCATGGGGTGCACAGCCGGTGTTCTCAGGTGCTAGAGCTCTAAGGAGAGGCTGTGACTTATAGTGAACCACCCCTTACCTTGGCGGGTGAACACTTCCCTCTTCCAGCCCCCAGATCTGAGGTAGGGCCCCCACGGATCCTAATGTAACTTGGTGCTGTCATCTCAATAGCTGCCTCCACTTGGTTAAATGCCACCTCCCGGACACACTGTGGCATGTAAAAGCCCAGTCCATTAGAACCAGCGGGCTCAGTTCCAGCACTTCAGGTGACTGGAGGCATCCATCACTTAACCTTGCCCTGCCTCAATTTTCGGAGCTATAAAATGGGGCTAGCAGTAGTACCTTCCTGGGAAGGTAGGTAAAAGACATAAAGCATTCAGAAAAGGCAAGTGCTCAGTAAATGTCCATTGTTGCCCCCATTTGCTCTCCACACAACAGAAGAAACTCTGCTACAGAATTCTGCATTTTCTCCAGCGGTATGAAGAGTGTGTTCACAGTTCCTGATGACTGGTAGACATCCCAGGGTGAGAAGTATCTATAAGACACAGTCATGTGCAGTTCACAGCTTGACTCTGGAGAGTGATCTCTTCCAGGCCCTCTACTACAAGGGTATTTTCTTTTTCTGTCACTGTCACCCCTCCAACAGCAGAAGTTTCTGGCTCACCCACCGGAGAGGCTAAAGCTTGCCTGGAATTATATTGCTTATAGAATAAAGAGAAGTCAGAGCCTCTTATGTAACTTGAAGAGTAGGAAAGATCCAGTGATAAAAACCAGTGCCCTGAACTTTTGCAAAGCACGATCAATCGTTGCGTACGATCCTCCGGTCCTTGGCAAGGTATCCTTCGTCTGGTTTTTGTAGACTAGGAAAAAAATTAATGAACCCACTGCTATTAGATTGTGTATTCATGCCTAAAGGCTGTAAAAAGGGTACTGTTTCAAGTTAGTCCTGTCACCTAAAATACATCCCCTGTTTGCTTAAGGTTTCTCAGTAATATTCTTTAATTTGATCGCTACCTGTGAATTTGTGTATTTCCTCACACAGAACTGATTCTCCCTCCTCACTTTGTGTTTCTCTTTCTCTCTCTTTTTTTTTTTTGCTTATACTTTTTTGTTTAGATTATCTCTCTACTGACCTTTCAGTGGCTTACCTTTTTTTTTTTTTTTTTTTTTTTTGCAATGCACAAACGAGGCTGGAAAACAGCCAAGATGCAAACTATGAATCAGCCGCTCAGCTTCACATAGTGAGTGCACTATGTGCTATTTCTGGCCAGAGCAGATGTGGCCTTGGTGGGCTGCAGGGAACAGTATCTCTCAGGTAAAAATAAATTACGTAGATAAGGACCAAAATGATGCATATCCTTCATTCGCAAACAGATCATGAACTGGGAGCTGTGTGGAAAGACAACTGGATTGGGAGCCAGGGTCCTGCCCTGGGTTTCTTCCAGGTGACCCTACCACCCGTCAGCCGTCTGGTCTTGGTGAGTACGTGTGACTGACAAATACATTTTTTTCATGTTTGTTTACTCATTTCGAGAGAGAGTGAGCAGCGGGAGAGGAGCAGAGAGAGGGGAGACAGAGAATCCCAAGCAGGCTCCACACTGTCCATGCAGAGCCTGATGCAGGGGGCTCGAACCCATGAACCGTGAGATCATGACCCGAGCCAAAACCAAAAGTTGGACACTTAACTGACTGAGCCACCCAGACACCCCTACAAATACATTTCTTTTTAAATCAACAAAAGCATAGGACCAACACAGTAATAAAACTGTGTGCCACCATTGAGTCCCGGGCTATCCTGACATTTTGACCAGCTCACTTCAGACCTGGTTGAGTACTATGTGGATTCCTCCTTGATTCTCTTTGCCTTCCTCCTGCCCCCAAGATAAATGCTACCTTAAACCTGCAGACTTGCCTACTTCTTCTGTAGACACCTACATCTTTGAGCTGTGGCTGCTGCATACATTCTGCATGTTTGAAAACTTTAAATGAAAGGAAACACGCTGTATATATTCTGTGACTTTTTTTTTTAATTTAGCATTAGATTTCAGCAACAGAGCTCTAGTCCATTCATTTAACTGCTCTTTGCTATAGTGTTTAGTGAACAGACCACCATTCTCTTTTTGAGCAATTAGATTGCTTTGAATTTTGCACTTTCATTATAAACGCTTCAGTGAGTGTCCTTACCCATTTCCTACACTCACATACAATTTCTCTAAGATAGCATTTTTTCAAAATATTTTGGCTACACCCACAGTTAAGGACATACTTTACATGTAAACCCAGCACATGCACAGGCTACATTTGTGTGTGTGTGTGTGTGTGTGTGTGTGTGTGTGTGCACATATATGTGGAATAAAAGTTCCTCAAAATGAGACCCTTATTTTGTATTCAGGTATAATCCAGTTTAGGCTGGTCTAAAAAAATATCCTGGTTGCAATTTACTAAAGTGATCCTCTGACCCCCGTTTCCACTAAGAATTGGGTAAACACTGTTCTGGGACCTGTACCTACACATGGAATTGCTGGATCATAGGTTAGACCCATTTTCAAAGTGAGGAGTTGATGCCTTTGTGAGTTCTTTTTATGCACTGAAATGGATATTTGCATATAGCTAGCACTCTAGCTAAAGGAGGCTTTCTAGCATTCTAGAAGGAGGCTTTTAGGGTTATTTTATGTGCCGTATGTTTAGAAACGGAAGTCCTGTTTTAATTTCCTGAGCTTTAATTTTTCATATGCCACAAGATGCCAGAACAAAACAAAAATACTGGACTTTTCAGTATTTTGCAAACTGCTTTCTCTTCAGCCCCAGGGTCCTGGGGAAGATTTCAGGGACTGCCATAGGGTGTGTAAACTGGGGGTGGGCATCAGAACAGGGAAGGGGACAGAATGAGTAGACGGGCGGGGGAAGGTGTGCAGCTTGAAAATATATATTTTTTAATGTTTATTTTTGAGGGAGTCCAAGTGGGAGACGGGCAGAGAAAGGAGGACAGAGGATCTGAAGCGGGCTCTGCGCTGACAGCAGTGAGCCCCGAGTGGGACTTGAACTCACAAATCGTGGGATCATGTTGGATGTTCAACCACTGGAGCCACCCAGGTGCCCCAGCTTGAAAATAGTCTTAAGTGATGGGTTTAGATGCTCTCTACAGCTCTTTCCAGATCTAAACTTGAATCAAAATAACTTTGGGATCCCTGGACCATTTAAACTTGCAACCAGAACTAAAGAACATGACGGTTTGGGGTATACAGTTCTGGTAAGCCGTGCTGGCCCGCCTAAGAGCTGGCCTGCCTAAGAGCTGGCCTGTCCCTCCTGTCACTCTAGGAGTTGGTGTGGACAGGGTGTGGTAGGTCCTGGAGGGCAGTGGCTCGGGACACTCCAGATGGGGCTACCATTTCTCTTCTGTCATAGGGGCTTCACCCACATGGATCTGCTCTAAAAAAAACTTCTGTTTTCATCATGCTTATTGATTCTGTGATGACCAGGAGCCTAAGATACATTTTTCTGAGCTCCATTTCTGCCACACCGAGTGTCGCACATGCTCACGGTAAGGCTCATTCACTCAGCGGGGTACACGTATGGTTAATCATTATATTCGCGGAGACGGAATTTTATTATCAGTTTAATGAAACTCTTGAGCTCATCACAGGTTTATTTTTGCCTTCCCAATAATAGTAAAGGCATTAAAAAAAAGCCTGGTAGTAAGTTGGTAGTAAAGTGACTTCGGGGTGGGCAGATGGTAATTGATGTAGACTCATAGATTCCTTCATAGGCTTGCTCTCTGTCTCTTCCGCCTGCATGACTGCCTCCTCTCAGATCCCAGCCCCTCCCTGCAATCCGTCCTGCCTGCATTTCATCTTCCTTAATCACTGTTTTCATCACCTCACACCCATGCTGAGAAACTCTCTGGGGATCTTCATTCTCCACCACATCCGAATGCCAGCCTGTTTTCAAGGCTTCTCTTAATCTATTCTTTCCTTACCTCTCTGGCTTTATTTCCTTTGCCAGATGTGGTTCTGGTTCCTGTGGTTTAGAGAGAATGGGATTTGGGGGCACACATCACCCCCCACCCCCAAAATTTAAAATCTGCATCATTTTTCTTCAGCACAGTTGAGCCTACTTGCCCTAAACAAAAACACACATCAGCAGGGATTGCTTCCCTCATGCTCAGGCCAGGGCAGTGGGGCTTGGGGGCCCTCCGGGGAGAGGGGGTGCAAGGAAGCAGGGTATGCCCCTCTGCCTCGTATACTGGGAGAGGATGAGCACTGAGAAAGGTGACTTGACTCACTAAAGTCGTTTGCGGAAATCTCTTCTGTTTGACAAGACAGGTAGAATGCACACAACTTAGAAGGCAAATAGGAGACAGATAAATTTGAAGACAGATAAGGCTGGTTGAAAACCTTGGAAAATGGCACACCCCGTATAGGGCAAAATTCAGCAGATCACTGAGCCCCGGAGAAGATGCCAGTGGGGGCTGGTGAAGGAGACTCCAGAGAAGGCTTACCTACTGGAGCAGGCTTATCCCATCTGCAAATAAATTCTTTTCAACTTTTTCTTCGTGTGTGTGTCTGTGTGTTTACTGGCCATTTCCATTGTTTTCCAGAATGATTTCCAGAAGTCCTCATTCTTCCACTTAGCAGCTGTATGATTTGGGGCAAGTTTCTTTACCCATAAAGTAGAAGTAATAATGGAAATAGTTATTTGGGGTTGTTGGGAGGGCTCAAGGAGATAACGTATCTAAAGAGCACAGGGGCACCCGGGTGGCTCAGTCAGTTGAGCATCAACTCTTGATCATAGCTCAGGTCTTGATCTCAGGGTTTTGAGTTCAACCCCACCTTGTGCTCCACACTAGGTGTGAAGCCTTCTTGGTAGGCAGGTAGGTAGATAGATAGATAGCACAGAACATGGTCCAAGATAAAATATTAGCTATTATTCTTATTGTTGTAATTGTTACAAGTATATATTTTGATTTGAGCAGCTGCTGAAATTCTACTTTCTCTCAAGATACCTTCAGGTCACTCTAGTTTAGTAAACATTTACTGAGTGCTCAGTATATTCTGGGCACTGATAGGACACTGATGATACTACAAGATGCTGACCTTGCCCTTGGGTAGCTTACCTTCTAGTAGGGAAGGCAACCCTGTAAGTGGATGATTCCGGTTTAAGGCTGGGCTGCCCTATACACTCACCACCAGCTGCATGCAGCTGCTGAAACTAAATTGAGATGTGCTCTACATATAAACTGGATTTTGAAGACTTGGTTTGAAAAGAGAATGTAAAATATCTAATTAATAATGGTTGGTACAGGGGAGCCTGAGTAGCTCAGTCTTACTTACTTGTTAGTATAGTCTTGATTACCTGTTGAAATAACATTTGGGGTATGCTGGGTTAAATACGTGATTATTTTTTTTTATTGAAGCCCAGTTGACACACGATGTTACATGGGTTTCAGGTGCACAATGTAGTGTTTCAACAAGTCTATGCATTATGCCGTGCTCACCACAAGTGTGGCTACTCAGTCACCATATGATGCTATCACAATACCACTGACTACATTTCCTGTGCTGTACCTTTTATCCCTGTGACATATGCATTCCATAACTAGAAGCCTGTGCCTACCACCCCTTTACCCATTTATCAGTCTATTTCTTCTGTTTATTCCCTTTTTGTTGATTCCATATATAACTGAAATCATATGGTATTCGTCTTTCTCTGACTTATTTCACCTAACATATGCTCTCTAGGACCATCTATGTTGTATATTTAGGACCATATGTTGCTATATGTATATATATTCATATATATATGTATATATACACACATTTATATACATACACACTCACACATACTACATGTTATTTGTCCATTAATCTATCAGTGGACACTTAGGTTGCTTATACATCTTAGCTATTGTAAATAATGCTGTAATAAACATAGAGATGCATATATCTTTACACATCAGTGTTTTCTTTTACTTAGGGTAAATACCCAGTAGTGGAATTACTGGATATATAGGGTTTTTATTTTTAATTTTTTGTGGAACCTCCATACTGGTTTCCACAATGGCTGCATCAGTTTACATTCCCACCAACAGTGCACAAGGGTTCCTTTTTCTCCATATTCTCACCAACACTTGCTATTTCTTGCCTTTTTGATTCTAGCCATTCTGTTAGGTATAAGGTGATACCTTTTTGTGGTTTTGATTTGCATCTCCCCGATGGTAAGTGATGTTGAGCAACTCTTCGTGTGTCTGTTGGCCATCTGTAGGTCTTCTGTGGAAACATGTCTCTTAACATCCTCTGCCCTTTTTTAAATCAGATTATTTGAGGTCTTGTGGTGTTGAGTTGCATGAGTTCTTTGTGTATTTTGGATATTAACCCTTATTGGATATGGCATTTGCAAATGTTTTCTCCCATTCAGTGGTTTGCCTTTCTGTTTTGTCGATGGTTTTCCTTGTTGTGCAAAAGCTTTTTATTTTGGTGTATTCCCAATAGTTTGTTTTTGTTTTTGTTTCCCTTGCCCGAGGAGACAGATCTAGAAAAATGTTGCCAAGGCCAATCTCAAAGATATTATTGCCTTTTTTCTTTTAAGACTTTTATGGTCTCAAGTCTCCCATTTAGGTCGTTAATCCATTTTGAGTTATTTTTGTATGGTGTAAGCGGTCCAGCAAGTAGCTGTCCAGTTTTCCAAACACCATTTATCAAAGAGACTCTCTTTCCCTCCTTGTATGTTCTTGCCTCCTTTGTTGTAGATTAAGTGACCACACAACTGTGGGTTTATTTCTGGACTCTCTATTCTGTTACATTCATCTATGTGTCTCTGTTTGTGCTGGTACCATACTGTTTTGATTACTAGAGCTTTGTATTATATCTTGAAATCTGGGAATGTGGTACCTCTAGGTTTATTTTTCTTTCTCAAGATTGCCTCGGCTATTTGGGGTCTTTTGTGGCTTCAGACAAATCTTAGTATTATTTTTTCTGTGAAAAATGAGGTTGGTATTTTGATAGGGATTACACTGAACCTGTAGATTAGTTTGGGCATTATGGATATTCTAATAATATTGGTTCTCCCAATCCAGGAGCATATTTGTGTCATTTCCACTTACTTGTGTCATCTTCAGTTTCTTTTATCAACCTTTATAATTTTCAATGTACAGGTCTTTCACCTCCTTGGTTAAATTTATTCCTAGGTGTTCTATTCTTTGTGGTGCGATTGTAAATGGAATTGTTTTCTTAATTTTGCTCTCTGTTATTTCCTGTATAGAAATGCGACTGAGGCACCTGGGTGGCTCAGTCGGTTAGGCGAATGACTTCGGCTCAGGTCATGACCTTGTGGTTTGTGGGTTCAAGCCCTGTATCGGGCTCTGTGCTGACAGCTCAGAGCCTGGAGCCTACTTTGGATTCTGTGTCTCCCTCTCTCTGTCTGCCTCTGTCTCTCTCTCTCCCTCAAAAATAAATAAACATTAAACATAAATTAAAAAAGAAAACAAATGCAGTTGATTTCCAGGTATTATTTTTCCTCCTTCAACTTTACAGAATTCCTTTTTTCTAAATGTTTGTTTGAGAGTGAGTGAGAAAGCGAGCCTGTGTGCAGGCAGAGGAGAGGCAGGGAGAGATGGGAATAGAGAGAATCTCAAGCAGGCTCTGTGCTGACAGTCCCCAGAATTCTTGTAAGTTTTTTAGTGGTGTCTCTAGGGTTTTCTATGTAAAGCATCATATCATCTACAAATAGTGACAGTTAAACTTCTTCTTTATTATTATTATTGGCTCCTGGGTGGCTCATTCAGTTAAGCAGCCAACTCTCAATTTCTGCTCAGCTCGTCATCTCGTGGTTCATGAGTTTGAGCCCTGTGTCAGCACTAGGATTCTCTGTCACCCTCTCTCTGCCCCTCCCCTACTCACTCACGTGCATGTGCTCTCTCTCAAAATAAAAAAATTTAAAAACTGTAGTATTAGAAAACTTAAATTTATGCAGCCCCTGTTGTGCTTCTGTTGGGTGGCAGTGGTCTACGGTGATAGAGGGTGCTGTGGGAACCAACTCAGAAGGGCAGCATGTCAGGGGGTAAAGGAGTGCTTCCTGGAGGACCAGATACATCCTGAGCTGAGTCTTAAAGGATGAGCAGAGGTTACCCAGGCAAGGACACAGCTTGAGGATATTCTAGATTGAGGTGACAGGAAGGCCCAAGGAAAGTGTGCCATTGGGGAGGAGCCCTGGGAACAGTTGGTTGTTACACAGCCTAAAGTGTTAGGAGCTGGGGACTGGAAGATGATGAAGCTGCCTGAGAAGTGAGGCCTGTCTTCCTACCATTTAACATCTAGTCGTCATTAAATGCCCTGGTTCTCGTCTTACACCTGAGGTCTATGTGTCCACTCTTTGTTTGAAGTTTTGTGGACTATTGGCTGTTGAAAGTTTGAGGTTTCTGTCTCTACAAGAATAAGACGATCCTGGAAGATAAAACTAAGGCATGCACGTACGCTCCTCGGAAGGCAGAATGTTATTTTCCCTTCTGTACACAGTCCTGGAGAGTGGATAGCAGGCTCACATTTCTGCTTCAAGTGTAGACCTAATGAATGGAAACCTAGAGGAAGGTGAGAGCTTTTGGTATGCTCTCATTCATTGGGTCCAAGGAGAGTATACATGACTGCATTCACACCCATCTCTATGTCAGTGACCTTCAGTGGACTACCTCCCACCCCCAAATTTCTACCAATAAGGAATATAATTGGTCTTGGAACAACACAGCTTTGAACTGCACTGGTCCACTTACATGCAGATTTCTTTACAGTACTGTAAATGTATTTGCTCTTAAGATTTTCTTAACATTTTCTCTAGCTTACTTTAAGAATACAGTATATAATACATACATGAAATATGTGGTAATTGACTATTTAGGTTATCTGTAAGGCTTCCAGTCAACAGGCTATTAGACACATCTGGGGGGAGTCAGAAGTTATACATGGCTTTTCGACATGGAGAGTTGTTGCTCTTGACCCCTGCCATTATTCAAGGGTCAATTGTATAATCATTTATCAGATTACACTAATTTGGAAGCTCATTATATCCACTCTATCCCAAATCACCCTCAGGTCTTCTGCCTTTAATAACTAATTATTAAATGGACATTTAGTAGGTCATGCAGGGTGAAAGAGGAGTACCAAAGGAGACTGAAAACCTAAGTGGATGGAGAAGCTGGAGAGTGACAAGACATCTTCAACATCTGCTTCTCACTCTTTAACGTGCACGTGAATCAAACAGATCCTGCGAAGATACTGGTTCTAATTCATTAGGTTTAGGGGTGGAAGCAACAATATGCATTTTTTTTTGAGCTTCCAGGTCATGTCAGTGCTACTGGTCCATGGACCTCACTTTGAGTTACAAAGTCTTCAGAGTCAATTTAGTACAAATCTTTACCCACGGCTGGAAACTGCATTGCAACAGCCCTGATGAATCATTAGAAGCCTCTGAGGGAAGACCTATCGCGTGATTCACCTCCTCCTCCTTTGTGGCGTAAGTCTAATTGTTGGAATAGTTTTTCTTGTCCCTAGACGCTATCTGGGAAATTTCTATGCATTGGTCCTTGTTCTATTTCTGGAACCACGGAGATAATGAACCTGATCTCTCTTTCTCATGACAGCCATTTGGAAATTTGAAGAGTATTTTTATATTTCCCTTAATTCTTTTCAGTACATTAAATCTCATCTCCTTTCGCTGTTAATCATAGGACCCTCTGGGCTGTCCTGGGAATCTGTTCTTTAAGTGTACCTCTTGTAATTGAGCACAGCAGTCTTGCTTTGTCTAAACATCAGAGAGTAAGATGGGCCTATTACCTCCCTGGCTGTTGATTTTCTGCTTCTGCTAGAGTCCTCTGTCATCTTGGCCTGTTGACTACTCTTTGGGTGTCACTGCTTGTAAGCCCCTCTTAGTGAACAGAGCTAGAGAATACATGTATGCTTATGTGTACGTGTATGTCTATGTATTTTCTCATTTGTCCATCCATCCTTCTGTCCATCCATCCATCCATAGAAAACTCTGAGTTCAGCATGATAGATTTACTCCAATCCAGTTGCATAGGTAGATTGTAGTTTTCTCCCTTTCCATGTTTACAAGTCCCTTCCCTGGAAGTAAAAAAAACCTGCCTTCTTATATCCTTAAGATAGTTACCTGTGTGATCAAACCCTTGGGTAAAACCAATCGTCTATCCATCACCGCTGTCCTTCCCCTGTGCACGCTTGCCTCACACCACTCACTTCCCAACACACTCCCACTTCTTCTGGGACTCAGCTAATAGTTTTTGGTCTGAACTATTTGGGAAGGCAAGGGGAAAAGGAGAGGAGAAGTTTTTTTTTCTCTTTTGACTTGTAATTGAGTGAATTATACTAATAGGTTTTTCTAATATTGACTCATCCTTGGACTCATGCATTGTGCCCTGCTTTGATTTTTCTACTCTTTCATTTAAGATTTCTTGGTAAGTTAATTTATCTTGCTGATCTGAAAAGGCTTTGTCATGCAAGAAATGTTCTTAGACATTCCCTTAATTCCATTCTCTTTAATTTCTACAGGGGGAATATAAAGATTTCTCCTGACTTGTGTGAATTTTTCCAGAGTCCTTTCTTTTGGAAATGCTACAAGATGGCTGTGTTTTCAGTGGTGGAAATTATCGATAGGACTCAAAAGCAAGGAATCACAGAATATCTGCTTTCCAGTAGTGATGTATGACTCACCAAAGCCACAACATTTTTTATAATACCCTTAGTTTTTTTCATAGAAACAGAACTGAGATTCCTAATATTTCCTGGAATTTTTTTAAAAAGGAAGGAAAAAAAGAATTCAAGGAGATGTCCATTGGTTAGCCCATCACTGGCACGCATCGGCGTTGAAGAGTAATTGGTGAGTAAACCAGTACCGATACCACTATCCTTCATGTCCAGCCTGCCCCCAAAGATTTTCTTGGAACCGACAAGAAGGTTAATTGAAAATATAAATCTGCTTTGGAAAGCATTTGCATTTTAAGCAGAGATGGAATTTGGGGAAGTGCCATGTAGACGTCTGTCATTCTACAAGTCATAATTATTGTCAGTGACCCGAGACCTGGAGCAGATCATGATGGTTAAATAATGTCCATGGTGTTGCTCTTGGGGAAAGCCTTTGTCCCCACCTGATCATTCCCACATTGCCTTGGGTCTTTTATGCCTAAAGTACATATGTTGCTTCTGTTTATCTGAGTAGTTAATTTTGGAGGCAACCATTTTGCAGATCTGATTTCCTTCCTCTGACAGACAAGGCCTGGATTGCTCTCGCTTTTATATTTCATTATTCACACATTCTTCCCCATCTCTCACCAATCGTCCCACCATTTCTGTTTAAAGAAGATCTTTAATATGTATGTAGACCCATCCCAAAAGGTCTACATGCTACATGTGCACATGCACATATACCCACAGTGCACGTGTACTTCTGTATATGTTCTTTTTAATTTTTTTTTTCTTGACTAGATCACTCCCAAAAAAAAAACATTTGAGTATGACAAAAGCTGGTAAAAGAGATGAAAAGGATGATACTTTTTGGTTAGGGAGTTTGAATTAATTTTTGCCGTGACAAGTTGACTATTGGGGCACTGTGTGTCCCTGTGAATTGCACGCTTCAGCTACGTCCCTGGCTCTGTTGACCCACAGAGAGAGTAATCCAATTATCCAAATAGGGAAATGCCTGAAAACAATGAATAATCAGAAGTTGCATTTTAGAAGCATGTTCATTCATGAAACTGGTAGGTCACATTCATTTTAGAAGTGCATCAGCAGGAATTTTGTCTGAGCCTGCACTTAGAACATTCATTCATTCAGTCAGCAAACACATATTGAGAGCCTTCCATGTGCTGGACACTGTCCTAGGTGCTGGAGATGTATTAATTAGCAGAGAGAAACATGGTCCCTGATGATTAATTTAACAACTGGTTTTTTTGAACCAAAAGCTCTGATGTTTCATATTTTGCAATGCCTGTACTCTAGATACTCCCACCATAACCAATTTCAAGCTCCCCAAGTTCTGCAGTGCCTGGCACATAGAAACTGGCCACCATCATCATGTTCCTATCTTGATCATCATTAGGCTTGCTTTGACAACATAATAAAAAGAAGCTCACGACCTACAGGGGAAGAGTCTAAGATGTGCTCAGGGGAGTGTGTGGAGAAGGGTCTGAAAGATGAGGGACATTCCTTTTTTATTTTTTACTTAAAATCTGTAAGATGTGCATTTTTAGAAGTATGTATTTTATAACCTTTAAAGAAAGAATTTACAGTGCCCAAGTGACCAAGCATGGCTTTCACATGATGCTGGCCAGATGTGACCACATCGTGGATATAAGACTGTTATTCCAAGTCCCATATCACAATATGTGAATCCTTGATAAATGGCTGTTGAATTGTTTTCCTGGTGAGAAGTGACTTAAACTATTCACAGAAGATAAGCATTCAATTTGCTGCAGAACAAGTCACCCCAAAACAGTCGCTTACTCTACTGATGATATTTATTTTGCTCACAGGTTTGCAATTTTGGTGGGGCATGGTGGGCACATTATGTCTCTTCTCTTTGGCATCAGGTGGGGTGACTGGAAGGCTCTGAGTAGAATTCTCTGAAGGGGCATGCCTGTGTTGGCAGGAGATGCTGGCTGTTGGCTGGGACTGCAGTTCAATGGGGTCATTTGTCTCTCCAAGGTAAGTGTCCCAAAACAGAGCCAGGTGGAAGCTATTATCAGCTTCTATGACCTAACCTTAGAAACCCTACACCATCACTTCTCCATATTCTTGTCCGCGGTGGGGGTCGGTCACAAAGCATCACCCAGGTCCAAGGAGAGGAAAATTAGATTGTACTTCTCTCTCTATGCAGGTTCTGCAGGAAGGTGTGGGACTGGAATATTAATGTGGCCACTTTTGGAAAAGACAACCTGCTCCAAGAAATTCTCACCTTTTCCATGTCATCTGTACCAGCTGTAGCTGCAGAGAAAATGTGAAAAGTGAGCCAGATTCTCTCAGCTGCCCAGCTGCATGTGAGCATTGCAACTTCTTCACGCCAAAAATAAGGCACGGTGTAAGCTGTCAGTGCTTAGCTGGGAAACCCAACAAATTTTCATGTTGTATTTCCCATGCCTAGCACAGCCATGAGTTTTAAATTCCCTGTGAACTGTCAAATATAGCTTAAGCAAAAACAAAACAAAACAAAACAGATGAACTCATGACAGGGATGGTGGAAGTTTACCTTTGCTTGGTTGGGCTCTGTATTTTAATTATTGTTTCTAAGCTTTCTCAAAGAGCACAGCTAGGAGATTCTTCAGTGCATATAGGTGTCTTTATGCTTGCCAGCCACACGATGGATAAGGCTGTGTAGAACTTCATGTAGTGCTTGAGGGTCGAATGCATTCTTCCTATTATCTACTTACTAGGGTTGGAGTTGGTTCATTCATTTGTATCCTCAGTGTCCCTTGGTTCCCCACTGGGGCATGCATAAATAGAACATATTAGCAGGAGACTAACAGGTAATTACCAGATATGTATGGATTGTCCATAGAGTAGCACTTAGAGAATTGTCAGAAAACATCCAGTTAATGCAGTCTGCTCAATTGGAATCTTAATTTATGGTATGAATTGGTAGCCCCAAACCAGCAGTGTATTAGACCTTCAGGGATTCTAATTTTTAAAGACACTATTATTATAATTTTATACTTCTGAACCAATCCAAGTTCTTTCCTAATATAAGAAGATGAGGTCATTGTGTAACAGAGGTCTCAAAAACTAAGCTCTTTTGGCAATTCACATTTAAAACAAAATGGTTCATGGCTGGATAAATCAAATGGAATTTTAACAAAGTTTTGTCCCCAATCTTTTCTTGTTTAAGCTGAAGACAACCATGAGGTATTTCAGCTAAGACAAGTCAGTATTTTGCTTTGCAGAAATTTGTTGACATTTTTAGCAGTCCCTTTTCTCCTGTAACTACAATGCCAAATGAGCAAAATGAGTGTACTGACAGCCAATACTGTCCCTGCTTCAATGGAATTCAAATATTGTGTGTCCAGATATTTCTGTTCCTTGACATATACTTGTGAGGAACATTGCTAATATCCCCAGCTCAGACAGTTAATTATAAAAATGATCAGTGAAGATAGCCTGGTGGTTCTTCAGTTCACCTAGGGGGAGCTTGGGGCTCACTCCCCAAAGATGCTGTTTCACAGGCCCATATGAATCTTGAAAATTCCCCTTATGATTCTGGGTACCAGCCCAGGCTGGGACCAATTGAACTAGAATATTTGCTAACTCCTAAAGTAATTTTTGTGAAGAGGGTTTTGCCTTGATAGAAGTTACTGTGGCTCAGGACAAAATAGTATTATGATTCAATTTCTATCCTTGGTAAACATTTTAGAGTAGGAACTCAGGTTTCCACTAAACTTTTATATATTGACTCACTTTATAGTAGAGGCTATAGCTTTGAGAAAGAAATGGGGGAAAAGAATTCCAGTTCACAAATCACTGTTTCCCTCTTTAGCTTTGTGTTTGGGCTGAAATATTTCTTTTATATATAAATGTTCTATATGATGATGGTTATCATTATTGGCTACAAGTTTTTGTGTTTTTTTTTTTTTTTTACATTCTTCAGGCCCTTTCAGCTGGAGTTCCTAAAATAAACAATTATAAACTATTGTTTTTGGTTAGAAGTCACCAATGGGGCATGCCTCACAAGAATGGCAATTGTGTAGAGCCACAAAGAATAAATAAGATTTCCACAGGTAGAAGAGTAGATAAAAGATACTTCCAGGTAGAGGGAACGGAATAAACAAAGGCACAAATGCTTGAACTTGCTTGGCACACTCAAGCAGAGGTGATTAGCTCAGGGCAGCCAGGGTACAATAGCTATGGGAGATACCCATGGCTGGAAATATTCAGCCCTAAGTGATGGAAGCAAAGAATTCTAAAGTTTTGTTCCTAATTGTCCGGAGTGCCCTTTTGAAGAAATGTGTTTAGATAGATTCTGAGGATGCATCTGGCTCTGGGATTAATGAGGGCTCACAAGAAGGGTCAACAGAGTATCAGGGCCCCATAATTTCTCTTTCATACCTTCTCTTAATCCGGCATATAAATATGCTCAGTGTCTTTTTCCTGCTCGTGATTCTCGTTGTGGTATCTTGGAATATGTTTTGAGATCCTTGAGGGAGTCGTGAAATGTTGACTCTGTGGACAAGGGGGTTTTGCTTTTGGTTGTCATTTTAACCCTGTCGGTGGGTACTCTGGCAGGACTGTCCTGGAACATATTTAAGTGGTGAGAACCATATGAAATACACCCTAATGTTCACATCTGAATTTCTGAATCAGTGATCCAGTCAAAGGGATGACTGAGTAACTATTAATCTGATTGGCTGCATGTATATATTTTCATTTAAAAGCTGATGGGGCACAGCCCTAATTTTTTTTTTCCCAGAAGATAATAGCTAAAGTAGACGTTAGATCCTACTTCAGTGTTTACCAGAAAAGTTCACACTATCACAGCACTTGCATGATGTGAAATTTTATTTTGCTTTTTTTTTTTTTTTTTAATGTTTATTTCCTTTGGAGAGAGTGAGCTGGGGACAGAGAGAGGGAGACACAGGATCCGAAGGAGGTTCAAGGGTCTGCACCATCAGCACAGAGCCCAACACAGGGCTTGAACTCACCAACAGTGAGATCATGACCTGAGCCGAAGTTGGACGCTTAACTGACTGAGCCACCCAGGCACCCCAGGTGAATAATTTTTTAATAAACCAATGCAAATATTTTACATGCTTCAAAGAAACTTAAAATGTGTCTTTACCTGCTCAAAATCGTAATTTATGTGAAACCTCTCTTTGTTGTTCCCACTGTCTTTCAGTTCTGCCCAACAATCTCCTGGGGACAACAATATGTAGGCTTTTGAATAATGCTGCTTGAAGATTTTATATTTAATTAACATTTTTTTTTCAATTCGTGGACTTTCTTGGGGGAACACATTTTAGCTAAAATCAGGATGTGTGCATTGTAAATTCTGTCTGCATTTCCTGTTCATCTCTCACCTCCTATTCCCTCCCCCTGGTACTAGTTATTAATTCCATGCTAGTTGATTTTGCAAAAAGAAGAGAATAAGAACATGATAAATAAGGCAGAAGAGATCTTCCAGTTCCCCTCCATTTTGAATGTGGCTCTTTGTATATCCGACAGTGCAAAGTTTAAAATTATTTTGATTTAGTAAGCTAATAAGGTCAATTAGTTCTTAGTGCTGGAGCAAACACTTTGACTTTTAGCTAGATATTAAGTTAAAAACCTTAGAATGTAAATCTATGGGGAGTTTTAAAGGTTGTCCAGTCCAGCCAGAGCTTTGGAAATAGGGCCTCGTTCTTGAAGAAACTTCTCCACCCTTTAGGCCTAGAGTTGTGCTTGGTCATCCCTCAAACACTTCCTGTCCCATTATTTTGACCTTAAAACAGCAGTCTTCATGCCAATGTAAATTTTCTAGTGGCCACATATCTGTGGCATACAGGTAAGTTGTGTAATGCTCAGCAAAGTACCCAGTTTGGGCCTCAGGTCTACCACCTCTTAGATTTGTAACCAGTGAAGTTACCACCACTGAGCCTTATTCATTTATCCAAGGCATTCAGAAAATCATCCATGTGTCAGCACTAGCCCAGATGCTGAGCATACAGTGTTCAACAAAACAGACATAGTTTCTGTTCCCAAAGAACTCTGCTTCTGGGAATATACAACAAAGAGTTACCATTTGCAACCCAGAAGGTCAGTTCTCTGATAGGGAGAGCCCAGGCTTGGAAATGGGGCATGCTGGACAGGCAAACTGTTTGGTGTCGTTACCTCAAAGCTGAGACAGGAATAATTATGAGTTCCTTAACTTTCTTCCATGTAAATGGTGACACACCTACCTTGTTGGGTTAGAGTGAGAGACCGAAACAATGAATGTAACATTCCAGAGCTGTGCCCAGCCGTTCATTATTGAGCCAGAAAACATATATTGAATAGATAGCATTCCAGGCAATTGGGATTCAAAAATGAGTAGGGTGCTGTCCCCATCCTCATGGGTCTTACAGGCCAGAGGTCCAGCCCTAGCTTCTGAGGCTGCTGTATTATTGCTGTGCCCCCCACCCTTGCCTGTTCACCTGTCTGCATCTCAAGAGCACCAGCTTAGGGAAGCCAGGAATGCTTGTTTCTCTCGTCTGCTGTTGTATGTTCAATGCTCAGCAGTTCCTAGCTGACCTTGGCTGCAAAGATGCAGCCCATGCCCTCCCTCACCTTTTCAGTTCACACCTGCCCAACTTTTTACTGCCACACCCTGCATTTATTTGCCAGAAGGTCTCCTCTAGCTGCCAAAGCCCACTCAGGCCACACCTGGGGGTGTGATGGGGAATTAAGCCCCATCTAGTTGTCCCACATCCTACCCCCTCTGAGGAATTATACTTACCCCCATGGCAATAGCTTGATTAGTAATTTACCCTTCTTTGGCTGTTTCCCCTCTTTTTTAAAAAGTTTATTTAGTTTGAGAGAGAGAATCCCAAGCAGGATCCACACTGTCAGCACAGAGCCCAATACAGGGGCCCGAACTCATGAACCGTGAGATCATGGCCTGGTATGAAATCAACAGTTGGACACTTAACTGACCTAGGCAGCCAGACGCCCTTCCCCCCAATTCCTAACCAATGATTTCAGAGGGTCCCCCAACTCCACCAATTGCATTTGAATCTTTGTCTAAACGTCTGCCCAAACTAAAATGTCCACACAGCATCCAAATCTTTATCTTCTATCTAGATAATTCTGGTGCCTGTAAAGAGCCCATCTCATGATGGGAACTGAAAATGTCAGATAACCTTGCAACAATGGATGGATACTTGACCTGCACTGAGCTAATCAGACGCATGTACTCCATTCCCTATGTCATGAAGAAGGAAAAGACCAGAATTGATTCTGTTGACAGATGGTCGCAGAGACCACGACCTGAATGAGCATTTCCAGCATCCAGTGTCGGCACTCAAGGCACAACACCCTGCACAGAACATGGCTTCCCTGAATGGTTCTACCTGGATATTTTTGAGCCCTGCTCTTTTCCTTGCAACCTCTGAGCTTCTACTTCTCTTGTCCTCACAGAGATTCTTAGATCTCTCCAGTACCTTTTGTGATCAATTCCTTTCCTGCCAACCCATCACGTTCAGTTCCTGCAGCATGTGCCTAAGAAGGTGGTCTGTGTGGGTCAGGACAGAACCAAGAAAACAGTCCTCTACCTCTTGCAAGCAGTTGGGACTTAATACAGAAGATGATGGAAGATCTGGAAAGCCAACCAGGGAGCAATGAGGTAACCCACAGATCAGTAGCATCTGGAAGCTACCATCAACCCTGGAGCTGGAGGAGCCATGGGGGAAGGAAGGAGCTAGCACCACAGGACGGGGGCTACCCAGAGAGGTGACCAGTTGGGTCCCAAGACCTGAGGCCACACCAGGAAAAGAGCCAGAAATAGACCTGAACGCCAACAGGCAATTGCCATGCACAAGTAATGGGAGCTCACATAATTTTTGGCTGAATGAAGAGGGCCAGGACCAGAACCTTGTGTTATACCAACTTTTAAAGGCTAGGGGAATTAGACCTTGGCCCCTAGGGAGAAGCAGTCAGAGAGCCAGGAGGACACCGAGGCAAGAGTAGCATTCCCCATGCCACAGCTCTGAAGCCATCAAATCTGCCAGACCCCTAAATGGATTTCCACCAAACAGACCTCTGAATTATTCATTGAGTCCAGACAGGAGACTCAGAGTGCTTATCCATGAGCTTCGGGTATCATAGCTTCTAATCCAGGCTATTCCCTGGGTAACCTGAGTTATTAAGTAAGGATCACAGTGCTTGCCAACTTTCACTGGGCAAGATAAGAAGCAATGCATCATGGAGATTTTTAAATAGCTTGGCAAGATGGGGAAACACATCACAGCAGGAACCTTAATTGATAAAGTAGAGACAAGTGCACTCATTCTCACGGTTGGAAATTACGGGACTGTCCTATTTGACTTCTGTGAGTGGATGGATTGCAACATCTTTGTTAGTGGCAAAGCAGAAGACAAAACAAAGCTCTGTGTCTGGATTTGGGAGAAGGAACGTGGTGTGAAGGAAAGAGCACCATTTCAGATCAGGAGAACTTCATTTGAATCTCACCTCCACTGCTTGTTAGCCTTGTGATTTTAGATGTTGTTTTCAACCAATCGTTAGCCTTTTCGTGGTTAAAAGTGACAATGTGGGCCACTTATCATTCTGGGCACTTCATAAATATTTGTTCCCAAATCCCCCTTCTTTTTACCATAACTCTAGCCTAGGAAAAATTCTTTCTCCAAAAAAATAGCTGGGATGAATCATTTCAATAGGAAAAAGTTTAAAATGAATTAAAATCCAAAACTCGGCACTCCTGGTTATTATCGAAAGCACCACTTTCCCTGGGCAGTCTACATCCAAGGCTATTTAGTCAGAATTTCAGATGGTCTAAAAAAATTTTATCTGTGCCTGTTTTTGTTTCTTGAAAGAAAAACCTCACTTCCCTTGCATGCCATCAAATATCAGTTCATCTATATTTTGAGCGGGATTTCATCCTCCGTTGGTGCCTGGGTGTTTCTGTGACTTGAGCAAGGGATCCCTGTGCCTTTATCACCTGGTTTCTGCCTGACGTGGCTGGAAAGATGATTGCCTCCAGGCCCATCACAAAGGAGCGGGGCCTCCACGGTGCATTAGCAGCACCAAGGAGTATTGCCAAGATACAGCAAAGAACACAAGACTCCATGGTTCCCCTCTGGGTTTCTGGAGCAGCTGTCTCTAGCTCAGCTGTGGAAATTTCAGTTCCTTCATTGAAACCCAAACACCTGTGTCCCCAGACAGGAAAATGCCTAAGAAAGTGACTTCCTCCATGCTGGCTAGTCCTGTGATTTTATTCAGCCCTTAAGGACAGTGTGGGGGCTGAGGACTACACACCAGCCTAGCCAGAGAGGGAGGCAAGCCCCAGAGATGGTCACTGAGGTAGAAAAGTACTAGCCCACGTTGATGCCTGGGAGCTGCGCTCAGAGTACTCAGCGCTTACCTTGGCTTTGAAGCATCAAATGGAGGGATGCCTGGGTGGCTCAGTGGATTAAGCGTTCGTCTTCAGCTTAGGTCATCATCTTGCAGTTTGTGAGTTCCAGCCCCGCATTGGGCTCTTGGTTGACAGCTCAGAGCCTGGAGCCTGTGTCTCCCTCTGCCTCTCCCTGCTCACACTCTCATGCTCTCTCTCCAAAATAAATAAACCTTAAAAAAATGAAACATCAAAGATCAGACAAAATCAGGTATCACTTAAACTTTGTCATTGCATGGGCAACCTGTATGCCTTCTCTCTCATTCTGCTGGCTCATCTTTGGGACGATACTCTTTAATTTCAGAGCACCCAAGGGATATTTATCCCTTTGGTTACATATCAGTCATCTGCCTTTAAATATCTTACTTGACATGACTTTGTTTTAGAAAATAGCATTTCAAACCCAAATTTTTTATATTTTAAAGATTTATTTTTGAGAGGGGCAGAGCAAGAGGGAGACACAGAATCCAAAGCAGACTCCTTTTAGCACAGTGAGTAGAGTAACTCATGTAATTTTTACTGTAACACAGTGAGGTGGGCCCAGTACAATCCACATTATCAATGGGAAAGGTACAGCACAGAGAGTAATTGACTAGCAGAAGATCCTAAGTGCCAGAGTCAGGATTTGAACCCGGGCCCTCTGCCTCCTACATCTCTCCCAAGCTCAAGAAAATCCACCAGGTCATTTAAAGGTTTTTATAGGGGCATCTGGGTGGCTCAGTCAGTTGAACATCCGACTCTTGGTTTTGGCTCAGGTCATGATCTCACAACTTTGTGAGTTCAAGCTCTATATGCTAGCCTACTTGGGATTCTCTCTCTCCCTCGTTCTCTGCCCCTTCCCTACTCGTGCTCATTCTTGCTCTCTTTCAAAATAAATAAATCAACCTAAAGTTTTTATAAAGCTCTTTCTGCTGTGTGTCCTGTGGTTTCACCCAAATTGCTTGCTGTCATTTATCCCTATGCCCACTGCTCACACTGGATTTCTTCTCACTATTGTCCAGGAGATTTCCTTCCTCTCCCTCTTGCATCGATTCCAGGTTTTTGGGGTATCGTTCCTTCTTTCTTGTGGAACCATCCTTTAGAAGACATCTCAGAAAATGTTTGCATTCTGTCTTGATAGTGTGGGGTATGGCGTTCAAACGTCCTTGGAATATTTCTCTTCTGATCTCTGTTAGTACGATGTTGGGCCTCCTGGTTTCCTCTGTATTTCAAATTTTTTTGATGTTTATTATTTTTGACATCTGAAGGGTGTCAGAGAATCTGACAGAGAATCTGAAGCAGGCTCTGAGCTGTCAGCACAGAGCACAATCTGGGGCTCGAACTCACAGACTGTGAGATCATGACCTGAACCAAAGTTGGACAAAGCCATCCAAGTACCCCCCCAACTTTTTAATATTTATTATTTTTGAGATGGAGGGAGGCAAGGTTTCCTCTATATTTTAGAAAAAGGTTTTGAGTTATTTCCTTATTGTCCAAATCTTTTACAAATTTTATATTTATGAATATAACTTTAGCTCTCACCTGTAAATTTCTAAGAACTCTTTCTTATCCTAATAATAATCTCTCCTTATTTCTTTTTCTTAATAGCATCCTGACCTTTTTAAGGATAAATAGCTTCTCTCTCTGAGGTCATTACACAGTTTTATTAAACTTTTTTTGAGTTTCCTTTCTTCCTCCTTTGTTTTGATGTCTCATCTTTTATGTTAGAGACTTTCTTCACATGCCAAGTAATCTTTAGCTCTCAAGATTTGAAAAAGTGAGTAAATGCTGATGGGAAACTCTATGGAGTTGGGCATGGCTTGTCAGATGCACTGGATGTGACTGGATGAAGATTTGTCTTTTTCATTAGGAGGTTTCTATGTGTCTGTAGGTATAGGTTTGTCTCCAGGCACATGAGGTTTTTTTTTTTTGTGCTGAATTTATTAAAATTCAACGTTAGATGTGGGGGTTCCTAAAACCTCTTCTGCTATTTCTGCAACTTGGTTTCTACTTCCCTGCCATCTTGCTTGTCTTTTCTTTCCTCACTACTTGCTTCTGAGACATTTTAATGTAGAGGGGTTTGGTTCATGCTGACCCATGTCCTCAGAGGGCTCTTCTCTCTCTCCTTTTTTTTTAATGTTTATTTATTTTTTGAGAGACTGAATGCCAGCAGGTAAGGGGCAGAGAGAGAGGGAGACACAGGATCTGAAGCAGGCTCCAGGCTCTGAGCTGTCAGCACAGAGCCCGACACGGGGCTCAAACTCACCAATCATGAGATCATGACCTGAGCTGAAGTCAGATGCTTAACCCACTGAGCCACCCAGGTGCCCCTACAGGACTCTTCTCTTACTACCCCTTATCAGCTTTACAAATTTCCTAAATGCAAATGGTGCTATGAAATGATAGTATGAATTACTGTTCCATTTGTGCCACAAACCCAAACGTGTCAATTGTGGAGTGAAAAACTCTAATTGTTCTGTGATAGCTGTGGATAAACTTGACTTCTGGACTGGTGCCAGCTTACATATGATCCTTATTTCCTTATAATGTGTAATTATTGCATTTAGATCCATTCATTATTATATTTATCTTGAAGCACATTAATCTCCTTGTTGCAGTGACTCTGATAAAACCACGTGTTTAGTTATCTTCCTGTGTATTGTAAGTCCCGTCTATTGAGTTTCAATGGAACTCTCTCAACCTCTTGGCAAACTTATTATTAAGGACTCCTTCCTAAGCCCTTAAGTGCTGTAGAAACTAGTAGCCGTAGATACAGCTGGATCCTTAAACATGATTTCCTTCATGGGGCATTTCAAATACTTAATTTTCTGGCCTCACACTGGGTTGTTTTCTGCTTCTTGAAGCTTACCACACTCTTCTGATTTCATTTCTGTCCCCCATCACACTTTTTCCATTCTCCTTTGGTCCATGTACTCAACTTGACCTCTGATGTAAGACTGCCTTGAGATTCTGTACTCACCTGTTCTCTTCTCTACCAAGTCTCTTTATGGGATTCCAACCAGCCCATAGTTTTATGCTGATCGATCCCAGACATTTATCCTTAACTATGTTGTATCCCTAGGACTCCTGACTCTAGTTGCCTTTGCAACATTTTCACATGCTTAGCAGTGACTCAGAAGTTCTATACGGCTTGTGCTGTCTTCACACACACGGTCTACCCCTTACACACCTCTTTCTTCCCGTTTTGGAAAATGGTGCCAACATTTAGCCACTTGCTCCAGCCCCAAATCTGACAATTTTCCTTGATTCTTCTCTTTCACCCAACTCAAAAAAGCCATTTATCTACACACTACTGACCCTTCTCCAACATTCACCTTGAATCTGCCCAGTTCTATGCATTTCTAGGACTCTTGGCTCAGATAAAAACATTCTTTTCTGACCAGCTACAATGGATTTTAACCTGCCATTTCTGCTTTCAGTCTTGCACATAGCAGCCACTGCAAACTTCTTGAACCATAGATCAGATCAACCATCAGTTTAAAATTTTCTACAAGTCTCTATGACTATAGAAGATACGTGCTCTGGCTTTTGCCTACCAAGTCTTTCTTTGGTTCCTCACCACTCCAAGCTTATTCCCTCCTCTGGAGTCTTTAAACTAGCTCTTCCTCTGCCCACACACATGGCATATTCTTGCTTATATTCCCTTCTAAAATGTCACCTCCTCAGAGAATCTTTGCCCGGGTATCCACCAAGAGTGTTCAGCCATTTTCTTTCCCTTCAGCCTATTTTAATTCTGTGGATAACACTTACCACTATCTGATATATATAAAATTTTGTCTTTACTTATTTTCTGTTTGTTGCCCCCACCAGAATGTAAATTCTTTGGGAGCAGTGACTTTATCAATGTCATTCAATTTAGTATCATGAGTGTCTGGCACTAAGTAAACACTCAGTGCTATTTGTTGAATGAACAGACGAATAAGGTGGATTAAAGGCACTTTAGAAGTGAGAAAAACAGAGTAAACCTACTTGCCACAGATCACATAGACAGCAGGCTATTTGGCCTATTGCTTTGAATGGGATCATTGTCCTAATGACCTCTACTGCATCCCATGGTAACTAGCTTTTTTGTTTTTATTTTGTTTTGTTTTTGAGAAGGGGGGGTGCACTAATACATGCGGGAGGGAGAGGGAGAGGGAATCTTTAGCAGATTCCATGCTCAGTACAGATCCCAATGCAGGCTTCCATCTCACAACAGTGAGATCATGACCTGAGCTGAAGTCAGACCCTTAACCAACTGAGCCACCCAGGCGCCCCTATGTTTTAAGGAATTTTTTAAGGACATTTTTTAAAGGAAAATGTTGAATGAGAAACTTGCAGTCGTCCCCAGGTTTTGTAGGAATGGAGGATGGAGAAAATGGAGGTAATTTAGAGCAAAATGGAAGAACATCTAAAGAAGATCCCTAGTAACATTACCTCTATTTTCCTGAGGAGAAACCTACCGCTTGAAGAGGGCTTAAGTCACTCAGCCTAACTTACTCAGAAAGGGGTGAAACCACAGTTCAAACTCTGGTTCCAGTTTCAAAGACATGTATTCTCTACCACACCTGTTGGTGGTGATTCTCAAACCTGACTGATCTAACCCTTTCTAATTCCATCTACTTAACATGGACATCCCTCTATATGTCACAGACACATAAAAATGCTGGGTGAAATAAAATGAGACTATTTTACATACAGGCAAGGAAGAATAGAGGGAGAAATTTTGTCTCTTAGTTTCTTGGTCTCTATGTGCCAAAAATAAAGAAGAATCTCATAACTAATGTGTGAGTACATGAGTTGAGGCTAGAACAGAGGACATCAGACATGGCTAAGGGACATACAGGGGTTGGGTCTTTTTACACATGTCTAGAAGACAGGAGTGGCCCTTAGGCCTAAGAAAAATAAGGATTTGCAACTGAAATTCACACAAAGCTAGAACCCAGAAAGACCTGTTCTCACTGTATTAAGGTACTATAAAGCATTATTCCCTTACTAAAGCTACTGACAAAATTCTCACTGATCAGATATGGAAAAAAGATCCCACAACAAATGGCAATTTAAATATCTATATCCAGTGTAAGTGTAGAATTCAAATTTTAGACCATTCTCATAGCAGAGGAATCCCAAGTGGAGATATTAATGTAGATATAGTAAATATTTCTGGCCAGTGAAATTCCTGGACTCCACAGGAAAAATCCAGTGTAAGACTTCTCTGTAGAACTACTACCAATCTTAAAGTACACAGCATTCCACAAGGACACTACATCCTAGCTGAAAAAATACAAAGTACAGATTAAGGAAGCAGTCTAAAAATGGGGGAGTTGACAGATGCATGTGGGAAGAATAACACCGAAAGAATAAGATAAACTAAATGTCTAAAGCTCTCTATAAATTTAAGTATAATTGCAATCCTGAAAGAGATAGAGACATAAAAACCCTCATGAAAGAACATAAAAAGAACAGGCAGATATGACAACCCAGTAGAACAACTCAAAGTGAAACACTGTAAATAAAATTGAACAATGACCAGTTTTGAGAGCAGATTGGCACAGTTAAAGAGAGAATTGATAACATGGAGGATGTATCTGAGGAAATTACCCAGAGTGCTGCAAAGACAAAGAGGTATGAAATCAAAAAGACAGGTTTGGAGATAGGGAGAATTAAATTAGAAGTCTGAACTTAAGTCTAATTGGAACTTCAGCAAGAGAAGATGGGAAGGCGCAATGCTTTAAGTGAAATGGCTATGAATTTTCCAAAACTAAGGAAAGTCCTGAAACCTCACACTGAATCGACAGAGTGCTGCATACCATGTACAAATCTGGTATATTCATCGTATGAAGAGAACACTGAAGCAAACACTAGTTGAAGATCCGGTAGAGAAAACAGATAACATACAAGGGAATGATCATTAGAATAGGAGATGTCAGCAAAATAGAGACCAGAAAACAAATCTACCTTCAGATCATCAAAATCACCTGAGAAGCATATGAAACTATAATATTATGGTTTTATCCCAAATGCTTTGAGTGGTGGTCAGGAATACCATTTAAAAAAAAAGAAAAAAACAACTTCAAGGAGGTTTAAAACGCTTGTATTCCTGAGCACCAAATACATAAGCACACACCTATATTCACATTATCACACTGATCTCAAGTATGTGTTAGTGAAATCTGCCCCTCCCCCAAAAAAACATGGAGAGTTTTAATCCAAAACCAAGGATAATTTCTAATTTTTCTCCACACAGTCTCCAGGAGATTCATGCTAAATGGTGCAAGATGATCTCCAAAGAACTAGGTGAAGGAGTGAGTGCAAGCATCTCGGACCTCACACTTCCTCACATTCCCAATTCCATCTCCTCCAGCACATGTACAATGAGCATCAGAGGACACATCATTCTCCATCAGACCTCCACAATCCCAAGAGCATATGTGAGGAGAGCATTACGTGATACACGATTCCCAACATACTTGATACTTTATATTACATCCAAAAAGATACCTTAAGACACAGAAATTTAGCCTATGTTGCCTTTATGGACATCTGTTTTCAGACTACTGGCTTTCACTGCTGTAAAAAAAAAGCTAATTCTACATTAATACGAGGTTTTATTTTCTCTAAACCTCTATACTCAGAGGTGTTCATTCCAGTATTATATACATGTAGGTAAAAACCTGGAAAACTCCAGCAGGAGGGAGGGCAGTGAGGTTTTGTCACAGTGTCCTATGCACGTGCAGTAATGTTTGCTCTTTGGCCAGAACTCCTTATACTTTGCTTTTCCCCTTTTCATAAACAGTGCTTATGTAAACATTAGCACATCCACATGACAGAACTATGCTGGTAGAAAAATGATGTTTTGAACAGATAGTTCACAAAAGAATAAGAATGTACCATAAACACATAAATATTTAACCTCATTAGTAATAAAGAAGATAAAATTCCATTTTCTTCTATAAGATTAATTTGGGGGATGGGCACTACTTTGCTACTAGTGTTATAAATTGGTCCATAATTCTTGGATCAAAAGTTGGTGACACATAGACACTTAAAATTTTACTTTGTTTTTGTTTTTGTTTGCTGAGCAGTTCCATGTAAAGACTATATATTTTAAAAAATTGAACAAGCATAACATTGTTTATATTAAGAATATTTGGAAACTTAAGTGTCCAAAAATAGGAATTATGCCAATAAGATCTGGTGTTATACAATGGAATACAGTTAGGAAGGATACTAAATAATATATGGTAGTAACTCAAAAGTTGCAAAATTGAAGGTAAAGCAGTATTTTTATAGTTAAGAACACACAATGTCAAGAAAGAGACGTACTAAGAGTGAATAATAATTTTCTCTGGGTAGCAGGAACATATGGGTGGGTCTTTTTGTATAGAATTTTCTTTAAGTTTTGAAATGACATTTTATTGTTTTTAATAAGGAGAAAATGGTCAAAAATTTTTAAGCAATATGAGATAATGCCAATAATGGCAAAAATGAAGGTTGCCTTATGATTACAACTATATGGAAATGTGTAGATAGAAGAAAAGTGGGGGAAAGAGGGGAAGAAAAATCTCTCTTAATAATGGTGTTCTTTGGCCAGGGGCATGTGGGACAAATGTTTGCTGCTTTTATGAATTTTTCGTACTTTCTAATTTATTACAAATTTCATACTTAGAAGAACTAGAAGGAAATTTAATCAGGTTTTTTTCCCCATTATAATTTCATTTTAGACACCTCTCTGCCATAGCAAGGAGCCATTCTGAGTCCTAACACCAATTTTCTGGGCTCCATCCAGGCCACTGTCTTAGCTAAGTTTGCATAAAATATTACTCCTGAAGTTATGATTTCAATCAAAGGAGGCTGGGAGACTTTTCTAGAATCCTCTCCTGAGTCTATCAGGAGGCTGGGGGAGATCAGAACCTGTTTGTTTCCACTCAGTATTCTGTCTGGGTCTCCAGAGGGGGCGGAGAGCAATGAGATCTTGGCACCATTGCTGGAGCTCCATGTTGTAGGACACTTGCTTTCTGGCATCAGTCCCTGACACATATGCTTTGCCTCTCCACTTTCGAGCAGAGGGCTCCTTGCCTGCACTAGTCTGGATGTCAGCAAAGTGGCCTGCTGGCCCCAAAAGTTTTCCATATGAATTGCTGTGGGTGGTTTCTGCACATTGAAACTTGGCCCACAAACACACCCCTCCCCACACACATACGACATATTCCGTTAGAAGCCATCCAGGTTCTTGGCCTGAATATTGGCCAAAACCAGACTTCAAAGGATCACCTATTTTCCATCTGCTACGATACCACATTCCCTTCTCCTTTCAGCTTCCAGGCCCTTCTCCTGTCTTGTCTCCACATAGCTACGTGAATGAACTGATCTCTCACCTCCATGGCTGTAGAATCTTCTGCAGCATCCCATCACATTCAGGATAATGTATGTATTTCCATAGATGGAAAGCAAAGTCCTTCATGATGTGTCTCCAACTTACCTACTCACCCTTCCCCTTCACCAAGCATTTCCAACCTTCCTCTATTGCTCTAACTCGCAGTCTGTGGCCTTGACCCACTTCCTCACTTATCTCTGCTTTTCTACATGCTATTCCATAGCCTTCTCCACTTGGTCCCTCCTTCACTATCTTTTCATCCTTCAAAAGTCAACTTGAGTGTCATTCCCATTGGGAAGCCTTCCTGACTCTCACCGCCCATCTTCCTCCTCTGTCCTAGGTGCTCTGGCACTTGACCCCTACATATGCAGCTCAGCTCTGTCTTTCACTGGATTGTGAGGTCCTTGCAAACAAGGACTGGGTTTTCCTGTGGTCTTATTCCAGTGTCTAGCCTACTTTCATAGTTTCTAGTGAATAGCAAACACTCAAAAAGGTATCGAGCATTTCCACTCCTGGTATAAACCCAACAAATCCAAGACATGTACAAGAACATTCACAGCAGCATTGCTGGAGTTAGTCCTAAACTGGAAAGAACCCACAGGCCTGCTCACCATAGAATGAGTAAATCACAGCATTTTAAGTAAATAAATCCTATACAACAATGAGAAGGGATGAATGAATGTTGTGAATTCATCTCGCAAACATAATGTTGAGTGAAAGCATTTGCAGAAAGAAGAGTAAATGATCTATAACTCCGTTTATGTTAGAAATCATGTGAGTAGTTACCCTCGAAGGTACAGGGGAACTGACAGGGGCGTCTGGGATCCCAGTAATGTCCTGTTCCTTGACCTGGATGCTGGTTGCATGGACATTTTCACACCAAGAAAATCCATCCAGCTGTATATTTATGATTTGTGCACATATCTATCATACGCTAATAAAAATTTTAACTGAAGAAAGTTCCCTTTGTGAAACATGTCTCTCTGGTGTTTTGAACAGTGACAGAATGGGCAGTGTATGTTTGCTTCAAGTGAATTGCCAGCTTGATTAATGCTCTTTTCCCCCCACTCACGATGGTGTCACATGGTAGAATGGAAAAAAAAAATTTAAGTGAAAATCTCTTCCTCTACTGGGTCTAGCATTTGCTTTAAGAAATGTGATGCTCATTGGTGTCAACCAGGTGTTCATTTGGGTAGTTGGGATTCTCAACTTGAATTTTGGCAACCTCAAATAATTTGGGGCTGTATCACCGTATAAATAACTATAACTGGCATTTCAATCTTTGTATCTTCATCCTTTTGTATTTAAGGTTTCTGTCACCAACAGGCATAGGCTTATTGGCTTGCACATGTCAATCACACCTTCTATATACTTTATTGATTCACCTTTCATTGCTACATTTCAAAATTGGTTGTCTTCTTGGTAAAAAGATAAATTATCTACGTTAATCTTTCTTCTCCTCCAAATTTTAAAGGGTCTAGAAATACCCAGACTAGGGGACATGTTTAAAAATACATTTCCTTCTCTTTCAACAAACCAATACATGTACAAAAGGAGCCTGATGACCCTGGATGTTTGAAATGGCCATGGCCATCTTGGCTGTTCTCTGGGCCCTTCACACTGGAGCCCGTCCACCCATCCCTGCAGGGACTCACCGAGTTTCTCTCTCACGTTCTGAAATAAAAGCCTTTCAGTGTCTGCACAGATGGGAATTCTGCTGCCACCTTCTCATTTCACATTTCCTGCACTTTTCTTCCTGAGCACTTGACTGCCCAAAATAGAATCATGGTTTTCTGAGTCTGTGTGTAGGAATTTAGTGGGGGAAATGGCCCAGGTTTCTGTCATTCCCTGTAATTACCACACCTTGAGGTAGTTTTCCTCTTGGCTACAGGGTAGATCACAGATTCAGAAGAGTGCTCAGAGTGTCTTTCAGAGAAGAGCGTGGATTTTCCTTCAGGAGGTGGTTGGGGAGGGCTCCCCTCATGGCAGGGCATCAGTGTCCAAGGAGGACACAAGAGGGCACAGAAAACAAAGCCTTTGCATGCTTTGCCACCCAATAGCCCCCTTCTCCTATTCTCTGCCTTTCTGAGGTCTCTTCCTCACTGGATATCCCCTCTTCTCTGCCTTTTTAAACTCAGCTCCCAAAAGGATCAACACCCCTGCTTCTGGGTAGCCTTCCTGGATGACTTCCTCTGAAAGTGATTTCCCACTTGTCTCATTTTCTAGAGCCCCTGCTAGTATTAACTGAACACTTCTGTGCCAGACTTTATTCTTAGCACTTTACATATACATATACAAAGTCAGAATCCTTACAATGACTCTATAAAATAGGTTTGATTGTTATTCCCATTTTATAGATGAGGATTCTGAGCCATAGTGATACCATAGCTCCCTAATTAGATGAGAAGCTCCGTTTACCAGCTCTGACTTAGGGACTTGTCCCTTTCACAGCACAAGGATTGGAGATTTGCAATCACTAATTCTTCACCTCATACTTGTCCACTTTGCTGTGTGGTGAACTTAAAACCATGAGAAAAAGATTTTGAAAACCATTTCTGCACATTGTATGTTACCTTTCCATTTCTGTAAACATGGGGTACTGTGCAACAGAGGCAGGATTGATAAAAAAAAAACCACAATAACAAAAAAAAGTCCTTATTTGGTAAGTGATGGCACGGTGGTAAGTGATGTGCATTCAGTAGTCTCCTATTCCCAGCTCTTCTCTCCCAAAAGGATCAGAGAGAGGTTACAAAAGCTTGCAATAGGATCAACTAAGTAGATTAAGCCAAGGGAATACAAATGTAGGAAGTCAAACAAAATCCTGAGTTCTGTCATCACCCAAGAACACATGCCCTAAAGACTCTCCTTTGGAAGTGGAATTTGACTCTAGGCTTCCCACTGTTGGTGACAGAGAAGGACACATAACAATTCGAACACCCCCATTGCCTCTGAGATAAAGACCAACCCTCTGTTTAAATGAAGCACACATGAATGGCTCAAACCATCTCCTATTACACTTCTCAGCACAGACCAATCTCTTCTCACTGAAAAATATGATCATAATATCCATCCAAGGAGGCGGCTGAACTGTTAGGTCCAGGTATACAGTTTAATTTGATTTGACTTCAGTTATCTAAGAGATAGATGGGCTGTACGTGTTTCAGGAGATTCCCCACCAATGTTATTTCTCACAACCAGGTTCCCTACTATCTTCTCTGGATGATTACCTTTCCATCTTTAACTAAAAGCTGAATAGGTATTGTGGTATAACCCCTTTGAACGTCTGATAGAACTTGCATGCCCAGGAACAGCCTCTGGGAAACCCACTCTTACAGGCAACATGGAGCTTTAAAAATGGAATTTTCAATGGGAAAAATGAAATTCAAACTCCTTTGTGTGATTTATGATGCTTTTCACAACCCAACCTCAGCCTGCTTTTCCACACCTGATTTATTAATTCCCTTTTAGTATTTTCATGCCTCATCCAACTAAACTCCAGCATGTTCCATGAAGACACTCACTGAGACCCCGTAGATGCTTCCTCAACACCCGTTCCTGTTTCCTCTACCTTCTCTGCCTACTGGGTCCTGAAGGATGGCACCTTTTCTGGGAATCCTTCCCTGATTCACCTAACAATTAATCTTACCTTTTACTAGATTCCAGTAACACTTTGCTTCTGCCAGATCTTAATATCTCCTTTTTAGCTTCTCTGATTCCCCCCCCCCGCCGGCACATTGTGAACTCCTCCAGGGTAGAAATTTGTCTTATTTCTCTTTGTATTCCGGCATCGGGGACTTTGTCTGACCTGGATTTATTACACCAGATATTTTTTGAGTGCATCCTGTACAGACAAAGCAAGTTGGGACAGTTCCCTTCCTGTGATGTTAGGTTAAAAACAACACCACATGAGTTACTCTACGGGTGACCTAACTATGCTTCCATTATTTTCTGAAGCCACCCAGATCTGTGGAAATGGATTACTCAATATGGTTTGATATAGAAAAGGGAGGCCCAGTACATAGTTAGGTTGAACCACTAACTGATTCTACTGAACTCTGTTTCCTAACTTGGTATTTCCCGGATTTGAAAAGCTCCAAAGAATGCATGTTGCCACTTATTCCAAGTGTCTTCTCCTGTTTGTGCAACCTCCGTCAAGTCAAAGGACTTTGCAAAATTATATTTGGCATGTGGATACATCACTTCATCCGCCAGTAAAACACACATGCCCCCTTACAAGTAAAACAGAGCAACTGTCCCAAGGGACCTTGGCAATTTTATAGCAGAGGTAAGAGAAGGGTCAGGGAAAAAAAGATAGCTACTCCTCCTTGATTTCCTGACATAAATAGAAAATTTAAGAACTAAGTTACCCAATTTCATTGTCATTCAAACGACCTATTTAGGTGAAGGCTACAGTAAGTATTATGTGAATCTGACCTCAGTTCAGGACTTTGAGACTTTTTAATCAGCCATCCATCACAAAAAGCAATATTATGGACCTTCAGAGCAACATGAGCACTGCACAAATCTACAAAATCTCCATAAGTGCAGTTCCAAAAATGTGTTGATCAATGAAAGCATTCTGAATACAGAAACTGGAAGCTGGTATCTGAAAAGTTACTTTATATCATATTGTTTATATATTAACCAATCTAGAAAATAAGTTGTTTTTGCTTTTTTGGGTACATATGCAAAGTCAAATCACACTACCAACTTTTGTTGGGAAATAAGTTATTTTATTTATACTAAAGTTTCCACATGATAGAGTAAGTGCAGGACTTTATAAATTTGGCATTATTTTTTCTACTTTTCTATTCAAAAGTTTATGAAACTTCCATCAGGTGTTAATTGTGGGGGTGCCTGGGTGGCCCCATTGGTTAAGCATTTGACCCTTGATTTCCACTCAGGTCATGATGTCACAGTTGTCAGACTGAGCCCAATGTCAGGTGCCAGGTTGGGTGTGGAGCCTACTTAAGATTCTCGGGGCACCTGGGTGGCTCAGTCGGTTAAGCGCCTGACTTCAGCCAGGTCACGATCTCGTGGTCCGTGAGTTCAAGCCCCGCGTCAGGCTCTGGGCTGATGGCTCAGAGCCTGGATCCTGCTTCCAATTCTGTGTCTCCCTCTCTCTCTGCCCCTCCCCCGTTCATGCTCTGTCTCTCTCTGTCCCAAAAATAAATAATAAACGTTAAAAAATTTTTTTTTAAATTAAAAAAAAAAAAAGATTCTCTCCCTCTCTTTCTGCCCCTCCCCTGCCCATGTGCACACATGCACACTCTCTAAAATAGTGAATGGTGTGACAGCCTCTGTAGTTGGCACTAGAGAAAGATCACTAAAATCTTTATCCACGTGTAATATACAGTATCCTAGGGAAGACAGATCAGCTAAGATATCATTTCAATACATTATGATATAAGTTCTTAGATACAGGTGGTCATGAGTGCTCTGGAATCTCTCTCAGAGGAAAGGCAAAGATGAGAGCTCACAGGAAGCCCTCCCCAAAGGGCTGAGCCTTGGAAGATGAAAACCATGAGTACCATGCATGAGACAGAGATGACAGTGCACCTCCTTACAATGAAATGAGAGCAGGAGGAACCAAGGACAGGATCTGGATAGTCCACAAATGAAGGGGTGAGTGAAGGAAGGGGAGACTTTGAAGGGGATCAAGCAGCGAGGAGAAAGGTAGAAGAGCCAGGAGAGAATAGTGCCACAGAAGCTTGTTGTCCAAGAGATCACAGACAGCATCTCAAGGAGGGAGTCAATAGTCGATGGTAACATGCAGAGAAAAAGTAGAGAAGTGAGAAGAGTAGAGAAGCTGATATGGGCTGATATGGTTGGAGGAGATAACCATGAGTAAGAGGGAGGAGCTCCAGTGTTCCAAGACAGTGGGCAAAGACCCAAGAAAGGGAGCAGGGGTAGGTAAATACATGGGTGGGAGGAACAGAAGTTACTGTAGTTCAAAGGCAGATGGCTTTAGTTTTTTTATTCAAAGTCGGCAACAAAATATCTGCTGCTGCTGCTGAGGACGTAGGGACTGGGGAAGTGCCTGGAGGAAAATGGTAGTTTGGGGACATCAGAGAACGAAGAAGAAGAGTATTACTGAAAGCTGGGGACAGCACTGGGTTTGAGATGCCTCTGATTCACATGGTTGTGGTTTCCTCCATCTGAAAGCAGAAGCCCAGAGATTGAGGCAGGGAATAGTAGCAAATGTTTCCTGAGCATTTACTATACATCAGACACTAATTTCAGCATCTTTATGTTGTGTGGTAGGCAGAGTAACAACTTCCCCGAAATGTCAAATCCTAATCCCTGGAACCTGTGAATGATACGTTATACATGGCAAAGAAGAATTAAGGTTGCAGATGAAATTGAAATGGCTGGTCAACTAACTTTAAAATATGGAGAGTATGGGGCACCTGGGTGGCTCAGTCGGTTAAGCATCCAACTCTTGATTTCGGCTCAGGTCATGTGATTCCCTCTCCCCTTACCCTGCTTGTGCATTCTCGTTCTCAAAATAATAAATAAACAAACAAACTTAAAAAAAATAAAATAGGGAGAGTATACTGGATTATCTGGGTGGGCTCAATATAATAAGGGTCCTGTTAGGCAGAAGAAAGAAGCACAAGAGAAGATCACAATGATACAGTGTGAGAAGGACTGAACCTGCCATGGCCGGCATTAAAGGTGGAGGAAGGGACCATGAGCCAAAGAATGCAGGTGGTCTCTAGGAACTAGAAAACATAAGGAAATGGATATTCTCCTAGAACCTCCCAAAACAAATGCAGCACTGCCAACATCTTGATTTTAGAGCCTCAGGAGACTGTGCCAGACTTCTGACCTACGAAAGTGTCAGCTAACAAATTTGTACAATTTTGTTTTGTAAATTTGTGATAACTTGTTACAGCAGCAATAAGAAACTAAAATGCACACATTTTATTTGAATTCTCACAACAGTATTTTACCAGTTGGAAAACTTAGTGAGTCAATCCTGGTTATTGCCCTGGATGCCATAAGAGAGGTGGGGGACAAAGCGTAAGGAAGTAATGTTATTTTATAAACATCTGCCTCAAGGAGAGCCTTGTAATATTTTTTAGGCAGGAAATCATAGACCACTTCTGAAGGCACCGAGTTCAAAAGTGATGCTGATAATGTGGGGTTCTCAGATTCTTCCATCTAGATGGCCCTATGCTATCCCTATCAGTTTTCTGCTTTACTATCCGAGATTTGTTAAAGCTGCATTTCAAGCCTTCTCTTCAATCTGACTCACAATTAGGTCCTGGGCCTGATTTTCAGCCCAATCTGCCTTCTGCCTCCAGTAGTGGGGGGGGCCTCTTTAAGGCCACAAGAGAGGGCTTTAGGGTTGCACATTATGCCCTGAATTAGTGGTTGGTTATGTTGAGCCCACCAAGTCAACGGCCTTTATAATTACTGTTGGTACCATATCTTTCAAGCGTTATTGAGTGTGCGAATGCCAGTATCCCAACCCATTGGACCCCAGGTAAGATTCTTAGCATCTGTGATGTTTGGCAAGTCTGGGGATAACCCCACTCTACTTCTCTCCTCCAGGGGCCATCTTTTCCAGTTAAGACAATATCCAATTCCAGAAGCACCTGCTACATCTTAGAATTAAAATAATTTTACTTCCAAGTCAAGACAAAATGTCATGAAATACAGAAGACAGAACTCCTAGATATGGCAATTCCCTTGTGTTTTACAAAGTAAATGATAAATGTAGTTAACTAAAAGGTCCCCAACAGCTTCCAGTAGTGGATGAAGCTAAGGAAGATGAACCAGAACTGCTCTTACAATGTTATGTTCTACGTTTGCCTTCCTGGTAGTGACTTTCTCATTTTTTAAGGACTGCTGATTTCTACTTTGCTTTGCCATAATTTCTTTTTTCCTCATTTTTACTGTACTAGAATTTTGTCAGGGCTCATTGATAAATTAATCGATAGGATACAATATAAAGTAAACCCACGTGTAGCCTTACCACAAATTTTCAAGAGCCCAGGTACAATGACTTTTGTGCCCTTTATCCATCTTTTCCCTTATCTCCCTGTTCTTAGGAGAGCAGGACAGGCTTGGGATTGACTATTAAAAGGCCAAGATATCATGCGCAGGTTGGTTGGTTGTTGCTTCTGTCTCCCTAAACAGGTGCTCTCTGAGCCCCATCTTCTTCACATCTTATATAGGGATGATCAGAAAACCCAGTTGGTATCATTCTACTCTTCTCGTTGCTCAGGCTTCTCTAGTGACACTACATTGAGTTTCTACAACATGCCAAACTCCCTTGAAGGGATTCTGTACTTGCTTTTCTTCTAACATACCCTTCCTGCTAATATACCCTAAGTAGGTGACTTCTCATCTTAGATCTCAGCCTAAATGTTATTTTACTTAAATACTAGGGTGTCCTTCCTTGACCGTTTTATCTAAGTATATCACCTCTTAAAATTCACCATCGCTGCACACTATTTCCTTGATAACCCATATAACATTCTAAATTTTATACACACATAAATAAAATATATTGTCTATATATTCAGCTATAATGATACCCTTTAAAATGCTAGTTCAAGGCTTTGCACAGAATGCTCTTAATAAACATTTGTTTATTAAACAAACAGGTCAATCTATTTCATTAACCTTGAGGGTATTGATGATGCAGTATATGCAGGAAACCTTTTAACCATAAAGTATTTTTATCTGTACCAAATACTAGATGCAAATAATATTTCATAATGTTCAAAATTGTTCCTTATTAGATCAATTATCAGATGCTATGCCAAAAATAGCAGTATATCTATGAACTTTACAGATTTTAAATGCTCACATCTGTAATTCTCACAATATTTCCTGGAAGCGTGCCAGGTATTTCATCCTAAATAAATGGATTATGTGCATAATTTAAGTTAGGAAAGAATGACACATTTTGAGGGCTCTAAATGTGTAAATGATTACATATTAAGTGAGGAATTGCTTTCTCTTTTGCCCACCAGCCAAACGGTGCAAATTCCTTTGATGCTGGAGTTCAGAGAGAAAGGAAATAAATATACCTCTGAAATGGCAGTCGCAGAAGTGCCCATCAGCTCTGAGTTCTGCCTTAATTGAGCATTGGATATGCAGGAGAATAAGCTACTTGCCAATGTCACATGATTTATATCCATAATCAGAAAAATATGAGGCTTAAAGTTCAGGTGCAGATTGACATTCTCTAGCCTGCACAAAGCTGATCATGACCTTTCGAAGCCATGAGCAATCACTTAATGTCCATTTCTTCTCAGCCACCTGGAACATCAAATCAAGAAGCATCTTTGGAAAGCTAAGATTTTGAATTGCAAAGTGATGCCCAAATGATCCAGCTATGAAGCTTAGAGCTGGGCAGGGAGAAATTAATCAGGCAGTGGGTTTTTAAAAGAGAAACGTGGCTTCCATCTTTTATGTATAAGAAGCAAACAAGTTGAAAACTTTTTTCCAAAAACAAAATCCTTTGTGACTATGATCCCTTGAACAGTCTCATGATAGTAAGTCCTGGAATCAACATTGGAAATGCACAGAACAGGCATGCTGACCCCTGAGTGCATGACATTTCTAGGATCAGTCGCAAGTCCACATACATGTGACAGTGTGCTGAATTTCGCAGGCACAGTATCTGCCTCTAGTCCTTTATTTAATGGTTTTTCCAAATGACAGCTTCCTAGATTATTTCCATAGGAATGTAAAAAGCAGGCTACAATTCAAGGACTCAATAACTGGCTAGATGCCCTTGGAGTCTCATGACCTTCATTTCAAGTAGGTCCAGATAGAAAAGAACACTACCGGCTGTCATATTTGCAGTAGCTGCAATGTACTAGGATCTATTACATGTCTTATCTCATTCAGCCCTCTCTCTAACACCATGATTGGATATTTTAAATGTTGGCTACAAGGAAACTGAAACACATCATCAATGAGCACAAACTAGTAAGTACCAGAGCAGGTACACAAACCTGTCTCAAATAGGCTCCAAGGCTCATGCTCTTTCCACTACACTATCTCTTCTTCACTTGATCTCTACTGAGTGTCAACCTATTTTTCTCATCAGTGTTATGACAAGTGTCTGCTAGGAGGGCAGATTGGGTCACTGGCCTCCAAAGAATGCTCCCAGTTTTTTCATCTCAATTGAGCTCCCTGGAGTGTTTCCTTTCTGGCTCAGAGCAGTGTGTATTGACCTTGCCAGTCATGGTTGCAGTGTCTTCAAGAAAAGCCCAGCTGAGTTTGCTCCCATCAATGCTGTCAGGAGCACAAGTTGGTTTCCCCTGAACGCTATACTCTGGAGCGTTCTGTGGCAAGAACTCTTGTCAGGTGGAGTTGTTCTCAGAAATGGTGGCTCTCAACGGTGGCTCTAAATTGCCTCCTTGCCAACCCTTGCCTTCATTCCTAACAATGGGAACCCTTGGCAGCCAATAATCCTTCTAACTACTATTGACAAACCATCAGCATAGTCCTTTACCGGTCTTCCAGTCTCATGTAGCTTTGGCTACCAATAGGTAATTATAAATAAGGCTACACAGCTCTTTGGAGAAAATGTTAACAATTCCTATGCACATTTCTACTCTGATTCATACTTTTGTCTGCTGCCTCAGCCCTGTTTTACTTTGGTTGATGCCAGGAAGTACTCACCCTTCTCCGCATCAGCAAAGGAGACTATTCTCCAAGGAGACAGCAATAGGGAGCCACTTACTCTTCTCTGGAAGTACCTGGATTCAGGTTATATGAAGATGTAATGCTATAAAAATCTCAGACTCTCCCTTCTTGGGGTACAGAAGCATCTAAACAAAGCAAGACCCCAGAAGAGTCCAAGAAATATGTTAGTAATTCCAGGTAGATTAATCAAATACTATTAGAAACTAAATCTAAAGCAAGCCACATATGGGACATTTTTCTTTCTCATCTGCTTTCTATGATAATTTGGTTTTTCTTGACTTGAAAGAAAGCTTTATCTGATTGAATGGTCTCTCTGGCTATCAACCCATTTCTCTCCTGCCTTTTACTATTTATTTTATAGACTAGAGATAAACCTGCTTCAATAACCCCCTTTCCTCATTGCAGTGTGGTTCCATTCATCAAAACTCTAATATTCTTGGAGTCTAATATAGGCAATTCCAATGACCTTTCAAAGTCCTCATTTTCCTTGCCCTCTCTCTACAACTTTCCAGGAGAGAAACTAAGAGCTCTGGTTGAGCTGCTCCCCCAAAGCCGGTACCGATTTACTAGTCATACAAGGGAACCATCTTGGAAGCAAATCCTCCAGCCCTCAGTTAATCACCAGCAACCACCATCTACCTCCAGCTAACACTGCATGGAGCAGAGACAAGACTTACCCCACTGAGCCCTGCCCAAATTAAAGATTTATGAGGAAAAAAAATTACTGCTGTTTTAAGCCCATTTTAACTAAAACATGACTTTGATCCTAAAGCACGAGACCCTCCTCTGAACCCTCTGTACCCATCTATCATTGAACTATGCTATATTGTGTTACAAGTTATTTTTTAATGTGTTTAGATATTATCCTCTTGGAGACAGGTATTTTGTACTACATTTGTTGAGTTCTCGCACAGTGACTTTTTAGGCAGTAGATACTCTATAAATTTTTCCTGGTTAATTAAATCCAAGACTATGTGTTCCATGAGATAAAATTGCTTCTTATTGTGCCAGCTCTGCAAACATGAGAGAGGGTGCAGAGAAGACATCCTGAAACCCACCCAGACTCTGGGTGGATAACTGACATTTAAGATACTAAAATATGTGTATCATAGAAAATGCATATAACCACCCATTCTTCAATCTTCTAAAGTGCTTATTTAATGCTCTTTTGGAATTTGGTATCCAAATCTTGGGATTTCTTTAAAAAGTCAACCTACATTAGAGCCTTATCACTCAACCTATTTTTTTTTATTAATGAGTTACAACAGAAATGAAGTTTGCAGTTAATGAGCTACACATAATCTATCTGTAAATAATAACCACCACTAATGGGCAAATTAATTAGACTTCAGGTTTCTTCTCTTTGTTTTTACACTACTTTGTTTACCCTAATACATTTCATCTAAATATCATTAGACATAACTTCTGGAATGGCAGTATGAGGAGCTCTGAAGACTCACTTCCTAACAAAACAAACTGAACTAGTAAAAACCAAAACACCAACAACTATTTAAAATCTCTATGCAGTGCCTAAGAGAGTACAATAAATGAAGAAGCATTTATTCAACAAAATCTAATAAACTGTGGTAAGAACAGTGAGAGCCTATGTCACTTGAGTCATGATCTACTCCATCCCTTACCCTTCCCCCCAACTCAGCATGCTTGAGGTTCTGTTCCAGAGAGGGGTCCCTCTCCCCCAAGCTACCAGTCAAGTGCTATTTCTCCCTGGGATGGACATGTGCCAACATTTCTCATCCTCTCCAGCTGCCTGTTGTGAAACTGATTTCTAAACAAGGGTGACAAAGAGGTCAGGGGATCCCTTCCTCCCTCTAGCCCCACTCTTAGTCCCACTGGTTCTACTCCAGGCAAAGGTAGCTGAAAATACTAGAGCCAATTACCATCACCACAGTTTGCTCATACAGAGGATATTCCACACTGGGAGAGGCAAGCTGGGAAGACCAGAGGCTACTGCTCCTGCCCAGTGCCCTGCTCATTAGAGGAAAAATGGTGCTCCAAGAGAAGTGGGTCATTGTCTCTGCTCCCACACCCAAAGCAGTTTAACTCTGAGATTTTTTTGCATGGAGAGAGGCAAAAAGAAGAAAAGATGTAGAAGCTCTTACCAGACCAACTACATGTATTTGGAATACAATGTAAGTTTAATCCTAAGAGATTCTCAAAGAACAATGATGATTTGGGGGTAGACAATTAAGAGGAGGCTGATATCTCTATGAAAGCAACAAGGAAAAACTTTAAGGCAACTAGATTACCAGAGAAAATCAGGTAAAGAGATAACTGCTAAGATGAGCCCTTCTGGAGTCAGAAAAAACCTCCAAGACTAGCTCTATAAAAGGTCCCAAATTAGTTGGATCAGACTGTGGAGCACTGTATGTATAAGGACATTATCAAAAACCATAGAGTAATCAGCCAGCAGTAAGGGGAGCCTAATTATGCTGGATGTGATACCAACAGACAAAACGTACTTAGCAGCGAGATCAGGAAAATAGCCAAAGAGAACCCTGCTAAAACTGGTTATCCAAAGGTGACTGTGCCCACGCCCAGGGCTGCAAGTTCTCAAGAATGACATCACAGGCCTCATGCCACATGGGAAATTTCACTGAAGTTCTCCAGCCAAGTTACTAAACAAATAAGCAAATAACAACAACAAATCTGAGAGATGAGAGATGAGAAATCAGTATCCATAGTTGCTACAATATATTACCACAAATGTTCAGTTTTCAGTAACAACAAAAAATTATGAGACCTGCACAGATGCAGGCCAGTGTGACCAATACAGGGGGTAAGGGCAAACAGGCAACAAGGACTGCCTCTAAGAGGGCCCAGATAACAGACCTAAAACAAGTTTATAGCAGCCACTATACTATGCTCAAAGAACTAATGGAAACCATGCTTTCAAAAATAAGTATAATCACAATGTCTCATCAAATTAGGAATAATAATATATAAATTATAAAAATAAACCAAATGGAAATTTCCAAGTTAACAATCAACTAAAATGAAAAATTTACTAAAAAGACTCAAAAGCAGATTTGAACTGGTAGACAGAATCAAAGATCTTGAAGATGGATTGTATAACGTGTATCAACCTAAGTAACAGTGATACTGAGTAATGCCTTAGAGAAATGTAGGACATCATAAATAGCAGCAATATACTCATAATGAGACTAGGAGAATGACAGGAGGGGGAGAAGGGAGTAAAAAATATGTGTTTAATAAAATAATGGCTAAATACTCCCAAATTTTATTTTTTTAAAGTAATCTAGACATCCAAGAAACTCAACATCTTTCAAGAAGGATAAATGCAGAAAGATATACAACCAGACACTTCATAACTAAAATGTTAAAAGACAAAGAGAAAAATCTTGAAAGCAGTGAGAAAAAGAACTCATCAAGTACAAGAGAACCCAGAAGATTAACAGCTGACTTCCCATCAGAAACAATGAGACTGGAAGGCAGTGGCATGATACATTTAAAGTGCTGAAATTTCAAAAATAGGTCTCCCAAGAAACTTATATCCAGAAAAACAATGTTTCAAAAACAAAAGCAAAATCAAGACCTTCCCAGATAAATAAGACTGAGAGAATTTGTTGCTCTCGCAATATCTTATAAGAAATACTAAGGGAAGTTCAGGCTGAAAGCAAGTGACCACAGACAGTAATATAAATCTATGTGAAAAAGAAAAGAGTACTGATACAGATAATAACATAATTGTAAAACACAATATAAATGCATGTTTCTTCTTCTTTCTCTTAGCTTATTTAAAAAGCAGCTCTGTAGGAGCACCTGGGTGGCTCAGTCAGTTAAGCGTCCGACTTCAGCTCAGGTCATGATCTTATGGTTCGTGAGTTTGAGCCCCATGTTGGGCTCTGTGCTGACAGCTCAGAGCCTGGAGCCTAGAGCCTGCCTCGGATTTGGGGTCTCCTCTCTCTGCCCCTCCCCCACTTGTGCTCTGTCTCTATCAAAAATAAATAAATATTAAAAAAAAAATTAAAAATATAAAATGCAGCTGTGTCAAGGTGCCTGGCTGGCTTAGTTGGTAGAGCATGTGACTCTTGATCCAGGGGTTATAAGTTCAAGCCCCACGTTAGGTGTGGAGCTTACTTAAAACTAAAATCTTAATAAAAATAAAATAGAAAAAGCAGCTGTGTCAGACAATATGCATGTAATTGTATTTGGTGGTCTATAATGTAGAAATGCAATCTATTTGCTAATGGCAAAAAGGAGGTGGGAGCAAAGCTATAATGTAGTAAGGTAACGACACCATATGCTAACTGAAAGCAAGAGCAACAAATGAAGAGAACCGGAAATGGCAAATCAAATAGTCGATAAAACAAACTCTACAAATATGTACTTGCTCTCCTTTCCTCTCTCAGTTTCTTAGAAAGACATCAATTATGTAAAGTAATAATTACAACATGTATTTTGGAAGTGGTTACCTAGATATGGTATGCATAATGCATAACAAGAGCAGCACAAAAGAAGGGGAAGAAACAACAGAGCTATATAGGAGCATCTTTCCTGTATTTCCCTGGAATTCAGTAGAAATCTGATCTAGAGTCTGCAAATTAAGATACAGATGGTAAGTCCTCGAGCAGCCAATAAGAAAATAACTCACAAATATGTATAGTGTAATGTCACCCTAGAAAAAAAATCATGAATGTGAAAGAAAGAAGTAAAAGAATAGAGGAACAAAGTGTTGTGGCTTGATTCACATCCCCCTAAAATTCATACGGTGAAGTCCTAATCCCCGATACCTCAGAATGTTACTTTATTTGGAGGTAGGGCCATTATAGAGGGAATACAGCTAAAATGAGGTCATTAGGATGGGCCCTAATCCAATACAACTAGTATCCTTATAAGAAGGGAAAATTTGGACACACATACACAGAAGGAAGATGATGTGAGTAGATACAGGGCAAAGACAGCTAAGTTAAAGCCAAGGAGAGAGGGCTGGAATGGACCCTTCCCCCTCACAGCTCTCAGAAAGAACCAACCCTGTTGATAACTTGATCTCAGAACTTCAGGCCTCCATGTGTGAGACAACAAATTTTTGTTGTTTAAGCCCTCCAGTTTGTGGTACTTTGTTATGACTGCCTTAGAAAAATAATGTCTACATAGAAAACAAAAAGTAAAATGGCAGATGTAAATCTAACTCTATCAATAGTGACATTAAGTATGAATGGATTAAACATTCCAGTCAGAAAGCAGAGACTGTCAAACTAAATAAAAAGACAAGACCCCGGGGGCGCCTGGGTGGCTCGGTCGGTTGAGCGCCCGACTTTGGCTCAGGTCATGATCTCACGGTCCGTGGGTTCGAGCCCCGCATCGGGCTCTGAGCTGACAACTCAGAGTCTGGAGCCTGCTTCCGATTCTGTGTCTCCCTCTCTCTCTGCCCCTCCCCCGTTCATGCTCTGTCTCTCTCTGTCTCAAAAATAAATAAAAACGTTAAAAAAAAAAAGACAAGACCCAGTTATATGCTATCTATAGAAGCTACCTTTTAGATTCAAAGATACAAATAAATTATAAGTAAAAGGATGGAAAAAAAGATATATCTTACCAACAGTAACCATAGAAAGCTGTTGTGGCTATAGTATTATCAGTCAACAGAGGCTTTGAAACAAAGTGTTAATAAAGATAAAGAGAGACATTTAATTATTACAAAAGAGTCAACCCACCAAGAAAGATATAGCAATTACAAACACATATACACCTAAAAACAAAGCCTAAAACACATGAAGCAAAAACTAACAAATGAAGGGAGACACTGAAAATCAACAATGGTTGGAGGCCTTAATACTCCAATTTCAATAATGAATAAACCAAATAGGCAGAAGATGAACAAAAAGAAGAGTTGAACAACACTACAAACCAGTTAGACCTAAGAGAGACTCTCTCTACCAACAACATCGTATGTGTTTGTTTTGCAGATGCACGAGACAATCCCCACAAATACATTAAATGATAAAACAAGCCTTGATAAATTTAAGAGGATTGAAATTACAGAAATGATCATCTCCACAATGGAATCAACTTTAAAGTCAATAACAGAAAGAAATTCGGGGAATTCAGAAATGAGTTGATATTTAAAAACACTCTTAAATATCCAACAGGTCAAAGAAGAAACCACAAAGGAAATCAAACAATACTTTGATGGATAAAAATTAAAATACAATATAGGAAAACATATGGGACAGTTAAAATCGTAGAGAGAGGGAAATTTATAGCCTATGTTAGAAATGCCTCTACACAATAACCTAACATTCCACTTTAAGACCCTAGACAAAGAAGACCACAAACTTTAAAACAAACATAGACATATAATAAAGATTACAGTACAATCAATAAAATGGAAAATAGAAAAACATAACTTCACTAAAGAATTCTATCAAACATTTAAAAAGTATCAGTATCAATACTTCACAAATTCTTCTAAAAAATAGAAGAGGAAGGAACATTTCTCAACTCACTTTATGAGGTCAGTATTACCTTGATACCAAAACCCGACAAATATCACAAGTAAACTATAGATCAGCATCTCTTATGAATAGACACAAAAATCGCTAAGATATTAGCAAACCCAATCAAGCAACATGTTAAAAAAGTTATGTCATGATCAAGATATAAAAAGGATTATACATCATGAGCAAGTAGTTTTTATCCCCAAGAGATATAAAACTGGTTCAACATCCAAAAATGATTTACATATTAATAAAAATAAATGACAAAACACATCATAATCTCAATAGCTGCTGAAAAAGGCAAAAATGAAAAAAATCAAACATCCCTTTGTGATAAAAAAAAAAAAAACACCTAACTAACTTGGACTAGAAAGGAACATCCTCAATCTAAAAAGGAACACCTATGAAAACACCAAAGTTAAAGGGAACTGACAGGAAAATTCTGCCATCTGTTAAGTAGGTCTATTTCAGTTATGCATTATTTAACTGGGGAAATCACCACCCACTGGACCCACTGCAAGATGGGCCTGACCTAAAACTCCATTGACCTAACTTCCATAAGCCCTTCCTGCAATTGATGGGGCACAGTCACAGATGTTGGGTGTCTTGTACTTAGTTCAAAGCCAGTGTCCAGTAGTCCCCAAAGGGTCTGATTACTTCTTTCCCCCAAGTATACAGCTACTCTAGTAAAAAGGCTATAGGTCCCTCTAGGGAGACTGGAAGAAAGATTAACAATATAACCTTTTGGTAGTCCTAAATTCTGTCTTCAAGGGGACATCCCCCCCCCCCCCACTTGTTTAATTGGTTCTGGGTCTGTAAGTTGGCTCCAGTCTGGGAATTGATTGAGGGGCCATGACTCTGCCTTTAGGATTCAGGTTGAACTTTCTCGTTCATTCAACTCAAAATTTTTCTGCTTCTACCAATAAAGAATTTAGTAGGCTTCCTACCTATTTTACTTCTAGCTCACTCTAATTAATTATCCAGAGCCATAGTCCTATACAAGTCAGACTACTTATTGCTGCTTTGACTCTCCTGTCCATTACAGTAGCCATCTCACTTGGCCTTTGGTGGTGAGGGTTTCCAACTACTCTCACTCTCACTGCATATCAGTTTTCCATTTCAGTGACTTCAGTTTCTATGGGGGATGTCTGGCCTACAGAGAAGAGTGATAGCACAGTTCCCCTCACACATTGATTCCTCAGAGCACTGGTGCAAGGTGTACATTTTGGCCCCTTCCAGTGTAGGTGAGTAGGTCTTAAATGACAAATACACTCTAACATTCCAGTCTCTCCCAGTCTTTGAATCCCTTGCCCTACATTAAACCAAGGAATGTCTAACATTTCCAATTCACTCATGGTGAGCCATATTTTGGTCCATGTTTCATCATCCTGAAAAGAAAAAATCTGAACGCATCCCTCCTAATACCAGGAACAAGACAAGGACAAGTTCTCACACCACTGCCATTCAGCATACTAGTGTAGGGCAATTAGACAGTTAAATTCTCCCCAGGACAATTACACAACAAAATGAGAAAAAAGTGATCAGATTATAAAGGGAGAAGTAAAGCTATCTCTGTTTGCCCATGACATCATCATGTATACAGAAAATACTAATGAATCCACTAAAAACTATTAGGACTAGCAGAGGTGTTCAGCAAGGTGGCCGGGCTCTAAGATCAATACACAAAAATCAAATGTGTTTCTACATAATAGTAATGAATAAACCAAAAATGCAATTAAAAAATAACTTCATTTACAATGGCATCAAAAGGAATACAACACTTAGGAATAGGTTTCACAAGAGAAATGCAAACATTATACTCTGAGTACTACAAAATACTGCTGAAAGAAATTAAAGACCTAATGAAACAAAGTATCCCGTGCTCATGCATTGGAAGACTTAATATTGTTAGTATAGTAATACTCTTCAAAATGATCTGTAAGCCCTATCAAATTGAAACTGGCTTTTTAAATAGAAATGGACAAGCTGATCCTAAAACTTATATGGAAATTTAAGGGACCTTAGAAGAGCCAAAACAATCTTGAAAAAGAACAAAACTGAAAGACTTACACTTTCCAGTTTTAAAATTAACTACAAAGGGGCGCCTGGGTGACTCAGTCAGTTAAGCGTCTGACTTCAGCTCAGGTCATAATATCACAGTTTGTGAGTTCAAGCCCCATGTCAGGCTCTGTGCTGACAGCTCAGAGCCTGGATCCTGCTTTGGAGTCTGTCTCTCCTTTTGTCTCTGACCCCCACCCCCAATTGTGTTCTGTCTCTCAAAAGTAAATAAATGTAAAAATAAATAAATAAAATAAAATACAAAGTTACAATACTCAAAACAATGTGATACCAGCATAAAGACAAACATACAGAGCAAGTGAATCGAATTGAGAGTCAGATTTTACTCTCACACTTCTGGTCCATTGATTTCAAAAAAGGTAGTAAGATATTCAACAAAGGAAGGAATAGTCTTTTCAACAAATGATGCTGGGACAACTGGATAATCGTAAGCAAAAGAAGTTGGATCCCCTAACTCACATTATATATAAAAGTGCAACAACATAAATGTAAGAACGAAAAGTAGACAATACTTAGAAAAATATCACAGGTATACATTTTCATGACCTTGGATTAGGCAACGTTTTCTTAAATATGACTAAAAGCTCAAGCAACGACAAAAACAGAGAAGCTGGACTCCATCAAAATGTAAAACTTTTGTGCTACACCATTAAGAAAGTTAGAAGACAGTCTATAAAATAGGAGAAAATATTTCCAAAGTATATATTTGAGGAGTGATAAAGAACTCTTACAACTCAATAATAATTAAAAAACAGTTAGTAGGCATAGGATCTGAATAGACATTTTCCCTAAGAAGATTTATAAATGGCCAGTAAGCACATGTAAAGTTACTTGACATTAGCAGTCATCAGGGAAATGGAAATTAAAATTACAATGCAATATCACTTCCTTCCACTTTTTTGGATATTATGAAGAATGCTGCTATGAACATTCATGTGCAAATTATTGTGTGAACATATGTTTTCATTTTTCTTGACTATATACCTAGGTATCAAATTTCTGGGCAACACAACTACTGTTTAACCTTTTTAGAAACTGCCAGACTATTTTCCAAAACAAGTGTACCGTGTTTCATTCCCATGAGCAGTGTATGAGAGTTCTAATCTCATCGACACTTGTTTTTCCTTTTTAATCCTAGCCGTCCTTGTGGATATGAACTCAAGTGTCCACTAACTGATGAATGAATAAAATGTGGTATATCCATACCATGGAATACTATTCAGCCACAAACAAGAATGAAATACTATACCTACTACAACATGGATGAATCGTGACAAAATTTTGCCAAATGAAAGAAGCCAGTCATAAAATGTCATATATTGTGTGATTTTCTTCACATGAAATGTCCAGTTGAGGCAAGTAATGGAGAGACAGAAAGTACTTTTGTGGTTGCCTAGGGGTCGGGGCCTTGAGGGCATATGGGGAGACTGCTAATGGGTCTGGGGTTTCTTTTAGAAGTAATATAAATGTTATAAAATTGATTTGTGGGGCACCTGGCTGGTTCAGTTGGTACAGCACACAATTCTTGATCTCGAGGTCCTGAGTTCAAGCCCCACATTGGGTGTGGAGCCTACTTAAAAAATATAAAATTGATTATGATTGTACAACTTGGTGAATATACTAAAAATCATTTAATTCTGTATTCTAAAGAGAGGTAAATTGTATGGTTATATACTTTTTATCTCAATAAAGCTATTATTTATAAAAGATCATTATAACATGTTTAACTTATATAAATATGTTCATTCCTCATTTTAAGTTCTTAAAATGTCCCAGAAACCAGCTCACAATTCCCCCAATGCTTTGGGCTGCTCTAAAAAAAAAAAAAAATGGTTCCGGACATATAGACTGTTTTTAGTTTTAAACAAAAGTACTTCTCTGGATGAATAATTAAACTCAGAAGGTGGTAAATCTTCTCCCTTCTCAGCCTTTTTGTTAAAATGGGGACTAGGCTCAGGACTTGGCCACTACAAGTGGCCAAATAAGTGATCACTGAATTTTAGAGCAAGAAGGGGGTCTAGTGACCAGCTAAGAAGCATCCCATGAACAAATTTTTAGCTTGCTATGGATTCTACCAAAGCAAATAAGGGCTTGGATTCTGATAGTTTCCTCAAGTGGTAATTGCAGGAAGACTAATAAGTGGAGAAAGACACAAAAGGAAGAAAAACCAATAAAAGATATGATGAAACATGGGTTGCCTTAAGTGGGCAATTGGGGCTCAATCCCACTGGGGATACTCTGTGAAGATATGTACAATATGTCTCAAAATTGCCCCAGAGGAGTATAGGGAGACTGAGGCATGTAACCACCAGCTCACATGTCCTCTTAGTTGGGGACTGGTGTCGAAGAGTTAACTCTCCCTCACGTCTGGGCTGTGTCTGCCTGCCAAAGAAGAAGCTTCTGCTGAAGAAATCCTTCAGGCTTAGATAAAGAGCAAGGCAGATGCTTGAGGGGAAAGCCGTCAGCTTTCTGGAACTTTCTACAGCTTTGAGTGAGCTTAGGTGGGCTGTGGAGTTGAGAGGTGGACAAACAACATCAACTACAGTCTCTTGTGACAAAGGACACATAAGAGGGATGGGATTTCCACCACTGCTCTGGCTCAAAAGGGAATTTCCAATTCACCTTTCCTGCCCCATCTTGATTAGGAGGTGGATTTCCCTTCAGTTTCATCACCCCACAAGTGACAAAGTCCTTTTCTGATCTGTGGGACTGGTGAGCATCTAGGACCTCCACCAGTAGCTTGTCTATAGGAGATGGATGCATGCAGAACAGTGGAGGGTTCTAGGCAGAGTCTCACAGGCAGCAACAAACCTCACTTACATCCAGGGACTCCAATGTCCAGAGATTGGTCCATAATGAGAGAAAAGGGACATTTAGGTGTGGAGTCAGTGTCCTCATAGCTTCTTGGCACATGAAAGGTGCCTACCTTCTTACCACGGTTCTCAGCTTCTCCTTTTCACCTTATTGAGGCTTAGCTACTGAGAGAACTCATTCTGCTGACATCAGTGCAAACCTCTCTGTACTATAGCCCCCAATGATTCGTGGTAAAACATTAATTTTGGAAATTAATAATGTAAATTCCACATCTCAAGGTTAGAAGAAGTCAATGTAAAGAAAGCCAAACAAGGTTCCTTACCACAGGATTTCCAAGACCCTTCAGTATGCCTATAAGCCTTGACTACCCTCAAGGAGAAGTTTCAAGGTCATAGTATTTCTTAAAACTATTCTCCCAGAAAAGATTTTCCTATAGATTTTCATGGAACTAGTGTTCTATAGAACACACTTGGGGCAACACTGGTATAGCCCAATCCATTTGTTTCACTGATGAGGAAACTGGAGTCCACAGAACCAAGGTGACTTGCACAAGTCATGCTGTAAGTTGCCGATGGAGCCAGAACTTAAACCCACAATTTCCATCTTTCCTATCTCCATGCCCTCTGCTCAGTGACAGTACAATGGTCATGGTTTCACCTGTGATGGAAAGCTCCTGAGTTGTCCTTTCCCTGTCCTTTGTGTCTTCGAGAAATGTCATCCTCCATCACTATCTGAACCAGAGAAATGAAACATTTGTATCATTCCTATGGTCAACAACTGTCAACTAGGAGAAGCTAAATGTGACAAGCTCTCACTAAGGATATATAAATGAGGTTTCTAAGCAGCAAAGATACTTTCTCCACTCTCTCTTGCCCCCTCTACTAGATGAATGCTAAGAACACTGGGACCCTAGGGAGTGGCAAAGCCATCCAATAGAAAGAAGTCTGCTTTCTTGAACCTGCATGCAGAGGGAAGCCACTGGCTTACCTGCAAAGAGTCCCACATAAGCAAGAAAGAAACTTCTATGAGGACAAACCACTGTAAGTTTTGAGTTTGATACAGCAGTTCACATTGCCCTAGTTAATACACTTAAAGACAAGTTATATGTATATATATATGTATATATACCTGTATATACCTATATATACACATATATATGGATTAATAAATTTGGGGACACAAAGCAATTCCACCTCAATTAGAAAGAACCTGGAACAAAACAGATCAGCCCTTATTCTCAGGGACCAAGAGCCTGGCACAGACATAGCCACCCTGAGCTATGCCCTCCCTCACCATACCTTCACTGAGTCTTGATCACAGCACCTCTCTCAACCTCCTTCAGTGTCACCCACATTTCCCCAGCCCCACTGCCAGAACCCCAGGCTGAGTCATTTTCATCTTTGGGCTGGACTATTCCAAATGCTCTCAAAAGGGTTCTATCTTCTGTATGCTATCCTCCTCCTTTCCCCCGTATTAAACCATTCTCCATGCTGTGTTCAAAATCACCTTCAAAACACACGAATCCCATTTTGACCTACATTCTATCCCCCATCCCCCATGGCATGAATCCCTTCAATTAATTCCAGATGTGATTGCAATGAAATTCAAACTCTTCTGCGGGATATATGGCCCTCCTTTTCAGCTCTCACCAACCCTGTCTTTGGACCCTGTTCCCCAGCCATTTGGAACTTCCTTTGGCTCCTTGGTTGGATCTCGCCTCTCTTGCCTCTTAGCCATCGTATAGGATGCTCCCACGTCCTGAAGTGTGCTGCTCCTTTTCTTCCTTCCCAACCAAGGCCTCATCTTCTCCTTTGCAACAGTTTGACTCTAACTCAACTTAGCTGTCACTTTTGGGAAGGCTTCATTAATAATCTCAGACTGTGTTAGCTTTTTATTGTCTACTTGTCCTTAGTACCCTGCCCATGCCCTAACACAGGACGTTCATGATCTAATTGTATACCTATTAACATATTCCTCTGGAACAATCCCGGAGGGCACAAATACCTCATTCACCTCATTCAGTGGATCTGACCACTGCTTGGGGCTTGGAGCAAAGCAGGTGCTCACAAATTATTTCTTTTAGAGATGGTGGAGGGGAGTGGATGGTTGGATTGGATGCCTATTTTGTATGAGCCACAGAGAAAGCTTTACTTAAGATAGTAGGCAGTGTTGTTTAACTCTTAGTGAATATAGGATCCCATTTTTTTCCTATTCATTCTTCTCCACAAAACATCTTTTAACATACGATATTCTAAAGTTGCTGTGTTCGCCTGTTTTAAAGGATTTAACTGGTTTTGTTTACTAATGTTAGTGGAGAACCCAGCACATCTCGTTCTCTGCCAGTCAGGACTACAAAGAAATCTGGCTGGTTGGTCATGAGGAATGAAGCACGCATAGGGTTAAGATCTTGGCTCTGAACTCAGGATGTCTGTGTTAAGTCCTGCCCTAAGATTTACCATAGCCAGATGACCTCAGGCGATGAAATAATGTTTCTACAATCCTTAGCAGAGTGTCTGGTATTAGGAGCTTAACAGCTGGTAGCAAGTTATTAATGTTGTATTTGCTACAGAAACTAGTATCAATGTTATCATTATTCTGCCCTAATAATGTCCTTAGACCATGACGGAGACTACTGGGGGGAGGGGATGTACACTGTGTGCAGGAAAAGTAACCAACCAAGACCAGTGCGTGAGATTACCAGGGAAGACCCAATTCTCCTCATTGGACAGACAAGAAAAGCCACAGTCAGCAGGTTGAGGAGACCTGCTCCTAGTCACGTAGCCAGTCAGGGCAGGGCTGAGACTCAAACCAGAACTGATTCCAAAGCCAGTTCTCTTTCCACCACACTGCACTGCCCGTGGGCATTAGCATTTCCAGGTCCTACAGGCTTCCGAATTTCGGAGATCAAATAGGACTTAGGATTCCAAATAAGCACACCGCAACTGACTGTTGCCCTCTCTCCATTCCTAGCTGCTTGAGATTGTGGGCTTGCAGAGCATTCTGCCCATGAGGTGCAGCACTCATGGATGTAGATCCTCTGCTCAGGGTGCCCTCTGCCACGAGGACAGACTGGCTCCCACAGAGACCATAGCGTCCTTTTATAAAGTAACTGCTGTGTCTCCCCCAGGAAGAGGGTGGGAGTTCCATCTACCTCCTGCACTCCAAAGGCCAGAGATGCTGGGTAGATGTATACCACTGAGACCAAATACAGTGGCCACTTGAATGAACGTTAGGGTGTGCTAAGTCTCTGAAGTCTGGTTCTCAGTGCAAACGGCCAAAGCAGATAATGTACAAAGCCCTCGAAAAGTCATAGATTCTCCAAGCTTGACAGGATCTGGAGCCTTATCTTAATCTGAACTGTTTATTTTGTAGAGAAAATCTGGGCATAGCAAAGGGCAGGAAGAAATACCCAGGCTTTGGTGGTGGTGGTCATGGGGGTGGTGTTCTGAGTTTCATTCCAGTGTCCTTTCCATCACACCAATAAACATTTTTCTAGAGCATTGCTGTAATGGGATGGCACTTATGGCGCCTGCCTGACTCAGATGGAGAAACCTGCTTAGGGCATTTGCCATCACTGTAGCAAGCCATTTCGACATAGGTCCTCTTGGGTGATCTGGAACACCTTCTCAGGATGGGATGATTTTTGGGTGGTGGGGGAGTATCTTAGTTTGAGGAATTTGTGTAACAGGAACTCTAAGAGAGGCCAAATAGAAGTGTGGACGATTCTAGAGGGTAAAGAATGTTGCTCATTGCTAGGTTTTCAGTATAGAGAGCAATGCTCTGGAGAGATGAGACCTTCATTCAGATCTACCAGTCAAGACAAAAGGCCAGATCAGGGACATGGCCATCAGCCATCCAGTTGCCACAGGTAGCTCTTGAATGGGCTTAGAGAATTCCCAGGCACCTGCCCTACCCATAGTCTAGTGCCCTCCCTAGGTGGGAGGGAAATTTTGATTATTTTTGATGTTTTATTTTTGAGAGAGAGGGAGACAGAATACAAGTGGGGGAGAGGTAGAGAGAGGGGGAGACAGAGAGTCCAAAGCAGGCTCCAGGCTCTGAGGTGTCAGCACAGAGCCCGAGGCAGGGCTTGAACTCCTGAACTGCAAGATCCTGCCTTGAGCTGAAGTCGAACACTTACCTGGCTGAACCACACATGTGCCCCTGGGGAGGGAAATTTTAAAGGGACCAACCTATGTTCATTAGTTCCAGGAAACTCTGATGTCTTTGAGATCCTATGGAAACTCAGAGGACGTCCCTGAACCAGGATATGCTCCAATCAGACAGACAGACACCGGGGATTAGATACATCCTCTGTTCTTCACAGTGTCCCAGTCACAAATCAGGGACAGGCAACTCTCTATAGTAAGGCAATGCCAGAGAACTAAAGGAGGTCTGTCCAGAGCAGACAGCCCTTCCCAATAATGGAGAGCTGAAAGCAAAACTAAAGAAGAAAATCTCTCTCTTAATTCCATCCCATCTAAGTCAAGAGGACACGGCTTTTTGTTTTTTGTTCGTTTGTTTGTTTTTAAGTCTTAAACCTTCATTATCCTTTTTGGTAGGGGTGCATGAAAGAGTCTGAATAAACATTTGACAGGTGACTAGGTAAATAAATGAAGGAAGGAAAGAATAAAGTGAGCGTTGGAGTTAGTGACGAAATGAACCAACTATCCAGGCAGAGAATGACTGTGGAGATGTACAAATGAATTGCAAGACCTTCATAATGCATGCATAAATTTGCATAATTCTATGCTGGAAAAAGAAGTTTATCTGTTTGTATAATTCCTATTGGTACAGCATTTCCTCTTCTTTACTCTCCTGAAGTGTGTTTAACAAGAAACCTTTAACTATTTTGTTCTCTGAACATTTGGGCAGAATTAAAATAACTCTTTGGTGTTGTTTCTTTTATTTCCCTAGCCAGCCGAATGAGCTATTTTTCACTTCAACTCTCTCCGTCTTGCCTGCTGCCACCACCTGGTCTTGTCACCACAACATTCCTTAACACCCCAGTAGGGAAAAGGCAAACCAGAGGCAGGCAGCCCTGGGCCCTAGAGTCTCAAGTCCACCATCTGATGAAGTGGCTTTGGGCAGGTTACCAATCTCTGGGTCATAATGGAACACGCACTGTGAATATCGTAAGTAGTCATGCAAGGAGAGTACATTGTAGCAGGTGTATCACAGGATGAGTGCTCAATAAAATTTAGTTACTGTTATATTGTATTGATAGATAGGATTATATTAGGTTACATTACCTCCTATTACATGCCCTACCTTATTGCGTATTGCGTTTATTGCACTGCCTGGTGTTGTATCGTATCATATTACATACAGTACTAGTAAATTTACACTTCCTTGCAGAACCTGTGTCTATTGGTGTGTTGGCCAAAGTAACACCCTTCAAAAATATGTCCTCTAAGTGCTTCTTGACTTTCTTCCCCAGACTCAAGACCACTCCTTAGTTCTCTGTTGGGTGCTTCTACGAAGTAGAACACAGTGCTCATCACGAAGAAAATCTACTTGTCCTTCTTCTCAGACTTTTCAGCTGCATCCATGGCAAATTCTGGCTGTCTTGCAGGGCTTTCTCCGTCTTCCCACTCAGAAGTCATGGGGGTTCAGAATCCTCAAAGGGAGCTCTGTGTCTGCGGAAGAAAATCAGCTTCGATCTCCTCTGTTGACCTGACTTTCACCCTTCCCCTCCAGCATTCCAGGCTCCCACTCACATCAACAAGCTGCATTTTTAAGAGTTGGTTGAGACTGAGCAGTTAAGGTTAAGAGAGCTCAAGAATGGGGCCAAAGCACTGGGGGGGCCCTGGGAGGGCTCAGTCAGTTGGGTGTCCCACTTCAGCTCAGGTCATGATCTCATGGCTTGTGAGTTAGAGCCCTGCATTGGACTCTGAGCTGACAACTCAGAGCCAGAAGCCTGCTTCAGATTCTGTGTCCCTCTCTTACTTTGCCCCTACTCTGCTCATGCTCTATCTCTAAGAATAAATAAACATTAAAAAAATTAAAAACAACAAAAAAAAGAAGAATGGGGCCAAAGCAGAGTCTGACAGCACTCAGGCCAGTGTTCGTGAAGGGCCAGGGTTTGCCAGTAGCCTTGGACTGTTTGCCTTACTCTGGAAAAGGGATTTAGAGCTGAAGACAGGGCATCAAATCAGAGAAATCAGGTATGTTGACCTGGCACAACTCTAAGCTTAAGCCAGGGGCACACACAGTCGGTGACTTTCTCTTCTTTCTATCTTCTTTAGGTCATGAAGTCCCCATTTCTAAGGAGTGAAACATGCTCAAGGAAGAGAGCAACTTCCCCCCAGCCTGACAGAATGCAACATAATTGGTTTATGCCAAACATGGCAATTCCATTCCCTTTTCCCTATGATTGACTTGGGAGCTGGCATGTGACCCAATTCTGACCAGTGAGACTAAAGAGACAATCTGTTGATGATGTCTTCTCCCAAGATTTATGTTTTCTGCTACAAAGAGTAACAGCCAGTTCACTCCTGCCTGACTTGAATGTAATTGCATGGGAACATGATACTTGGAGCTACAGCAGCCATTCTGTGATCATGAGGCAACAAGCCAAAGGGCACAGGATAAAACAGTGAAAAGACAGAATGATATCACTAGATTAGATGATATCATTAAACTGCTGAACCAATCTGGAACCAATGACTTCTAGACTTTGATAATTCGCGAGATGATTAAAAATTTCTATTGTTTTGGGGCGCCTGGGTGGCGCAGTCGGTTAAGCGTCCGACTTCAGCCAGGTCACGATCTCGCGGTCCGTGAGTTCGAGCCCCGCGTCAGGCTCTGGGCCGATGGCTCGGAGCCTGGAGCCTGTTTCTGATTCTGTGTCTCCCTCTCTCTCTGCCCCTCCCCCGTTCATGCTCTGTCTCTCTCTGTCCCAAAAATAAATTTAAAAAAAACGTTGAAAAAAAAAAAAATTAAAAAAAAATAAAAATAAAAAAATAAAAATTTCTATTGTTTTACCCACAATTTTTTTCCTGCTACTTGTAACCAAACACATCTTACATGATACAAACACTATCCAACTTGTGTTACCATTTTTCTAGTTCATGTCTGTAGATTCGGTGTCTAACTTTTGTATTTTTAACTTTGGGTATGATCCTGGCACTCAGGAAGAGTCACTAAATGTTTGTTTAGGAGGTGTTTTGGTTATAATAACTTCTGAAACGTGTGTATGCACACAGTGGAATATTACACAGCCATAAAATGAGATCTTGCCATTTGCGACAGCATGGATGGACATAGAGGGTGTTACGCTAAGTGAAATAAGTCAGAAAGACAAATGTCATAGGATTTCACTCATATATGGAGTCTAACAAAAAAGGAATAAGTCAACAAAAAGCAGAAAGAGACCCATAAATGCAGATAATAAACTGACGGTTGCCAGAGGGGAGAGGGATAAGGAGACAGGCAACCTGGGTGAAGGGGAGTGGAAGATACGAGCTTCTAGTTATGGAATGAATAAGTCATGGGGGTGAAAGGCACAGCATAGGGAATATACTCAATGGGACTGTGACAGCGTTGTAGGGTGACAGATGGTGACCACACTGGTGGTGAGCATAGCATAAGGCATAAACTTGTTGAATTTCTATGTTGTACACCTGAGATTAATTTAACGCTGTGTGTCAACTATACTTAAAAAATTAAAAACAAACAAACAAATTTCTGAAGTTGGTGAAGCATGAAGATTAAGATTCAATTTTAGGTTTTACAAAATTCTTGCTTCCCTCCCTGCTAGGAACTTCTTTATTTCTGTCTGACCCTCACTAGAGCCAAAGAACGGTAGAGAAGAACTATCAACACTGACCGGTATTTTGGCTTCCACTGAGAAGTATTTCCTGAGAATTCTCAGCAGTTTTCTCCAACCACAGTTTGATCAAACTCTACAGGGATCAAAGGTTCTGAATTTAAATCAGCGAATATAGCCAATGGAGTATTTAAATTGGCATTGTCCTGGAAAATTCAGGACGTGTGTTTTATACATTTAGTAAGCATTTAGTCAACGTGTTGTACCTGCCAGGCCCTTTAAGATGCACTGGGATGTAGAAATGAATTACCACAGAGCCCCTATCCTTGCAAATCTGAAAGTGACAAGACAGGACGTTACGACCTAACCAGAGGTATTTGCAAAGTATCACATCCAGCCGTCAGCAGATCACGGAGTATGCATGCCAACTTGCCACCACTGAGTTAATTAAGAAAATCAATTCGTGGGGCGCATGGGTGGCTCAGTCGGTTAAGCGTCCGATGTCGGCTCAGGTCACGATCTCGCGGACCGTGAGTTCGAGCCCCACGTCGGGCTCTGGGCTGATGGCTCAGAGCCTGGAGCCTGTTTCCGATTCTGTGTCTCCCTCTCTCTCTGCCCCTCCCCTGTTCATGCTCTGTCTCTCTCTGTCTCAAAAATAAATAAACGTTAAAAAAAATTAAAAAAAAAAAGAAAAGAAAATCAATTCGTAGGTGCATGCCTTTGACAAAATGGCATCCATTAAAACTTCCCAAGCATGGTCCTCCCCAGCTGACTTTCTTTTGGGGTGTGTGTGGAGGGGTGGCTTTTATGCCGTCATCACCCAAAGTCCTCAACATTTACCACCTATTCTCCAGAGGCACCCCTTGCCCAGAATACACCCTGTGCACGGTTCACGAAGAGTAGTTATTTCACGGGGGGAAATAAGTTTGGTAACTGTGCAAAGATTTGGGGTAGGGGTGTTTTTCTAGGTGAAGGGGGTTATAAGGAATGCCGTGCTTGCCTATGCATCAGTAAATGTAAAGAAAAAACAGGTCAGATCCCATTCTCCTACATAGCTGTGATTTCTGAACAAGGCTAGAGCTCTTGTGCTCTGCAGCTCTGGTCCATTAGCCCCAAGAGCAACTTTCAGTTCCACATGGCCCTTCAGTGTACAAATGTAGACTTTCTAATTTCCCCGCTGTTCTACCTTTTATACACGTTGCCAGGAACTGGTTTTTCTATTACTCTTTCCTAACCTGTAAGCCTTCCCAACTTCCCTTATATACCTTTCTCCATCCCTTCTCCTACTGTTTAGTCATCAAGCCCTTCAGAATGTCCTGGTCTTCTGCTGGTTGCCCAGCTATTGTTTCTTCTTCTTGGAGAAGCACTGATTCCAGAGCCTGACAGCCTAGCAACATCCCTGAGCTTCTCCACTTGGGATTCAAATTACTCTTACTCCCTTTCTCTCAGTGAAGGCTTCTGTAAAACACAGATTCACCACCTCTCCTCCCAGAGTCACCATCACCGGCTTCCAATTTGCCAACTTGGATCACTGACTCCCTGTCCACTCCTCTCCTACTCTAATTGTTCACCATCCAGATTCATGGTGGGGAACCACAAGCAGAACCACCACTATTTAAAATTCATTCTGCATCTGGGTCTATGCACCTTGTGAAGAGTCAAACTGTGTATTTAGTATTTGTGTATTTTTTTCTGTACATGTTAGACTTCAATAAGGTATTTGCTTAAAATTTTTGCATTTGTGTTAAATCCTCTTTGCCAGACAAAGCATACTGCCTCACTCAACTCCTTTTCTCTCTTGCTTTCTCTGATTCAAAAGGATTACACATGTATACACAGTTATTTTAGAAAAAGAGTATAAAATAGAAAAGCAAAAGAACAAAAATTAAAACCCATCCATTATCATTCCTGGCAGCCAAAAACAGCCCTTTTAGGTGTGAATCATTTTTACAAAGAAAAAAAAATCCTACATTAATAGTATTTTCTAACCTTTTTAATGGTATCCAAATTCCAGGCTATTATTTTTAAAGGCTGTGTTATACTCCATTAAACAGGTGCAGCACAATTATTTAACCAAACCCTACTGTAAGACACATAGGTGGTTCCAGTGTTGGGCAGTGTGGCTCTGAACAGCTTTGGGGCTAAATCATAGCACAGAGCTGGGGTTTCGTTCAAATTGCATTTCAATTATTCATACCATTCATTCCAATGCAGTTTAGATTTCTGGGTCTGTGCAGGAGTTCAGAATTGCCTTATTATGCACTTCATCTTCTGGGCTTTCCTTCTGAAAGATTTGTATTTCACTGCAACAAATCATGAGCTTTGATGCAGCCGTTTTCAGAGATGTGATGGGAAGGAACAGAGGCACTTTGGGTCGTATGTCCCCTTTGCAGCAGTGACCAAGCACAGGGGTATCACACTGTAAGACCCCTGACTCACTAGGGACTGATGTGGCTGGGAAGCCCTGTTCCAGCTCAGAGTGGTATTTGCTTCCTGAGTGTTATTTGCAATGTTTCCATGGTGCTAATGACTACAAATTGCTAATGGCTGTGAAAAGCTAATTGTTGTGCAAGGTGTTTCTGCTCTCCCCCACCTGCCGGCAGAGCTCACAGCCACGGTTAAACAGAGATCTCATTAGTGTCTCAGACACAGTCCTCAAGGGGAGCCCGTCCTCGCAGCCTGGCAAGTAACCAAGCCTCCTCTGCAGACCCAGAGCCCCGAGGCCTCGCGCCTGGTCAGCAACAACGAAACGGGGCAGCAGAGATGTAGAAAGCACTTACCAAGAGGAAACAGGATGGTGTGTGCCACGATCTGGCTGCAGAGTCAGAGAGATGGAAAGGGTGTAGGTATATCTCCCAAAATAGCTGGCCATGCCAGGCACCCTGCTGAATGCCTCCTGGCTTTTTCTCTTTTCGTCACACCCACTTTTCAGAGGAACACACCGAGGCTCAGACACTGAATAATTTCCCTCAAATCCTTCAGCTGATTATAGACCTGGGACATGCCTCTTGGCCTTTTTACTCTAGAGGCCAGATTCTTCACCACTGCCTGATAGTACTTCTTAGAAACCAGTGGGCTAGCTTCAGAGCATGCTTGTGTGTGTGTGTGTGTGTGTGTGCGCGCGCGCGTGCATTAAGAATTTGAACCTTGAATTTAATGCATCATAGTCCATGATTACTCAAGAAAGGTGGTCCCATTAAAAAACCAACAGCAAGCTCACATGGTTCATGAATGTTTTTTCATATAACCTAAGGTGAAGTGTCTCCCCGTTTCCACTCAAGTCCTGTATGCTCAGCTCTCCATTTAGAACAATCTACTCTGTTGATAACCTATTATTCCCCTGTCCTTTGACTTAAGATGAACAATCTAATGACACAAACTCAGGCACAGTAATGCTTATGTGAATTAATTGTGCTTCAGGTTTTACAAACTCTCTTTCCCTTTCTTGATGGTCTCAGTGATTCAGTTGGAAACCTGAGTTTTAGAACTACCTTCCCCCAGCCCACAAGTTTAAAAGTGTACCCCCAACACTCCACTTTCCTTTTCCCGGGCCCTGTGGCAATTTGATGCTTTTTTGCTGGTAATTTCACATGCAGAATTGTGCTTTCTGTGCTGTACAACAAAAACATTAAACCAACGGCAACAGAAATCGAAAGGGAAGCCATGCCTTGAATCGCCAAGATGATGGCTCGTTCAAGTTCATTCTATATCCTCTTTGAGAAAATAAAGACGAGAGGCCAGTTGATTTGCTAACACAGGACAGACAGAAGAACGTTGAAAAGCAAAACACTGCCTTTTGCAGTTGTGGGAGAAGTTGCCTGGGCAACGCAGACACTCAAGAGACGAAGGCTGGCCGCACCTGCCATCCTCAGTGTTTCCCCTGCCTCATTAGCTTAACAGAGAGAGCGGTTGCCTTCATCGCCTTGACTGTTAACAGGGCCAAGAACTGGTGTTGAAGTTAATGTTCAACTCACAACCATCTCGATTCAATAATAAGATTTGGTGTGAGCGGAAAAAATGAACACCAACAGAGGAGTCCGTAGGATTTCCACTGCCTCGGGAAGTGACATGTGCTGACGGCAGCTGATAAACTATCTCGGCCACAATTATTCCAGGCAGATGATTTAGGGCAGGGAGAGAACTGGATGTAAAGGATGTGATCTGAAAGATCAGAGCAAGTGAGGCTGCTGAAGTGCTAAGAAAATGGTCCCATGAGAGAGTCAGTCCTGTGCCCCGCCCCACCCTCAGGTGCTAACAGGTCTCAGTCTAGGCTGGGTTACTCCGCTCAGGTTGAGTACAGAACAGCTCCTACCATCCCTGTGCTTTCACCATGGGCTCAGGCAACATGAGAATAACTCTTTCCCCAAGTTGTTGAGCTGACAATTGTCCACAGTTGTCACCCACTGGTTGGTTGGCTAGGACCATCAACGTGAGAAGGTCCCTCTAATGCTTGTATCTGGGAAATCAGCAGCCTTCCTCAATAGCTGAGTTCACAGCCAGGGTAGGAGTGACAACTTGCAAATGATTTCACAAAGCAGGTACATCCTTGTGGTTTCTTTTTGCTGGAGTTTGGGACAAGTCCAAGCATATTCACGATTCCCAGAAGAAAACCCTTTCCCCCTGTGTAAATGAGAATCATTTAGGAGACAAGGCAAAGCCATCTACTCCCCAGAATCTGTTCTCCTGGGTTTCTTTTCTTGGTGAAAGGCTCTACTCCCCATCATTTGCCTAAGCCAGCAACTCAGCAAACGTCTCCAACCCTTCCCCGTCCCTTCACCAGAGATTTCAATTTCCCAGGCCAGCAGCTCCTACCTCCTTAATATTCCACTCATGTCTCTTCTCCATTCTCATGTGTTCTGCCCTGCTTCAGGATGCCATATTGTTATTGCTTGAATTATTCACTACAACAGGGATCCAAAGGTCTCCCTGCTCCCCAGGCTTGTTAGCCTCTAAGGTATAGCATTAAGATAATTTTTTAATCTAAATCTGATCAGGCCACTTCACTGCTAAAACTATTTGGAGATTCTCCCAAGCTCTAAGGCTAAAATTCAAACTCTTTAGCTGAGTATGCAATCTGGAAAGAGCCAACCTTTGCCCACCTTGTTTCAGAAGGTTGCAGAAGGCCCTGAACACGGAGAGGTCTAGCATTGCCCTCTGTGTAGGCAGAACAAGGGAGTGTTATGTGAGCACCAGCCAAGTGGTTAGATGGAAGGAGTGGGTTCTATAGCATCAAAGCCAGAGTGAGAAGCTTCATTCCTAGCATGGTTGCCAAATGGAATATAAGATGACCAGGTTAATTTGAATTTCAGGAAAATAGTAATTTTTTTAGTTGAACTATGTTCTATTCAGTATTTGTTTCTCTTAAGTTCAAACTCAGCTGGACATCCTGTATTTGTATTTGCCAAACCTGTGAACCCTATTCCATAGTGCTGGGTGTAGGGTGGAAGGTGAGGGTGAGGGGGGCCTCCAAAGACAGAGTAGAAATCCAGGGGTCAGTGTAAGGAAAAGAACTGTCAGTTAAATATGGCCATCTGAACATTGCAAGTCTATCTCAATTCTGTCCAGGAAAATTTTCACAATGACAGAGAATAAAGAAGAAAATCCCCAAGTTATGAAGGCAAATAGAGTAGGGCATGACAGTAGATGACAGATTTTGAAAAATTGGTGGAGATAGACAGTAATAGTGGTAACTGACTACATAGTGGATAAAGCCTGCAGGGGGAGAAACTGATTAAAGCTGCAAAAATCTAGAAAGTCCAGGAATTAGGAGAACCCAGGGGCCTCAGAAGGCATTGGGGGTGGGGAAGCCTTAGTCTGCCTAGAAGTGAGTCATGCCCAGACACCTTCTTCACTGCCCCAAACTCAGAGGAACTGGCAGGTATATTGGAGGACAGGAACAGGACAGGCTTTGTAGCTGAACACATCAGGCACAGAAAAGCACGGAAGAAAACACAATACTGCTGAAAACACAATACTTAGGTCCACACCGCAAATGCTAAGATGCCCACTCCCTTCCTTCAGATTGCCAGTACCCTAGCTTAAGGGAAAACATCCACTGATATTTGCGAGCAATTCACAGGAAAATTACTGGATCCCTGACCTATCGCTTTACCATACTACCTGCCATCAGCCAGCCCTGCCTTTGCAGATAGATCACTCATTCTGCTTCTTCTCACCATATTCTTAGCCGGGGATGGACCACCAGGGGTGAATGATATTTAGGGAAACTTTCAAAAATGGGAGAGACCCCAAAATTAACAGAAAAAGATAAAAGGGCCTACGAAAAACATTCAGGAAAATTTTAACTAGTAATCTCAGAGAAATAAGAGAATGTTTTGCATGAAGGAAACAATGAGGTATCATTTTTTAAAAAAGATTCAGAGCAAGAAATAACAAATACAAAACTAAAAATGGGGTAACAGAAAACCTTCTGTAAGATGATCAGAAGGCCAAGTTAAAGAAACCTGAGAAAGAACAAGTGATCAAAGAGATGAAAGATAGGAAAGGGGGCTGAAAACTAGAGAAAGAGTTTGTATTAGACCTCTACCCAATAGAAATTCCAGGAAGAAAAAGGGAGAAAAATGGAGAAGGGTAAATTATTTGAAACAAACAAAATAAGAACATGAATCTCAATTTTCAAAGAGCTGATCAAGAGTTTTTTAAAAAAATCCAATTTTTAATTTAACTGAATTAAAGTCATGACTTAAAAACAACTAAACAGAGGGAGGGGGCCAAGATGGCAGAACAGCATGGAAGGTTTTTTTGTGTGTCTCTAATCCCTGAAATGAAGCCAGATCAACACCAAACCATCTTGCACACCTAGAAAGCTGATTTGAGGATTAACACAATCTGCACAACCTGAACCACAGAACTCAGCACACACATGGTGCAGAAAGGTGAACTGGGGGAGAGAGAACTCATGGAGGGCAGGGAGCTGTTTTGCTTTTGGAGAGAGGACAGAGACAGGGTGTGATTTGCCATAGTCCCTGAAATGCTGCTGGTACACAATCGCACTTTTTCTGGGGTGGGCTGGCACCCAGCCGCAGTCTCTGGGCATTGGTACAGTCTCATGGACATTCTTGGGGGTGGGCTGGCACCTGGCCATTGCTCAGTGAGACCTGACCCAAAGGGTCAGAACAGGTCAAAGCCACAGTCCCTCAGAAGCGAGGGGTCGGGAAACACAGATAAAACTCAGGAGGCAAATGCTTCCTGGCAGCTTAAGGGCTTGGTCACAGACAGCATAGAAGCAGAGAGTGGACAGAAACTAGAGACAAAGGAATAGCGCTTGATTGCCTGTCAGGGAGAGCACAGAGTTCTGATACTAGAGACTGAGTATCTGGGTGATGCCATTTTCACCCCTCCCGCTCTTGTGCATACGCACATACATGCACCACAACAATCCACCCCAGTAAGCTAAGCAGCGCCATCTAGTGGAGAATGGAGCTGTTACACTAAGCCCCGCCCAATTGGGCCAACTAGGCACTTGAGGAACAGCACAAGTCTCTCTGCCTGCTTAGTTTATGGACAATAAAGTGCTTCATCGTCTGACTTCTAGGGGAAACCGGTTGTAATTTCAAGAGTATTTCATTCTGTTTGCTGGTCCGTCTATTCAATTTTTTTTTCTCTTTCTTGTCTTATTCTTGAATACAGAATTAGAAAAAAAATTATTTTTATTTTTCATTTTTATCAAAAAGGTTTTTCATTATTTTCTACATTTTTTATCTTTTTGTAAATTTTTAAAATTCTATTTTACTTCCATCATTTTATTTTATTCTATTTTATTGTATTCATGTTTTCAAATTTTCAAATGTTTTCCTTTTTTTTCCTTTTTTCCCCTTATCTTTCCCTTTTTTCTCTAATCTATCAAGCTTCTTTCAACAACCAGACCGAAATACACCTAGGATAAAGCATCCTTTGATTTTTTTTGTGTTATCTTTATTTATTTATTTATTTTTCTTATTTATTTTTATAAATTTTTTAATAAATTTATTTATAAATTTTATAAATTTATTTTTATAAATTTATTCATTTAATTTTTTAAAACTTTATTAATTCCTTTTCTTCCTTCAAAATTACAGAATGAAGGAATTCACCCCAAAACAAAGAACAGGAAGAAATGGGAGCCAGGGACCTAATCAACAAGCAAGATACAAACAAGATGTCTGAGCCACAATTTAGAATCACTATGATAAGAATACTAGCTGAGGTTGAAAACAGATTAGAATCCCTTTCTGTGGAGGTAAAAGCTAGTCAAGATGAAATATAAAAATGTCATAACTGAGCTGCAATCTCATATGGATACCAGGGTGTCAATGATGGATGAAGTAGAGCAATGAATCACAGATACAGAGCACAAACCTATGGAGAATAATGAAGCTGAAAAAGAGGAAGACTAAGGCAAAAGAACATGATCAAAGAATTAGAGAACTCAGTGGCACAAAAAACACTCAAATCAATGTAACAGAATAAAGAACCCAGAAATGGACCCACAAACGTATGGCCAACTAATCTTTGACAAAGCAGGAAAGAATATCTAATGGAATAAAGGCCATCTTTTCAGCAAATGGTGCTGGGAAAACTGGACAGTGACATGCAGAAAAACGAACCTGGACCATTTTCTTACATCATACACAAGAATAAACTTAAAATGGATGAAAGACCTAAACTTAAAACAGGAAGCTATCAAAATCCTCAAAGAGAAAGTGGGCAAAAAACTCTTTGACCTTGGCCGCATCAACTTCTTACTCAACATGTCTCCAGAGGCAAGAGAAACAAGAGCAAAAATGAACTATTGGGACCTCATCAAAATACAAAGCTTGGGCACAGTGAAAGAAACAATCAGCAAAACTAAAAGGCAACCAACGGAATAGGAGAAGATATTTGCAAACAACATATCAATTAAAGGGTTAGTATCCAAAATCTATAAGGAATTTATCCAATTCAACACCCAAAAAACAAATAATCCAGTGAAGAAATGGGCAAAAGACATGAATAGACACTTCTCCAAAGACAACCAGATGACTAACAGACACATGAAAAAATGCTCAACATCACTCATCATCAGGGAAATACAAATCAAAACCACAAAGAGATACCACCTCACCCCTGTCAGAATGGCTAACATTAACAACTCAGGCAACAACAGATGTTGGCAAGGATGTGGAGAAAGATGATCTCTTTTGCAATGCTGGTGGGAATGCAAACTGGTGCAGCCGCTCTGGAAAACAGATTGGAGGTTCCTCAAAAAATTAAAAGTAGAACTACCCTAAGACCCAGCAATTGCACTATGAGGTATTTATCCAAGGGATACAGGTATACTGTTTGGAAAGGGCACTTGCACCTCCATGTTTATAGTAGTGCTATCAACAATAGCCAAAGTATGGAAAGAACCCAAATGTCATTGACAGATGAATGGATAAAGAAGATGTTGTGTGTATACACACACACATAATGGAGTATTACTCGGCAATCAAAAAGAATGAAATCTTGCCATTTGCAACTACGTGGATGGAATTAGAGGGTATTATGCTAACTGAAATTAGAGAAAGACAAAATCATAGGACTTCACTCATGTGAGGACTTTAAGATACAAAACAGATGAACATAAGGGAAGAGAATCAAAAATAATATAAAAACAGGGAGGGGGACAAAACATAAGAGACTCTTAAATATGGAGAACAAACAGAGGGTTGCTGGAGGGGTTGTGGGTGGAGGGGAAGGCCTAAATGGGTAAGGGGCATTAAGGAATCTAACTCCTGAAATCATTGTTGACTATATGTTAACTTGGATGTAAATTAAAAAATTAATTTAAAATGGATGAAAGCAGGAATCAAAAAAGAACAACATCAACAAAATAACTAAACATATTAAGGTACATTATCATTGATATGAGGGGCAAAGAGATGATACTAACAAATGGGGCCAATGGCAGAGGAAAAGGTCACGTATAGAAAACAAAGAATCAGGAGCTCTTGAGTGACTCAGTCAGTTAAGCATCGACTCTTGATTTTGACTCAGGTCATGATTTCATGGTTCGTGAGATCAAGCCCCTCAGCACAGAACCTACTTGGCATTCTCTTTCCCCCTCTCTCCCTGCCCGTCCCCAGCTCATCCTCTCCCCCCTCAAAAAATAAATACACATGAAAAAAAATGAAAAAAATATGAAGAATCAGAAATGGCATATAACTCTACACATAGTGAAAGCCAGGAATAAGTGGGCAATGCCATAAGAATTCTGAAGGAAACTTCCCATCATGAACTGTTATCTCCTGCCAAAGTATCAATCTACAAAGGATAGAATAAAGTCATATTCAGATGTGCAAGGTAGCAATGGAATTAGCTCAGAAATGCAAAAGGAAGGCACCACAAACTGAGGAGACCAGCTGACGATGAGGCTCCTTACTTGGATGTAAGAATTGTGAGGTGTGTAGTTGCCCTGGGCTGCCTTAAGCTCTAGAGAGCTCTCCTCCTTTGTTCACACTTCTTCCCCATCCAAGCCCCCAGTCCGATCACATCATTTCCTGGCAAGCACAGGAATGAACATCCCCTGACTCTTGAAATTATTACTTCCCCTTGACTTTCAGTCCTCTGTATCCCCACCCTGACAGATATAAATCCCTTTACATGCTGGCCCTTCCCCTTTAGACATCAGTTCTTGGAGCGTATTCACTTCAGGGGAACCAGGCAGTAGCTCACAGTGAAGTCCCGAGTAAATATTTGATGGATGGGTAAATGGATGTATGGCCTTCAGGGAAACATACCATTAGCCAATTAATAGCCACAAGGGAGGAAGACTCTTCATATTGAATGTGGGTGCTAAAAAAAGAAAAAAAGAGTTTCATCCTGAATCTCCCCTAAGGAACAAAATGCCTGTATTTTCCCATTCATTCATTCAACAAGTATTTACTGACTGCAGTGTCTTCTGCTTTACTACAGTTAATACAGCATATTGGATAATGTCTTCTGCCATGTCATGCCTTTAATTTCAGTTGAACAGAAAAGGAAGTATGTCTATTAAATCAGTAACAGAGGACCTACATAACAACACAAGAGAGATTACAATGCAGGACAAAACCAGGTGTCGAAGTAGAATTCTAAACGATGCGTTCAGACTGGGGAGACCACTGAGGGCTGTATTAATCAAAGGTGGCTTCACAGAGGAGGTGTGACATAAGCTGATCTTTGAGAGAGAAGATTCAGGATTAGTAAAGAGAAGTGGGGCATCCAACTGGGGAATAAAGAGAACAAAACTGAGAATAACACAAGCTGAGTGGAGTAAAGAGATTGTGTCAAGCATCGTGGATGGAGAAATTGGACTAGGGTAGACACAGTGACTGAATGTTTGTCTCCCCTAACAATGCATATGTTGAAAACCTAATGGCCAAGATAATGGTATTAGGAGGTGGGGCCTTTGGAGTACTAGTGTATATTAATTAATTAATTTATTTAGAGAGACAGAGTGGAAGAGGGGCAGCCAGAGAGGGAAAGACAGAGAATCCCAAGCAGGCTCCATGCTGTTAGCACAGAGCCCAATGAGGGGCTGGAATCCACAAACCGTGAGATCATGACCTAATCTGAAATCAAGAGTCAGACACTTAACTAACTGAGCCACCCAGGTATCCTGGACTAGTGCACTTTGAAGAGAGACCACAGAGAAAGCCTTTGTCCCTTCTGCCATGTGAGAACACAGGCAAAAGAGCAGTCTATGAACCAGGAAGCCCTGACCAAATAAATACCAAATCTGCTGGTGCCATGATCCTGGACTTCCCAGCCCACAGAACTATGAGAAATAAACTTCTGTTGTTTGTAAGCCACCCAGGTCTATGGTATTTGTTATACCACGCAGTAAATGGTATTTGTATATGGAATGGTTACAGCAGCCCAAACTGAAAAAGACACACGTATTGGAGACCTGGAATGCCCCACCGAAAGGGTTGGGGTCTGTAATGGGAGCCATATGTGAAGGCTTCTCCAAATTTCAATTCCTCTATAACCACACAGAACAAGCAACTTCCTCCTCCATATTCTCACAACCTCCTGTACGATTTCCAATAGCAAACCCATGGCAGTGAATGGTGATGATCTGGTTTTGTAGATGCCTTCTCCTAGAGACTGGGGGATCTTGAAAGGCAAGGCTGTCATTTTTGCCATGACAGCTTGGCACCATGCCACGAGCTTAGTGGAGGCCTGGGGTATACTTGTTGAAGGGAGTAAGAGGCTGATGATAGGGGCAGATGCCGCTCAGTGCAGGGAGAGGTATCTGATGCCCTTCCTGTGCTATCTCCTGCTGCCACCACCCCTGGTTACCGAGACTCCTCCCCCAGCCTAGTGCTATGAAAGCTCTAGCCCTGGACAAAAAACACAAACAATTAATGCTTCCACCCCACTCAGATGTCAGCCCCAAATCAAAACCCAAAGTAACCCCACGAGTCTCTGTGCCCATGCTATCCTTTATAGACCACACTACTTCTGATTCTGAGAAGAGCTGCCCTGTCTTGTCACATGCCTTGGTGCGATCAGCTCTTCCAATCTTGCACAACAGCTTAAGAAGGCTCGTGTACCTTTAACCCACCGACTTCTTGGCCGAGAAGAGCAGGCTCTCCCTTCTGCCTAAATATATACGACTTCTCAATTGTTCAGGCTTCAGCCTTAACTCCTGGCTTGGAGAATTCTGCTAATTTAGCATTAGTCAATTCCTGATCCCTCACACAAAGGCCATTTAGCGTAAGGAGCCAAGTATCTGCCTTATATATCTGAAGCCATTTGCTCTGACCCCCTCAGAGTACTGCCTACTTCTGGGAAGTGACAGGAGCTACAAAAAAATGCATGCTGTGCTGGGGGAGTTGACCAGATGAATTTTCTGCATCTCTAATTTCTGTAATTACCACTTGGGGAATATGATCTACATTCATTTTTATTCCTAGAAGCTATGCCACAAAAGTCTTTTTAAAAAAAACCCTCAATGATTACTGCATTACCTTGTTTTCCCTTACATAATAAACACACAGTTTCAAGCAGTTACAACTTGGTGAGTTTCATCCTGAAATGGTGCCACAGCCAAATGCAATTAAAATGAAAGAACTGAGTTTTATTTCTCCCTCACCCTCAGCTCAGAATCACTCTGTATTTCTTCCCCTATGAATCAGGAAACAGCTGGTAAACTAGTTCATCCTTTTTATTTCTTTTAGCTGATGTTCAAGCTGGGAAGGCCTTCTAAGCATAATCTCTTCCTAAATAAATAGTTCTCTGGGTTCACACTTGGAATAATTTACTGAGCAGTTACTTTAGGGGGGGGAAAAAAAAGTTTTTCTTAGAAAGAGAAAATGACATGTGGTTTTTGCCCTTAGCAGCCCATGAGGGAAGGCAGACATAAAAGGGAAATTAAAATGTAATGTTTTAAGTGTGATGCAGAAGTATCCACATGGTGCTGGGGAAACCCAGTTGCCAAAGCCTTGCTACATCTAGGGGATGTTAGAGAAGCTTTTCCAGAGGAAGTAACACTTCATCTGGGTCTTGGCACAAGGGATTCCTGGGCAAGAATGGGCTTTTCATGCCAGGCAAATAGTTCAGGCATTTTTACAAAGGTATCAAATCACTAGGGGTATATGTGAAAAAATTTAGTGATAATCAGCTAATGGAAAAATGATGTTACCCATTTCAACAGGTAATGGGGGATGAAATTTCCTTCCCTTGGCTCTTCAGTCCCTCAGCTGGCTTCCCTTAGAATAAAGGGCTTAATGCTTTAATTCTATGTTTTGAAATTCACATTTGTCAAGGTTGTGGTTTGTAAGGTGTTCCTAACCATTTACTCTGGCAAACATCAGTTTATGCTAGTTTTCCTAGTATAATCTTTCATTCTCAAACATCTCTATGTCTGGAAATAAATAATATGGCTCTTCCACCCATGTGAGAAAAAAGAAATCCATAAGATATGTGTGTGACCAAGAGACTAGGACATTCTCTTGATAGATCCAATCATCTTATTTCATAGAACAAGAATGGCCTCATATCTTCTGAAAATCAAATACCCTTTCTGAGATAGATTACTTGTAGGGAATGGAATGGATTCAATGAATGCCCAAGTGTTTCCCACGCACATAATTCTCCAGTCAGAGATGTTTCCTCATTCTTTTGAGCTAAAAGACAAAAACCTTACCTCTTCTCTTACCTAGAATCATTTCTCAAAGGCCAATAGAACATCTAGTGTTTTTAGGAAATACTGTAGCAGGTGACTCATCTTTTGTATTGCTTTTTCCAATGGGCTTTGTACCAAACAAAATGATTTTCATTTGTGACTAAGTCAACTATAATTATCCCTCTCTTCAGCTGGAAAGGTGGATGGAATATATTGGGGATTCACAATCAAATCTCACAGAAGATCAGAGACCCCATCATTGCAGTGTCACTACTGGGTTTAGAGAGCTCTGGTTCTCAACTTTGACTCAACAATCTACACTTATTGTTCCAGGACTTGTGCTAGGATACGGAAAAGACAATGAAAAATAAGCTATCCCACTTACTCGAATCCATCAAGAAAGGTTGGGTTATGCTGCAGTAACACACAACCCTAAATCCTCAGACAACAAAGGCTTATTTCTCACCCAGACTCCATGTCAATTATAATTCAGATATAAACTCTGCTAAGTTCTCATACTGGAACCTACGCCAAAGCAGCAGCACTATCTGGCACATTGTCTGTTTCTATGAAAGAGGAAAAAGAATGTGGTGAAGCACACATTAACTCTTATAGCTTCCAAGAAAGAGTATCATCTACCAGTCATATGGCCACATTTAAGCTAAAGAGAGAGGAGTATAACAATCCTACCATAGGCTTCAAAGACAAAAGAGAGGAAATTACTGTGAACAGATTTAGTGACTATGATAGCCAGCACAGAGGTTACTCTTTGGAAAGGGAGATAGACAAGGTAGTCAGTCACACTATCCTAAGTTTGCTAAGAGGCTTGTGGTTGAAACTTCTCAGATAAAATTTTCTGGTCTTAATGAATCAGTAACAGGTAAAGACCACAGAATTTAACATGAATGTACATACATCAGAGTCAATGTGAGCACCACAAATAGAATTTCCAACATACAAGGGACTCTGGACCCACACAGATCCCTTGTTTTGTTGGCATGGGATTTACAGTTCCAGCATCATCATGAATTGAATGTGGATTTTTCCATTCCCCTTCCTGACACAAATATGTCTAAGAGCAAGATTTAAAAAAAAAAACAGTGAAAATAACTGAGCTTGATAAAAAGAATAATACTTAGAGTATATGTCTAGAATGATGAGTTTAGAAGTTAATGGTGGGACACCCAAGGTGGTATTAAACTATGATATGGGTCCTATTGGAAAGACATAGGCTTGCCTAGAATTGTAACATACATGCAAGGATAGGAGACATAGTCTATAGCTCAAGTGGAGTAGGAAAGCTGCACCAAAACTGCATAAAGCAAGGATACCAAATGGTTATCCCCTTTGTAGAAGAAAGATTAGAAAAACTCTATACTTTGGCCTAGGAAAGTGGCAGGAAATCTCTTCTCTTGACCTTGAGATTGGACTAAAAATTTCCTATTACACATTTAAGAAAAGCTCAAATATACATACACCATATAAAATACAGGTATGATATCCTCATTTAGATTACCCATGTGGTATGAAAATCCTAAGCAGATGAGTTAATGTGTGAATTGGTTCTGGTAAAATAAAACCCAACCTGGGGTCCTGGTTGAAGAAAATTCCTATTTCATCCGAAAGAAAATATTTTTTGTTTAGTGCATATGGATTTTCTAAGGAGAAAAGTAGGAAAGGGGAAAAAAACCTGATGCGCTCAATATAAAACTTGTAAATCTATAAACCATAAAACATATAAACGTACCTACCACAAGGAAGAATTGATAAAATGAAGTGGAATTTGTACTCCCCCTAAAAAGTGAGGTAGTAAGGTTCAAGAAATTATAAAATAAATTATAAAAAGAAATAAATTATAAAAGAAATTATAAAAAAAATTATAAAATAAATAAAATAATGTTCCTAATCATTACAACAAAGTTAAAGGAAAACACAGTGAAAGAAGAGAATACTATAAAAAGAGACTAAGCAGAACCAAATAGAACTTGTTAATAGTTTAATAGTTTAAATAATAGTAATAGTTTAAAAACCCAACGAAATGGCCAAATAGAAAACAAAGAGAAAACAAAATCCAAGTACATCAGTAATCGTACTAAATGTGAGTGAACAAAACATTTCAATTATAAAAGACCAAGATTATCAGATTAGATATTTAATGTATCAGCCTCATTATCTGCTATATTTGGATCACAAAGACATACAGTTTGGAGTGCCTGGGTGGCTCAGCTGGTTAAGCTTGTGACTTCAGCACAGGTCATGACCTCCAGGTCTGTGAGTTCAAGCCCAGCATTGGGCTCTGTGCTGACAGTTCAGAGCCTGGAGCCTACTTTAGATTCTGTGTCTCCCTCTCCCTCTGCCCCTACCCCACTCACACTGTCTCTCTCTCTCAAATATAAATAAACATTTTTTTAATTAAAAAATATAAAGACACAGGGTATGAAAATAACATAGAAAAATATAAAACACCAATGAGAAGAAGTCCATTAGCATTATTACTGACAAAGTATACTCTAAAAAAGGAAACATTAAAGAGAAAAATGGGTATTTTGTCATTTATAAGGAGGTCAATAAATCCTTTATAAACGTTTGTGCACCTACTAACATAGCTTCAAAAAATATAAAGCAAAAAAGTAACAGAATTCACTTCACACCCATTAGCATTGCTACTATTTAAAAAAAAGAGGGGCGCCTGGGTGGCGCAGTCGGTTAAGCGTCCGACTTCAGCCAGGTCACGATCTCGCGGTCTGTGAGTTCGAGCCCCGCGTCAGGCTCTGGGCTGATGGCTCGGAGCCTGGAGCCTGTTTCCGATTCTGTGTCTCCCTCTCTCTCTGCCCCTCCCCCGTTCATGCTCTGTCTCTCTCTGTCCCAAAAATAAATAAAAAACGTTGAAAAAATAAATAAATAAAAAATAAAAAATAAAAAAAAGAAAAAGTAACGGGTGTTTTCAAGAATGTGGAGAAATTACAACACTCAGGTACCACTGGTAGGAATGTAAAATAGGGCAGCTACTATAAAAAATAGCATAGCAAAAATGTAAATTTTCCTAGATTATATGCTAATGCCATATAATCTAGGAATTCTATTTCTAGCTGTCGAGCCAAAAGAACTGAAGGCAATGTCTCAAAGAGATATTTGTACACCCATGTTCACTGTAGCATTATTAACAAAAGCTAGAAGTAACTCAAGTGCCCATTGATAGGTGAATAGATAAAATGTGGTGTGTACATACAACGGGAAAAGGAAGCAAATTCTGACATATGTTACGACCCTGACGAATCTTCAAGACATGCTAAGTGAAATAAGCCAGTCACAGAAAGACTGATACTGTACAATTCCATTTATGTAAAGTACTTCAAGGAATCAAATCCATAGAGACAGAAAGTAGAATAATGGTTGCCAAGGGCTAGGGGAAGGGGGAAATTGAGAGTTATTGTTTAATGGATATAGAGTTTCAGTCTTCCTCCAGAGATTGGTTGCACAGCAATGTGAATATACTTAACACTACTGAAATGTATGTTTAAAAATGGTTAAGATGGAGAATTTTGTTATGTAGATTTTACAATAAAATTAAAAAAAATTTATAAACACAATACAGTAGATAATTCCACTATGAAATCTCTCTTGCATTATCTATTACTGTATCACAAATGGCCCCAAGATGTAGCAGGTATTAAGTAAGTACTTTAAGCAAGTAGCAGCTTAAAAGAGTAATTATCATTTCAGTTTCAGTAGATCATCAATCATGGTATGGCTTAGAGTTCTCTGACTTAACATCTCTCATAGGGCAATATTACTTGAAGGTCCAGCTGGGGGAAAATCTACTTCCAATGTGATTATTGGCAGGATTCAGTTCCTCACCAGCTGTTAGGCTTAGGGTTTCTGTTCCTCTCTGGTTGTAGGCCAGAAGAAGCCTCATGTGGCTTGTTCCTTGCCACAAGGGCTCCTGTATAGAGTAGTCTTATGTTTGACCATGAAGCAAGTAGTAACATATTTTAACAACTGAAAAATAGAGTATATTTTCTTACCACAGTGGAAGTTAGAAATCGATAACAAAAGGTAAGTCGAATATTCCCAAATGTTTTCAAATTGAGCAATATACTTCTAAATACCACATAGGACAAAAGGGAGAAAAATCAATGAATTTTAGAAAAATATATTAATTATGATGAAAATAAAACATATTAAAACTTGTGGTGTATAGGTAAAATAGCGCTGTGATAGAATTTTAAAGACAAAGAAAAAAAATCTTAAAATTAACTAGGCAGAGGATGTAGTAATGAACCTTAAACCATTAGTAATATTAAACATTACCAAAAATTGAGTGAAAGTAATAAATACCAATACGTAGCAAATAATATCTGCGATTTTGTGGGAAATAATTGCCATCCCAGATTTCTAAAGAAAATAGAAAATTACCTTCAAAGATTAACAGCTAAATTACCATTCCAAGGTAAAATTGGAACTTCTCTTTCTGGTAAATAGATTTGGCTTGGTATTGGGGCTAACTCTTCTAATGTTGACAATTAAAATAAATGATCATGTATAGAAAATATGCCTTTTGAAAATATCTAAGAGGCAAAAAGGAAAAAAGATTTTATCAGTACTAAATCTTAGTAAAGGTCGAGACACATAGATGCAAGAGGAACTTGAAAGTTGCTTCTGCCTTGAGGGCATTTATCAGATCTAATGAACTTCGGTTTAAGTATTCATGGGATCATCAATAAGGGGTGGAAGATAAATCTCAGACTTTTCCAAAGTAGTAAGTCTAAGAGGTAAACCTCCCATAAGGCTGGAATACCCCCCAAATGGCTATACTTTCAATATAAGAACAGCCAGGAAATAAACTACCTCATGGCAATATGCAGCCCCAATTCAAATCACCAAGAAAATCCAAAATAACCACCAACCATCAACCTTTTAAAAATATCATTATTAAAGGAACCTCAACTGGTAGTACTCGTGGGTTTATCGCAAAGGAAAAGCAAATTTGGTCCAGAGGAATGCATCTTTACCACAATTCTCAAAGAATTTCCAGAAATAATTTCTCCAAGGAAACTCTACAACAAATGTAGGGAAGTTTTAAGAACACGAGGAAATAATGCTTCATGAACAAAAATATTAACAGAAAAAGAACTCAAGTATTTCAGATATTGGTATTATCACTAACAGAATTTTAATAATTATGTTTACTATTTTTTACCTCATAAAAGACAAAGTTTAAAACATCTACAGGAAACAAGAATATAACCAAGTAGCTATTTTTCAACCCCCAGAGATTCTAGAAATAAAAAATAGAATAATTTAAATGTAAGATGTCAGATTTGATAGCAAATTAATTTAACTGCAGAGTTGATGAATTTGAATTCTCAAAAAATTTATCTATGATGCAACAGTGAGTATAAAACGGAAAAGTAAAAGTGAACTTAAAGGACTTGAAGAGAAGAATAACAAGTTCTAAAATACATATTTATGTTAGATTTCATGGAAATAAGGAAAAAGAGCATTTGGTAGTGGCAATATCTAAAGGTTTAACAGCAGAATACTTATCACAATTGATAGGTTTTGTTTTGTTTTCTTATGAATCCCATTGAATCCCAAACAGGGTACACAAAAAGAAAGAGGATAGAAAGACAGAGAACAGAAAAATTGTAAGACACTAAAGACAAAAAGAAAATCTAACAACAGCCACAAAAAAAAATTATATAGTATCCTCTAGGAGTAAAAGACTGACAGTTGATATCTCAACAGTAAAAAATGAATGCTAGAATATACTGGAGTGGTATCTTTTTTTAATTTAAAAAAAAATTTAATGCTTATTTTCGAGAGAGAGAGACAGACAGACAAAGTGCACAGGAGGGGCAGAGAGAGAGAGAGGGAGACACAGAATCTGTAGCAGGTTCCAGGCTCCAAACTGCCAGCACAGAGCTTGACGCAAGGCTTGAACTCTCAAATTGTGAGATAATGACCTGAACCAAAGTCAGATGCTCAACTGACTGAGCCATCCAGGTGCCCCTACTGGAGGGTTATCTTTAAGGTGCTGAGAAATAATGAAGTCCAACCTAGAATTCTATAGCAATCCAAATATCTTCCACCAGTAAGATAAAATACAGTATCTTCAAGAAACGAGGACTGGGAAAATATGCCATTACCGATCTTCACTATAGGATATTTTGAAGGCTGGTCATTGGAAAAGAAAGTGCTCTAAAATGGAAAGTTTGAGGTGCAAGAAGGGAAGAATAAAGAAATAGAAATATGTGGGATATCTAAACAAATATTGACTGTAAATGGCATTTCAGTTAGGGGATGGTGGTAGCTAATAGATTTAAAAAGGTCTAAGAACTTGTAAGGGAGATGGTAATGGTATTGATTAAATATAGATTTGATAAGCTAAATCTGTATGTTGTTATTTGTGGGTTAATCATTAAATGAATAGAAATACAATGTGCAACTTTCAAACAAGTACAGGGACAAAAGAGAGTAAGAAAAAAATACTTAAAGCCAAAGGAAAACAAAATGGAGAACACAAAATATGGTAGTATGTAATAAATCCAAACAAAGGAATATTTGTATTAATTGTACATGAACCAAGTACTCTACTTAAAAGATAGAGATTATCCTACTGGCTTTATAAAAAGAAATCCAAACACAAATTTTTTAATAAGATACCTAAAATAAAAGGATATATAAAGGTTAAAGAGTTAAAGAATAAAGATACATCATGCTAACAGAAGTTAGAATAAAAATGTGTATGTATGTTAATATCAGGCAAATGAACCTAAAGGCAAAAAGAATTACTTAAGTTAGCTGTCACTGCATAATACAAGTTCAATTTACCAAGAAGATATAACATTTCAGTACATGTACATAGTAACACAGGCTTAAAACATATGAAGTAAAGAACAAAAGAATTCCAAAAAGAAATAAGCAAATGCACAATTGCACTAGCAGATATTAACACACCTCTATCAAGAACTAATGGAACACAGATCAACAAAAAACTAAAGCTGTAAGTATTCAGAATATTTTAACAACATGATTAACAAATTTGACTTAATGGATACTTATAGAATGTTGTGCTAGATATTGCAGAATACTTGTTTCAAGCAAGATTGGAACGTTCACAAAAATTAGCCGTATCCTAGACATCTCTTCACAAATTTCAAGGGATCAAAACAGTATTCTCTAGCCATAGTGCAATAAACCATAGTGCAATAAAGCTAGTAGTCAGTAACAAAAAGATACCTGGAAATTTTTCTACATGTTTGGAAATTTAAAAATACCTCTCTCAATAGCCCAGGGGTCAAAGCAGAAATCTTAACGGATATGAAAAACATTTTCAGCTTAACCATAACAAAATGGGATGCAATTTCGGTGGCACTTAGAAATTTATAGCTTTGAATGCCTGTAGTAGAAAAGAAGTTAGGTTAAAAATTAATGGGCAAAGCATCCTTCTCAAGATATTTAAAAAAAAAAACTATAAAACAAACCTAAAGAAAGTGGAAGGAAATCATAAAGAAAGAATTTAATAAAAATGGAAGAGGCATAAAATAGAGAGGATTAATAAATCCAAATATTGGTTTATTGAAAAGCTAATAGACAAGCCTCTAGCAAGACCAGTCTAGGAAAAGAGAAATAAGGCATAACCAATATCAACATGAAAGAGGCTATCAGTGTAGATGCTGCAGATATTAAAAAGATAAGTTATTCTAAATTTTGTGTGAATAATTTAGAAAGTTTTGATGAAATCCAAAGAAATACATAATTTGCTAAAAATATCTTTGACCTGGGAGGTAAACTCAGACCAAGATACTATTTCTCAAGCCCAATTCTAAATTCCCTACAGAGAGAATTCAATCGGCCCTCTCTTTAGTCCAGCAACCACACCAGACACAATTAAAACCAGAGTGTTGGATTAAGTTGCAAAACACATCTGCCAGGGGTCAATACTGAGGGGAGAGTAAAAGCAGAGTTCTCAGAGAAATGGGGTCATTGTGGAGGGCAGATGCTCCAAAGGAAATGTACAAGTGTTCAGGACTTACATATATCTATCTATGTAAATACATAACCCATTTTTACTCATTTGTTTCCCATCTATAGACTTCTTCAATGGCGGTTCTTAGCAAAGTATCTAGAAGAGGGTGGGGATCAGTCTACTTTCACTGAAAAAATGCTTCAGTGAATGCATTTAATATTTGAGATTGGATACTTTTACCTCTAAAATGGGAATAATAATACTTTATACCTGAAGGAAAGAGCTTGGACCAATAATACTGAGATTCTTTTTTTAGATCTATGATCACATCTGAAACTTCCATGTATTTCTATGTGATGTATATGTATCTCAGCCAGATTTATTTTTATTAAAGGCCTATTATTAAAACTTATTTTTAATTTTATTTTTTCAGGTACATATAGGTACAGCTGACAAAAAATTATATTTATTTAGGTGTACAAAGTGATGATTTCATATAGTTACACATTGTAAAATGATTACCATGATCAAGTTAGTTAATATGGCCATGACTTCTCCATAGCTTTTGGTTTTCTTCTTATTTTGAGGGTGAGAACACTTAAGATCTACGCTCTTGGCAACTTTCAAGTATATGATATATTATGTTGCAGTACATTACAGAACTTAGTCATCTTTTAACTGAAAGTTTGGATCCTTTGACCACCATGTAAACATGTATGTTACTGGAGACACATCTTGAAGTATGAACTGAATTGAGTTGCATGACAGTGGCATTTTCTAAGCTGTTGAGGGTGCACCCAAAGCTGGTCTCCATCTCTGATCTCTCATTCCTTGGGCACAGTCTTTAAGATGTGCTCACCCTACCTGGGAAGGGCTGACTTTTCTAGAAGAATAATATTTTTTTCTTTGTGCAACTTCTGTTCCTTTGTCCCCTTTTACCAGTTTGTGGAAAAATCTGATTCTCCAATTGCAGTAAAGTTCACAGATATTGGATAAATCCTCTCAATCATTATCCTTTTGTCACGCCAATCTGATGATGTTATTTTCCTTTCGAAAATACTTTGTGGTTTCACTCCTTAAATGTTACTCCACAGACTTGGGTGGTTTGAGAAATATCACATTTTTAAAAATCCAATTAAATCCAATTCTAAGCCCCTATTGTTACAGCTGGCAGGAAATTCAATCAGCATACTTAATGGAGGTTCTCCTCTTTCCCTAGAGGAGCGCCAGAAGCCAACAACTGAGAAGTCCAACCTCTACTCTCTTCCCAGCAGAGGGACTCTCTTTCCCTCCCCACACAGGATAATGAGCATAATCTCATCCAAGACAGGAGTCTTTGGGAAAAAAACGAATGTTGGTCTTCCAATAGCTTCTCCTTGGGCCCCGCCAATGCCCCAGGGTAAGGAAAGAGAAAAGCTCAGGCTACCTTCTGGAAAGAAGAGTGGGGTGGAGTAGGGTTGTTACAAAAGGCAAATGCAAGTTAATAACCAGAGTAAATTATCTTGCCACACCCTCAAATACTCTTTTTTTTTTTTCTTTTACAGAATAGAGTTCAAAATTTGTAGCTAGACTTCTAAGGCCTTCATAACCTGGATTCTGTCTACTTTGCTAGTCTTTCTCTCCCTAACCCTGCAGAACTACTAATAATCCCATATTCTTCTAAGCCTGTTTCATGTTTAAGCAACTACGTTTAAGTTTCTCTCAGTGTGGCCCCTATCTCTCTAGGAAATCCTATTCATTCATCTACAAAGATTCAACACAAGGATTATCCCTTTGGGGAGACTTGTCCAAACTTCCCCAGGCAGGAATGATCACTCTCTACCATAGACCCCACTGTTCCCTCTAACGTTTCAATAAACTTTTTAACATAAATATCTGTCTTCCTCAACTAGCCTGTAAGACCTTGAGGAGAGCAATCATGTCTATTTACTTCTCCATCCCACTATCACCATCTTCACCGTAGGATCATTTTATATGTAGGAGGCACATTCCCTCCAACTATGTTTATGCCAGGATCTATTTTTTTCTTTCACCACATTTGGCCTTAAAATACTTGCCATTTGTGATTTGAGTTTTGGCTTAAGTTCCCTTGCAACTACCGTTGGAGGTCTCCTCAAGAGTCTAGACCAGAGGTTTCCAACTAGTCAACCAATCATTGAAATAGAAGCAGCCTACAATATATATTTATATATTTAAGTCTGGGTTTGAATGTTCTTCACATAGTCACATCTGCTCATCTCTTGAAGTCATATAAGTCTATGTTCCCTGATCGAAGCCAGCTTTCTATACAAACCAGTTGGTCACTAAATTCTTCCCACACTCAAGCCAAGACTAGGGGCCAGCTGACCATTTTACTGTGGGTGCATGCCTGTGGATACACATGTGTTTAGATGGAAAATAGTGCAGGGAGTAGAGGCAGAGAGAACAGGACAAGATACAAGAGAAGAAACAGAAGAAAATGGAACCGGTCAGTTCTGCCTCTACCTTGTGGCTAGCCCGTCTTTGTTCTAGTGCATGTTTGCTTCCTGTTGATTGCCCAGGTGGATACTTGCCAATATCACAGGGTCACCCTAGCTTCCAATCCACTTTGGGTGGCTTTTAGCCACCTATATACAGTAAGTGCTTTAATGAATTCAATTCTGTTCAGTTTAACAACTATTTTGAACTTATGTTGTGTTGGGCTACATCCCTAGAGCTACAGGGATGATATAGACAGCATCTGTACTCTTAGGGAACACATGGCTTAGTGAAGACAGACATGAGGACAGATCACTATGAAATAAGATAGACTATGCAGAGGGTCATGTGGGGATCTATAGGAGAGGCATTTGGCCCAATATGGAAATTCAGGATAGACTTTCCAGAAGAGGTACTATATAAGGCAGGGAAAAAAAGGCAGCCAGGGCCATGGTGGAGACGGGGGTTGCCTATGAGGATAGGGTAAAGAGTAAGTAGATTATAAAAGATATAACATGTCAAGAATATAAACTTTAATCCAAAGTCAGCGGGGACCCCTGGAAGATTTAAGTAGGGAAATAAAGTAATTAAACCTGAATTTTAAAAAGCTGGCCTGGTTCTCTAGATAGATACCTTGAACTATACGAAGACATTTTAATAAGCGCAAGATTACATGTTTGTATGCTCTTGTCTGTCAGTGTTTGTGTAAATATACACGCATGTATGCTTCCAAAAAATTTGAAATGTTCTTTGTCTTCCCTTATTTCATTTTTATTCTTGCTCCAGACACTGAGATAAAGTCACTTGGCCAAAGACAATCAAAAGCTTCCAAAAGAAAAATGAAACCTAAGATATTCAACTTTCAAGCTGGCAAGTCAATAGGTCATTTGGAAAGTTACCAGATCCTACAGGAAACGTGTTCTAACTGTTTCCATACTCAGTTCTATGCCAATTCTGCTCCAGATTTTTAAAAAGATTTAGGGTCTATCATTGTGTGTTTTTGTCACCATAGTAAAAGTACCTTTATAGATTTTTTTAATGGATGCCAGTTCTTGCAAATTGCTTCTGCATCTGTTTTCCATTAAGGTTTACATGAGTGATTAACAAACAGGATCTCAATGAGGAGAAATTATGGGGCTTATTTACAAGGATGTCACATTGTAGCTTACCTCCAAGCTGTGGTTTTTACCTCCAATGCTGATATTTCTGAGTTTGAGGACATTCTGGCTTTCCCCAAATCCCAAATTCAAGCAGCTGAATACTGCTTCTAAGAGAATTTCCCAGTGGGTTACTTTCTGTAAACCATGAAGATAAATCAGTAGGAGTATGTGTGTTTCCAGGGCAGGATCTTTCTCTGCAACAGGATACCAGGGAAAGGAACCTCATTTTATCTTTTCTTCCCAAATCCCAAGCGGGCCAAGGCATAGGATTTGTTACTGCCAGAGGCCCTTTACAGGCATTTTTAATACTCTTTGGGTTGGGTACCTTTCCCTTTTTAAGAATTTTGAGAATATAATTGCCAGACTAGGGAAGTTAGCCCTCTAAGCTTTCCTACCCTTCACTCTGGCCCTACTAGGCACCATGATTTGCTCCCTGGTTACTCCCAAACTGCTCCCAGGTCTCTCCTAAGCTTTGAATTTGACAATTCAAAGCAGGTGTTGCCTTTTTCTCTCCTGGTTCAAATTTTGAAGTTGGTTGGAAAATTTATTCCCGCTAACCTATTAATGGCTAGAGGTGTTTTTCTATGATTCATCCTAGAGATATTCATATTTTCTTTACTAGGACTGGATGGCCCTCATCTAAAGAAATACATCTGCAAGGATTGTGGCAAAACTCATTTATTTTCCAAAGCAATTTACTTTCATCCCTTCATTTGGCAAATAGCTACAGTATTAAGTTACTACTGTGACAAAGGAGCTCCCAGATGGAACAGACATAGATCTTGTTTTTAAGCAGCTTACAGTTGGGTAAGTAGCATAGCCTTTCAGACCCGAGGCACCAAGCTGGTGGGGGTCTTAGTTAATGCTACAGCTGGGCATCTGAACGAAAGCCTGCATTTCATAGGTGCCCAGTAAGACATGTTGGAGGATGAAACAGAGAAGGGAGACATGAAGAGACCAGAGACCAGTCAGGCTTCTGATTCTTCTGCAGTCTTGCAGGGAGAGGTGGAGGGAATAGAAGTTAAATAGGACCCTGGTAAAGGCAAAAACACCTTGCTTAGCTAGTGCTACTGAAAAGTAGGCGGGAGAGAGACTGCATGTTAGACAAAAATAAAACATCAGGGGCGCTTAGGTGGCTCAGTCATTTTGAGCAACTGACTCTTGATTTCAGCTCTGGTCATGTTCCCAGGGTTGTGGGATCAAGCCCCATATCAGGCTCCACACTCAGCTTGAGATTCTTCTCTCCCTCCGCCCTCCATCTCTAAAATAAATTAATTAAAATGAAACACACACACACACACACACACACACACACACACACACAAACCCTTCAAAGTCTGTAGCTTGGAGATGGGAAGTAAAGTCCACTGAAGTCTTTGAAACAGTAAATGGAAACTCCAGAGTTTTGGGCTAAGAGCCAAGAGGAGGAGTCTAAAAACAGCTACTGATCAAGTTCATCAGGATGGGAATAAACTGAGCAAAGAAATGTTAATGTTTAGCTAGATATTTTTTTAATTCAGCTGATTTTTGAATTTCTATTAAAATGGTAGCATTCATAGGGCCGCCTGGGTGGCTTATTCAGTTAAGCCTCCAACTTTGGCTCAGGTCATGATCTCACAGTTGGTGAGTTCAAGCCCCTCTTCAGACTCTGTGCTGACAGCTCAGAGCCTGGAGCCTGTTTAAGATACTGTGTCTCCTTGTCTCTCTACCCCTCCCCCTGCTCATGCTCTCTCAAAAATAAATGTTAAAAAAAAAAGGTAGCATTCACAATATATGATGAAAAACTATGTAGCACTTGAAACCATGTATACATTATGACTACAAACATATATGTGCATTGAGTCATGTAGAATACGCCAAAATATTAACGATGATTATCCCTAGGAAGTAGGATTATGGGTGATTCTTTAATAATAATAATAATGAGTGTTTAAATAAGGAGTTTTAAAGTTCATCGTTTTTCAAAACATATTTATTCATCTTTGAGAGACAGAGCATGAGTAGGGGAGGAGTAGAGAAGGAGAGGGAGACATAGAATCTGAGGCAGGTTCCAGGCTGTCAGCATAGAGCCCAACACAAGACTGAACCCATGTACCCTGAGATCAATATCTGAGCTGCAGTCAGACGCTTAACTGATTGAGCCACCCAGGCGCCCCTAAAATTCATCCTAAGTAGTGAATTATAATGTTTAATGTTTAAATGATGAGTGTTTATTGCCAGAAAAAAAAAACATTTAAAAATATATTATTTAGTGTACCTTAAACACTTTAGTGATAGGGTAAGGATATATGGGTTTATGTGGAATGCAGTATGGAAATTTCAAAAAAAATCTGGGTGTTTAAAGAGGCTTGAAAAGACATCTGCTTCTTAAAAGTCAGTGAAAGCAAACATCTTGCTCTCAAGTCAGAAATTCTACTTCTGATCTACCTGCAAGTGTAATTATATACTCTTTGCTTTTACCTGATTAGAAGACAAACAAAACACCTCAACAATACCTCTAAGAGATGAAAAGGTGGCAAAGATCCCATTCTCTGAAAGGCTCTTGGATTCAGGGAGTGGGGGGGGGGGCGGAAATAGGAAGAAGGGATTGATCTTAAGGTGCCAACTATGGTAATTGTAGGTTTGAAAGTTAGCCCTTTTTCTCAAGAATTAGAGCCATATGCAGATGTCTTATATAAACAGCCCAAGCTACACTGATGTGTTGGTGATATTTAACCTTTTCTGCTGAAATCAAAATATGTTAAAATTCCTTTGTGACATACACAAAAACATAAACAACAAATGTAGTTTAGGGACAGATATTTAGGTAATTTTTATTTCATTTGCTCAGCTATAGGTCCTGCTTTTTAATTGAATTTTTACTCTGAACGTATAGGATTTGTATGCCAATGATAAGAGGGATAACACTCAGTCGGATCACGATTAAATCAAACCAAGTATGTGTGATAAGAGAAAGACCACCGGAAAATATACCCATTACTCCCAGGGGCTGGCTTTGGGACGTATAATAAGCTATGGATAGGTTTCCACTCCTTTCTACTCTGGCTGTTCTCCAGACTTTCTAAAATGGACAATCAATCCACATAGCATGATCCCACTTTGTATAGAGTACACTCGCACAACTATATAAAACACATAGTTTTTGTATATGACCTACACAGGAAGTCTGTCCAGCTATACAGTTCTGTTCCAGCTTTGGCTCTCAGCTTTTTAGCTCTTCACACAATTTCAAATGCATCTTAAAAATAAATATTTCTTTCCTATGGAACTTCCCCCACTTTTGCTGTGTATTTGAAAATTGGTGAGCCAGGAAGTGGTCATTTGAAATCTGAGATTTCTCTTCTATTTATGTATCTATCATATAGGCGGTGATAGGACCTATTAATATTTAAAAGCTCTCAATCTGGCATATATTTTCACTTGTGAAAAACAGACTGATGGATGAATAGCACCATATATCCCATTCAGTGGTGGCTCCTTGGATCAAACCAAAATCTCCAGAGGTCATAAGTTTTATGATCCAAGTACTAGAAAATACTGCACAGTATTGTCATTTATTGGCTTTTTAAAAATGACAATTCTGTCACTTAAGCCACTAGGAAATGGAGTTCACGGTACTGTTTTAGTATAGATGCCATGTTCCCAAGGGGAAGCCAGACTCTACACTGCACAATCACTGGACATGGGCTACCAGTGGTCCTGAGTGTTGGCAGCTGGCCAGGTGCCATGGATGATAACGGTTGGTAAGGAAATTGCTCTTTCTTCATGATTTCACCCATTTCTCTGCTCATTTTTCTTTCTCTTTCCCCATTTAGCACCCCCTTCCCCTTCTTCTTTTCTCCTACTAACAATTTTCTCTTTCTTCCTCTCAGGGGTTGAGTCGTGTCAACCACACCCCTCTCACACACAAATAAGGAAGATATATTGACGTTCCTAACCCCCAGTAACTCAGAATGTGACCTTATTTGGAGATAGGGTGTATCAGAAGTACTGAAGTGAAAATCACGTCACTAGGGTGGGCCCTGATTTATTATTTGTCTCATATGCTTTGACACTATAGTATAGTGTCCTCATAAAAGGAGACATTGGGACCCAATGAAGAAAACGTGAAAGACACAAGAAGAACGCCATCTTGTGTCAAGGAATGCCTGAGGCTACCAGAAGCGGGAAGAAGGACATGGAACAGAACCTTTCCTCACAGCCCTCTGAAGATACCAATCCTGCAGACCCCTCAATTTCAAACTTCTAACCTCCAAAACCATCACACTATGTATTTCCGGTGTTCAAGCTGCCAAATTTGTGGTACTTTTTTTCAGCAGCTCTAGGAAATGAATATATCTGACTCCTTCCCCAAGCTCTTGATTTCTCATGCTCCATGCCCGGGGTTTTTTTCCCCCCCCCTACTTCTTTCCTCTGACCTTTCTTGTCCTAGGACCGCCTATATTTCTGTCCTCTGCTTTGGGTGCATTGGATAGTCAAACATGTGATCAATGTCTTCAATGAAATAATCCAGACCCCAGTGAACCTCCTCCTCTCCAAAGAGGAGAAAACTCTTGTTTGGAGAACCCTTGAATTGGTCATTATGTTTTGGGATTCTTTATACTTTAGCCATTACCAGAGCCAGCCTGTCTGCTTTATTTCTAAAATTTTAAATCCATGTAGTATCTAGTGCCCATCCAAACTCACATTTGGACAAGCACCTTCTAAGTAAGAAATGAGTGCATACAAAACATTTTCCTCAAAAAGAATTGAATTCTGTACACTGTATGCACTGTCAATAATGTCATTATCTATGATAATCAAGCACCTCCATGCCATTTTACTTTCTGCCCATTTAATAATTAAATAGACTTTTTCATGTTGACAGCAATTGATTTTTATCTTGGCAGTCAGAATTACATAGGAGATCACTTTGATGTAGAAACCTGTCAAGACTATAGATGAAAAAAATCCAAAGCAACATATCAGACTACCTAGAAAGCAGTACTTTCCAAAAAGTACTGTGTTCCGAGTTATCAATCTTGATCTTAGAAGCCAAATTCCCAGTCAGGGTTAAATTGAATTATTCCAGTGACCCAGACAATAAACTTAACCTGGTTTTCTTTGGGGGACCAGAGGGAGGAACATCAGTAGCCTGTTTTCTCTGAAAAGGATACATCGTGTCCTAATATCCTGTCATTTGTTCAGTCTTCATTTTGAAGATCATTTATGCCTAATACCCAAAGGTTTGGGAGAAATTTTAGCCATTGAGGGCAGCTCCTCCTACCTACAACACAAGCACGTGTAGGTCCACTGGCTGTCACTGAAGACCGCCCCACAGCTTCTTACCAAGTGCCATCCATTTGTTCGCACTGCTGTCCTACTTGTGCTAAGGAACGATTTATCATGAAACCTAAAAGAAAGGGTTCACATCATCACTGCTAGTATATAAACTAATTTTAAATGCAGTTCTGGGTTATATTTGTGAAGTCTACCTACCACACCTGTGTCACACTGTTGAACAATTTATAATTGTCTAATAAGACTCTGTCGCTTACCTCCCGCTGAATACCACTCACACAGGCCAGGACTTCACCATCAGACACATCTTGGTTCCGGGTCATATTCTCCTGGTCACACTCACTTAACCTCCCTGAGCCCCAAATTACTCTTCTGTCTGTAACTCAGGAGAATGGGGAATGTTATACAGAATTATACTACTTTCTGAAGTAGGCAGATCAAGGTTAAGGGAAAAGACATTCATCTCAGGGCTTCTGTAGGTCCTTTGGCACATAAATCAATGGGTCTTTTGTTTGGATTTTTTTTTTTTTAAATATGTAGTGGTTCTCAAAGTGTTGTTCCCAAACCAATGGCATCCTCGTTACTTGGGAACTGGGAACATGTAAGAAATGCAACGTCTCATCCTCCTCTATAGACTTAAAATCCAGAAAGTTGTGTCCTACATAAGGCTCTGGGGGACTCAGATACTTGCTCACATTTGGAACCACTCGTGTAGGTAAATGAAGGCCTGGATGTGAATGTCGATGTGGAAGTTCACAAGAATGGAATGATGGTCTGTTAGAAAAAGTGAGAGGAATCTGGAGCTCCTGGTACAGACTGGGAAAGGAATATATGAAGACTGGAGCCAGCAGGGTGCTAAGAAGACAAGTGGTTGCATGACGACACCCCCTGCCCCCTCACTCCAATGATGCAGTGGCTGAAAGGGGTCAAGAGCAGGGTCACCTTATGAACGATTTGGCTCATTTGCTATGCAATGTGATTTCGCACCCTTTGACCTATAAAGATTTAGTAAGATTTCTTCTGCATGCAGTAACCCCACATTAGTGGGGCCTTGGACATTTGGAGATAAATCTATATCCACAGACACGCATGCACACACACCAAGGTGGGATAAAGAAAGCAATGGATAAAGAACAGGGCAAAAGATAACAATGAAGGTAGGAAATCAGAGTCTGAGAGGATTACATTCTAAGGGCTTCTTAACCTCAGCACCACTGACATTTTTTATTTTTATTTTTTATTAATTTTTAAATTTTTTAACATTTATTTTTGAAAGAGAGCGCGAGTAGGGGAGGGGTACAGAGAGAGGGACATACAGAATCTGAAGCAGGGTCTAGGCTGAGCTATTAAGCCCAGAGCCCGATGCGGGGCTCGAACTCATATACTGTGAGATCGTGACCTGAACCAAAGTTGGATGCTTAACCGACTGAGCCACCCAGGCACCCCTATTTTTTAAATGTTTATTTACTTTTGAGAGAGAGCAGGGGAGGGACAGAGAGGGAAGGAATCAGAGGATCTGAAGCAGGCTCTGCACAGTCAGCACAGAGTCCGATGCGGGTCTCAAACTCACAAAGGGTGAGATTATGACCTGAGCTGACGTTGGAAGCTTAATCACCTGAACCACCCAGGCGCTCCCACACCACTGACATTTTAGACTGAATAATTCTCTTTTTGTGGTAGCTCTTACCATAATTATAGGATGTGTGACTGGATTCCTGGCCTCTAGCCACTAGATGCCAATATCACTCCTACTCCAAGTTGTGACCACAATGTTTTCAGCCATTGCCAAGTGGGGCAAGGGAGAAATCACTTCCTTTGAGAACTACTGTTCAGAAGTCTTCTGGGGGCTCTGGATTTTCTAAAGGACATGTGATGAATGAGGCTTTTAGGATGTGGGGAGTCAATTTTACCTGAATTATAAGTAACTAGGTTATTGTAGCTGACATCTAAGTGGCCAGTAAAATGGTGGTTTTATTGTCAACACTCAACCAGTATTTAAGTATTAGCAGAGTTGGAATCTGATAGACATAGTGTCTCTTTTCCATTTCGATTATAAATATATTTGGAGACACTGACCCATGGTGATCATAGAGATTTGTACATTGCTGGTTACTGCTGGTCAGCAACTGTGAAAGATCTGACACTTTACCCTATTTGTAAGCTAACAAGTTAACCTATTTCAGTTTCGTGGATGCAGAGGGAAGACCTAAAACCCTGGGGTCAGAGACAAAGGACCATTGACTCACAGAAATGGCAGCAGCCAGACCATCAACATTTCCTTGAGCTGGTTTTCCAATCCCAGTTCTCACAGGGCAGCACAAAGCGGGCCAGATGATACTTTCACACAATGGGTTGCCTTATAAGAAACCCTGAGCTTAGGAAACCTGAATCCTTTATACTGGCCTCCAAGCCTGTCTGGCCCGTGCCCTGGATGTAGACACTCTATCTTCCAAGGCTGTTCGCTATACAGACAGATTTCCTTTAAAGATAATCTTGACCAAAAACCATCAGTGCCTCTGCCCACAAGCTGCACCAAAACACCAAAGACTGTTTCCAACACTGTTCTAGAAGCTCTTTGGGGACTGAGACTATGGTTATTCATCTCTGTAACCCCAGAGTTCAGTACCCAGGAAGTCGCTGACTGATTCATTTTAATAAAAAGGAGTAACCAAAAATTTTGCAAGGAATTTAAGGAGTTATGTTTGGTCCACTCAGATACTCCACCCAGTTGACAGTTGTACCAGTTTTCCATGTGCTATTAGAACAAATTGCCACAAACTTTGTATCTTCAAACAACACAATTTAGAATTCTGCAGGTCACAGGTCTGAAACGCCTTTTAGTAGGCTGAAGTTACAGGGAGGGCAGATTGCATTTCTTCTGTAGGTTCTAGGTTAGAATCCATTTCTGGCCTTTTCCAGCATCTTGAGTCCTCCAACCCTTGGCTTGTGACCCCTTTTCCCATCTTTAAAGCCAGAGCATAGTAATTTGCAATCTTACTCTGATCTTCCCGTCTCCCTTTTTCTCTTATAAGGACCTTTTTGCTACATTAAAAACACTCAGGTAATCCAGGAAAATCTCTCTACCTCAAAATCCTTAGCTTACTTACAGCTGCAAAGTCTCCTTTGTCAGGTAAGGGAACATATTCAGTCTCTAGAAATCAGGGTATGAAAATCTCTACCTACTCTTTCGTAGACAAAATCAGGTGTTTATCCCCTCAGTAAGACTTCCTTGAGGTATAAAGCCCAGTCATTCTGGTTTGGGAATCTGGAATGAACTTTTTCCTTCACACTATTTTTTTTTTTCCTTCTTATAATTTACATTTGGAACACATTTAAAAATAATTTTTCCACACGTCCTCTGTTGAACACCCAAAGTATGCTGAGGAAAAGTGCTCTCCAAGAAATAGTAGGCAGCATACTACTTTTGCTTCTGATGTTTATTTGTGATTTCCATATTATATATAGAGAGGATTATGTATATTTCCTATTCATCCATAAACTCCTTCCCTAGGAGATAGTTTTTATGAACAGCAAGAATTTCTTTAAAGTCTTAAGAGTGGTTAATGTCTTAATTATACCCTGAGAAAAAAAATTTTTTTGAGCACTCACTATATGCTAGCTGCTTTACCAAGCCCCTAACCTCACCATCTCAGCTAACCCTCTAACAAACATATTGGGTAAGTACTATCGTGACCATAGTTTTATAGGTATACATTATATATTTGTCCAAGGTCCAATACATTTTGAGTGGGTAAGTCTTTCTACTTCCACAGCCCTAAAGCTTAACTCCTGAGCTAATTTTCTTTCTTGGGTCTGAATCATTTTTGTGAAGTAGGACACACATACCAGAAAAAAAAAAAAAGCATCAAACAGATAAGTATAAAGCAAACATCCATGCAACCATCATCTAGAACAAGGGTTGGCAAATATGACCCATTGTCCCAATCCAACCCACTGCCTTTTATTTTTTTCAAATAAAGTTTTTTAAATTTTTTAAGGATTTTTTTAATGTTCGAGAGAGAGCAAGAGCGAGCAAGAGAGAGCGTGTACAAGCAGGGGAGGGACAGAGAGAGGGAGACAGAGAATCTGAAGCAAGCCACATGCTTTGAGCCATCAGCACAGAGCCCAATGCAGGGCTCAAGTCACCAACCATGAGATAATGACCTGAGCTGAAGTTGGACACTTAACCAGCTGAGCCCGGGCACCCCTCAGAGTTTTATCTGAACTCTTCCAGGCCCAAATCTGCACATATTATAGTCTACTTTCAGGCTATCATTGTAGAGTGAAGTAGTTGTGACAGAAGCCATCTGGCCTATAAAGCCTAAAATAATTACTATCTGCCCCTTTACGGATAAAGTCTGCTGACCTCTGACCTAGATCAAGGACAAGGGCATTGCCAGCATTTTCAAAGACTCCTCTATGCCCTTCTCATCCAAAACCCAATATGTAACCACTATGTTGCCTTTTGTGATGATTTTTTTTTTTACTCAATAGTTTTAGAACCTAAATGTTGATGAAGTGTATAATTCAGTTTTGCCTGTTTTTGAACTTAAGAATAGAAGCAAGCATACCATATGATATTTTTTCATCTTGCTTCTTTTGCTCAAGATTAATTTGTGAGATGAATTCATGTTGTTGCACTTAGCTGTAGTTTGTTCATTATAAAATTATACTCTTATTGTATGGATAAAACAATTCATTCCTTTCATTTATGAAAATTTGGATTATTTCAATATAACGAGTCCTGGTACAACGGACATTCTTATTCACATTTCCTAGTCCACGTGTATACGGGTATATATGTAGCAGATATGCTGGATCCTAACACATTATTTCCAGTTCTGATACATCATTCCAGATTACTTACCGAAGGGTTTGTGCCATTTTACACTCTATGGTATAACCAACTGGTCCATGTATCCATTGACATTGACATTATCTAGTACCTGAGAGTTTTCTTTGCCAGTTTTTTTGAGGTTATCTCCAAGGTAAAATTATCTCGTTGTTTAATTTATATATCCCTAACAACAGGTGAGATTGAGGACTTTTTTCAGGTTTACTGACCACTTGGATTTCCTTGTTCTAGAAATGCTTCAAGTTTTCTGCCCTTTTTTCTGTTAGGTTGTTTCTGTTTTTCTTCTTGATTTGTAGCTCATTATACATTCTGGATCCTAGTCCTTTGCAAGTTATATGTAATGTAAATAGCTTCTCTCACTCTAGGGCTTTCCTTTTCATTCCTTTTATGTTGTATTTCAATGAACAGAAGTTCTTAAACTTGGCCATGTGTAAAAAAAAAAAAAAAAGAAAACCCTCAATCTTCTCTTTTCCGTGTAATGCCTATTTGTCTTAAGAAATTCTTCCTCATCTTTGAGATACTCTCCTTTATTATCTTCTTAAAGCTTTTTAATTTTGCCTTTCACATGAGATCTTTAATTCAACTAGAATTCTTTTTGTTGTAGTGTGACATAGGGGTCCAATTATTCCCCCCACCCCCACCCATGTTGCTACCATTGGTTCCAAAACCATTTATTGAATATACATTCCTCTTTTCCTCAGGACTTCTCTTCCATAAACATAGTGGCCATACATGCATGGATGTGTTTTCTGGGTTCTCTTTACGGTCCCATTGGTATGTTTGTGTATCTTCACACCCAATATCGTAACGTCTTGATTATAAAATAGGTTGTGAAAACTGGAAAAAAAAATTCTTCCCATCTTGTTCTTCTTCAAGAGAGTTTATGGATATTTTAGCCATTTGTACCAGAATGTAAACTTGAGAATTAACTTGTCAAGTTCCATAAGCTCTACTGAATCTATAAATCCATTTGCAGAGATTTGACAATTTTTATAATAACAAGTCTCACAGTCTGCAAACCTAGGCTCTCTCTATATTGATGAAACTTCTTTTAAAAAGTTTAAAGAATACCTAATCATGGTCTTTACAGGTCTTTCACTGATTTTGTTAGATTTATTCAAGAGCTTATTTTTAAATTTTTCCCATAATGAAGATACATAGGAGTACGATGATTCTGTATTACATTTTATATCTCGAATGTTGTTAGATTCTAATCCTAATAAATTTTGTATGTTTATAATCATAAAATTTTATCATCCGTAAGTAAATGGAGTTTTATTTCCAATTGTTAATTTCTTTTTTGACTTACTGTACTTGAGGTCCTAGTCAGTGCCATGTTGAATAGCAGTATTAATTCCAGTCACTTTCTTGCTTCTGATTTTAAGGGGAAAACATTCAATGTTTTGCCATTAAGCATAACATTTTCTGAGTGGTGTTTTATAGATACTCTTTATCTGCATCAGATAGTTGCATTTTTACTACTAGTAGCCTCAAGATTTTTTTTTAAACCAATCATAAGTGATGATTTTATCATCTTTTTCTTTATCCATTGATTATTCTTTATCCATAAGCTAACCTTGCATTCCTGGAAAAAGCCTCATTTTGTCCTCATGTGTTATCCTTTTTACTTACCTATTACTAGATTAAGTTTGCTAATGTTTTGCTTAGGACTTTTGTACCTGTATTAATTAGGAAGACAGGACTACAGTTTTCCTTTCTTTTTATTGTCCTTGTGAAGTTTTAATAAGGTGGTGATGTTAACTCACAGAACGAGGGTTGTGTGAAGCAAAGACCATGCAATTTCCACATCCTCTACGTTTAAGACTTTATCACCCAATAGGGAAATGAATGAAAAAGACATGCCCTTCAAGACTTTCATTTAGGAGTGGCCCTAGCTTCTCCTTTTTTCCTACAGGAGATCACATGTATTTCAGATGGTAAAATTATAAAATGGAGGAAGGTGAGGGCACAGCATTAATTACCCCTACTAATAGACAGTATGTTCCTTCTCTTTGCATTCTCTTGAAGAACCACTTCTTCTAGACAGAGTATGGCTGTGCTCTAGCCCTACTAATAGACAGTATGTTCCTTCTCTTTCTATTCTCTAGAAGAACCTATGTAAAATTTAAGGTGTTTTTTCCTTAGATTTGTGGTAGAAATCACCAATGATTTTATTTGGAGAAAGATTTAGGACTTATGGTTCCATTTTATTAATGGTTGTAGGCTTGTTCAGATTTTCTACCTCTTTGTAACTCAGTTGGGATCAACTTTTAAAGGAATTGATCCTTTGAAAATTTTCCAAATCAAGCTACTTACAATATCCCCTTATTACATTTGCAAATGTTTACAACATCTATAGGATATAAATTATTTCTAATATTAATTATTGGCATCCTTTTCTTGATCTTGCCTCAGGTATCACAATTTTAATAGTCTTTATGAAAATCTATTTCCAATTTTATGAATGCCTTTTGTTTTGTGTGTGTTTTTAAGTTACTTTGCATCTAGCTTGATTCCTGTCTTTGGATGTTTGGTTTTCCTTTTTTTCCCCTTAAGTTTATTTATTATGAGAAAGAGCATGCTTAAGGGGCAGAGAGAGAGGGAGAGAGAATCCCAAGCAGGTTCCACACTGATGGTGTGGAGCCCAAAGAGGGGCTCAAACTCATGAATCATGAGATCATACCATGAGCCAAAAATCGAGTCAGACACTTAACTGAATGAGCCACCCAGCACTTGGAGGATGTGGCTTTTATTCCTTTTTCTTCACATAAATGCTGAACTCATTAACTTGAACTTTTAATTTTTTTTTCACATACATATTTACATTATAAATTTCCAACACTGCTATGTTGGTCCCCTTATAGGTAGGACAGTCATTTTTGTTCAATTAACAATGTTACTAATTTTTTGTTTATAATTTGTGCTTTGCCCTATAGATTGGAAGTAGAATTATTAATTTGTAATTCAATAAAGATTTTCTAATTATCTTTTTGCTATGAATTTCTAAATTAAGTGCCATGTGTCCTAGAACACGGAATAGATCATTTTATCCTTAAAAATTTGTTGAGACTGGCCTTGTCTAGGACATGGTAAATTTTTGTGCAAAGTCCATGTGTAGTTCAAAAAAATAAAGCACATTTTTCTTTTTTTAGTGTGGTGTTCCACAAAAGTTTAGTAAATTTGTTAATTATCTTGTTTAAATCTTTTAGATCATCACACATTTTTGGGTCTGCTTTTCTATTAGTTCCTAAAAGAGATGTGATAAAAATCTCCCACTATGATTGTTATTTCTTATAATTCTTATCAACTTTTGCTTTATGTATTTTGAAGATAAATCATTACATGAAGACCCATTTAAAACTGTGCAGAATAGCCTTCTGGTGACTTGGAACTACTTGAAGGAACTTACTCATCTGTAGAAGCATATCTTGTCTTAAAATGTGTTTAATAGGGGCGCCTGGGTGGCGCAGTCGGTTAAGCGTCCGACTTCAGCCAGGTCACGATCTCGCGGTCCGTGAGTTCGAGCCCCGCGTCAGGCTCTGGGCTGATGGCTCGGAGCCTGGAGCCTGTTTCCGATTCTGTGTCTCCCTCTCTCTCTGCCCCTCCCCCGTTCATGCTCTGTCTCTCTCTGTCCCAAAAATAAATAAAAAATGTTGAAAAAAAAAATTTAAAAAAAAAAGTGTTTAATATAGGAGAAGCCCAATCAACTACACCTTAGTATTTCCATCTTCTTTAATTTTTAACTTTTCTGTTACTGTTATTTTAGGCATCTGTTTTGTAAACAACATATAGTTAAATTTTAATATTATTTTCAGTTTCTTTTTAAAAAAAAATTTTTTTTAATGTTTATTTATTTTTGAGAGAGACAGAGACAGAATGCGAGTGGGTTAGGGGCAGAGAGAGAGGGAGACACAGAAGCAAAAGCAGGCTCCAGGCTCTGAGCTGTCAGCACAGAGCCTGACGCAGGGCTTGAACTCGGGAACTGCAAGATCATGACCTGAGCTGAAGTTGGACGCTCAACCGCCTGAGCCACCCAGGCGTCCGTTATTTTTAGTTTCTAATCCAGCCTACAATCTATGTCTATTAACTGGAAAATTCGGTTTGCTTACATTAATGTGATTACTTATATACTTTTTTCAATCTAACATTTTATTTTGTGGTTTCAATTTTATTTTGGCCTATTCTATAGTTTCTTTGTTTTAAATCTCACAACCTTTAATCCTTTTATTCCCCCCTCATTTTACTTATTTTTCCTTTGGCTAAATGGAAGTTTTATATAGTTTCTCCAGTTTTTCCGATTACTGCAAGTATCAAATAACATTTAAAAAATGAGGTTAATACCTGGGGTGCCTGGGTGTCTCAGTTGGTTAAACATCTGACTGGCTCAGGTCATGATCTCCTGGTTTCTGGGTTCGAGCCCTGCGTTGAGTTCTGTGCTGACAGCTTGCAGTTCAGAGCCTGGAGCCTGCTTCGGATTCTGTGTCTCCCTCTCTCCCTGCCCCTCCCCTGCTCATGCTCTGTCTCTCTCTCCGTCTCTGTCAAAAATAAATGTCAAAAACAAAAATTTAAATTTGAGGTTAATACCACTATTCCAATCACAGAATCTGAATATTTTACAATATTTAAATCCAATCTTTTTCCCTCCTGACACACATGCTGTTGCTGCCTGTATTTTTTTTAAGTATTTATTTGTTTTTATCAGAGAGACAGACACAGAGCACAAGTGGGGGAGGGGCAGAGAGAGAGGGAGACCCAGAATCCAAAGCAGGCTCCAGGCTTTGAGCTGTCCATGCAGAGCACAACACAGGGCTTGAACCTACGAACCGTGAGATCATGACCTGAGCCAAAGTTGGACACATAACTGACTGAGCCACCCAGCTGCCCCTGTTGCTGCCTGTATTTTACTTGTACCGTGTGTGTGTGTGTGTGTGTGTGTGTGTGTGTGTGTGTGTGTATTTAATTTATAAGACACAGTCTTAACATTTTATCCAATCTGCCCTTTTAGGGTTTCATCATATATTTACCATTTCTTTGCTCCATATTTCTTTCTATTTCTTGCATTTTAGACTTTAAGTCTTAGATCAATCTCCTTCTATCAGACGTTTATCTTTTAAGCAGGATGGAGGACGAAGAAATCCCAACGCTGTCCCTCCCCGCCCCCCCTCCCCGACACACACAAAAAATGAAAACAATGAATTTACTACGAACTGATGAAAATAGCTCTGGGAAATCTCTGGACAAGAAAAAAGGAACAGCAAAAACCATGTGGAAATCAAGGGTTGAGGATGGTCACAGAGACAAACACAGGAAGCATATTACCTGTGTCACTCCATCCCTCAATCGGGAGTGGCTGGGCACCAGGAGGGATCTCCTCAGGGGAGCTGTACCCCAAGGGGAAAAAGCACAACAAGCCTCCCACTGTGGATATTTGCGGCATGTATTACAGAGGTTTACAATGATCCCAACTGATGGAGCTGCCCAGGAGTCCTACCACCTGCATCCATTCCCTGAGGCTGTAGCTGTAGCTGTGGGGAGACCTGCCCTTAAGGGCCCCTGTTGCTGTGCCCTGTGCCCTGCTCTTCAGAATCAGGACACCACTGCACCTCACCCTATATGGGACCCAAACTAATGCTTCTCTGGGCTCCATCCGTGGTTCCAGGTTGGAACTATTCCTACCATTTGCAGGACAGCCTCTGTTGCCCTGAGTCCCACCCCCAGAGACCCAGGTTGTGGCTGTGACCCTTCATTGCTAGGAGAAATAGAAACAGAAAATCTGAAAACATCAGCAACAAGTAAGCAAGTTGAATCAGTAATCAAAAACCTACCAACAAACCAAAGTCCAGGACCAGATGGCTGCACTGCTGAATTCTACCAAACGCTTCTGGAAGAATGACTACCAGTCCCCTTCAAATTCTTAAAAGAAAAGAAAATGGAAGATGGAATATTGCCCATCTCATTTTACAAGGCCAGCATCACCTGAATATCATGGCCAGATAAGGGCACTGCAGAAAAAGAAGATTACAGACCAATAGTCCTGATAAATATAGATGTAAAAAGTCTCAGTAAAATGGTAGCAAATGAATTTAACAACACATTAAAAGGATCATTCACCACGATCAAGTGGGGTTTATCCCTGGGATGCAAGGATGGTTCAATGTACATAGATCAGCAAATATGAAACACCACATTAATAGGATGAAAGATAAAAAGCATATGATCATCTCAATAGATGCATAAAAACCTTTGACAAAATAGAACTTTCCACGATAAACACATTCAACAAATTGGGTATAGAAGGAATATTCCACAGTTTAATAAAGGCCGTATCTGACAAGCACACAGCAAACACCACACTCAATAGTGAAAATACTTTCCTCTCAGATCAGAAACAAGACAGGATGCCCTCTCCCACCATTTCTATTCAACTTAGTACCATAAGTCCTAGCCAGTGCAGTTATGCAAGAAACAAAAGCCATCCATATCAGAAAGGATGAAGTAGAGGACATGATCTTATGTATAGAAAATCTTAAATTCTCAACTAAAAAAAAATGTTAGAATAAATGAATTCAATAAAGTTGCAGGATATAAAATCAACATATACAAATTGGTTGCTTTTCTATATGCTAACAACAGACTATTTGAAAGAGAAATTAAGAAAGCAATTCCATCTATAAGAGCAAAAAAATTAATAAAATACTTTGGGTAAGCTCATTCTTAAGAGGTTAAAGACCTATCTACTAAAAATCAGAGGATATTGATGAAAAAGAATACCCATATTACCAAAAGTGACCTACAGATTCTATGAAATCCCAATCAAAATCCTTATTGCATTTTTCATAGAAATAGAAAAAAAAAAAAAAACAATCCTAAACAAATTTTTGGAACCATAAGAGACCCCAAGAGCCAAAGCAATCTTGAGAAAAAAAAAAAAAAAAAACAACAACAACCCTGGAGGCATCACACCGTGTGATTTCAAGCCATATTACAAAACTATAGTCATCAAAGCAGTCCTGGAATAACAACAGCCATCAGACCAGTGGAACAAAATAGAGAGCCCGGGCATATATAGTCAACTAATTTTTGATGAGGCCTGCTGGAACACACAATGAAGAAAGGGCAGTTTCTTCAACAAATGGTGTTGGGAAAATTAGGTATCTCTAAAGAAAAGAATAAAAATGTCTCCTATGTTCTATCATTCACAAAAATTAACTTAAAATGAATCAGAGTTCAATGTAAAATCTGAAACCAGGGACATCCAGGTGGCTCAGTCAGTTAAGTGTCTGACTCTTAATTTTGGCTCAGGGAATGATCTCAAGGCTCAGAGATCAAGCCCTGTATTGGGTGCTGTACTGGTAACATGGAGGCTTCTTGGGATTCTCTCTCTCCACTCCTCCTTCCCTCTCTGTCTCAAAATAAATATACAAACTAAAAAACAAACTATTTTAAACCTGAAACCATAAGACTCCAAGAAGAAAACATGAGAAAAAGATCCTTGACATTAGTTTTGGTGGGAAGTTCTCGGGTAAGATACCAAAAGGACAGGCAACAAAAAGACAAAGTGTGAGTACATTAAACTAAAGAGCTTCTGTTCAGTAAAGAAAATAATAAATTGAAAAGGCAACCCACAGAATGGAAGAAATTCACAAACCATGTAAGTTTATATCTAAATATGTAAAGAACTCCTATAGTTCAATAGCAAAAGGGCAAATAACCCAATTTAAAAAGGGGCAAAGGATGGGGCGCCTGGGTGGCGCAGTCAGTTAAGCGGCCGACTTCAGCCAGGTCACGATCTCGCGTCTGTGAGTTCGAGCCCCGCGTCGGGCTCTGTGCTGACAGCTCGGAGCCTGGAGCCTGTTTCTAATTCTGTGTCTCCCTCTCTCTCTGCCCCTCCCCCGTTCATGCTCTGTGTCTCTCTGTCCCAAAAATAAATAAAAAGGGGCAAAGGACCTAAATAGACATTTTCCCAAAGAATACCTACTCATGGCCAGTAAGTGTGTGAAAAGAATGTGAAAAAAACTATGAAAGATGCTCAACATCACTAATCATCAGGGAAACATAAACCAAAACCGCAAGGAGATATTGCTTCACGTCTGTTAGTAAAACAACTATCAAATGTTGGCAAGGTTGTAGTACAAGGAAAACTTTAGATTTTAGCTAGAATGTAAAATGGTACAACTGTCACCACTTTTAATCAACAGAGTACTGGAATCCTAGCCACAGCTGTCACAAAAGAAAAAGAAATAAATGGATCCAAGTGGGTAAGGAAGAAGTTAAACTGTCACTATTTGCAGATGACCTGACAGTATACACAAAAAACCCTAAAAAGTTAACCAAAATATGCTTATCACAAAAGAATTTAGTGCATTTTCTGGATACAAATATGCAGAGATTTGTTTCTGTACACTAAGAACAAAGTAGCATAGAGAGGAATTAACAATTCCATCACAATTGTAACTAACTAAATAAATAAAATTCCTGGAAATAAACTTAATCAAAGAAGTGAAAGACCTCTACTCTGAAGACTATGAAACATTGATGAAAGAAATTGAAGATCACCCAAAATAATGGAAATATTTTCCATGCTCATGGATTGGGATGGTTAATACTGTTAAAATGCCCCTATTACCCAAAGTAATCTCCAGGTTTCATGCAATCTCTATCAAAACACCAACAGCATTTTTAATAGAACTTGAACAAATCCTACTAAAATTTGCATGGAAGCACAAAAGACCCCAAGTAGCCAAAGGAATCTTGAGAAAAATGAACAAAGCTGGAGGCATCAAAAACCCAGATTTCAAGATGCATTACAAAGCTACAATGAACCAGACACCATGGTACTGGTGCAGAGAGAGACACATACGTCAGCAGAACAGAACTGAGAGTGCAGAATCAACTGATGCTTCTATGGTCAATCTACAACAAAAGAGGCAGGAACCTACAAGGGGAAAAAACAGTCTCGTTAGTAAGTGATGCTGGGACTATGATAGCTACATGTGAAAGAATGAAACTAGATGAATTCTGCATAAAAATAAACTCAAAATGGATTAAAGATCTAAATATAAGACTAAAACCCTGAGTCTTCTAAAAGAAAACATAAGCAGTCATCCCTTGGACATCAGCATTAGCAACCTTTTTTGGTTAAGTCTCAAGCAAGAGCAACAGAAACAAAAATCAACTATTGGGACTACATCAAAATCAAAAGCTTCTGCACAGCAAAGGAAACCACTGACAAAACAAAAAGACCACCTACTGAATGGGAAAAGGTATTTACAAATAACATATCCAGTAAGGAGTTAATATACAAAATATAAAGACTTTAAACAATTCAACACCAAAAACTTAATTAAAAGAGGACCAGAATAAACATTTTTTCAAAAAAAAAAAAAAAAAAGACAGGTGACCAGACACATCAAAAGATGCTCAACATTACTAATTACAGGGAAATACAAATAAAAAAAAAATGAATTATCACCTTACGCTTGTCAGAATGGCCAACTCAAGAAACCAAGAAATAACAAGAGTTGGCAAGGATGTGGAGAAAAACAAACTCTCATGTATTGTTGGTGGAAATGTAAACTGCTATAGCCACTGTGGAAAACAGAATGGAAGTTCCTCAAAAGATAGAAAATAGCAACACTATCTAGTCCAATAATTCCACTATTTACCTAATGAAAACAAAAACACTAATTTGAAAAGATAAATGCACCTCCATATTTACTGCAGCACTGTTTCCAACAGCCAAGATAGGGAAGCAACCTAAGGGTCCACAGATACATAAATGGACAAAGTTGTGGTACACATACATAAAATAGAATATTACTCAGCCATAAAAAGAATGCGATCTTGCCATTTGCAACACCATGAATGATCCTAGAGAGTGATTCAACACCAAAAACTTATTGGTGTTGATACGCTAAGTGAAACACGCAGAGGAACAGAAATACCATATGGTTTCAGTTATATGTGAAATCTTTTTTTTTTTTTTTTTAATTTTTTTTTTTTCAACGTTTTTTTTTATTTTTTTTTTTTATTTTTGGGACAGAGAGAGACAGAGCATGAACGGGGGAGGGGCAGAGAGAGAGGGAGACACAGAATCGGAAACAGGCTCCAGGCTCCGAGCCATCAGCCCAGAGCCTGACGCGGGGCTCGAACTCACGGACCGCGAGATCGTGACCTGGCTGAAGTCGGACGCTTAACCGACTGCGCCACCCAGGCGCCCCAGTTATATGTGAAATCTTAAAGAAAAAAACCAACCCCCCCCCCCACACACACATAAACAAAAAGCAGAAACAGACCCATAAATTCAGAGAACAAACTGGTGATTGCCAGTTTGAGGGCAGGGGAGGAGAAGATGGAAAAAATGGGTAAAGTGGGGTGGCAGGGATAGGCTTCCAATTACAGAATAAACAAATGACAGAGATGAAAGACACCGTAAAGGGAATACAGTCGATTCTGTAATAACATTGTACGGTGACAGACGGCAGCTAAACTTGTAATGAGCATAGCATCGTGTACACAGTTGTCAAATCCGTATGTTGTACGCCTGAAACTAATATAACACCATGGGTCCACTATATTTCAATACAAGTAAAAAATAAGGAAAAACATAAAAAGTGACAGTCATTATGAAAAATATGGTAGCTCTTCAAAGAATTAAAAATGAACTACCACCTCACCCAGCCATCTCACTCCTGGGTATACATCTGAAGGAACTGAGAGCACTATTTGAAAGACATATCTGCATAACCATGTTCGTGGCAGCATTATTAATAACAGCCAAGATATGGAAACACCGTGTCAATTAGCAGATGAATGGATGAAAAAGATGTGTGGTTATAAACAGAATAGAAAATTATTGAGCCATGAGGAAGAAAAATAGACTCCCCTTTACTACAACACAATTGAAACTTGAGGCCATTATGGTAAGTGAAGGAAGTCAGAGAGATGAATACTGTAGGAGATCACGCATATGTAGAATGTATATAAAGCTAAATTCATAAAAACAAAGAACAGAATGGTAGTTACCAGTGTCTGGGGGTAAAAAAATCAGGGAGATATTAAGGGTACAAATTTGTAACTAAGACATTAATAAATCCCAGAGATCTAACGCACAGCATAGTGAACACAGTCTACCCAATGTATTATAAACATCCAAGTTGCTACAAGACTAGATCCTTAAATGTTCTTCCCAAAAGAAAATATAATTATGTGACAAAACTTTTGTCTTTGGTTTTCTGCAGTTTCTCCATGTTATGTTTAAGTAGAGAATTCTTTTATGATCATTCTTGGGTTGTTTGGGCTTTTTGAAATTGTAGAGAGGTGCCATCATTTGAGGAAATTGTCCAGTGTTGGGTCCTAATGTTGTCTGTCTGCATTATTCCCCTTCTCTCCTAGACCTGATAAAGCACAGGTTAAATGTTCTCACTTTACCCTTCAAGCTCCTCTTTCATATTTTTTTTTTCCTGTACCACATTCAGGATAATTCCCTCATGGCTATTTTTTTCAGCTCTGATTTTTCACCCATCAATTGACATTTTATTTTTGTTCACTCCATCAACAATTCTTTGGAAAAGACCTATTTGTGGTTTTTTTTCCCTAACATAATAGGTTCCTTTTTGTACTTCAATATTCTTTGTAGAAATTTCTACAAGGTTTATCTTTTAATTTATAGGTTGCAATCATAGTTACTTTATAATCAAGGTTTTTAAAATTACAATATTTAAAATCACTGTATCATTATGGCTCTGTTTCATTGTCTGTATTTCCTGATTGTCACTTACGGTGACTTAGTACCTTAATGTTCAGTTATTTTTAACTGCAGAACATTAATTGCCCTTAAGTTTTTTCTATGGAGATTTTTTTGAAGCCTAGAATGAATGTGCCTTCTTTTCAAGCGAGTTTCTTTTTACTTACTTCTGCTTGCTCGTACTGTTGGTCATCAATCCTCCTAACACAAGGTCACGACTGGAGGGCCCGTGGGTCAACCTATAGCAGCATAAACCCAGGATGCAAATCTGTACATAGATGGGCTGTGGCCACAGCTTTTCATGAAGACATTCTCCCTTCTCTCCTGCTGTGGGGCATCCAGGCATTATGTCCTGAAATCCTCTGGTGGGTCCTCTGGTTCACACTTATCCAGAGAGTTTTCCTTTTGGGGTCCAACAGAGATATAGCCTGAACTTCTGACTCCCTTGATTTGGGAGGTTTTTAAAAACGACCAGAATTGTCAAATGCCCAGAAAATGAAAGTAGCTTTGATTCCCAAGCTCTTAATTTTTCAAGTTTCATTTTCACTTATACCAGGTCTGGGGTAGTTCTGTTAGGTATGACAAGCTGTTTAAGGTTTTAAAGGATTTTTTAAAAATATGTTTTTACCTGAAGTTTTGAACCAAATCACTTAACTTCCCATTCTCAGAATCTGAAAATTAAGTTTGTGTATGTGCATTTTTTTAGAGCTGTCCCATGCAATACCGTTAGGAGAGAAGCTTTGAAATGCTGCATCCTATGATGGACAGAGGATATTATTTGGGGACCTATTTGTCAGGCTTGAAATCCATAGGGCCACCTTCACTTCCAAAGGCTGCATTTCATTTTTTTTTTCATTTCTTTTTTTAATATATGAAATTTATTGTCAAATTGGTTTCCATACAACACCCAGTGCTCATCCCAAAAGGTGCCCTCTTCAATACCCATCACCCACCCTCCCCTCCCTCCCACCCCTCATCAGCCCTCAGTTTGTTCTGTTTTTAAGAGTCTCTTATGCTTTGGCTCTCTCCCACTCTAACCTCTCTTTTTTTTTTTTCCTTCCCCTCCCCATGGGTTCCTGTTAAGTTTCTCAGGATCCACATAAGAGTGAAAACATATGGTATCTGTCTTTCTCTGTATGACTTATTTCACTTAGCATAACACTCTTCAGTTCCATCTACGTTGCTACAAAGGGCCATATATCATTCTTTCTCATTGCCACGTAGTACTCCATTGTGTATATAAACCACAATTTCTTTATCCATTCATCAGTTGATGGACACTTAGGCTCTTTCCATAATTTGGCTATTGTTGAGAGTGCTGCTATAAACATTGGGGTACAAGTGCCCCTATGCATCAGTACTCCTGTATCCCTTGGGTAAATTCCTAGCAGGGCTCCTGCTGGGTCATAGGGTAGGTCTATTTTTAATTTTTTGAGGAACCTCCACACTGTTTTCCAGAGAGGCTGCACCAGTTTGCATTCCCACCAATAATGCAAGAGGGTTCCCATTTCTCCACATCCTCTCCAGCATCTATAGTCTCCTGTTTTGTTCATTTTAGCCACTCTGACTGGCGTGAGGTGATATGAGTGTGGTTTTGATTTGTATTTCCCTGACGAGGAGCAACATTGAGCATCTTTTCATGTGCCTGTTGGCCATCCGTATGTCTTCTTTAGAGAAGTGTCTATTCATGTTTTCTGCCCATTTCTTCACTGGATTATTTGTTTTTTGGGTGTGGAGTTTGGTGAGCTCTTTATAGATTTTGGATACTAGCCCTTTGTCCGATATGTCATTTGCAAATATCTTTTCTCATTCCGTTGGTTGCCTTTTAGTTTTGTTGATTGTTTCCTTTGCTGTGCAGAAGTTTTTTTTATCTTCATGAGGTCTCAATAGTTCATTTTTGCTTTTAATTCCCTTGCCTTTGAGGATGTGTCAAGTAAGAGATTGCTGTGGCTGAGGTCAGAGAGGTCTTTTCCTATTTTCTCCTCCAGGGTTTTGATGGTTTCCTGTCTCACATTCAGGTCCTTTATCCATTTTGGGTTTATTTTTGTGAATGGTGTGAGAAAGTGGTCTAGTTTCAACCTTCTGCATGTTGCCGTCCAGTTCTCCCAACACCATTTGTTAAACAGACTGTCTTTTTTCCATTGGATATTCTTTCCTGCTTTGTCAAAGATGAGTTGGCCATACGTTTGTGGGTCTAGTTTTGGGGTTTCTATTCTATTCCATTGGTCCATGTATCTGTGTTTGTGCCAATACCATGCTGTCTTGATGATGACAGCTTTGTAGTAGAGGCTAAAGTCTGGGATTGTGATGCCTCCTGCTTTGGTCTTCTTCTTCAAAATTACTTTGGCTATTCGGGGCCTTTTGTGGTTCCATATTAATTTTAGGATTGCTTGTTCTCACTTCATGAAGAACGCTGGTGCAATTTTGATTGGGGTTGCATTGAACGTGTAGAGAGCTTTGGGTAGTATTGACATTTTGACAATATTTATTCTTCCAATCCATGAGCACGGAATGCTTTTCCATTTCTTTAGATCTTCTTCAATTTCCTTCACAAGCTTTCTATAGTTTTCAGCATACAGATCTTTTACATCTTGGTTAGGTTTACTCCTAGGTATTTTATGCTTCTTGGTGCAACTGTGAATGGGATCAGTTTGTCTTTCTGTTGCTTCATTATTAGTGTATAAGAATGCAACTGATTTCTGTACATTGATTTTGTATCCTGCAACTTTGCTGAATTCATGTATCAGTTCTAGCAGACTTTTGGTGGAGTCTATCGGATTTTCCATGTATAATATCATGTCATCTGCAAAAAGTGAAAGCTTAACTTCATCTTTGCCAATTTTCATGCCTTTGATTTCCTTTTGTTGTCTGATTGCTGATGCTAGAACTTCCAACACTATGTTAAACAACAGCGGTGAGAGTGGGCATCCCTGTCGTGTTCCTGATCTCAGGGAAAAAGCTCTCAGTTTTTCCCCGTTGAGGATGATGTTAGCTGTGGGCTTTTCATAAATGGCTTTTATGATGTTTAAGTATGTTCCTTCCATCCCAACTTTCTCGAGGGTTTTTATTAAGAAAGCATGCTGAATTTTGTCAAATGCTTTTTCTGCATCGATTGACAGGATCATATGGTTCTTATCTTTTATTAATGTGATGTATCATGTTGATTGATTTGCGAATGTTGAACCAGCCCTGCATCCCAGGAACGAATCCCACTTGATCATGGTGAATAATTCTTTTTATATGCTGTTAAATTCGATTTGCTAGTATCTTTTGAGAATTTTGGCATCCATATTTATCACGGATATTGGCCTGTAGTTCTCTTTTTTTACTGGGTCTCTGTCTGGTTTAGGAATCAAAGTAATACTGGTTTCATAGAAGGAGTCTGGAAGTTTTCCATCCCTTTCTATTTTTTGGAATAGCTTGAGGATAGGTATTATCTCTGCTTTAAACGTCTGGTAGAACTCCCCTGGGAAGCCATCTGGTCCTGGACTCTTATTTGTTGGGAGATTTTTGATAACTGGTTCAATTTCTTCACTGGTTATGGGTCTGTTCAAGCTATTTCCTCCTGATTAAGTTTTGGAAGTGTGTGGGTGTTGAGGAATTTGTCCATTTCTCCCAGGTTGTCCAGTTTGTTGGCATATAGTTTTTCATAGTATTCCCTGATAATTGCTTGTATTTCTGAGGAATTGGTTGTAATAATTCCATTTTCCATTCATGATTTTATCTATTTCTATCATCTCCCTTTTCTTTTTGAGAAGCCTGGCTAGAGGTTGCATTTCAATCAGAATGTGACTTGTTGAGGAATCCTGCTTTTGTCTCTTTCCTTTGATAGAGCTCATTAACACCATGCAGGGAAAATCATTTGTTGAGTTACAAATGGCTTGAAGGAATGAGTTCCTTGCACTTAGCCCAAGGCTTTGAGTTTCTGCTACAGGTAACTTGTATCTCCATGAAACTTCTAAGTGTATGCAGCACCTTAACCATGGTCTTCTAACTTGACCCTCACCACCTCCTCATGGGCTAAGCAGGACAAGACGAGGTACTCCTTTTCCACGGAGGGGAGTACCACGAGGTACTCCTTTTCCACTGAGAGCTGAGAGTCAGGATTTCATTCTCCTGATTCAGTGCCCTTTACCCTCAATGCTCATTGTACTCAAAACTCTGGAAGAGTCTCAAGATGCCATGTAGAAAGCTGGACTGCCTAATACTTGTTTCAGGGCTGCTAAAGGATGTGTGGGAATGAACAGGTGCTCACAATAGCAGTCCAATTCCACACAAGCTACACTGCCATCCATCCTCAAGATAAACACCATGACTTTTAATGCTATTGCCCTCAGCACGGAGTGGAATAAAGATTACGGCTTCAAGAGTTGGGCTGGCTTCCTTCCCTCCCCTTTTCACTTTTTCTGCCCCTCCCTTCACCTTTTATTTTTTTCCCCGTCCTGTCTTTATTTTTTCTTCCCTGTTGGCATTTGGATGAAGCTTTCCATTTGCACGTGAAGTTGAGGAGGAAAATGTAGAATGGAGGAAGAGGAGTGGTTCATTTCACTGGATTTGGGCATCCAGGCTCAAAGTCTGGTGTGTGAGCAAAAACTAAAACTCGGCTAAAGCCTATATGAACTTAGTATAGCCCAAATCTCCCCTAAGCTTATAAATATAGGACATCTTAACAGTTAAATCTGAATGCTCATAACTCTAATACTCTGGCCACTATTTCCATCCCCATGAGAACCTCCTGCCCATAAATTGGAAAAGCACCCAGGCTTACCCAACACTTATCACTTGACCTTGTCCTCCACTCCATCCTGATCTCAATCATGCTGCCCTTCTGTGGCTGCCTCCCCTCCCTCCCTCCGGTTGCCTTGTGTTCAATTCTCAAGTCATGAAAAATTCACTCAAAAATGACTTGAGGACAGTAAGAAATGGCTTCCTCCTTCCATTTTACCCTCTAAAGGGGTTCTCCAGCAAAACTGCTGGGGTCCAGGCTTGTCATACAGTTTAATAATTGAGTCATTTGAGTTTATATACAAAAATCTCTTTGTCCCCAGGGGACACAAATCCACAGAGAGGACTTTACCATCAACTATCAAGCTTCACTCTGTCCAGCTCACCTCATGCTCAAACTGGAAGACCCCTTCCTCCTAGTTGACTCTCTCAGGGACCTAACCATTTTCTCAGAGGCTTCTGAGTCCCTCCATACCTAACCCTGTCCAGACCATTGGGTATGCCAGGTGGTTTATGCTATAGCTCACTGTTAGATGTAGTATCGTTTCCAGGAGGTTCCTCCATGACCATGATAATCCAGGAAACAAGGAGAAAAGTGGGCAGTAAGGATGAGGGGACATCTTTATGGCTGTTGGAACTCAAGCTTCAGTTAAGACTAACCGGCAGCTCTGGTATATGTTGGTTACATAATAGAAACCACTCTCCCCTTCTTTGAAAATGAAATCTAAGTTCTTAATTTTTAAAATATTTTATTTGGGAGCATGTGAGCAGGGGGTAGGGCAGTGACAGAGGGACAGAGGATCTAAATTGGGCTCTGTACTGACAGGACCAAGCTTGATGTGGGGCCTGAAGTCACGAACCAGGCAATCATGACCTGGGCTGAAGTCGGACACTCAAGGGACTGAGTCACCCAGGCACCCCTGAAATCTAAATTCTATCCACGGTGACAATATAGTCCACCTAAAAGTTGTACACCCCCCTCGTGTACATAGGTGGGCCCCTAGACAAAGCTCCAGCCAATGAGATGTAAGTGGGGGGTGGGTGGGGCTTCAGGAAACTTTTCTTCCACTGGGAGCAGCCAGTTCACCGGGTTCATTTCTGCCCTTCTCCCTTCCTCCTCTTTGCTTCCCGGAATTGGATAGGACGACAGATTCTAAAAACACTTTTTGTTCCATGAAATGAACTTAAAAATTAAGTGTAAGCACAAAGGATGGTGGCATGAAAGTTAAGAAGGAATGCTATAGGGGCACCTGAGTAGCTCAGTTGATTAAGCATCCAACCCTTGATTTTTGGCTCAGGTCATGATCTCACTGCTGGTGAGCTCAAGTCTCACCCTGAGCTCTGGGCTGACAGTGTGGAGCCTGGTTGGGATGCTGTTTCCTTCTCTCTCTTTGCCCCTCCCACCCATGCACTCACTCTCTCTCAAAACAGAACAAAACAAAAACCAAAGGGAAGAAAGAGACAAGATGAAGAAAAAAGAAAAAAAATGAGAAGAAAAAGGAACAAGAAAGTAAAGGAGGAACCCTAGGGGCCCCTGGGTGACTCAGTCGGTTAAGCATCAAACTCTTGATCTTAGCTCAGGTCTTGATCTCAGGGTTGTCAATTCAAGCCCCACATTGGGCTCCTCTGTGCTGTCTGTGAAGCCTACTTAAAACAAAACAAAACAAAACAAAAAAAAAAAAGAAAAGAGAAGGAACCTTATCCCCAGTGATGAGAAATTTTTCTAATAACCCTTGATTGGCTGCTTCCAGGCTTCTATTACCAGAAAGGAATTTTTAAACAAACAAAACAAAACAAAAAAAAACAAACGAAAAAAACCCTACATGTATTGGGTCGGATTTTCAATTTTCTGTTAATACACAGTTCTTCCTAGCTGTAGCTGATGAAGCCATCTGGTTGTTAGGTGGGGGTCAACTTTTCCTGGGGTCCTAGGCCTTCTCCCCACCCCCCCTGCTCATCTCAGTGTCAAGCTCTTTGTGCCTGCTTAATTTCAAGTAAGAAACGGATAGAGTACCTGTCTCAAAGTAATTAAGAGGATCAAGTAAGATAATACCATGAAGCTCTCAGAAGTGTCCTTGGAACAGTCTTCATTAAATATGATCACATTACCTCAGAAAGAATAACCGGTCCCTACGTTGACTAGGTCTGAGATTATTCTGCGTGCGATTTCATTTAAATGCTCATTTCACTCATCTTGTGTGCTAGACAAGGCAGACGCAGCTACCAACTTTACCTCCCCCTCATCCATAGAGAGGCTAGGGGTTTTATTTGTATATACCTTTTCTCCCTGCTTTCTGACACCAAAGAATGGTCTCATTTTAATAAGATTTATATACCCCGTACTTGGACTCCAAGCTCAAGGTCAGATGACAATTCTGACAAGCCCACCTTTTCTTCCCAGAGGATTTTGAATCGTTCTGCAAACTTTCTATCAGTCACTTGCACTAGGCATGAAAATATAGCCATCTCTGCGACACGGGACAGGAGGGGGAGGCCGTTACAAAGCTCTGTAGACCGAGGTCACCATTCGGCAAGGCAACCAGAGGCCCGCTTCAATCCAAGGGCAGAAAACATCAAGCGGAAATCAGTCCAGATGCCCCTCACGCTCCCCTCAGACATAAAAATAGGAATAGTTGAAATTGAAAATGACGTGGGAAGAATGAGGCACCATTTGTGGGAGATACAAAAAAAACCACGAAGCCCATGAATGCTATTTGTTCCCGCTCCATTATTCACCATCTGCTGTTGACCCTTTGTCATTTTCATCCTTTTGTGTTGGGCCACCTCAGAGATTTCCCGTTTTCTGACACAGATGATGAGTTCCAAACCCAGGATGAATAGGCCATTTGCTGACCATTTGTTTCTGTAGCGAGGGTGAATGCGTGGGGCTTGTTTGCAACAGGATGACCGCACACTGCTTTCCTTCGGCCTCAGTAATGGGGAGCCTGCGAGATAATGGCCAGCCTTTGGGGGCAGGCCCATGAAACCCACGAGCCAGGTGCATGGGATGGAGGAGGCAGGTTTCAGTTCATCCAAGGTGTTGATTACGATTTTCCTGAGCTTGCTTCTTTAAGCAAAGCAGAAACAGAATGAGAAGGAATCAATGAGAAGAAACCCATCAATGGAGAAGAAGGGCCACATTTAACATCCTACCTGAGCATCCTAGAGGTGATGGCCCCATGACCTGGCTAAGTGGGGGAGGTCGGGAGGAGTTCCAAGGAGCAAACTCCTCATGCCCAGGCAGCCAGAAGGCAGAAATCGCTCAGTCCTGAACCAAATGCTCATTTTCACAGTCTGAATGGCCTGGCAGGTTAGCAGGGGGAGGTGGGGGGTTGGGTGGCAAGAAATCCATCTACCTCTCAGCCTGCAAAAAACCCCCGGAAACTACTTTGTTTCCTCAGGGAGGTTGGTGCCTTAAAGAAAAGGTGCCCAGGTCCGTTTGACATGCAGGGGTCAGTGCAAGTCGTGATTTAATAGATGGCAAGTGAGGGAAAAATTCAAAACGGCAATTAGGTTTTCCTGCCAGATTCCACTCGCTCTTCTGAGTCTTACCCTTGCTGTCTTCCTGATGCTTTTGATAATTATTTAATTGGTCTCCGAACTAAGTAGATGCTGTTTGAACTGTCTTTTGGGGTTATAGAAAGAGTTACTGATTATACAGCTCTCAGATGAAAAAATACACCGAACTTTTTTCCTTCTCTCTGATCATAGAGAAGCAGTACTTTGGGTTTATTGATGGACACAAAGTAGAGAAATCAGACAATTTCCTGTAAAATTTAATATGCCAATTTGTGTGTTTGTGTGTGTGTGTGTTTATGTGTGTGTGTGTGTGTAAACAGTCGGGTATCTAATGACAAAGGAGCAGCTTTGTAAATAACACCTGTGTTCAGGAAAGGTTAGGGTACGAGAAAGGGGGAAACAATACCACTTTATGATGTTTCAAGTACTAAGTAAGGAACAATATGTCAGTCTCCTAGATCTAAAAATTAAACATACCATATAAGCACCTGTTCTTTATCCCGGATTTGGTGGTTCAGTAGTAATATTGAGGTGATTTCTAGGAGAACTCTGGATCTGAACCCTTGATGGCTCCAAAGAATAGAATACCTTCCCTTTCTAAAATCTCATCTCTGTGTTGCTATTAAATGAGAAATGTTGCTAATAGCATACAAAGGATAGAACGGTGCTGTTTTAGTTTTTTGCTACTTGCCAATTCAGTAATGGTCACACAGATAGCTGTATATAATCCCAAAGCGGCAATCTATAAATGCCATGGAAAATAGGATTTCAAATCAGCTCCTCTGGAGCCCAACAGAGCTCAGCAAACCAACCACTGCCAGATCATATCCCCTGTTTGATGCCAGAGTGGTCTTTAGGGAGGCTTCTATGTTGCAGGATCCTTACTCAGCTGTGCTTCTATCAGCATACTATCCTAGGTCTTTCTGGCAAACCCATCCTAGCAAGGTAACGGAGGTAATCTCATAAAACGTTTTGAAACAAAAGCACAAATGGCAGTTGTGGATTATGCCTCAGGATAGAGAAATGCTCCCTACTGTCCCCCCCCCCCTGAAGCTTCCACTAACTACCCCACACAGATCTAGTTTTTCCTTCCCCTATTGTCTTGGTCCCCTGTGTACCCTTCTCTGTGGCAGGAGTCTCACTGAATTGTCAATGGGTCCTCCACAGACTGGAAGAATTTAATGAACCAGGTCTGGTCTTGGTGTTTTCCAGTAATACAGCTCCAGGCATAGCAGGTGTTCAGTGAACATTTGAAGAAATGACATTATACCAAACATTTCTATCATCCAAAAGTATTGCCTCTACTCCACCTAACTTTTAGGCAGTTCCCCTACATGTTCATTTGATGGGATGAGTACCTCCAGGGCTTGAGCTGGACCCAGGAAACTGTGTAGCCACCTTCTTTCCTCTTTGACAACCAAAGTTCACTTGTTTTAACAAGATCCACTGTTTTGACCAAATCTTCCTCTTCAGGGTCATTATTGCTGTTTGATTCCTTACAAGTGCCAGGACCAGTGACCTACACAAGAGCCTGTGTCCTTTGCTTTGGCCAGTTGGAAGGTAATTCAAGTGATCAGAGTATGTAAAGGAAAAGCTATCAAGCATCCCTAAAATTAGCCCTTCATTTACAACAACATGCTAGTTAGGATCAGGTCACACTAATGACCTACAGATACCATCTGGACTGAGAAATTCTTTCTGATCAGCATTATCTTTCTCACAAATTTTATTAGAGTGTTACAGGTCTAGAGACTATTGCGACCCACGAGGCTCTGACAAGCAGTTGGATTTGCCACCCTGATTTGATGCAGCCATCTTTAAGACTTTTATTTTATTAGGATATTCAACAGAAAGGTACTCAAGCCCAAGGTCACTTGTCTGTTTAACACTGTTGTAGAAAGCATTCTAAAATGGCTTCCAATGGTCCCTACCTCTTGTTGTCCACTCCTCATACAATTTACATCCTATGTATGGCAACTGGATCTAATAACTTCCTTCCAAGACCCGAACAACAGGCAAAGGATAAGAGCTTACCTCCCAGAATAGGTTCTATGAGATGGATTTCTGTCTTCCTTACTCTCTCTCTCTTGCTGGCCTTCTCTTGTCCCATTGACTTCTTGGCTCATTCACTTTGATGAGCCAAGTTCCCAAGTTCAAGAGTTAAACGCAGCAAGCAGGAAACTGAGGTCCATGCTCCAACAGCTTTGAGAAACTGAATCCTGCCAAAACCACTGAATGGGCATACCATTAGGTGCTGCTGCCCTGAATCAAGACTTGAGACAATGTGGTCCAACCCAAACCTTGATTGGAACCTTCTAAAAGATCCTGGGCTAACCCCTTGATTGCAGCTGTAGAGAAACCCAGAAGTTGAAGACCCAACTAAGCCACACCTCAATTCCTGACCCATAGAAACTGTCACTATTTTAAACCACTAAGTTTGTAGTCATTCATTATGCTGTTCAAGACATTCTGGTATTGGGGTGCCTGGGTGGCTCAGCTGGTAAGCGTCCAGCTTTTGGTTTCAGCTCAGGTCATTATCTCTCGTTCTGTCAGTTCAAGCCCCTTATTGGGCTCTGTGCTGACAGCTTAGAGCCTGGAGCCTGCTTCAAATTCTGTGTCCCCCTTTTTCTCTGCCCCTCCCCTGCTTGTGCTCTGTCTCAGTCTCCCTCAAAAAATAAATATTAACAAAATATTCTGGTACCAAATCCAGTGTTTGAGGGGTGGGTATTTCCCACACCAACAAGCCATTGTCTGAGGGAGGCTTCCCCACACAGCACCAAGTAATTATCCAGAACACCAGTTGAGTGTCTTCTAATTCAACTCAATTCTGACACGGTCTATCCAGACACAGCAACAGATTCCACAGGTTAAGGGCTCAGTCCTGCAAGAGAGCCCTCCACTCCCCCACTTCCAGTCACAAGCCCAAGTTATTATCTGTGTTTCCTGCCCATCTGTCATTTGGAGGCTCCAATTACCCACTCCAACCGATCCCAAGTCCACCATGTTACCTGTACTTCCAACCAGACTGGCTACACGTCACACGTTCCCACGACCACCTCCTCAGCTTTAATTAGTTTGCTAGAATGGCTCACACAACTCAAACAGTTTTGCTTACTAGAGCACCAGTTTATTAGAAAAAGAGGTCAACTCAAGAACCACCAGATGGAAGAGATACATAGAGCAAGGTCAAGAGTTCAGAGCTTCCCTGCCCTCTGTTTGCCCTTCTCCCAGAATCTCCCATGTATTCATCAACATGGAAGTCTAGACTCTGTTCTTTTGGATTTTTGATCAAGGCTTGAGTACATCAGCACAACTATTTAAATTATCAGGCATTGGCCATTGATTCAACCCCCACTCCTCCCCGGGGTTGGAGATATGACTACAAGTTCCTCCCATTCTATGATTGGGACTCTGGAAAGCCAGTCTCCATCCTCAGGTGGACACCAAAAGTCAATTCCTTTAACCTAACAAGAACACTTATTCTTTTTCTTGCTTAGGAAATTCCAAGGGTTTTTAGAGCTTTGTGCCAGAAACAGATGAGGACCAAATATATATTTCTTATTATACATTGCAGTACCACAGCAGCCACAGAGAACTGATACAATGGTGGAATAAGAAATAGAATCCTGACCTCTTTCCTTCCATTTACCACTCCATATGGTGCAGGCCCTGGCAGCCTTGATCACCTTTAATCAGCCAGCAGACATTCATGCTCCCAAGCTCAGAATAAAAAGAGTTGTCCTCCTCCTTTGGCTAGACGAGAAACATCACAAGCATTAAAATAGCTGCAATTGATCAAAAATTAAACGGAACAAGATAGAATATAAAAAGGAACACAAGTCACTAGAGTGTTATGCTTGCAATTATTTCTGTATTTAGGGAGGTTTGGTTCTTTAAAGTTTCCTTCAGAGGAAGTTTGTCCACATTGGAAACAAAAATAAAAAATCTGTCTCCCATGACCTCACTGTCCCAGGCAGAATAGGGGCCCCTCCCAACCCAGGAGGGAGTGATGAGTGGGTAAGGTGCACGAGGAGTCACCCCGCTGATCATTGGCCGTTGCCAGATCCCAGGTCTGTCTGACACTAAGTAGAAGAGTGGAGCCCAGTCCCCACATCAGGAGCACCCTCTGCTCTCCTGCCTCGATCATCCATCATAACTTCCTTTCATGGCCTTGGCTTGGGGCCAGCCCTTCTGTCCCACCATCTTTGGAGACCGTGAACAATTCCCTGCCTTCATTTATATTGCTTTTGTGAAGTATAACTTCATCATGTTCCTCCAGAGTCTTCCTTTTCTAGGTTATATAAATTTAGCTCTTCACCCTCCTTCACGGTGTGCCCTCCAATCCTCTTGCTAGTTGATTAATTTTTCTTCATTTCTTGCACATTTGCACAGGTATACTATACACCATTATGCAGGGTAAAGGGCTGTGCAAAATAAGACAAAAGATGTTTTGAGAAAGTGGAAATTCACCGTGAGAAGTGGCAAAAAAGCAAGTTTCTTTAGTCTCATTGTAAATTAACAGAAACTCATTTGTGGAAAGGCCAGGAAAAGAAGGTCATTTGGAAAAGGTTATGGTTTTTGAAAATGATGTTCAGGTTCTTCCTCAAGATAGGGAGTTCCAATTGAGATCAGCCTTTAAGATGGTTTCAGCATGTGCCACAAGGCTGCGGCCAGATTTATCTTCCTGTCTCGCTCCTCACTCTCCCCCCAGGCTCTGATCTCTCCCTGAGTCTCTCTCTCCTTGCACCCACCTGGATCTCCACCTACCCAAACAAGATCCAAGCCAGGAAGAGAAACAGAGGAGCCACCTTCACTAGAGGTGAAGTCAAGGACACCTCTAATACCTGCTCCTGGATAATCCTTTGCCCATTCGCAAAGTTGTTCAAGTTGTTCAGAGGACGTATGCCCTCTCTATCCTACCCGTGAGCTTCCCAGGCCCCACATAACTGCATCCGAGTGGCACATTGTTGCACTATGGAAAATCCCTGAGGCACAATCCATCAGTCTATGCTTTGGTTTGTTTTTCTAGAAACCTTATTTTTCTGTTAGGACTTAAAAATCTTTGTTTTGCTGGTCTTCCTCTCTCCTTGTTCCTTAATCCATTTTAGGGAGTTGCAATTGAAAATGCTCCTGCCATCAGGCTTTCAGTGTAGTCACTTCTCACATTAGGGGCCAAGGAGAATGACCATCTTCTTTCTAGACTTTCCCTCTTAAGGTAAGAGGGCAATCTGTGCTTCATTCTCCTAAGGTGTGATTGGACTCAGAAAATCTAGGGCATGGTAATGTGGGGTGTTTTTTTTTTCTAAACAAAGTTTCATGGTTACACATTTGCTTCAGAATCCAACAATGTGAAGTTTTTGTTTTGTGCTGTCAAAGTGTTGTTACCCCCAAACAGTCACCTGATCAAGCTACCCTGTGGGAGGTGAAACCATGGAAACTTCCACCATTATATCATTATGTGTCTTGTACTCTTACGCTATTACTGGTGTTTGGGGGCTTCTCTATTTAAAAGAGGTCATGTTTATCAGTGCAGGAACCAAAATCTATTCTAGGAAATGCCCAATTGCAATATTCTAGACCCATAATGGCTTCGCATGATGAATAGGTTCTCTGGGTTTACTTCATTCTGAGCAGGTCCTAATGTTAGGCAGCTGGTCTCAGCTGGACTATCAGGTCACCAGAAGGGATGGAAACAGACGGTGGTTCAAGAGATCAGGGTTGACATGCATTATGCATGGCCCAAGTTCAAGCAGAGGCAAAGGAGGGGCACATAAAAGTTGTTATGTGCTGAATTGTATCCCCCTAGAATTCCTATGTTTAAGTCCTAATTCACAATAATTTTGAATGTGACTGTATTTGGCCTTTTTCAAGAGGCAATTAAGTTAAACTGAAGTCATTAGAGTGAGCTCAAATCCAATATGGACTGGTATCTTTGTAAGAGATTAGCACAAAGAAAAACAGTAGGCATGTACAAGCACACAGAGAAAACTGTGTCAAGAGCCATGGAGAAGGTAGCCATCTTTAAGCCAAGCAGAGAGGTCTCAGGAGAGATCAAACCTGTCAACACCCTGATCTTGGACTCTTAACTCCCAGAACTGTGAGAAGTTTCTGTTGGCTAAGCCACTCAGTCTGTGGTGTCTTAGTATGGCAACCCTAGCAGACTGATAGAATGTTAAGGCAAGGCAACAAAGTGAACCAGCCAAGGAGGTGGTTCTTGGTGGAAACAGAACAGGAATCTCATCATTGGAGGATACCCGATGCAGCTCAGAAGACACACCTGCTATCAGGCCCATGGTCAATTTCCTCTGACCATTTCCTCCAACTCCTCAGCTTACGGAGCTGGCTCTTCTAAGACCCAGAGGCCAGGACCAGCAAAAATGACCAAGCCTAACGTATGCTTTGCCTGTTTCATGTAGGACAAAATGGATCCAGTCTTTTCCTTATGAGCAGGAGGAGGGAACTTGTCTGATCAAGAATCAAGTGCTTAGGGAAGCACAGAGGGCAGATGAACAAACCAGGGTTTCCTCCACATTAGGAGAGGACCCCACCCATCACAATGTGGATGCATTGGTGCCACAGGTTCCACAGATGGCATCTGTGGTAGGCAGAGAAACACTCCTCCAAAAAATATGCACGAACCAATCCCTCTAACTCAGAAAGCTCACATGGGGACTTCACAGGTGTAATTAAGGAGATGAACCTGGAAACAGTCAGATTCTCCTGGATTATTTGGGTAGACCCAAATGAATCATGAAGGTCCTTATCAGACAAACAGGAGGGACACACAAGGAAAAGGAAACGTGGTTATTCTATCACAGATTGGAGCAATGCACCCTGAAGGTGGAGGCACGGCTCACAAGCAGGGGAATTCTGGGAGCTTCTAGAAGCTGGGAAAGCCAAGAAAGAGCTTCTCCAGGGTCTCCAGAAGAAATGAGCCCTGTCTATACCTTACTTTAGCCAGGTCAGGCTGATTTTGGAATTCTGACTTCCATAACTAGTAAATATGTGTTCTTTTAAGCAACCAAGTTTGTGGTAATTTTGTCACAACAGCCATATGTGACTAGTACACTGTCTTTAGCACCCCTCTCTACATCCCTCCCCCCACCCTTTTCCCTTGTCTATTTCCCTTTCCTTCCTGACCCTCCCCAATGCCTCATAACCCTGCTTCAGCAGGGCTGCCCTGGGCCGGGGGGGTGGGGGGGGTGGGGGGAGTGCCCCGTGGTGCTGGGAGCCTTTGAGTTCTTATGCTGGTCACAACTCTGTAGGCTACTCCTGGCCCAAGGGTCCAAGTTTCAAGCAACAGCTACACTTTCCCACTCCACCTGTCCTGCCAGCCTGGACAACTTCAAAGCACACAGTGGGGGTGGGGGGGGGGAGGAAAGGGCTTGAGCCTGAACTTCTATTACTCTTAAATATGTATCAGGAAAATCCCAACTCTTTGCAATGGGCTTTACATGCTATGGGCTCCAATCTCATGCCTGTGTCAAGTACAATCATTCTCATTTCCCAGATGAAAAGGGCACATCAGAGAGACACACAACAAAGACCATGTCCAAGGTCACAGAAATTAAGGCTCATCTAACTCCCAAGAGTCACAAAGACAAATGCTTGTGAGGGCAGCGTTCTCTTCAGAGAGTTCTCTTAGATTTACACTTCATCTACTCGAAGAAGCTGGGCAGGAATCTCAGCATGGCCACGGTAATTTTACAGGATTTGCTTTATGTGGCTCTGATGTGCACAGCAGTTTGGTCTAATGAGATCTGGAGTCAGAGAGCCCTCACTGAATACCAGCTCTAGCTCCGTGATCTTGAGGAGTATAGCAGCATAGCTATTAACATTATACGCAACTTTCAACTCAGCACACCCATCCCTCGGAATATAGTCCTTAGAAATTAAATTAAAGGACCAATCACATAAAACTACACTTACCAGGATGATTATTACTACATATTTGTTTATAGTGAAATGAAAAAGGGAGAAAAGTGGATGCCTATCACAGGGGATTGGCTGAATAAATGGAAAATATCCACACCATGTAGTATCATGGAGCAATTCAAACAATGAGCTACGTCTACAGGAGGTAACTTAGGAAGAACTCTACAAGGTATGGTGTAGGGAGAATAAACCACTGCCAAAAAAAAAAAAAAAAAAAAAGAGTTTGCCATATATACTTAAGTCAGCTACAAAACCCCAATGCTGAAGAATAAGGGAATGAAGATATTTAAGGATACCAGGCAAATTTCAATATACATTCTTAATTTTATAAATTACAACTGCAGTAAAATAGCATTAGATAAATAACTCTCTAACAAGATAAAAATCTTCCTATCATAATCCCAAAGCTAGCATTATGCTTAATGGGAAGCACTAGAAACATTACCATTAAAGTCAGAAATGGTAGTTGATGCTGTGCTGGAAGGAATGGCCAACACAACTAGGTAACAGAAAATTATTATCCTAATTCTAGAAATTGGAAAGGAGCAGGAAAAATTATCTGCAGATGGTATACTTGGCAAATGAAAACTACAACTGAAAAGCTACCATAACCAGTAAGAAATTCATAAACACTTGAGAAGTATAAAATAAATACATTATCTTTCACATACACTATATATATTATATATATGCACATATATACAACCACATAGATAAGGCTTTATGAGTATCGCAACCAAATCAGGAATTAAAATAATACTGTACAGGGGCCACAAGAAGAGAAACTTCGCAATACACCTCAAGATTAAAATTTTTGACAGAGAGAATGAGTGAGCAGGGGAGGGGCCGAGAGAGAGAGGAAGAGTGAATCCCAAGCAGGCTCCACACTGTCAATGCAGAGCCCATCATGGGGCTCAAACCCATGAACCAGCAGATCATGACCTGGGCCAAAACTGAGAGTCAACTCAACCACCCCACACCCCTAAAAAAAAAAAAAAAAAAAAAAAAAAAAAAAAAAAAAGGCTTTTTAAAATGGGTGGCTCAGTCAGTTAACCGTCCAACTTCAGCTCGGGTCACGATCTCATCGTTTTTGAGTTTGAGACCTGCATGGGGCTCTGAGCTCATAGCTCAGAGTCTGGAGCCTGCTTCAGATTCTGTGTCTCCCTTTCTCTGTCTGCTGCTCCCCTACTCATGCTCTGCCTCCCTTTCTCTCAAAAATAAAAAATAAACCTTAAAAAAAATAAAAAATAAAAATGACAACGTGCACCATGACCTAGAGGCAACTTTTCCAAAACCTAAATTTGTAGGTTTAATATACCCCAATACTTACACGTTTAGTTTAAGAAAAGCTCCACAACTAGAGAATCTGATTCCAAAACTTATATGGAAAGAGGAGTTGGAATAACCAGGAAAACTCTGAAAACCAACAATACGGGGGGAAGTGGGAGGGGTGTAGAATTAGTCACAATAGATGTTCCAACATGTTTTAAAACCTTTAGTTATTACAAGAGAATAGTGATCTACCAAGAGACTGAATAGAACAGAATACAAAGTCAAAAAAAAGGCATATACAGACCCATCTGTAGCAACTTGAGTGTATGATGAAGGAATCTCATATCAGTTGTAAAATGATTCAATAAAACATACTACAATTGGAAAACTACCTAGAAATACATAAAACTAGATGCATGCTTCAATCCCCCCACTGTGGGATTGTTTCCAAATGGACCCAAGGCTTCTATGCCAATACTGGAGTCAAAATCCAGACCCAAACATGGGAGATTTACTTTTTAACATTGGAGCAGTCATGATCTAATGAGAACTCCCCCTTAGAAGAGACACAAAACTGGTCAACTTGCCTCTTTAAAAAAAAAATAATTTCTCCATGGGAAAAACCTACTTAAGGTCAAAAGACAAGAGAGAAACCAGGAAAAGGTACTTGTAACTCCCATCACTAAAAGCTAACTCCCTAATACATAAAAGGGAACCCAACAGAAAAAAAATGGACTAAGGGTATGCACAGATATTGCCCTAAAAAGAAAACTGAATTATCTTTCAAACATGAAAAGATATTCAACTTCATCTTAGGATAAAGAATTTCAAAATACCTGGGACACCTGGGTGGTTTAGTCGGTTGAACATCCGACTTCAGCTGCGGTCACGATCTCACCATTCCCGAGTTCAAGCCCCACATTGGGCCTGGTGCCGTCAGGTTCAGATCCCCTGTCCCCCTTGCTTTCTGCCCCTCCCCTGCTTGCACATGCTCAAAAATAAAGTAAAAAAGAAATAATTCAAACTACCTGGACTTGCCAATTTTCATCTATCAGATTGGCCAAAAAAAAAAAAAAAAAAAAAGCTGAAAATTTGCTAAGAACTGTTGGCAAAGCTACAGGAAAAGACACGTTCAGTGCTGCTTGCAAGAGGGCAAGCTGGCCAAGTCCGTGGAGGACAGTCGGGCAGAATCTACCAAAACTACACATGCCTGTCTTTACCTCTGATCCAGCAATCCACCCCAGACACAGTAACACTTGGAGGTAACACACTGGGACAGGGGAGGGTCTGTGTATTTCAACACGGTCTGCAAAAGCAAAAAAAAAAAAAAAAGGAAAACAAAATGCCAAATCAAGAACTGGTTAATTATGGAATTCGCTTTTAGAAAGAAAATGGAAACAATGCAGCCCTTTAAAACGAAGTCTCATGCTAGGGTTTGTGAAGGTCTACAAAATATAGTCAAGTTGGGGTCAGGCTGAGGCAAGGCATAAGATAGTGTGCACAAGCAGCCTTGAGTATAAAAATAGAAACATCCATATATGCATAAAAATGCTTCAGAAGAAGGCCTAGATTAATAACAGAGCTGCTCTAAAAAAAAAAAAAAAATTTTTTTTCTAGGTGAATCTACTACCTATTCAAAGAGATTTCAGAATTTTTCCATGTTGATTTTTTTTTTGTCAAAAGCACACATTTTTTATAAAATAAAAAGGCATTTTTATTTTGAGAAAAGAAAAACAAACAACTTTGACACGGGAGAAGTGCCTCTCAGTTTTGTTCCACCTCCAAGTAGCTGGGTGACTTTGGCCAAGATAGGGAACCCTTGACATGTGACCTCTGAAATGCACCTAACACCTCCCCCTGGGTTGTTTTGACAATTTGCCAAGGCGAGGAACTTCAAGGGTTGGCCCCAGAGTAAACCCTCAATAAATAACACTTTTTATTCCCTCGCAGGGTTGCTCTGGAAAGAAGGACAGAAAATAAATGGCTAAAGCCACTGGGGCAGAACAGGTGCTCCATGAATATTCATGCCTTCCCCTCGGCTTCCACCTCCTGGATGGCTCACCTCACGATAGGCCTCATTACAGTCAAGTATTTCCCACATCTCAACAGAGTTCCAGAATCATCTTTTTTTGACAGTGTGCCATCATAAAGACAGGGAAACCAAAGGCTGGAAATAATGATAAATTACTTGCTTCAGACCCCGTTCACCCTTCTTAGAGACAACTTGCCTAGTAATTGTCAACTGCCAGACCGGGTCCCTGAGTGGCTTGGCTAGAAGTGGAATTATAATGCAGCTGAGGAATCCTGGTGATCAAATCCGGATGTAAGTGACCAGTTACATTCAGAAATTTTGGATTTCCAACCTGCTAAAATTTAGAAGATCTGCAAACTTAAGTAACCCATGCTTTTCAGCCTCCTTTCCCCTCCCCTGCCACAACCCCACCTCAAAGTTACCGTTTGAGTCGAACGATCTTCGATTCAGCCTAAGGACAGATCATACCTCAGAGTAGGAGACTGGTCACTAATTTAATGTTCATTAAGTACCTGCTAAGTACAGAACATGAGGTTGGTCTCTGCCTGTGGTACGAAGAAAGTGAATACAAGTTATGGGGTTCCTTTGAAAACAGAACTAATACTTTAGAGCAGGACAACCAAGGTCATTCATTCCAGCTGTGTTGATTGAAGATTTTTTTTTTTCTGCAAGCAGGGATTATACCAACGATTTATTTAAAAGAGACAGGAAAAGCTAACCTACTTGGGAGCCCTAGCTTCCAAATTCTTGCCAGTTACAAGTAACTCATGTTGACTTTTTCATCTTTCTTTTGTGTGTATGAGAACAATGGCCTGTGATTTTTTTTGTCACCTAAGACCAGATGACTGTGACTGCATCTCCCATCCCTGCAGATGGGGCCAAGAGGCAGCAGGGTCAGAGCCCAGCCAAGTCTGCTTTGTACTGCTACAGCAACAGGACCTCAGGGTTGAGCCTCAGGGTCATTTGGATGCCATGGTCAGGTTTCAGGGCATAGAAAGGGACCGTGTGGGCCAGGTCCGGGGTTCCAGGGAAGTGCTAGTTCTCATCCTCTGGGGTCATGGTGGCACTGCACCTGAGGACTTCCCCGTGTGCCCGGAGAGCAGGACAGCCCAGGCTTCCAGGGGGTGCTTGTAAGCACTGAGCCCAATGTTCTGGCCAACCTCTTTTTGTGGCATCTTCAGCAGGCTGAACATCACAGAACCCATTGGTCACACATAGGCCGTCCATGGGCACATCACCCATTGACAAGCCCAGGAGGTAGCTCTTTGCATCTGGGGCTTTCTGGGACAGTAGGAAAAGAGGCTCCTGAAATAGCAGGACGGCCACATGCTGGCCATGGCAACTCCCATGTCCCGTAAATAATCCTCCACCTGCCCTTTGTCAACACAGAGGCCTGCTTACGGTCCCCCAGCCTTCAGCGTCTTGATGTTCTCCAGCAGGGGCTTAGCCAGGTTGCCCAGCAGCTTTCCCTGTGAGACCTCCAGCTCCTGGCTGCATTTTCCCCAGTCATCCATCAGGATGAAGGCTTGTGGCCCCCAGTCAGGGCCAGTTCCAAGCTGGCCTCATCCTCCTGGTCTCCCTGCACCATGCACCTTCCGCTCCTCTGCTGCTCTATGCCCAAGGGCCCAGATCCTCACTTCCAACTTGCATATTCTGGCACATCTGGGCCACAGAGCCTCCCTGAGCACCTGTGTCTGCAAATGCCACCACCAGTTTCCTGCCTGCCTGGAGAGCTGAAGGGGGAAGGGTGATTCCCCGAGGCCTGGGGGCTGTGGGACCCACGGGGTCGGCGACAGGGGCCTGGGCGACCCCGCATGACACTGTGTGGGCCAGATGGCCAGCCAGCCAGGAGACCAGGGCTCTGTGACTCTCGGCCTCGACGCCCCATCCCCCGCACAACCCCTCCGAGAACTTGGCCCCCACCCCCTAGCCAGTCTCCGTGCTGGAGCTAACTGCCCACCCCCAGAGCGGGGAGCTGATTTTTAAATCATTCCCATTTGTTTAATAAGGGAGCTCTTCTGAGAGTGTTTACCGTGGAATACTTTATAGGCAGAGTTTAATTAACATTTGAAGCCATAAATCTCTTTCAAATAACATACTCTAATTCAAATCTTATTTGGCAGCTGCAGGGAGAGAGCAGGCAGGAGTGAGGACCGGTGGCAGGCACGGTCACTCACTCCCACACCCCTCTAACACGGGCATCCGGTCCCGCTTTACGGATGGTGCCAGGGAGGCTCAGGCACAGGGGACCAACCCAGATCTACTTGTTGCAGGGCACTGGCCCTTTGTCCCCTCCTCCCCCCTAGTTCCCCCTTGCATTTCACAGCAGTCATTAGTGAGAACAAAGGCCAAGGCTAACCATGCCCGTGGCACAGAGAGCATTGGAGACTGGCCCCAGAGCAACCCAGCTCCTTGGCATGCCCAGCCGCGGGCAGGGAACGGACAACAGGCCCAGGCTGTGATTTTAGATTTCACACCCTTAGGAAGTGTGACAACTGAGGGGATGCAGTCTGCTTTCCAGGCCTTTGAAAAGGGCCACTCAGCAAAAGGTTATTTCCCAAGTCTGGAACCACCCGCATTGACACAATTTCACCGCATTTCATACCCCAGATTCAGGGTCCTCCATCGGCCACGTCCTCTCTGGGCCCACCCATGGTATGTGCTTCTGAGGCTACCTTTCTGCGACCTCCTGTCCGCCCAGGAGTTCCTTACTTCTTTGGACAAGGTTGTAGCCATCAGATTTTTGTTGCAGACTTCGGTTTCATATCCTGACTGATTTTTTGCTTAGATACTAATCATTTTAGAAATCCCAGGGCAACTTGGGAGAATTTCCAGGTTGAACTTGACACAATACAGTTTCATAGGAAGTCCTTCTAAGATCATTGACTTTGAGGGGTTATTAACAATCCACTTAGTACAAGCAATGTAATCCTATTATTTTCTGACCATAGACAAGTGCACACCCCATCTTCCTCTGCGGGCCTGTTCTCTAGAACCAGGGACTGTTCTCTAGAACCTGTTTTCTAGAACCACAAACTGTTCTGAAATGAATGGTTTTAGCTCACATTCCTTAGAAAGTAGAGTCAGAGCCAAAGATCATGTACCAATACTTTTTGGAGCCCAGTGACAATAAAGGAAAATGGAGCTGAGGCACAGAAGAAGCAATGAAATAGGGTAATGGGATAGGTCATCACTGGACACCATTTGCCATGTGGCAGGGTACCTGCTCAGCCATGTGGGACAACTCCATATAGGTGATCCTATGGAAAAGTCCATTGTAGAGACGGAAAGAGAATTTATCTGCTATCCCCTTACCCCCACTCATCAGTGTAAAAAAAAAAAAATGCCCCACAGGTTGACTTGGGGGGGGGGGGGTCTTTGTCTTTTCATCAGGTACTTGGAAAACTGTCAGGTGGTTCAGTGCCTCAAAGTGCCAACAGGAGTCAGAGTCTCAGTAGGCTTTACTGTTGGAGGACAGCCAACGGGGCTCACAGGGAGTCAATTGACCATAAGAGTAGCTTAGGCAGAACCATGTAGCTTATGGATTAGCAGATTGATGAGGTCCCAAGAGTTAGAAGAGGTACCAAAACTAGGTCTCAACAAGAATCCGAAGCCGGGAGCTTTCATTTGTTCACTTATTACACTCCTAGACAGTGTATAGGATCTTGGGATTACAATTGAAGTCTTTACTGCCATCTGGAAACTTTGTCTACTGAAGATACCAAAATAAACCCTTTGCGCAGTATTCAGGACCATACCATGGGTTAAAAAAAAAAAAAAAAAAAAAAAAAAAAAAAACTCTCAAGAGGAAGAACTCCAACCACGTGAGAGAATTTGGCAAAAGGTGTTCCCAAAGAAAACCATCATTAACTGCGTCCTGTCTTGTTAAAAAAAAAAAAAAAAAAAAAAATAATCAAAGTTTCTAATTCTAAAGGAAACTCAAGAGCTCATCTGGTGAGCCTTACTTCAATCACCAAGCTTTTCTTTTCCTGAGACCCAAGTGAGGTTGAGTCCCACCCAATCCCCACCCACCCCAGTCTCCACCACATTCTCTGGTGTTACTAACCACTTCCACTTTCCAGATCAAAGACATTACAGGTCTCAGAACTTTTGTCAATAAAATTCCCTACCCTGAATGCCCTTCTGTGTCAGACAGGATAGACTAATGCTGTGGTACCCACAACCGAAAAATTCATGGCTTTCAAAAATGATTTATTTCTGTTCATTGTAGTCATTCAAGAAGCCTGACAAATGCAAGTTTCATCTTAACGTATGTTTCCCCAGTTTCTTTAGCAGTAGAGGGAAAATGATAAATCACATACTGGCATTTAAAGCTTCTACCCAGAAGTGACACTCCTTCCTTTCGCATTTCATTGGCTCAAGCACCGAGTACGGCCACACTTAAATTCAAGAGTCGGGGGTGTCCTATTCTATCCTGTGCCAAAGAGAGAAGAATCAGGAATTCAACGAGTAGTCAATCGGGACGTGCATGAGGCGTCTTAATGAATCATCTTTTCCAAACTTCACCCATCAAATTCCTCCTCAAAATCCTAGATTCAGGTCAGGTATTATCCATTCAGAGAGGCCTCCCATTCCATCACCCCAATCTCCAGGCTAGTGAAGGAGACCTCAGAGGCACCCCAGACACTTACCTCAACTTTTGCACCACCAACACTGCATAGACACGATCCCCTGCTTGCCTGTCTCCCACATAGCACTGAGTGTTCCCCTGTGACAGCAACCCTTTCTCCTTTGCCCCGTGTGCTCGGCACCCAGCATAGCACCTGCTAGATAATAGACACTCCACACGTGTTTGTTGAACTGAACAAAATTGACACAACAGGACAGAAAATAAAGCTTCCTTCTTATAAGGATCCACTGTGCCAGAGTAAGTGAAGCATTACACAGTGTTATAAGCATTTTTCAATGCCAGTCTCTTCTCTCCCACTGTTTGTCAAATTAAAGTGACACATTCAGGTGATAAAAAGAACTCCCCTTGGGCAAAACCTAAATATAAACATTCTAGGAAACTTTTGCCCTCCTCTGTTTTGCTAGTCGAGTAAACCTTGCAGAAATCCTCAAGTTTTGTATTTTTTTTTTTTTTCCTCTCCCTAACCAGAGTTCAGCAAGGAGGTAGGGCCTGGATCGGCACAATAGCTCATTTCCCCAGTTCTTAACGAAAATGTAAATCAGGTCATAAGCAAAAGTCATTTGGAAATCTGATTTCTCTGTGGGCTCGACTACTCTTCTCTGCCAAGTGGGAGAATCCCACGAGCGCCGGGCCTGCCTTGTCTGTGCTGTTAAGAAAGAAGGAGAAAACATACTTACAAACTTCCACAAGCTTGGGTCAGAAACGCTCAGGCCAAGTGCACTGCGGGGCTAAGCAGAGCCAAGGACAGCTTCGCGGGGGCGTCCGGCGAGTGGTCAAGAGGCACAGGCGTCTCGCTACACAGACCACGAGCTCTTCGCAAGCAGACTGAGGGGCAGCTCCGGGGCCCTTTTATGCAAGTTGTGGTCCACGGACCAGCAGCATTGGTATCATCTGGAGCCTGGGTAGAACTTCAGAATCACAGCTCCCCATCCTACACCTGCTGAATCAGAACCCACGTTTTCAGCAAGATTCCCAGGTGACTCTCCTGTACCTTAAACTTTGAGAAGCACCGAGCAGGGCTCTGAACACCTGTTCCAAAGGAGTCCAGAAAGCATTAGGACAGCGGTGCCCATCACTGTCCCCACCTGTCACTTGGAGAGAGATAAACACTCCTTGATATTCATTGTTGAGGAGATCAAAGAGGGGATTGAAGGTGGAGAGTGATCCCGGTGTCTCCGAGGAGCTCGGGGCCAGGCCGTCTGTGGACAGCTCTCTCTACAGTTATGGGTGGTGGTCGGCCAGGTTGCAAAGATGGACAGCCAACTCGCCGTGGGGCAACCCAAGAGAGCCAGAGATACTGCAAACCATTTCCCAAGGCCTCACAGGCTTCCTGGCTCTGACACTGCAAGCTGCAGCTGGTGTCTCATTCGCAACCTTCCCAGTAGGGAAGGGGAGGGCTGGGTAGGGGGCCATGGAATTTGCTAGCTGCTGACAACCTCAAGCCATTATTCTCCCTTCACAAAGGCCGGGACTCTTGTGTCCTTGTTTATCCTCTCACCTGACTGCTCTTTGTCTGATTTTTACACTCTCTCCTTCCTGCCTGCCCTCCCTCTCCACAACCCTTCACGGCTCTTTGGTTTCCCAGTAACATGACTTGTTCTGTGATATGATCTCATCTAGTCCATCATTTTGCCCTTTCTTGGTCGACTATTTTCATCACTGCCATTCCATCCACCCTGAGATGAAGGCATTTCTCTAATGGCTCCTGTTCTCTTCACCTTATTGTGTGGCATTATCACGGCAGAGTCTGTAGTGTGGTCTTCTGCACAATGACTGATACTGACCCACTGCACATAGGCTTGAGAGAAACTTGCATGCTAGGCCAGGCATGCATACAAATCTGGCTTCATGGATTATCTCTGTTCTCCCCTGTCTCATCAATCCCCCCATCATCAGTGGCAACGGGCCGGCAGTCTACAATGTGTTCAAATCTCCTCCATCTCCAAACAGAACTTTTCTTAAGACTCTTCTCCCTGAAGCGCACCTGACCCCACCTCCGTTCTTCCTCGTCACAGGTGCCCTGAACTGTCTTCTCTGCCTCCATTTCTTATTCTTATGAGCTAGCAGCTAACGGAAATTGCTACAACTTAAGTTGTTCCTGCACTCCCCGGCTGGGAATCTAGTGATGCCAGATAGAACTGGCAGATAGAACTCCAGATGAACTCCAGATAGAAATCGAGAACAGAGCTTGCCCCTTGCCCTTGGTGAGAGAGACCTGCCTTATTTCAAGTCATTTCTTACCTGCTGAAATTGTATACCCAACTGCATGGCGCCTCCTGGTGATTTTGGACTACAGTCATGGTTTTCCTTGCTCCCTACCTGTGACCCTATCAATTTCCTATGTAGATGTCTTTTCCCTGTTAGCATTTGATGAGGTCTGCCCGCCTCTTAAGACCCAGCTCGGATCATCTTCCTTGGTGGGACCTGAAGCCTTGCCTCACCTTCTCGTTCTAATGTCTTAGCCACACCTCCATCTCATTCATTGCCGTGTGAGTATTTACATTTCTGCAGTGTGAGCTTCGTGGATACTTGGGTGTTTGTTCTATTTTCTTTATATCCGAGCCTCTAATAGAATGCCTGACATGTGACATGTGCACAAATGGTCATCAAATTACATTTCAAATGGACTCCAATTTCTTTTCTGTTTATTGCATACTGTGGTTTCAGATTCATAAGATGTCAAGAATTCAATCCGGAGAGTCATGTCCAGAGACGCGGCCGCCGGAAAGCGTGCCATGGCTACGGGGGATGGGGGGGGGGGCGTGCAATCCTGGATGGGCTCCAGCCTCCTGCGAGAAAGCGGGTCATGGAGAAGTGCCAGACCTCTTAGCCATGACTTTCCTGTCCCCATCTGCTTTGGATTTGATCTGCTGAAAAAGCAACTTCCCTCAGCTCCTCAGCTGGTAGAGATTCCCCTGGACGATTGGACCATTTGGAAAGTGGAAATGCTGGACCCGTCCTCATTTCAAATACCTGCTGAAAATCAGGCCAGGCTGGAGTGGGCAGTGGTTGGGGTTCAGCACTTGAGGAATTCCTAGAGAACCATGGATGATTCTCACTTGAAACTTCATGTTTGCTTTATGGAGCAGAGGAACAGAAGCAGGCTGTGGGCAGCCCCTCACAAAACTGCTTTGGTCTCCTTGCTCTGTATTGCTGATGCAGCTGGCCTAACTTCATGTGTATAGTTCCCTAACTGCACTAACTGTCCAGAGCCATGCTGGAAACAGAGCTGAGAATCCGAAGGGCTCAGATCTGACGTTAAGTCTGCTGGGGTGGCCACCTCTCAGCCGACACTGGGCCTCCAGGTGGGCCATGAGGAGAATCATCCAGAGTGTTTTACTTGAAAGGGGGCTTCAGTACCCACCGTAGCTGCCCCAAGGCCAGGGCGGGCCACAATGAGCCCTTGGCATGTGCATGAGTCCAAAGTGGGTATGTGGGAGTTTTCAAACTCTGTGATGCTCTAATCAACTCTGTCTTGTGGCTAGACCTCACGGGAGCTTTCCTGCTTCCAAAAGAAGATATGTTTTCTTCCGACATCTCATGCTGAAACTACATCATCATGACATGACCGTGAAATGAACAAAACTTTTGTTAAAAATGACTTGGTGTTTGTGTGTGAGCAAGCATGTTGCGATCATGGTGTCATCTATGCAAATAACTGTCGTGTTTTTTTTTTTTTTTAAGTATTGAAATACTTGTATTTTTTCCCAGAGCAATAGACGCACGCCTATTTAATTCTGAAATCTTATTTTGTTACAACGTGAGATATACCGAGAGTTATTTGCTGCATTAAAATTTCAAATCCAACAAAACAGCACGCACTTAGAAAGCGTTCATCTATGCCTCTGGAATCCTCAGGAGGAGAGTGAAAATAACAATCAAGGAAGCAGGCTTCCGTTGCAAAGAGTACCTCTTACTCTAGTTCAAAGATTTTCTGAAAAAGTGGAAAATAAACGTGACAAAATTGAAATTGATGCAAGTAAGCCTGCATAAGATATTCCATACACACATGACGAAACCAGAAAACTCAAAGGCATGCTGGTGATGATGTCTTTGAGACAAAGCTATAGCTTGCTGTCGATAAAAAGATTGTGCTTTGTGCAGAAGAAAAAGCTTTTCAGAAACGCCTTCTCAGAATTGTCAGCGAGAGATGACATTACGTGAAAATGTGACGTCAGAGGAAAATAGTTGGAGTCAGTTTTTAACTAACGTCACCATTATCCCTGCTGCAAAGAATCAGAGTATCAATAGCTAGAAAATTTGTACCAAAGTATTGTCATCATGACAGTGATTATATATATATATATCTCATACATTAAAAAAATAATATATTTAATTTATTTAAATTCAAGTTAGTTAACATACAGTGTAGTGACACTGTATATTTTCAATGTACACTTAATGTAGACTTTTTAGTAATATTTAATGTATTTAAATCAATATTTAATTCAATGTAAACTCAATGTAGACTTTTTAGTAATATTTAATTTGCAACTTTTCATGGTTGACAAAGTTTTTCCTTTTATATAGCATTTTTGAATATTGCTCCATTTTATTAATTATATTGCTAATAAGAGATTTTGGAATATCAATGTATTTTTAATATGCATACTTTAAAATTTTTACATTTTTACTTGTTTTGGAGTGCATTTAATTTTTTTTTAATTTTCAAGTTTATTTATTTTGAGAGTGACAGAGACAGTACAAGTCAGGGAGGGGCAGAGAGAGAGGGAAAGAGAGAATCCCAAGCAGGCTCTGCAATGCCAGCACAGAGCCCAACGTGGGGCACGAACCCACAAACCGTGAGTTCATGACCTGAGCTGAAACCAAGAGTCAAACCCTTAACCAACGGAGCCACCCAGGTGCCCCTAATTTTTTAAACAGTTACATATTGAATATTTGGTTTTACTTTTTATTTCATGAACTCTGAATACATTAAAAACCATAAAATGCCAGGATCAATACTAATATTTCAATGTTATGCAAAATAATACCGAATTACTGAGACTGGCATTTTACTTTGGTATTGTAATCACCAAATAACAAGACAATAAACAAACCCCTAATCACACAGACACACACACTTTAGAGGGACCGTTCAGGACTTAGGGTTTCTGTATCTTTTTCCCTTATGTGTCAGTTTTAACCATTTGATTAAACTGAATGCTGAAAGAAGCTCGTTCAGTTTATCAAAATTAGGGCTATTGCTCCAATCTGGGGAAAACCGTAAGCTAGATTCTCTTGTGTCACGATGACATAGAAATTCTCAGATATTAGGAGAGAAAAGCTGGCAGAAAAGAGTCGCACTGTGTGTTTTTGGCTCTTGATAAACGTGGAGCAAGCTAAACTCAAATGTGATGGCTTTCCTCTGGACCTCTGGGCCTGGCCGCCTTCCCTGCCTCAGTGCCTGGGAGCCGGTCAGCTCTCTCTATGGCTCCGGGATGCTGACCTCTGAGGGGGTTTCCCTTCCCACAGCCTTCTGCTCTGCAGGAGGACCCCGGCCCCATTCCAAGAGGGGCATGTGTTCTGATTCCTTCTTGTGCTGTCCTGGGGACGGTCCCCGGGGGCCTGTGAATATCAATGAGAACCCTCTCAATGCATTAAATTTCTCTCTATTCTTCAACAGCAACATTAAAGGCACAAAGTATAGTTTCTCAACAAAGAGGGAGACTTTTTATAGGGCATTTGCTGATATTACAAGTTTTCTCCTCTGGTGTCAGAGTCTCAGCCTGTCCTGGGGAGAGGGAACTCGCTCAAAGGTCAGCAAGTGAGGGCCGCCTGGGTGGCCCTGTCGGTTAAGCTTCTGACTCTTGGTTTTAACTCAGGTCACGATCTCATGGTTGGTGAGTTCAAGCCCCACACCGTGCTCTGTGCTGGCAGCTGGGAGCCTGCCTGAGATTCTCTCTCTCCCTCTCTCTCTCTGCCCTTCCCCCACTCGCACGCGCATTCTCTCTCTCTCTCTCTCTCTCTCGAAATAAATAAATAACCTAATTTTTTTTTTCAAGTCAACAAGTGATTTGGCCAGGTTCAAGTCCCAGTCTAGCTGCTGGGGGAGGCTCATATTCTGCCAACTCCATCAGTGGTTCCTGGACAGCAGCATGTATCCAAACACCCTGGAGGGCTGAGCCCCAGCCCCAGAGGTGGGGGGCGGGGGCACATTTGTGCTTCTAATAAGATCCCAGGTGCGGCTGGGGCTGCTGGTCCTCAGACCACACTTGGAAGCCCTCTGCCCCACAGCCAGCAGTCCCCCAACTCGAGGGGGAGCTTGTTATGAGAGTCTCAAGCCCCAGCCACTCCCAGGTGATTCTGAAGTAGGCGACCCACAGGTGACATTTAGAGGAAATTACACCTTGCTCGAGGTAGCCACCAGGAAATACACAGTAATTCCAAGCAGCATGGCCAAAATACAGGTCTAATTACAAGTTTAAAAATAATTAGAAGTGAAGGGCACAGAATAAATAATGTTGAAGGAGCAGTGGTAAGAACCAAAGGCGACGTTATTGCCAAGGAAGTGTCCGAGCCAGAGCTAGCTACATAATGTGTGCAGTCCAATGCAACAATGAAAACCTGGGGTCCTTTGTGCCAAAATTAGGAAAAGTGTGACATCAGGGGTACTAAAATATAAAACTTTTTTCCTTTCTTTCTCAGTCTCTCAATTTGTCATGGAGTTTTTGATTTGCTATTTAATGACATTCTAACTAAAGTTTAAAAATTATATTGTTGGCATGAATTCTACTGTTCATCTTTGTATTGTGCAATGGCAAGGGTTTTTTTTTTAATTTTTTAATGTTTACGTATTATTTTTTGAGAAAGACAGAGCATGAACGGGGGAGGGTCAGAGAGAGAGGGAGACCCAGAATCTGAAGCAGGCTCCAGGCTCTGAGCTGTCAGCACAGGGCCTGACATGGGCCCGAATCTATTAACTGTGAGATCATGACCTGAGCCGAAGTTGGATGGATGCTTAACCGACTGAGCCACCCAGGCGCCTCGGCCATGGCCAGTTTTAAATACAACTTTAAGAGCATCTAATTAACATACAGAATCACCAACATTACACCATTCATATTTTGGAGGTTGTACATGTGTATGTATGTAATTCATTAAAAAAAATTTTTTTTAATGTTTATTTATTTTTGAGAGAGACAGAGTATGAGTGGGGGAGGGGCAGAGAGAGGGAGACACAGAATCCGAAGCAGGCTCCTGGCTCTGAGCTGTCAGCACGGAGCCCAGTGCAAGGCTCGAACACGAACTCGTGAACCTCGCAATCGTGACCTGAGCCGAAGTCGGACGCTTAGCCCACTGAGCCACCCAAGCACCCTTGTACTTCATTCTGACCAGAACAGTGGAAACACTGCACAAAACTAACTGAACTCTTAGGCTTTCACTTCTTGCTACTCGCTGGTTCTACCTTCAGCCTGTCGATGAGGAAGGAAAGGACCAAAGGAAAAAGAACTCTTGCCTTTTCCTGTCACATATCATTTTCAGCCAAACTGGTTGGCTAATATAATACCATTGGGTGTCATGAAATGGTGGCCTGAGTTTATAAAGTCACACGGATAAGGAAGGGTACGATGGGATTCCTTCTTTGTTCTTGGTTTTTAGAAAACCACTGCCTTCCTCTGGGTTGAAATAAATTCTGTTAGAGCAGAGCATGTGTCTTCTCAGACTCCCAGCGCCCCCACTCCGTTGTGGGGCTCTTACCTTGTACTCATCTTGAATTCTCTTGCATCGTGGGCTGACCAGAATTCTATGCTCATGAAACATCTTGAACATAATGAGCAAGGAAGGGAGACACGCACATTGCATGCCTCGTGTGCATACCCCAGTGTTCCATCAGGCTTCACATGCAAAACACAAGTTCAAGGATAGAAGTGTTACGTACTTCAAAACAGTTAACAGCAAAGCATGAGACCAAGCACGGGGCCCTTCTGACCATGGATCCCTGAGAGTAGATGACCACAAAGCCGGCTCCAGTTTGGGTATTTGAATGAGGAATCATAAAATGGGAGGTAATAAAGAAATTCCAGGCCAAGAGAGTCGGGTGGGATGGACAGAAAAAGGTACACATTCAAGATGGTGAAAATGTAGGGGAAATCATGCTCTATGGCAAGACAGAGGTCCTTCCTGTTGGACCTATATCACTACAGAAGGGACAGGGCTCTAGCTAACTTGGAATAGTTTATTCTCTTTATTATTATTATTATTATTATTATTATCTTTATTTTTGAGACAGAGAGAGAGAGAGCGAGCAGGGGAGGAACAGAGAGAGAGGAAGACACAGAATCCAAAGCAGACTCCAGGCTCTGAGTTGTCAGCACAGAGCCCCATGCAGGGCTTGAACCCACGAACCACGAGATCATGACCTGAGCAGAAGTCTGACGCTTAACCAGTTGAGTCACCCAGACACCCCAGAATAGTTTACTCTCTTGAGAAAGGTGTTCCCAATGATGAAGCAAGGGAGTTTTTTTTCCCTTTCTTCTATTAAAAACAAAAGCTTAAACTCATACATAAGAATAAAAATAAATGTGAGATTTTATTATATTACAATTTTGTTTTTTCTCGAAAGCAAGAAACCTTCCCATGAAAAGTTATATATGTTATTGATCTGTGTAATAAAAGTATCAGAAGATAATTTTCACCTTTTGATGGCCTAGAGGACATTTTAGTTTCTCTAATGAAATTATAAGGAAATATTTCCACTTGTTTGTTAGTTTTTATATGAAACTATGTTTATTAAATCATATTGTTATTACTTTCTCTCTCCCCTTGGTTATTACTGTGAAATACTGAGGCACAATGCCCACTATGTTGGGAATTGTTTAGTAACATAGCTGATATTTTATGAAAGGATAATATATCATTGCTTTTCAAATAACTATCATATGAGCTAAAATTAGACCTCATATCTACTTGTGTTATCCAAATTAGCATAAGATTCTTATCAGAGAACCATTACCTAACTTTATATAAAATACATTCACTTTTTGTCTTGAGATTAGACATTGCATGTTACAGATTAAAATAATATTGTAAGAGTTCGTTATTTAATTTTTCAATATAAATTTAAATTGTTATATCTACTGCTTTGTAATTTGTAATTTTTGTCTTTTAAGGTACATAGTTAACATGATGAGGTTCAAAACTGACTTCTTTTTTTTTTTTAATGTTTATTTTTGAGAGAAAGAGACAGAGAGAGAGCAGGGGAGGGTCAGAGAGAGACACACACAGAAGCTGAAGTGGGCTCCAGGCTCTGAGCTGTCAGCACAGAGCCCAATGTGGGGCTCAAATTCACAAACTCCAAGATCAGACCTGAGCTGAAGCTGGACGCTTAACCAACTGAGCCACCCAGGATCCCCAAAACTAACTTCTAATATTTGAGATGAAAGTATGTTTTGTAAACTTAAAACTCTTAATGTTACATTGAAATTATATAAAAAATATATTAGTACTTTCTACTGCAAAAAATGCAACCAGTACAGAAAAATAGCAATCCTCCTTCACACCCCTCCAGAGGTAGCAATTATTATCAGTGTGATAGGTATGATTGAAATTATTTTATTTGTATTCATGTCATAACGAACATAGGGAAATTTGGTGTCGTTTTTAATATGAGTGATGTCATTTTGGGCTTATTGTTCTGAAACTTGCTTTAATTTTAAACTATCAATGTCAGAGAGTTCTGAGCTGGTCCATATGTACATCTAACATATTCTTTTTCGCTGTTGCTAGTATTTCTTAGATATTTGGTTGTTCATTTATTCCCCTTCTAATGACGTGCTGGTAGTTTCCAATCTTTCACCTTACCTAGAATGTTGCAATGAACAACTTTGCCCCTGTGTCTTTGTTTATATACAAACGTGTTTTTAGGGATACAAAGAGGGGAAAATGGAACTGTTGGGTCATAAGAGATGTATTTAAAATTTTGATTAGTCTTCTCAAACTGTTTTCCAAAAAGACTTTATCACTTATACCCATGCCATTTATCCCCAGTCCATGCCAAAACTTGTGATTTTGAATCTATTAAAATGTTTGGAAATCCAGTGTGTGAAAACTGGCATGACTTCTCTTAGGAAAGCAAAGAGAGACTAATATAATATAATAATATAAACATAAAAAATAATAAAAATATAATAATAAAATTAAGTGTATAAACAGAGAAGATCATACAAAACATGTTTCAAATGCATTTGATAAAATACAGTTTTCTCTCTGTGACAGTCAATTTTGCCTGTCAACTAGGCCACGGTATCCAAATATTTGGTCAGACATTATGCTAGCTGTTTCTGTGAAGGTATTGGGCTTCATGAAACAAAGACAGACATCCTACGAGGAAGTGGGAATTATGAGGACAGGCTGGCTGCCTTTGGACCCCAACTACAGAATCAACTCTTCCCAGGTCTGCAGCCTGCCAGCCTAGCCTTAAAAACTCTTTTCCCTTAAATTATTTTCTTCTCTCCATAGAGACACACGCACATGCACACATCTACACAAACATACAGAGACTCACAGAAAGTTACACTACACATAGAAACAAACAGAGAGGGGCGCCTGGGTGGCGCAGTCGGTTAAGCGTCCGACTTCAGCCAAGTCACGATCTCGCGGTCCGTGAGTTCGAGCCCCGCGTCAGGCTCTGGGCTGATGGCTCGGAGCCTGGAGCCTGTTTCCGATTCTGTGTCTCCCTCTCTCTCTGCCCCTCCCCCGTTCATGCTCTGTCTCTCTCTGTCCCAAAAATAAATAAAAAACGTTGAAAAAAAAAAAAAAAAAGAAACAAACAGAGAAAAAAAAATCCCACACCTAGACATACATCCCATACCTACACATGTGCGCACACACACACGCATACATATATACATAAACTGTATGCAAACAGAAGTCTACAGAATGAGAAGGGAATAGCTGGGTTTCATTTCCGGTTTTGCCACTTACCAGCCACGTGACCTTTGAAAATCATCATTGGGGCGCCTGGGTGGCTCAGTTGGTTAAGCGTCCGACTTTGGCTCGGGTCATGATCTCACAGTTCATGGGTTCAAGCCCCGCGTCGGGCTCTGTGCTGACAGCTCGGAGCCTGGAGCCTGCTTCAGATTCTGTGTCTCCCTCTCTCTCTCCCCCTCCCCCACTCGCTCTCTGTCTCTCTCAAAAATAAATAAAGACTTAAAAATGTTTTTTAAAAGAAAATCATTGAGTTACAGTTTCAAGCTTTATAATAAGAATAATAGAAAAATAAGTAGCCTACACTGGAGTATAGTTTCCAAACAATTGTTTATTGATGCATTACTACAGAGCACAGGGTACGTTTTAAGCACTTGCTTTTTAACAAATAGATGTCTACATAAACACACTTTATTCATTCATTCACTGGCCTTTCATTATTCCTTATTAAAATGTCATATTCACAGAGGGCTCCAGGTGTGTGTTTTTAATGAGACTGTCTGCTATGACAATATTCTTTTTCTTTTTATTTAATTTAATTTTTTTTCTTTTGAGAGACAGCACACGAGCATTGGAGAAGCAGAGACAGGGAGAGTGAGAATCTCAAGCAGGCTCCCTCCATGAGTCCAACATGGGGCTTAATCTCTTGACCCTGAGATCATGACCTGAGTGAAAATCAAGAGTCACATGCTTAACGGACTGAACCACCCAGGCACCCCGAGAACATTCTTTTCCCCAGAATTCTAGAAGTTGGGCCCATCTTCTTTTTCCCCATAATTCCCCAGAATTCTAGAAGTTGGGCCCAATCACTCCACAGCTCACAAGGAAGCAGCTGATAGAGTTGATTACATAAAAAATCATAACCTCTGACTGATAAAAGACACCATAGACTAAGTTAAAAGACAAGCAACAGAGATATTTGCAACACGTGTAACAAACAAGAGTTGTATATCCAGCATCTATAAAGAGCTCCTACAAACCGATATGAAAAAGATAAATATTCCAATCAATGGACCAGTGATATGAACGAGCAATTTACACAAGAAAAGCAAAACTCCAATAAACACAAGAAAAGATATTCAACCTTACTAGTATTCAGAGAAATGCACATTAAAGCCACAATGAGCTGTCTTTTTCTATCCCTGTCACATTTGCAGAAATTTAAAAGCATGAGAATACATAGCAGTGATGAGGATTGAGAAACTGGCACTCTTGTACCCTGTCATTGGGCGGGTAAAGGTGGGCAAATCCATTGTGTTTTTGAATGTATATACCCTTTGACCCCACAATTCTACTTTAGGATTCCGTTCTGCAGAAATACTCATCAATCTGTGCAAATATTTTTGTTAGGTGTTAATTGCATCATAGATTGTATACAGCAATAGTGCTGAAACCTCATACCAACAAAGGAGAGTCTAAATAAATTTTGATTCATTCACAAAATGGAATGTTATGCTGACCTTAAAAAGAATGAGATGAACCTGGAAGGACGTTGTTGGTTAAGAAAGCAGTTATTGTACCCGTGTATAAATGACACACAGTGTATGTATATATAATGGTGTATAAACGCACAGAGCAAAATTAGAAGAACACACATCATGGGACTCCTGGGTGGCTCATTGGGTTAAGGGCCTGACTTCCGCTCAGGGCATGATCTCACCGTTTGTGCATTCAAGCCCCTACACTGGGCTCTGTGCTAACAGCTCCTCCCCGACCTATGCCTGGTCTCTCTCTCTCTCTCCTTCTCAAAATTAAATAAGCATTAAAAAAAAATTAGAAGAGCACACACGACACTATGAGAATGAATGCCATGGGCACTGCAATATTTGACAATTTTGACCTACAAAAATGGCAATACGATAACATTAAAAAAAATTTTTTTTGTTAATGTTTGTTCATTTTTGAGAGAGAGAGAGACAGAGTGAAAGTGGGAGAGGAGCAGAGAGAGAGGGAGACACAGAATCCGAAGCAGGCTCCAGGCTCTGAGCTGTCACCACAGAGCCCGACACGGGGCTCGAACTCACAAACTGTGAGATCATGGCCTGAGCTGAAGTTGGACGCTCAACCAACTGAGCCACCCAGGTGCCCCCATAAAGTTTAAGCTAATATTAATAATGGTTATATCTGAGGAATGAAGTAGGATATGCAAGGTATGTTTAAAAGAGGGAATACTAGTATTATTTAAATCTTTATAGCAAGTATGGATTTATATATCATGAATTATTGTTTTTAATTTTTAAAAATAAAAGTCAGGTTTGGCATATTCATTATGATTAATAAGGGTGTGTCTGATGTGGCATGGTGTGTGTGTGTGTGTGTGTGTGTGTGTGTACGTGTGTGTGTGATTCAGAAATAATCCTATTATCATTATTGTAAAGTTTCCAATGTGCCAGGAATGTCCTAACAATTTTGCATATATTAATTATGTCACTTAATCTTCACAATAATATGAGAAGGTATTAGACCCATTTTCCAGATGAGGAAAGAACTACCAGATACCAATAACTCCATCAAGGCCCTATCCTAGAGAGACGAATACCCAAGTTCATATGACTAGTATGCAGTGGAACTGGGATTTGAACTTGAGCAGTCTAAGCCTAGAACAATGATTATAATCACTGTGTACCCAAGCGTTTAGACCATGCACCTCTCCCCTACACTGCGGCCCCCAGTTTGAAATAAAAGCTTTGATGGGGCATTGAATGGGCTCTTAGACCATTGAGATGATACATAGTTTTAGGCTTTCTACCAATCATGATCCTTTTTACATTGTTTTCTTCCTTGGATCCCACGTTTTAAACTATTCTTCCAACCTGTGTGTGATCAGTGATAAATAAATCCCATCTACTTTATTATTTATCCCTGTTTTCATCAGCATCCTGGCAGGAAATAGACAACACACTGGAATGTTTAAAGATATCTTTAAATGAAAGGATTGTTACAGAAATAGGTTTAAGGTAGTGGGTTTCCAACCTAGGAATGACTGCATCCTAGGTGACATATGGCGATAGCTGGAGGGAGATATGTGTGGTTCTCACAACTAAGACAGCTGCCACTGGTATCTTGTGGGTGGGGGTTAGGGATGTCGCTAAACATCCTACCTAAAATTCTCAGGACAGTCCCTCCACAAGAAGGAATTATCTGGCCCAAATATCAATAGTGTTGGGGTTGAAAATCCTGATTTAAGGTAAGAGATGAGAGATAATGGGGTTCTGAGAATCCCTCCATCAGGAAGCCATTAACCATCTGGGCCTGAAGGGGAGAACAGGAAACTGATGAGGGAACCCCACATGGAGTTCTGAAGCCGTGGGAAGACAATACTAAGTTTTGGTCAAAGAGGGAAGCCACCATTTCCAGAACAATACAAAGAAGGCGAGGGAGTATGAAGGGATAAAGACGTAGTTTTTCCCCTTCCACCCTCTGATCTTCTGTTGGCACTTTTCATTGGCCAAGTTGACTAGAATCCAGAGAGCAAGCAGTGTATTGAGGTGGGCCTCTTAGGACAAGAGCAGGATAAAGAAGGGAGGCGAATGGAACTCAGGGACCAGGAAACAGGAGAAAAGAGAGAAACCAGCAAGATGCAATTAATGGTCCCAATTTTCAATAAGGAGCCATAACTGCCAACAGTTATGGGCTGAGTGTTTGTGTCCCCCCCCCAAAATATATATGTTGAAACCCTAACCCCCAGTGTGATTTTAGGAGGTGGGACCTTTGGGAAGTGACTGGGTTTACATGAGACCACAAGAGTGGTGACCCCATGATGGTTTTAGAACCATGAGAAGAGCAGGAGACTAGAGCTTTCTCTTTCTGTCTGTTTCTCCCCCATGTGAGAAATACAGGAAGGAAGGGACAGCAGGAAGCCACTATGCAAGCTAGGTAGAGAGTTCTCACCAGCGCTGAGTCTGCTGGCACCTTGATTTTGAACTTCTCAGCCTACAGAACCACAAGAAACAAACACATTTCTGTTGTTTAAGCCACCAGGTCTATGACATTTTCTTATAGCAACTGGAGTAGACTAAGACACCAAGGAAATGGTAAAATCAGTTAAACCCAGGCCAGACTATGAGGTTAATAAGCAAGTTGTGGATAAACAGACTCTGGGCCAGAGCCACTGCCCTGCCCTGCACTGGGGATGCTGTTCAATTTTGACCGGTCCCAGAAGCGTGCTGCTCAGACAACTGTCATTCCCTAATTCTGGCTCCAAGAACTCTGTCAAAGCCACTGGTCATTTATGTTTCACAAATCCTGCGGTTAAGAACCAATCAGCACTTCAGATGTGGACCTTAAGTGGCTATAATTCTCATCAAAAGCAAAAGGAACTAATGGGTCAGAGAGCCTCCAATTACTCCTGGTTCCTTTAGAACCTTAAACATTTGACAAATAACTCATCACCACCTTCACTAACAGGCTGGGAGCTTTTGAAAAGGCATGCGTGTCTATTCATTTCAGATGTCCCAGAGGTTTCTGCCATCAAAGTGGAAACACATCCTGAGCTGTTGGGGGTAAGACTGTCTTTCTCCACATGTAACGGGATGGGGTGATTTATAATACCAAACTTGTGTTCTGTGTTCAATATTTAGAATAATTTTGACTCTTAAGAACTTGGGCCTCCTGACAGTATGGAATAGATCTGATGGATAGATCTCCTTAGAGGCTTAGTTAGTACCTCAGAGGCTTGAGAGAAAGAGAACAAAGGAAACCCAGGTGATAGAACATTTCTTAAAGGACGTGGCCTTTGACTGCATCCTGGTTGATGTGGAGAATTTGTGGTGGATGGGAAGTGCTATTCTATGCTAGAGAAGAGATGTAATAATACTGGAAGAGCTTCTGTGTACAAGATGTTTGGCCTGACAGGCACTAGCAGGAGAAGCAATGCAACCCAATGGTTAAGAGCCCAGACTCTGGAAACTTCTCAGTCTCAAAGTCTTGTCCCGCCACTTACTAGCTGTGGAGCTTTAGTGCCTCTGTGCCTCAATTATCTCATCTACTTTGTGTTCATCATTCCTATTACTTACAGCAGCCCCGGGTCAGCTAAACTGAGAGGAGGCACACCCACTTTGCCAATACCTACGTACTGCTGAGGGTTCCTGAGGTGAAAAGAGAATACTAACTACTATCTACTATCTGCTATCTACTATCTACTCTCTACTCTCTACTATCTACTGTTGGGAAGAAGGAAGGCTAGGGGGCACCTGGGTGGCTTAGTCAGTTAAGCATCCAACTTTTGATTCCAGCTCAGGTCATGGTCTCGCAGTCCATGAGTTCAAGCCCCGGGTCAGGCTCTGTGCTGACAACACAGAGCCCGCATGGGATTCTCTCTCTCCCTCTCTCCTCGCCCCTCCCGCTGCTCACACACACACTCTCTCTCTCTCACATAAATAAATAAATAAATAAATAAATAAATAAATAAATAAACTTAAAAAAAGGAGGAAGGCTAGATCTCTCATGGAATCCCACCTATTTCTGAATTTGGTGTGCTTTCCTCTCTGACCACACCACCTTTTCCTCGCGCTCAACAAATACGTGTTGTGCCGGATGCCATAGAGGAGCGAACACAGCTTCGTTCTATTTCTTTTTCCACCCTCTGGCTGAAACAAGCAATTTCATTGCAGAAAGTTGTATTTCTGTGTTACCCATCCCAATGTTGATAATGGATATCTCCATCACTCCATAGCAAGTAGGTTAGATGTGACCAAGGCTATCTTCCTTTCCTCTCTGAAAATGATTTCTCTACCTTCGAGTTGCTTCCATTTCACAAATCTGCCGAATAATAGTAACAACAAAAACAACTACCACCACTTAGTAAACACCCTGCGTGCTAAGCACTTTATATGCATTCTTGCATTTAATCATCGTGACACATTATTGTCCCAGTTTTATTGCTGTTAGAGCAGGGACAGAGGGACTACGCTTCTTGCCCAAGATCACACAGCAGTCAGCTAAGTAGCTGAAATGTGCTTCCAGGTCTGTCTGACTTCCTATACTCTTTTTCTTCCCAGTTCATGATGTGTTTCTTAGAATGTTCCATAAGCAGATTAAGAATGATGTCTTTTGGGGCACATGGGTGGCTCAGTCGGTTGAGCGTCCACCTCTTGGTCTCGGCTCAGGTCCTGATCTCATGATTCGTGAGTTCGAGCCCCATATCAGAACTGGGATTCTCTCTCTCTCTCTCTCCCCCTCTCTGTCTGCTCCTCCTCCACTTGCTTTTCTCTCAAAATAAATAAGTAAACTTTAAATTTTTTTTTTAAGAAAGAATGATGACGGGGTGCCTGGGTGGCTCAGTCGGTTGGGTGTCCGACTTTGGCTTGGGTCATGATCTCACAGTTCATGAGTTTGAACCCCGCGTCGGGCTCTGTGCTGACAGCTCAGAGCCTGGAGCCTGCTTCCGATTCTGTGTCTCCCTCTCTCTCTGCCCCTTCCCTACTCACACTCTGTCTCTCAAAAATAAATTAACACTGAAAAAAAATTTAAAAAAATAAAAATAAAAAAAGAATGATGGCTGTTGAAGTCATCAGCCAGAAAGACTTCAAACTTTATTTCATATTATGAGATTATTTCTTACAGTAAAATCTTCTTAGAAACCAAAGTTTATGTAGAGATGGTGGAATCGCTTCTCTGGTTATAGAGAAGGAGCCCAGATTCAAAATGACCCACTCACTCCCATAAAACTTTTTCATTACCCACCATTCCTATGGTGGGAAATTGACAGAGGCATGCAGTTTAAAACAAGCAAGATGCTTGTTTTGAATATTAAGGAAATGTGTCCAAATATAGATAGAAATATATATGATTATTTGTCCTTGTGATTAGAAGCTTCCCGTTAGCGTTACTGCGATGTCATATGATCTCTTGATTGCAATAGAGAAAAAAAAATATATGAAAAGAAATTTAACATAGCATCACCTTCTCAGACTGGAAAGCAACGTAGTTGTTTAAAATGCTTTCTTGAGAAATACAGTATACTCTCTATCAATCAAGTTGGGCTAGGCTATAGGAGGAAAAAGTCTTCACAGGCTCAAATAACAAAGGTTTATTTCTCTCTCGTGTTATATGTCCATCCCAGCTCTGGGGCATCCTGACTCCAACACCCAAACTCACAGAGCAGCCATAATCTGGAAGGTCACCGGTTTTCCTGGCAAAGGGAAGGAAAGCCCCAGACGTTTCATGGCAGGAGTCGAATGCTCTGGACCAGGAGCACATGCTGCTACTTACAACTCCTTAGCTAGAGTGATCCCATGACCTCCCCTATCACAGGGAAGACGGGAAGTGACAGAAGCAAAGTGTTGGGGAAAGTGGTGACCAGCACCAATGACCATCACAGTTACCTAAGTGTAGAGACCCTGGATTCATCACTACATGACTGGGCTGGGGATACCCAAACCCTAAAGTGAACCAACCGAGCATGTGTTCCAAACTGAAACAATCAAACAATGCAGATGTTGGTTGGAAAACAGATAGGATATAAAAGAAAGCATGAGAAATGTTCATGTCAAAGTAGCCTGTGGAGGATTGTTCTTAAAAAGAATCAATGTTGATTGTGTGATTAATAACGTATCAAAACATCTTATTCAATGTTACATGTTTTATGGTAATACACACACACACCTATATAAATTATTTATTTACTGTAATTTATGGGGGAACTGAGGCTATTATGCAGATAATTTGAAAGTAAAGGCATCCTGTGTCCATTATCTGCATATTTGAGATGAACAGGCATTTTTGTTTGTTTTTTTACTTTTTTAAGACAATTTTTAAGAGCAGTTTCAGGTTGGGGCACCTGGGTGGCTCGGTCAGTTAAGTATCCGACTTCAGCTCAGGTCGTGATCTCATGGTTTCATGGGTTCGAGCCCCACATCGGGCTCTGTGCTGACAGCTCAGAGCCTGGAGCCTGCTTCAGATTCTATGTCTCCCTCTCTCTGTGTTCCTCCCCTGCTCACACTATGTCTTTCTTAAAAATAAAGATTACAAAAAAAAGAGAGAAGTTTCATGTTGACAACAAAATCGAGAAGGAGATACAGAGATCTCCCATATATCCCAACCCCCACATATACTTAGCTTCCCCCATTATCAGCATCAGCTGCCAGAAAGGTATGTTCTTTACCCAGGATGAACCTACATGGACACATCATAGCCACCCAAAGTCCATAGTGTACATAAGGGATCATTCTTGGTGTTGTACATTCCGTGGGTTTGGACAGATGCGTAATGATGTATATCCACCATTATTATATCATACAGATTATTTTCACTGCCCTCAAAATCCTCTTTGTTCAGCCTATTCTCTGCCCATCCCTTCCCCCGTTGCCAACCACTAATCTTGTTATTGTCTCCAAAGTTTTACCTCTTCCCAAATATCACGCAATTGGAATCCTACAGTATGGAGCATGTTCAGATTGGCTTTTTTCACTTAGTAATATGCACTTAAGGTTCTGCCATGTCTTTTCATGGTTGGCTAGCTTGTTTGTTTCTAGCACTGAATCATATGTTATTGTCTGAATGGACCACCATTTATTTTTCTGTGCACCTACTGAAGGACAACGTATTGCTTCCACATTTTGGCAATTATGTATAAAGCTGCTATAAACATTCATGTGCAAGTTTTGGTGTGGACCTGAGTTTTCATCTCCTTTGGGTAAATACCGAAGAGCGTGATTGTTGGATCATATGGTAAGAGTAGGGTTAGTTTTATAAGAAAGTGCCAAACTGTCTTCCAAAGCGGCTGTTCCACCAGCAATGAATGAATGTTCTTTTTGCTCCATGTTCCTGTCAGCATTTGGCATTGTCGGTGTTCTGGATTTTGGCCACCCTAATATGGGTGTAGTGGTATCTCATTGCCTCATTTGCATTTCCCTGATGATACATGATTGGAAGCAATGAAAATTTTTAGAGCCATAATGACTCCAACTATTGCCTCAAATTCCCCAAAGTCAGTCTGTGGTAGCAGACACAGCAGATTAGTAATTTCTTGGTGGGACTTGGAGACGTTAATAAATGAAATCTAGAACCTGAATATATCAATGGCTTATGAAACAATACCCTGCTCTTGGGACCAGGTTTCCTACACAATTAAGAAGTTTGGGCAGGGGTGCCTGGGTGGCTCAGTCGGTTGGGCATCCGACTTAGGCTCAGGTCCTGATCTCACAGCTCATGAGTTTGAGCCCCGCATCAGGCTCTGTGCTGACGGCTCAGAGCCTGGAGCCTGCTTCTGATTCTGTGTCTCCCTCTCTCTCTGCCCCTCTCCCACTCACGCTGTGTCTTTCTCTCAAAAATAAATAAACATTAAAAAAAAGAATGGGACCCATTAGACCCCTGGAATGGTCATCGGCCAAGCCTGCTAGCTCCACCTATGGGTTTGTGTCCAGTCTCCCCTGAGACCTCAAACACCTGTCATGAACATGAGGACCTTCTTGCACACCCTGCCCATGAAAGACTCTGTGATAAACTCTACTGGGGCCATTAGTGACACTAGGAGTGAATTGGATTCACTTTCAGATCTGAGAGGCCAGCATCCTTCATCTTCTGGAAAGAGACTCCCCAGGCCCAGTTCAGTGGCTGAAACCAGCTGCATGGGGAGATGGGAGGTGCAAGCTGGGAGGATCCCATTCTCCCCTGTGTGGCTACTGCCTGTGAGGCTGCTGGTCACACAAGCTCTCTGTCGTCGGGAGAGGAAGCAGATGCGATCTGGGGACACACGGAATTTTGAAAGTACATGAATGGAAGGCTGCTTCCTCAGACTCTGAAATTGGGAAGAATGGAGGGTCAGGCTAAGAAGTCGGGGTGTCTGTGAGCTAGCCCCAGGGCCCTTCCACTGCCCAGGTGCCTGTTCTATAGCATGTCCCTCGCAAGTCCCCAGGATTTCAACCTTCTTTTGTCATCTAGTAGGGCCTTGTCCTTGTGGTTGTTACCATAGCATAACCTTTCCCGTCCTGACCGACACAGAAACATATTTTTTTCTGAAAGCAAAGATCTGTGTACCCACCTAAAACCCCCTCATCTGGGTGTGTGGGTGTGTTATTAAAGAATGTAACTGAAGGCGCTGGGCAAGGGTTCACATCACAAGAGAAAGTCTGTTGCTGCGGAATGTCTTGCAAATCACTCAGAATCGCTGTGCGCCGTATCTTCAGTTCTACAAAGATGGTCTCATGAAGGACCCACCGCAGAGAAATGCTGTGAGAACCAAGTGAGAACACCTGCGTGAAAAACACTGTGACTTAGGAAATCACTACCGTCCAGCATCCTCCGGAATCACAGAGCAAAGAGGCCCATAGCCATCCAGCGGCAGCCCATGGGGTCCCCGGGGTGAAGTGAAGCCTGGTTTGAAACCCATCCCTTCACACCTAAATGGACAAATGAGCCATTCAGACGACCCCTTCCAGACTACAGCGCCCTCAAGTGCCAGGCCCTGGATTCACCCACCTCCCGGCATCCAGCCCCGTTGGCATCCACCACCACTCACAGGTGGTGACGCTTGGTGCCAGGTGCATTAGCGGGTGTCGAAGGAGTCTGAAAGGCAAGTGACCACTATCACCCGCACAACCCCCGAGAGTGCGATCCCGTGAGGAAGGCTGTTGGGAAACACGTCTGAGCTTCCCGGTATTGACCCGAGTCAGGAACTGGAGCAAACAAACGGTGGCCCCAGGGCTGGGTGGAGGAGGTGAGTGAGGTGCCCACCCAGTGCACGCATGAGCCCGAGACGGAGGGTCCCTTAACTGTCGCACCCCGGGCGCCTCTCTGCCTCAGCTGAGAGCCCACCCTGGGTTGCTCTACCCATGACCGGCTTTACTCTGGGAGTTGTCTGATGGGTCACGCTAGATCAAGCCTGGGGGGCGCCACCCCCTTCCCCAGATGGCTGGACCGAGGAATGTTATCACTACTGAATACTGAATATCGATCAGGGCACAATCTTGCTCACTTCGGAGAAGTACGCGCATCCCGGGCATGCGAGAGGAGAGGCCCCGTGTGCCCCTCAGCCCAGCATCACCTCACTTTTAAAACAAAGTGTTTCCAGTTTAAAATTGTATTTTCAGATTGGCAGAATGACAATAATTAAAGCTCAAGGATGGGAACGTGGGGGCTTGTCACGCTGTCATGCTGTTCTAATTTGGGGCGTGTGCAAAATTGCATACAAGACATTCAAAAACCAGTCGCAGATTTTTCTAACTAGCCTCTGCTGCTTAAACCAGGTTTCTGAGCAGTCCAACATAGCACAGACGACCTCTGAGCCATATATATCCCAAAGCAGTTCCAAATCTTCAAGTCCACAGACATCCCAGCAGTGTAGAATTTTCTCTGGCCACCTTCCCTGCCACCACCCCCCCCCCGCCCCCCAGTCCTGAATGATGCAATAGATAAATGCAAAAGCAATTTTAGATGATCCTTTCAGACCCTCAGGGAGCATAAGTTCACACACAAGAGCAGCGTTGAGATGCCGGTGAGCAGGGAGATGAGTATCTTGCATGAAAAGCTCATTTCCCCACCTGAAGGGTTTAAACTTTGGCCTTCTCAGAAGGACACCTTGTGATAAGCCGGGGACTTTGGGGCCTGCTGTAAATGCATCCGCAGTAAGCAGAGAATGCGAAGTTTAGTCCTCTAATTCAGATGTACGCAGAATGTGATTTTCTTTATTTTTCTACAACGTAATCTGATTTATTTCGAGTCCTCTTTCTACTAGAATAGCATGAACTGAATCACAATCTATTTGGGGATTTCCCCTTCTGGGGCTGTGTGTGAATTGGAAAGGGAGGGGAGTCAATGGTATCATTGGGGAAATAGCATCGTCTGCGGGTCGGCATCTGCTGAGACATTCTGGTCCCATCAGGACTTGATTTGCGCATCAGAGCAATGACTGGGCCGTCCCTCAGCTATTAACTAAGCTCCATTGGAGGGTGAGAGGCAGTTCTGGGACTCCAGCCCCTCTGAGGCTGTGTAAGACACCCTGTGTTTCTCTGGGGCCTGGCCTTTCCCCTCGGGTGCTACTTAGAGCAGACAGGTTGAAAGTCTCTTTGTTCTCAGATTTCCCCCAGGACCTGGACATTCTCTCAACCCCAGACCAGTGACGAGTAGAGAACAATACACTCCAACCCCCCGACCCCCGCCCAGCACATAACACACACCCGTGTTCCTGGCTTCTCCTCTGTCTTTCTCCACCCCTCCCAGCAAATTCCCAGAAACTTGAATTAGTCTTGAGGGAAGATGACTTTCCCTAACTTACCAAGTATTAGTCCAAATCTATTGTTTATGCCTTAAGGACCCTCAAGGCTAGGCTTTTGAAACTCAAAGCTTTTTTTTTTTTCTTTCCGTTTTTTGCAATAACATCAATTCTCCATGGCGATGAACACCTCAAAGTCTGGGCTTGAAACAGAAAAAGGTCATGGGGTTGTGGGGTAACAGAAAGTAACAGGGAAATTAAGAACACTATTAATATTTTATTTTTTTAAGTTTATTTTTGAGAGAGAGGGAGAGACTGCAAGCGGGGGAGGGGCAGAGAGAGAGGGAGACAGAATCCGAAGCAGGTTCCAAGCTCTGAGCTGTCAGCACAGAGCCCGACGCGGGGCTCGAACTCACGCACCGCGGGATCATGACCTGAGCCGAAGTCGGACGCTTAACCGACTGAGCCACCCAGGCACCCCAAGACCGCTACTAATATTTAAAAGTATGATTTTGCTGCAGACATTCTCTGGTTTCACTGCAACTCAAAATTCCAGGAGCTTCTGCTCACCTTCAAAGCTCTCCATCTCTTCACTGTTCCTAGGGGGAGTCCTAAAATGGGTTTCATGTTTGTTCTCTTCCCCTGCTCACTGCCCAGGGAACCCTGGAGGCCGCCACCAAAGGTGTCTGTGCCACTTCCTGCTGCTGCCCAAAGCCATGGCACCGGGCTGCCGGGTCCATGAGGGCTTGCCTGTCCCCAGGGATTTTAGAGAAAAAGGTTCTTTTAGCGTGTGCTCCCTGTCTAGCTTCCTTGGCCGGGAGCCCACGGGGCTGGCACAGGGGGTGATGTGAGTGACAGGCGTGGCCCCCCTCCCCCAAAGCCATTCAGTCTCTCGTGCTCTGAGCATGTGGCCTCCATGGTTTCCGGCCACCAGTAAGGTGAGCTTTGTCCAGTGGCTCCTGGGTTCTGCAGGCAGAGACGCCTCTGGTGGGTCAGCCCCACAGACCCCCCTGGACGTGTTCACAGAATTTGAATTCTAGGATAGAGGAAGCCCAGGTTCTCAAGCTGAGACCCAAATCCCGCCCCCTGAATTCCCCCACGTTGATATCAAAGGCTGATCAATACACATGTATGCACTAGCATTTGGCATTCCTTCCACTTCCAGATGGCAGAGGCTCAGGCGTAAGGACTGAGGAATGTTGTCTCTGTTCACGGATGCCGTCTGGTTATTTGCCATCCCCTCCGCTCTGGACTCAGAGACAAAGGGGGACAGATCTGTGAGGCAGTCTATTCTCCAGACACTAGATACCTTCTTCCCCTTATTGGGAGTGCAGGCCTTGGGTTCTATAGCCTTCCCATTCTCTTCCCAGACAAATCCCTTGGGAAGTGACATTTAAAAATCTTTCTTTGGAAAACATGGAACCTGTAATGTTAGGACAACGTAATTCTTCCTGACCTTCAAATATGGCCGTGCTCTAACCCCCAGAATCTGTATGGCAAGAGGGACTTGGCAGATGATTAAAATAAGAGTCTTGCTTTGGGGAAATGATCCTGGATTACCGCGTGGACCTGCTCTGGTCACAGGGGCCATTATGAAAAGCTGCAGGATGCACAAGAGTCAGGAGAAGGCAGTGTGACGCCCGAAGCAGAGACTGATGTGATGGGGCCTCCAGAAGATGGAAGGGAAAAGGAATGGATTCCCCTTGGAGTCTCCAGGAGGAACGAGCCCTGTGGACACTTTGATTTGAGTTCTGTAAGCTTCGTTTCAGACTTTTGGCTTCTAGAACTGGAAGGCTTCTCAAATAGTAAGTTTGTGGTAATTTCTTGCAGTGGCCATGGTGACCAAAAACCTCCTCCTCACCCAGGGTAACTGACTTCCGACCCGGTCACCACACAGGAGAATTAGCAGAACAGTGGTGTGAACTTGTATCTGGGGATTTTACCCCGTGGCTCTGGGGCTGCAGAAGAAACGGAGATTGCGAGAAGCTAGACGCTGTGTTTGTTATCAAGGGGACACTTGAGATCAGCTTGTCTCTTGGTTGTTAATGGAATGGTAAGTTTCCCACCACACGGTGGGTAGCATCTAAACCTACAATCTGTAGACCACCTTGAACTCTGGTTGCCACCTGCTAGCTGATAATTCAGGGCAAGTAATTTAACTTTTATAGAATGGGGGTGGGGCGCCTGGGTGGCTCAGTCGCTTATGTGTCCGACTCTTCTTTCGGCTCAGGTCATGATCTCACAGTTCATGAGTTCGAGCCTCGTGTGGGACTCTGTGCTGACAGGACGGACCCTGCCTGGGATTCTCTCTCTCCTTATCTCTCTGCCCCTCACCCACTTGCATGCACTCTCTCTCTCTCTCTCTCTCTCTCAAATAAATAAATAAATAAATAAATAAATAAATAAATAAAAAGAGGCTGGAGGAATCTCATTAGCTAAAAAGATCATATGGGAATTCAATGGGATTATGTAAGAGAAAGGATGTAACATCGTATGAGGACCTTTTCACGTATAAGATATTCCTACAGATAAAACTATGGCAGAGCCTATGTAAGAGATTCCAATCCTTTGCCTTTCCTGGTCGTTTGGCTTTCAGATAAATGGAAGTTTACTGAAATTTGCCTCGGGTTTTCTTATAAGGAGCTCAGATCTCATCAAAAGCTTTGGACTCCTGTGTGTAAGGTCCCTTCCAGCTCTGCCAATCTAGAATTCTAAATATCAGCCTGAACGATGCCGGGAAAGCACCACTTATTCTCTCGTGGCAGATCGACAGGGACCAGAAGCTCAGGAAGGAAGTAGAATTGCTCAGGTATGAAGGATGGCGTGGGTCCGTGGACAGACTTCCACGTGAGAGTGTTTAATTCGTGCATCCTTTATTCATGTATTTATTATGCATACAATCACTGAGTGAAAACCATGCGGGGGCCTGCTCAGCCCTGGGAGGAAGGAATCAGGGTGCTTGAGGGGCAGGGAGAGTTGCAAAAATCAATGAGGCAAGGGTCATGACCTCGGTGACTTCATAGTCAAGAGGAGGGGACAAATACAAAACCCACAGCAGGTCACATGTCCCAAGCTTGCTCGGGTCAGGTCTCCAGTGGGGTCACAGCACATTTATACCCACGTCTCATTGATTTACAAGGATGCATCTGTTCACAAAGACACTCAAGCCCTTGCCAAACCCCCAGTACTTCTGGGGGTCTCCGGGGATTACTCTTATGTGCTCAACAGCATTCCGGGCTTACTGGCAGCTACCACTCCCCACAGGGACTTCACAGGACACACCATGTGCCTACTGCCATTAGAGCTACAGGCGGGGCCCTCTGTATTTCATCGCCGTGGTTAGGTTTGGAACCAACCTTCACTCCAGGGCTTTTGTGGCCATCTAAATCTTTCCCCCAATTTCTGTGAGTTTCCATGGCTTCCCATTTCCTTACCTGCTTTGTTTACCACTCGCCTGCCTCCAACACCCTCCTCCACATTCTTGCTGCAGAGCTCAGCTTCCACTGTCTCCAAAGAAATCCATGCCCCTCAAGCACATTGTGTCCTTCCTCCCTTCCTTCCTTCTGTGGAGTCAACTGACAGTTATATGACAGAACAATAGGCAGGGGACAGAGTGGGGCGCAAAGGGAGAGAACTTGCAGAGACACCTGCTCCCACCATCCACTGGCTGCATCACCCCTGTCCCTCTTCTCTCTCTCTTACACCACCGAGCAAACCCTACCCCACCCCCGACCTCCGCAGGGCAGTTGTGCTCACACTTAGATGTTTGGGGGACTCGGTTCCCACTACAGGTGCTTATCAAAGTACTTTCCCGATAAGGATTCGTGGAATCAGGAGAAAGCACTGAGTGTCACATGTAAAATCTTTCAGGGTAAAACGGAAGAAATCCAGTCCATAAAATGTCTTTAATTTCATTTCCTTTTTTTTAAAGTTTATTTATTTACATATTTAGAGAGAGAGAGAGAGAGCATGAGCAGGGGAGGGGCAGAGAGAGAGACTCTCAAGCAAGCTCTGCACCCTCCGCTCAGAGCCCGATGCGGGGCTCGAACTCACAAACCACAAGATCATGACCTGAGCCGAAACCAAGAGTCAGATGCTTAACCGACTGAGCCACCCAGGCGCCCCTCATTTCGTTTGGTAAAGCACCTGGCTGCATTTGGAAATCCAGGAGTAAGGACACACAGAGGATAGCAGCATCAGCAGCCAGCAGGCTGGTGTCCAGCTGCCACTGCCTGTGTCATTCAGGACGTGGATGGGGCTGTGCCTGCACACCCTCCCCCTGTAGGGACAAATCGGACCCAGCAGGACCCTGCAGTCTATCCCCAGAGCAGGCATCTCTTTCATCTTTAGAATTCTGAGCGTTTCAAAGTATTCATCATGCACCAGATGTCACTAAAGGAGGCTTTTTGGGAAACAATCTGACTTAAAAGAATGAGACTTCGATTGTTGCTAAGAGCTCAAGGGGATAAAAACATAAACACAAGCCGAGGTGGATTCACCCTGCAGCTAATACAGCACAGGCTTCGGGGCTTGTCACTCGGGCAGGTTCTTTTCAGGGCCCTGGCCCTGGAATTTTGTGTTTGTAATTTTATATCCATTTCCGTGAAGAAGAGTCCAAAGTTGTCAAGTTTCGGGTTCCACGACCTCAACCACCCTGGTCCATCACCTGAACATAGACAGGTGCACACACACGCTCTCACTGGACCCGCCCTTGCAAAATTAGGAAATGTGAAAGCTTTGTGGCTGACATCCTTTTACTCCTTCCCCTTCAGAGCCCATGGCCTTACGTCTTAGAATTCTCTGTGCTCCCACCGAACACTCACCACCTCCCACTTGGGGTGCTCAGCTGTGTTTCCACACCCATTGCCTGATCTCGTGGTCTGCAAACTGGGACCCCTTGGGTCAAATCCAGCCCACCTCCTGTTTGGCTAGAAAAGAGCTCTAGTGGGACACAGCCACACTCCTTTTGTTCACACATTAGTTATGGCTGCTTTCGTGAGGCAGAGCTGAGTAGTTGCACCAGAGACCAGGCTGCCCCAGAGCCTAAAATATGTACTCACCTGGCTCTTACAAAAAAGCATTGCCAACACTTGATCTCTCCCCAGTGACTTCATAACTGATATTGACAACTCATGCCATCAGCCAAAAATCTGCTGAAGAAATAAACCAACTTGTGCTCTCTCCTCTTGCTTCCCATGAAATTTAAAATAAGATCCAGCTCCTCCCTGGTCCCCACAAAGCATTACCTGGTCAACGTGTGAACCTGGCTCCCTGATCTGCTTGCCTGCCCTTGGCCTGGCTCTCACCATCTTCCCATTCTGGAGACACTCCGTGGGTTCCAGCCTCTGGGTCTTTGTATGTGCTGCCCACTCTTTCTGGAAGCCCTTCCCTTCCTTTCTTATGATTTAGACTTCAACCCAAACATCATCTCCCCAGGCAGGCAGTATTCCATGATCACTCACCTTCAACCCCCACCTTCAACCACTGTGGGTTACTTACCCTGGTTTCTTTCTTTATACCTCTTGTAATTATTGTGCTCATTTACTTGTTTGCCATCGGTTTCCCCCAGGAAAATGTGAGCTTCCCAGGACCAGAGTGTTGTTGTCTGCATTACTCAGTGTTGGAAAGTGTCCAGAACGGGTCCTGGCATATTATAGGCTCCTGAGAAATACGTGTTGAACAAGTGAATGAACAGAGCGGTTATGCCTTACTACGGGAATCTGAAAGCTGGAAAGGAATACCTTTTGTGGAGGAATTTCAGAATTGCACACATGGCTGCAGGAGTACATTATGGAGAGACCGGCCAGCGGCTCAATGAGATACTCCTTTTGGGAGTCTTGGGAATGCAGGTTTCAGATTTAATCTATGACCAGGAAACCACCCCGAGCCGAGACGGATTTAAGGCAAGCCATACCTTTTCTACTCTCACTGAGGAAAGCTCGCTCACATTAGGATTCAGGCTGGGCCAGTGAATTTGTCTTTCACCATTAAATATTTCCTTAAACAGCATCTGACACTGAAGCAATAACCAGAGGCAAGGCCTTCATCTGAAAACATCCTTCTTGGTGGCAATGAGCATCTCCACTTTCAGGCAGTGCCCTGACATTAACTGGTGATTATTTTCAAAAATCTCTTCCTGCAGCTGTTTTCACCCACACCAGCCTCGCTGTAGTCGGCACATTGTCTATGAGCTCTCCATGCACCGCCTCCTCTATCTCCTCTCTACGTTGGGCACGACTCCCCCAGTCCCCACCCACTCCACTTGCCCATGGCCCCCCCATCCTCCAGGCCATACTTAAACTCCACCTCCTCTATCCCAGAGATCCTCAGAGTTAGCATCGACCTCATCTTCCCTGACACCCAGTTGCGGTCACCGACCACCCCAAAACTAGTCAACTGAAAATGACCACTGTTTTATTTTATTTCATGATTTTGTGGAGCAGGAATTTGGTCAGGGCTTAGCTTCGTGGCTTTTCTGTTCCCTGTGACATCAACCGAAGTCATTTGGTGGATTCATCTGGTGAATAGTAAGTTTGGTTCACCACCGCTGGCTCAATGTTTGGCACACTGGTGGGGCTGGTGGGAGGCTGGGCTCAGTGGGGGCTGGTGTCCGGACACCTACACCTGGCGTCAGGTATGTCCTCTTTTGCAGCAGCTCAGAGTTCCCAGAGACTGTTCAGGGAGACAAGAAGTGGAAGTTTCTTGGGCTACAGTTTCTTCTCTGAAAAGAAAAGCATTGCATTGATGAGATGGTCTCTTAGATTGCCTCCAGCCCCAAGAGTATCACACTTGAACTCTGTCACAGACCGTGTGCACTCTGCAATTAATCTCTCCTTCTCTGGGACAGCAGGGCATTTCTAGGAACATCAGATAAATTACAATAGAATATTTTGAAAACTGTTCATCTAAAGGGCCAGGAGTTACAAACCAAGCTGGTAGGTCAATACAGCAAATATATACCTACTCCACTGTGCTGACAAATACAAACATGGAAGAGCTTCTTTAAATGCTGTAACTGGTTTGATCTTCTTCATTACCAGCTTCCCTCCAGCCCTGCTAGGTAGTGGAGAAATAGGGCAGGGGAAAGAAGCAGAATTTAACTGGACACTTAACAGTGTCTCCATATTACTCTTTTGGACAAATATTTGCTTAAGTTATATTTAAACTCTTTAAACAGCCATTTCTCCCTTCTTTGTCCTCTTTTTCAAGATGGCTTCTGAGTGAAGGTAAAGCTCAAAGGTATTTTTAATAAATGGGGTTGGGAGGATGCAAGCCGGGCATGAGGCAGTGAGAGGTGGTGGACCCAGGTACCAGCCTGGGACCCAGGGCCATGATGATCTAGACTCAGAATTGTCATCTGTTAAGGATGGTCTCATCTGGTCTTCGGGCATGAAATAGTGTCCCTGAGGCTCATGGTTGCCTTTATCATTGAATTTCATGCCCTTGGCAGTTGCCTATGCAGTTGTCTCTTTCTGACCCCCAGGATGCTGCTGGCCTGGCTCTCCTCTTAGCACCCCAACAGCTTCTCACCAGGTGACACAGCAGGTTTCAGACCCTTTGCCCAATACACCAAGGTGCAGCAGAGCCGGGAGAGTTTCCTTCAGGCTCATCTCTCTAGATACTTCCCTCTACTGTGTCACAATCTCTCCTTCAGCATCATTTCTCCTAGACACCGAAGTGGTCACCAAGCCATGCCTAGGGTCCGGGCCACAACACTACACAACTCCAGGAGGGGCCATTCCCAAAGAATACAATGGAGCGTGTGCCCCTGGAGTTGCAGAACACAGAGATTTTGCTACGAGAAGCAGACCATCAACCTTAGTATTGGGTTCACTCAAGAGCTCCCAAAAGGGAGGAAACCTTAGTATTGGGTTCACTCAAGAGCTCCCAAAAGGGAGGAAACCACAAACCCACATTTGTGTTTACAACCCTACCTTCCTCTTCCCCAATCTCTCAAGTCCAGAGACTCCGGATTTCTCCCTGGTCATCCATGAAACCAACACTTCCCTTCCATTATATCCAGAGTCTTCACTTCTCAAGGTTCATAGAAACTTCTAGGCCACTCCGCCAGCCCTAGCTCCTCATATATTAATGGGAGCTCAAGGACTTAGAAATTCATTTCTCCTCACCGAAGCCTGGCTTTGAAGTCTATTATCTTGCTAGTGACTCAAAAATGCTATTTGCTACTCAGAGATGAGAAATAACTTTATTGTTATAGTTGGTCCCCTCCCTTCCTCTGAAACTCTGAACTCCATTGTTTCAATGGCTTCAGAACCCCAGGGCAACAATCATTTTAGGAGATGGTAATACTACGGAAAAGATATTTTAAATGATTATCCCCCTTATGCATATATGTTACAAACATGGTTTTCACATTTTTACAAATAGTGGCATTTCAAGGCTCACAGGGGTAAAGAAACAGGGTGAAAATTTCTCTTTTTTGCTTATACAGGATTTATTTCCTATCATCTTCTTCCTGGGTCCATTTTCCCAACATTTCCATTTTTTAACACTCTTACAAAGGGTATATTCTCCTCCTAACCTGATTATTTCTGTTATGAGCTTGCTGCATATTTTTGAGCACACTCTACTGTGAATTTCTAGGTGAAGCAACCGAAATATTCAGCCTAGTGTGTTTGCCCTTTTCAGGAAAGCAGAGTTCCCATGAAAAGCATCCCACGTTCTCGTTCTAGCTGTGCAACTGAGCAGCTGTTTGAAGCGTGTCACTTCACCTCTACAGGCTTCTGTTTCTTTGTCTGGAAAGTGAGGGGGTTGAGGATCTCGGCAAGCCTCTGACTATTGATCTACATGAGCTTTTGTTTTCTGTTTTTTGTTTTTAAGTTTCTTTATTTATTTAGAGAGAGAGAAAATCCTAAGCAGGCTCCCCGCTGTCAGTGCAGAGCCCAACATGAGAATCAATACCACAGACCTTAAGATCATGACCTGAGCTGGAGTCAAGTGTTGGATGCCTCACCAGGTGAGCCACCCAGATGCCTTGTGATCTATGTGAGCCTCTGTAGTTGCCCTCTTACACTGGGCTACTCATTCTTTCAAACCCCACTTCTGGTCATCTTCTGGAAATCTTCTCAATCCTCCTCCTTAGCACTCTTTGGCTCCTGGGCGTGACAGACTGAACTTCTTCTAAGACCCTGTCCTTCCCTGCCTGGATAACAAGAAATTGATTATTCAGAGGAACGAGACAGCTTGTCTGAATGCACACATGGAAGAAGAGAGCTAAGATTTGAATACAGGTCTTTCTAACTCTTCACCTTCTTCCCCGACTGCTGTGTTAATCCAGCCCCTCTTCTCACTAATGAAAGGGAGACATACACAACGAGGCCTTTAGTTCCCAGCCTAAAATAATTTTGTGTGACTTAGTTGCTGTCAGTGGGCTTCTGAGAGTCACCGGGGCAGCCCAGGCTAGTCGTGACATCCGCGTTCTTCTTCCCCATTAGTCTTCTTCACCACTCTACCCTTCCCCAAGATGGAAGAATATGTTACTAATCCCTAATAATGTATTACTAATTAATTTTAAGTTATCAGCACTGATAGGCATTAAAGTGCTATCAATCATTAATACCTATCAGTCGGATTGTAGCTGGGCAGATGGATTGATTCATTGGATGGAAACCTGGGGTCATGGTCCCTCTAAAGCATTGGTTCTCACCAGGGGATGGTGATTTTTACCCCACTTCCCACCCTCAGGACATTTGGCTCTATCCAGAGACACTTTGACTGTCACATTTTGAAGGGGTGCTCCTGGCATCTCATGAGAAGAAGCCAATTACCCATCATGCACAGGACAAGCCCCCCACAGCAGGGAATCATCTGGCCCCAAATGTCAGGCATTTAATGGGAAGAAGCCGATTACCCACCATGCACAGGGATGCTGCTGATTACCCACAATGCACAGCCCAGCCCCCAGAGCAGGCAATCATCTGGCCCCACGTGTCAGTAGTGCTGAGGTTCTGCAGCCCTGCTGTCATCAAAGCACAGAGGTTGTTGCTTCCTGTACCTACTCGTGAGATCGGTCCTGAAACCCTCAGATGCATGAATGACTTGGTATCTGCTCCCGGGGAGGCATGATGTTAGCTCACCTCCACTTTTGTAGTTGCTTAGGAGCAAGGGGACAGACTGTAGGAGTCTTGTTCTCAGAAGGGAAACGGGTGAGACGACCTAGCAGACGGGGCAGCTGGCCTCCAGTAAGAGAGTATATGCTGGGGCCCAGGCTGACTGATGCCAAGTAGGGTGAGGCAGGCGGGGGTGCTGCGTCAACCAGGCAGGCTGTCCAGGGGTGGGGCTGGAGCCAGGAGGCAGGAGGGAGAGGGCAGGCACCAGTGTCACCGGGAGACACAGGGAGGTCCCGCCTCAGCTCTGCGCCTGACTGCCACACTCTGCCTCTTCAGCAGCCGTACCCGTACCCGGGCCCAGCTGAGAATGAGACTCTAGGGGGTCAGAGTATTAAGCTAATGTGTTTTTCTCTGCTTTGCTGTGCTCTTTTTTCTTGATAATAAAAAAATAATAATAATAAAATAAATTTAGCCTTCATTCTTTTTTTCCTGCAGTCCCTCTTTTTTTTTTCTTTGAGAAAACCTGGGGCCCATTGCCTATCCTCTTTTATTATTTTTCAGTATCCTAACTGAGGACTCCTTGGGGAACAATATTATCTTTTTCATAAACCAAGAGCCTGGCCCATAACAGATGCTCAAGATATGTTTGTGGGAATAAAGGATTTTCTAAGATGGAGGTAACAAAGCAAAAGCATCTAATATTCTCTGTGCTTAATGGTCTTTCCTTTTAAAGTCACAGGGCCATATTAATGAAATGTCAATGATAGTGGCACCTGGGTGGCTCAGACGGTTGAACGTCCGACTCTTGATTTCAGCTCAGGTCATGATCTCGTGATTCGTGGGATCGAGCCCCGTGTCTGAGTCTGCTTGGGATTCTCCCTCTCCCCCTCTCTCTCTGCCCCTCCCCTGCTCACCTTCTCTCTCTCTCTCTCTCTCTCACACACACACACACACACACACTCCCTCTCTCTCTCTCTCTCTCTCTCGCTCTCAAAATAAATAAATTTCAAAAAATCAATAAAGTATCAACTCTCTTAATTAGGACAATTTATGGCTTTAAACCTATGTGTGACACACGGGGTGACTTGGGTCCAGAAATGCTTCCTGAGCAGGTACCAGTCAGTGTTCTAGGTGCTGTAACGGATATGCAGATAAAGAAATGATTTCTGCATCAGGAAGTTAACTTCAGTGGGGGAACAACACAATTTGCAAAGAGCTAGCTAGTCCAAACAAATTTCGACAGATACTAAAATAGGAGTCTACAGGCAAGCAGTGACAGGAGCCCAGAAGAGAGATAAATTTGGAGAAATCTGACTTTACAAGGAAAGCTTAAGGTAAAGTGGCATCTGAACTGGGTACTGAAAGCTGAGTGGATATTGATTGGTCCCCTCATAAAACACTGCTGCCAAGACCTGGCTGGAATCCACTCTCCACCTGCAGGCATGATGCCCTTGCCATGATTTCTTATCTTTTTAATGTAAATGTAAGGTATAGACAGAAAAGTGCACAATTCACAACTACTCAGTTCGATGAACTATCACAAAATGAGCACACGTGTAACTGGCACCCAGGTTATGCGATGGAATACTACCGTGTTTCCAGAAGCCTCGTTTTTAAAATTATTTTAAGCTCATTTATCTATTTTGAGAGAGAGAGAACAGGGGAGGGGCAGAGAGAGAGGGAGACAGAGAATCCAAAGCAGGCTCTGAGCTGTCAGCGCAGAGTCCGATGTGGGGCTTGAACCCACCCACTTTTAGATCATGACCTGAGCCAAAGTTGGATGCTTAACCAACTGAGCCACCCAGGTGTGGCTCCAGGAGCCTCTTCGTGCCCTCTCTCCACACTCCTCCTCCTAACCCCCTAAAGTTTAGCACTCTTGTGTTTCTAATGCAAGAAAGTCATTGTGCCTGATTTCATAAAAGTGCAGTTGTGTGGTGTGTTTTCAACTGTGTCTTACTTCTTTGGTGAAAGTTATGTTTTAGGGGACCCATCCGTTCCTTCCCCATGTAGCTAGAATGTACTCATTTTCATTGCCATATAGCATTCCCCTATAGGAATATACCTTGATTTATGTGCCTATTCTGTGAATGATAAGATTTAGCAACTTCAAACATTGCCGTTTTTTTGTATGCATCTTTGGTGAATACCCAAAGAAGTGTGTGCATACCTCCCCATTGGGTATATGCCTTGGAATTAAATTTCTGATTGCAGTTTAATTCCATGAACCTTTTGGGTTTTTTTTTAAGTTTATTTATTTATTTTGAGACAGAGAGAGAGAGAGAGAGAGAGAGTGTGTGTGTGTGCGCATGCATGCACGAAGGCACAAAGGTGAGCAGGGGAGGGGCAGAGAGAGAGAGAACCCCAAGCAGGTTCCACACTGTTAGTGTGGAGCCCGACACGGGCCTCAAACTCATGAACCATGAGATCATGACCTGAGCTGAAATCAAGAGTCAGATGCTTAACCGACTGAGCCACCCAGCCACCCCTCAATGAACATTTTAAAGAGAGGACTGAATGTATGTGAATGTCTTCACCTATTCTTAGTTGGGGGGTGAAATCCTTGCACCTGTTGTGGTAACTGAGGGATGAAGGGGGTGGTTCCAGACCGAGAGGGCTGGTAAAAGGCGTGCACAGGCAAGATGGGTATGTGGGAAAACCAAGGCTTGCCCGCGTGCTTAGCATAGTCAGAGGGAAGCCCTCCTCACTGCACCCGGCAGGGTGAGGAAATAGGTCTGGAGCGGTGGTGACTCCAGACGTTGGCCAAGCCAAGCCCCTGCCGTGTAACTTACATCAGGTTTCATCCCTGATTTATTTGGATTTTCTCAAATTGCTAATACCATTATTTTACCCCATTCATTTCATCAGCCACCATTGGAGCTCAGTTGCCTCGAATCAGTTACAAACAGTCCCAAAGGTTTATCTGGCTTATATTTCTTAACACAATTTATAGCATTCAAATATTGAGTTAGATTTCGGGCTGACATTCGTCAAGCCTGCTGTAATGTGCCCTCGGCTTTTTTCTCATCATCCCTGTCATCTGTCTTGGCAGTAAAGTGCTGCTGCTTTTACCTCTGTTCCGTATGATCAGATAAAATCACTTCCTCTTTCCTGGGCTTCTATTTCAGCAGCACCTCAAAACTCATCTACATGGACTGCTGCAATGTCATTACTTCCACAAAGCTCTGTAATCAACTCACCCCTTCAAATATGTTTTCCCCCAGGATATACCCCAAATTTGCCTGTCTTTACCTTTCCAAATGCTGGAATCGCTTACCTAGGCAAGGGATGTTCTTTTTCTGAAGAGAAGAAAGATCAGGAGACTTCCAGACTTCTCAGGATGCATGTGCTCACAGGGACAAAGGGCAGAAATACCGTGATTTGTGGAAAATCTCGTTTATAAGGCTCCTTGTCCAGCCTGGGTTACTCTCCACCAGTGAAGTCCCCAGGGCTCCAGCCTGGGAGGCAGCGTGCCCAGGACAGAGGAGATTCAGCAGCTCTATCCTGAGCCTTCGCAGACTCCAACAGAAGTCAGAGAGGGGGGCGGGTTGCTGGGTTCATTCTGTCCAACCCCATTTGTTTCATAAGTTGGGAATCTGAGAGCTACAAAAATGGCAACCAATGGAGCCTAAAATCCAGGTAAAGTAACCAGGGAAAGTCCCAGTAACCAGGGGAAGTCCCAGATGTGCCTTGTGGGTATTTTAGCATCAGTCATTCCCTGTGTCACAAAAGCCCTCACTGTACACGCTCCATGGGGAAAAGAACACAGTCTCTGAGGACAGAGCACCCTCAGTCTGCACCGATTCCCTACCACCTACTGATGTGCAGGCAGAGCACTTTCTTTCCCTTTGAAATGGGGTGTAACACTGACTCCCTGGAAAACCAGGGTACCCACATCGCACATGAGGGCATTGTGAGATTCAGTGCATGGCTGCAGAGCAGTCATTGCGGAGAGTCGGGGATCAACAGGTGTCCTATAGGTTTTCAGCGGGAAAACCAGATGACACTTCAGTGCGCTGCCCTCCCTCCCAGCCCTTTATTATAAGTCCCTATGGTGCATGTATATTACATCATTTGAGTGCTCCTGGAAAACACAAGTCCTGTAGTTTTCTGACTCAGGACTCCTGACACATTGCCAGGCATAAGGATGGGCATCCAGTAAATCATTTGTCAAGTCGTATGGCCGGAAGGGACTTGAGAGAGAGGCTGGCTCATTTTTCTGGTAAAGCGATACAAAAAGAGAGTTAACAGACCACCAGCCTTGTGTACATTTGGGCGGAAGAGTGGGTATAACAGTGTTTCGGAAAATCAAAACGCACCCTCCTTTCGTGCATTCTAGCCCTCTGTTCTATGTGACCACAAAGGAAGCCCAGCGTTTCTGTTTTCACTCAACCTGCCTGCTGCATCTTGCAATCTTGCATCGTTCAGTGGACTCACCACCACCCACAGCCACTGGGGAAAACCGTAACCTCTGCCTTGAAACTTTTCTACGGCCTTTGTTCTTCTGCTAGGCCAGGGCCCAACTGAAGCCTAATTTCCAGTTTGGAAGTGAACATATGGCCATGTGATTTAATACGTTCTTGCTCGCAGAACTGGAAAAGTCTGTCTTCAGAAATATATAGCTGTAGCTGAGACCCAAGATCTTGGTTTATCAGCAGAGAACAGTAGGGATGAAAAAAATCCTATATTAAGGTTCACACTCCCAAACGCCAACGACTGTCGTCATAGCCAGGCAAGTCAAGGCCGCTATCTGCAACAGCTCAGTCCCCACAAATGCCACCGGCCCTCTTACTCATCAGTGGCATTGTGTCTCCAAAGCCATGTTGGTTTTGCAAGACTGCCTGCTGCCTGGCACTGTTTCAGCGTGTGAATATTTCCATTGAAGATTTCCCCATCTGGCAGCTGCCCAGGCAGTCATGCCCTGGTGTGCACGGTGGTGTTCTTACAAGGGGATCAGGCCACTGAGAACGTGACACCTGCCCGTTGGCGATGCGGGAAATAGTTGGGCAAAGCAAAATGTCACGAGGCATGGTTCAAAGAAATAAATTAAATACGCTGCATCCTGCTGGTGTAGCCAGGTGACAGAAGCCCATCTGGATGTAATCTATTCCTTGGAAACAGAGTCAGAGATCCAAGAAGCGACAGCTGCACAGGTGTAGGAATTTTTGTCCCTCATCAGTAAACCCGCAAAGTTTGGATTCTCTGTTGTGCTCCCCCTTCCGGGATATTCACCCAGCTAATGATAACATCTTTTCAGTGATATCACAAACTTCACCTTTCCAGGCTTGGAAAGCCAATCAATTCTAATCACACGCTGGTCTCTGGGAGACGGGTGATAAGCAAAGTCAGAGCCACTATACCTTTACATTGGTGACCTCTCCTGAGTAGCTGAACTAAAATGTTGGAGGGAAGGGAAGAGGGTATAAGGTGGAAGTAGGTTTTAATTTTCTCTTGTGGTGAAAACCCATCTGTTATTCCATCTCAACACAAATAGAATCATGATTTCTGTCTTACAATTTCATAGGTGATTTGCCGTACCTTTGACATTTCTAATGTATGTTAGGCAGTTATCCTCCCTCCTCCACCAGGAAGCTGTAGGGGAAAAAGGGAGTTGGGCGCCTTCACAGGGGCTTTGGGTACCGAGGGAATGCTGCTGGAGCCGATCCTTTGCCTGTAGTAATTGTTAGCTGCATTGAATATAAACAAAGAATAAATATATCCATGGAAGGAAGAGGGAAGGGACTATGAGGGCACAAGATTCACCCCCCAAAATGCTCCAACCCCACGTGGTGGAAATTGGGGGTCAGCTGAAGTTGACTGCCCATCGGAATGGGCTGTTGTAAGAATGATTCCAGATCCTTTACCCACCATATTCAAAGTTGAGTAAGAATGTCATGGTGGCGTGGCCAGTTTGGCCACTTACTAGCTGCATCCCCTGAGCGAATTACCTCTTTTATAAGCCCCAGTTGCCTCATCTGTACAATGGAGATCATAATAGGATCTATCCAGCGTTGTGTCCGGATAGGCTCTCACTGGCTTGCAAAAGCAAACTTTTGGGCTTCTCTCCCCAACTCAGAGTTCAGGGACTTCACACCGATAGGTTGAGAATAACTCGGTGGAACTATTTACACCATGGAAATTGGCAAATACCACAATCCAGAGCATTTTCTTCTTGGAAGTGGTAGCTCTTACACATTTGGGGGAATTAATAAGATAGTTTGTGTTGAAGACCTTCGCGGCATCCTGCACATTAAGGATTGTGAATTATTACCCTATTACATACATGCTAAGACTTCTGTTTTTACATCTGTAGAACCACGATGTGACTTATAATCAATAGCACCTCACAGTTATCGTTGGCAGCTGTTTTCCTTATTGGCTTACAAAATAGTCGTTCATGTACCAATCAGTGGAGAGTTAAGAGCTGATGAAACACTGTTGTTATTATTATTACCAGCATCATCAGTTTTTAAAATTTATTTATTTTTGAGAGAGAGAGAGAGAGAGAGAGAGAGAGAGCACAGGAGGGGGAGGAGGCAGAGGGAGGGAGAGAATCCCAAGCAGGCTTGGGTGCTGTCATTGCAGAGTCCAATGTGGGGCTCAAACTCAAGAGACATGAGATCATGACTTGAGCCAAAACCAAGAGTCAGATGCTCAACCAACTGAGCCACCCAGGCGCCCCACCACCATCATCATTTTTATGCTAAGTCCTTTATAACGGACTGTGTACATGATTCTCAAAATGTGGAGGAAAGCACCAAAGTTTCACCAAACCTAGAGCAGCATGTGGCTGATTCTAGGGGGGCCTTGGAAGTAGACAGAACCCTCCCTGTCTTCATCCTTGCCTACAGCTGGCAGCTCCCCCTCCCCGCCCTGCTGTTCTCACTCCCCAAATTCTCCAGCTAAGCCCCATGTCGGAATAATCCCATAGGACCCTTGGCATGCATGAGTCACTTTGGTGAACATGACCCCTCCCTGAGCAGTTTTGTGCTGAAGCCAGACCGCTCACTAGGCACTGGGAGCTGGAGTCCCCACTGAAGGCACTCCACACGTCCGGTGACAGGCTGGTCAGGAGACTTTCCTGACACCAGGATCACCCACAAAGATTGCGGTTTGCAAAACTGTCAGCTCTACAAACCCTTCCCGCCTTTGATCCGATTGCCTGGTAGGTGACAATGACTGAGACTCAGTACTTATTGAAAAACCCAGTGAATGAGTAACTGAATAACAATAAAAGGGACAGTTTGCCGGTGCATATTAAAATCTAATACGTGCTGGGGCACCTGGGTGGCTCAGTCAGTTAGGCACGACTTCAGCTCAGGTCATGATCTCACGCTTTGTGAGTTCGAGCCCTGTATCAGACTCTCTGTCGTCAGCTCAGAGCCTACTTAGGATCCCCTGTCTCCCTCTCTCTCTCTGCCCCTCCCCTGCTCTCTCAAAAATAAATAAGTATTTAAAAAATAATAAAATGTAATACATGCCTACCACGTAGGTCCCTTCTGTGCTGCCAGCTTCACAGAAGCACTCGGAGGAGACACAAACCAGAGGGCACAAGATGTCTGTGGCTCTCCCGCCTCTAGTGGCAAAACCCAGCAACAACCTAAATACTACTAAGGGAGGGTTAAAGAAATGTGGCTGCCCCCATACCCATTCTACCTGCAGCAATTTGGAAGAATGAGGTCAGTTTGTACATTCCGACAAGGAAAGAAATATTGGGGGTGGGGAAGAAAGCAATTTACCAACACAATGCATAAGAGGATAATGAAACAAAAACCATTATGCACTTTTCATAGAGGAGCCTAAATGCGTAAGCAAAACTACCCGGAGTTACCTCTGCGAAGGGGGATACGGTGGGTGCGGGGCGGGTGGAGCATATGGTCAAGACAGATTTTAGCTTTATTTTCATGCTTACATTTAAAATTTTACAACCGGGAGGTATTCATATATTCTACGTGTAATGAAAAATGGTAAATAAACAAAGGGAAGCCTAGCCAATGGATGCTCAGGCTGAGGCGTGAATCCCCACGCGGCAGCCAAAGGGGGGGAGCTGCCGAGGGGGAAGTGTGTGTGACCAAGGACAGCAGCACAGAGCCGCTCACAGACTGCTGGTCCCAGATGGGCAGGGGCCAGGAGCCCGGCATGCATGCGCTGCCGATGAGACAGCAGTGTTCACAATGGTCCTGCTACCTTGCTTCGTCTTTAGCCGTCCAGCCACCCACCATCCATCCATCCATCCATCCACTCACATCTGTTTAGCACCAGGTACTGTATACCTGATTATCAAGGGTATGTCAAGGAAGAGTTTGTCAAGGAAGGCTTGGAGGAATTAATGCCCACCCTTCCAAAAAAAAAAAAAAAAAGAGCAAGCCAGGAATCTTCAGGCAGACAGGGTGGGTGTCAGAGAAGGGAGGAAGCCGTGTGACAGGGTTGCTGAGCAAGCGCTCCACACCCCGAAGGGAAAACATGGGCTGCACCTCGTTTTAGCAACTCAAACGCCCTGGGACTCACAGAGGTTCAGGAAAGAGTACAGGAAACAACTGTATACTTGATGATGATGAAGCGATCGGGAGTCCCTGTGAGATCTGACAAAGCAGGGGACCCTCATTCTCAGGCATTTGTATGCTTGCTAATGAAAAACCAATAACGACTACGGAGGCACAAAGGCAGCCAAGTGATTCAGGACTGGACCCCACCTTTCTGGCAAAGGGAAGCCTGATTAAGAAGGTGCTGGTGTTTTTCGCTTCCGAACCACGGGCAAAGTCTGATGCGCTCAGGGGACATTCGTCCAAGTTGAGAGTCAGGAACCAGGTTTCCCCACCCTTTGAACCTCTAGCCCCGCGGCGGCTTGGCTTTTGCGATTTTAATTAAAACCTCAGTCCTGATGGCTCTCCCGTGCTCACAAAGAACAATTGCAGACCCTGACTTTCTTTCAAGGGCCTTGCCACTCTCGCCAGGATGAAAGCCCAGCAATAAATTACACTGCCTGTGGGAATATGAAGTAGGCTGGGGCTATGGGGGGGGAAAGTGGCCTGCTGTGGATTCCAGTGGCTCCAGCCCCCGTGAGCATGTGTGTCACGATTCTTGCAAGGCACAGCCAGGTACTCTGCAGGCGGCCACACACACTCTCTACTTCGTGGCCGCGTTCACAAGTGGTTTGTGCATCGCACATTTGCCGGTGATACTCAAAGGGGCGGCTGGTCAGTCATTTAAGTAAACCATTAACCAACCACACAACAGAAACTCGTTAAGTGGCTACTTTGTGTCTTCAGGGTTAGGACGGAGGATAGAATAGAGGTGAGGGACAGCCAGGAGCGGGGCTATCACGCTGCTGAGGGTGAAGCCCTGGTGTCATCAGGGCTGGGTTCGAATCTGTCCTATCACTCGCCAGCTGGGTGACTTGAGTCCCTGTACCTCAGTTTCTTCCTCTGTAAAATGGGATAAATACTATTTGCTATTTCAACGTATGGTTAAGATTAAATGAGAAAGGATTAAAAGAGATAAGGATAAAGCACTCGGCTCAAAGCAAATCACCCATTATTACCAGGGCAAAGAGATTTCCAAGCCTCGTTTTATAAGTGAGGCCCAGGGAAACAGGCATCTGTAGAATAAGGGCAGTGCACCTGCTCGCTGTAGAGACCTCCAGAGAGCAAAGCCTCACAAGCACGTCAATTTTCCTTTAATTCTATATTGGCTCAATTCTAGAGGGTTAGAACTTGAATCTTTCAAGCATTCAAGTTATGGAAATCAACCTTTGCAGATACCAGGTGGAAAAAAAAAAAATCAGAACCTGAAAAACAGATGCATTCTATTTGGGATGTAAATTAAACCTTTTAAGAGGCTTTTAAGAGGTAGCTTTTCCTGGATAATTGCACTGGAAGGACTCCGGGCCAATTTATCTTTAACCCAAATGTCACCTCGCTGTGGATACAAATGGGGTCACTTCTAAATTGTTGCCGTAATTACAGTGCCTCCGAATCCAGTAGATGGTCGAGCAAATCTTCAGTGCCCCTTGGCCCCGGTTATTGCTGCCAGGCTCCGAGGGGGTGTTTCCATGTATCCATGGGGCTGGAAACGAGAATTGCCACACATCCCTCTTTCTGTTTATCTCTTCCGCCCCACCCCATCCTCCCCAGTTGGTTGCTCATAAAGGAAATTGACTGGTGCCCCTGTGGTCACTGCTACTCATCATGGGATGCCAGCGCCCATGCCCAGTGGTGGTGCCTGCAATGCCCCCAAGACTCTCAGCTCTCGGGAAGCCAAAGTAGTTGCGGGTGGCCCCCCAAGCCCCGGGGCCATGCCTTGTTCTCTGGGCCCAGCAGCCACTCTGTGGTTCCAAGTCCCACAAAGTCCCTCATGAATTCCATTCCGTCAGCTTCTCGTCTTGGCTAGCAATACCACGGAGGCACTTAGCTGACCTGACAGGGAAGAGAGACCAGGTCACCCCCTGCAAGGCCCTCTTCTCCATTCCCCTCAGCTACCCCAGCTCCAAATATACCCCCTCCTCCCCAAGTTCTGAAAAGAGCCTCAGGGCAGCACCAAACAGACCCTAGTGGAGGAACGCTGCCGGGAGCAAACAGCTTGCTTCATCAGCCAAAGACTCTGTTATGCTGCTACCCGGGCTGCTGAGGTCATTGCTTGGCTTTAGTGGTCGATAAACCTAAAATAAGGTTTTCATTAAGCTGTTAAAAAAAAAAAAACGCAAAAAAACAAACCTCGAACAGCACCCTGATTTTGTCTCAAATTTAGATCATCGTTGGTCTTCGCCACGGACTTGGTTAGGGTGACCGAGGCATAAAAATGATCAAAGACAGAAAAACACCCAATGGGAAATGCAGAAAATGGTCTACTGCAGGTAAATTAATATTAGAAACGCTCATTACAAGCTGATGCAAGTTAGACAATTATCAGAGTAGCAGCTCCTTCAAAGAAACGGTTAGTGAGGGCTGTGATGCATTGGTTAACATTTTTTGGTTCCCTGAGGATTACCATTAACCTTCAGTTTGTGCCTAAAATTAACTTCTTCCACTTGAGTGCATTCATCCGACAGAATTCATCTGAATGAATTCATTCATCCTTCACTGCATATTACTGTATTTCTACTGTGTGCCAGGCACGATGTTAGGGGTATATTATACATTGACTGACAGAGCCGACCAGACCCTGACTTCATGGATTTTCTTTCTGCAACTGGGGGACAGAAAAATAACAAACAAGCAAACTAAAGAGAAACATATAATACAATGCCATTAGTGATAAGGGTTGTAAAGATAAAGGGACCAGGGATGATGGGAATACGTTAGAAAGGGTCAAGAAGAGGTGACATCCAAGCAGATGTTGGCTTGAAGTGGGGCAGCATGCCATAGGGTTACCTACAGAGAGGCAAGGTCTTTAGGGGCGAATAGCACATGCAAAGGCCCTGAGGTGCTCCAGGTGTTTGAAGAACACAAAGCTAGGGTGGGAGAAGAGTTTGATGGGGGGGTGGTAATGCTAAGGAGCAGTGCCCTGGCTAGGATAGGTAGGTCATGGGGGGGGACCTGGATGTTACTCAGTGTCTTTGAGGATTATTGATAATTTCTGACCTAGAATCTAAAACTATTCTGATCCTTTCTATAGCGGAGGCTGTGTAGAACCCCCTAAACGCAATCATTCTCCCCAGATGGGAGGTGGCCGGCCACGGGCTGCCAAAACCCCAGGCCTTGTCTGCTGGGGAGGGCAGGGGTTGAAGGGTGAAGCTTCCCCCTTGTTTGTGCTCCGCCCACACCAATGGCAACCAATGGCTGGCCAGCGTGTGAATGTGGAGGCGGAGCCTCCTTGCCTCAGTTGAAATGAGTCAGGGTCAGATTAGCCGCAGAGCCTGGCGTGGCGTGGGCTAAGGTCTATGCCGCAGTTGTACCTGTGCTTAATCCCCGTTGCCTCGCGCCGCGCAGGTGTTGATCCCGAGAACACTGTGTGGTACACCCCAGCAGGCCGATCCCCCAATCTCTCCCCCTGCGGATGCAACCCAGGACAATCCTCAAGGACCAGCTCCGTTATACAGATGTGTAGACGGAAAAGTCAACCGGTGTATTCCGCCTCCGGCAAGTTGACAAACCGGTGAGTTCTCTCTTTTTTTCTTTTTTTTTCTATTCGGTTCCTGACTTGGCTGGTCAGCTCTTGGTATCATTTGGTGCTTTTCTCTCAAAGGAGAAAGCCCATAAGAAAGGGGAAGGAGGTGGAGACTGTTCTCATGAGTTGGAATCTGGTTTTACTCTTTTGGTTCTTTGATTCTCACGAGCCAATCGGTTACTTCACTCAAGGATATGGAAAGCATATTAACGATATTTAAGTGGGAATAGATGTCCAAAAACCAACCCTGAGAAGTTTTGTCATGACTTTGGTGATATTGTGATGTTGTTAAGAAATGGTTTTTGTCATTTCTAGCACAGTTTCTAAAACCCTCTTAATTTCCAGGGTGGTGAGAGGGTTAAAGGTGTCTTTTGTTAGGTTGATGAGTGACTGTTGGAAAGCCCCAAGGTGACCCTGATTGGAGGGTTAGAACTTTCCAGTGAAAAGAATGTGGTTGGGGATTGGTTCCATCGTCAAGGGCTGATTTAAGCAATGGTGCATTTTTTTAAATGTTTGTTTATTTTTTAGGGGGGGTAGGGGCAGAGAGTGAGGGAGACACAGACTCTGAGGCAGTCTCCAGGATCAGAGCAATCACTCATTTGTAATGAAGCCTCCATTAAAAACCCCCAAAACAGCTGGTTTGGGGAGCTCCTAGGTTTCTGAACACATGGAGATGGGGGGTGGGGGGAAGGTGGTTTGTCTGGAAAGGGCGTGGGGACTTTGCACTCTTTCCCCACACTTTGCCCTACACCTCTCTTCATCAGGCTGTTGATACGTATTCTTTAATATCCTTTGTAACAAACCGGTGACTTAGTAAGTTTAAGGTTTCAGTGAGTTTAGTGAGCTTCTCTAGCAAATTAACCAAACCCAGGGAAGGTCTTGGAACCTACCGTCTATAATGAGTCACTCTGAAGCACAGGTGTGTGTGGTGGGGGGGTGGGGGGAGGGCAGCCTTGTAGGACTGAGCTCTTACCTGGGAAATCAGATGCTGTCTCCATGTGGGTAGTTTCAGAATTGGGTTAAATTGTAGGATGCCCAGCTGGTGTTCAAGAATTTGTTGGTGTGGAAGACTCCACCCAAAACACATGCAAACACACACACACACACACACACACACACACACACACACACACAGTCTTTCTATACCTTCCCAGATTTCCTTTTTCTGAGAGAAAAAGCAAAAAAAAAAACCCAAAAAACAAACCAAAAAAAAACCCTTATCTTGTTAAACTGCTACTCTTTGACTTTTGTACTGTGTAAGCTGTGCCTACTCTTACTTTATAAAAAGGCCTCAGGCCCTACCCAGTATTTCCTTCTGCAGACTTTGTAGAAAATGCCAGAGTCTCATCTTTTCTTGCTCCCAAGCAAGGAGGAAATTGGAATGTGACTTAGCATTTGAATTCTAGCAATGAAAGCCTTGAATTCTGACATTAAATTTGGCCTCAGACTATCAGAGAATCAGTCCTTACACGGATTGCTTGATGAGAGATGGGGCACACTCTGAATGCTGGGTCGAGGAGGTAGCAATGCAGTGATTCCTTGAGCTGTCCCCAGGATGGAAGTTCCAGGGAGCCCTAAGTCTTAGGCACCTGACATCTCATGTAAGAACTTAACGCTTTCGATGGAAGCAGTTAGAATCAGCGGAGTGGCTCTCGTCTCTTGCTCATCACCAAGGAGTGACAAGGCTATGAGCTCTTTGCCCGTCTCACCCTACTTGTCTGATGAAGGAAGGAAAACCATGCAGCGTTTAAAGTTCCCGTGATGAAAGTTTCTTTTGGGTAATTATGCTATTTCCGAAGGTCCTTGGTTAGAACTCTCTGAGAATTTTGTATGCTTGCTCTTTGACATACGTGTTTTATCAAAGAGGAAGAGAAAGCTTGACGTCTCAAATAAGATAACAGATGACAGCGGTGGCTGTTGCCATGGGCCCTTATTTCTGCTCCGGTTGAAATCATTAAAGGGGTCAAATCATTTATCCCTCCCCCACACCCACACATTCTCAGTTGCCTGGTGATGGCTGCAGGTTGCAGGGTTCCTGTGTAGGAAGAGGGCAGACCCCGCCTCACCTGTCCCCATCACGATGGCAGGTACATTAACTCCAGGGCAAGTGACTATTTGGACAGTTAATGAATTCCACCTGTAGGCTAACAGCTGAAGGTCGTGCAGGTGACATGGTGGCATTGGAAATTTATCTTTGTCTCAGACTACACACAGGGGAAGGCTGCGTCTGTAGAGGAGACCACACCCCAAGTACTGTGTAAAGGGGGAGCCTCTAGGGGAAATAAAAAAGATCTCGTGAAACCAACTCCTATAAACCGAAGCCTAAAAATGTTTGGCTAATACTGCTGTAAAAAAAAAAAAGCACTTTGCTGATTTCCTAGTTTATAGTCTTTGCCCACTTTCATACTGACCTGCAGAAAATAAATCCTTGATCTTCTAACTTTTTCAGATACAGTAAGCCCACTGGGACTCTTAACCAGCAGAATGTCCCCAAAAGCAGGCATTTCACTTGGGGGTTTCTGTCCTGCAGCACCAGCCCACATGACTCCTCGGTCTGGTCTTTCTCTGTCAGCAGGACTGAAGCCTGAGGCAGCAGTGAAGCGACTTTGGGATAGAAGATGTTGAGCTGACCAGGGGGTCAAAGAACATGGCAGGTTGCATGGTTGTCATTGGCTCTCATTGAGGCAGAATTAATTCCCTCCTGAATAGAAGGGGCAGACGGAACAAGTCACAGGCTGATGGTCTACGGTTGGTTTTCTCCGTCCTTGTTGTTTTCACCAAGGTCACATTCATTACTGACCCTTCTCTGTGGATGTGATGATGATTCAGCAGCCCCCAAGTACAGATGAGGCAGAGCTTTCTCATACCCCCAGGTGGCCCCATACACACAGACTTTTGGCATTGAGGACCCCTCTCCTTTTTTCTTTTTAAACCCTTACACCTAAGTTGCAGAGTTGGGTTGGGAAGGGTGGCTAATGTACATAGGGGACAAATCCAGAGTGGTCCAGAAGAAGTCACAGGCACAAACAGGGTCAGCCCTGCTATCACATCTCAAGGCAGGTACAGGATGTCAATGAAATGAAGTCCTTGATTACATAGCTCCTAGGCCCAGGACATGGAGTGAGAAGGTGTATACGTATTCATTCTTGCAAAAGTGACTGAGGGCAGCAAGGACTCAGCACCCAGGGATCTTTGGAATGCTTGCCTCTGGGGAGCTCATGGGAAAACCACCTTCCTGATTTTTTTTTTTAATTTTTTTTTCAACGTTTTTTATTTATTTTTGGGACAGAGAGAGACAGAGCATGAACGGGGGAGGGGCAGAGAGAGATGGAGACACAGAATCGGAAACAGGCTCCAGGCTCCGAGCCATCAGCCCAGAGCCTGACGCGGGGCTCGAACTCACGGACCGCGAGATCGTGACCTGGCTGAAGTCGGACGCTTAACCGACTGCGCCACCCAGGCGCCCCAACCACCTTCCTGATTTTTAAGGAAATCCCCAATTCCCCTGAGATACTTGGTCCTTTGAGTATCCCCTCCTTTTTACCTTGTTGCCCAAACTCCATCCATTTTTCGTGGCAGATGTTGATGGCCCAGAAGACATGGAACCCCAAAGAATGGGACCTACTACCCTGACCTTGAAGGCAGGGAGGGCTTAAAGCTTTCTAAGGTAGCAAGGAAAGGCAAAAAAAAAAGAAGAAGAGGGAAAACCATTTATTCTCCATATTAGCATTTCCAGAACTTTCACATGTGTGGCCCTATTTGGGTGCCCAGAGGACTCCAGGCAGGGCTTCTCATTTATTTATCTATTTATTTATTTGGCGGGAGTGGGGGGGTGGGGGGAGGGGGTTAGGGAGAGAGAGAATCTTTTTTTTTTTTTTTTTTTAATTTTTTTTTTTTCAACGCTTTTTTATTTATTTTTGGGACAGAGAGAGACAGAGTATGAATGGGGGAGGGGCAGAGAGAGAGGGAGACACAGAATCGGAAACAGGCTCCAGGCTCCGAGCCATCAGCCCAGAGCCTGACGCGGGGCTCGAACTCACGGACCGCGAGATCGTGACCTGGCTGAAGTCGGACGCTTAACCGACTGCGCCACCCAGGCGCCCCAAGGGAGAGAGAGAATCTTAAGCAGACTCCACGCCCAGTGCAGAGCCTGACACGGGGCTCAATCTCTGGACCCTGAGATCATGACCTGGACCAAAATCAAGAGTTGGTCACTTAACTGATGAGCCACCCACCCACCCCCGGGGCTCTTTAAATGAGCCCAGCAGTGCCAATGCACTATGAGGACTGTAAATAGTAAGTAACAAGGGAACAATTAAGTTTGCTCAGTGGGTGTTGCTTCCTGACAGTCATTACTGGCATCTGAAATCCTGGGTTGAGGAATTAGAACCAACAGTTCTTTTTCCATTACAATGTTTGCAACACAGCAGGATATATATATATTTCCTCCTGATGGCTTTGAATCACAGGCAAAATCTCACAAGCATGTATTGGAGATGCTGGCCAAGGTGCTCACATTCAGATTTCCTAGTAGGAAGGACTCAGTGAGGTTCTGGAATTGATAAAGCTTTTTGGTATGGCTCCCTTTGACCTCTGGCATGGAGATCCACCCTGTGTAAAGATGGAGTTGGAAGGGGATGAGATGAACAAGAGCCCAAGATTGGAAAAGCCTTTTCGGAAGCCTGCACGATGCTCTCAAGACCGTAACTGCTGCCCATGTTAGTCAATTAATGTTCCCCAATGGTCCGTGAGTGCAAATGACTACATACTGAATGTTCACTAGCATAAATCAGAAGAGCTTCCTGCTATCCCTGTTATAAGAAGGATATGACTTTTGAACTAACAGAACACATCATTTTCATTTCAATCCCCTCATCAGAGACAGTATTCCTTGGTCGAATCCCGGAACTTCATTTACTATATTGAGTCAGAACTGGAATCCCTGAAAACAAACCAAATTAATAATGTAATTCGTTATCTAGGAGGCTGTTTTTTTGACTGTTGGGTTTGCTGGAAAACAAGAGATTAAAAACAAGAACAATGAGAGAAGTAGATGAAAGGAAAAAGAAAATGAAACAGGATAAATAGATTTGAAAACACATGTACATCAAATGTAAGACTTGGCAGCGATTTTCTCCATTAAAAAGGGTCTTGTCCTTGATTATTAGGTTTTTACCTACATTACATACATTTTTTTCTGCTTTCCTCTGTCTTGCACAAAGAGCAATGTATGTTCGTCTCAGGAATAGTACAGTGTGATCAGAAATGTACATCATTTCAGGGGCGCCTGGGTGGCTCAGTAGGTTAAGCGTCTGACTCTCAATTTCAGCTCAGGTCATGATCTCATGGTTTGTGAGTCTGAGCCCCGAGTTGGGTTCTGCACTGACAGCACAGAGCCTACCTGGAATTCTCTGTCTCCCTCTCTCTCGCTGCCTCTCTGCCACTCGCACATGTGTGCACTCTCTCTTGTAAAGTAAGTAAACTTGAAAGAAAGAAAGAAAGAAAGAAAAAGAAAGAAAGAAAGAAAGAAAGAAAAAGAAAGAAAGAAAGAAAGAAAGAAAAGTTATACCACTTCAGATAATTCCATAAAAGATTGCTAAAAATTTTAACCTATTTTGCTGGTTTTGAAACCGTGGTAAAAACCTAGGAAGTAATACCTACTTGGCTCATCATGACCATCTTTATGTCCTAGTTACTATTATTGTTATTGTCATTGATACTATCGATAATAGTACACCCCATACATACTGATTTTAATCCCAAAGGCAATTTTGCATTAGGTTGAAATCACGGTTTCAGGTTGGGATTCAATGCTTTTTCTGAATGTAGAAAAAAGACTTGGGTGACCTGAAGCGAGTGAGTTAATTTCCTTGCTGTAAAGATGTTTGATTGGCAAACACCAGACAACCGGAATGGGTAGACATTGCCCACAGAGAGGCCAACGACCTAAAAAGTGTGCAGTTCCCAACACTGGAGAAATATTCTTTTTTCCCAATGTGTTCTTGTTAAAAGCAGTATGAACTAAGCATTCTGGTGCATTCAAACATCTACTTCTGTTGTCCAGATTTTGATGGCGGTGGGCGGGAGACCAGCAACCTGGGCCTTGGCTCTTTCTAAATCCCTGATAAATGAGAGCTGAGTCAAAATCGTAGCAGGTACACTAGACAGCTCTGGGGTGATTTGGACCACTGTTCCACCCTCACTATTACAGACTCAACAAGCTTCTGTAAGTCCACTCTGAGGTAGGCACTCCTGGGCTTAACAAGCTTGTGTTTAAAAAATGAAAAGAAGTCATAGGGAGGTTGACATAATAAATACAACGAGCCATGAGTGAGGGGTAGGGAGAAAAATACACATGGTCTCTTGCTCCTTCTCTGGGCCTGGGTAAGAAGAGGAGATCGTGTAAAAGAATTGCTAAAGCTGAAGCTAGGGAGTCTGGGAGACCTCAATCTGAATTCTAGCTCTTCATCTTGTCAGCTATGTGACCTTGGGCAAATGATTTGACTTCTCTGTCAACTGCCACATCTTTCAAATATGTAAAATAATCCTTCCCAGGATCATTTGGGGGGAATCCTGAGATTACAACGTATGTATCAATTGTACATACAGAGTAGGTAGAATAGTAGTTCGTGCATCATTATCTGATGCGCCTTGCCAGCTCCCCACATGTGACAGTGACCTCTGGTTTATAGTGTAGTCCAAGTTCTTCCTCAAGCATAAGGGCCCATGTGGAGCCTTCCAGAGAGACCCAGTCGGGCCTAAGTGGATTGTGTGGTAAAGAGATTACCTTCCCTGTCCTTCTCCCTTTACATAAGCAGAGCCACCTTGCTGTGAGCAAGATGGATACCCTTCCATCTAGGTCTATAGGTTTAAAATAAACAGACCTTCTGTTCTGACTTTCTGAGCTAATCACTTATTCTACTCACTTGTGGTTCCTATCAACAATCATGGAGCTGGCCTCTCTCCGCATTCGCTCCTGCAGCATTAATATTTCATGACGAATAATAGGGTAGGGTCATACACCAGCTTCTGGAAAAGAATAAAGCACAGAAGGAATTAAATGAAATGGCTTGAATACGTAGAAGGAAATGTGATAAACCCAGAGGCAGTGGCCTCAGTGGTGTTTTACAGAACAGGATTTATTGCACAACAATGAACTTTTATTTATTCTTTCAGTGAGCATTTTTGCATTATTATTCATTCAGCAATTCTACTGGGTATTCAGAAGTGACAGCTTGCCAATTTTTTTTGCAAACATTTTGGACTTTAACATCTTCATCTGAAATCATTGCAGTGATTATGAGGGAGTGATGGTAGAAGGATGTGGGAAAGAAAGGTAGCGGCATTTTTGAGATGCTCCTACCAAGAGGAACGTGCTAAATGTGGAGCTCTGACAGCTGAAGAGGTAGAATTGGAATCTTGGCCAATGAACAGCAGACACGGCATCATATAGGGCATTGAAGGGTGGCCCACTTGGAGGTCTTGCCAATTATTAGAGCGTGATCATACCTGTGCAAGCCAAGGTGGCACTTTTCTCTTGGTACATTGTCTTTGAAGGCAGCGGGGAGTCACTGAAGGTATCAAAAGGCCATACGTAATCAATTTCAGTAGGTATCTATTCTGCCCACTAGACTCTATTTACTCTGCTTTTTTATGTCTTTCATAGTGCTTGCTATCAATATTGTTATATTTCAGTTTATTTGCCTCATTATCAGTTTATTCAATTAGGATGTAAGTTAGGGGTGCCTGGGTGGCTCTGTCAGTTGAGCGCCCGACTTTAGCTCAGAGCATGATCTTATGGTTCATGAGTTTGAACCCCACATCGGATTCTGTGCTGACACACTATCAGCACAGAGCCTGCTTCAGATCCTATGTCCCCCCCCACCCTGTACCTCCCCTGTTCATTTTCTCTCTCTAAAAAAAAAGAAATAAAACATTTTTAAAAATGTAAATTACATGAGGACAGGAACCTTGTTGGGTTTTGTTCATTGCTGCATCCCCAGCACCAAGGACAGAGCCTGGCACATAGTATGGACATAATACATATTTATTAGATTAATGAGTGAGTGCTAAGTGTTGAGGCACATTAAGGAATGGTAGCACATTTTCCCCGATCTCACTTTATAATCTAGTGGAAAGCAAACTATGAATACTAACAGAACCTGCAAAGTGAGGTAGCACATCAGAAGCTCTTGGTTTTCCTTTGAAGGGTATTCCCTACAAGTGACGACTATGTACTTCTGTGCAGAAGGAAAAGGAGTCTGTTGCCATCCCCTTTAAACATCATCCAGTGAGCATAAGCTCACATCACCCTTAGATCTGCTTTTCGGATTGCACACTGTGCCTTACTCCGTACCTGACCCCCTTTCTTTTGATCTCACAGCTGAGGTCCAGAGGCTCCCTGACCTGCCAGTGTTACCAATTAGTCTGTTTCCTTCCCCTCCCCATTAAATATTTATGTCAGAGGACGGGTAGATAGAAATGTACCCCTGAAAGAGACCTTTTCAACCATATTTCTCAACTTGGGTTGCAGAAGATAAAGTAAATCATGTGGCTGTTGCTAGAAGTTTTATGGGAAAATGTTTCTGTGGTCAAATAGATGTGAGGCTTGGAGTTAACCGAAACCGCCCTTGTAGGTGGTCCCCCCAGCCTTCAGTGCACTCTGAGAAGGAGCCATCGTCTGGAGTGTCTATTTCCCCCAAATTTATTTGACCATGGAAACTTGGTCTCCTAAGAATAAATATTGTCTCTTGTTGTCACTGGAACATAGTTAGGGAAACACTGGTCATGGAGTGGTGAGTCTGAACTAGGCCTTTGGAGGTTTGAAGATTGATTGGTGGACCACCAACAGGTGGCTGGGAATTACCATGATGGGTAACTTCATAGAACCCAGACCAAGAATTCAGGAGGGAAACCAAAAAGGTTTCATGGAAGAAGTGGGATCGAGCTGGGCTTCCAGTGATAAACAGGATTTAGACAGAGGAGAAGAAAAGGAAATTTGAAGTGTGGGCAATGTGAAAGACAGGGAGGTACATGCCCATGAGTGTTCTTATTTCAAAGTTTAATTTACTCAGGTCCCTGAAAATTCAGTAGGACTTTGATTAATGGTTCCAATATCCAGTCCCATTTTTCCTACTAATTCAGTGTGTTGGTGTGCATCCTCTGAGACCGATGTTAAGGCAGGATTCAATATACAGGATTTTACTAAGGGAAATGGCTGCAGAACAGACAATGAAGAGCAACCAGGGGAAGCAGGGAAAACCATCAGATGGCTGTGAGTTTAACCCCACGTGAAGGAGAAGGGAAGAAAAGTGGGATAGAAGAATCCTTGGCTGCTGTTAAGTCTAAGGAAGGTTTAGTAGTATTGTGAGGGAGGCCTCACATCAAAGTGGGCCATCAGAAGAGTCCTAAGTCTTCCAGGACTAGCACTGCCCAGGTGTTCCTGCTGTACTCGGTTACCAGCTGGCTGGGAGTAGCCCATGGAAAGCATGGCTGGGATGCAGATATGGTGATGGGTTCCAGAGCTTGCTGGCCCCTTGGTCAGTGAAGATCCCTGTAGGTGGAATTCTGTAAGACACATTCTCTTGATTGCCACACTCAAGAGACAGATCTTGATAAAATAAACCCACGTATTAGGAACAAACTGCCTAGAAACCCAAAGTTCTACATCTCCAATTAGGGATGAAGGCAGGACAGTATTTGATGCAAATGACCATCGATTTAGCTGGGAAAAAAAATCTTGCTACTTCTCATTTTATAAATCTTTAGATGAGAATATTTGTGTTTCTCCAGGGGGTAGGTTCAGTTATTGTGGGATCTCAAGCTTGTAAAATCAGATGTTGAAGATGGAGGAGACCATCATTCAGGAAAAGAATATAAACCACAAAAGCTAAATGACCAAGGCTCCTCCTGGAGCCTTGGAAGTGGTCCTGCAAGTAAGAGGCCAGCTCCAGCCTCCTCGACTCGGTGATAAACCCACTCCTGCTCATCTGCAAAATATGGGTAAGAAACTTGGAGTGTATTGCAAGAACATATTCAAAAATAATTCACTGCTGATTGATTCATGAAAATGTAAAATGCCTCACAAGTGTTTAATTATCTGAACTCTGTGTGCTTTCAACGGTAAAGAATCCGCTGATGAGAGCTGGGGAGTGAGCCACTGAGGTTAATGCACAGAGGATGACCCCAGTCTGCTTTCTCCAGCAGAGAGCTGCCCGAGCTGCTGACACAGATCCGGGAGGATGTGTTGTCAAAACCCAGCTTTGTCACAGTCCTTGGCGAGGATCCCTGCATGGCCTCCGATTCTCTGTGTCTCTTCAGGGACACAAAATAAGGAAACCAGGGACACATGCAGCACACAAATGATTTTTCTTTGATCCAAGCACCACAGTGGAGTGGGACAGGCTGCACAATCCTGGAGACTGCAGCTGACACCCCTGTATTGGTTCATAAAGACCTGAGGTTGACATGAAGTTTCCCCGAATTGGTTTTCTTGAGAGGATTCCAAACTACTCCAATGATTGCAATGATGATACTTCTCATAAAAACAGGAAAACCCTGGAAAAGGAGAAGGAGTAAGGAAGAAAGAGGAAAGAAGGAGTCAGGACAGCCAGAAAAGGGAAAGGAATAGGAAGGAGTGGAAGAGCATGCAGAAGAGGGGATTCAGAAGGTCATGGTTGGTAGCTCAGTGAGGACAGAGGCCTGATTGCTTCTGGATCTTTCAGCATCATTGGAAAAGAACATGACCTGAAGTCATGAGATTGATACAAATCTAGTTAGGGGAAGCTCTTGTTCTGGTTGTGTGGTACTCTGAGCATCCCTAGGTCTCATCCCCATGGTTTTCTAGTTGGGTTGATGATCCATCTGAATCTACCATTGCTGGAACAGTCTTCCTTATGCAAGATGATACTAACGCTCTTGCCCATTCAACATGGCATGAGGCACGACTGCTTGCCGTGCGAATCCAAGCCTCTCCCCCAAGCATGCTCTCCTACCACATTTCCTCCGTCCTACTTCATTTCTTGGCACTTGCTTCCTAACACCTCATCAAACTCATTTCTCACTTTTGGTATTGTTCTCTACCGAGACCCATTGCTCCAACCAAGCAGACCCTTGTCTTACGTATGCGGTCATGGTATATTGCAATTCCTGCCTATCTCTGCGTTACCCAGATCCCATAGGCTCCAAGGGATTGCTTCAGCAATCTATCCCGATGGATGGCAGGTAGCAAGATCATCATAAATATTTCTTAGAGGAAATGCATGAATGAAAAGAATTCCTTATATGCATGTACACTTCTTTTTACTTACAATTCCTACAACTTACTGCATAATTATCTTTTCTTGAAAATCCACTTGAAAGTTTTTCTCTTGCATAAAAATGTACCAACATACTCATTTTTTTCACACACACAACTCACCCACTCCACACTTCTGATAATTGATATCAGAGGCTATAGGTGCTGATGTATCTTTCATTTGTTTTCCCTCTGGGGAGGAACTTGTAGCAGACCAATGATTCAAGAAAGGTTGTTATCTTTCAAGAGAGCAGCAAAGAGAATCAGGATTGGAGGGGCTGAGATCCCAGAAGTAGGAGAACTCATTGATGTGACCCTAACATTTTATACTGTGCATTTCCCCTTGGGGCATATGCTCATTTTTTGGCCTTGTTTGAGGGGTTGCGAAGCCAGGCGAAGGGTGACATCTTAGAGGTAGAGAAGCTAGCCAAGGTTTTAACAGTCTACTGGAACTAGGGCGAATAAAAATCGAATTTGGGGGACCAAGGACTTGTGGTCCAGAGCTCTGAAAGAAGAGATAAGCAGCGGAGTAAGCCCAACATTTGGAAGTTGCATCCCCCTGAAGGCATTTGATGATTTGATGAAAGGCTTAAAAGCCAAGTTAATACCATCTAAAAATCAGAGTGCAGTTTTTTGTGGTCTCTTAATCCTAGGGAGGCAAATATTAGAGCTCAGGATACATCTTCTTAAACTCTCCATGACCTCAGCTGAATACCCTAAAGGACTATCCCCTAGGAGCAAGGGAAAATCAGAAGTAAACGGAGAATGGGGCGCCTGAGTGGCTCAGTCAGTTGAGTGTCCTGCTCTTGATTTCAGTTCAGGTCATGATCTCACGATTTGTGGGATCAAGTTCCGTGTCGGGCTCTGTGCTGACAGTGTGGAGCCTGCTTGGGATTTTCTCTCTTTCTCTCTGCCCCTGTGCCACATGTGCACTCTCTCTCTCAAAAATAAACAAACATTTAAAAGGAAAAAAAAAAGTAAACTGAGGCTTACTTGGATTGAGTGCCTATTTGGAGAAGGTGAATTGCCTTAAAATCTAGCTGCCTGCCACGGTTAGGGTAGATTCTCTCCAGAAGAAAACATCACACAGAGCCTCTCTAATTTTTCATACACACTGTGTCCAGCAAGCAGTCAAAATTTGCTAAGAATACAAAAACAAACAAACAAAACACAAAAAGCTAAGAGATGAAAACAAAAAAGAAACTGATCCTGGAATTACCAAGCACTGGCTCAACGATGTTCAGGAAAATAATAAGTTGGAGAATTTTACGAAGAGCTGGAATCTATTTTAAAAATGATCAAATGAGAATTCTGTAACTGCTATTAAGATATCAGCGAGTGGATTTAACATTAATGATAAAGCTGAAGGTTAATTAAGTAAAAGTGAAGTCAGCACGAAACATCAAAGCTAACTCACAGGCATAAAAAGAACATGGAACATGAAGAGCAGGAGACAAAATGCAAGGAAAAAGTCTCACATACTTGGAATTAAAATCCCAGAAGGCTGGGAGCGAATGGGAAAGAAGCATCTTTGAAGAGCCAACATCTGATAATTTTCTGGGACTTGAGAGAGCGATCAAGCCACAGATGGACCAAGTTCTATAAACTAAATACAAACAAGCCAAAATACCATGAAAACCACACGGAGACCTACAAGGAGACCCCTGGACATGAAGAGCACAGAGAAATCTTAAAAGCTGTGAGATCAAAAGACCAGTTACCTTCACAGGAGCAAAAATTAGAAGGAAGACATCGCAAAAGAAGCAATAGAAGGTAAGACACAAAAGAGCGACATCTTTCAAGTTCAGAGAGAGCAATCCTGCCACTCGGGAATCTATAACCAGGAAAAGTAGCCCTCGAAAATGAAAGTAAAATAAAGACCTTTCGAGTTAAACAAAAATGGAGAGAATGTCATCCCTTGCGGAAGTCTACTTACAAGAGAGGCCCCGGGGGAAAAAAAGGACGTGAGGTTTCTTCAGGAAGAATCAAAATGAGCTCTAAAGGAATTACAGAAATGTAGGCTGACATAACAAAAACAAAGGAGGGAAAAAATAGGCGGATAAGTTTAATACAGACTGTATAATGGTGGTGGGCTTTAAAACACGTGTACAATCAAAGTGCATGGAAATAAACATGAACAAATACCTTTTTTTTTAATGTTTTTTATTTGTGAGAGAGACAGAGCACCAGCGGGAGTTGGGAGGGGTGGGCAGAGAGAGAGGGAGACACAGAATCCCAAGCAGTCTCCGCACTGTCAACACAGAGCCCAATGCGGGGCTTGAACTCACAAAATGTGAGATAATGACCTGAGCTGGAATCAAGTGTTGGACTCAACTGCCAGAGCCACCCAGGCACCCCGAAAAATGAACAAATGCTTTCATTTCATTTTGATCTCTGCCCATCAAGGGGCAGTACAGGGGAGGGGTCCTGGGGAGCCCTCCTTTGACAGGTAAGGGAGAAGAGGGAAGACCAGAGACCTAAATTTAATGTCAGGGCTGCACCCAGCACCCAGATCTCTCCCAAAGTCTCTCACTCTTTCAGCGCTGACTTGAGAGTCTGGCTTTGGCCTCAGCCCACTTCAAGACTGGGGACATGGTAGGCTACTCTCCATTCAAGTGTGCCTGAGAACAAAGCCTTACGCCCCCATTACAGGAGCCTGACACCGGGCGGTTCTCTGTATGCTCCCCCACCTGAGGACCAACCCTCACCTGAATCCATGTGTACCCACTCTCCTCCCCTCTTCCCTAAATACCCTTCTCTACGTGGCAAAGCGTTGAGAGTGAGCTCAGAGGCCTGGGTTTAGGTTGTGGTTATTTCTATTGGCCCGAGCCCCTTTTTCCTCCAGCACTGAGGCTTTGTTCTGGAAGAATGCCAGGTGGGTGAAGGAGAGCAGTCCAGCCGCCTGTTCTAGGAGCACGTCTGCCGAGCTGTCAGAGTTCATTTTCCAAGCCATTCTTCCAAAGGTCTTGGGATGACAAACTGGTTCTGCCTTGTCGATGATTTTGTTTTTAAAGGGAAAGCCCTAGAGGCTGCAGAGAATTTCTGAAGGTGGGGGGGAATACGATGAGAGCTCAGCTCTCTCACTGCCTCCCTCCCCTCTTCTCCTAACAACACCAGAAGGAGCTGGCGCGGAATATGCAGCACCGGATTGATTTACAGACTGTGGGGTGACTTTGTGATGTGCAGTATTAGAGCAGCCCTTTTAATTTTTCAGTCCCTTCCGCAATCATGTTTGAGTTAGTGTGGGAAACGATCAAGTAAGCTGCTGGGCAGAGGGAAAAGAGCTAGGGTTTTGCGGTTAGGTAGTTTGATTTCAGTTTTTATTCTACTTCATAGAGACAGATCATAGACCAATCTCTTAACCTCTCTGAGCCTCAGTTTCTCCATCTATAAGTGGGAAAGCTAGTAATCCCTCCCCCAACTACATGATTTGGGGATGGGGGGAGGATCAAATGAAATAACATGTATTGGCTTGTTTTTTAAATGGATGAGTCCAGGTAAGCCTGGGTGGCTCAGTCAGTTACGCATCTGACTCGATTTCAGCTCAGGTCATGATCTCATGGTTTGTGGGTTCGAGTCCCACACTGGGCTCTGTGTTGACCCCATGGAGTCTGCTTTGGATTCTGTCACTCCTCTCTCTCTGCCTCTCCCCTGCTGTCATGCTCTCTCTGTCTCTCTAAATTAATTAATTAATTAATTAATTAAATGGATGAGTCCTGAGAACAATCTCAATTTCTGCTATTTGCCTCAAGAACACTGTAGATACCACACGCTCTGGCAACTCATGACTAATAGGTGTATGGAGAAAATGCTAAGGATGTTCAGAGCTGGATGGATACTTAGCAACCTTCTGGCCGAACGCATTTAGGTTTCAGATGAGAAAACGGAGTGACCACCAAAGTAAAGTTACTTTTTTTTTCAAAGTAATGAAGCGAGAAAAAGAAGGGAAGAGAACATCTTTCGGATCTCTTCCAAATTCTGCGTAATCTCCTGTTGCATTCGAGGCAGGATTACCAGATCCTAGCACTGACGCTCTGTTGGGTTTTGATGTGCACACAGTCCCGAGCTGAGCACGGAGATCAGCGGGCAGTCAAGGAGAGACGTGAAAGGTCTGAAGCATCTATTTGATTTTTCTCTGAATTCCCAGAATCCCAAAGGCAAGATAACAAGAATCCCAAAATCATTGAGAGACTTCTCTAAAGAATATAGGCAATGTAGTTGAGTCCTAGGACAATCTCTGATTAACTGGGTTGGAGTTTTTCCAATAGTAGAGTTTTGGGGATCTACACAAAGAAGATTGGTCTACTACCCACTTGGCACAAGGCACTTAGAAAAAGTTACTTGAGCCATTGACCGATTGAGTGTTAAAAAAAACACTCCCTACCCTAGTCTCCTTCAGTGCTGTGAGGCCTCAAAAGTGTTTGAAGATGAAGTGACCATTTGATCTTGAACCTGTAACCACCACCACAGCATGAATCAAGGCTTTTTCCAGCAAGTCTTTTTTTCCCCTCTGTTCAAAGGTTAAAATCAAAAAGCTCCAGCTCTCAGCAGATCCCAGAATGCTGCTGGGTTAACCCAGCCACATGTTGGCACTGGGTCAATGCCATTGTTTGGACATGGGTGTCCCCGGGTCACATGAATCCATAATCAGTGTTTTCCTCTGAGGTGGCAAGCCCCAGAGTCTGCCCCACATCTTAAGATGCATAGATTTCACGTCATCAGGGACTCAAGGAAACACCTCTAGTTCAATAAAAATAACTGCCGTTGACTCAACAACAAGAAACTGCCTGTCTCCAAGGGGCAAAGTCACCAGGCAGGAAGGCCCTCCCTAGAATGTGGCAGGTCACTGTGTTCTGTGCCAGTCAGCCACTGCCTTGAACTGTATTGTCATCTCTGATTCACTCCTTTCTTTCCACAAAGGGTGACTCAGGGCAGGTGGCTGGGGTAAAGGGCTGTGTAAAGCCATGCTTCATTTATTTCCAAAAAATTTTTTTTTCAATATTTATTTATTTTTGAGAGAGACAGAGACAGAGCTTGAGCAGGGGAGGGGCAGAGAGAGAGGGAAACACAGAATCCAAAGAAGGCTCCAGGCTCCGAGCTGTCAGAGAGCCTGATGCGGGGCTCGAGCCCACGGACAGTGAGATGATGACCTGAGCCAAAGTCAGATGCCCAACCAACTGAGCCACCCAGGAGCCCCAGCCATGCTACATTTAATTGATGATAAAATATAGTCAGTTACTGCCAGGCGAAAGCGGGGGGAATGGATCATGCCAGGGTGCACTTGAAATAGAACACTAAGCAACGTGGCAAGTGGCTGTGGCTGCAGACAAGTGAGGAGGGACTGTACTGGACTGCCTTGGCTGGCCTTCAGCCATTTGAGCTCATCAGGAGCTCTCGGGGACAAAAAGGCAGAGCCACAAGTGCCACTGTGACCCATAAACGCCAGCCAGGAGCACTGGACAGAGGCAGACCCCATATACGTGCACTTTGAGAAGAGCCACAGTGAGTTATTTTAGTCAGCTGTTGAATGAATGCTAATGATTGCCGTGTGCACAGTGAGGACCGTGATAGGACACTATGTCATGCATCAAGGAACAAGACAGTTTCTGCACCCAGGAAGCCAGACCCTAAATACGGGAGACAAGATGACACAAAACTTGATACTCGTTTTGAAAAAATGTCTATTTATATTTTAATTCTTCTTTTAATATACACGTATATATTCAGTAGATTATATATAATGTATAAATATTTATACACACACATGTGCACATATACATCTATTTTATTTTGTTTTATTTTATTTTATTTTATTTTATTTTATTTTATTTTACCTAATAGCCTATCTGTTGCCCTCCCCATCTGCATACTGATGGAACCTACACAAATGTATAAAAACTCTTGATCACTGGGGCAAAAAACAAAAATTACCATGTATAAAAACTGTTTTTAAAAAGTGCAAATACCACACACAAATATAATTTGTGTCACGTAGACAGATACTCATAAAAGATAGGGAATTGAAAATATTTTTTAAATATTTTGAGTTAAGGGTGCCTGGGTGGCTCAGTTGGTTAAGCTTCTGACTCTTGATTTTGGCTCAGGTCATGTTCTCATGGGTTTATGAGTCTGAGCCCCACATCGGGCTCCATGCTGACAGTGCAGAGCTTGCTTGGGATTCTCTCTCTCCCTCCCTCTCTTTCTGCTCCTCGCCTACTCATATTCTCTCTCTCTCTCTCTCTCAAAATAAATACATAAACTTAAAAAAAAATATCTTGGGTTAGAGCCCTAAGATTGTATTGACCGACCTAATTGGAATTTGAACTCCTTATTTCTGAATTGAAGGGCATTGTTTGCAGTGACTGACCCAGAGAAGGCATTTCTCCATCTCTGGGCAGGGACCCTCAGCAGGTAGACACAGAGAGAGGGGTGGTGCATATGCTGAGGGGCTGGAGGTGCCATCTTGTTAAACCCACTTGCTGGCTGGTTCCTGGGCTCCTCCTTAGATGAACATAAATGCCTAACAAGGTTGTGTGTTACGTGATATAATCTTTTACAAAGATAATTCCATTGGTGGGGAAAGGTTGGAGATAGGGAGTACAGTAAGGAGGTTATTGTACTAGGTGCCTAACACAACATGGTGAGGTGGAAATGGAGATACCAGAGAAGTCGAATTGGTGGAACTTGGATATGAACAGCATACTGAGACAAGGCTAATATTGTAGAGAGAAGAGGGTCTTCAATCCACACGCCAGGCTTCTGGCTCTAATGGTTGGTTTAATGTTTAGCATGTGCTGTAGTAACAAACAACTCCCTGATCTCAATGGCTTAACACAGCGAATGCTTCTTCACCCAAGACCAGAAGTCTCTATGGCTGTGAGTGGATACAAATAGTTAGGGAGGAAAAAGAGAACTAGTCCTATGCCAGAAGTACTTCAGGCCTGCCAAGATAACAGATAAGGAAATGTATGTGTTTCACAGAAAAGACCAACTAATTTCAATTGCTAAAAACTGCATGGTGAGCAAGATGATGTACAAGCAAGGCAGTCCAAAAATTGGTGCTTGGCATTCATCTCTCCAAGTGTGTTTTGTAGACATTGGAGTCTGTAGAGCCTGGTTAATGGTCACCCCTAGATTTCTTCTGCCATCTGGTAAACCTCCGTCGTTGGCGGAGTCACCACTCCAGCGGAACCTGGAATAGCAGGATAACAAGATAATGAAAATAAGTAAATATGGGCCTACAGCATCTGGTTGAAAGACATCCTTAGAATGAGAAGGAGCTTCAGCTCTGTCGTCACTCCTTAGATCATCCTAGTGCGCCACCGTGTCCTATATTAAGAAAACAGAATGTTAAAATGGAGAAAGGATTTGAAGTTTACCCGCTCCAACCTGTCCCATTTGATAGTTAGGGAAACCGTGACACAAAGGGCTTAAGTAAATTCCCAAAATTAGAGCTGACGACACCACAGCAGTAAAATACCCAGTTCTCTGCATCCTAGTGCTCTGTGCGGGTCCCCTCCTGTCCTCTCCGTCATGCAGGTCATCTTCAGAGAACGAGTATGGATAAAATAACTGATAGATAAAGTGGTCCTGTCACCTCAGGGCTCAAACAAAATTAGGGCCTTGTTTGTGGATCTTCGTCTCTGTCGACAGGCAGGTGCTCCTGGGGGATTGTCCGGAAGTCTGGAGGGGTCTGCTTGCTGATGGCAGAACGTGTTTCAGCCCACTGCGTTCTCGGAGAAAACAGCCGTGGTGTCGCAGGCTTCTTTGTCGTGCTCATAAATGGGCCCCCCAAGCATTAGTGTGTACAGTCCATGAGCCGCTTGATTAGCAAACATGCTACGGAACGGAGATGTGGGAGCGTCAAAGACACTGACGTGCCCAGGACGTCAGCCTATTGTATGCGACTCCTGTATGCGACCCAGAGCGCTGTGCTATTCTTCTCAAACTGCCAAACCCTGGGCACACACTGTCAGAGAATGTGCTTTGAAATTTCTTGTTCTCCCACAGTGATGGGGTGTGTGATTACCTGGGGTTAAAAGCAGTCCGTAGACCTAGTTATGACAAGGATCTAGTCACTTAACCTCTCTTACTTTCCTTCTCTTTCTTTCTTTCTTTCTTTCTTTCTTTCTTCCTTCCTTCCTTCCTTCCTTCCTTCCTTCCTTCCTTCCTTCCTTCCTTTTTCCAATGTATAAAATGAAGGAATTGAATTAGATGACCTCAGAGACCCTTTCTAGTGCAGACATGTCAAATCTATAAACACAAAGCCACCTGCCTCACATCAGGACTACACTCCTAATTTTGCCTCATTAGCAATCTGTCCTAATCAGCCCAGAGAAGAGGACAGAACAGAGTTTCATCTGAGGGGTGGGCATCAGGAAAATCCAGATTTTTTTTCTTGATTCACATTCCCCTCCTCAGAAAAGACTGTCATTTTGCTGTGCGGCCACAAAGACCCTTGCTCCTAATTGGCTGGCCTACTGATACCTATTTTTCATTTGATTTAACGGTAAGTGAGCCGGTTCTGGAAAGATATACACACTAGCACAGAATCCACAGCTGTTTACAAACATTCTTGGTTGTGAGAATCCTATTAAAATTCTCTACATACCCTAGTTACTAAGGCTTCCAGAAGAGATGTGACAGGAAATCTTGTCTTAATATGAAACCTCGGCATCTCCCCCAGGAAGACGAAGGCTATAAACTGGAGTTTTTTATTGGAGCCTTTCTTTTGGAAATATAACAACCAGTTGTGGTGATAGTGTTCATGGTTAATCAAGTCTGTTTTTGTTTTTGTTTTTGTTTTGTCCGTGTGTGTGTGTGTTTGTTTTATTTTTTTTTTGTTTTTTTTTTTTCCAGGAAACCTTTTTGCCAGCTGATTTTTAAAAAATAACTTTTTTTTTTAAAGAATTGAGGGCATAAACATCTGTATAAAGAGGTAGCATTTCTGTGTGAGAGAAGATGTGGTCTCAGGGCTAACTGAAAGGGTCGTCTGAGTAGAGGAAAAATGACCGGAGGTCATTCTTTTCTTCCATCACAGATTTGTTGAGTGCACAGACTACTGTAACATCGAGGGCAGATGCTGTAAATACAGCTGGGTAGTGTGCGCGCTCCAGGACTCACTGTCTGATAGGGGAGGCTAGCGTGCATTGGGGGTGCACCATGTACAGTGGAGGCGCTGGGGACGGAAGGGGCTGGGGGAATCCGTGAGTAACTGTCCCAGCTTAGGAGAGCTGGGGGTAACACTGAAAAGTAACGTGTGAATTTTGTCTTGGAGAATGAGCAGTAGCAGCTGGCAGTGGAGATATGAAAGCATGTGTGCTGGACATGTTCCATTGGCCCCTCCAGATTCCCCCCGCCCCGCCACCTCCTCTGCCATCTGCTGGGGTGATGGGACCTTCGTGCCCTCTGGCTTTAAGTTCTGATCAGTCCGTGTGTAACCTCCACAGGAGCTTGGAAGAAGAGGAGAGGGGAGGTCAGGGGGCTTTATTCCCTCTCTGCATTCCTGAGCAGGCTAATTGCTCATTCAGTGAAACCAAAATTAAATCCAGGTGACCTCTACAAGACCCTCTCTCATTGCATTTCAGTAAACACTCTTGCCTAGAGGAGCCCAGGGTAGAAATGGCATGCTCCCATATGGCTGACCCTGCATTACCTCCTTAGCCCCTGATGTTCAAGTCCCTTCAGATGTACACTGTGTCCCTTGGTACTTTGGTCCCTTTGTGTATCAGTTGGAGTATGCAGTCTCTACCCAGCTGAGACCCTGACTGGGACCCAGCATGCAAGGCTGGGGAGGAGGGGGGGACAGACTGACCAAAGACACAGGGTGAAAAACTGTAGAATCCTTGGAAGGCACTGTATCGTTCAGAGATGCTAGAACATGAGGGGATGTCTGTGGGGCGGGGTGGGGGACAGCCAAGTCCCTCAAGGTTTGTCAAGTAGGATGATGGGACATAACAGGATTCAGTTTAAGTTGACAAAGATCAGCCTGGCCGTGGCATAGAGAATGACCTGGAAGGAAGAGAGACTTAGGAGACTAGTGGAGGTGTCGGTGACCACCCTTATCCCCTCCCCCACCACCCCCATGGTTCTAGCTCCCTCCAGCCCACATCACTGTGGTTCCTGGTTTTGTTAGATGGCATCCGCCACTGGGCTTCTGGAACAGAACCCCTTCTCTCTAGCTGTTGCTCCTTTTGGGTTATCTTGCTCCCCATATTTGGCTTTTAACTTGTCTATCACCTGAACAACCTGTGCACTATAGTTAATCCCTTCTTTCATAAATATTTCAAGTGCTTGTTTTTTTTTTTCTGGTTACACCTAGGAGAATGTAAGCATCTTAATAGGCTAAGACAACGAGATGACAAGTAGTGGCATATTCTAAGGGGGACTCTTGCTGGCACAGGGCTACAGTCTTCCCTCCAGGCAGAAAGCTATTCCTCCCTTGAATGAGAAGTAGAACAGTGCAGTGCTCCCACAGGGATTCCAGAGGAGGCTGCTGGGGCCAGAGAGCCGCCTAGATAATCCCATGCAAGTTTCCTGATCTCTGTGTGCCTCGTTTCCTCATGTGTAAATTAAAGATAATCATGCCTCCCATCTGGGATTGTTGCAAGCATTAAAATGAGCGAATACAGTCTATATAAAATGTTTGAAGCAGTTCGTGGTAGAGCTCAAGTGCCATATTCGTATAGCTATGCTGTCAAGCTATTCTCTCTGGGTTGGGGCATGAAAGGCTGATTTCTCCAAACACCAAGTTATCCCCATATGAGGACAGTAGATTTGGGCTGTGACTGAGAGGGATGCTATAGAGAGGAATAATTTTCCAGGGGCAACCAGTGGTTGCCGTGGTTTCCAACTGGGAGAAACTCCAAGGTCAGTTCCTGGCAAATATTTCACTGCTGATAGGAGCAAGGTGGCTCCTCTCTGCTCCTAACCATTTCCTCTGCACCCAGCTCAGATGGCTGCAAAACTGAGCCTGCTTTAACACAGGGCAGCAGGAGAGAGAAACGTGAATAAGGTAGAAATCAGAAAACACAGCAATCCAGCTGACTGACCACTGACCATGAAGGGCAAATACAGCTGATTCCCCAGGGGGGCCCGAGAAGGCCAGTGTCACTTGGAGAAATGAAATTTTAATAACCACGGGGGGAAGAGAGCATTTTATTATAAGACTCAGGTCTGCATTGATAAAGATCACTGAAGACAACTTAGATTATTTGAAATTTTAGTTCTCTCTGAGCGATTCATTTTTATTTCCCTGGAAATTCAAGTCCCAGGGCACGGGGGAAATTACAGTGCACAAAGCTCTGGTAAAAGCTCTCCCCTGCTCCCCCCCCCCCCAACCCCACACCACTCACCACCCAATTTAACTGTTGCCCGCCTGCCTCCAGGCCCCCTGTGTGTTTCATCCTCAAATCAATGTTCCATCCTTAGAAATTAAACTCGTCTGACAGCCCACCTGAAATATTGATTAAACATTTTCCTTTATAGAGTAGCTCCAGTTGTTTCTGGAAGCCTCTCCCACGGGCAGGGGATTACTTTCAAAGAACCTGTTTTCTAGGATATTGGCCTCTCCCACAGCGTTGGGCATTCTGAGGGCAGCCCCTTGAGCTGGGCACTGAAAGTGGGTAAGTTCATGATGGGCAGGCTGGAGAGTCCTCATATACACAGTCTTAAAAGATGCAAGTTTCTTCAGTATTAACAGGATTCTGCCTGGGTCAAATGCGCTCTCTCTCTCTCTCTCTCTCTCTCGTCTACTGATTATTAACTACTCTGAAAGTACCACTACACATTGACCAGTCATTCAAACGCTTTTGAAAATGCATTTATTTATTTTTTTTTAATTTTTTTAAACGTTTTTATTTATTTTTGAGACAGAGAGAGACAGAGCATGAACGGGGGAGGGGCAGAGAGAGAGGGAGACACAGAATCGGAAGCAGGCTCCAGGCTCTGAGCCATCAGCCCAGAGCCCGACGAGGGGCTCGAACTCACAGACCGTGAGATCGTGACCTGAGCTGAAGTCGGACGCTTAACCGACTGAGCCACCCAGGCGCCCCTTGAAAATGCATTTAAAAGGCAACCTAGAAAAGTTAAACCAAAGTTGTTTCCTACATACACAGCATAAAATGATTCTTTCTCTAGGGAAGCTGGGGCTTAGTCACGTATTTACAAAGCTGAATTAGAGATGTAAGAAAAAGAAAAGAAACTGGTGAGGACTTGTGATTTTTAAAAAGTTTTTTATTTTATTTTTTTAAGTTTATTTTTGAGAGAGAGAAGGTGGAGGAGGGGCAGAGAGAGACAGAAAATCCCAGGCAGGCTCCGCATTGTCCGTGCAGAGCCCAGTGCTGGGCTGGAACCTGTGAACCATGAGATCATGACCTGAGCCAAAGTGAGTGAGCCACCCAGGCACCCCTGATTTTTTTTTTTTTAACGGCCACAAATTCTTTGTAGCTACTTTTACCAAGAGGTGGAGTCTTTCCTTTCTTCTTGAATCTGGGCTGGCCTGGAGGGTTGCTTTGGCCAAGAGAAGGCAGGAAAAAGGAAGGTGTTAGACTTGTTGCCTTAAGAGACCAGTGGCTTCTGTTCTTGCTCATGGCTGTTGCCTCCATGTGAACAAGTCCAAGCTGGTCTGCTGGAGGGACCCCATGGGGGAGAAATGAGGCATCCTAACCAATAGCCTACCAATCACCAAGAATGTGAGTGAGGCCATCTTAGACCACCCAGCCCTGTCAACCACCTGGTGACTGCACCTGCACACGTGACCTCAAGCCAAAGCAGCAGAAGACCTGCCAGTCTGAGCCCAACCCAAATGGTTGACCTGTAGAATCATGAACAAATAACGTGACTGGTTCTCTTAAGCCAGTAAATGTTGGAGTGGTTGGTCACACAATAGCAGGTAACAGTCGCAAGATTAGCATTTGATTCATCTGAGAAATCAAGAAGATCACATCCAGTTACAGAACATAGTCGACGGATGGAGTATTCACACTGACTGAGACAGCCTGCAGAAAATGTGAACAGACTCCCCGGAATATCTACCTGGATTTTTCAAAAGCAAGTATTTTTATAAAAATTATCTGCAAAACTGGTAACTTCCTACTTGTTTTTTTGGAACAGCAGAGTCATAGGCTTGTTGATCATACATTCTTGGGTTATTTGCCACTGTTCTGTTCAGAGATTTGTCTACATTCTCTCCTCCCATGGAGTGAAGAATTTAACGTTGCCCAGAGAGGTCTGGCCTTGGCCCTCAGCTTGTGGGAGGGGATCTTTAAGCCCTTGAAGTGTTATGTGTGATGGGGGTGTCTTTGTTTGCTTGAGGGTCCTGGGTCAGCCAGACAGTAACAATATGATTTGGGGTTGGAGCTTGGAGCCACACCGACAGTGTGACCTAGGTGGAGACTTTGGGTCATGAGGTACCAGCTTGATCTCGTGAGGAGTTGGAAACCGAGATCAGCCAAGAGGGTAGTCAACCAGGCCTATGCGATGGAGCCTCTGATAAGGACTGGGTTCCAAGGCTCACCAAGCTTGCTTGGTTGTTAACACTTGATGAACATTGTCCCATATCAGGGCCAGGGAAATAACACTTTACTTCATGGGAGAAAATAACTAAAACCTCTGCATTTGGTACTTTCCCTGGACTTGGTCCTACGCCTTTCTTCCCTTGACTGCTTTGAATCTGTACCCTTCCTCTGTAATTAGCCGTAACTGTGAGTATATAATAGCTTTCCTGGAGTTCTGTGGGCCTCTCTCATGACTTCTCAAAACCAACAGTGGTTTTGGAACCCCCTGAACTTGTTGTTAGTGTCAGAAGTGAGGGCAGTCCTGTGTGGATGGACTCTTCCCCTAACTTCGCAGTTAGCTTTTATACCTTCCTTTGAGCTATATTTCAAACCTGCCTCGAGGACACCTTCCCTGGCCATGTTGGGTACATAGAAGGTGTTTAACGTGAAATAAATTGATTTTAAGTTCTTAGGACTTTGCCCTAGAATTATTAATTTGGGGCCCCTTAGAATGACTCCCACTCAACAAATGTATTTATGGCAACCAGCAATTTCACTCCCCCAGGCACCCCAGAAAGATTTCCCTTTCTCTACAGAGATGATGCCAACGCATTCCAATACCAGTCTTCTAGTGGTGGGGGATGGGGAGGAGAAAGAAATAGCCATTTTCAGGGGAAAATCCACTCTCTGAATACTTAGAGCCTGCAGGGCTCACCTGTGACTCTCTTAGGATACTTAGACTGTGGTTCCTGGCTTTGCTCTTGATCATGTATACTTACTACATGTCCTGTACTTGGTTTTAGTGCCTTGAAGAGGGAAGTGGTACCAGGAGGAAAGGTTGAAAAAAGGAGAGGCAGATTTTGTCTAGAGAAGTTGGTATGGAGCAGGAGAAAAGAGAGAAATGCCTTGGCTATTTCTCTCTCCTCCCCAGCCCCCACCACTAGAAGACTGGTATTGGAATGCGTTGGCATCATCTTTGTAGAGAAAGGGAAATCTTTCCGGGGTGCCTGGGGGAGTGAACATGCTGGTTGCCATAAATATATTTGTTGAGTGGGAGTCATTCTAAGGGGCCCCAAATTAATAATTCTAGGGCAAAGTCCTAAGAACTTAAAATCAATTTATTTCACGTTAAACACCTTCTATGTACCCAACACTTAACTAAGTGCTGTGAAGAACTTCAAAGAAGTCGAAAATACAGTCTCTGTGTAGCATTTAGTATTTCATTAGCTCACAGACTTGGCTAAGCACAGTGAAAGACATGAAAGAAACATAACGAGTGAACTTTGTTTTCCAGGAGCTCATAGATTTGTGGGAAAGACAAAGTATACATTGAGATGTTTAAGATGTGATCCGGGGTGGGGGTGGGGGGAAGGGTACCTGGATGGCTCTGTCAGTTAAGCATCCCACTTCTGCTCAGGTCATTATCTCAAGGTTCGTGAGTTCAGGCACCATATCGGGCTTTGTGTTGTCAACTCAGAGCCCGCTTCACATCCTCTGTTCCCCTTGCTCTCTGCCCCTCGTGCTTGCTCGCTCCCTCAAAAATAAATAAACTTTTTAAAAAGTACAAAAAATAAATAAAATGTGGTCCTAGGCAGGAAATGGCAAGTTCCAGAATGGTTTACACAGAGTCTAACTAGCCCTTCATTAGAAGGGAAAGATCAAGATGTCTTTCAGTGGGATCCATTGGTGGGAAAGACTGAGCTTATACCCTTGGGATCTTGGCTCATTAAACTACTGTAATTCCTGAGGAAATATGCCCGTCATAAATCTACAAAGAGAAATTCAGGAAAATAAACATATACAGGACAGCTATGCTGTTAGATGGGTGAAGACACTTCTAGAGAAGATAACATAACCTAAAAGCACATTCAAACCTGGAAAGAATCTCAAAATACTGAACATAGAGTTGCCATATGACCCAGAAATTCCATTCCTGGGTATAGACCCAAAAGAATTGGAAGCATGTGTCCTTGCAAAAACTTACAAGTGTTCATGGCAACATTATTGATCAAAGCTAAAAAGTGGATCCAATCCAAATGTCCACCAAGAGATGAATGGATAAGTAAATTGTGTTATATCCATATAATGGAATATTATTCAACAATAAAAAGGAATTACCTCTTGATACATGCTGTAACACAGATGAACCCTGAAGACTTTATGATAAATGAGAGAAGACCTACACAAGATGTGACAAATTGTAGGGTGCCATTTACATAAAATATACAGAGCAGGCAAATCCATAGAGACAGAAAGAGGATTGGGAGTCACCAGAGGCTGGAGGAAACAGAGAACGCAGAATGCCTATTTCGGAGGTGCAGATGGGGTTTCTTGTGGGAGTGTTGAAACCCAATATTAGCTAATAGTAGAAAATAGTGACAGTTGCACAACAATGAAACCAAAAATCACTGAGCTGTTCACTTTAAAAGAAAGGGTGAATTCTACGGTGTGTGAATTGTGTCTTAACAAAGCTGTTATAAAAATTTTTAAAGGAAAACCTGGGAGGGGATAACTCCCCCAAGGTTGCTAAGAACGCTGGCCCCAAAGAGTGAAATCATAAAAGGGACATCTGAAGAAAAGACATAGACAAAACAGGGGACATGCATAGACATAAGATTCTACCCAGACCTCCGCTTCTCATTTGGTGTCGTTAAAAAAATAAATAACAAACAAACAAACAAAACTATAAGGTGTGCCTGAATTAAGAAAAAGAAAAAGTGGAGTGTAATGTGTCATTTTACGTTGGCAACTTACAGTCATGGAATCCTAACTGGGATATGCTTTCTTAAAGATATGTTAGCATGATCTGATTAAAAAAAAACAACAACCCTTATTTCAAATAATTTTGAACATAGAGAAAGGGTACAGTAATAGTAATAGAATATCCTTTAACCTGTATATGCTTGTACTTAGTGTTAACATTTGCCCCACTTGCTTTATGGTTTATGCTTGCACACCCTTCTTTTTTGGATGTCGTTTCTCTCTCTCATACATATTTGTATATGTGTGTGTGTGTGTGTGTGTGTATGCGTAGATAAATGTTGGTAAACATCTTGGCCCTTTATCTAATATAATCGTGTTCAGTGTATATTTTTTAGGAATAAAGATACTATCTTATGCAAAGTAAAGTGATCGACTTTAACATTGATAAAGTTGTTTGCTGAAATTGTGTCTGTTGTATCTATAGGGTAGAAGTACTATATAATGGTGCACCTGTCTTCCCAACTCTATGTTCAGGGACATCCTGTAGGTAGCTTGCCACTGTCCATGGTGGGAATAAACACTACAAATCAGGGCTTGCTTGTTGTTTTGTTGATCTTCTAGACTTCAGTGATGGATAAAATGTTAACGGAGTTGAAAGTGTATCATGTCTGTAGCTCTACATTGTAAATATTGGTGTATTTGGTATAAAATAGCACCAAAAAATGGAGGGAAGGCATATCCTTCCAATATTTGAAAACTGTCAGATTGAGCAAAGATTTCACTCATGTTATTGACAAACAAGTTCTAACGTGTCTTTGTTGTTTGACTTTGGTCTTAAATGGAAAAGAAAATAACGTGCCGATCAGAACTACCCATTTTCATCAATAACAAGCAACTCTTTGCGAACTCAGGTAGTAAGCATTTATTCGTAGCCTGGTTAGGTCAAATTGTGATTCAATTACAACCATAGGTTGACGACAGATAACAAGAGTTTGTCAAAACTCAACAAAAGCATTCTGTGAGAATCGATTGGCTACATGGGATTTATAATAAAGAAGTATTGCATTAAAAAATCAATGAAGGGGCGCCTGGGTGGCGCAGTCGGTTAAGCGGCCGACTTCAGCCAGGTCACGATCTCGCGTCTGTGAGTTCGAGCCCCGCGTCGGGTTCTGTGCTGACAGCTCGGAGCCTGGAGCCTGTTTCCAATTCTGTGTCTCCCTCTCTCTCTGCCCCTCCCCCGTTCATGCTCTGTGTCTCTCTGTCCCAAAAATAAATAAAAAACATTGAAAAAAAAATTTAAAAAAAAAAAAAAAAAAAAAAAAAAAAATCAATGAAAATGGGGGAAAAAACCCAGATTGCAGTCTTCACTCACTTCTGGAAGCCTGTACCTTTTGACCACCTTCACCCATTTACCTGTTGCTCACCTCCTGCTTGCCATTATTCATTTAAAACACAGTTTGGTTTAATTTTCTTTTTCAGTTTACTTTGAATTTTACTGTCTTTCTCCTTTCCCGTGCTTGTTGGCTTAATTTCATTTTTTAATTATATAGTACAGTAACGTACTTCCAAAAATCAAAATTATACAGAAAACTATGCGCGGAAGGGTTATTCTCTCTCTCCCATCTTACGCCTTGTTCACCTACCCTTGTGGGTGCCTCGTTTCATCTCACTTCGTCACTTTCTGAAGTTTTTATTCCTCCTATATACTTTTTCAAGGTACACAGGTAAGACTAATTTTCTCATTTTTTCCTCCACAGAAGCTACCACATGTTGTGCCTGTAAATATGCTTATTCGCACTGTGCGTGTTTGTTTTACTTAATATATTTTGGAAAACATTGTCATTTCATATATCCCCCCACCTCCCAGCTGCCTACTACTCCATTTTGTGCGTCCACCATACTTTATCCAACCAATCTCTTCTGTTGGGACATTTAGCTAATTTCGATTAGTTTGCAATTCTAATAATGCTGCAGTGAGTAACTTCAGCAGAGAGGTGTTCGAATTTACAGAAAGCCCAAAGCTTTTGCGGAGAAAGCTTTATCAAAGTTGTTAAACGGGGTCTGGCACCAGCTCGAGATGTCTGCAGCATGGTGCTGCATGTACATGGGCAGGAGCCTCCTTCGGAAACAAGTGATTAGCATTCCCCAAAGAGCTCCTGATGGGACCTCCCCCAGGATGGGGGTGCCAGTGGGTCTTGGGATCTCCCAACTGTCCAAAGTTGATCACTGTCAGGAAGGACCAATATCCTTGAGCCCACGGGAGGCTTACCAGGCTTCCGTGCAGAGTCTCACGTTCATTCAGCAAACACCTGGGTCTTTTCACAGGGGTCACACTGCTCAGGGAGTCCTGTGTCTACACAGGTGAGCTAGGCTCACAGTGTAGACCCACCTCGGGTATGCTTTGCACCCAGCTCAAGCTCACGGCCAGCAGGTTCCTAGCATCACATTTTTTCCTGAACCCCATGCTCTGAGTGTGCAGGCCCTTGTCAGCCAAGGCCGTAGGGGACTTTTACAGGCCCTTACCTTCACCCAGTACACACATATTGCCTGATCTCCCTGTTGCCCTAACAGGTGTGTGTGTGTGTGTGTGTGTGTGTGTGGCGGGAGCGGGGAGCTCCCAAGGAAAGGGGGAAAGATGTAAAAAATAGTGTTTTCTAAGCCCTCCTGCTCAGTTGCTTGCTGGGTAACTGAGTGTTAAGCATCCTTGCACATTCTAGAAGGGGGGTGGCTCCCAAGCCATTTCCTCTCCAGCCTGCTGCCAGGCCCTCTCTGGGAAGGCCGCTGCCCCTGGCTCAGCAGCTGGGGGGCAGGCGTGCTTTGCACAGGTTCCAGGAGACTTGACACGAGGACCCCAAGGTGGTTGGGTACACGGGACTCAGGCGGCAGCGGGGGTGTGTGACCAGCTTTGCCTTGGCACCCTCTCCACACCTCAGTGCTCCGGTGACATCCAACATCTGTGGCTGTCCATCCGTGTCTGTCCTACAGCACCACTCCCTCCAGGAACCGGGAGGAGTGCGTGATGGCCCCAAGGAGTCAGTCCCGCAAACCGGGTGGGAAGCACGGGGGAGAAAGGAAGGCAGACGCGTGGAGCTCCTCATAGGGTTAACACAGCCGGGCGCACACAAAGGATGGATGAGAGCGAGGAGAGAAGAAACCCGGGCGCAAAGAGTAGGGGGAAACACCTTCCAGACTCGCTTTTTGCAGCAGGGGGTACATTTACATTTCAGAGTAAACTGAGCTACACCAGAGGGTAGCTGGGAGTGCGTCCCTCCCCAGGCAGCTGATGAAAGACCCTCCCAGCGCCTTTGATGCGGGATGCACTTTGGAGCACGTTTTCAAACGTGCATCTGTGGCGAGTTCAACCCGGGAACCCCGGCGGAGCAGCCGAGCAGCCGAGGGAGGTGAGAGGGAAAACCTTGCCTGGTGCTCGCCGGGCCTGGAATGGAGCAGCACAAAGCAAAACCCGGAGTGGATCTGGGGAAGCAAAGCAGCAATGCCTGGGAGCCTTGCACCCTGTCCCTTTGCATAAACTCCTAGGCCGGCAGGGGCTCTGCGAGGCCCGCCGTTTGAGCGCCCCACCCCGAGGGCTCACCAGTGGTGGGAACCTAGGAGGGGCCGAACATGCTGTTTGGAATAATTTAGGAGGGGGAATATTCTTCCTGCTTGGTAGTGTGAAATCACTTATTTATGGCTTCCTTTCAGGCCCGGGTTTGCAGATAATCCCCCTTTCTAAGCAGCCGAACTCATGAATGTTGATCTTGCAAATCAAGCTGACACTAGCAGCTTTTGTCCACCGGGGCATACATCAAGGCCTGCCTTCTCCCCAGCACGTTTCCCCTCTCAGTTTCCCCTCTCATCGGAATGCGTGTCCCAGCCTCCGGGGTCCCTGAAAGGCACTCTCCGCCCCACAGCGACCTGGGGTCTCCGGCAACAATTGAGAGGCTTGTCTGCCAAGTGCCTGCCGAGCGCGCTGGGGGCCCAACTTGGAGCCTCCTGTGCAGGGCCCCAAGAGAAGCCCTTAAGAAAAATGGCCCCAACAGGAGGAGGTCAACCGATGAGGGGCTCCCAGGCTCTAGACCCCCCTCCAGGGGGCTTAGGTATTCGTCCTTAAACACACATGCCAGCCTAGCCCGGACAAAACACAGCTCCCAGAAAGGAAGCAATGAAACAAACAATCGCATTTATGTGACAAGATGGGCTGAGAGGAGGCAAAGCCAGCCAGGATGTATGGATCTGAAATAATGAGATCGGATGGAGGAGGGCACATGTTAACCACATTCACAGAAGCCATCCATAAAGGAGCCTTTGCTCCAAGCAAGGCAGGTCTTTGGTTTGTAGAGCGGATTCGGTGGTAACCCTGGAACAGGGGGTGACAGAATGCTCTTTTATTAATGCTAATGAACTTACATGTATAAAGAACTCTAGGCTTCAGGGAAATAGGTGCTAACTGCAGACCAAATTTTTTTTATGAGTGTTTGGTGATTAATGTGGCTGGGGAAAGGAGTAAGAATGCAGGCACCCACACCCTCCCTCTTAGGAATCCAGACTCATGAATAAAGATATTCGTGCTTAATTTAAATGGTATTATGATGCACTTTCCAAACTGGTCTCTATAGCTGAGGCAACTCATTATGTTTTATCCATGCACAGTTGACCTGTGTGATTTCTCACCATTTGGTTAAGGGCCTCTCAGTGTTCACGTAGGGCCATAGGAAGGATATGTTAACACGTATATTTCGTCTTTTTTTTTTTAATCTGGATTGCTTGATACAGAATGGATAATGGCGGTGGTCAGGATTCTTGCTGCTATGGTGCTATTTCTTGCCCCCTCCCCACCCCAGACCCCAATTTACAAATCTCCCTGTACCCTGTGAAATAAAGCTCCCGTGGCCATTGCAGCCCTGTAGATAAGTCCTCTCCCTGAGGTCCCAGCAAACGGGAGCCCTGATTCTTGGCACTTCTTAACCAACTTTTACCGCTTGTCAGTCACCTGCCCTGCCATGGAGTGTGCTAGAGAGGAAACCATGAAGGATGATTGAAGTTGGATTTTGTGGAGAGGAAAGAGATGATCACAGGGACCGTTTCTCAGAGAAAAGGGGTGTAACCAGTTAGGGCACTGTCAGTGGGGAGAGTATTTCCTCTATGTCCTGGTCACCATCTTTATGTCACTTAGGGTCTCCAGTCCTAGACCCCAGTGGTCAAGAGAACGAAGCAAATTAACTGCTTTCCTTTTGTGGGAAGAGTTCGAGGGACAGTTCCATTATCATCAAAGAAACTGATCAACCTGGTCTTTGCTTGGGATTCTCAGCTGCATACTTCATGGTATCTTGGTGGTTTCTGGGGGTTGGTTTTGACAGTGTCCCGCTTGTGGTGGGCATAGGTGGTTTTCATCTGCACATTCTCCTTCTTCTGTATCTCCCTGATGCCATATGGCTCTGGGTGGGGCAGGTCATGTGACCATTCAGGCACATGACCCGACCGGTTCCATGTTGTCTTCTGAGAACTGGGGTCTTCAGTGGGACAGCCAGAACAGAGGAAGTTGAGCGTGATTTCTGATGAGCACACCCTACAGAAAGGGTCGCTCAGAGCATGATCCCTGGAGCTCTTTGGTTGCTGGTAACTTCCAAAGCCTACTGTTCAGCTCGTTTCTGTTCTGGGACTGCTGCACCTGCCCTTGAAAAACTCTTTTAACTAAGTATTGAACTTAAATATATTGATATACAAGTTCTAAGGAAAACAGCAAGCTTAGAAACCACTTATTTTGGGGGTGCCTTGTGGCTCAGTCAGTTAAGCATCCAACTTCGGCTCAGGTCATGATCTCACAGCTTGTGAGTTCGAGCCCCGCATCTGGCTCTGTGCTGGCAGCTCAGAGCCTGGAACCTTCAGATTCTGTGTCTCCCTCTCTGCTCCTCCCCCACTCGTGCTCTGTCTCTCTCTCTCTCAAAAAAATAAACATTAAAAAAATTTTTTAATAAAAAAACACTTTTTTTATCGTGAAATATACATCCAGAAAAGCACATAAAAATGGATTACAAACAATTATGAAGTAAGTACCCATGTATGGGATTGCCACCTAGGTCAAGACATAGCAGATTATTTGTATGTCCCCCTGAGTGCTCCCTTAATGATGACAACCACTTTGCTCTTCCCTACCCCTTATTCTGACATTCTTTTTTTTTTTTTTTTTTTAATTTTTTTTTTCAACGGATTTTATTTATTTTTGGGACAGAGAGAGACAGAGCATGAACGGGGAAGGGGCAGAGAGAGAGGGAGACACACAGAATTGGAAACAGGCTCCAGGCTCCGAGCCATCAGCCCAGAGCCTGACGCGGGGCTCGAACTCACAGACCGCGAGATCGTGACCTGGCTGAAGTCGGACGCTTAACCGACTGCGCCACCCAGGCGCCCCAGACATTCTTGATAATCCTTTCTTTGCTTCGCTTCAGTTTTATTACCTACGTGTGTGTTCCTACACGATTGTTTAATTTTGTCTGTTTTTGAAATGTATGTGGAAGGAGTTAGTTGTTTTGTCTTTGTTTACCGTTATGTTGGTCATGTTATTATGCATAGAAATAGTTTGCCAATTTTATTACCATATGGTAGTACATGTGTGAACCTACCAGTTACTTATCCATTTTACCCCTAACGAACATTCACTTTTTTTCTCCTGGGGCTATCACAAACAGCGTTGCTATGAACATCATTGTATGTCTTCCAACAACATGCGAGCACATTTCTCTGGAGGAAATCCCTAGGCATGGAATTGCTGGGTCATAGAGTGTATATATCCTCATCCGTACTAGATAACGTTACCCTGTTTTTCCAAATCATTGAACTAGTTTTCCATGATGAGGGATCCTGTCTTCTCATCTCTCCAGACTTGGTATTTTCAGCTCTTTAAACTTTGCTCATCTGGTGTGGCTTCATTTTTATTGCAATTTCCTGATGACTGATGATGTATGCATCTTTCCAGGTCTTCATTGGCCATTTTATTTCCAAACATGAATTACTATTTCGTATAGACATGCACAGACACACACACACGCACGCGTGTGTATATGTGTGTGTATATGAATGGTTCACATTTCTTTAAGTGATCAAAATAGTATCAAATCTTAGTTTGGTATTCAACCATCAGATTCAAGGAAAATTGTTCTATTTCTGGTGTCTGGCTCTTACAGGAATGTATTTGTTTATATTTACCTCAAGAGGTAAATTTGAGGAGCTAATCAGAAAGTCTTGATCTTGAAATTATTTCCTTTGAATTTTCATTTGAAGATCTAATTGTACTGAAACCCAATATTAATCCCTGCTCGTGGTAATGCCTATTAACTTTATGTCTACTAAATAATTCACATAACCGTGGAGGCTGCCATAAAACTGAACCACTACCCTTCACAAGAGGCCTGCAGTGAACTAGGACCTATGGAATTATTGCTTGAGCTAGTAGATTTGTCTGTTCACATCCAAAAGAGGCAATTTGCTTTTTATTTTATAACAAAAATGAAGTATCAGCCCTTCCCAGGTACAACCAAAGATAGCTTTAGCCAACCATATTTAGATATTCAACAGATTTCCTTCTCCCTCCTCACTCCCCACTGGTTTTGGTTGTCTACTCTTCCTTGTCCTTGATCGATAAAAGGAAAACGAGGAAATGTAAGACATAATGAAAATAAGAAGCTTCTGGGTGCTAAAACTTGAGGCTATGGTTTTGGATTCTGTGCTAGCCCCGGGGACCATCCAGAACAGGGATGGCAAATAGGTTTCATTTGCCACATCGACGCTAGTTGACTACATTAATAGATGGAAGAAAGACCAGCTCCCACCTGGGCTCTTTGGGGAAGAATGTCATGATAGGTTAGTCACATCTGCTGTAGCTTGGGGTGGAAAGAGGCAGGACTTACATCACCTGCAGCACAGAGCAGTGGTTCCCAAACTTGGCTGCCCTTGGGACTCATCTGGGGAGTTTTTTTTACATGGACCAGCCCAGGTCCTGTCCAAGACCAATTACCTCAGCAACTCTGGGAATGGCCCAGGCATCAGTATCTTTCAACCCCCAGGGAGATTCCAATGTGCTGCCGAGTTTGAGAACCATGGATCAAGGGCACTGTTTTCTTAACGATTTGTTTTTTCCACCCTCGCCCCCAACAGAAGGTGGCGATTATCTTTTCACAATAATTTTTGTTTTTCCCAACTGCCCTCCCTCCCAGGGAATTTTACCAGCAGAGATATTCGGGTTTGTGTACCCTGTGTGTATCTGTGCTTTATACATGAAAAGGGTCAGGTGTTGTCTCCTCTCCCACCCCAAGAACCAATCTTTGCCCCCTAGACAGCCAATATCAGCTGTGTTGAAGAATGTGTGATCTGGAGAATAAGAATTTACTTTTTGAGACTTGTTCATAATGAGAGAAACGTGACTTGGTGCCATTTGAGATGCAGGAGTGTTCATTTACTCTGCACGAGCAAAAATGCCCTTGTAAGCGGAATAGTAGAGGTACGAAATTAAGCATGAGGCCACTGATCCACTTGGTTACGCTGTTAATAGTTTTCAGAAATAATTGATAACGTTAATTGAGCAGGGTGCTATCAGTTGTGCTGATCCCCTACTGCTAGATAAGTACTGAGAAGTGGGAATGTTTACTTTTCTAGCACAAGAAAGTGCTTCCAGGGTAAATAAATCCCAATAACACAGTGATTATTTCTGTTCTCCATGATTATTCCTATTTTCCATTGTTGCCACAATTGATATTGTTTCTTTGGCTAGAGTTTTGTGCCTTATAATGCTGTCTGACCACTTTACTATTACTCACCAGCTTAGTAAGAGTCTCAGCATGAGTTTTAACAGTGCATTTATTCACCTATAACCTACAGTGGTCTTTACCATTATGTCTTTTCACCTTTACAACTGAAAAAAAAGAAAAACGTTAATGTTTCTTCGGAGGCTCCAAATAAACCCAAATTAAAAGACGTAGAAGTAGGGGCACCTGGGTGGCTCAGTCGTTTACACATCCAACTTCAGCTCAGGTTATGATCTCGCTGTTTGTGAGTTCGAGCCCCGCATCAGGCTCTGTGCTGACAGCTCAGAGCCTGGACCCTGCTTCAGGTTCTGTGTCTCCTCCTCTCTGTCTCTCAATAAGAAATAAATGTTAAAAAAAATTTTTTTTGAGACATAGAAGTAAGCCAAGGGACACAAATTTAGGACCTGGGCAGACACTTCTTTTCTATTTCCTTAAGCGCCCCCTCCCCAAGCTGGGCATCTGACTCAAGACCCCCCACCCCCACCCCGACACTCACTCTGTTACCTCGCCCAAGTCGTTTAATCCCTCTGTGCATTGGTTTCATCTCCCTTCTAGAGAATTGAAAAATACCCCACCCAGGCTTCTGGTAAGCATCAATATGTAAAGCTATTTCATAAAAGTTGGAAGGTGCTACCCCAGTGAAAGGAAGCAGCGATCCCATGCGATTTAGCAAGTACTTATTAGTCACCTTTGTTCCAGTCACTGACCTTAACCTCTGAGCCCACACGTGAGTAAGACAATGTCTCTGCCCTCACTGAGCTCACACCAACAGCCTTCCTGCCTTCCTGCCTTCCTGCCTTCCTGACATGTGGATTCTTGTTCCCAAAAAGGACGAGGTAGGCAAGCCATCAGATGGGAATCAGGTTCAACATTCGGGCATGCCCAGTGTTGTATGTTAACAGAGGTATTGCGGCTGAGAACTGCCTTTCTGATTTCCAAACCAGTGGCTTATTCTCAGGGCTGCTGTGTATGAGCAGGCCAGAGTCTCAACACATCGGCTCAGTCTTGTCACACTCAGACTTCTCATTTGTCCACTGACAACAGGTTGACCAGTGCTGGTCCCTGAGTAAAGCACAAGCCCGTTGAGGGCACATGCCTGTGGGCTCCTTAGAGGGTCCTCCCACTTTGCTGCTGGCGGACAGAAGTGCTGTGTGATGGGTATTGAACAGATAGTAACAGAGAGAGGGATCAGCAGACCTGGTGCCCTTTCACTGCCAATGTCATTCTGTAACAACTGTATGTCTTTTTTTTTTTTTTTTTTTGTAAATTTAAATCCAAGTTAGTTAAGGGGCCCCTGGGTAGCTCAGTCAATTAAGTGTCTGACTCTTGGTTTAGGCTAAGGTCATGGTCTCATGGCTTTGTGAGTCCTAGCCCCACTTTGGCCTCTAACGTTGGCATTGCGGAGTCTGCTTGGGATTCTCTCTCGTGCCCTCTCTCTCTGTCCCTCCCCCACTTCGCACCATCTTTCTCAATAGAAACTTTAAAACCATGAAAGAATGACTCGAAGTTAGTTAACATATAGTGTAGCATATGTACTAACATGCAGTGCAGTATTGGTTTCAGGAGTAGAACCCGATGATTCATCACTTAAATACACCACCCACTGCTCATCCCAACAGGTGCCCTCCTTAATACCCTCCCTTTAGCCCACCCCCCCCACCTCCCCTCCAGCAACCCTGTTTGTTCTCTGTATTGAAGAGTCTCTCATGGTTTGCCTCCCTCTCTTGTTTTGTCTTATCTGTCCTTCCCCTCCCTGTATGTGTGTCTGTTGTGTTTCTTAAATGCCACATAGAAATGAAATCGTCTGATATTTGTCTTTCTCCAACGGACTTATTTCACCTAGCATGAGACCTTCTGGTTCCATCCTCGCACAACTACATCATCTTTTTTTTTTTTTAATGTTTTTATTTATTTTTGAGACAGAGGGAGACAGAGCATGAGCAGGGAAGGGGCAGAGAGAGAGGGAGACACAGAATCGGAAGCAGGCTCCAGGCTCTGAGCCATCAGCACAGAGCCCGATGCAGGGCTCGAACTCACAGACTGTGAGATCATGACCTGAGCCAAAGTCGGACGCTCAACCAACTAAGCCACCCAGGCGCCCCACAACTACATCATCTTAACCCCTTGTCTGAAATGCCCAGTTCCCAGAGATCCTCCGGTCTGTCCCTGGCCCATCTGGCCACAGACCAGAGGAGCACTGCTGGCACTTCTGTGTCTAACATCTGCAGCATTTCTTTTGCTCTCCTGTTCTCCCCCCTTCCTTCTTCTCTCCGAAGCCCCATGCCAGGGGCCCTTGGGACTCCAGCCTAGTGACACATAGAAATTAAATGTGGCATTAAGCCGAACCTACCTTCAGAACCTACTGGGCCCCAGAGAGCTGCTGATGTCCCAGCGAGCAGCTCTGGCTGTGGGGAGAGGGGAGAGAGGCCCTCAGCCCAGCCTGGGCTCAGCACGTAGTCAGTCTTCAGAGCGCATCTGGGGACAGAAAACCAGCTTCAGAGAGTGGGCAGCTGAAAGTGTGGCTTGATAAGGAACCACATAAGTCCCTCTAAACCCCAGGGAAGTGGAGTTTGCTTCCCCTGAGGCAGGGGCTTCTATGAGACATATCGGCTGCCGTGAGGACACTTGTTATGCCTTGCAATTCCAAAGCAACATCCTTGTGTCCCACACTCGAAATACGAGCAATGCATTTCAGTAAATGTAAGCGGCAGGTCTCCCAATCTGCAGCCCATCCGTGGGAGCTTTTCCAGCCGGGTCCTAGTGCAGAGATGACACGGGCCACCTGGTTAGAGGTGGAGCCTTGAGTCGCGGGGAGAGGCCTCACTGCCTCCCTGCTGGCAGTGAGACCAGGGCCTTTATTTTTCTTAAAAACTCAACACTTGGACGCCAGCAGCCTGTTTTCTACTCTTCAAGGCGTCATGAAAGCTCAGCTTGCCTGAATTGGGCACGAGTGCCAGATCTGGGCAGCTCTGAACAAGGAGCGTGTGGTGCGGTTGTCAGCGTTGTTTTAATGTAACTTATTTTATGGTCTTGAGAGAGTTGAGCCAATCACGCACAGTCCCAGAGAAAGGGCGCTGAGGCGACAGTTTGGCCGAGCTCAGAGGGTCTTCACATGCGGGTAGCTGGCCTGAGTGTCGTCTCCATTTCGCTTTGCAGAGATCCCCACTCATTAGAAGCAATTCTGAAAAGGGCAGCTGCTTCCTGTCCCGGTTTAATCATCAGTATCCCATTTTTATGGCTTCGATAAATCTGGTACCATCTCGACTGCATTTAACGTTGGCGATTGACCTAAAACACTCCAATAAATTCTTTTTAGGAGATAAAAACCTCCTGGTGATGTTGCCAGTGCCTACCACAGGTATCAGGAATACAGGATGGGGCGCCTGGGTGGCTCAGTCGGTTAAGTGTCAGGCTTCCACTCAGGTCACGATCTCGCAGTTGGTGGGTTCGAGCCCTGCGTCTGGTTTCTCACTGACAGTGCAGAGCCTGTTTGGGATTCTGTCTCTCCCTCTTTCTCTGCCCCTCCTGCACTCACACTCTCTCTCTCTCTCTCAACACTACATGAGTAAATGCTTTTAAAAATTAAAAAAAAATTGCAAAAGGAACACCCACCCTGCTCTTACGCACGGTGCTCTGGGGTCCTGCTAACCCTCCCCCGTGTCCTCAAGATGGGCTTCTACTTGCTCCTCCCCCTGAGGACAGGGACAGTCACAGCGCTTTCCCACCCCCCCCCCCCGCCACTCGTCTCAAATCATTGTGAAATGTTGACTTTCTGTGATTGAAACATGATGTTCTAAACTGTGGCCAAAACAGAACCTTGATCTTCACCTCTGAACCTACTGGAATTGACGGAAACTACCGAGCTGATCGTGACTCTGCTTTGTCCCTGCCGTGCACAGTGGTGGTTCACAGTTACTGTAAGACCTGTCTGAACACAACTGTGCATTAGAGTATGGAGCCTTTGGGTAGAGGGTGGCTCCAGGGCAGTTTCCAGCCTGCATTTTTCAGACTGTGTGAATATTTTAATATGTGTGAATAGGAGTTCCTCGAAATAAAGGGTTTCATCCATGGGCCACTACGTTTGGGAGCCACCAAATTCCCAATGTCCTGCCTGGAGGTTCTCAAAGCGAATTACCCCCAGAAATGCTCTGAGAAGTCTCCCTGTAGAGAAAATGTCCTTCTACCTAGCATTTTCCAAACACTTTTGATCCCAGAATTCTGAGAGATCCAGTGCTGAGAGAGCACCATGGTAGGGGTGGAGGGATAGGACATTCTAACTAAGATGTTAATAATTGGGATAGATGTGAGGAAACCTTGTTAATTGGAGCTTAGCTCTGGGGTGTGCAAGGGGGTCCTGGACCAGCACTTAAAGGGTTACGTAGTGAGCTTTTATTGGCCCTGTGCCGGGCACTGTGCTAAATCTTTTACCTGAGCATAACTTCATGAATTTTAGTCCTTAATACAACCACACAGGTCGGTCCTACACACACCCAACTTTATGACTAAGGAACAGAAACATGAAGTAGTCATCCCAAGGTCACTGAGTCTTTAAGGGGCAGAAGAACAAACACCACAGCGGAGTCCAGCTCTGCCTGTCGCCAAGATACGCGTCCTTCTCCCGAACACTCTGCTGCTTCCCTGTGGAAGCTTCGTGTCCTCGGACTGCCCGGGCAGAGATTTGAGTAAGGATCAGTGTGGGTCAGGAAGGTGGAAGCTGTCCCCGGAGAGTTCTGGAATGGAATGCTCAAGTGGCCAGTGTCTCCAGTGATGGGGGCCAAGTCGACAGATTGGGCCCTGCACTCATGTGTTGCGGTCATGGATGGATGCTGTCCGTCCTACCATTGAGACAGAAGCAGGATTCCCAGCTGTGAACCTCAGAAGGAAGGCTCGTAGACACTCACGGCATCACGGTGTGCCAGGAACTGAGCCGGTAGCCAACAGCTCCCTGGTACTCTGAAGTGCGGTCCCCAGGTCGGCAGCTTTGGCATCCTCTGGGTACTTGACAGAAAGCCAGATGCTTGGACCCTGCTTCAGACCTCGCGAATCAGAATCTCTGAGGATGTGGCCCAGGAAACTTTTTAACAAGTCCTGCAGAGCAGTCTTGTACATCTTCTAGTCCGAATCTCTCATAGGCGATAGAACTGTGTCCAAAAGTAAAGAGTTGAGCAGATTGACTCAGTTCCTACAAGTAAGTATTGGTACAGCAAGGCTGCTGTTTTGGTTTCACCAGCTGCATTTCCGTAGTCCTTTCTTCTAACAGTACCTAGATTTTCCTTGGGGTGTCCTGCCTGATCCTCTTTTTTATTCATGTACTTTGGATAGAGCTAACGCCATACTCCCAGACTTCAGGGTGGGCGCATGAGCCAGTCTGGTCAAATGGAGTATCACCACCATGGCCACAGATGGTTGGTTCAGGGATGGGCATCTAACTCAAGACAAGCCAATGAGACTTGCTTGTGGGAAATTTACTGGGAACTTGGGAAAGAGAATCTTTCTATTGAGATTGACAGCTGTAAGGATGAGGTATGAATGAGCTCTGTACCATGAAGCTCACCCAAGTAGAAGTCTCATCTAGAGCCCTACTCTGGGCTCCAGAACCTTGATTTCAACCATCAGCTAGATTCCAGTTAGTCCCAGGACCTACTTACACAGCACTCAGAAAAGATGGTTAACCCAGTATTTTGTGACGGCAGGCTTGCTGATAATGTGACCCCTCACTGTGGCTTGAGGATCACAGGGAGTTAACTAAATGTGATAATAGTCACTGAGCACTAGAAGTCCAAATGCAGACTCTGATGGGAATCTTTTCTTCCTTCTTACTAAGGAAGCTTTCATTTTTATTAAATCTTTTTTAATGTTTATTTTTGAGAAACAGAGACACAAAACAAGTAGGGGAGGGGCAGAGAGAGAGGGAGATAAAGAATCTGAAGCAGGCTCCAGGCTCTGAGCTGTTAGCACAGAGCCCAAGGTGGGGCTCGAACCCACGAACTGCAAGATCTTGACCTTAGCCAGAATTGGACACTTAACCAACTGAGCCGCCCAGGCACCTTGAAGCAGATTTCATTCTTAACCAGTGTGGTCAAGGTGACAGTTCTGGGCTGCACCCACCCCCCCCCCCCCCACCAAGTACATGCATGATTGATAGATATTACTGTGGAATTCTCTTAAACACACCTAGAAAGGAAGCAATCGTTCAAGGCTTTTCTGCTAATCATTCTACACTCAATACTGTATAAATTACAAAAGGACTTCTAAATGGCAAAATATCCTCACTTTGACGTGAAAATCTCTGCCACTGTTCCATCCCTGATCAGTAAATGGTCTGGACCCAAGATCGTAGTTCTCCCTGCCTTGCTGGAAAACCCTAAGAATAACATTCATGGAGGTGGCTGTGCCAAGTACCATGGTCAGACTTTGGTAACTATCATCTCGTGATGCCCACAAGGAACCCTGTGAGACACTAGCCATGGGAGCTGACATCTTTGAGCCCCTGTTTTATGTGCTGGACAGATATTAGCTCTTTCTTTCCTTCCATCTTCAAACCCTGGCGACCTGACCCAGAGATTTGCTTACTGCCTACAAGGTGCCAGCCTGGGTGAACAAAACTGGCGGGATGCAAGACAAATTATCTACCTTCTTTGATCCCCTCTGCAGCCTAGTGAACAAAATGCTTTCTGGGTTAGAATAAAACGAGGGCTAAAATCAGTCACCTCCACAGTTTCTTTTGACTCTATTGTAAGTAGATAGAATACGAATTTTTTTTTTAACGTAGGATAGTTATATTTGAGAAAGTACGTTTTTTATTATATAATTTGTTGTCAAGTTAGCTAATATACAGCACACAGGGTGTGCTCTTGGCTTTGGGAGTAGATTCCCGTAATTCATCGCTTACATACAACACTCAGTGCTCATCCCAACAAGTGCCCTCCTCAGTGCCCATGACCCATATTCCCTGCCCCCTCTCCACCCCATCGACCCTCAGTTTGTCCTCTGTATTTAAGAGTCTCATATAGTTTTTAAAAAAAAATTTTTAATGTTTATATTTGAGAGAGAGAGACAGTGTATGAGCAGGGGAGGGTCAGAGAGACAAGACAGAGTCTGAAGCAGACTCCAGGCTCTGAGCTGTCAGCATAGAGCCTAACGTGGGGCTCAAACTCACAAGTGGTGAGATGGTGACCTGAGCCGAAGTCGGACCCTTAACCGACTGAGCCACTCAGGCGCCCCCTCTTAGGGTTTTTAATGTGTTTCTCCACTGCCTCCAAAGCCGTGGGACCCCTCGGGTTCCTATGTAAGAGGGTTTTAAAAGAGGCAACCTGGTTGGAAGATGAAATGAGGAAACTTCAGACTGCATTTACATGGCTGGCATGCTATGTTTATTTGGACTATGTGCTTATTTGACATAGATTTTAGAGGTTGGATATTAACAGAAATTATTATAATGCCCCGTCCCAGAAACTCCCCCTTGGTGTCTCCAGATATGGCTGTGGAAACACCCATCGTTTTGAGAGTCGGGGAAGGGAAGAAATTCCTGATCTTGGAAAACCTCCTTTGGACTCGGTCTGATAGTGAGAGACTTTGTTCTCCTTAAATTTTAGAGTTCATTTCATCCTCCATATGAGCCCACGACAGTGGGTCTATACATAACGAGGAAAGTAGCTCTGCCTCAGTTCTGGATCTGAATCATTTAGCTAAAGGTATTTTCTGTTGGTAATAAGATTTGAGGGGCGCCTGGGTGGCTCAGTCAGTTAAGCCTCTGACTTCAGCTCAGGTCATGATCTCACGGTCTGTGAGTTCGAGCCCCGCGTCGGGCTCTGTGATGACAGCTCAGAGCCTGGAGCCTGTTTCAGATTCTGTGTCTCCCTCTCTCTGACCCTCCCCCATTCATGCTCTGTCTCTCTCTGTCTCAAAAATAAATGTTAAAAAAAAATTTTTTTTTTTTAGAAAGATTCGAGACTTTATTTTAATCAGCAAATTTTTCCTTTGAGTGGAATCTCAGACCTCTCTCTCATGCTACCTTTCCCGTACCAGGGCTTGGGAGAGAAAATAGAATTCTCTGGGAAAAGCAGTAACTTAAGATACCAGTTGGTTGACCGCTGCCCTGGATTTGATTCACTAGGCTAAGCACCTTCTGTGTGAACTGCAGAGGGTACAAGACTGTAAAGCGTGTGCGGTTTTTCACATTTGGTGGTCTAAGCAAGGTAGAGATGGTCCAGCAGAGCAACAGAGGTCTTAAACTCTGCTTTGTTTGGGGTTAATGTTCACAAACCACAGGATATGCAAAGACAGCGGTCACCGAATGCTTTTTACCTTGGGGCAAAAATACCCAAGGATTCCACCATCTTCCTTATATCCCAGTGGCTCAAAGTAATACTTTGGTTACAGTCTCAGTCCCTAGTAGACCTCCCAGTTCTTCTTGCTGGCCTTTCTCTAATACCTGCGGTACCAGGGTCCTTGAGCTCGTCGCTGAAACTCTGAGCTTTCCAGATAAATTCTACCAAAGGGAGGAACTGGGCAGGGAAATGGTAAATATCATCGATGTCGGTGAAGCTTGCAGAGCTGAATGAAGAGGACATGGCTGGGGACTCTGGTCACACTTGCTCTCCCTGGGTCTTTTGAATGTAGGGAAGGCACTTCGCCATGTTTCTGCAAAACAAGAGAAATCTGATTTGCCCTGTGTCCTGAGGAGAGAGGTTAGTTGCAACATTTTGAGATTCGAAGATATTAATTTTTCCCTTAGAGGGGAGCAGAAAGACTAAATCATCATCTACTTGTGCATTACCCGCTTGGGTTGGGTGTGTGTGTTGGCAACTCATGGAGTCTCCCCAGAAGGTTCCACTTGAAAGGGTTTCCTTCTGAAAGGATTGGCCTGAATGGGAACTCACATCTCCTTGGTGGTCCGTAAGTGAGACCGTTCTATGGCTGAGCCCCCTAAAGCCATGACTGGCTACAATCCATACTAGATTCAAGTCTGCCTTCGCTATGGTCTCGGTGGCTGAGGGGCTCGTGCAAAGACCTTCCTAACACGAAGGCAACTCAGTACTGGCTTGTTTTCCGCTTCTCTTACCATGACTTCTCCCTTCTTTTCCTACACTCATTACTCTTCTGCTGTCTCCACTAGACCTTCCACTTATTAATGGCTTTCATTCCTCAAGACCTTGGCGTTTTCAAAACTTCAGCTAATTCATGATCCCCACTCTCTCTAGTGACATTTCTGCTTGTGCTTCTGCTCTCATCATGTGCTCTCTGTAATTTTCAAATTCAAATTCATGAGTGAAAGAAAATATAACTGGGCCACGTGCTTCCTGTATGGACAGAACTTTTTTTTTTTTTTTTAATTTATTTACTTTTGAGACAGAGAGCACAAGCAGGGAAGGGCAGAGAGAGAGGGAGACACAGAATCCGAAGCAGGCTCTGAGCTGTCAGCACAGAGCCCGGCGCGGGGATCGAACCTACAAACTGTGAGATGATGACCTGAGTCTAAAGTCGGGCACTCAACTGACTGAGCCAGCCAGGTGCCCCTGGGCAGAAATTTCTAGTCATAGGCCAGTGTCTACCGTGCGTATACCTTGATCTTGGATCAGCTGCCAACTTCGGGTTCAAGCACATTCGTTCAAGTGGGCACATGCAATAGGGAGACAGCTGGCTTCAAATGGAACAGAATATGGTTACTCAGCCCGCCTTGTACCTAGGGCTTTAACCTGACGTTACCTGAGCAACCTAGAGGCATCAGTACAGAGGAGACTGCGAAGGAGGGTGGCTAGTGCCTGTGTAAGGGTAGGAGGAACATGTTTAGAGAATATAGAAACTCTGCTCAAAGCGGGGACCCTCCATTTCATGAACTATGGTGCCAGGTGCTGGGGGGAATAAAAGAGTAAGATTCAGCCTTGCTCTCATGGAGTGAGTCCTACTTCCCGAGGAGGCAGGACGAGGAGGAGCTAGAAGTGGTGATTTTGTAAAGTATTCTTTTCCAAAACTTTGATGGTAGAGAGAAGAGTAGCTCCGGGTGACTGCCATGTTAGCAGGAAGGATTGATTGCCAGAGTGTGTTGGATGATAAAGGATGCTTGAACATGTTGGTGGATGACAGAGCCAAATAGAGGGTGAGGTCAGATGGATGGTCTCCCCGTGAGCTTTGTTGACGCATTCACACATTGATTTATCGATGGATCTCCCTCGCCTTACTGTGCGACAAATCCACTCTCCCGCCCTCATTGAACTCCTTACCCCTAAACCACTCTGCAGTTTGCTTCTGCCTTATTCCTACCTTCACTCAAAGCCAAGTCCTTCAAGCTCCATCACTGCTTGTTTTGTGGGAAGGTCAGAGCAACCGATTTTCTGCTTTGGGCAAAGCCTGCAAGAGCCTGGTGATTTGGCGCCCCCCAGGGGTACCCATTTAACCCCATTCCTGCTCAGTGTTGGATAAGGAGCCCTGAGGGGGCAGAGGGAGGCTGACAGTTAACACATCTAGCCTTCATGACAGGCCGATCATGTCTCCTGGGCTTTTCTCATAATAAGGAGTCAGGGGCAGGGGAGGCTGAAGCCTCTGGAAACTCTCCTTGGTGTAACTGACATCGTAAAACGTGGAGTCCTGACCTGAATTGAAACCTAGTTCTGCTCTGCCCTAGTCCTGTGACATTGAAGTGACTTTGTATTTCCTCATCTGTGAAATGGGGCCAATGGTAGCTAATTTAAATACTTCTGTTAGAATGAACTTAGGCAGTGACTTACAGATGCATTTCCAAATGGCCCACAGAACTCTTAAAGACCCATGTTCTCAGCCCCCAAAGTCTGGAGGGTCCTGGGAGTCTCAGGGAGTCAGGAGAGTCGAGGACAAGACACAGCCCATTTCTAGGGGGCCGCTCCTCATTCTAGAACTGGAGCAGCCCCACACACAGTGGAGTGACTCAGAACAGGGGGGGCCATGGGTTGCCAGGTGTCAAGCACTTTAAGTATGAAACCTGAGGTCCCCAGGGCCTGTTGGTCGCCAGTGCATGCTGATTGGCCAGCGTGCTCTCCAGACAGATGGCTCCGTTCCCATGGATCTCAACCCAGCCTGATCAATCAGATAAGGATGCAAGGCTTTGACTGTTGTGCTTTTCCCCTAGTCTTTAATCATTAAGTGGAGGTCAAAAACTCCCTGCCTTGGCGAGAAACCCCAGGCTTTGTAATCAGTCCCTCCCTGAGAATCGGGTCACGGTGTTTCAAAAGACAATTTTCTAAAGAAAGAGGTTTTTAAAAGAGAATGCCCAAACTTGCTGGCATTTTCACAACGATGTCATTGATCACCCACGTCAACCCTCCTAAGGAAGTGTTTGTCTACCTTCTGCGATTGCTATTTGCAGTGCGTCTTGTCAAAGTGGAGGGCTGGGGTGACAGTGACCTATGTAATGAAGAGACCAACCAGGGCTTCAGAAGCACGAAGCCTCCCTTGGGGGAATTAAGTCATTGCTGAAACGTAGGGCCATCTGTAGAGAGATGAGCTGTCTTCTCTTAGGCGTAGATCCCTTGCATCATAAAAATCATAGAGTGTTAGAGCTAGAAGACACTCAAGGACTTTTGTCCATCATTTATAGATGTGGAAACTTAGCCCCGGGCAGGTGGAGCTGTTGGCCCACCGTCAGCCATAAAGGGAAAGGGTTAGAACTCAAACCCGTGTTTTCTGACTCCCATGCATGCGGCCCTTGCCATCACATTTGTCTTAGTAGCTAACTCTAGGTGATGTGTTAAGCTTCATAGGATGAAGGCAGGAGAAAGATCACAGCCAAGGTCATCCATACCTAGGATCTGGAGCAGGGTGGGCGTGGCCAGTGGAGGCTGGAGGGTAGCATGGGGAGGCCAAGGAGAGGCCCCTGTATTGCCCAGGGAAAGTATGTCAGTAGTCTGGGAAAAGCTGTCTGAGACACGGGCTTACACAAAGGCCAGAAAGAGGGAGGCTGTAACTTCAGAACGCCACTTCTGGGAGGCTTGAAGACAAACTTCTGATCCGTGACACCCTGGAAATGAGAAGAGAATAAGGACAGTGAACTTGTTTGCCTGGCTCACTCCCGTGGCCCCAGCATCTGATGGGCTCATTCATTTCCTCACAACATTCAGGGAGCATGGACTATGGGCCAGGCTCGCACTAGAGGTTAGGGAGAAAATGATGAGCAGATATAGCCAGTGGCTTGGTCCTTACGGAGATTATAGTTTAGGGGCAGAGACAGAAAATAAATCGTCAGACAAATAAGTGTAAAATTGCAGTGGGATAAAACTATATATTTCCACACCTACCTCATGTGCGTGTTTGTGTGTGGATCCAAAAAGGGAGAAGAGGAGGAATATTAAATGGACAGTGGGGAGGGGGTGGGGAACCTCCTGCTGTCAGCAAGTTATAGGGATTTTTGAAAACAAAAATGTTCTTAGGTGATGGAAATCAAAATAGTGGTCATTACTCTTGGAAGGAGGTGTAGGCTTCTAGCATTCTGGAACCATCTGTCTCTTGACCTTGAAGGTGCATGGGTGTGTTCATCATGTGAAAAATCATGAAGCTGAATTTCAGGTATGGCTTTACCTTTTGTGTTACAGTTCCATAAAAGGCTTACCCAGAGTACATTCATGTGTTTTGATGTTGATACAAAAAAAATTTTTTTTTTAATTTTGCCACTGTGTGAAGTGCTGCAAAAAAAGGGGACGGGTGCATAGTACTGTGAGCACATCTCATTGGTCAGTAGCGAAGTCTCACCTTGATAGGGGAATCAAGGAAGGCTTTCTGAGGGTTTGAGTTTTGAACTGAGATGTCAAGGATGAACAGGAGATTTTGCACAAAGAGGGGAGGGGGGGGATAGAATTATAGACAAAGGGAGCAGCCTGTGCAAATGTCCTGTGGCAGGAGGGAACCTGGTGTCAGTGAGGAATTGACACCATGTTGGTTAGATGGGAAGCAGAAGCTAAGAGACATAACAGATGAGAAGAGGCTGGAGAAAAGGGTGGGGCCAGGTCATGCAGGGTCCTGTTAAATCTGTGTCTTAAGAATTTTGATGTCGGTCTTAAGTACTGTGGTCAGCCACTGAAGCGCGGTGAGTTGAAGGTGCCACGATCAGCCTTGTATTTCAAAGTGGTTTTTCTGGCTTCTTTCCGGCGGGTGGATCGATCAGAGGGGGGCAGGTGTGATAGGGGAGAGCTTGTAAGAGGCTAATGTGTAGTAGACCGAGGTGTTGGTGATGGAGGAGAAGGCAAAGGAAATTCAAGTACAGAGACTTAAGAGGTGTTCAATTGTAGTTGCCTTAGGACTTAGAGATGAAGTACCAAGGATGATTGCTAGCGACGCTAGCTATCATGCTGCCACAGAGCTATCATGCAATAAATGTGCACCACATGTTGTTGAAACGGGTGGATGCCCCTGGCCTAAGTTGCTGCAGTCCCAGATGATGCTTTGGAGCTCGGGTAGTGCTCGAATGCATTTGTCAGCTGTCACTTCACCCAAAAAAAACTCCTTTGGGAAATCTGGCATTGCTTTCACGCTGGAATGTTCTACTAGGTAAGTCAGTAGAATTTTTGCCAGAGACTAAGCCCACATTAAATTGGAATGCAAAGTTGCAGAACGAGACCACATCTCTTAGTTTTCTTTGTTTCCTGTTTGGCACTCTCAGCTCCCACTCTGACTTCAAATTAGAAGCCAGGCAGCCTGTGGCTGATGGGATTCTCCGGACGGGAAAGAGAAGCTGGGTGAGAATGTTCCCAGGATCTCAGGTGTCTCAGAGAGGTGGCCTGAGGGGAAGGAGCTGGAATGGGGCCACCAGTATGCGGGGACTGTGACCGTGACTGTGAGAAGAAATGGAGGCAGGGGGAGTGGTTGAAGGGAGTGGACAAATGTAAACTAGATGTCCCCAACCTCTCCAGCCCTTGAGGTCACCCTTGCTCCCCTGTAACTGCTCAGTGGCATGAGTCCGATGCCTCATCTCAGTTGACCTCTGAAAGTCCAGTTTCCCCCCACCCCCCCCAAAATCCTTACCCAAAGTATTTCTGGACCTTCGTGATAATGAGCTCCAGTGCCACGCACCTGCCCTGTTTGGCTGTTGCTGGAGCCTGCGGCTGCCCCTGGGGCCGCTGCTGCAGGTTTATGTTGTACAAGTTCAAGGACTGTCATCCACTTTGCAGTGGGTGGGAACTGCACCCCCTACCTGAACTCAAGCAGTGCCCAGCCACTCGGCCATACCCGGTGCTGTTTTCCCAAGCCTGTGTCTTAATTCTCCTCGATGCATTCCTTCTCCAAAGCACAGAAAAGAGTGGGCTGTCATATTTGGAAAAATGTACTGAACACGAGGGAATCACAAGTGGAAAGGAAAACTTGAGGTGAGATGTGATAGATAACCGGTATGGGGTATTTGCCCAGGATTCTCTGCCAGGACTTTCTCTCTCTGCTGAGAGCCAGGCCGGCTATAATGTCACAAAGGCCAATTCATCTCTGTCTTCCTCCGGTAGGAGTGCCTTCACCATGCCTCTCCCACCCAGAGTCCAAATCTCTGAGCTCTGAAGGTAGACGAATAAAGAGTAAAGGAAGGAGACTTTTGGTTTCTGGCTCAGCACGTCAGGAGCTTGAAGTCACCGCTCCATCCTAACAACACGTGAAAAGCTGAGAAGTCAACAGCTCTTCTTAGATCTGTAAGAGAAGTGTGATCACCCAGAAGATTGCTGCCCCGAAACTGGAGAGACAGACAAGCGAGCACAGAGGATCACAGCCTAGGGAAGTCGGGGCATGGGGTCATGCCTTGGCATCAGGAAACCTGAACTGTAAGCGAAAAATTGCCGAAGGCTCAGCGTGGACAAGCCTGAGTCGAGAGCTTCAAGGGGCAGGCCAGTTCCCACACTTTTGTGAGTTTAGCCTCTAGGACTTTGAGCAGACTCTCGTAGTAAGTGTCAGAGAAAAATTTCCTTGTGCTTCTGGCAGGAGGAATACAGCACAGAATTCTGTTCTTAATAAGGCCCACCTTCAGAGGAAACTAACCAGATCCTGACATGCTGGGGTTTTATCAAAGCCTAACTTACCTGGGGGAAGGAAAATACCCAACTCCATGCTCCACTGTAGCTGTCCTGTCCCACCTAAACCTAAGGGTTGGAGGGAGATACTGAGATGCTGTCGTGAAGTTCATGGTCCAGAGGGACAGGCTCACGAAAAGACACAGGTTTAATCAAATGCTTTTTCTCCCCTGCACCTTACTCCACCTCATTACTAAAACTCCACTGACAGCAGTTCCTTTTATCTGGTACATCATATCCAGCTGCCAAGTACCTACAAGGCAAAAACAATCTGAAGGGAGAGAAGCCTGAGAAGCAAGCTCAGAGACAGCAGGGATGTTGGAATTCTCAGCCGGGGAATTTGAAGCAATTGTAATTAATAGGAGGACTGTAATGGATAAAATAGACAGCCTACCTGAACAGATGGACAATGTAAGCAGAGAGATGGAAATTCTAAGAAAAACGCCAAAAAGAAGTGCTAATAATAAAAAACAAAACATGAACAGAAATGAATTCCTTCGATGGGCTCAGTAACAGAGGACACGGCCAAAGAAATAGTCACTGAGGGTGACCTTTCTCAACAGAAACTTCCCAAACTGAAAAGTGAAGATAAGAGCCTGAAAAGACACACACGCACACACGCACACACACACACACATGCCCTCAGAATATTCAGGAACTGTGGGATAATTATAAAAGGTGTAATATACAGGTAATGAGAATACCAGAAAGGAGAAAGAAAAGAGAAGGGGACAAAAGCAATAGCTGAAGGAATAATGAGGAAGAATTTGCCCAGATTGCTATCAGACACCAAACCACTGATACAGGAAACTCAGAGAACGCCAAGCAGGATAAATGAAAACAACAACAAATATCGAAGTATATTACAACCAGACTGCAAAATAGCAAAGGTAAATTAAAAATCTTGAAAAAAAAAAAAAGGTTAAAAAAAAATAACCTTACCTATAGAGGAGCAAGGATAAGAATTACATCTGACTTCTCAGAAGCCATGCAACCCACAGAAGAGAGTGCAATAAAACACTGAAAATGTTGAAGGAAAAAGCCACCAACCTAGAATTCCGTCCCTTGTGAAATTTTTCTCAAAAGGGAAGGAAAAGTAAAGACTTTGTCAGTCAAACCATAACTGAAGGAGTAGGCTTGCCTTGCATGGAATGTTAAAAGAAGTTCTTGAGAGGGGCGCCTGGGTAGCTCAGTCAGATAAGCGTCTGATTTCAGCTCAGGTCATGATTTCACGGTTCGGTTCGTGGATTCGAGCCCCGCGCTGGGCTCTGTGCTGACAGCTCGGAGCCTGGAGCCTGCTTCGGATTCTGTGTCTCCCTCTCTGTCCCTCCCTGCTCATAATCTGTGTGTGTGTGTCTCTCTCTCAAAAATAAATAAATGTTAAAAAATTTAAAAGAAGTTCTTTAGAGAAAAATAAATGATATAGGTCAGAAACTTGGATTTACATAAAGAAAGGAAAAAGAGAAGGAACAAAAGAAGGTAAAATAAAAACTTTTCTTTTTCTTAGTCTTAGTTGATCTAACAGGTAACAGTTCAAAATCATAGTAACACGGTAATCACCTATGTTCATATGTGTACTGAAAAATATATTGCTTAGATCTGCAAATATATATGTACTTGTATAGCCTATATATACATATGCATATATGAAATGAATGATAGCAACGATATAAGGGTCAGGAAGTAGAAATTCAGATTATTTTGCTATTATAATATACTCACACTGCCCATGAACCAGTATTGTATTATTTGAATGTGGGCTTGGATTAGATGTAAATACATATTGCAAACTCTGGGGCCACTGATTTTAAAAAGTAAATAATAATAATAATAATAATAATAAAAACCTATAACTGATAGGCTAACTTAAGACAGACAATAGAAACATTTAAAATGCTCAATTAAAAACACACAAAGCAGAAAAAGAACAGAAGACAGAGGAACAAAGATCAAGGGCAACAAATAGAAAACAGTAGCAAATATGGAAGATATTAATGCACTTATACCAGTAATGAAGTTACAGGTCAGTGATCTAAATACATCAATTGAAAGAGATTGTCAGAGAGGATTCAGATCTAGCTATGTGTTGTCTACAAGAAACTCACTTGAAATATAAAGATACGTAGACTAAAAGCAAATGGACGAATAAAGGTCTATCATGCTGGTACTAATTGAAGTGAAAGAAGCTATATTAATTTCAGACAGAGTAGACTTTAGAGCAAGAAAAGTTATCAGGGATATAGAGGGGTGTTACATAATAATAAAGGGGTTAATTCTCCAAGAAAACAGAACAATCCTTAATATGTATACACCTAACAACAGAGCTTTCAATTCTGTGAGGCAAAAACTTGATAGAACTATAGAGAGAGATAGATGAACTTATTATTATGGTTGAAGACTTCAACACCCCCTCTATCAAAAATGGACCGATGCAGCAGGCAGTAAATCAGTAAAGATATAGTTGAACTCAACAGCCCCATCAGCGAATGAGATGTAATGGACATCTCTTGACTGCTTAATCCAGCATCATCAGAAAATACATTCTTCTCAAGCTCACATGGAACATTCACCAAGATAGATCATATTCTGCGCCATAAGGTACATTCTGACAAAGTGAAAAGAACAGAGATCATCCAGTGTCTCCATTCAGACCATAATGAAGTGGCCTAGAAAACTAGAAATCAGTAGCACAAAGGTAGCTGGAAAATCTCAAAATACTGGAAAATTAAACAATAAACTTCTAGATAACATGAGTCAAAGAAGAAAAGAGAAATTTAAGATCATTTTGAATGAAATGAAAGATATAACTTATCAAAATCTGTAGCATGAGGCAAAGTGATGACTAAAAGGAAATATATAACATTGAATGCACCTATTGGAAAATAAAAAAGATCTAAAATCAATAATCTAAATTCCACCTTAAGTAGAAAAAGCAGAGCAAATTAAATACAAATTAAGAAGAGGAATTTTAAAAATCAGAGCATAAATCAATGAAATTGAAAACAAGAAATCAATAGGGAAAATCAATAAAAGCAAAAGCCGATTCTTTAAAAAGATAAATAAAGTTGGTTAGCCTCTATCTAGACTATGAAAAAAAGAGGACATAAATTACTAATACTAGAAATGGAACAGGGGGCATCACTATAGATCCTGGTCATTAAAAATAAAGAAACACTCTGAAAAACTCTATCCCCAAAAGTCATAACCTAGGTGAAATGGGATTAGTCCTTTACAGGATACAATCTGCTGAAATTCACAAAAGAAGAAACTGACAGTTGGACAATCAGAATGGGCCTTTATCTGTTAAATAAATTGAATTAATAATTAAAAACCTTCCCAAACAGAAAGCATCAGGCCCAGATGGATTCACTGGGGAATTCCACCAAACATTTCGGGAAGTAATTATACCAATTCTCTGCAACCTTTTTCAGAACATAGAAGAAGAAGGAATACTTGCTAAAGTACTCTGAGGCCAGTATTACCCTAATACCAAAACCAAAGACATGACAAGAAAAGTACAAACGTCTCTCATGAACATAAATACATATATTCTCTACAAAATAGTAGCAAATTGAATGCAACAGCATCACAACAGGAGGGCTCAAGGCTGCGATTTAAATGTTAATTCATGTAATCCATCCCATCAACTGACTAACAAAGACAAATCACAGGATAATTTCAATAGACACAGAAAAAGGTATTTGACAGAATCCAACACACGTTCATGGTAAAATTTTTCAGCAAACCAGGAATAAAGGGGAACTTCCTTGACTTGATAATGAATAGCTTCAAAAAACCTACAGCTAGCATCACATTTAATGGTGATGAACTCAAAGCTTTCCCACTAACATCAGGAACAAGGCCAGGAGGTTACCTCTCACCACTCCTTTTCAACATCATACTGGAAGTCCTAGCTAATGCTGTAAAAAAAGAAAAGGTATATAGATGGGGAAGGAAGAAATAAAACTGTGTTTGCAGGTGATGTGATTGTCTCCATAGAAAACCCAAAAGAGTTGACAAAAAAAGAAAAAAGAAAGAAGAAAGAAAAATAACCCTCAAAGTAATAAGCAATAATAGCAAGGTTGTAGCATATAAAATTAATATACAAAAGTCAATCCCTTTTTTCTACACCAAACAAATAGAATTTGGAAGGCAAAGCAAACTATCATTTACATTAGCACCCCCCAAAATGAAATACTTGGGTATAAACCTTAACAGAAATGTGTACAAGATCTATATTGAGGAGAACTCCACAACTCTGATGAAAGGAAACAATGAAGACCCAATTAGATGGAAGGATATTCCATTTTCATGTAAGGAAGATTCAATCTTGTGAAGATGTTTGCCCTTCCCAACTTGACCTATAGAGTCAATGCAATCCCATCAAAAGAGGTGAGTTACTTTGTGGATATTGACAAGCTGATTCTAAAATTGATACGCAGAACCCAAATACCCAGAACAGCCAAGACAGTATTGAAGGAAAGAGCAAAGTTGGTGAATTAACACTATCTGACCTGAAGACGTAAAATAAAGCTACAGAAAGCAAGGCAGCATGGTATTGGTGAAAGAATAGACAAATAAATAGAATAGAAAGCCCAGAAATGGACACACTAAAACAGTCAACTGATCTTTAACAAATGAGCAAGGCCATACAATGGAGAAAAGATGGTATTTTTTTTAAAGTTTATTTATTTATTTTGAGAGAGAGAGAGAGGATCCCAAGCAGGCTCAGCACTGGCAGTGAGACGTGGGGCTCGAACCCACAAACCATGAGATCATGACGTGAGCTGAAATCCAGATTCAGATGCTTAACTGACTGAGCCACCCAAGTGCCCCGAAAAGATGGTCTTTTGAACAAGTGATGCTGGAACAGCTGGACATCCACTTGCAAAAAAAAAAATAAAATAAATCTAGACACAGACCTTACACCCTTGCAAAAATTAATTCAAAATGGATCATAAACCTAAAATAGCAATGAGTTACCACTATGCAACTATTAGAGTGGCCAAAATCTGGAATACTGACAACACCAAATGCTGACAAGGATGTGAGGCAAAAAGAACTCTCATTGATTGCTGGCGGGAATGCAAAAGGATACAGCCACTTTGGAAGGCAGTGTAACACTTTCCTATGAAACCAAATACACTCTTACCAGGGGATCCAGCAACGGGGCTCCTTGGGATTTACCTACAGGAGTTGAACACTTAGGTCTACACAGAAACCTTCACACAGATGTGAATAGCCACGTCATTTCATAGTTGCCAAAACTTGGAGGCAGCTTACATGTTCTTAAGTAGGTGAATGGATAATTAAACCTGGGTACGCCCAGCACTTTATTCAGTGCTAAAAAAGAAATGAGCTGTCGAGCAATAAAAAGACACGGAAGAAACGTAAACGCATATCAGTAAGTGAAAGAAGCCGTTCTGAGAAGGCTACATACTGCATGATTCCAAGTATATGACTGTGTGCTTTTCTGGCAAAAGCAAAACTAGAGAGAGAGTGAAAAGATCAGTGGTTGCCAAGGGATCCAGGGGAGGGGGGCAAAGAATAGACAAAGCACGGAGGATTTCGAGGGCAGTGAAACTATCCTGAATGATGCTCTAATGGTGGATACATGTCATTCCACATTTGTCAAAACCCACACAATGTACAACAGCAAGAGTGAGCCCTGATGTAAACTATGGACTCTGGGTGATAATGATGTGCTGGTGTAGGGTATCAGTTATAACAAATAAAGCACTCTGGGCGCACATGGAGACAATGGAGAAGGTTGTTTTTGGTGGGCGCAGAGGGAGATCTCTGTACCCTCTGCTCAATTTGGCTGTGAATCCAAAACTTCTCTAAAAAATAGTCTATTTTTTGTAAAGTAAAGGAAGTGTTTCAGAGTTGTAGTTGCCCCCATAGACAAAAGTTCCCATTGTGAGGCACAGAGAACAGTGACCTCCAGCCTCACGCTCTGTCGTCGTCTTGACTGTAGTTTTGCAAGCCTCCAAGGCTCAGAACATGACCTTCCCGATCCTTTCCATTCCCTACCCAAATCACCACAGCCCCCTAGCCCCCGAAATGAATTCACGACTTGGGTTCTAGAAAAAGAGAAAGCCTGCTTAAAGTTTGAAAATAGTGGTTTCTCACTCACCTCTGGTTACCAAGCAACTCAGAAATGATTGGGGTGCTGACGTGGTGAGAACATCCCACTTTGTGGCTTGGGAGGAGTGGCTGGAAGCTGATGAGAGCAAGTGAAGCCATTAGAAGCCTCTCCCTCAAGAGTCCTCTCTACAGAAAGACAGACCCATCTAGTTGACGCTTCAAGAGTCCTCTCTACAGAAAGACAGAACCATCTAGATGATGCTTCAAGAGTCCTCTCTACAGAAAGACAGAACCATCTAGATGATGCTTCAAGAGTCCTCTCTACAGAAAGACAGAACCATCTAGATGACTCTTCAGGAGTCCTCTCTACAGAAAGACAGAACCATCTAGATGACTCTTCAGGAGTCCTCTCTACAGAAAGACCCATCTAGATGACTCTTCAAAAGTCCTCTCTACAGAAAGACAGAACCATCTAGATGATGCTTCAAGAGTCCTCTCTACAGAAAGACCCATCTGGATGACTCTTCTGTCCCCACTGGCCTAGGGGCCTTGGTACAGGTCATTGTCCATCACGGACAAAGCAAGAAACAGAGGCTCTTTCCTTCTCTTCTGTAGTTGAACTGTTAGTGCTAATCTTTTGAGTGCTAAGGCCTTCTATCGTGATCATCACTGTAAGACATGATGCGGGGCTCTGCCTACCCAGAACCACATACAAAGTGGTGAATTGATGACACACTAAATTGGAAGGATCAGTAGAGCTCAGTTAGTACAATAGAAAGAGGAAGCAACACGTCTAAGATTGCCCATATAATTAGAGGCAGAGTTTATTCTCGCCCCTAAATTTCTACCTAGCACTTAACCCACTGTGTGCCCACTGTCCTCTGAAGTCTTTTTTCAAGCCTCGGATTCTTGAGGATTCGTGAGTTTGTGAAATGAAAAGGGTGTAAGCATAATTCACTCCCAAAAGATAGTAGAAAGGAGTCACTGTTTTTTTGTTTTTTTGTTTTTGTTTTTTAGCACTGTTTATCCTTGCTACAACTGAAAGTTCCCAAATTGGAAGGCCAGCGTATGTTCCTCATTTGTTCAGTTCACAGACACATCATCAGGCATTCGGATCCAAACAGTGGGCCACACCCTTGTAATTCCTAGCCTTCCTCCTGCACAGTCTTTAATCATGTCACTGAGGCTTATAAAATCTATCCTTTGGGGCAATAGTTGGGTTTAGCATGCTTCTTTGATAATCCATAGCAGTGTTAAGGATCACGGCTGAGGACACCTGCTCAGGTAGGACTATAAATTATTGATGTTTGAGGCCTGGCCTTTTGAGTCAGTTCCATTTTCTTCCTCACAGGAAAATGAACTTTTTTTCTCATTGACTTTGATCTCTGTTGCTATTTTTCATAGCAAACATTGAGAGACTTTGTGAATCCCACACCTAGTCATCCCTGTCTGGTCTTGTGTTGTCATTAATTCCTAGAATGGGAGATAGATGGCCTGTGCAGCTCTCCTAATTCATGACCCAATACTGCCACCAGCCTATAAATAATTAATGAAAGGAGACTTTCCTAGTGGAGGAAACTGTCAGGCCCGTTAGATTTAAGTCCAATTTCCCTTCCCTTCCTGTTAACTTTTATTGAAATTTTTACAATGTAGAATCAACTTTTAGTAATGCAATAAAATGACACTGATTCAGATGGGGGGGGGGTGCTTGTGGGAGGGGAGGCCAGTTAGAATTCATGGAAGATAGGGGGATCTTTTTGAAGTACAGATTTATTTCTTCAAAGAAACACCATGAATTAAGCTTTGCTACCAGAGGCTTTTCTGGTGGGAGTTCTAGTAAGGGATGGGTTGGTTGCAAAGAAGAGGGACTCCCTCTAGCTTAAGTAAGGAGCCATGGGGGGTGGGGTATAGCAGATGCTCTCGGTGCCCTCACCCCATTTCTCGGCACTCACCAGTCCTTACATCCTGAAAGCATCTTACTACTGGTCCACCAGAGGGTGATCTCTGGCTGCAGGAGCATGCGAGTTCCATGCCGGACACGTTGGGAAGTTGACCATCCTTGCAGAGGCAGGCAGGAGTTGTTGGTAAAAATGTTAGCTCCTCACTGTTGAGGTAGGACAACTCTGTGGCATGTTCTACATAGTCTCTTAGAGGTGCCCAGTGGGATTGTACCCTGGCGCCCCACAGCAGTGACCTTTTCATTCACGAACATTGCCTTGGCTTTCTTCTCTTCCTTGCCTTCATTCTCTGTGCGCCTGCTGGTGCTTCTTGGGGTCACCTCCCTAATAACTTGCTCTCAGATCTTTGTCTCAGTTCTACTTGTGGGAGAACCCAACCTAAGGCTGCAATAGAGAGTGCAAGAGATGATCTTATTGAACTTACAAGGACTAGCAACCAACGACAGCCACGTAGATAAAGTCAACCCACTCTTAGTAAGTCTGTACTCTGTGTCAGTAGAGAAGGGAACTAAAATGCTCAGTACAATGTAGATCTACAATGACAGACATTGCAATCTTTTTTGAATAGACCCTTTAAAATGGGCTGCCATATGAGATCAAGGCCTGCCTTCCTCAGCCTGGCAGAGTAATAGAAGTTCTTGGGACATCTGGCTGACTCAGTCAGTTAGGTGTCTGACTCTTGGGTTTGGCTCAGGTCGTGATCTCATGATTCATGAGATTGAGCCTTGCGTTGGGCTTTGTGGAGCCTGCTTGGTATTCTCTCTCTCCCTCTCTCTTTGCCCTCCCCCCTACCACTCAAAATAATTATAAATAAACATTTGTTTAAAAATAAAAGAAGTTCTCTCCTCTCCCCAAGCATATTAAGAGCCTTTGTCCCTGCTGATCACGTGATAATGTAAGAATAGTTCCTTGCTTGGGGCGCCTGGGTGGCATAGTTGGTTAAGCATCCGGCTTCGGCTCAGCTCATGATCTCACAGTCTGTGAGTTCGAGCCCCGCATCAGGCTCTGTGCTGACAGCTCAGAGCCTGGAGCCTGCTTCAGATTCTGTCTCCCTCTCTCTCTGCCCCTCCCCTGCTCACGCTGTGTCTCTCTCTCTCTCTCAAAAATAAACATTAAAAAAAATTAAAAAAAAAAAAAAGAAAAAGAATAGTTCCTTGCTTGCTTTGGACAATGCAATTCACATGATTAACCAAGTGTTATTTTTCCAATTAGGAGTCTGGGGTCTTTGTCTCCTCATATGCGTCCCCTAAGAACTAAAACTATGAAGCTTAGAATTCTTGGGCCTCTCCAGAGTCCATCTGTCTGATCTCTTGTTCCCTGGACCTCTGTGGGCATCTGCTCCTTTCTTCTAGTTTTGATTCTGTTTGTTAATTTTTTCATTCTGTCATTTGCGTGACTCTAACAACACCTAAATGTGGTCTCTGTGTCTTTGCTTCAAGTTCCCAGGAGACCACATTCAGTTGGCCATGCGGAGCCTATGCACTGATCCAAAAGGATGGTCTCCCAGGTTCACCCTTCCACTATGGGGTTTGGGTGAAAGGGAAGTTCCAAAGAAAGAGCGATGGGCTGCCAGGGCACCCAAATATATAGCAACTGCAGTATTAATATTACATATCGATTAATAACCAGAATATCTATTATTATGATTAAACGGGGTTTCACAAGTGCTTGAGGCTGCTTGAAAGGTGTTTTCTTAAACAGAACAACCTTTCCCTTCAGTGTCTTCATTGGTAAATGTTTGCCATGCTGAAGTGAACCAAAAATAATAGTGAGTTAGTGATATTGAATTTTAGTTCATTTATCATGTTGCTCGTAATAACTTTCCGAGGTTGCTCGGTATTTGGGGCGAAGTCCTATTTCCTATTTGTTTTGATTCCCTACCTGTGTTAGCATGCCTTACATAATCCTCTGCTCAGAGTACCAGCTAAATAATATGTGGTCAATGGACGATAATACGTAGGCTAACATGTGATTCACCGAATCATGTCTTCTTTTGAGATTCAACTGTGGAAACGTAAACTCCTGGGGAAAAGGGGGAGACGTGGACAGGCCAATTAACTTACTGCATTGTTGAGGATTTGTAATCACTCTGAAATAGTCTTTCCCCAGGACAAATTTTAATTTGTTTCAAAAGTTGATAATCACTGACCTTAGATGTTTTTGTGTTCCTGTTGATTCTAGCCTGATTAATAATATCTTAGCTCTACATGCTATGCACTTAATAAAGAATACCATGAGCTGGTTGAGAGGCAGCCTTGCAGAGGGATTAAAAACAGGGCAGGGCTCTGGCACCACACTGTCTGCCTGAATCTTGGCTCCGCCAGTTACTGTGTGACCTTGGGCAAGTGGTTTAACACCCCATGCTTGCTGTCCTCACGTGTGCAATAGAAATACAATACTCTCTACCTTGCACACTCATCCTGAGGATTATTTCTAGAACAGCACTTGGACCCATCCTTAGTATGTACTAAGCCACAATAAAGTTATCAAGTATTACCATTATTTAGTAAAAAAAAAAAAAAATAGTGGATAAAAAGCTTCAAAGCCAACATGTCACTGTTTAGTAAGCATAGACTGTTCCATGGGATCGCATATTGTCAAGAAAGGTTATTCTTGAACCTTGCTGTGAAAGTGGAAAACAGTTTTGAGTGAGGTTCGCCGTTAGATTCAGGGGTGGGGGAGTCCTGACAAAGAAGAAAACTAACACTTATTGGGTGTCAAGTATGTGTCAGGCGTTTGATGGGTATTACCTCATTTTCTCACATGGTTCATTGGGATTCAGTCCAGATCCGCGTGGCTCCAGATCTCGCCATACCACTCTCCCTTCCAAGTAAAATAAAATCCCCGCCCGTTTTTATCCAGTGAACCAAGAAGGCAGGACTGTGGCTTTGAATGCACCTTCAGTCACTGACTATTTCTGTGACCTTGGGTGACCTTTCTGATGCTCTGTCTCCTCTGGCTCTCTACCTTAGCCTTTCTTTATTTCCTTTTTGGCCAAACTCACACAAAATCAACTCTAGATGACTCACACCATTTAGTATCTTGGTCATGTTTCTCCAGATCCCCAGACGGTGTTTGCTGTCAGGACTCTACCCTCTTGGTCACGGCTGCTTCAACTTCCAGGCCCGTCGTGAGACAGCCAGACCAGTCCCCGAGCTTGGGTGACTGTGGAGCCAAGCCTCAGAGGGTGATCCTCTGAGCTGTACAATTCCTCTTGCTTTTGACTTGTTTTCATTCCGTGGATCCAAAGACTTTTTTTTTTTTTTTTCCATTGTAACTCCGAAGGAGAGGCACTGAAATATCAGTGCTACTTTGAGCAGCCCACGGTTTGGGAACCACTGCTGTGTTCTCAAATTTCAGCAGAGGAACTGCCTTTTTAAAACAACAGATCATGTTGAGGTCTCTTGTGTCCACAAGCTTGCTTCTCGGAGAGTCATTTTGATAACGCCTGGGAATAACTCCATCTTTGTCCATGAAGTGTCACCAAATCCTATGTGCTATGCAGCCAGGTGAAGTGAAATAACACTGAAAAGTAAAGTTACATGGAGGCTTTCCAACTGACTTTCCATCTGTCAGCTCCCGGGCTATTTAATTTCATTTGTTTGAGCATGGCTTCAAAGCAAATATCCTTACTAGTGACAGATAGGTATTAAGTAAACGAGAAAGGATGCAAATTCTGGCTGTGCTCATTAGCAAAGGCTTTTCTTAAAATAGATCGAATGCCATCTCTAAGATTTAATCAATTGGACGAAATATATCAGCATGTTCTTCCTTCCTCTTCCCCCATTACCTGGTCAGGACTAATGAAATACCACTTATTTAATGATGTGCTTTCCCTGTTTGCGCTGCGTTTGAGAACCTAGTCATGCCGTTTTTCTTCTTTAATTATCTGACTCGAAAGAACATTTCAATAGTCTTTTCAAGACCTTCTTAAGCTATTATTCCACTGTTGAATGTAAGAGTTACTCTTCCCCCTCCGGACACATAATCTCTAATCATTTCCCTCATGGAAAGTTGACAATTCATTTGTCTCCCAAGCAATAAGACATGACTGTCTTTCTGCATAATGAAGAGTTGCAGAGTCTGAATTTATTGTGAAGCACATAGCAAAACTAATTGCATTCAACCACAAAAGCCTAATCAACATAAAAATTCGAATACAGACAGTCAGTGAATGCTAGTCCCAGAAAGGACTTTAGAGATTATTTATTATCTGTGCAGCCTACAGATGAGAAAACTCTGTCCAGAAAGATGAAGAAACTTCTGAAGGTCACAGACCTGAAGGTCCTGGCAAAACTGGGTCTGAAATCCTTCTTTCCAGGGTCTTCAGACTTTTCTTTCTCTTAAACTAACCTACTTTCTCATGTCTTAGGAATTTTGAAAGATAATTCCTTTTTTTAATTTTTTAATAAAATGTTACTTTTATATTGTTATTTAATTAATGTTAAATTAATTTTTATTTTTTAATGTTATTAAAAGTAACATTATTTTTAATACGTGTTATTTTTTAATGCGCTTAAGAAGAAATGTAATTTGCTGAAGGACATAGATCTTTTCAATCTTAGTACCAGATCAGGTCAAATGCTACTTTGATGATGCAAGATTTTCAGATCTCACTCCAAGCTGGGAGAACTTACTTCTGTCTGAATTCTCATATGACATTCTTCACCTGGTAGATGACACCTGCCTTTTCCTACCTTACGTCATATTTACCTATGTTCTATGAGTTACCTTCTCTCCTAAATGGTGAACTGCTTAAGAACAGAATTTCTACCTTTACATCTTTGTGGTTTCCTGAGTAGTCGGTACACTTGCTCGTGTAGTTATGGGATATCAATCAATCTCCCTCTTTCTGTCTTCTCTCTCATCTGCCTCCTGTAAACTTGTAGCGCCATAGTCCAAGAATCTCTAAGACAATGCTGACTCTTCTAATTTGAGGGAAGAGTTTTGTTTGCTTTAAACCAATAAAACGATACAGTGCAGATAACATGGAGGATATGCGGTAAATTGAGCAGGAGTCTCTAACTTGATAATGTCACGGTCGTGCGCTTAATTTCATTACTTTGGGCTTTCAGTATATTGAGCAGGGTGAGGTAAAGATCAAACTGGTGGAATATTTTAAAATTAAGTTTAGATTTATTTCTGCACTGTAGTTTTAAGAGAGATTAAAATTTACAACTGGGTTTTTTGTTATCGCCTCTAGAATTGGGAATAAAGCTAAGATTCCACTTGCAGCCACTTACAGGAAAGTTGGAAGTTGGGCAATATTATAAAGATCTGTTCTAGCCTTTTCACGTCTTTATCTATTCATCAGCAAATATTTACTGAATGCTGGCCATGTGCCAGTCTGATAGTGGACTAGGTAGGCACTGTGGTTATAGTGGTGAGTAAGAAAGAAGTGGTTCCCTTCCCTCAGGAAGCTCATAGAATGATGGGTAAGACCAGTAAGCTAGTGGGAAGTTAGGGTTACGTGTGATAGCTTTGAAGAAGGAAGCACAGGCTTCTGCGAAGCACCCGGAAGAAGCCTATATACTCAGTCACAGGGAGAGCAGACTTTCTGGAGAAAGTGACTTCCCAGCTGAGCCATGAAGGGTAAGTGGGAGTTGGCCAGGTTGACATGGATAGTGTTGGTGAGACTGTTGCAGACGGAGAGAACCCACATGTACGTAGTAGTCACAGAGGTAGGAGAGAGCTCAGTGTATTTAGGTACTGGGGAGAAGAAGTCCAGAAGGTCTAGGTTTGGGGATGCCAACTCAACCACAACAAGGCGGCTATAAAACAGCACGGTGGGCCTTCATGACCTTTCAAGAAAGGCACTTGTGACTTTGGCTCCTGTGCTTACTGCCAGGAAGAAACACAACCCTATCAAATTAGATTGATGAACTTTTAACAGAAGCTTGGAGCCTAGATCTTTATGAGAAATCTAGCTATTTTTAAACGTTGGTAATTACTCCAAGAGAGTGTGGTCCAAATAAAATGGTCGGCCTACTGGATCGGTCCTGAGGCCACCAGTTTACAATCCCTGATCTAGAGCAATGGTTCTGAAAATGTGGTCCAGAGACCACCATCCACAACACCTGTGAGTGCGTCAGAAATGCAAATTCTCAGGCCCGCCTTTACTTAATGATTCAAAAACTCTGAGGGTGAAGCCAGCAAGCTGTTAACAAGCCCTCCAGGTGATTCTGATGCAGTTGAGGTCTGAGAACCTTTGGTTTGGAGCTGGGCCGTCCAATATAGTGGCCACGTGTGATAATAAGCACTTGCTCTGTGGCTAGTCCACACTGAGACAGAGTCCACATGGAAGATACATACTGGTTTTTAAAACTTTGGTATAAAGCAAACTGTCTCTAACTTTTTATATTGATAACATGTTGAAATAACATTTTAGAAATGCCTTGGGTTAAATATGACATGCCATTAAAATTAACTTTACTGTTTCTTTTCATGTTTTAAAACGCAGCTACTAGGAAATATAAAATTACATATGTTAGATTTCCACTGCTTAGTGCTAGTCTAGGGTGTCGTTTGTGGGGGCAGGGAATGCGGGTTAGTGAGGCTGAAGCAGGTAAGAAGAAACAAGTCTTGTAGGACTTTGTAATTGTGCCAAGGACCTGTACTTGGCTCCTAGAAAACCTTGAAATGATTTGAGCTGATGAGAAGTGTGATCAGATTGGTGTTTTCGATGAGCACTGACCAGAGGGTGGCTCATGCAGTGGAGAAGTGTATACTCTACACACAGAGACCAAATGCAGTAATCCAGTGGGGGACTGCTGGGCTGGCATTGACAGTAGGCGTGATCTAGTTGGTATATTTTTTTTGGTGCATGTTACTCAGCCAGGTGGAGGAGAAGGTTCACCCGAAGATGAATAATATAACCTGTGTCATATGTGTCCTCCAAGGAACACACAGTCCAGTACAAAGACACTGAGAGGCAGGCTTGAATTCTAGTCGGAATAATAGTTACATTCTAGTTGGAATACTAGTTGAGAGAAAAGACTCTGGACCTGGTCTGCCTGAAGATGGGATCCCAGCTCCACTACCTAGTAGGTGAATGACCCTGGGCTGGTCGCCTCTCTAAAGCCTCTGTGAACCAGGAAGGATAGTGCCTACCTCTTGTTGTTGGAAAGATTTTAAATGACTCTATATTTTTTCATCTGTCTGTATAAGAGCATAGAGCAGTACACATGGTAAGCAATCTTGCACTTATTCTCCTCCCAAGTCAAGGGGGACCGCAGAGGAGAAGAGGGGGGTGAGTTAAGGAATTAGCCTCCACTCTTAACTGCAGTGCTAGTGGAATGTACTGTTTTAAAATCCTGGTATTCCCAAGACCAAATACAGGAAGATTGAATGGATGGAGTTTCTTAACCCTGAAGCCACCCTGACTTCACTTTGACCATTTCATTAGTTTCTTTCACTCTGGTCCGCATCTTCAGCATTCAGGCCTTCCCTTCTCTCCAGGAACCCATTACAAGTTTCTCAGTCTTACCTACATCATCATCATCCAATAGTTAAAGGCTTTCAACATCTCCTCTTGTAGATCTGTTTCCTTGTGCCATCTGTCAGCCTGAAGAAGAGGGGTATAGTTGACCCTTGGACCATGATGGGGGTTAGGGGCACCAACCGACCTCACAGTTGAAAATTCATGCATAACTTTGGATTCTCTCAAAACTTAACTACTAACAGCCTACTGCTGGCCTGAGGCCTTACCGATAACATAAAGTCAACTAACACATATTTTGGATGTTATATGTATTCTACAATGTATTCGTACAGTAAGGTAAACTAGAGAAAAGAAAATGTTAAGCAAATCATAAGAGAAAATACTTGTACATCAATGTAATTATTGAAAAAAAATCCATAAGTGGACCCAGGCAGTTCAAACCCACGTTGTTTAAGGGCCAACTGTAACGACTATTTCCAAGAGTCTTTCAGGACAGTGATAGGGACATTAATCTTCCAGGATCACTAAATGGGGTTTGGTCAGGAGGAAGAAACTCAAGAGAAGACGTTTCTTATGAATTGTTTGAAATCTTCACAGTCTAAGACCACCCTACCAATGGGAGATGGCAAGTGACTTGCGCATGGCCTATCCAGATTAAAATTCCAAGAGCAGTTTGACTTGTCTCCTTTCTCTCTTTCTTGGGTCTCACACCTAATTTCACATCCTCCACAAAACATTCAAGTTCCCTCCACAGCATCTGCCTCCCACTCTTGTAGCATTCATCATTTTTTGGCAATGGTAAATAAACACCAGCTAGAAACAACCAGAACGTCCCATGAATATGGAACTGTTTAGATACGTTATATTAACATAATGGAATATATATACATATATATATATATACGTACATATATGTATGTATACATGTATATATGTATGTATATATGTGTATATACATGTATATATGTGCATGCGCCATGGTTATTAGAAAGAATGAGTCAGTTCTCTAGGCACTGATATGAATGATTGCTCTCCAAAATAAATGAAGTGAAAAAATAAAGAAGAGGGTACATAACTTTGCTACATATGATGAGTGTTAAGGAAAAAATACAGAGTGTTTTACTGACTCTGAGACATCATCAATTGTAAATGCATTATTATTTTCTTTATCTCTTAAGAGGGACGCTTGTGGCTGAACAAAACGACATCATAGCTTAAAAAACATTGATGTATCTTTTAAAGAGGTAAAAATATGTAAGTTTTAGAATTGATACAACATACTGGTATTTGGGCTTGTTAGGCGTGTGGGATACCTCTAGTTGTCACCCATCCTCTAGGGACTGGAGCTTCTCTGCCCACTGTGTTTCTCACTCTGCACAGGCAGCCTTGACCACAGAACTTTGGGTACACGTACACCTCCACGAGCCATAGAAGCGGGCCAAAGTGTGATATGTTCACATGCTGGTATCTTTACCTGGAGTACATAACGTTGCACTATGAGTTTGCTGGTTTGGGAACAAGCAGTGAGGACAATTTAGAACCAGGTCCAAGTTGCGATTCCCATCCACCTTGGAACAGAAGACATGCCGGGGCTTGCTCTTGCCCAGCCTTACAAAGAAGGCCACAGAGTTTGGCCCTCAGTAGGTGATGAGATACCCCTGCACAGCTGTCAAGCAGGGTGGTCTTTTAGTAAGATACATTGGCCATGGAGGAGGGAGAGGAGGTGACAGAGTGGACAGGGAGAGGTCCTGGTTGTAGCAGAGATGGGAACAAGTACTAGAGTTTTCTCTTCCTGATCCCTTCCCCCAGCACCAAGCACAGGACCTGGCCTGAGATACCCTCTGTGTTTTATAAAGCAGGAGGGTCATCAAAGCAAAGTTACAGGCCGAAAAGTGGGAACACGTTTGGAAAGCAACAGAAACTGTGTTCAACTCTAGGGAAGTGTTCCCTATTTAGGCCATTTATTGAGGACTCAGACTCTCAAAAATGTTCCTAGTGAGTCCACAGAAATTCTACAAGGTCATATGGGTGGATTCACACTGAATTTGGTGCTCAGAATTAGATACCTCAAGCATGTCGTGCCCCACAAAGATAGTACAATCCCTTCCTAACACTGCTGTAGGACAAAGACACCTTACCTGGTGACTTTTGACCCTCTGTTAGGCTGGTTCTTTTCTAGAAATGGTATTTATTTATATATGGGGCCCATGCTTGAGTCAGTATAATACTGAAAGCTCTTTTAAAATTTATTTTTATGGAAGTAGAGGTGACACACATTAGTTCCAGCTGTACAACATAGCAACATTGTGCCAGGGCACAGCACGAATGTGGCTACCGTCCATCACCATCCCATGCTATCACAGTGCCTTTACTAAATTCCTTATGCTGGAGATTGTATGCCTGTGACGACTTACTCCATAACTGCCCTTCACCCATTTTGCACACCTTCCTCTCCTCCCCTCTGGCTACCACTGGTTCTGTGTATTTATGGGTCTGTTTCTATTTTTGTTCGTTCATTTATTTTGTTTTTTAGGTCCCACATACAAGTGAAGTCATATGGTATTTGTTTTCTGACTGACTTCACATAGCGTATTATCTTTGAGGTCCATCCATGTTGTTGCAGATGGCAAGTCTCATTCCCCCCCCCCCCCCCACACACACACACCACATCTTCTTTTGAAGGATACTTCAGTTGCTTCTGTATCTTGGCTATTGGAAAGAATGCTGCAATGAACAAAGGGTGCATATATCTTTTTGAGTTTGTGTTTTCATTTTCTTTGCGTAAATACGCTGTAGTGGCATTGCTGGATTCTATGATCTTGTTTTAATTTTTTTGAGGAACCTCCATAATGTTTTCCGCAGTGGCTGCACCAGTTTGCATTCCCACCAACAGTGCACATGGGTTCCTTTTTCTGCACATCCTTGCCAACACTGGTTATTTCTTGTCTTTTTTATTCTAGCCATTCTGAAAGGTGTGAGGTGAAATCTCATTGTATCTTCTTTGGAGAAATGTCTGTTCATGTCTTCTGCCCATTTTTTAATCTGTTTTTTGGTATTGAACTGTATACGGTGTTTATATATTTTGGATTTTACCCCCGTATTGTATATTTCATTTGCAAATAACTTCTCTCATCCAGTAGGTGGCTGTTTTGTTTTGTTGGTGGTTTCCTTTGCTGTGCAAAAGGTTTTTATTTTGGTATAGTCTCAATAGTTTGTTTGCTTTTGTTTCCCTTGCCTGAGCAGACATCTAGAAAAATGTTGCTAAGGCCAGAGTCAAAGAGATTACTGTTTATATTTCCTTCTAGTTTTATGGTTTCAGGTCTCATATTTAGGTCTTTAATACATTTTGAGTTTATTTTTTATATGGTGTAAGAAATGGTCCAATTTCATTCTTTTGCATGTAGCTCTCTAGTTTGCCCAACACCGTTTATTGAAGAGACTGTCTTTTCCCCATTGTATTTTCTTGACTCCTTTGTAGTAAATTACTTTACTATGTAAGCGTGGGTTTATTTCTGGGCTCTTTATTCAGTTCTGTCGATCGATGTGTCTGTTTTTGTGGCATTCCCATACTGTCGTATAATAGCTTTGTAGTATAACTTAAAATCTGGCATTGTGGTACCTTCAGCTTTGTTCTTTCTCAAGATGGCATTTGGCTACTCAGGTTCCCTACATATTTCAGGATTAAAAAGCTCTTAAATGGAGTTGTATCATTTCTCCAAATCAACCAGCCTAAAAAATGCTAGAGTAAATACGAATTCTCTGGAATGATTTGAATGTGAATTATTACTATCAGGTTGCCCTTCACTGGTGGAGTTTACCCTTGGGGTCACATTCCAAGTATTCCACATACCAAACTTACTTCAAAAGAGAAAAATCATGGTATTTCTATTAAACTTCAGCAAATATTAAACTCATAACCTCACTACAGAGAGGCCATTTACAGCTAGTGATATCACCCTTAGGAACCAGCTTCCCAAAGGCTACCAGGCTGAGAATGTTGCTTGAGAAGCCCAGAGGTGGAGAATGATCTTGTGTTGAGATTCCTGTCAGCACAGGGGTCTGGCAAAGAACTAGACCTTTTGTCCCAAAGTTCCCAAACTTGGCCTTCCAGACTAGAAAAGTCTTTTTTCCAAAATCCCTATTTTACAAAATTCAATGGCAGGGGGGACTATGGTCACTTTGCTTTCTGAAGACCTTTTCCAAAAAAAAAAAAAAAAGAGCCTTTTCCACATAAGCATAAGCCCCTCTTTCAAATTCAGAATCTGCATTTTTTTATTTATTTAAAAGGTTTTTTGTTTTTTTTTTAATTTTTTTAAATGTTTATTTTTGAGACAGAGAGAGACAGAGCATGAATGGGGGAGGGTGAGAGAGAGAGGGAGACACAGAATCTGAAGCAGGCTCCAGGCTCCGATCTGTCAGCCCAGAGCCCGACGCGGGACTCAAACTCACAGACTGTGAGATCATGACCTGAGCCGAAGTCGGACGCTTAACCGACTGAGCCACCCAGGCGCCCCCAGAATCTGCTTTTAAAAAATTAAGGGCTTGGGGTGCCTGGGCAGCTCAATCATTTGAGTGTCCAACTCTTGATTTCGACTCAGGTCATGACTCTGGGGTTGTGGGATCGTGCCCTATGTCAGGCTCTTTGCTGAGCATGGAGTCTGCTTAAGATTCTTTCTCTCTCCCTCCCTCCCTCCCTCCCTCCCTCTGCCCCTCTCCCCTGCCCACGTTCTCTCTAAAATTTTTTGAAAAAGGAAAAAATATTAAAAAAATTAAGGGCTTGAGGGCCAAAAAAAAAAAAAAAAGGCAAAACAACTTTGCAGGGCCTTTTAAAAAGAAGATGAAAATATTGTCATGAACATAAGTGCCTGGTAGGTTTGGTTTAACTAACTGATCAGCATAAACATGACTGAGAAAGCAATCAACTTTAGCTTTAATTTTATTAAAATCCTGTGTAATTGGATGGGAAATGTTTTCAAAAATGATTTAAATGTCATTCTGCTAATTTGTTGTTAAAAATACAGAGAACAATGATAGTCACAGTGAGTGTAATGATTTTCTAGAATTATTTATAATGCCCCCCCCCCCCCCCGCCTCGCCGCCTAACTCCAACCAGTATCAACTCAGGTATCTATTAGAAGAGTAAATGTTATCTAAATTATGACACATTCATTGGGATATCCTACAGCTATTGAAATCAGGAGTATCAAAGTTTTTTGCCTTCATACCAGCAACACAGGAGTTGCAACTACTTGAGATCCCGTCAACACTTTCCTTTGTCTTTTCAACTTTAGCCATTCTAGCGGGTGTGTAGTGGCATTTCATTGTAGTTTTATTTTGCTCTTCTTTAACGATTAGGGATATTGAACATCTTCTCATTCTTTCATATTCTTATGGAGTGTTCATACATCTCTTGTGAAGTGTCTGTTGCTTACTTTTGTTTTTAAGTTTATTTATTTATTTTGAGAGAAACAGAGACAGTGCAAGCAGGGGAGGGGCAGAGAGAGGGAGACAGAATCCCAAGCTGGCTCTGCAATGTCAGTGCAGAGACTGATGCAGGGCTCGAACTCAAGGAACCGTGAGATCATGACTTCAGCTGAAATCAAGAGTCAGACGCTTAACTGACTGAGACGCCTAGGCGCCCCTCTTACTTACTTTTCTATTGGATAGTTCTTTTCTTTTTTCTCTCTTTTTTTTCTTTCTTTCTTTCTTTCTTTCTTTCTTTCTTTCTTTCTTTCTTTCTTTCTTTCTTTCTTTCTTTCTTTCTTTCTTTCCTTCCTTCCTTCCTTCCTTCCTTCCTTCCTTCCTTCATGAGAGAGAAGGGGAAGGGCAGAGGGAGAGAGAAAAGGAGGGAGGGGAGAAAGGGTGAGAATCTTAAGCAGGTTCCATGGTCAGCACAGAGCCCAACATGGGGCTCGATCCCACAAAATTGAGCCATGGGCCAAAATCATGAGTCAAAGCTCAACCAACTGAACCACCCAGGCACCGCTGGATAGTTTGTCTTTTTAATGAATCCTACGAGATCTTTATGCCTATTCCTCAAACAAGCTCTTTTTCAGATACCTGCTTCCAAATACTTTCCCCTATTTTGTGACTCACCTTGTCATTTTAACTGAGTTTTTCACAGAGCAAAAACTTTTAATTTTGAAGAAGTCTGTCTTATCAACATTTATTTTTAGGGTTCAAGCTTTTAGTGTCCCATTGAAGAAGTCTTTGTCCTGTTTTCTTTTATGAATATAATATTTTAGCTCTTAAATTTAAGATCCATTCTGATTCATTGTTAATTTTTGTGTATGGTATGAGGCATAAAGGTTGAAGTTCTTTTTTTCCCCTCATACAGATATCCAGTGGCTTTGATCTTATAATAAAGTTAAAATCCTTACCATAGATCCAACAATCTCATTCCTCTGTTCACCTTAAGAGGATTGAAAACATGTCAGTGCAAATATTTGTACCCCAATATTTACGGCAGCCTTATTTATAATAGCCAAGAACTGGAAACAACCCAATGTCCATCACATAATGAAGAGATAAACAAATTGTGAGATATTCATATAATGAAATGCTACTCAGTAATAAAAAGGCACAAAATGCTTGTTTAACATAAATGTATCTCAGAAATATTACAGCAAATGAAAGAAATCAAACAGAAGACCACATAATGTGTCTTCCGTTTATATGAGATTCTAGAAAAGGCCATACTTCAGGGACAGAAAGCAGATCAGTGGTTTCCTGAGTCTGGGGGGATAATAAAAATGTTTCATATCTTGATTATGAAGATGCCAAAACCCTACTGTTAAAATGGGCAAGTTTTACTGTGTGTGTGAATTAGATCTTACTAAATCTGGGCAGAGTCCATAGACAGGAGCAAATGTAAGGGAAATGAACTTGAAGAGTGATTCTCTCTGGTATCGGTTGCCCGAGAGTTTACAATATACATACACAATTAAGACAAGTCCCCCTTGATAGAACATGATACCACTACATGGGCAGTGCAGGTATTTTATAGCCAAGTATTTCCAGTTCCCCCCTCTCGCCCCTTAGAATATTTTGTCATTCATTTCATTTCTCCATAAGCTATAATCCTGGAATACATTGTTGCTATTATGATTTCAAACCAACTCTTACCTGTGTGATCAGTGAAGAATAAGAAACATGAAGTTTCTGTTTTACCCTCATTTATTCCTCTTTCCAGCGCTCTACCTTCGTTAACACAGATCCAAGTTTCTGACCTGTATGGTCTTCCTCTACTCTAAAAAACTTACTTTAATGTTTCTTGTACAGCAGACCACCCCCTTCGACTTCTGTCTGAGAATGTGTTTATTTCTCCTTCCCCTTTGAAGCATAATTTTAGGGAGGCACAGAATGCTAGGTTGGTGATTCTTGTAACACTGTAACTATTTCACTTTAGTCTCTGGCATAGTTTCTGAGCTTCTGATGTAATTCCTGTTCTTGTGGAGGTAAATTATCCCTGCCCGTCCCCCCACATGCTGGCTTTTTCAAGATTTTTTTTTCTGTGTCTTTAACTTTTCTGCAGTTTGAATATGATATGCCTAAGTGCAGATTTTTTTTTTTGTTTGTTTTTGTTTTTGGTATTCAACCTGCTTGGTTTCCTTTAAGCTTCCTGGATCTGTCTTCCTGGATTTGGTGTCTGTCATTAGTTTTGGGAGATTCTCAGTCATTCTTGCTTCAAATATTTCTTCGGTTCCTTTTTCTCTTTCCCTTCTGGTATTCCCATTATGCATATGTTACATCTTTTTAATTGTCCCATAGTTCTTGACTGTTGTCTGTTTTATTCCTTCTTTTCCTCCTTGGATTTCAGTTTTGGAAGTTGCTGTTGACATTTCTTCAAGCTCAGTGATTCTTTCTATGACTGTGACCAGTCTACTAATGAGCCTGTCAAAGGCATTCATTTCTGTTAGTGTTTTTATTATTATTATTATTATTATTATTATTTTCTAGTGTTTCCTTTTGAATTTCCATCTTTCTGCTTACATTACTCATATTCTTGCAATGTTTCCTACTTTTTTCATTAGTGCCTTTACCATATTAATTAGTTGTTTATAATTCTGGTAATTCCAACATCTTTGCCATATCTAGTCTCCTTCAGATGCCGTCTCTTCAAAATGTGTTTTGTTTTTTAGTGTGCCTTGTCATTTTCTTTGTTGCAAGTAGGATATAATGTACTAGGTGATAAAAGTAATGATGTACTAGGGAAATAGGCCTTGATGTAACATTTCAGGTTTATCTGCCTGTGTCCATTGTTTGCTGTAGCTGTAGGTGTCAGGGGCTACATTTCCCTCTGGTGTCGTTTTGTCTCCTTTGTTATCTTTGGGTTTCCCTACAGACTTTAAAAATGTTGCCTAATGTGGGAGCTGGGTGGCTTGGTTGAATGTCCGACTATGGCTCAGGTCATGATATCATAGCTCATGAGTTCAAGCCCTGCGTCAGGCTCGTTGCTGTCAGCACAGAGCCTGCTTGGGATACTGTCTCCCTCTCTCTCTGGTGCTGGGTGAGGGACCCCATTCCCCAGCCTTGTGCTCTGGTCTCAGTCCTTTTTTTTTTTTTTTTTTTTGTAATATAATTTACTGTCAAGTTAGCTAACATACAGTGTATACAATGTGCTCTTGGCTTCAGTGGGTAGATTCCTGTGATTCATTGTTTACATATAACACCCAGTGCTCATCCCAACAAGTGCCTTCCTCAAGGCCCATCTCCCATTTTCCCTCTTACCCTGCCCCCCACCCCCGCCATCAACCCTGTTTGTTCTCTGTATTTAAGAGTCTCTTATGGTTTGCCTCCCTCCCTCTCTGTTCGAAACTATTTTATCCCCTTCCCTTCTCCCATGGTCTTCTGTTAAGTTTCTCAGGTTCCATATGAGTGAAAACATATATCTGTCTTTCTCTGACTGACTTATTTCACTTAGCATAATTTTAGTTCCATCCATGTTGTTGCAAATGGAAGGATTTCATTCTTTCTCATTGCCAAACAGTATTCGATCATATAGGTATATACCACATCTCCTTTATCCATTCACGGGTCGATGGACATTTGGGCTCTTACCATAATTTGGCTGTTGTTGAAAGTGCTGCTGTAAACATTGGAGAACATGTGCCCGGAACATTCTCCAAGACAGATCACACACTGGGTCACAAAACAGGCCTGAATACATATAGAAGAATTGAGATCACACCATGCATATTTTCAGATCACAATGCTATGAAACTTGAAATCAACCACAAGAAAACATTTGGAAAGCCTCCAAACGCATGGAGGTTAAAGAACATTCTACTAAAGAATGAATGGGTCGGGGCGCCTGGGTGGCGCAGTCGGTTAAGCGTCCGACTTCAGCCAGGTCACGATCTCGCGGTCCGTGAGTTCGAGCCCCGCGTCGGGCTCTGGGCTGATGGCTCGGAGCCTGGAGCCTGTTTCCGATTCTGTGTCTCCCTCTCTCTCTGCCCCTCCCCCGTTCATGCTCTGTCTCTCTCTGTCCCAAAAAAAAATAAATAAAAAACGTTGGGAAAAAAAAAAAAAAAAAAAAAGAATGAATGGGTCAACCAGGCAACTTTTTAAAGAAGAAATTAAAAAAACATATGGAAGCAAATGAAAATGAAAACACGACAGTCCAAACCATTTGGGATGCAGCGAAGACAGTCCTGAGAGGAAAATACATTGCAATCCAGGCCTATCTCAAGAAACAAGAAAAATCCCTAATACAAAATCTAACAGCACACCTAAAGGAACTGTAAGAGAACAGCAAAAAAACCCCAAACCCAGCAGAAGAAGAGACACAGTAAAGATTAGAGCATAAATAAACAATATAGAATCCAAAAAAATGGAGTAATGAATCTAAGAGCTGGTTTTTTGAAAAAATAAACAAAACTGATAAACCTCCAGCCAGGCTTCTCAAAAAGAAAAGAGAGAGGACCCAAATAAATAAAATCACGAGCAAAAGAGGAGAGATCACAACCAACACCACAGAAATACAAACAAGTATTAGAGAATACTATGAAAAAGTTATATGCCAACAAACTGGACAACCTGGAAGAAATAGACAAATTCCTAGAAATGTACACACCACCAAAAGTCAAACAGGGAGAAATACAAAATTTGAACAGACCCATAACCAGTGAAGAAATCGAATCAGTTATCAAAAATCTCCCAACAAATAAGAGTCCTGGGCCAGATGGCTTCCCAGGGGGAATTCTACCAGGCATTTAAAGCAGAGTTAATACTTATCCTTCCCAAGCTGTTCTGAAAAACAGAAATGGAAGGAAAGCTTCCGAACTCATTCTATGAAGCCAGCATTACATTGATTCCCAAACCAGAGACCCCACAAAAAAGGAGAATTACAGGCCAATAAACCTGAAGAACAGGGATGCAAAAATTCTCAACAAGATACTAGCAAAGCGAATTCAAAGGTATATTAAAAGAATTATTCACCATGATCAAGTGGGAGTCATTCCTGGGCTGCAGGGCTGGTTCAGTATTTGCAAATCAATCAATGTGATACATCACATTAATAGAAGAAAGTATAAGAACCATAGTGATCCTATCAATAGATGCAGAAAAAGCATTTGACAAAATACAGCATCCTTTCTTAATAAAAACCCTCAAGAAAGTCACAATAGAAGGAACATACCTTAATATCATAAAAGCCATATATGAAAAGCCCACTGCTAATATCCTCAGTGGGGAAAAATAGAGAGCTTTCCCTGAGATCAGGAGCACAACAGGGATGTCCACTCTCACCACTGTTGGTTAGCATAGCGTTGGAAGTGCTAGCCTCAGCAATCAGACAACAAAGTAAAATAAAGGGCATCCAAACTGGCAAAGAAGTAGTCAAGCTTTCACTTTTCACAGACGACATGATAATCTACATGGAAAACCCGAAAGACTCCACCAAAAAGCTGCTAGAACTGACACGTGAATTCAGCAAAGTTGCAGGATACAGAATCAATGTCTAGTATCAGTCTTTTAGGGCACCTGTGACCCTAGGACTGTGACCTTGATCTACCTTGGATTGCTTTCCCCCCATCAGAGAGGCATGAAGGCTAGCCTACACTGGAGTTGGGTGTTTGCCTTCTTCCATGTTGGTTAGGCTCCAGTAAAATCATTTCTGTTGAGAACAGGCCTGGTTAAAAAGAACAGAATATTCTGAGCATATTTAAAAACAGCTATTTTTGGGGCGACTGGGTGGCTCAGTAGGTTAAGCATCCGATTTTGGCTCGGGTCATGATCTCATGGTTCCCAAGTTTGAGCCCCGTGTCAGGGCTCTGTTGTTGACAGCTCAGAGCCTGGAGCCTGCTTCCCCCTCTTTTTGCTCAAAGCCCAAGAGAAAAGTGGGATACTGATGGGCTGCTGGAGGTCAAAGTCATGCAAGTGTGGGGGCCCTACTAACACTGGATCCCTTGGTATTTTTTTTTTTAAGTTGATTTATTTATTTTGAGAGAGAGTGAGCAAGAGTTGGGGAGGGGCAGAAAGAGAGGGAGAAAGAATTCCAAGCAGGCTCTGCACGGACAGATGCGGGGCTTGAACTCATGAAGTGTGAGAGCATGACCTGAGCTGAAATCAGGAGTCGGATGCTTAACCCACTGAGCCAGCCAGACACCCCTCCCTTGGTGTTTTTAACTCGCAAACTTGTCCAGACAGAGCCTCCAGCAGTTCATTAGTTACACATTAGGGTTTCCTAGGCTGCTTCTGGCCTTTTGTTACAGAGAAGCCAGTGGTGATTCTCCATATCTGCCGCTCTCCTCACTGTTAGAGGCAGTGGTTTGCCCTGTGACTTCGGTTCTGATACATTTAACAGGAGCTGTTGATTTTCAGTGTGTTCAGCTTCTTTGTTGTTGTGTGAATGGGAGAGAGGACTTCTCGGCTCCTGGCATGCCAGACAAGAAACAAATACTTCTCTCTGGATGATAGTATGTCAATGAATTCTTGCTTTGTACATCCTTCACTTTCTGCATTTTCTACAATGTACATATATTCCTTTTAAGATAAACAGGAACGGGGAGCCTGGGTGGCTCAGTCGGTTGAGCGTCTAACTTCGGCTCAGGTCATGATCTCGCAGTCTGAGTTTGAGTCCCGTCTTCGGGCTCTGTGCTAACAGCTCGGAGCCTGGAGCCTGCTTCGGATTCTGTGTCTCCCTCTCTCTCTGCCCCTCCCACACTCGCACTCTGTCTCTCTCTCTGTCAAAAATAAATAAGCATTAGAAAAAAAATTTTTAAGATGAACAGGAAAACGTTCTTACACTACAGAAAAAAATTTTTATTAAAAAAATTGTTTTTAATGCTTTATTTTTGAGACAGAGACAGAGCATGAGCAGGGGAGGGGCAGAGAGAGGGGGAGACACAGAATCTGAAGTGGGGTCCAGGCTCTGAGCTGTCAGCACAGAGCCCGACGCAGGGCTTGAACTCACAGACCACGAGATCATGACCTGAGCTGAAGTCGGACACTTAACCGACTGAGCCACCCAGGCACCCCCAGAAAAAAAAAATTTAAATGAGTTTAATCTCTGTTGCCTTGGAAGAAAATAAGGCAAGTTGCAGAGAATAGTATCTTATTTTAAAAAATAATAAAAAATAGGAACATCTACACACATACCCCCCACCCTGCTGCTTACTATCAACATTAAAATGGACTTTAGGGGCACCTGGGTGGCTCAGTTGGTTGAGCATCTGTCGCTTGATTTCAACTCAGGTCATGATCCCATGGTCATGGGATGCAGCCCCATGTTGGGCTCTGTACTGGGTGTGGAGCCTGCTTAAGATTCTCTCTCTCTCTCTCTCTCTCTCTCTCTCTCTCTGCCCCTCTCCCACTCACGTGTGTGTGCGTGTGCGCTCTCTCCCTCTCTTTCTAAAAAAAAAAGAAAAAAAAAACTTTAAAATTCTATGGTCCTCATTAGCACACTCTTAGTATTCAAGGAGACTCTTGTCCAAGCAAATAACTATTGTTCATTATGTGAACTTCCTGAAAGACACATTCTCTTCCAACGTTTTTTTTTTTTTTTTTTTTTTTTTATTTTTGGGACAGAGAGAGACAGAGCATGAACGGGGGAGGGGCAGAGAGAGAGGGAGACACAGAATCGGAAACAGGCTCCAGGCTCCGAGCCATCAGCCCAGAGCCTGACGCGGGGCTCGAACTCACGGACCGCGAGATCGTGACCTGGCTGAAGTCGGACGCTTAACCGACTGCGCCACCCAGGCGCCCCAAGACACATTCTCTTTAACAAAGCACCAAATGTGATCTATGTGCCCTAAGATCCTTTGAATCTCCACTCAAAATCCTTGCTTTACTACTTCTCCCGATCCTGATTTATTGTAGCGTGATCTTTATGCACTTCTAACCAAATCCCCACATTGATGTACCTTAGATCACATTTCCATAAAATCCAACCTTGACCTTCCCTTTCAAACTACCAAAGCTCCATCAAGGTGGCCCTCTCCCTTACCGCACCAGGCGATGAATTCAGCTTGTCTTGTTAACAGCTGATGTTGGTGATAGCTGGGGAGCCAGCCTTTGACAGTATATAGGACCCTAGGGGTTTATGTGAACGAGAACATCAGGCTGTTATTGCTGATTCCCTCGTGGGGGTGAATTCTAAATTTTGGGGGGTATTATTTCACTATTTGTGGTGGACACATGTCCATTTTATAGTGAACTTTGATTAAAGCTTTGGGAAGAGAATTTTAAAAATACATCTATTTGGTGGTGGGACTCTGCATTCATTCTCTTTGAAGTTTAGAATCTCACAGTGAGCCTTGCTTTGTAGCATTTCTAGGGTTCACAAAGGCCTCTTTCTTGTGCATAATAAAACCCAGTGTTTATAAACAGGAAACTGGTTTCCCCATACTCTTGACTTAGGTTTTTGTTTTTTTGTTTTTTGCCTTATTCGATTCAGAAAATCCCTTTGGAAAATCCTTACTGAAAGTGATGCAGAAAACGATACCCTCTTACACGAAGGGCTCGGTCATTTAGCGCACGCCCCTTCCACTCTCCATTAAGTCCGATGTCCTAAACCACACCCGTGATGAGGACAGCTCACCTGGGCATACCTCTAGCAATTCTAGACTTATCCATCATCGTTTGTCATACCGCGCCTCATCATTTTTGATGGTCTCTCCCTAAGTGATTGAAACACTGAGATTCATACACTCGGACAGTATCTAGGAGTAAGGGCAGAAACTGTGCTTTATCTGGCTTGATGTAGCTCTTACTGAATAAAATTTAGGAAGAGGAATGGACTTGGCTATTCTTCCAAGATACCTGCACAGGAAGATTGACTGTTACTATCAAATTCTCATGGGAACTACATTTATTCATAAGGGCAGAATGTGTCTCTATCCTTTTGCTAAGCAGACCAAAAAACATTTCCCCAGGTATTACACGTTATCAGTCTGAATGAGGTTCAAGTCAAGCACAAATGAAGATTGCTTCCTGGTCACACAGATGACAGGAAAGCTGTGTCAGACAGGGAGCAAATACTTGGCTTTTTCACTTATTCTCATTTATGTTGATTTTACTAGAATGGCTATTGGGTGATGGATGTGTATGCCTGTACCAATCATGTACATCAAGACCAGGTTCAACATGGCCTCCTATCATTGCCCGGGAGGGAAATAATAGAGATTGAGAAGGTGATGGAGCCAGTGGTGCTTTTTCAGGTGGAACATACATCAGAATCGCCTGGAGGCAGTAGCAGCGTCCGCATCCGCTGGGGTCTAAGGGACAAGGTCCTGGTCCTTGTGGAGTGGCTTGTCACGGAGAAGGAAGAGGCAGGGTAGTAGAGGAGCCCAGCCCCGGAAATGGGGTCCCAGAGGCAAGTTCCAGTTGAGCCAGGGGGTCTAGAGAACTGAGTCAAGACTGATGGGTAAGCCTGGCTGTGTGAGCCAGCGCAGAGCAAATGGGTGTGCCGGGCTCATCAACAAGACCAGTTCTGTATCTCCCTTGCTGGGGAGGTAGGGAAGCTGCATGAAACAGGCCCAGGAGCCAGAGTCTCACTTGCCAATTCAGCTTTGGTGCCCTGGCCACAGCTATTCAGTCTCGTGTTTGCATGATCCTCACTTGTAAAAGAGGAATGAGAACTATGCCTTTTTGGGGCACCTGGGTGGCTGAGTCGGTTGAGCATCCGACTTCAGCTCAGGTCATGATCTTGGGGTTCATGAGTTCGAGCCCACTGTCAGGCTCTGTGCTGACAACTCAGAGCCTGGAACCTGTTTCAGATGGTGTGTGTCTCTCTTTCTCTCTCTGCCCTTCCCCCACTCATGCTCTGTCTCTCTCTCTCTCAAAAATAAGTAGACATTAAAAAAAATAAATTGAAAAAAAATGCCTTCTTCACAAAGTTCCTATAATTAAATAAACCCATTAAGGGATCCAGTACATTTCTCTATAGTCTTAGCTTCCTTCCTGCATTCCTTGTAAACCACAGACCGTAGAAAGAACTAAGCCCACCTACGGGCTCAGCTACTTGAGCTAAACCGAATGGCGGTCACGATGAGGATAAAAAGTCAGCAGCACCCCAGTGTAGGATGGCTTACCTTTTGCTAATGCGTGCCCACTCTCCCTACCACCTTACCACTGTTCTGTGGACCACCTCTCCTGTCTGCTGGAGTCAGGGAGAACAACCCACCTAAGACTGGGGAATAAGAACGAGAGAACATTCTTCCACAACAGAAATTCTGAAGCATAAAGGCAGTGGTCTGGATGGCTTCAGAACAGCAATGCCTCCGAGGCTGAGAAGAGATTCCAATTTGTACATCAAGTATTGGAAACAGAAATGGTAGCAGTGAAATGAGACTCTTCTCTTTGAACTGAAACCAAACCATTCAGTAACAAAATCAAATACAGTTGATTCTTACATGGGAGTCTCCAATCCTTCTGTGGCCAGCAAACTCTAAACAAAGAGTAAAAGGAAACTCAACACACACTGTAACGATCAGACTAACTGGAAAGTCAGACATCAGAGTGGACACTTAGAGGGACAAAGGGGTTTCTCAGGAGGATGCATTTTGTGACGGTCAGATTTCCTTCAGGATTCCAAGTAGGAGCCGTTGGTGATTCTTCACGTTCAGAAAGCAAGAATCGTGGCATTCTCCTTAGGCAGTTCTAATTCATCGACCCATTAGAGAGGAGAGAAACCTTTTCCATGTCATAATGAGGTCCATAAGAGAGGAAGTTCTGGCATTCTTTGAAAACTTGTGCAAATAAATGCAAGACAATTTGGGGACCATTGGGGAAATGGGACTGAGATTACCCATGAGATACTAGGAAGCTACTGCTCATTCCCTTGGGAATGGAAGTGGGATTGTGGGAGCCAGGAGATGGCTTGAATCGTTGGGAGATTTGTGCTGAAGTGCTTAGGGGTGAAGTGTCATGATGGCTGGGACTTATTTTCAAAGTGGTTTAATGAAAAAAAAAAAAAAAAGGAGAGGGACAAAATATTGTCTGTTGTTGAATCTTAGCAGGAGAGTATATGGGTGCATGGAATTGGTCTTGTTCTCTTGAACACCTGTGAAATCTTTGAAAAATCAGGAGATGTTAATATATATGTATTACATACCATATTACACTGTAAATCTGTATTACCATATAGATTATCTGGCTAGTAAACAGAATTTAAAGCACTAGAAAAGGGTGAGCAGGGGCTTAGTGTGGCTTGGTCCATGGCACCAGATGTCTCCTGTTGCCTGAGATTAAAGTCATGAAAGCAATGGGCTCTCCCTTGAGACAAACCTGGTTCATTCCAGGGGACCAGCTTTCTAGGTCTTTCCGCGCCCCCCCCCCCGCACCCCCACAAGCCTTCCAGAGTAAGAGACTGCCCAGCCCTCTGCAGGAGACCTTCACTCAGGCACCACGGTTTCAATCCCCTAGAACTCAAAAAACAAGAGGCAGTGTTGGTGGAGCTAAATTGTCTCTTTATTAGGAAAGCACCAACACCACATTCTTGGAAATTACTGGAATTTTATTTGCCTCAGGCTTATGACTCGCAACCAAAGACATTGTGCAAAGAAAGCAAAGATTAAGTACACTTTAGGGAGAAGGAGACGATACACATCAGTAACATAGGAGATCGGGCTGACAAAGGAAGCCATCCAATACACTAGAGAGATTGCAATATTCAATAGCGTTTTCAACAAAACTGTTTTTTGAAATCAAGAGCAAAAAAAAAAAATTCAGCAATGTTTACAGTAGACATAAATCGTATACAGTTCAAAAGCATTTTTTTTTCAGATCATAGAGCATAAAATGGAAAAATGTCTATGCAGGTGAAGTCTAATTACTGTACACTTATCACCTATTAAAGTTGCTTATATGTACCACAGTGTAAACAAACAAACAAAAAGAACAATACCGAACAAATAAAAACTCTGAAAATTGCCTGATGAAAAATAAAATAACCAGTGGCTTTTAATGGCTTCTCCTGGTTATCAGTGCTACAAAAAGACAAAAAAATCTTCTCATCTGGACAGGTGGTAAAACCAGGCACAATCAAACCGTTACCAAATGAGACCCACCCATAGAAATATACTATCCACCCACATATTTTCCATCAAAAGCTTTGTTTGTTTTAATCTTTGAATCTTTGAGGCCCATTTGGTCACAATATGTTACAAATATTTGTGTGTGTGTGTGTGTGTATGTGTGTGTTTTTACACCATGATATCATATGTTTGTCTGGCACTATCCTAAAGCTAGTTTATAGATGAAGATGTTATAGAAACAACCCAGGGCCCATAGGACAAATGAACTCACTGGGCAGAAATGAGAGAGGGGACGAAGGAACTCAGTTCTACCGAGGAAAAAAAGGCCAGTACTCCTCACTCATCGTCAGTCCCGCTTGCTTCTGACTGTTCCTAAAAATAAGACAAAACGAAGGAAATGACACCTAAGAAAAAGAAGCAATAAACCATCCCGAGGGCAAGGCAGAAAAGACACGACATTTTGGAAACAGTCAACCCAAGTCTCTTCGTTCTGTGTCAAGATGGCGAGACGCTTGTGAGGAATTCAAGCTAAAAAGGGGAGCCCCCGCTGGGAAATCCCAAAGCAATTCCCACCATCTGTCTTGCTTTCTTTCACTGTGGCATGAAAAGTTCAAGGCTGGTAATTCTTATTTTTAACACTATGGATTTAGAAAATTCACCAGAGGCAAAAGTACCGTACGTTGGATGTCTACTCACGGGGACGTCTTCGAAAGAAAACATAGCATTTTAAATGTATTCGAAAAGCCTGGGCCAAGGGTGAAGGCTGGGTGTGGGGCTGGGGTAAGAATTCTCAAATGTTTTCATCAGACCCAAATGGTGGTGCCCTGCAGCACATGGACCAAAACGTTAAATTCTCTGTCCAGAAGAAGAAAAAAGAGGGGGGCGAGTGATAGCCTGAGGTCTTCTGGAAAGTGAATAAGTGGAGGGGATTTCCCAAGGCCGGTGGCGGAAGTTTCTGACAGCAGTGCCCCTTGCCTCCAGAATTTGGGGACGGTGTTGTACTGTTTGAGTCTGAATTCAACTTCTGCTGTTTGCTACTATGACGTGGAGGTAAGCACATGGAACCTTGGCCCTGGTTTCTGGGCTATGTTGCAAGTAAGAGAAACGTTAATTATGGATCATATGGGAAGGTAATTCTTTCAGGGCCTGGCTCCATAAGTGCTCCTGAATTTTTCCACCATGAAAAATAACCTGCCATGGAGAAAACTGTGTTGGGAAGTGACGGGAAGATTAAGAAAGGAGGAAAGGAAACACGATTGACTAGTTTTTCATTTTTGAAGACAATGAAAAAGGCCCTAAACACAAAGCCCGCAATTCTTTGTCCTAGATCATGCAGCTTTAGTTCATATCCCTCAATAACAAAATCTCCCCAAGTCTTGGTGTTTCCATTTCTGGAAAATAAAGAGGGTTACGAAAAAGGGAAAGCGGGGAGAGGGCTTCTGGGCCTTAGTCAAAGCCTGGTCCACTTACATTTTCCTCCTGCTCCTCATCGCTGTCGAAATCACTCACTACGGGCTTGGCTTTTCCTCGATTTGGCCTTTTCTTGCCTTTGCCTTTGTCCCGGCCTTTCTCGTCTTTTTTATTGAGCTTGATTTTCACCTTGACGGATTTTGCTGCAACAAAAACAAAACCACAGTGAGCCATCGCGGGAAGTCCTTCTGCAGGTAGTAAAAAAGGGCGCCAAGCTGCAGGTGACAAATCAGAAGGTCGCGGAGTATCCAGAACCCTCTCAATTCAGGCTTGTTCTCCATGGTCCTGTTAGCACCCCCTTCCACTCAGAGACTTTTCTTGGTTAGGAGGATAAATTAACATCATCGCCCTACGCAGGCAGCATGAGGAATGAGGTCTTACAGAAGGCTTGGGTTCTTTGGCTGTTCTCTTAACTGGCCAGACAGGGATCTCCCTCAGCAGGATAAACAGAGCTGTCTTCCTTACTCCTGGGGGGTTTTTCAGGAAAAAGTACAAATAAGTGTAAGGCTTTTAAAAAAATTTTTTGAAGGCCCGTGTTACTATGGAGATCACTCTAGTTGACTTAAAAAGAAAATTCACATAGTTGAATAATATTAACAGCACAGAAAGGTAGAAAATGCAAAGTTAAATGGTTGTATGCTTCCTTTCCCGCCATCTCTAGTAATTCCTTGTTGTTCTCTTTCTGGTGATTATTTCCAGAAAAAAACAGTTTACATTTTATAATTACATAAAGATGTCAAGCATGCGCACGCACACACACACTTTTTTATGCATGCTCAAATGTGACAGCTTGCCTGTATTCTCATATATGTGGGACATTTCTACCCATTCATATACATATTGGTCTAAATCTAAGTATTTTTCATTTTTGAGAGAGAGAGAGAGAGGAAGACACAGAATCTGAAGCAGGCTCCAGGCTCCGAGCTATCATCACAGAGCCTGATGCAGGGCTGGAACTCAAAAACCTCAAGATCATGACCTGAGCTAAACTTGGACATTTAAAAACTGACTGAGCTACCCAGGCACACCACCCACCCTCTGCTGCCCACCTAATTCTTTCTAAAGCCTGTAAATGTTCTACTTCAAGGGTGCATGAAAAATTCTTTAACCCTTTAGTGGTGGGTGCTGAAGTTCCCAGGTTTGTGTTTTTTTTTTTTTTTGTTTGTTTTCAAATTTAGAATATTTGTTGACAGGTTTGGCAGAACTGAGGAGAGATATGGTGAACATGTATCCACATGGTAAATTTCTACCAGTATTCTACTCAATGAACCTTCAAAAACTGGCATCCCTCTTCCCTTTCAAAGCTATTCTGAGGACAGGAATAAGAACATGAGGGAGGATTCAACGTGCAATAAATACCACAGAGGCAGGCGCGTATTCCAATGTACAAGGAAGATCCGTCCCATGGCACTGGGCCAGGACAGATGTCCGTGGAATACCATGTTTAGGATTTGATGATGAAGTCACTAAGGATGTGTAGCCCTCATTCAAGCCGGTTAGACTGGAATATCATGTTTACTGGGTCTCAAGGCACATGGAAATGGATATTGTCATGGAGGGAATTACAGTTCTAGAAGGAAGCTTAGAGATGAGAGTTTTTCTTTTTAAAGTTTATTTAAAGAGTCGGACACTTAACTGACTGAACCATGATGAGAATTTTTCAGACTTCCTTTGTGAAGAGGAGGGACCCACCAAAACAATGACACAAATGAAATCTTCCATGAGAGCACAGGGTATCCACAAAGAGGAGACTGGAGCTGTTCCGAACTGTAGTTCCCAAGTATGTTCTCCACCCATCCCGAATGCAGCAAAGGTGGGCAAATGCGAGTACACAAAATAGTATTCTAGTCAAGTCTTCCCTTCCTTGTGCCCAAATGTCTGCTGCATCATGAGCTATCAGGTATGGCTCTGTTATTGTGTGTGGAGTTATTTAGGAAAAGGGGAAAAGCTGGGGTGCAAAGGCTGACCTATTAATAGAAATGCATAAGGATGTGAAGCAAGGCCTCTAAAAACCCTCTAAAAAATTTGTAAAATTTTAATGTTTATTTTTGAGAGAGAGAGGCAGACGTAGAATCCAAAGCAGGCTCCAAGCTGTCAGCACAGAGCCCAATGTGGGGCTCGAACCCACAAACCCCGAGATCATGAACTGAGCCTAAGTCGGATGCTTCGCCAACTGAGGCACTTGGGCATGCCACCTCTAAAAACGTGCTAAACGAAAAGAAGACATGAAATATCTTTATCTACACAGGTGGAGCATTTCCTGACATTTGCAGTACAGAAAATCCACGTGAGGTGTGAAAGGGCAGAAGGCTGGCAGTAAAGGTAAGAAAGTACTTCTTTAAGAAGATAATTTAAATACACCTCGGAGTGGGAGATACTCGAAAGCTACCTGATTTTGTGTGTCAGTGAACGTGTTACTTCCAAAAAGCCGTCATGCAAAACTCGACTAAAAGATGGGACCTATCAGGTAGGCACTACAAACAGCATCTTATGGCTTTATGATCCCACCATTAGTACCCATGAAAACTGTCCTTTATCAGGCAGAATAACAGCCCCTTGGAGATGTCCCTGTCCTAATCCCCAAAATGTTACATTACTTGGCAAAAGGGATTATTGTTGCTAATCAGCTGCCCTTCAGAAGGGGAGATAAGCCTGGATTAACCAGGGGAGCCCTGAGTCCTTAACAGAAGAAGAGGAAGTCCCGAACTTACCTGCTGAGGACACATTGATTCTACAACTATATACAGAACAATTTCCGCAGGAGGAAAAAAAAAAAAAACAAAACACCGACCCCAAACTAGCTAAGTGACTTCTACACATTAGGCAAATGAGGAAAAAACATCACATCAAGAGGAGAGGCTGAAGCACATTCTCACCATAAACCCCACCCCTGGGGTGGTGCTTCCAGTTCAGGAGGTTAACGCAAAACCTGGAGATGCTCCCTGAGGAGTGAAGGGTTTGAGCCCCACATCAGGCACCCCAAGTTTTAAGACCTGCAGCCCAGAGAGGAGTCCCTAAAACATCTAACTTGGAAAACTAACGAGTCTCACATCCAAGAACCCCCACAAGGCTCTAGTGAGCTGCAAAATGGGGTGTCTTGGCCCAGGACCCAGTACAGAGGCAGTGATTAAGAGGCACCCAGACTTTAAGTGAAAAAGGCTTACTTGTTTTATTAAAAGCTCAGCCTGAGCAGCAGGCGCCTCATCTGATGCGCTTCTATAAAGGCCTGTTGGGGTGCTCCCTGGGGTGGAGGCATCATGCACTTTCCCTCTACCTCCCCAGTGTATCTCCTGGACAGGAGCCGGTACCCTCCTCTGGTGCCCAATGTTGGCAGCTACCCCCCCCCCACCCCAGGGCAAAGCAAAAGGCAAGAGTCCAAGAACCCCAATATTTTAGTGAAAGAGACCCATTAACTTGGTTTCACACATGCGGTGTGAGGGGAAAATCTTCTAATGAAACATAGCAGGGCAGGCCTTACCTTTGAGCTCTTCCTCTGCCACACTCCAGAGAGAGCCAGGAGATCCCAAAGGGCCATTTCTACATGTAGGGCCATGGTTTTTATGTCTGCCAGCCCCGGGACATCTGGCTCCCGTGGCCTGCAGCTTATGCTTATGACCCAGCAGCACTGTAGATGTTGGCTCACTTTAAAAGTATCTAAGCAGCCTGAACCGCCATGCTCATGGAGATCCTCCCCTTTCAGACCATGACTGGTTCTTGGCCCAACCTTAACCACTGGGAGCTGCTGAAAATAAAACAGGCTGCTTAGAGTATCACAAAGGTGTGAGAGACCACCAAGAGGTAGAGCAGGGTTCAGTAAGTTTCATCTTCAACAAGCGGTTGAGCTTTTAAGACCGAGAGAAGCCATGGTTTAACAAGTGCATCAAAACCAACACAGACTCCAGGGAGGTGAAGAGACAGAGGTATAATGTTCTCAATGAAAGACGAAGGTACACATTTAGGTATATCACTTAGCTCTATTTTCTTAGGGGCTTTTTCTGGTTAGGAGTTTAAAATAATGGCCATAAAAGTGCTCACAGAACTGGGTAGGAGAATGGATTAACACAGGACTTCCACAAGGAGACAGAAAATAGAAACAAGTACCCAGTAACAATCAGAGCTGGGCCGCCCAGGTGGCTCAGTCGGTTCAGCATCCAACTCTTCATTTCAGCTCAGGTCATGATCTCATGGTCATGATGTCAGATCAGGTCATGATCTCATGATCTCATGGATCTCGTGAGATCAAGCCCTGAGCTGGGCTCCATCCTGGGCACGGAGCCTGCTTAACCTTCTCTCTCCTTCTGCCCCTCCCCTGCTCACTCTCTCTAAATAAACAAAGTCCCAGAGCTTAAGAATGCAGTAGCTGAGCTGAAAACTTCATGAGGAGAGATCCACAGAAGACAGAATAAAACAGAACTGGACCAGCTGGACAAGTACAAGGGAAACCCCAGAAGACGATCAGATTTTTCAGCAGAAGCTTTCTATGCCAGAAGGGAGTAACAGATGTATGCAAAGTGCTCAAAGAAAAAAAAAAAGCCAACCAAGAAGAAAGGAACCATAAAAATTCCAGCAAGCAATGAACAAAATGGCAGTGAGCACACAGCTATTATTAATTGTTTAAAATACAAGTGGGCTAAATATGCCAGTCCAAATAGGCTGAATGAGTGGATAAGAAAAAGCAAGACCTGCCTAGAAGATACTCACTTGAGATCTGAAGACACACAGACTGAAAGGGAAGTGAATGGAAAATAAATATATTCCACACAAATCGAAACCTGTAGCAACAAAAGTTATTTCAGACAAAACAGACTTTAAAACAAAGACTGTACTAAGGGAAAAGGAGAGGCTTTACATCATGATAAAAAAGGTCAATCCAAGAAGCAGATATAATATTGATAAATATTTATGTACCCAACATAGGAACACCTAAGGACATGAAGCAAATATTAAAGGATACAAAGAAAGAAAATGTCAGCAATATAATGAAAGTAGAGGAGTGTATCATCTCACTTAAATCAGTTGATGGACTGAAATGACACATGAGATCAGATGAAATTCATACATGTAGAGAGAACATTCCAACCAAACACTGCAGAAGATACATTCTTCCCAAAGGCACACACAACATTATCCAGTACTGATAACATGGTGGGCCACAGAACAATTGTCAATACATGTAAGAAGAATGAAATCGTGTAAAGCTTTTTTTTTTTTTTTTTTTTTTTTTTTTACTACAGTATGAAACTGGAAATCACTTACAAGAAGGAAATTGGAAAAAAAAATACACGGATACCACACAACATCCTACTCAACAACCAATGGGTCAACAAAGAAATCAAAAAGTAAGTGAAAGTCTCTTGCATGAATGAAAATGGAAACAGTAGTCCTAAGTCTGTGTATGCAACAAAACCAGGGAAGTTCATAGCAATACAAGCCTACCTCAAGAAACAAAAATCCCAAATAAACTATTGATTTTACATCTATAAGAACTAGAAAAAGAAAGCCCAAAGTTAATGGAAGAAAGGAAATAATACAGATCAGAGAGGAAATAAATGAAATTGAGACTAAAAAAACAATAGAGGGGCGCCTGGGTGGTGCAGTCGGTTGAGCGTCCGACTTCAGCCAGGTCACGATCTCGCGGTCTGTGAGTTCGAGCCCCGCGTCAGGCTCTGGGCTGATGGCTCGGAGCCTGGAGCCTGTTTCCGATTCTGTGTCTCCCTCTCTCTCTGCCCCTCCCCCGTTCATGCTCTGTCTCTCTCTGTCCCAAAAATAAATTAAAAACGTTGAAAAAAAAAAAATTTATAAAAAAAAAAAAAACAAAAACAATAGAAAACATCAATGAACTAGAAGTTTGAAATGGTAACTAAAATTAATAAACCTCTAGCCAAGACTCATTAAGAGAAAAAGAGGGCTTAAAATCAGAAACACAAAGCATAATTAGTGACTACCATGAACGATTATATGCCAACAAATTGGAAAATAGAAAAACAGATCAATTTCTAGAAACTACCTTCTAAGAAGCCTCAGTTATGAAGAAACAAAAAAATCTGAATACAGCAAATACAATAAAATTGAATCAGTAATTTAAAAAACCGTAAAACAGGGGCGCCTGGGTGGCTCAGTCAGTTAAGCAGCCGACTTCGGCTCAGGTCATGATCTCGCGGTCCGTGAGTTCAAGCCCCGCGTCGGGCTCTGTGCTGACAACTCAGAGCCTGGAGCCTGTTTCAGATTCTGTGTCTCCCTCTCTCTGACCCTCCCCTGTTCATGCTCTGTCTCTCTCTGTCTCAAAAATAAACGTTAAAAAAAAAAATTAAAAAAAACCATAAAACAAAATCTAGAACCAGAAAGCTTCACAGGTGAATTCTACCAAACAATTAACAGTTATAACCTATCCTTTCTCCACTTATTCCAGCAATTGAAGAAGGAATGCTTTCAAACTCATTTTACAAGGCCAGCATTAATTACCCTGATACCAAAAGGTCAATATACATGAAGGACACCGATGCAAAAATTCTCAGCAAAATACTAGCAAACTGAATTCAACAATGCATGAAAAGATCACATGCCACAATCAGGCAGGATCTACTCGAGGGAGGCAGGAGGCTTCAAATCCACAAAACAATGTAATATGCCCTATTAACAAAATGAAGGATAAAAATTCCATCTCAATAAGATGCCAAAAACACACCTGACAAAATTCAACAGCCAGTTCTGGTAAAGATTCTTGACAAAGTAAGTATAGAGGGAACATAGCTCAACATAAAAGACACCATATACAAAAAACCTGCAGCTAACAACATACTCAGCGGTGAAACACTGAGAGCTCTTCCCCTAAGAGGAGGAAAAAGACTACGACACCTACTCTTGCCACTTTTATTCAACGTAGTAGTGGAAGTCCTGGCCAGAGCAGGTATTGAAGAAATAGAAGATGTCCAAGTTGGAAAGGAAAAAGTAAAACTGTCACTACGGACAGAGGACACGATACTAAATCCAGAAAAGCCTAAACACTCCACCAAAACACTATTAGAATGTGTGGAATTTTACGAAACAAAATGGATGAATGTATGGGAAAGGAAAAAAGAGAGGGAAGCAAACCATAATATACAGAACAAACGGAGGGTTGATGGAGGGACGTGGGTGGGGGGGTGGGTAAATGGGTGACAGGTATTAAGAAGGACACTGATTATGATGAGCACTGTGTGTTCTATGTGACTGATGAATCACTAAATTCTACTCCTGAAACCAATATTACACTACACACTAACTAGAATTTAAATAAAAGTTTGAAAAAAACAAAACCCTGCTACTGGAACAAAAAAAATGAATTTGGCAATGTAGTAGGATACAAAATGAACATACAGAAATCATTTGTGTTTCTATATACTAAGAGCTCTCAGAGAAATTTGGGAAACAAGGCTCCCTCCAACTGCATCAAAAAAATGAAATACCTAGGGGTGAATTTAACCAAAGAGATGAAAGACTTGTACTCTGCAAATTGTAAGATGGTGATGACTAAACTAAAGATGTCACAAATAATGGAAAGATAGATCAAGCTCAGTCAGTCAAATGTCCAACTCTGGCTCAGGTCACGATCTCACGGTTTGTGGGTTTGAGCCCCACACCTGGCTCTGTGCTGACAGCTCGGAGCCTGGAGCCTGCTTCGGATTCTGTGTCTCCCTCTCTGTCTCCCCCTGCCTCTCTCAAAAATAACGAACTTAAGAAGACTGAAATATCAAAGCATCTTTTCTGACCACAGTGGTATGAAAAGAGAAATCAATTATTCACATGTGGAGCTTAAACAATGGTAGTGAACGGCCCATGGGTCAACAAAGAACTCAAAGGAGAAATTAAAAAATAACTTGAGACAAATGACAATAAAAACACAGCATACCAAAACTCCTGCAGCAGAAGCAGTTCTTAGAGGGACGTTCATGACAATGAATGAAGCATCAAGAAAGAAGAAAAATCTCAACCTACTTTTAAAGCTCAAACAACTAGAAAAAGAACAAACAAGTCCAAAGTTAGTAGAAAGGAGATAATAAAGATCAGAGCAGAAATAAATAGAGGGTAAAAAGGCAATAGAAAATAACATTGAAACAAAAGCTGGTTCCTTGTAAATAAACAAAATGGACAAATCTTTAGCCACACTCACTAAGAAAAAAAGAGGTGTCAGAATCAATCAAAGACAAGTTACAGCTGATACCACTGAAATACAAAGGATCACAAGAGACCATTGTGAACAATTATATGCCAACAAATTTGGCAACCTAGAAGAAATGGATAAATTCCTAGAAATACAAAACGTATCAAGACCAAATCATAAAAAGGTAAGAAAATATGAACAGATCTATTATTAGTAAGGAGATCAAATCAGTAATCACACACCTCACAACTAATAGAAGTCTGGGTCCAGACAGCTTCACTGGTGAATTCTACCAAACATTCAAAGAAGAATGAATACCAATCCTCTCAAACTCTTCCAAAACAAAGAAGAAGAAACACTTCCAAACTCATTTTCTGAGTCCATTACCCGGATACCAAAACCAGACCAGGATGCCATAAGGAAAGAATTTTATAGGCCACTATCTGTGATGAATATAGATGCAAAAATCCTCAACAAAATATTAGCAGTACAAGTTCAACAATACATTAAAAGGATTCTACCCCACACTCAAGAGGCATTTATTCTGGGCATGTAATGATAGTTCAAATCACAAATCAATAAACATGATATGCCACCTTAACAAAACAAAGGATAAAAGTCACGATCATCTCAATAGATGTAGAAAAAGCATCTGAAAAAATGCAACATCCACTTATGATAGAAACTCTTGACAAAGTGCATATCAAAGGAACAAACGTCAACATAATAAAGGCTATATATGATAAGCCCACAGCTAATATACTCAATGGAGAAAAGCTGGAAGCTTTTCCTGTAAGATCAGAAACAAAAACAAGGACGCCCACTCTTGCCACTTTTATTCAACACAGTACCCGAAGTCCTATCCAGAGCAGTTAGGCAAGAAAAAGAAAAGGCACCCAAGTTGGAAAGAAAGAATTGAAACTATCACTAATTGCAGAAGATAATGTATATAGAAAACGCTAAAGACTTCAAATATGTTAGAGCTAATCAAAGAATTAAATGGAAGGATACAAAATCAATATACCAAAATCTTTTGTATTTCTAAACACTAGTGATGAGCTTTCAGAAAGAAATTAAAACTATTCCATTTATAGTTGCCTTGGGGAAAAAAAAAAATTCCTAGGAACAAATTTAACCGAGGAGGTGAAAGACACGAAACTGAAAACTATCCAATATTAATGAAACAAGTGGAAACATATTTGTGCTATCAACTGGAATAACACTGTTAAGATGCCCATACTACCCAAAGCAACCTGTAGATTCAGTGCGATGTATAAAATTCCAATGGCATTTTTCACAGAAATAGAACAAACATCCCCCTAAAATTTGTGTGATGCCTCAAACAATCCAGAGTAGCCCAAGCAATCTTGAGAAAACAAACAAAGCTGGAGGTATCACACTGCTTGATTTCAAACTATATTATAGAGCTAAAGCAATCAAAACAGTATGGTATTGGCATTAAAAACAGACATACAGATCAATAGAACAGCATAGAGAGCCCAGAAGTGAAGCACACACATGGTCACTTTACAACAAAGGAGCCAAGAAGGTACAACAGTGAAGGGCCAGTCTCTTCAGTAACAGTGTTGGGAAAACCAGACAGCCACATGCAGAAAAATGAAACAGGATCACTATCTCACACCATACAAATATCACATAACAAGAATTATCTCAATGAAGATAAAAGACTTGAAAGCATAAGACCTGAAACCATCAAACTCCTGGAAGAAAACATAGGCAGGAAGCTCCTTGACATTTGTCTTGACTTTATGGTGTTAGGTCCGAGAACTCATTGCCAACAAAAGCAAAAATAAACACGTGTGGCTACATCAGATGAAAAAGCTTCTGCACAGCAAAAGAAACTATCTGCAAAATGAAAAAGGGGCCTAGTGAATGGGAGAAAGGGTGTGCAAATCTTATCCCTTCAGGAGTTCATATTCAGAATATGAAAGATCTTCTACAACTCAATAGCAAAACAATCCAATTAAAAAAATGGGTAAATAATTTGAACATTTTCCCAAAGACATATACAGATGGCCAAGAAGTACATGAAGAGGTGCTCAATATCACTCATCACCAAGGAAATGTGGATCAAAACCACAAAGACCTATCACCTCACACCTCTTAAAAGGGCTGCTATCCCAAAGACCAGAAGTAAAAAGCGTTGGCGAGGATGCAGAGAAAAGGGGACCCTCGTACCCTGTTGGTAAGAATGTAAATTTGTGTAGTCACTATGGAAAACTGTATAGGGGTTCCTCACAAACTAAAAACAGACCTTATTATTTGGCAATCCCACCTGTGGAGTTTACATGAAGAAAATGACACTAAATCGAAAAGATGTGTGAACCCCCGTGTTCATTGTGGCATGACTCATAGTCAGGATTTGAAATAACCTAAGTGTCCACCGATGGGTGAATAAAGGAAATGTGTGTGTGTGTAGTGAACTATTATTCAGCCATAAAAATTTTTCCATTTGTCACAACATGGATGGACCCAGAGGGCATTATACTAAGTAAAATAAGGAAGATAAATACTCTATGATCTTACTTAAATGTAAATTCCTAAAAAGAAAACCAAAACACTCCCCGAGGCTGGTTGCCAGAGGTAGGGGCTGGAGGGTGACTGAAAGGGGTTGAAAGGTACAACTTCCAGGTTTGAAACAAGTTAAGTCAGGAGTATAGAATGGTGACTGTAATTGATAATACTATGTATGTGACATTTGCTAAGAAAGTAGATCTTATATGTTCTCAGCAAAAGGAAACATTTGTAACTATTTGTGGTGATGGATCTATTTTTTTTTTTAAGTTTTTAAAATTTGAGAGACAGAGAAAGCAAGTCGGGGAGGGGCAGAGAGGAAGGGAGACAGAGAATCCCAAGCAGAGTCCGTGCTGTCAGCTCAGAGCCCGGTGCAGGGCTCGAACCCATGAACAGGGAGATCATGACCTGAGCTGAAACCAAGAGCTGGAAGCTTAACTGACTGAGCCACCCAGGCGCCCCTGTGGTGATGGATATTAACCAGACTTAGTGTGGCGATCGTATTACAATACATACAAATATGGAATCCTTACATTGTACACTTGAAACTAACATGTCATTATATCTCAGTTAAAAACAAAAAAAGTACAAGAAGAGGCAGAAAAGAGGTCGAAAAGACACAGCATGAGAAGGATGCACATGAACACCCTGATTTTGGTCCAGAGAGACCCACAGCCCACTGTGACCTCTAGAATTGTGAGGTCCTAATGACGCTTTGTGTTAAGCCACTCCATTTTGGTGATTTGTAAAAGCAGCCATAGAAAGATAATACATCAAGTCTCCAGAGAGCTCTGAGAACCTCAACGGATGAGGCTAAGAGGGCAGATATTTGAAAACAGATTAGAAATGTGGCTCTAAAATCGGGAAAGATCTAGCTCAGGTAAGTTACGCAGACCTACATCATCAAACACTGGGATCTCAGAGCTGGGGAATAACCACATGCAATTGAAAAATGTAAAATGAGTAGGAGGCAGAATCACTGAAGAGAATGTCATGGAGAAGGGATGTGGGTGTGGGGACACAACGCTGGCAAAGACAGGTGCCCCATTCTGTGGGGCAATAGGCATGAATCAGAGGTTTGAAGAATGTTTGCAGTGATTTTTGGGTTAAAACGTTCACGACAGTGTTATTTAGAAGTGATATTGATATATTTTGTTCGCCTCATTAATGAATGTTAATAGATATTGCTGTTATTAAGACACTCACTGCTACTGGGAAATGTTCATAATACAGAAAAATTATGCTACAAAACAGTGTGCTGTGGTTTTCTAAAGAAAATATATGTGGAAAAAAAAACTGAAAGGCCCATTCTCCAAATGTTTAATGTATATGGGGTAGCGGTATTACACATTTTCCTTTCTTAAAAAAATATTTTCCAAGTTGTCTGTACTGAGTTTTTAATGAAGAATAAATCTAATAAAATAAAAAAAAAAAAACTTCTGAAGTATACCTGTACTGTTTTACACAGAAGACTGTATATGGCAGAGATTAATTACTTGGAGAGGAGGAGGTAGGGGTGAGAACATACTTAGGTAATCAATTTAGACTTTTGAAGGCACCTGGGAGGAAGCTTCCACAAAAGAGGTATTTGCCTTGGGTGCAAAATTTCTGAATGGATAAAGAAGATGTGATACACACACACAGGAATATTACTCAGCCATAAAAAATAAATGTCATTTGCCATGACATGGATGGAGCTAGAGAGTATTAGGCTAAATTAAGTCAGAGAAAGACAAATACCATATGATGTCATTCATATACGGAATTTAAGAAACAAACAAACACAAAAATAAAAGGAAAAAGACAAACCAAGAAACAGACTCTTAACTACAGAGAACAAACTGATCCCCCAGAGGGGATGTGGTGGGGGGACAGCAGATAGGGAAATAGATGATGGGGATTAAAGCACACACTTATCATGAAGAGGACTGAAAAAGGTAGAGAATTATTGAATCCCTGTATTGTATACCTGAAACTCACAGAACACTGTATGTTAACTTTTCTGGAGTTAAATTTCAAAACTTAAAAAAATTTCCGAAGGCACTGAAACTAAGTAATTGAGATAAACGTACTAATGCAGTGTTTGAAATACTTGAGGCTAATGCCAAAAAAATCCATGATGAACAAAATATCAAAATTTTAAAGGCAGATCAGTACTGGATCCATGACGGATAAAATGGACCCCATTTCCAACTCACTTTGACAATTATTTTCTAAGACAAGGATTCTCACAGTGTGTTCCTGAGCCCCCACAGCATCAGGACTTCCCAGGAAAGTGTCAGAAATGTTCTCTCTTGAGCCCAACACACAGGTTACAGAATCAGAAACTCGAGGGGGAGTGGGGATGCCTAGAAATCAATGCTCCATCAGTCCTTCCGGGCTAGGGAGCCTCTGTGTTCCATAACAGACAGGTGTCATTAACAGCTATGTTGGTAGAAAATGTGTATTACACTAATTTTCCAAGACAACATTCAGCGAGTGTTTGCTACGAGCCCGGCTATATGCTAGGCTCTCTGCATGCATTGGGATGTTTCTCATACCTCGGTTTTGTAGGGAAGAACACTAACCTTGATCAGGGTTAAGTACACTGCCTGAGGTTGCCCAGCAAGGACACAAGAGACCACAGAATGGCGGACTCGAACATCTGTTTTGTTAGCATCTGTGGAAATGTCTCTGCAGGTGGCAAGAGGCACAAAAATGGAAGAAACACATGCCTGGGCTTACCCTCTGACTCGGACTCCTCTTCATCTTCCTCCTCCTCCTCCTCGTTGCTGTCGTCCTCACTCTCTTCCTCTTTGGCAATTTTCTGCCGAGCGCTCTTAAACACAGACTGTAAGACGATCGAGTCTTCATAGATCTAAAGGGTCACAGGGGCACCGGTTACAAACACAAGCTGAGGACTCAGTATCACAGCCACAGTCTCTTCGTCAAGGCACACACCCGCTTTGCTGTACGTGAATCCTATTAGAAACATCAGTGTTAGCTTTTATGCCTGCGGGAAACCCAACAGGAAAACGCTGAACTCTACTATAGACACACGTATTCTTACGGAAAAAGAGTCCACTTGTGGTTGAAATTGTGTGCGTACGTGTGCATACATACTTAGGGAAGGGTAGACTTGCGTAAGATATCCTCACAACTGTGGCAACACAGAACACTTACAAAACTTCCATTTGTTCCTTGAAGTGTTTTGTCCAATGCTGTGGTAACACAACCTTGTCTAGAATGCAGATCCCCTAACAAAATGGAGGAAGTTGTTCTTTATTATTGGCTCATCAGTACTGGCCATGACTATTCCAATCAATACCTCACTTTCAGTGTATGCACAGACCTGTGCGGTAGTTGCTGAGATCTGAAGTTCAAACATGGTCCTTTTACTCCAAAAATGAGAAATTCAAGTACCATACGATCCAGCAATCCCACCTCTGGGTATATGTCCAGAAGAATTGAGAGCAAAGTCTTAAAGAGAGATTTGTACTCACATGTTTACAGCACCTTTATTCGTAACAGCCAGGAGGTGGAAACAAGTCAGGTGTCCATCAGTGGATTGACGGACAAATAAAATGCAGTACAGAAGGAAAATGGGGTATTATTCAGCATTAAGACGGAAGGAAATCCTTTCATATGCTAAAACCTGGATGAGCCTTGAGAACATAGCCCTGAGTGAAATAAGCCAGTCTGAAAAGGACAAATACCGTCTGATTCACTTATATGACACATCTCAAGTAGTCAAATTTGTAGCAACACAAAGTGGAACAGAGGTTCCCAGGGACAGGGGAGCAGTCAATAGGGTGGTGTTTCATGGGTAGGGGGTTTCGGCTTCACCAAAGAGTTCTGGAAATCTGTTGCACAACAATGAGAAGATCCTTAACACTACTGAACTGCACACTTAAAAATGGTGGAAATGATACATTTTAGGTGTTTTACCAAATTAAAAAAAAATACGGAAGCCAATGGCCTTGGACTCTAGATCTAGAACATAATCCTTTTTTGTGAGAAGCCAAACACTCATTAAGGTGACTGGGAGAGCCATAGTGAGCCCCAGAGGTAGTACAAGGAAAGAAATGATGGGGAGAGGCTCTGAGGTGGGGCCACTGGGGTAGAATTTGCCAGAAATCAGAATGCAGCTAGATATGCACAGGTGAGGAGGATTCCATCAGGGCTGAGAAGGGAGGGGGCTATTTAGGGAAAGACAGCAAGTGAGAAAGATGGGGAGGCAAGAATATGATACACGTGGGATTGCACCAAGCAAGGTCAATTTCCTAGTGGTGACGGTGGACTGCTTATGCAAGATGTTGCGGTCTTGTGACCACATAAAGGGCACACGGGCTCTCTCTCCCTGTCCTATTTCTTACGGCAGCACGTGCATCCGGGTGTGTGTTCATGGGGCAGGTGTGACTGGACCACGAACTAACTGCTTAGCCTGAAAAGCAGCAGAGACAGAGGCTATAGTGTGAGGGTAGGGTACAACTTTGGGAAGCAGCCTATGGAGATTCAATTCCTTCTAGAATCTAATAGCACATGGTGGGAAGTAGATGGGCAGGAAAAGGAGCTGGTGAGAGAGTGAGCCACATGTTTCCAGGATGGCCGGAGAAGGAAGCCGGCCAAGAGACCACTTAGGACTTTAGTTCACGTGTGAGACAGGGCGGCTGTGGCACCAGAGGGGGACCGGAGGACCCCGAGGCACAGCACCATGCTGCCCAAGTCCAGTATGACGAACCCAAAGGTCCATCCAGCGACTGCAAGGGGTCATTCACAGGAAGACATCCTTGTTGACTCTTGCTTATTACCCTCTCTACCCTGGTTTCCATGTGAGCTTTCTTTCAAGAGGGTCTGGATTGCAGAAGGCCTGCTTTCAAGAACTACTGCTGAGGTCGGCCATGACTTACCGCCGTTAACCTGGAAACGCAGTCTTTTCCTAAAAGGCATAAAAGGCCCATGCGAGGGTCCTCTTGTTCTCCAGTTTCATGATTGGAATGGACATAAAAGATTTTAAAAACAAGATCAGGAGAGAAGCTCAAGGAACTGAATGGTGGCTTAACACTGTACCAGTTGGCAGGCACACTGACCTCTCCTCTCTTCTTCATGATACAAGAGCATTAGCAGAAATACAGACGGGAGAAAAGGGGGTGCTTACAAAAGGGGAGTGGGATTGCGGTATAATTCCCGTGAGAGGATCCTCTCGCCAGTTCTTTTAATCAGCTGAGTATCACTGACTTGTATACTTTAAGACTTGCTAACAGTAAGAAAGGGGACTTCTTCACTGCGGTTGGTTTGATAAGCATGTTCTGTGAGCAATTAAAGGCAATGGTTCTTTTTTCTACGTGTACCCTTTTTTGTTCGTTTGCTTTAAATCAAAGTATTTTCATTTCCTGACGTACGGTTATGGTCAGAAAAATGAAGGTGAAGTATAATCAAGTGCACAGTCTCTACAAAAGCAGAAAACCATACCTCTAGCCTTGAAGCATTATGCTAAGTGATTTCCTTGAATTCCAACCCCAATTAGAAGCCAAGCCTTGAAGGGAAAGCATAAATAGGAGCTATAGCACAGCTATGATACAGAGGCTGGCCTTAATTTGAAAGAGCCAAAGCCTCAATTTATTTACATACTCGCGTATGATATAGGCTTTTATTTCTCATTTTTGATTCTGCACCCCCCCGGGGGGGGGGGAGTAGCAGTGGTTCAAATAGTAGAAAATGAAACAGATCACTTAAAAGCACATAAGCACATCGAAGGTGGAAAGTTTTTCAGGCAACCAAAGACACATACCTGAGATCCCTCCAAGTTGAACGTCTGAGCGTTGTGACAGAGAAGCATGACATCTTTCTCCAGGTCACCCAGGCTCCGGTACTTGTGATTACGAATCCTCTCCTAATGCAGGTTTTGGATAAAATTGAGGTTAATGACGAGGAAGGGGGAAAAAAAATGCAAAAATCATTACTTGGTCCAAAAAAGCCTGATTTGCCTCCCTTGTCTTCATAACCGCCCTGCCAGGGATGTGGGGCTACACAACTCTAGGGGGCGCTGTTCACAGAGGCCACCCTCCCACGGGGATTCCTTCTTGCAAGGGGGAAGGAGCCGCCCAGATTGGGGGGAGGAGTCTGAAACTTCTGAAATAAAATGCAACTGAATACACTATGGGCTCGTGACATGATGAAGTCATCTACATATCAAGGCCCAAGGATATATCCCAACTGTTCTAGGGATGAGCCCTAGATGGAGGAGTTGGGGCCTGGGGGGAGGAGGGGGGGTGGGGGTCCACGGTGGTCAGACAGGATGCCACTGCCAACCCCTGACTGTAATCATTTCAATGAATTTACCTTTTTCTTTTTTTATAAAGTTTGTAAACAAAATATCTACCTTTATTTTTTTGAAATCCACCGGCTTCCTAATTAATTCATAGTATTCTGGTAACTCTTTCCTTGAAGGTAACTGAATGAAGACTTCACTGAGCTGCCGCCCTGAACTGTAAGGTTGGGGGGAAACAAACAAAACCATATCCGGTCACGTACTACCAAGGAAAGCTTTTATTTCAGAAAATGTCAAAAAAACAAAAACAAAAACAAAACAAAAAACAAAAAAAAAACTGCACCCCACGTATTATAGACAAGGGGCCCCTTAAATCCAGGAAAAATCCCACAACTAGAGATTAATGCTCCTTGTGCTAACTCCGAAATCACATTAAAATGCCATTAGATCCCCACTTCTGTCACACATGATATGCGAGGTCCACTGTTGAGTTCCTCTTTCAGAGTGAACAGATCTCTGTTTTGATAGAAACATTTAAAAGTGTCCTATTCAACCAACCACTCCATTTTTTTAATGAATAATAATTGAGTTGGCAAGAAAAAAAATTACAATGGCTTTATTTCCACACTCCTTTGTCTTCAAACTCCCTGTATATTCAGAAAATAGTATGTTAGAATATGACTCTGGAAACTCAAATGAAAAGCTTTTGTGTCGCTTTCTTTTCTGTGTTATTCCTTTTACAGTGTTTTACATACTGTGAACCACGCATACCTTTATTATTATTTGCCAGAGGAACCCCTTCATCTTGCCTAACTGCACTTCTGTGCATATGGCCATTTGGTCAGAAAAGAACAAACATATTTAGCAAGCACGGATACCTCGCGTTTCTGGGATTAGTGCAGGGCCCTCCCTCAAATTCATGGTAGCTTTATTTGAAAGCAAATTTAATAGCAACAAATGCTTACTAATTTACAACTTTGAAAAACGGTTTATAAGGCACTATAAGCTTTAACATCACTTAATACTGGAAGCAGACATGAGTGAAGGAACAAAGATATTCATAATTTAGGTTCAAGATTCTAATATCTGGCTTGGCCTATCCAGATCGATGGTAGCTTGTGAGGTATGGTATGGTCATTTTTCAACAAAATCTTGCTTCCCTTATGATGCAGTCTCTACTTCCTTTGTGAAGGCAGAAATACAAAAATAAATAAATAAATAAATAGACAGAAATCACTACCATGTAAATTTCGGAAGGGGATTCCAGGAGTGTGGGAGAATGCTGTGGCTAAGAATGAGTGACAATATGTTGTTTTAATCCATACTCCCAGTTGTATAATTAAAAAATATTCATAATGACAGTTATCATAAAAAAGGCATGCGCAGTAACTCAAAGGGTTGCTTAGCAACCAGTGGGGAAAATGCTGAAGTGCAAAGGGGCCTGCATAAATTAACCGAAAATCCGCTGTCAAAGGAATGGGCGAGTTTTTCTATCATACGGGGGGGGGGGGGGTGTCTCTGTTTTATTTTTTAAAATATATACATGGGCCTCATGAATATGGAAATCAGGGGGCACACACCGGAGGTTGAAGAAGACTGCAGTTTAACAGAGAATTAGATTTTTAGGTTATCGTGGGAAGAGCCAAGGAGTTTCTCCCACCCCACAGCCGCCCTGACCCCCCTTTCCCCAGGCTGATAAATCTATTTGTACCTCCATAAATTATACCAGCAAAACATGACAAAAAGTAGTTTATTTATGGTCACCTTCAACATAGGGCCACAATTCCTGGTTTGTTCTTTTCCTCCTATTCTGAGATTTATACACACAAACGTTTTACCTGTTTGAAAAGAAGTATCTGAAAGGCAATTTATTAGCTATCAGTTTTTCTATTTCTATCCGTGTCTTCTCAACAAAGAGTCAGACCTCCTTGTAATCTCAGATTTAACACCTGACCCTCAATGACATCTTCACGATGTCATTTTCGACATTGCCAACAGATGGTGTCATTTTTCTATTGATGGATTACAAGGACATCTTTGCTTTGTACACCTGTGCTGCACAGACCCTTGATTTCAGGGGGGCTCTTGGTGAAATAAGAAATAAGCTGTTTGCACCAAGAATGTGATAAAGGGCTTTCCAGCAGGGGCAAAATGGCCAAAACAATCTTGGTCTGATGTCTCTGTCTTTAGTCGGGTTGTGGGAATTCTAGACCCTGTCATGAGACAAGTCCAGAATTATCTGTGCTCCTAAAGGAGAGAGCTGAAAATTCTGAGACTCTGAAAAATCAGACAAATTTCTTCTGTTGATATGGTTTCAAAAGTTAACGCTCACTCAATATTCTGGTCCTATTTCCTTTTTTCCCCTCTGCCTAAGAACAAGGGAGCACTGGGGCAAATGGAAGATCTGGAAGCTACTGAAAAAGACCTCTAATGGTATGTTGGTTGGATCATCATACAAACATGTCAGTCCTCCTCAGCTCTGTATTGATGACCTGACTCTTCTATTCAGGACAGCATCTTTCCTGTGTGCCCATAAAGACCATGGTCAACCCCCCACGTGATTACTAATTCCCAGGCTCCATGCCTCCAATCGTACTTCAAGATCAAGAACCCATTTTCCATAAAAACTGAAGATACTCGCTCTGCCAAGCTAACCCTTGGTGCCTCACTGCCCAGAACTTAATTCCCCTATGTATTTTTTTTTTCTTTTTTCCAAAGAGGGTGGGAACATTGTACACTCAGTTAAAAGCCTTTCCCATTCCTGTTGGTACCAGGGGTTCTGATGGCCAGCTTGGGTGGGAATGTCAGGAAGACATCTGGCTTTGTGTGACCTAGAGAACACACAGATGTAGGAGAACCACATGTTGACGGATCACTACAGTAACTTATTTTTTCCTAAATTAAAGGTTAAAAAAAAAAGTAAATGAAAAAGGAAGTGAGACAGCCTGACAAGAGTTTTGAATTCTTGGCATTTCTTTCTCAAACTTAAGCTGAGCAAAGGCTTTTTCAATACACCTTTTCAAATGCCTTTTTTTTTTTTTTTTCCAGTGCTGGAAAATTTTGTGTGTGTGTGTTTTTAAAGTACAGAACAATGGACTAATTGTACAATGGCTTGCAGAAGGTGTTCTGTTTCTGTTGAAATGCTTAACCTATCCCCCAAGGTATTTTCCATGATGTCATTTTATATAGTTTAAGGCCTAAGTATGAATCGTGGGCTGGAAGTGTGCAGCTTCCCCAAGACAAAAGGGATATAGCCGCTGCCCTCCCCCAAAAGAGGGATCCACTGAGGGTCCGCGATTTCAGATCTATTTCATACACTGATCCGTCAAGGAACAGGAAACGTGAGAAGGCAGAGCGTGGGTGGCGGAGGGATATGGATACAAGGGGACGCTGGGCAAGCACAGCTCTCTCCAGAGGTGACCGGGCGGGGGGCCGCGTGAGCATGATGTGTGAGACAGAAAGGCCCTGTGTGCCGCCATGTAAATGCTGGTGTGCAAACCCTGCATGTACTGCTGATACGTGTGCGCATTACACGTGGATACACAAGCATACGACGGGGGCTCCCGTGGCCGTGGGGCTTCACGTGGGAACCAGTGTCTCTCCCATCCCGTCCGCAAACCAGAGGGCACTGCTTTCCCGTCTGTACTACCAGGACCCTAAAATGGTGACTGAAAACATTAGGAACCTCTGGTTACATTTTAGGCGTAGCCTCCCTGGAAGAGTACAGAAGACTAACACTGCTAAGAAACCTACTGCTTTAAAACGCCGGCTGTTCTGCCTTCCCCACAAACCCAAACTAGGAAGATCAGGTATTGGGCAAGAGGTTTTTTGGTTTTGATTTTAGTTTGATTTTTTTTTTTTTTTTTTGCTGTTTTATGATTTTCTTTTCTTCTGCCCAGGTTGATGTGTTGACAAGCATGGATTAATAGACACTTGTGAAAAAAAAAAAAAAGAATTTAGCTCATGTCGAAATGGCCACATTTTTGCCTTTGTTAACTAAATAAAACCTATCTTGCCCCCATTAATGAAGTGATGTCATGATTTAAAATACCCACTTGGAAGGATTTTACAAAAAAAAAAAAAAAAAAAGGTACTATAGTCCTCAAGGATTCAAACACAGGAAATCATTTGGGAAGAGAACTTTAAAACTGGGTCAACATTGGAGGGTAGTAGGTGAAAGCATGCTGTTGCTTTTCAGGGTCAGATTCCTGGGAGGTTTAAAACAAACCACTTAAAAATGCACCTGAAGGGGACAGCACCCTACTTTCCCAGGGAGCCCACCTGGGCCAGGCACAAAACAGGTATGACAATTACTTGTGCTCTGTGTTCACTACTGAGGTCTCTCACCTGAGTCTTACTGAGTACTGACTGAGAATTCCCAACAAGCTTGGAAATCTGAAGAATACAGGAGGTTATGGCAACACAGAATGGGAGGACGGTAGACTTGCTTTTGGCAATGGCGGTGGTAGCCGTTAAAAATCACCCCAAAGGGTAGCGTTAGGACCATAGATATAGGATGTGCCTGAGTTACCAACAAAAATAAGGTTACATCAGGTTAATGCAAGGTAAATGACCGGCTGTTAGCAGCAGTCATAAAGGGCTCACGCAGCTCAGTAAAAACAGCAAGGCTTTATCAAGAAGCTTGAATGCTGGGGCACTTGAGAGGCTCAATCTTGATTTCGGCTCAGGTCCTGATCCCAGGGCTGTGGGATCAAGCCCCCCATCAGGCTCCAAGCTGAGTGTGGAGCCTGCTTAATATTCTCTCTCTCCCTCTGCCCTTTTCCCTGGCTCACACGTGTATGCACTCTCTTAAAAAAATAAAAATAAAAGAGTCTTAAATACAGTTACACCATGGTTCATGGTTCTACTTTTGGTAATCTACCCTAGGTGAATAAAATAATATATATGTAATACATAAGTATGTACATATAATAGTTGCATAAATGATGTTCATCACAGCATTATTTAAAGCGACTAATGTAATGCATCCAAAATGTTTACTGGGGAAAGGACAACAGAATGTTAGGGAGTCTAAAATTACGCATTTTAAGATTATGCCTTAAAAAAGGGAAAATTCCTTGTTGTGACCTTCAGTAAAAAAATAAATAAAAGAACACAGGATATCAGACTGTAAATGCAGTACAATTGCAACTACATTTTTAAAAACTCATAAACTTAAGGACCAGAAGGAGATATGCCAGAGCATAAATAAATATTAACAACAATGTCCTCTGATTCAACAAAATGAGGATTTACATGCTAATGTATTTTGGAACCATATCATCATCCATAAATAAAGTAGGTTTCAAACACTTTTACTGGGTTACCTTCTTTCAAAACATGCTGTAAGTCAAAAATCTAATCTAATTTTTCCCAGAGAAATGGTATCTAAGAGGTATATGATCAGCTTTTATTTATAACACCATAAATAGCACATTTCACCAACTGGCACCATTTAATTCTACCTTATAAAGCCAAATAAAGAGAAAAGTAGAGCAGAATAACTCCATAAAAATTTTAATATATCACAACCATCAGAATCTACTACCTTATTAAGGTCCAATTTATTTCTTCAGGTTTCTCTCCCTGAACTTATCACTAACAAATCAAAGGTGCTCATCAGGACGTGGGATTCTGAGATTATTACTTATCTGCATAGACAAGCATTTTGAGGAAACTTTGGGAGAATCTACCATCTATCACTGGACTCTTCTAGAAAGTGACTCAGGGTGTCCAGTTGCTTTTCCCCTTGTACTCGCCTGACATTTCCTAAGAGCAGGTAGAAATATACAATTGTAACTGCCCACCTGTCCACCTGAGACCTTGGTGGCTGATTATACCATCTCATCTTGTAGACCTGGACGTGACTCAAAGAATGCGTTCCTTTCCAAAGGCAGGGACCTACCTGCCCTTCCACTGAGTATTTTGTCCTCTGCTCCGTCCCTTTGTCTCTACTTGGTAATAGTGAAAACACTTCAAAGCTTTAGGCTGAAATGGGACCAAACTCAAAAGCACACAGCTTGGCAAGCAAACAAAATCAAATGCCTCCCACCTGAGCCTCCAGTCCCAAGTGTCATTTTGTTAAAGGGACAGGTTCAAGGGGACACCAGAGTGCTGCTTTGTCCTACATGGCTGTTCTAGCAAATTCTTAAGAAAGACACGAATGAGGCAGACCTTGCCCCATGAATATGCAAGAACATCTATGCCTGATAACTGCCATGTCTCAGAGCAATCCGTTTTATTAAAATGCCTGTAGAGTGGTTTTAAAGACAGTTTTATCAGACCATAAGAAAATCTATTTTGTTATTCCAGCTGGGACTCTTCCTCCTCCCTCAGAAAGAGGTCATTTATGCTGGTGCTGGAGTACAGCTCTGCAAGGCAGAGGCCCTGTGCTTCCCCGGTCAGACTGACCCTGGAGGCCTCAGGGAGGCCCTGTGTGCCTTGGAAAGCAGACAGGCTAAGTTTATTTGTGGGCTGCCCACTTGCTTTATGTGGGTATAAGTGGCTGAGAGAATCATGAAGTTAAGTGTGGAGTTGCCAGGAGTGAAAGTATAAACATATAAAAGTATCAATATTTGTCATGAGGAAAAAATAAAGTACTGAAATCCATATTTCCCTGAGCAAACCCTCTCTGGACTAAATGCAACTTCTAAGCTCCAGTTCAGCACTTCCCAAGGTGTGCTTCAGGGAATACAAGCTTAATGAGTTTTTAACGGTTCTCCCTGGAAAGGGGGGTTTTGTTGGTCAAAGGAGTTTGGGATACACTGGGATGAACGAAGTTCAACAGGTTACTTGACAAAAGACCTCTCAGAGCCTCTAAGTGCACTGAGGGTTCTCCAAGAGGCTATGGTACCGGAATTTGAGGACCCCAGTCTGGGGAGCATCATCCCAGACAATGCGCAAGGCTATGTACGACCTCACCAGGCTGCAACTGCATAGAATAAACTGTCGGCTGTGATGCTGAGCCCGAAGCGTCCGATTCGGGGGATGCACCAGGAAAGGCTCTTCACCTCCAACGAATTTTTCTACAAATGTGTCCACTTGGTCACACTACCATTTTATGGCAATTTCGCCATCATCTAATTAGAGCTACTATAGGCAAAGGTGCTTCGGCCCGAGATCCACAGTCATAGCCTTCCTCCCCTATTCAAAGAAATGCAGCATTGTCGGGTGCTAAAAATAAATTTCCTCTAAAAGAGCTTCTTGGCCGGTCCTGGAAGGATGGTCAATACTAGCAACATAATCACAACATCAAGAGCTGCGAACAGCCACAGAGAGGGATCGGATTTCCTGGGATGGAGTATGTGGGCTGGGTAGTCGCATGTGCACGCACACACACACGCACGTATGCATGCACGCACACGGTAGGTAGGTATGCACGCGGCACCCAGGCACGTGCGCGCGCACGTGGCTCCTTTCCTCCTACCCACATTCCTGAGTGGCACCACGCGGACTCACCACCACGGACAGAGATCCAAGGGCTGTCCGTGGGTTCTCCTCGCTCACACCTGCTCTGGAATCTTGTCAGTCACGTTCCCACCGCCCCCACGCGAGACCCCCATTCCCCGCACGGCGTGGTCCAGGCCTACTGGGATCACGTGGTCTCTAGAGGGGCCCGCGTTTCCATATGGCCAGGGCTGCCCCCGCACGTGGGCCTGGGTGCCTCTGCCTCGCCCACCACCCCCACACGCTCCTTGGGGTTCCCACTAGGCCCACACAGAGACCTGATGCGTCCACCACCTCCGCCCCATCCGTCCCCTCCCACCGTGTATACACACGCTGTATACTCCCACTGTGTCCATGTTCTTCCTTGACCGCTTTTTCCAACTAGGCTTTAAGGCGTTCAGTCTTAGTCATTTCTCCCCCACTTGCGACACTCGCACAGAGACAGACACGGAAAATGCTCAGCACTTCTTCTGAACGCACAAACACCACTTTCACCCTAACACAGCCTCTGAACAACACACATCATAAACTCGGGGGCTTATGGGAAAGCACAGCATATGGGGCAGTAAGGGACGAGAAAGATGCCAGAGCCTGGAGGGAGGCAAGTGTCGAGCCCCTCTCTGTGGCTCTGGAAATTAGTTTAAATGTGTCTTCGGTGAAAACGTGTTTATCTAGGTCCCAACTACATGCAGCCATATCCTCTCTGCAAAAAGGCCAGGCGTGACACTGGAGGCTTGCAATACCCTTTAAAGTTGTGATTAATCCACTTTTCACGGTCACATGACCATTTTGATGTTACAGAGGGAAAAGGAGCTTATGTCTGTCCTTGTTTCCTGGGTTGGGCGTCTAGCCACATGGTGCCATTTAGACCTTAAGGCCACCTCTTCATGTTGGGGGACGGGGTGGTGAAGGTGGAAACGTTTACCCAAGATGCTCCCGAATTTAAACGGACCAAACTAATGAAGTCAAGTTATTTCAATCCCAAAATGCAAATCCGGACTGAGTTCTTTCTCATAATGGCCAAAATGTAACATAATTCTTAACATCCTGCAGTTACACATGATGGTTGGAGTGTCTGTCTGGCTTCTGGGATTGAACACTGTTTACCGAACACCAATAGGAATGATCAAAAATCAACCGTCTGGGACAACAGTTCTATCCCCACACAGACGCGGGTAGGCACGAATCACTCCCACGTTTAATCTCTTTACATACACAACTGGGGATCGGCATCCATTCTGGAATGCCGGATGGAGGAGGCTTCAGTGCTTCCTCCTGGCCCTAGACTGGATCCTACACTAGTGGGGGAAAATGCCGTAAAGGACGTTGCAGGGTCAACCGACAAAAGGGCAATATGGCTGAGCAAGTGGCATACCGTTTTTTTTTTTTGTTTTTGTTTTTGTTTTTTTTTAAGTTCAAGCTGACAGAAAGACATCTTCAATGTAGGACTAATCGTTCCTAACCCCGAGAAATCACGTACATCCCCCACTTCCCTTTCGCGACCAACGTCACCTCATTCGCAGGAAATGCCTATGAGAAAGAGCAGTTCTGTTTTCCACCTGCAGCAGCAGAAGCACACAAAAGTCCAACAGACTGGCTTGGGACACTTAGGACCACGGGGCAGGCACACCCAGATGGGGCAGGCACACCCAGATGGCGCAGGCAGGGCGCAAACCCCATGCACACTGGGGTTAACTCCAGAACGTCAGACACACTGTGTGCACGCACACATTTGTTCACACCCTGCAGGAGAGCCACGCAGCAGACGGGCTGTTCATGAAGCTTCTACAGCAAGGCAGCACGGAGTGAGGAGGCCCACGGATGTAAGACAGAAGCTGCCCGAGGGAGGGAGAAGCAAGAGAAACCCATCTGTGAGGGGAGGTGGGCAGACAGGCTGGCAGGCGGCTCCCGACAGCCCTTCTAAGAAGGGCATTTACAGGACGGACACACCCCAACCTCAGCGCAGCACAAACAACTTCAAAAGCCATGGCTGGGGGGTTGGAATATCTGCCTCTCCGCCTCCCACCCCAAGTGGGTGTGGTCGGGAGGCTAGGGGAGCAATGGGCTGTTTGCTGTCCCGACGGATACCTGTATTCAGAGACAAGGGGATACAAGACAGATCCTGACCTGTTTCCTTCTATTTCCAACTGAGAATTACCGGGCACCTTCTCCACGTTACACCTGTGGTAGAGTAGAAAGAACACTGGAGTCAGAAGACCTGGGTTCGAGTCCCAGTCCGGCTCTTCCTCCTATGGTGGGTGACCTTGGGGGGATTCCTGTCACTTCTCCAAGCCTCAGACTGCTTACCTGCCTGTGTTGTCGACTCATAGGATTTGGGGGGGGAAACTACACAATGTTATGTGTGGAACCGCATTCTGGCACACACACACACACACACACACACACACACACACACACACAGTTTTCGAGGAATGGAGAGAAAAGAAAAAACCTTTTTCGTGACGTCTCTGAGACATTTCCTGCTTCTCTTAAACGCGAACATGCCTGTTACTCCGGTTCCTGCTCCCTCGGCTCATGTTTGATGTGAGCATTAGGGTGCAGCTTCCGTGCACTGCTCCAGAAGCAGCGGGGGGAAGTCAGGCAGCATTTGCAGGGGGTGGGGGAGCATGACCTTACCGGAGTGCTCTTACCATCCGAGGCGAGCCAGCTCCTCACGTGTAAATAAAACGGGCCTAGTACTTACCTCGGAAAGCTGGAGTGGAAACTGAATAGCACACTGCACGCTGCTACAGCAGCCAGCCCTGATTTCTGCACGCCACCCAGGTAGCTGGCTCCGCCTCCCAGACCTCCCGTCTCTTCAAGTCAGTCATTTGGACTGGAAAGGACCATAAATGGCCACCTGAGGTCTCCGGCCCTTCTATGGGCCTCTAGGGAAGCCTCTTCCAATTGAGAACTCTGAAACTGCTACCCTGGTGTCCCTTTATGTGGCGGGAACCAGAGCAGTGGCCGGGTGTGAGAAATCACAGGAAAAGAAAAAAAACTTCCATCCTATCCAGACCTTACTCTAGCATCCGCAGGCTGCGTGTGGCCGCTCATAAAATCCCTTCTCAGAGCCACTCCCACTCTTCGGAGGGTGTGAGGCACCACACAAAGGGAACGGCATAAACCAAGGAGAAGTGGAAAAAAGGTGGGGGGGCGGGGGGGGCATTAGCTGCGATGTCTAAAATAAAAGGGAGAACAGGAAGGGACGTGTTGGCAAACGAAGCTGGGAGGTCACTAAGGCCAGACTACGGAAGACTAGCTTTCCCTGCACTAAGAGGTTTGATCGCACTTGGGGAGGCAATGGGAAGCCATGCAAAGTTACACGACAGTGCGACAGTGAGCTACAGGCCCCAGAAACGCAGGAATGAGGGACAGATTGGAGGCAGGGGACACAGGCAGCACACAGCTGCCCCAGGCCGGGCCTCCCATAACACGGTAAGGGCCTAGTGAAGAAGCATGTGGGGCGATGGAAGACGGAGTACCCGGGAGAGGTGCTGGGGTGCGTGTCAAAGGAACTTTGTACCTGAGCGCGTATCAGAAAGAAGGCAGAGAATTGGGAACAATTTTCGTGCTGCTCATTTGGGACACTGGGTTGATGGTAATGTTAACCACGGGGATACAGAAGCCAAAACCAGACCACGCGGTCTCAGGACATGTCGTCAGAAAGGCAGAGAAACCTGGGAATGGTAAATGCTCCCTCAGACATTTTACAGAACATGCTGTAAATAATTCAGAGGACGACGGGCAAGGTGCTGCGAGCTGAAACTAACGAAGATTACAGTTCACGGGAGATGCGAGGCTCTGAACAAGAGAGGTCCCTGCAGGATCATTTCGGATGATTTGGATAAGGAGGGCAGGGGGACAGATCTACACAGGTCAGCCATCTGATCACCTTGGGGGAAGGAAGAAAGGTACACGATACCCAAACAACCACAAAAAAAGAGTACAGGGACACGGATTTGGCTTTAAAAATACTGTTACTACAAATCTGTGTTGGTGAGACAATCCCAACAGTGGTGTGAACAGTCCGCCCTGGATCGAAGCCTCTGGAGGGTGATCAGTGTGGGAAGCACCTCCCCCCAGCCCCCCCCCCCAGTAAATGCACATCAGGTCAAGCACTTGAGAGAAAACCTCAAAACCAGGCAACTAAGTAACTTTTCTTTCTTTCTTTTTCTTCCTTCCTTCCTTCCTTCCTTCCTTCCTTCCTTCCTTCCTTCCTTCCTTCCTTCTTCCTTCCTTTCTTCCTCTCTCTCTCTCTCTTTCTCTCTTTCTTTTTTTTAACGAGAGCCCATCCCTTCTGGAGAATGGATTGATGAGATGGGGACCTTCAAAACCAGCAGCTCAGCCTTACTCAACTTGAGGGCTATGCCACACCCAACTTCAGCATGTAAAGGAATTAAACGGTACATTTAGTCCTAAGGCTTGCGGTCTACCCTGTCCTTGGAAAAGAGCTGAAATGTAAAGGAATGGCACACTGGCTCTCCTTTCCCAGGTTAAATGTCTTTATAATGATAGTTTTTTGTTTTTCTAAAAAGTGACCCTACACAAGAACTAATGTCATCGTGCCCTCATGTAAGAGGCTCACATGACCCCTTGCTTCCCTGAATTCTCCTGGCTGGCCACCTCCTTCCTGGAAGGAAGACTGTCTGCCTCCTCCAATGCATGCACCGTGAGCAAGAGGGGGGGAGTACTATGAGTTTTTTTGTTTTTGTTTTGTTTTTTGGCTTTTTCCCCTCTGGCCCTGTTCTGCAGTACAGGGCTGGAAATACAGGAGGGATGCCATAAATATTTCCAGGATGAATAAATGATTTTCTACACTGTGAGCTGGAATTCAGAACAAGCCAAGACCTTCCACCGCTCTCAGACCTATCAGGAAGGATTCTGCAAATTCAGGTCAAGAAGATGACAGTCCGTCTTTAGGAAGGACAGCAGAGCCTCAACAGGGCCAGGGAGGAAGCAGCCCAGCGGTCACCAGCCCTACCCCCATCACCTCACTGTGGGCCAGGGTTGTGTCCACCCATCAGACCAGCCAGGCAGGCTTCTTCCGCCTCGCCCACTGCTTCCCTGTGTCCGTCCACAAAGCTGGACGTCAAGTCCCAACCCTCTGCGGACAGCAAGGCGGGTCATCGTAGAATGCTCCTGCCACAGTCTTCAGACAATTGTCAGGGAGGGAAGAGAGGACACAACCTCACCTTCCATTTCCAGATTCTTCAGGGATGAGGACAATGTTCACATTTGAAAAGTCAGGCGCAATAAACGTTGAACAAAAGCCACCGACGGACAGGACTGTCGACCAGGCGTAAGAAGGTGCTTCACGTGAGTTCAAGTATCCAGTTGCAAACTAATTACATCCTGAAGCACTGTGCGGATTGCTTCTAGTAACGTTTAAGAAATCACAACGAACAGAAGTGGAGTCAGAAGATGAGAGATAAGAGCCAGCGTTCCCATGTCAAAATGAACAAGGAGACTTGAGATTGCTAAGCTTGATGAGGACCCTCCATAAAAAGTTAGAGGAAATTATTCAGATGCCACGGGGCTATTTAGAGAAGATAAATAATATCATTTAAGTACTAGCAGGGGGTCTCTTAGAAAAAGCCATGGCAAGCTAACCTCATTTTATTCTTTCGGCAGGGTTTCTAGGTGGATAGATTGGAGAGGCCATAAATGTGGTATCTCTTGGCTTCAACCTTTCTTGATAACCTTGAGAAAGGACAGACAGAGTGGGGGACACGATGGCGCAGTCCTGTGACACTAGAGACGGCTAATCAACTTTAAAGATTGCTGTTTAGGGGCTCCTGGGTGGCTCAGTCGGTTAAGTGTCCAACTTTGGCTCAGGTAATGATCTCGCAGTTCATGAGTTCAAGCCCCGCGTCAGGCTCTGTGCTGACAGCTCGGAGCCTGCTTCGGATTCTGTGTCTCCCTCTCTCTCTGCCCCTCCCCCGCCTGTGCTTTGTTTCTCTCTCTCTCTCAAAAATAAACATTAAAAAATATATTTTTTTTTAAAAAAAAGGATTAATGGTTAATACATTTATGTCAACCTGAAGTGATTTTCAGGTGCATATGACAGAGATCTGTCCTTTGCCTTTTAGACAGCTTATGGCAAATCTGATGGAAAAAAAACAACAACAAAACAAACATATAAAAGAAACCCCACAAAACAAAAAACCTGAAATGATTTACACAAGGAAACATGATTTTTTAAAAAGGCATAAAAATGATGTTATAATAGTAGACTGGAAAAATGGGACAAGAATCTGTTAAATGGAGCTGCATAAGGGAAAGAATGAAATCGGTAGATACAGGCTCAAAAAAATCAAGCGCTTAGTTGACGTCTAACCTTGGCAATATTCAAGGGAAGAAAGAGCTTTCTACACATTTTGGGGCCGGGGAGCTTTCCCATGTTCATGTGTCAGAGCTGTTGGAAGAAGTTAAGACACTCTTGAGGCACGGTAACAGAATTTTGGTATCCAGACCAGGGAAGCTCACTACCCTGCAATTAGCCATCAGAATACCTTTGGAGATATGGGTGCCATATTCTAAATGGGACACTAAGAAAGTAAGATGTGCCTAAGGAAGGGGACCAGGATGGTGTAGGTCTAGACGGCACTCTGAGAGCAAAGGGAGGTGTGTCAGCCTCAAGGAGAATGGCCTGAGGTGGATAGCCGTGCCCAAAGGACACTGCTCGGAATGCGGACGGACATACTCTCTGAACGTCCAAGTAGAACACCCAGAAGTCAGAAGGGCTGAATCCTATAGGAAAGGATTGTTGTGCTTACAGCTGCACGTCAGTGTCGTTAACTGCCCCCTGACACAGCGCACTAACTCTTGGGAGGGTCCACACTGCTGGATGGCAGTCTGTCAAAGATGGTGAGGGGGGCACATCTGAGTTGTGGGAAGGTGAGCCAGGGAGAGCGAGGACCCCGAATCCCTCTAGACCTTTCCATTATCCAAGTAATTACGAGCCACGTCTCTAGACTCGGGATGGCTCTCCCAGCCCCTACCCTTCACTATCTTATTCTAGATCTCATCCCAGGGGTAATTTTAAAGGGTAGAGATGCAAACTGGGATGGATCCTTTTTCTAAAGGAAAACCATCTTAGGTTAAATAGTACATACTGTTAGAACAGGATTTTTAAAAGCCTCCTATAGAAACAGAAAACAAGGCTTATCATAACAAGTCAAAACAAAGCCTTCTAACACTACTTGATTTGGGGAATGAAAATAGTAGGAATGAGCTATAGCTGACCAGTTCTAACTTTAAATAGCAATTACTGCAGAAAGATTTTACATTTGTGTGTGAAACACACAAAATTACTGGCTCTTTGGGGTCACATTTTAAAAAGTATCCTCCTTAAAAAAAAAAAAAAAGAAAAAAAAAAAAAAAGCCTGGCACTGAAAACAAAGGCAATAAATAGATGCTTAAATTATCCTAGTTCTTCATAAAAAAGAAAGATACATCTGTCCCAGAATCATGCAAGAACTTTGAAAAAACTGTCTCATGAGAGCTAATTAATTCTTATAGATCAGTTAAATATAGATGGCAATTCTTATCTAATACACCGCTAATCTGTACAACTGTCAGAACCCTAACACTTGAGGTAAGGGGAGGGAAGTTAGTACAGGTGGTATTTCTTGCACAGGTAGGATGAGTTACTATATTAGTAGCTGACTTTAACGGTACAAAAATCTCAGCACATGGAGGGGTAGGTACATTTCCCAGCAGTATTTTTCTAAAACCAACAAAAATATAACAATGTATCCAATTAAGGCCCTCCTAATTTGAGCACCTCCTACTTGAGCACCAAGTTTGGGAAGAGAAATAAAACACCGAAATATTCACAATAAGTGCTTTTTTTTTTTTAGACTACTAACACGAAATATACATGAAACATGCAGCAATGAGAAAGAGGCCCATACTCTCCAGAACGGACCTAAATGTGGGGGCTAACAGAATGGGCCTTAACAGAGTACTTTGCAAGGAAGAGTTAAATAAATACATTGAAACCAGAGAAAACAAGAGGAAAAAAGTACTCGGTGTTTGAATGCTAAAATATTTAAATATTCTTTCCCTACAATACAACCAAAGACATGTTCGATAATCAGTCCCAGTGAAACTGTGTTTTCTGTTTTTGGAGGGTGTGAGGGGACAGAAAGGATAGAAAACGTATTAGCAAGGACGCTTACTTTCAAGTGCTCAGAGCTCCATTTACCCACCTGATGAGCTAAAAGTAGTCTGAAAGGCTGATTATTAATAATTAAACGACTCAGCAAGCAAGCTTGGCCTGCATTAACTCCTCCAACTCGCCTGACGCCTCTGGAGGCAGGTACGGTAATCATTCCATTTTGTGGATGGCGAAAGTGAGGCTCAGAGGGGTTAAGGAAGTCGCCCGAGCGCCCCACAGGTAGTAGATAAATGCTGGAGTTAAGATTCAAACACAGGTAAGCTGAACCCACGTAAGAGCTTGTGTATCAGCAACGGTGCTGTGCTCAGCTGAGGCGCAAGGGATCTAACCTCCTATTCTGTGGTGGTTTCTAGGAAAGGAGTCAGCCCATAGCTATCTATGCCAGGAAGCGCAACACCCAGAAGCCTATGGAGCCAGCAGGTGATATAAATGAGTCAAGTGGGCCGGGTGGGAAAGCACGATGATAAATAGTAAGTGGCACCCCACATTAGAAGGATGATTTAGCAGGGTGACGGGTCGGGGGGAGGGCTGCGGCAAGCTGGAGCAGGAGAGCCCGTGGGGGGCGGTGGGTAGCCATCTCCTCACTCCTACCCGTTATCACCTTGGGGAAACTTGGGTAGAACACTGCATGATTTTCAGGTTTTTCTAAAAGGACGGAGAATACCTGAAGTTTATAAGAAGTCTCTCCGGGTTTTATGTGTTTGCTTTCTCCCCGTCCCCCACCCAACAACATGAATCATGAAATTAATCAGGCTGTGGGCACTTTGTGGTCCACCAGCTGGTGACCTCTTTTGCACCGTTAAAGGAGGAGCTAGACGTCACCTGGAATAAAAGGCCTAGCTCCTAAACCTCTTCTCGGCTCTGTGCAGTGCTCCTGCCGCCCCAGACTCCACTCAGCAGGTTATGAGCAAGATGCCTGTCAAATACCAAGGCGCACCTGGTCAGAGTAACAGATGTCGCGCTCTGCTCTCCTGAGACAAAGGCAGAGAAGTTGGAGGCTTATGCAGGGTGATCCTCTCTACTTATTTTATTATTATTATTATTATTATTATTTATTTATTTTATTTTTTTTTACACCAGGGGCTGATAAAATAAGGCGTCATTGTCCAAGCTGGTTTCCCGGAAACCGTTCCTGCCTGTGGCATATCTTCCAGGAGGGCTGGGGGCGAACAGAAACCTGACACAGTTATTGATTCTTGGCTTACGAGGAAGCGTGTGCCCGTTCGCTCAGGTCAAAGAATGGACTGGTGGGCCAATCTTCCTTTCTGGATGGCTGTCATCCCCCTGTGTCAATGAGTGGCCTCTCCAAACCCAATATAATGGGGCTGCTCTTTGTTGCCACGTGTGAAATATGCAAGGGGATGCACTTGAAAAAAAGAACAACAACAACAACAAAGACAAGTAGTAAAAATAGTAAGCAGAGAACCTAAAAACTCTGGAACACAAAGAAGGGCAGGAAATTCTGACTCTTCCACACACACCTCGTGCTACCACCTGTCACCATTTCTGGAAACTCCTTACAGATAATGTAACGAAGACCCAACAATAGAACCTCTCAGTGGAAAGTTCCTTCCTGGTTACACGACCTCATCTTTATTAGGAGGTTTCTTCCTGATAGAAAACGAGCACTAAAGTCGCAAAGAAAAACTAAAATCACAACTTCGTTATGTGTGTTAAACATTCCTGGGTGTACGGAGCAACACTACTGTAAAAAAAAATAAAAATAAAAAAATAACCAAAACCAGATTAAATGCCACTGTGCAACTGCGAGAAATACAGTGTTTAATTCTTTTGTTTCCTATCAACTTTTCAACTGGAACGAGATGTGATCTTTCTATGAAAACTGCATCACATGATTATCAAGCAGAAACCAAAACAACTAACCAAAATGTAGCCCAACTAGTTTATCTACTGTGTCGGGCTGACCAACACAGGTCTGGGGATGATAACATGCCACGTGTGTTTGTCCACACTCACACTGAAAAGGTCTGTGAAAACGAGGTACATCTACCAGAAAACCATGCGGTCTATACAGTGTCATTAGGAAGGAGGAGATGTTGCTCAAACGAGGGCTCAGAAATACAAGTATGTTGGAAGGAAAGAAGGAATGGTATTTCTGATGAAGCACCTCTTTGGTTTTCGACAGAGTCTCGACACGAAATATTTACCTTAAGTATGCTAGGATTCTTCATTCCCAAACAACTCAGCCCAAAAGTATAATTTCACGATGTCATTCCAGTCCTTCTACAAACAGGATGGTATTTCACAGATCCTTAAGAGTCCTGACTCCTCCAGTTTAGACTGTCTTTTTAATTTTTGTCACCTACACTATTTTCAAATATCCTCAACAATGCCTGGGAAAACAGCACATAAAACAGCAATGGCAGCCATTGTGAAAATGGTACGACGGGGTTTCTGACACCTTTGGGCAAAAGCCATGAAACACAAAGCAGAAAGAACCTTACAACCCAGCGCATGCCTTAAAATACATCTTGCTCGGTAGTGAGTATCAACTCTGTCTCTGTGGAGGGGAGCAAGTTGTAGGAGTGAAACACTCACCTGTCTTTGTAGTTTATTACAGTATCAATGATTGCGTTCATCTGCTTGGTCAGTTTGGGGGGATTGGGGGATAGTTTCTCAGCTGGAGGGCGGCCTCTTCTCTTCTTAGCTTTTTCCACGTCTTCTTTGGCGGGATCTTTATCCACATTTCTTCGTCTTTTCCGCTTCTTGAGCCGTACCTCCTCTTCCATTTCTTCCAAATTGCCGTCTTCGATGGCCTGTTGTAGTAGGGAATGAAGGAGGAAAATTCAAGACAAGAGATTAATCAAGAAAATTTTAAAAAGCCAAGGTGAGTGATGAGAATCAAGTAAAACTAACAAAAATAAGATTAAAAATACAAGTTAACAGTAATCAGTCAAGTAAGAAGAGGGAAGACCGCCATATTGGATAAAATAATTCTTTAAGCCAAGTCTAATCTGGGAACAAAATACAGCGAGGGCAGGAAACACTAATAGTAAGAAGAAATGACAAATACAAAAAGGGCGACACATGTGAAGTGTCTGAAAGGTAGCTGAATCCAAATGAAATTTTAGCTCAATATAAGAAAAAGACCTGAATTGTTTTACTACTATAAAAGGGGGGAAAGGTAAAACAGAAACAAAACAAAACAAAAAAGAGGTGGGTGAAGAAAAAAATTCCTCTAAGAATACATCCTTACGATCATATAAGCTCTGACCCTTCTCTGGGCTTTTACATCAATTTACTCATGATTCACGACATAAATCCCTATTCCATCCAGATTTTGTTCTAACGTAGCAATTAGTAAACAAGGAAACAGGAAGTACAAAGCCACATTCCTTGGTAAATGCACTTAAATCATCTGATAAAGAACACACACACTCACAGACAACAAACACTTTTTTCCAATTACCTGCAAACGCTTGCTTTAAACCAGAGCCAGCAGCACTAATGCAGAGAGATAATAAAATAGCTATAAAAACAACCAGGTATAAAAGAAACCTGTTCGTAAATGGCTAAAAGATCCATGTGACAGACCCAGAAGTTTAAACTTTTTTTTTTTTTATCCCCCTGGTAAATCTCAAAACTTAAGAAAAATAAAGAAAAACTGCAATGGAAAAAAAAAAAACAAAAAAACGAAACAAAACAGATAAAAGAAAATTTGACCATGAAAAAGAAAAAAAATTTTTAAAGACCTTTAAATTGCATTTCAAGATTGCTTTCTCACACAAAATAAACTGATGTTGTTATTTGTTCCTCCTGGCTCTCAATATTGCTTCCAGTATGCAAATGCTAATCAATCCTTTCTCGTAGCTGAAAGAGCCCTAATCATAAAGCAATTACCTTCATTTCTCCACAGCACCAAACATGGCTAATATTTATGATCATGTGAGTATAACAATCAATATAAAGAGTGATTACAGCTCAGACATAATTTCTTTCACTTGTGTACAATGCCTCCTGAAAAAGAAAGGTTTTATGAAGAAAACCTGGTGCAGAACACAAAACAACCTGGCATGTTAAAAATGCTAGTGGGATTAAAAGAATGTTTTCTATGCATCTTCCAATGTGCAAACCCGAAGAAGCAACATGCACACAGACAGAATCCTAAGGGACAGTCTGAGGCTAGGCCTTAATAATCAAAAGACAATTTCCATCACGATCCTACAGTGTTCAGATAACCACTATGAAGGAGGCGAGATCTGATGAGTTATGAGGAAAAAGAAAAAAAAAAAAAAAAAAAAGAGAGAGAGGAAAAAAAAAAGCTTCCACATTATTTCATTAATATTCATTTGCCTAAAAGCAGGACACCCAAACTATACAGCTAAACACACTGCAGCTAAGCGAAGATTAAGAAAAGGAAATTGTCCCGCAAATGTTGGGGACTGAACATGCTAATAATAAATACAGCATGCAAGGCTGTCAACAGTTAATGGTAATGCTCTCCTCAAGCACCCAGTTGCACACAGAAATACGGAGAACACCGGCTTTTGATGTGTTACACACCTACACATGCCTGGGATGTAGTTCTACTGAATCTTCAAGACGGCAACGAAAAAGGATATTTACCTTACCACTATCGGCAGGCCGGCTATCGGAAATCACAGTTAGTGGGGATAAAATTAACAAGCCAGCAAAGCAGCGAGCTGCTAGTCTCTTCATCAGCTGATCAGGAAAAAAAAGAGAGCTGGGGAAAGGCTATGTTTTCATATACAAGTAATTTTATTTTACTGAAAATTTAATACTGAAAGGATTGTGGATACTCAAATCTGCTGTTTCATTCTACCTACTACAAGGCCCGAAGCCTTCCTCCTTCAGCCTGTTTTAATATTGACAACTACTTATCATATTTTTTCCCCCCTTATTATTCCAGGAAGCAGAATTAGAGATTTTTTAGCTCAGATGGTTTCTGATTCTTACTCTCATTTTAACAATTAAGCCAGTAAGGAAACAAATTAATATTCAATTTTACTAAAAAAAATTAAAACAGTTTAAGCTTTTTTTTTTTCTTCTTTTTTTGGTATCTTAAACCTCATTTTAGTGCCTTTAAAAAAAAACAGGCTGCATGTTTTTGGAGCAATCTCAGATGATCTTTTTTTTTTTTTGGATAAAAGAATTTTTTCATTAAATGCATGTCGGTAAAAGCAATGTGCATGTTTCCCAAGTTCAAACATTTTAATACAATGTCATTCTTCTCTTTAAAGAAAATCCCGAACAACTGTGATACTTCCCTTTCAGTTTCGTGCTGTAAAATTTTTCATTGTTTTTCTTTTCAGTGGGATCCATGAAGAGGGGGAAGTTGTGAAAAGGAGATTTCTACTCTCACCCCCTCCCCTTAATTTTTGGGGGGAAAAACGGAACAAAGCATAAGCTTATGACATTTGGATTTATCAATCTCTAAATCTGGGAATAGCTAAGAAGCGAAAACAAATAGCAAAAAGGAACTAATGGAACAATGTTTATTGCAATTGCTCATACGTGCAGATTCTTATTAAATTTAGATTTTTGGAATCACAAGGAAACACACAAAGTACTGACCATGATTCCCCTTAAATTAAGGTTTTATGCAGGAATGCCGTCAGCTACAAAACATCTTCCCTCCTCCCCAAAGACCCCAAACACATCCATATGCAGTACTTTATGTTCAGGGATTTCTAAGGGTCTTTTTCTAATGGAAATCAATTCACTAAATATTTCCCAGTGCTTTTCGCACTTAAAGAAGTAGAGTAAGATTACTCCTGCATGTAAGTAAAATTATTCATGGAAATTTAAAACTGTTCTTTTATTTAAAAAAATTATTTATTACACTGGCTCAACAGACTCAACTCAGTGCTAGGCGAGGGGGGGGGGGTGCCACGAAAAAAAAAAAAACTTGCTACACAATGCTAAAGTACTACCCCGAAAAGAATGCCCTTCCAAACCTTTTACCAGCACAATAATGAAATAAATCACAGAAGCAAACCCCCAGTTTCCGACTGGTGACGTGTTGGGCAAGAGTGCGAGCCCTAATTCAACATACAGACGGCTCCCATGCTGAACTGCCTCTAGATTTAATGAAGTGAATAGGAAGGAAGTCGGGGGAAAAAAAAGTGTACAAATAAGAAATTAACACTTTCCTTCCCTCTCCGAACGGTGAGATACAACTACGGCGAAGTTTGGTGAGGCACTTCTTTCCTTAAAGGCACACTGCACCCATTTGGCTCCGAATGTCACTAAAAAAAAAAAACAAAACCCTTCTGGTGATAAAAATCCCCAGCCAAGTTAAAATAGTTAAGCATATTTCAGCCTGTGTTTTTCCTGAATGAAGCTGGGAATTACTCCTTCCTCCACTGGATGGCAACCTTTTCTTCCCCCCACCTTTCTTTCTCTTTCTTTCTGTTTCTTTCTTTCTTCTTCTTCTTTTTTTTTTTTAAGAATACATTTTCACAACACCAGAACCGGATAAAGACTGGCTCCTTCTTCAATTAGCTCTGAAGAAAGTGGCATGTGGGTTCTGGCAACAAAATGCAGGAGCCAGTCCTGCAGGGTAAGCGGTTTCCGAGCAAACACTTTTCGCAGTCTGCAAGGCACATGGCAGACTCGACTGAGGAATCAGTCACCACACGTGGGTCTGGTGGTGCCCCTGTCATCCCGACACATGCCGTGTCTTTTAGGGGAAGAGAGACGGTCGGCAGAGTGGGCATTATCCCTGCTCTCCTCTCCCCGCGCTGCAAGGGGGTGCTGTGAGTACGGGACTTCACAACCCTACCCGGCGGAACAGAAGGGATCCATGCCCGGGGAATAGGTAAACAGAGACAAGCAAACAAAAGCCACAAGCAAGTAGGAGGCATTGTTTCACTGTGGTCGCCTTTTTCCGCCCCGGTATCTCTAAGCCCACCACACAGAGGGGCACAGACCCAGCATCGGAACAGACCATCTTAGGAAAAATCAAAAGGAGTAATTCTAAAGACATCAAGACAATGCATGGGAAATGTCTTGGATAGGAAATGGGAGATCCAGTATTCTCATACCCAGCTCTGCTGTTTAAATACCACGTTTCTGCCTACGGACAAGGGCTCTGGCTCTCTTGGCGGGTCCTCCTCCCTTAGGAACTTGAATTAGGGTCCCAAAGAGGACCCTAGATGCTGCCTGGGTGGGGGTGGGGTTACAGATTGAGGGCTAAGCACTAAGGCAAGCGGTTAGGACAATTACATATCAATAGGAGTGTTTCCTGGAGACCACTCACACGCTGCTAAACTTGATTCTAATATTAGGGGAGGCTAAACCTCCCTCACGCCCTGCAGAGACCCTGAAAGCCAGTAAGACAGGTAATGATGCCAGCGGCAGCAATGACCAAAAAAAAAAAAAAAAAAAAAAAAAAGTGGATTTTTAAAGAAACTTGAAGATTTCACGGGAAATTTTCTTACAATAGGCATCTTTAATAACAGCAACAAATTGAACATGGAGTTCTGGAACTCTTACTAAAAATGCCAGCCCATTGCAGCCACTTGGTTTAATAAAGACCACAGCACTTCTGGATACAGAATTTTGAACTCGGGGCCATGGACCATTTTAAGGTTTTTGTTTGTGTGTTTGTTTTTAAGTTTATTTATTTTGAGAGAGAGAGTGAGACTACAAGTGGGGTAGGGGTAGAGAGAGAGGGCTAGAGAATTCCAAGCAGGCTCCGCACTGTCAGCACAGAGCCCAAAAGGGGCTTGAACTCACAAACTGTGAGATTATGACCTGAGTCAAAATCAAGAGTCAGACGCTTAACCGACCGAGCCACCCAGGTGCTCCTGGGGCCATTTAAAGTTTTTGATCATTACCATCCCCGAAAGCAACCTGTTAGATCACTAGGCATGAAATCAAACTCCCAAGGTAAAATAAGCTGGACACCAAAGGACAGATAACTGTGTGATTCAACTTACATGAGGAAGAAGAACAGAGGTCACAAGGCAATGAATGTTGGGGAAAGTGTGGAGTTATTGATTAATGAGTATAGAATTTTGGTTTGGGATGATGAAAACATTCTGCAGTATCTCACGGTGATGAATGCACAGCAAATTAGCTAAAATGTACACTTAGACTGGTTAAGGTAGCACATTTCACATTATGTGTTTTTTACAATAAAAAAAAAAAAAGTGCCGGGATGGGGGGAATAAACTTTGTAAATATTACACAAAACAAAACAAACCCAACTGCAGGTTCATACATGTTCCCATCACCTTCACACACAGCACACAATACCAGAGAAATCTTGCTGGCTTTCCTTCCGACCTCAGACCCTATAGCATTTCAACAGGAAGCACGTTCAGTCTTGCCCTCACTAGTGACTAGAAGCCTTTCCAAAAATTCTTATTCATTCATGTGTTATTAAGGAAATACCCAGGATGTGAGAATACACCTGTATAGAATGACATACCTATCCACAAACTTCAAAGTCTTATTAACAAATGCCTCAAATATTCAAGGAGAGAGATGAATTGATCTCAAAGGGTTTTGTTTTTTGTTTTTATCATGCTGGCTTTTTCTTTTTTCTTTGTCACTGTGGTGCAATTGACTGATGTCCTATTAATTCAGTGGACCCTCATTTCTTCACTCGTTCCTCAGGCACCAGGGTGCTGGAGACTGAAATGGGCAATGCTGGCCATTAAGTGTGTGGCAAGTGTGTGGAGCCTCTGTTAACCTAAATTTCTGTTCAACGACTTTCCATCACTTTTGCGAAAGTGAACCAAGGTGCTCTTTCCCCCTAACGTCCTGAGGAAGCTACCTAAAGAAACCTAGGGGAAGGGGGGAAAAGGCACGCGTATATAATTGAGAGAAGGCAAATTAGACCCCTATTTCAGGTCAAAGCAGTTGTGGGGTGGGAAGAGGGAAAAAAAAGTTTAGGAAGCATAAAAAGTATTTCAGTCACAGGATCAACTAAGAACCCAGAGGGCACCTTCTGGGGAATATTAAGCACAGTACTCTGTTCAGAACGTGACTGTTAAGAGTTAGTAGAGGGTGGCCCTGTAGACCCTACCACGTTACAAACATGATGTACTGACACCTTTGTTCTCACACGTTAGGCACGCACGATGCTGTAGCTCCCTTGGGTGGAATAAAGAAGCAAAGAGAATTTGTGAGCCAGCAAAAGGCTTAGAGAAATGACGGAGAATTAAAAGAAACACAGTTCTGCTTTCTTCTCCTGAGACCATTTATCAGTTACTGTAACTCGCAACCCACTCATGCCCCAGGGAAGGCTTCTCAGGGAGGCCCGGGTCACTTCACACTTTGGGGTTCTCAGTATGTTAAAATAAACAATGAGAAGCCAAAGATAGGTAACAACAGATCGTGGTACAATTTCAAAGCTTACAAAGCACAACATGATGGGGGCGCCTGAGGGGCTCAGTCGGTTGAGCCTGTGACTCTTGATTTCAGCTCAAGTCATGATCTCACCGTTTGTGGGATCAAGCCCTATCGGGGTATGCACTGACAGTGTGGAGTCTGCTTGGGATTTTCAGTCTCTCTCTCTCTCTCTCTCAAAAAAAAATCTCTATCTCTATCTCTATCTCTATATCTATATCTACATATCATCTATATCTATATCTAAACTGGCAGTGCCTGGGGGGCTCAATAAGTGTTGGACTTCAGCTCAGGTCATTCATTGGTCTCCTGGTTCATGGGTTCAAGCCCCACATTGGGCTCTGTGCTGACAGCTCAGAGTCTGGAGCCTGTCTGGAGCCAGACACAGGGAGTCTGTGTCTCCCTCTCTCTCTGCCCCTCCCCTGCTCTGTCTCTCTCTCTCTCTCTCTCTCTCAAAAATAAATATTTAAAGAAAGAAGGAAACTTAAAAAAAAAAAAGAATAAGAATGTGATATTTTTGAGAGAGACAGGTCACATACAATGACAGAAGTGAACCTCATAAGGAGGTCCTCCAGCCAAAGAAATGGTTCTCTCACGGGCTTGCCTGGGACAGGCCATCCAGGAGCAACAAAGCCCTCCTCCGGGCTTCCAAAGGACATCAAGACAAAGTCTTTGGGCTATAAACGCGCTCTGGGTGAAAAGCATCAAATCCAACAAAAGGGTGGCTCAGAGTAGGGTGCCTGTTCCCCCTGAGGCAGAGACCAAGACCAGTAATAGCCCAGTTAAGGCAGAGAACACCTAAGGAACACAACACAAGAAATCAAAAGCACTGTAGCCTGGGGCCATCTGGTAAAGCAAAGAGTCTCCTTTCCAACCCCTCTGAAGATACATGGCCTGGTGGATACTTCTAATGCCCCTACACCACCATCATCACCAGCAGCAGCCACAGTCATCACCAAACCGTGACACGTACCGTTGACACAAGTGCCAGGCACTCAGTGCTTTACATACATTTGCTCATTTAATCGTTACAACGACACTGTGAGGCAAGTACTGTGTCCTCAGGATACAGGTGAGAGACGGAGCATCTCACTCCAGATCATAGACAAGTAAGTAGCGGAGCTAGGATTTGCGCTCTGGGGGTTTGGCTGCATTAAGCCACACCCTTAACCAGGATATTATTCCACTTTACAGCACAAAAGAGGACTGAGAGCCCCATCAGGAAAAGGCTAATTACGCTTCCTGGGCTTAGGTGAAGAATGCACGTAAAGACCCAACATGGCGCATCTTAAGGAGACTCTCAGCAGGAAAGATACACGCATGCACACGTTCTCAGTTGTCACTTTGCCTGCAAAGCACGGGGACCATAAAAATGATGGTGCCATTTGAAACTGCAAAAACCCAGTCTAATAATCAGGAAAGCACGATTTCTTCCACGTCCCTTAACAAACGTACACGCCAAAAAATTAAAAACTCCTATTGCCGGTTATATGCATACAATAAAATGAAAAACATAGTAAAATGAGTATCTATTTAGTACCTGAACTTTAAAGCACTAGAAATGAGCATTAAGAGGACTTTTTGGGGTTAAAAAAAAAAAAAGTATCAGTATTGGACAGCATTTGCTGTCTCCTCACCAATTAACTTATGATACAGAACAATCCTTTTCCCTAGGCTTTGGCAAAACGCTCAGGATCAGCTTCCAACATTTTACCCTTTGCCCTTTGGATGTCGTGAAATGTCTCGCTCAGATGAACCCTTGATGTGAGGATTTTGTTTTGTTTTATTTTTTAACTGCTGTCTCTTCCTCTGGGACATCGTCATCCTTTTCTTCACGAGCACCTTCAACCAACTTCCTCTGGCTGAACATCCAGACTGTTCTTTATGGGCACTCTACGACCTTACGTTTTTGTTGGCTTCCGTTCTCCATAAAGGGGTCTTCCAGAAAAGACCAGTCTCATCAGCAGTCAATACGGGATGATCCTTGGAGCTTGGGTGCAAACTTCACAGCAGTCCCCCCTCGTCGGCCCCTGGCAGTGCCACTAACTCTCTCTGTTCGCAACCATGTCTGAAACCTTGAAATGGGCCTTTTCTGGTAGACAAGGTTCTTCTCCAGTCTCCTCGTAATCACCATGCTTTTTCGGTGCAAAACTTCAACACTTTGGCCTGAACACTGGCCCAGTTGTTCAGGGTTTATATATATATATATATATATATATATATATATATATATATATATGTAAATATATAAATATATATATGTACACACACACAATGTAAATATATAAATATATAATATAAATATATAATATATATTTATGTATAACATACAATATACAATATACAATACACAATATATAATATATATTTATAAATAATATAAATGTATACATTTATATATATGTATATATGTATGTCTTCAAAGTAAATGTTCAAATTCAATTTAAACTGAAATACACTGTGATGACTTTAGCCTTTATTTTTATGTTCATTGGACTGTTTCCAGGGTGGTTTATACTCAAGTTTCACGCAAGACTCCTCCAGTCTTCGCAACGAGGCCACCACCTTCAAATCCAGTCACATCCAAATTCACTTTCTGTGCATTTTTCTTCCCCCCCTACACTTACGCCTTTGGAGGCCGATGCCCTCTTGTGACCATCTACTCTGGTAGAGTGTTGTGCAGGTTTACCACTGGGAAACAAGGAGGCACCGCAACCACATGCTTCACCATCTGTCCCTGGACTGAGCAACAGCCACTCGATGACCAGTCACCAGCACACTTTGAAAACGGTGGTGGGAACGGTCACGGACCATCATGCGGGTCTGTTACTTACACAGCAAGGATCGAAGAGCCAGCCGCCAAATTTGTACTTTATATAAAGACACAGTATATCATGGCCTTCTGGTATACCCCGGTGTGTTTCCCCTCCCCAACTCCTGTGGTGGGGTCCTAACCCCCCTGTGTCTCAGAATGTGTATGTATTTGGAGACGGGCCCTTTAAAGAGATAATTAAGGTACAAAGAGGTATTAAGGTGAGCCTGAACTCAGTACAACTGGGGTTCTCATAAGAAGAGATGTGAAGACACAGGGAGAAGATGGTGTCCACAAGCCAAGGAGGGAGGCTGCAAAAGAAATCAACCCTGTCAACACCTCAATCATGGGCTGCTAGCCCCCTGATCTGTGAGAAACTCAATTTCTGTCCTGCAAGCCACACGGTCTGTGGTATTTTGTTCCTGCAGCCACAGCAGACTGATTCACCTGGTAACCGACCTTCGTTACTGGGGACTGAGGTTTTTTAACTCTCTCACGGTAATGGAAATTTGTGTGCACTGGAATGACACCGAGTGAGGACCTCCTCAAGGAGCGGAAACATCCCTTTGGGTAAGTGACGGCAGCCTTGGTCTTCTGTGCCCATCCTATAATCCAAGGGAAACTGCCCTGCCCGTAGGGCTGGCCGCCCGGCTGCTACGCTCAGTGTCTGGTCTCACCTGGAGGGACCTGGAAGGTGCCATGTTCTCAGAAAGGCCAGTCTCCTAGCTTGGGTAGGGCCTGGCAAAGGGGTCTCTCCATCAACAGAAGAGCAGCCAAAGTAGTTCACTTCTCTCAGGAATCGGGACTGCCAGTGCAGAAGAGGTGTCTACTGGGTGAGGGAGTTGAAGCTGCACGAAATGAGCAGGAGAGCCGCTGGTCCCAGGGAGGCTGTAGCTCCATGTGCACAGGCACATACTCCTCACTGGTTAGACTTCCCCAGATTTGTAAATACGGGCACGCGCAGATGCACGTATACATATACGCACAGATACCATTAGAGTGTCTGTCACAGGGGAGTGCCTGGCCCCAGAACCACTTGAGAAGCCAACCTGGACACGTACACAAGTTTCAGATTTAGATTTGCTCAGGTTGCGCTTCAAAATAGACGTGAAGTTATTTGTCAAGGAAGACTGACTTTACTTAATTCCAGGTCAGCAAAGCTGAATTTTCAAAAGAGAATCCTGAGCCCCGGTGAGCTATCCATGTTACAACACAATGGGTCATGCAGTAAGCCTTCAAACAGGTCTCACGTTAAAGCACAAACAAGAAAGGAGGTAAATACGACCAGGTTTTACGAACGAACGTGCTTAGCACTACTCGGGCCGTCACGGCTCTCATGGGCTCTTGGTAGGCCAAGCCAGGACTAGAAGTTTTGCTGGGAATCAGTGGCCGAAATTAGGATGGGCAGTGCTGGGTAGCAGAGGAGGCAACGCCGGGAGACGGGGTCCCCTGAAACATGGTCAGTGATCTGCACGGCGCAGGCACACACAGTGACCAGCTGTACCTAGTGGTGACATTCTAGCGCAGAAAATCTCCCCTAAGTGCTATTCTAGGAACAGAGCACCTGGAAAGTGGTTTAGACGAGGCACACCTGTCCGTCACTCAATCTGAAGGAAGTGTCGAGGCTCCTTCAATCCCCCTCCACTTAAGGCCCCGCCCACAGCAGCTCCTGGCTCCTATACCAACACTCAGTGGTGTTCCCCTGGATCTTAATGCCAGTTACAACTTGTTACTGGAACTACACAATTGGACTGGAGATTGGGTAAAATGAAACACAGTTGCGAAAGGAAATAGGGCTCTAACTTATACTGACCGCCAGGATAGTTAATGAAAGACTCCATAAAAGGGGAGTGGCTTAAAACACTTAACAGTATTGCTGAATTTGGCAAGGGCTAGACTCCTCACGTAAGAGTATGCACTCTGCCTGCTTTGTAAGTATCCGGATTTGCCTTCAGGTGACGGATTGGTTCATGAACTACATGGGGCAGTCTGTTCAAAATGTATACTTGACAGGTCTTACCACATCGTGCCTCAACCCTCAATAAAGCTGAACTTGAAAAAAAAAAAAAAAAAGATTCTAAAGGGCACCTGGGTGGCTTAGTCGGTTGAGCGTCCGACTTCAGCTCAGGTCACGATCTCACGGTCAGTGAGTTCAAGCCCCTCGTCAGGCTCTGTGCTGACAGCTCAGAGCCTGGAGCCTGCTTTGGATTCTGTCTCTCCCTCTCTCTCTCTGCCCCTCCCTCACTCATGCTCTGTCTCTGTCTCTCTCTCTCAAAAATAAACAAACATTAAAAAAAAATAATAAAGAAAGAAAGAAAGAAAGAAAGATTCTAACACCCAAACTGGAAGCTCTAAGTGAAACATAATACAGTTACTCAAGCGAGAAAGACTAGTCAGTAGATTCAGAGGTAACTTCATAAATAAATAAAAATGTGATAAATACTTGTTATGTTTCCCATTAAAGTTTTCATCGACATATAAGCGACATTTTCCCAGTGTAATATTCTCATTGACGGACCAGCTACTGATAAGAGGGTGTCTGCTGTTCTTTCTTTTCAGAATGGGAGTCAAAAGAAAAGTCATACTACCTTGCTTGTTCTTTCCTGTCCTCCAGCCTTTTCTCCCCTGCAAGAAGATCTAAATAGCTCAATTATGCTTCCCGCCCCCCTCCCCCCCCACCAAGCATTATGGGCTACATCCCATTGGCCAGATCTGAAATGATCCTTTCATTAGGTTATTGCCCTACTCAAGTTGCAAAGTTATCCTTAGGATTCCAATTCCAGGTCTCCCCGCCAGACTCCAGAGGTCTCCGTAAGCTGATTTTACCCCATCTGACTTGCCATACTTTCCGGCAGGGAGCAGAAAGCCAGTACCTTGCCGTGGTGCGCCATATTTATCCCCACCTTTGTGGTTTCTCTTACGTTTCTCACCTGGAGCGTCTCTCCTAATCCCTTGTGCCACACTTCCATGATCAACTCATTCCCTGCTCAGGACCTTCCCCAGCTGTAACGGATCATTCTGATCTTTTCCTTATGGAGATGCCTTATGCTTTCTCCACTTCCTCTACAGTATCGAGCACAGCACTTGGGGAAGAAAGTTAGGGAGTATAAATAGAGTTGGAATACAAATGGAACTTTCATTTCATTTCATTCTAGGATCCCCTGGGAAAACTGCCCTTGGGTATACACCTGTTTACTGAACACTGATCATGAATGCCAAGGGTCTGTTCTAGATATTTCTACGGGAATCTCCAAGGACAAAATCATAAACTCTGGCATCGAACTCTCTGTGTCTTCTCCAGTCTTCTCATTTCTCACTTTCCCCTTACTGCCAACCTCTGGAGTCACCTGTACTGTTGAACTTACGTCCTGACCACGGAGTGAAACTCCTTAGCGCCCAGGACAAGACATTGCTATGTTTCAAAAGTTGCCCAGAGCTTCCGAATCCCCATTAGTCTGGTCTCAGATCTTATTTTATTTACTTTCTCGTCCACTGCTCCTTATTTGAAATCTCTCCTTCCTGTCACGTTACAGTCTTGGGGTTCCCTACCTTTTCTTGCCGCCTTGTTCCCCCCCCCTTAAGTGCAGATTCCCCAAGTTTTTCTTTGGCCTCCCCGTCTCTTTGTTCATGCTCCCGATAGTGAAATGTGGCTGCCCTGGGCCCACAGCAGCCATCACTAGTATGTCTGATGCCCTCACCAGCTGCAGGTGAGAGGTCTCTTAATGACCCAGAGGTCTCTTAATGACCCGTAGGTCTCTTAATGGCGGCTGGAGAACTTCAAAACCGCTCTCCTGGGGTGGGGAGGAGGGGGCATAAATCGTTATCTTGGAAGGCTTTGGCCTCTCCGCTTCCAAAGCGGGGCCCTTGGTGAATGTCCCTGTGCTGAACAGCCTGGACACAGACTCACAACCCTCAGTGAGGTGGGTGCTTTCTGAGCAGTCCTTTGCCACTCAAGAAGTCCGGTCCCCTATTCTGGATAGGACACCTTCTGTGGAGATCCAAACGGCCCTGACTGACTTCACTCCGGGCACTCAGCTTCAAACATTTCTCTCTCTAGCCTGGACTTGCTTTGGAGTTACCAGTTGTGGGTTCCAATATCTTGGTCAAACATCCCGGGTAAACGTCACTGCCCTTCTCGCAAGAGAACAAACATTTCTCTCTGGATCTCTCTGTCTCTTCAAAGGGCAGCATCATTTCCCCCCCAGTTATCCAACCTCAAAACCTTTAAAATCATGACTGTCCCTCCTTACAGTCTGGCAGGCCTGCCCGTCACTGTGTGGTCTGCCCCTGAAAGAGCTCATTTCCTTCTGTTCATTCTCCTCTTGCACAGGGAGGGTCAGAGATAATGGCCTCCCTCTGGGCTTCCCTTGCCCTCTCTCCTGGGCCCTGGTTCATCCTTCACAAAGTGGACCATTACCTTCTGCTTAAAAGGAGGAACGCACATTGCTTCTCCCATTTCAGACCCTGGGTGTCTTTCTATGGAAACCAGTAAAGCCCCGGTTCCTGGGTCACGCACTGCCTCCAGGGAGTCCCCACCCCAGCTCTTCTCCTCCATTTCTAGCTCTATAAAAACACCACGCTCCTAACACACAAAGTCACAGTGGAAAGAGCCACACATTTCCACGCCTCAGTGTGGGTCAGAGCCTGGAACTCCCTCCTCCTGATCCCCCAGTCCTACGCAAATCATGCTCCTTTTTGCAGCAATGGCTAAAATGTCACTTCCTTCATAAAATCCTACCTGATCCCTTCCTTCCCTTGTACTTTTTACAATATGTTACATATACTTTTGTTCACTGTTTGTTTAGCTCTGCTTTGTAGGAGTGTTGTTCTCCAAATATGTCTGAATCGCCTATCAGTCTGAAATCTCTTCGGGAATTAAAAAAACAAAAAAAAAAGGTCGCCTTAATCAAAATGTAAAGGCATTTTGATTGATGCCTTACTCACCCAAAAACGGGATCCAAAAATCTTGTTGAAAGAAAATTAAATCTTCATTCTTTATTCTTCCACTTTCTCAAAATAGCAGGGCTTACCAACCACGTTGCAAGGCCTGGCTTAAATGACTTCTGTCCAAGGGACGCGACACAGTCATACAGTGAATTAAAAACAAGCCAGGGGTGCCTGGGTGGCTCAGTCGGTTGAGCGTCCGACTTTGGCTCAGGTCATGATCTCACGGTTCGTGGGTTCGAGCCCCGCGTCGGGCTCTGTGCTGACAGCTCAGAGCCTGGAGCCTGCTTTGGATTCTGTGTCTCCCTCCCTCTCTATCTGCCCATCCCCTGTGTGTCCTCTCTCTCTCAAAGATAAATAAACATTAAAAAAAATATATTGAAGAAGAAAATAAGCCAGACAAATGGGGCAAAAGATTTTGGGGGCTTTGTTTGCCCTTCCGCAACCCACCTCCTTTAAGGTGCCTTTATTTTACTTTTATATAGTTATTAAAACAATTTTTTTTTAATATTTTTGAGAGAGAGAGAGACAGAGAGACAGACAGAGGGTGAGTGGGGGAGGGCAGAGAGAGAGAGGGAGACACAGAATCCGAAGCAGGCTCCAGGCTCTGAGCCGTCAGCACAGAGCCCAATGCGGGGCTCGAACCCAAAAACCGCAAGATCATGACCTGAGCCGAAGTCAGATGCTTAACCAACTGAGCCACCCAGGTGCCCCAATCTTTGTTTTACTTTTACATTTCATTTATTTCTTTTCAGTCATCTCTACACCTAATGTGGGGCTCCAACTCACAACCCCGAGATCAAGAGTCTCATGCTCTTCCGACTGAGCCAGCCAGGGACCCTGGAACTGCCTTTATTTGAACTGCCTTTACCTGTCTTGCTCTGAAGCTTCGAAAGTCAAATGGCCTAAATAAGATAACCAGCCTCATTGGCAAAAAGGAATATGCAGCCTGGAGTTAAGGTGAAGATCAGGCCTCATTAACTCAAAGGGAGAACATCGTGCGTGTCCCCACCCAACAAGATGAGGAGGGAGGCTGGGGAGAGGCCCAGGCTCCCTGCAAACAAGGCGGGGAGAGGAGCTGACCTGAGGCCATCAAAGCCCCGAGGGAGTCCCACTGCTCAGAGAAGGAGGTCGACAAAGAAGCCCCCTCTTGAGGAGTGGGGGCAAGTCCTCCATTGATTCCATCTCAAAGGCTGTCTTGAATGTCAAGGCAAGTCAAGACAAGTCCCCTAGAGGACTTGCCTCCGGGGTCCTCGAGAGACTCACCTGTTGCTGATCTGACCTGAGCTCCTGCACCTTTTCAGGAAGCAGCTGGACTTCACAAGCCAGAAGGAGGTTGGCTCAGTGGGCAAAGGGGCTGTAAACTGGGATGTGATTTGTCTTTTGCCAAAACCCCATAGTCCCGCAGCTTTGCCCTGATGTGCATTTTCAAAATCTTTAAGAGGCAGTAAACTGAACGTCCAGCATTCATCAAACGAATCCACCTTCTGGGTACCAAATGCTCTACCTGAAAACTCTGCTCCCCCACTGTGAGGCTTAGTTCCTCATCTGTGAAATGGGAGAAATAATAGCTACTCCAAGTCTATGAGGAGATTAAAACGTGATGTGTATTTATAGCACCCAGCCTAGCACTGTCTGGAACAGAGAACGGGGAAAGGGTAGTGTCGGAACTAAAAGTCCTGAAAAGTCTATGGGAAGGAATGTGGACTAAGAATTCAGACCTGGCAGCTAAAAAGCATACAGTATTTTTTTTTATGTCAATTACATGTCAAAAAACCCCAACAAAGCCACATCAGTCTTGGGGGATGGGGTGACACGAGCCCACTGTGTGGTAGCGAAACAGCAACCGACTATATGACACAGGGAGGTGAAAGCAATTTTGAAAAGAGGAAATCACAGCCGGTGAAATCTGAAGTGGAGACATAAGAGGCCTGTTTACGGAGAAGCAAAAATTGCTATTCCAGTGTGGGAAGGCATGCCCCCACATATCCCGTAATGGCCTTAAAGAAAAGTCAGTCCCTTTGGCACCCGGAGCCCCGTAAAACAGGGTGTTCTTAACACTGAATGGAAGGACATGCAAAGATTCCTAAAGACAGGCTGGGGCTTGATGGGCCTCATGGGTTGGGATTTACTGAAACTGCTACAAAAGAGCCAACGAGCAGCCTTGTAACAGGTTAAAAATAATTCAGAACGTAATGGCACCAAATTAACCCCCGTCCGTGTTTTACTTGGCTCTGTCTCCAACCTGGGTACGTGAAGGTCAGTGAGATCACAGGTGCTTCTATTTTCTTTCCCTCACCTCACTCTTCTGTATTTCTCATTACACTTTTATGACTGGGGAAAAAAGTGCCTCTCAAAAAAACTATTTTGAATTTTAGGTTAAAAAAAAAAAAACAAAACAAAACTCCCAAGGGTTTGGGTGCTGATTATAAAAATGCAGAAAGAGACACGGGGCGCCTGGGTGGCTCAGTCGGTTAAGCATCTGACTTCGGCTCAGGTCATGATCTCGCGGTCCGTGAGTTCGAGCCCTGCGCCGGGCTCTGTGCTGACAGCTCAGAGCCTGGAGCCTGTTTCGGATTCTGTGTCTGCCTCTCTCTCTGCCCCTCCCCTGTTCATGCTCTGTCTCTCTCTGTCTCTAAAATAAATAAACGTTAAAAAAAAAAAAAAACATTAAAAAAATGCAGAAAGATACAACTAAGCAAACAGTCCATCACCAGATTCGTTTAACAGGATAACATGGTGGCAAATAAAAACCCCGAAACCGGGTTGGTAACTTCTCTTGCAGAATACATATTTATGTCAGGGATTCCTCTGCAATGTGGACACTATAGTCTGTCGGACTCCACGGTATCTTCCCATGCCTTCCGGTAATACCCCTGGCATTAGTGTACTGATTTTTTTTAAATGTTTTATTTATTTTTGAGAGGCAGGGGAAGCAGGGGTGGGGGGTGAAGAGAGAGACAGAGTGGGACAGAGGATCCCAAGCTGGCTCCATGATGGCAGCAGAGAGCCCAAGGTGGGGCTCGAACTCACGACCAGTGAGATCGTGACCTGAGCCGAGGTCAGCCGCTCAACTGACTGAGCCACCCAGGCGCCCCAAGTACTGATTTTTTTTTTTTTATTAAAATGAGTGTAAATGGATTTGGTCTTGATAATTTGGGTGGGTGGGTGGATGAGGGGGCTTCATATGTGTCAGTGAACAAAATAAACCTATTTGGCAGCTGTGAAGCACTCGGTAGTGTGCAAGGGGTTCAAAAAAATTCTTGATCTTGGTCTGTAGCGAATGGCAGAAGCCCCGACTGCCCGCGTGGGAAAGGTAATCCCGTATGGCAGGTACGACGTTCCCTTCACACGCTCCACTATGCTGGCGTCCCATCCGCCCCGTCCTATCAGCACACAGACTCAGCTCACCATTCTAAATGCTACAGACAACCAGACCGTCACAAACACTGGATCATGTATGTACTGAGTCTACCAACATGCAACAGGACCCTGTGTCAAACGTGCATTTTCAAGAGAAAGCCTTCCTGAGAATGACAGGAAACCTCTCACCAGTGCCCCCGGTTTGAATCCCTGAGAGCAGAGTCTCAGAGCTGGAGCTGGAATTCTTTCAATTCCACGTGGTTCTCTCCAGGGCCACCAAAGGCAGAGTCACATAAGGACAGGGCAGGAAAGATGGGGCATGGACTCTTCCTCATCCCTCCTGGGGAGGTGAAATGACGCCTCCAAGATGTCATATAGCAAAACAACGGCAGATCTGGAACTCCCGTTCTTTCCACTAAGTTATCAGAGGCAACTTGGAAAAGAGGAACAGACCCACTGGCAGCCTCGATCAAGTTTTGAGGCTATCATTTTATTTTATTATATTTCTAAATTTTTTTAATGTTTATTTATTTTTAAGAGAGAGAGAGAGAACGAAACGAGCGGGGCAGAGCCAGACAGAGAGGGAAACACAAAATCCTAAGCAGGCTCCAGGCTCTAAGCTGTCAGCACAGAGCCTGACATGGGGCTCGAACTCATGAACTGTGAGATCATGACCTGAGCCGAAGTCAGATGCTTACCCGACTGAGCCACCCAGGCGCCCTTTGAGGATATCATTTTATTTTATTTATTTATTTATTTTTACATTTATTTATTTTTGAGACAGAGAGAGACAGAGCATGAACGGGGAAGGGTCAGAGAGAGAGGGAGACACAGAATCTGAAACAGGATCCAGGCTTTGAGCAGTCAGCACAGAGCCCGACGCGGGGCTCGAACCCACGGATAGTGAGATCGTGACCAGAGCCGAAGTCGGACGCCCAACTGACTGAGCCACCCAGGCGCCCCGAGGATATCATTTTAAATAATCTTTAGAAAATACTCTACTGAAGGTGCAAGGGAGGGACATTTTACGAAACAACTTCCTGTATTAGGATTATGCTTTCTACAAAGGACTATGAGCAGAGTGACCTTAAATATTGTATTTCAGTAGGAGTGGCAGACTAAGCTTTGCCTGGAGCAAAGTTTCATGGTCCCATCTACAATTTTTCACGATTCTGACAATCCCACATTCTCCAATAGAAAACAAGAAAGGAAGCCGTGCAAAAGTCCACAGACTTAGGCTTAAAATGCACATTCTCTTTTGGGGGCTTTCTTGTACAACACTGAAAATGAAAACCCAATTAATATAGTGCCTTTTAAAAAAAAATTTTTTTTTAACGTTTATTCCTTTTTGAAAGACAGTGCATGAGCAGGGGAGTTGCAGAGAGAGGGAGACACAGAATCTGAGGCAGGCTCCTGGCTCACAGCTGTCAGCACAGAGCCCGATGTGGGGCTCGAACTCAGTGACCACTAGATCATGACCTGAGCTGAAGTCGGACGCGTAACCGACTGAGCCACCCGGTGCCCCTAGTGCTTTCTTTTTGCCTTTTCATTTCGAGTTAGATTAGATGTACTAATCTGGTTTTCACCGAAAAAGAAAGAAAACAGTTCAAGCTGGAAAACAGCTGTTGCGAAACCTCTGGCAATTTCCAAGGAATAGCTGGGTTAAAGGAATGGCTGTACTTATGTAGGCATAGTTAAATGATCTTCATCAATGTGCTCTGAAATTAGAAGAGAGCCTTCAAATTCTTGAGGAACTCAGGAGCACTTAGGTCAAAACTGCATGCCTTTAGAATTCTTCTAAGTGAGAAAATTTTCCAAGGAGACACAGATCACTGGACTCTAATGGGAAAGAACGCCAACAATGTCTACCTTGACCCACGTCAGTCAAAAGAAAAACACAACGCAGGATTCACAGAGTGTGCTGAAACGACACAGACTGCAACCAAATCTCCCCTGAGCCCACATTTCTGGCTGGCCCACTCACAGTCACAAGTATTTGCTGAGTGCTATGGGCAAAGTGCTCAGATGCTGGCATAGGGCAGTGGACCAGACAGGTGAGCGCACCGGCTTTCCTGGAGCTGAATGCCAGTGGAAAGAGACAATAAGATAACCTTGGCATGATGGCATGAAGAAAACTAGCCTAGGTCACATGACAGATCCCGGCAGGGTGAGGCTATTTCAGCTCGGGTGGTCGGGAGGGATGTCTCTGGAAAGAGACCATCAGGGCAAGGAGATAGCCATCTGGGAAGGAGCCTTCCTGGAAGTGCAGAGGACCTGAAAGACAGTCTGGTGTGAAAGCCTTCCTGAGAGCTAGGGGAGAAGGCCAGGTTCAAAGGACAGGCAGCGGCCAGATGGCCACACCTCCCAGACTATGCTGAAGTGTTTTGAGTTTAACTGCACTTGCAGTAGGAGACCGGAGTGTCTTATGTGGCAGGTTGGGGGAGCTGGAGTAGGGGTAGCAGGTAGGGGGTGATGGGAGTTGGTATTTGTTGTGGAAAGTACCCTCTGACCTCTCTGGGTAGCCACCTGAACTGTTGTGAACAAAGAGGAAAAGCCATCCTCCAAAATTCCAGGAGTCTGCAAATGTCACAGGCCCCAGCACCTAACCCCCTGCACCTCCACCTCCTTTTCTCTGCTCAAAGGTGGAGGATGTGCTGTGCTGTATTTCACCTCCACTGGGGGCCAAGCAGGGTCGGTAGAAACCCCAGGAGCACAGGCGTGGCTGTCAGAGAGGCTCGGGTCTCCCGGGGACAGCCAGGAGGTGACCTCTGTTGCCCTCTGCGAGTGGAGGGCACAGTCCGAGAAGGAGCTGCCCTTCCCTCCTGTGGAAGTCTTCTTAGGCATGGGGGAGGGAAAATCAGAAATCACGTCCCCAGAGGCAGGACACTAAAACTCTAGCATAAAGTAGAATGCATGTTGCCTAAACTCTGCTCATTTCTGGAACAGTTAAAAGCCCCACAAGTTAGAGCATCTCACAATCTATTTTAATCTCTATTAATTCCCATCTGTGTACACTTGGAGACCTGCTCTTGACAAGCTCTTTAAGGTGGCTAAGTGTGCACTATTATCTCTAATAGCATCTCTCAAATCTGGCTCTTAATTGCACTAATAAGGCGGGCACTGCTCCGACAGCAAGGAACAGAAACCTGACGATTAATGCTGCTTTCCCCGCTCCAAGCCAGTGCAGTTCAACCTACTCAACGTTCAATAAATGGGCGTCGAGTTGAATTTGCTTTGAAACAGCCTCCACGCGTGGACCCGCTAATAGGAAAAGCAGAGGATGATCGTTATCAAAACCAGCATACAAAGTAAAAGGCAAACCAGCTTCATGGGATTTGGAAGGTTGTGGAAGGGACCCTGCGAATCAAACATAATGCAACTAACTCAACCCTGGAGGCCCGAGATCACCACAGCTGGCTGGTGGCGGGGCCAGGACCCCACAGGCCCAGTTCCTGACAGCTGGCCCCAGTGCTCTCTTCCCGCATGCACGGAGGGTTAGGGAGAAAACCCTAGAACAGACAGTTGATAGCTGAGTGTGTATAGGGTGGTGGGCTTGAGGTGAACAAGCCTGTAGGCCAATCACACAACATATTCAGCAAGTAAACATTCTGTCCTCCTTAATTCCATTGAGTGGGGATAGGGACATCTCAACGCACCCCCTTTCCCTTTCTCCTGGCACCCCAAACCGTGTATTCAAGATACGCAACAAAAGTATTTTTGTTTCCTCTTTCACTATTACCTATCAGGTTTACTCTGAAATTAGTGAATACTTTTTCGTAACAGCTTATTTGTTTTTGGAATCCTTCTTATATGAACCAGGTTCTCTATGTTATGCATTGAAACCTCGGAAAACCCTATGAAGAACATGGCGATTATTTTCCTCGTTTTATAGCAAAGCTACGAGAGGTTACACTAGGCACCCCGGGTCATAGGCTAATTACCAATCAATGGAGCTGGGATTTGAACCCTGGCCCATCATATTCCAAGGGAAATGAGTCCCTTACTTTAAAAAAAAAATTTTTTTTTAATGTTTATTTATATTTGAAAGAGAGAGACAGAGACAGAGTGCAAGCTGGGGAGAGGCAGAGAAGAGAGGGAGACACAGAATCTGAAGCAGGTTCCAGGCTCTGAGCTGTCAGCACAAAGCCGGATGTGGGGCTCGAACCCATATTTGTGAGATCATGACTTGAGCTGAAGTCAGACACCAAACCGACTGAGCCACCGAGGCATCCCTCCAAGGCTTATGTTGTTGACCACCATCCTAAACTCCCCAGGTAGACAGCCACCAAAAGGGACAGCTGTGACACCCACCCAGACAGAGGCACAGTGACAGTAAAGTTATCAGCCCTGTCTCTAACTTCCGGATACCCTCCCCCACCTCCACCCCATGAATGACGTCATTTCAAAACCTATACCTGTATCAAAACATCACATCTCACACCTTAGATATATATACTTTTACTTGTCAAAGACAAAAATTCTTTCAAGAAGATCTTTGTGCAGCTTTACTGATCGAAAAAAAAAGAAGTAAAAAAGAGTGTAGGACGGACACCAAATCTTGATTCAAAAAAAGCAGGTGTATATCTAAAACCATCTATTTGTCTGCAGGAGTTGGCTCCACGTAAAGATAAGACGAACTCATTGGGGCTTGTTAATATCAGTAAGCCCCATCCCATTTCTCAAGGTTACTTTCCATGCCTGAGCTCTGCTTCAGAGCCCAATCCCCGTTTCAGAGGCTAAAACTTGAAACCAGAAATTCCACGCATCACAGTTTCAAAAACTGAGCAACACAAGTCTCTCTTGCTTCTCCACCTGTAATACTTATTCTAGTTGGTCCTTTGAGGGCTATTTCTTCTACTGAATTTTGACAAAAGGGAACAACATACTGAGTAAGGTCCAATGGCTGTGAAAATGATCTAGCCAGTGGATTTAAGAGTAAAATAAACAGTGTAGAAAAGTGACCGAAATGCTTTTTACTATTGTCAAATATTTCCCCAAACAATTCAAATTCTTGCCATTAATCAGTTTGGGACTTCCTTCCTAAGGTATTGCAGAGCGTGAAATTTGGCAAAACCCAAATCTATTTTCTAGGGCCTTAGCTCTCCCTTGTGTATAAAAGCGGAAATGCAGCTTGCTAGAAATTTTGCCCCAGTAGATCTGACGACCCAATTTTAGAAGCTAAAAATGCCATTTGGAAAAGGAAAAGAAATATCAATTTTTATATCTTATAGCAAGAAAACAAAGATCACCCAAAGTGACAAAACAAAAGAGAAGCAGGAACAGATTAAAGGCATCGGGCACATTATACTTTCAATGAAGAATCCAAAAAATCAAAAACAAACACAGAGAAAACCTTGTCAGTATAAGATATTTTAGGAAAAAGTACATCTCCCAGAATCACAGATGCTCTTGACTGTGATTACAACTAGGATTTTTCAGCCCCTGTCTCTGATTTCAGGCTGGATCGTACTTTTAATCCAGCCCAAATGCAAGACACTTTATCCTGTTTCAAAGGTGTCTAGAGAGAAACCACCTCTTTGGATAGGTGAGAAGATAATTTTGCTATTTTTCACTGTGTATTTCAATAGAATTTCAAATACATTATTTGAAATACCAATCTCTTTAAACCTTCTTGGTACCTTTTCCAGTCCTTTGTGACCACCTCTCCATGGATTTCTCTGCCTCCTTCCCAGGTAGGGTTTGGCACAGGCTGTTGGTGATGGAAAGCCACTCAAGGGATCTTAGCGTGTATTTGCAACCTGGTGTTTCATAGCTTTATAAGCCACACAGGTACATTCCCTTGAGAAGGGTCTCATTTTACTTCCCGATTGCCCCCTACTACTGTATATTTTAAGACTTTGTTAGTGTTTTCTCCACTTTGAGCTGCGGGAAGGAGAAACCCCAACAATCTTCCTTTCAGTGTGGTCAGGAGACAGGACCATGAAGCACAGAAATCATGGGGAGGCTTGAGCTTTTAGTTGGTGACAGACTAGTTGAGGAAAAAGAGGGTTTTCTCTGGGCTGCCCTTCCTGGAGGTCCCTCTCGAAACCCTAACACTTCTAAAAATAGTTGAATCTATCCCTAGATTCAAAGATGTGAGAAAGTGGGTTTTTCTGCTATCATTCACGTAACATTGTTAGGGGCCCCCAACTAACAGCGCATTGCAAAAACACAGAGGTACCTTCCTTCATCACCAGGAGCTTATACAGCAGGCCAAAACAAACAAACAACAAACAAACAAACAAACAAACAAACAAACAAAACGCAAAAAAACAAGCATCTTCATACTCATACATGTGGACCACACAGACAGCCACCAGCAATTAAGAAGGACCTTTCCAAATCACAGTTTGGAGACATCACATCCATTGTGAAACAAAAGCATACTCTTCAAAGTTTGTTCCCTCTACCCGGCTGGCAATTAAATAGTATACAGAGCACATAATTTAGTTCGCATTCCAATTATCTTCAAGTGCTGTAGGGTATAAATCACTCACTCGGCAATTAAATAAATTCTGGGGTGTCACTAAATGTTTTAAGGAAGGGAAGGGTTCTGAAGTTGGTGGTGGGACCAAAGGTTCAGGAAGAATGGGAAAAACCAAGGGATCCAGAATTCACCCTCAGTCCAGCTTTTAGCTCTGCGATCACCCTGGTTTTACTGAGCTCCCGCCTCAAGAATGACTACGACAACTAGAGATGTCCCAGACAGGGCACACACGGCAGGAGGTGAACCGAAAAACCCGTCCCCCTGGGCTCATCAGGGACATCTGCCCATTTAGGCCGATGGGATGCCCGCTCTCACACAGAAAGAAACAAAGGTATTTTTTCCAAGAAGTCATCAACGCGAGCCGGTCATTGTGTATGCACAAACACACACACGCATACATACACACACAGTACGTGGTGTCACAGTGTTGTCACCTGGGGTACACCACGGGAAAAGCTGTAAAATGCTAATGGAGATAGTGTTTTTAAACCCACATTCATATTCTCTTTTACGCCTTCTAAAAGGCACCATTCCCTGTTGAGGGGAGTCACCCACTGTCTTCGGAAGGATTAGGATAAAGTTGGTACACAAAGAAAAACAAAACCCAAATGATAACCAGTGACTTCCAAAAACGGATTTGTGAGCCCACCATCAGAACAGCAGACTAAATCAGGATTTGTTGAGGGAAGGGAGGGTTTCCTCAGTTCCAAAGGCTCTTTGCAACCAAGAGCTACCCTTGTGGACAGGGATCCGCAGAACTGCCAGGAGTCATAGTGTTGAACCCCAGGTTGGGCCACATGTGGATGCGAAGTTGCTACATATAGGGCAGGAAGGCAGGGCACAGTGCCTTCTTTCTTGGCCACAGAGGGAGTAAAGAGGAAGAGAGGCAAAAGGTCAGGCCTGAGGATATTGCCACCTGTTGTATAATAATTTATCTGGTCTTTGTCCTAGGTTGCTGGCATAGAGCTTTTAAAACCCTTGGAATTTCCTGAGTGGCAGTGGTGCCTTTGTTATGCTAATGAGGTGACCCAGGGAGGGCCCCTAGAGGGCTTCTGGATGGGGGCTGTCACCAGAAGGACCAACCACCCCATTAGATGGTGGGGCTGTTGAGCGGGCCCAGCCTGGGAGGGGTGGGGGACCGGAGAGGGAGTCCAATCACCCAGCTGATGATTTTAATTATTCGTGCCTGTGTAGTAATGAGCCCCCGACAAAAACTCTGGACCCCGCAGCTCAGTGGAGCTTCCCAGTTGGTGAACACACTGATGTGCCAGACGGGCGATGTGTCCTGATCCAAAGAGGAGAGGGCAGGGGAACTCGGTGTCCCCTTCTCAGACCTCATCCAATGTGTCTCTTCATTTGCTGGATTCGCTGGTCCTTTTGACGTGGGGCTTCCGTAACAAAACTAATCACAAAGTAGTGCTTTTCTGAGTTCCGTTAATCATCAGAGCAAATTACTGAACCAGCGGGGGTCATGAGAACCCCTGAAGTTATAGCCGGTCAGTCAGAAGGAAGTGCAGGTGGCCTGGGGGGCCCCCCCAAAATGTGGCTGCTGGGGGAAGGAGGCACCGTCTTGTTGGGGGCTGAGCCCTTTAGCTTGTGGGGTCTGTGCCAATGCTGGGTAGTTGGTTCCAGACATGAACCCGGTTGGGGTTGAATGGAATATTCACCCGCAAGGGTCCAAACTTGGTGTGCCTGTGGGATGGGTGCAAGGGGCACGAGGAATGAGGTCCTAAAAGTGCCAGATTTTTCTGTGATGCTAATATAGCGCACACTTGAGGATGCTCACCTCACAAGCTCCTTCTGAGGTTCTGGGAGGGTCCCTCACTAGGTGTTCACAGGGTCAGATTCAATACGCACAAGTGACATGTTTTTGTCTCACTTGTTTTATTTTTTTTAATTCATTATTTTTTTTTTTATTTTTTTATTTTTTTATTGAGAGAGAGAGAGAGAGAGCGAGCAAGCAGGGGAGGGGCAGAGAGAGAGGGAGACACAGAATCCAAAGCAGGCTCCAAGCTGTCAGCACAGAGCTTGATGCAGGGCTCGAACCCATGAATCATGAGATCATGACCTGAGCCGACATCGGACGCTCAACTGACTGAGCCACCCCGGTGTCCCAATTGTCTCGCTTATTTTAAAAAGCTCCCTTGGGGCGCCTGGGTGGCGCAGTCGGTTAAGCGTCCGACTTCAGCCAGGTCACGATCTCGCGGTCCGTGAGTTCGAGCCCCGCGTCAGGCTCTGGGCTGATGGCTCGGAGCCTGGAGCCTGTTTCCGATTCTGTGTCTCCCTCTCTCTCTGCCCCTCCCCCGTTCATGCTCTGTCTCTCTCTGTCCAAAAATAAATAAAAAACGTTGAAAAAAAAAAAAATTTAAAAAAAAAAAAAAAAGCTCCCTCACCCACCCACCCACCAGATTCTAGAAGCTTCAGTCTTGACAACCCTTTGGAAGTGACTATGACATTGTTGAGAAATGGGGCTAGACTGTCTCCCTGTTCTAGCACGGCACGAAGAAAGCAGCCAAGACTTTGCCGATTCTCAAGTTGGGCACGAAAGAGCTGAGGGGCACTCTGGCAACACCAGAAGGGCTGGGGTCCTCATGAGACTTCAGAGTGCAGGAGCTGGGAATGGAGTCAGGACCCCAGACTTCAACAGCACAGATCATGGCAATCTCCCAGAGGATGAGATGGGAACCAAGGGCACGTCAGGGCGTCAAGGGATGGGGCGGCCTGGCAGCCTGGCACTGACCCCAGCAGACAGAACCGGGGAACCGGCCCCCAAGGCCATGATGAAACACCCACTTCTGCCTTTTTCCAGATGCCACTTGAGAAGGTACATGGGACAGCAGCCCCAGGAAGAGGAGAGAAACAGCCCATGGGGTACATGCCTGTTGACCTGACTACCCAAAAAGATGAGTTAACTCGAGATTGGCTAAACCCCCAAGGAAATCTAAGTTTCCCTCAGTGGAAATAGGGATTTCAGAACAACTTTACAAAAACGTTTGTTTCTTTTTTTAATTGAGCTGTGTTTGAAATTGTGAACCTTCTCATTTAAAACAACATTATGGATACAGAAAAATTTAAAAGCCTTCCAACTAAACAGATTGTCTAAAGGTCACTGTGGGAATTTTTAGCATAATATGATTATAAAATAAAACCTGTTTGTGATAAAACCGTAATAAAATTTTCAAAGAAGGTGGCCATATCACCTCAATTTAACCTAAGTGTTCTGAGGCAGAGACTGCTAGCTAGTCACCAAAATCTTATTTTCCTGGGCTGGCGGCCAGGCCACATTTCCCAGTCTCCCTCAGAGCTGGTGCGGCCACACCACCGACCTCCCGCCGACGGAATCCGACCAGAAATGGATTCAGGCCTGGCCCGACTGAACCCCACACCCACCACTCTGTGCTGTCTCCCCCACTTCCAGCTCACTGGGGTGCAGATGAACAAGCTGCCAGAACGCTCGGTCAGCCTAGATCCTTGAACAAGCCCACGCTCACCTCGGGCTTTTATGTGAGGGATAATATTCTACTTAGTTTTCTGGATAGGCCCATGAATGGGGGGTGGTGAGTGAGCATGACCTTAGGCTCTATTCTTGCACATCAATCTGGTGCTGATTCAAGGTGGCACTCCATGGGCGCTTACTATTTGCACGTGGAGCTCCTACGTTGTAGCAAGATCCACCTTACCCACTAGGAGCCGAGCAGGCATGTCGGCAGCTAGCAAGAACGCGAGGAAACTGGACTGGAACTGTGACGAAAGAACAGGCAAAGGCATGTGACAGCACAGGGGAAAGTTCATTTGTGAAGGCGCCACAGATATGGTGGCCAGGGGAGCTGAGCCCTGAAGGATGAGAAAGATTCCGAAGAAAGGACAGGGGCGGAGGGTGGGAGAGTTCATTCCAGACTGAGGAGATAGAATCAAAGCCGGTGAGAAGCAGCTACAAGGAAAGAGGATTCTGTTCAAAGAGAGGGGAAGAGCTAACAATCGGGGTTGACCACGAATTGGAGGCACTACGCAGACAAAAAGGCAGAGCGATTCCTTGAGGGGTGGCCAGCCTCTTGGCACAGGGACGGCAGAGAACGCGGTTCCAGCACAGGATGGGTAGCTGCTCCATTCACCGGCCTTCCAGCTCTGGGATCTACGTATCTCCGGTGCCTCTGCCAAGCAGGCTTTGTACAACATTGCCAGAAGAAAGAAGAATTATTTTAGCCCTGTTTCAGCATTGCTTACACGACGGTCTTTGCCACATTCCCTTTCAAGGCTGTGCTGGCTGGGATGGGACCATTCAATGCATTCGATCCTAAGCCAGTAGAGAACATCCCTTCACGACGAGGCTCGGGAAAACCCCTTGAATATAATGTTATTATCGGAAGAACTTAGTAGGCTGATATTAACCAGGATTGCTGCTGGGGACCAAGAAAACAGAGAACAGGAAGTATCTGTTTCGAATGCGGAGGCTGTGGGACAACGCCGCGTTAACTGCGTGTGCTGGCTGACAGCAAGTTACTAGCTCCTACCACCAATTATGGACATACAACTTTCAGAAGAATGGTTCACAAAAAGACATATTACAACACAGCTGTGCGGAGAGCACTTTTGTCTTTCCTGGGTGACTTTTTATCTCGCAAGACACCTTGGCCTGAGCATCATAAACGTGAATTTCACAGTGTAGTTTTGAAAAGCAAACTAGTTTTCCACTTTTAGACGTCTATGTTATAGGTCAAAGAAAGTCTACCGGAGCACTAGAAAGAGAAATACTATTCTAACATCACAGTAAATGAGTCAATTTCCACTTTCTGCATACAGAGTTATAATTTCATTTCACAAACCTTTCTGAGTTTCTACTATGCGCTCGGCACTGTGTTATTCATTAGTGATATAAACGGAATGAAAAAGAAAAAATGGGGTCTTCTAAACTTGAAAACTTCCTAAGATCACAATGTTATCTTTCTGTAAGAGCATTTCCAAATGATTATTTTATTTATTTATTTATTTATTTATTTGGAGAGAGAGAGAGAGAGAGAGAGAGAGAGAGAGAGAGAATCTTAAGCAGGTTCCACACTCAGCATGGAGCTGGCAACGGGGTTCATTCTCACGACACTGGGATCATGACCTGAGCCAAAATCAAGAGTAGGACACTCAACAGACTGAACCACCCATGTGCCCCCGGCCAATGATTATTTTTAAAAATGGTAAGTTCAGCTACATTCTTGCCCCAATAAACAAGGTTATTTTGCTTGTCACATCTCGAGATTCTACATATAAAGAATGACTTTCAGTGTTGGCCTGGGCTATTATCTCATCTCCTGTAACAGGACTCCAGATACTTAATTTAGTGCTTAAATAAAAGGGAAAGAGAAGAGAATTTTCCTGAGCTCAGAAATGATTGTTAAACAAACACAGAACTCTTCACATTATAGAATGGGTCTTAATTAAACAGCTCCCGCCTCACAACAGCGAAACAAAAGAAACCCATAAAGCCATGTTCCGGGGCCACTGGAATGTTCGGATATGACAGTAAAACAGCCACACAGGAAGTTACATTCCATACGCCATCATTCAACCATAAATATGAGCAGTGCCTTCTTAGTCTCTTTCTTTTTCAGTCCTTTCAAAATTCAGGTCACGTCTCTCTCATCGTACAGCATCCTGAGTAAATCACATCTCAAGTGGTGACAAGACCTGTCTGCCTTTGATATCCAATCTCAAAATACTTCCCAATCGCCTTTCTACCCACCTACCTTACTTATGTCCTGGGTCCTAAAAGCCATGTTTTACAAAGCTTGGGAACTGCATTCCCTTTCGATAAAATGAACAACTCACAACAACAGCTTCTATTTTGTTTGGTTTTCGCCCAACTGCGCTGACTCTTTCCAGCCCACATTTACTGGTCCTGCCTGGAACGTGGATCCCAGTTTGTTGTCAAGGCAGGTACTGAGTCTGCTCCCTGTGACAGAAAGCAGGGCTAAACCTTCAAATGGAAGATTCCCACCGGCCTTGGCATTCGCACCATGTCATTCCTAGGTGCACTCTGGTATTTCTCTGCTCCCCGGGCAACATTCTGAGATTTCCTTCCCTAGCCAAAATGAGAAATCAACATTTTCCAAAGTGGGGCGGGGAGAGCCCCAAATGACAGAATAACACTTCCAAACATCAGTGACCCTGAGTCTGTGTTTGCGACGGGACAGATCAGATTAGCCGAAACTGAGCACGTCAATGCTTCAGCACTCACAGATTCTTATTTCTAGCCAGCTGTGTGATCCTGTATAGTCACTGAACCTCTCTGGGCCACAACCACTTTGTCTATAAAACCAAGAGAATACCAAGAGACCTTCCAGCTCTAAGTTCTTTGGGCCACAACAACTGCTTTGTAAAACCAAGAGACTCCAAAGACACCTCCCAGCTCGAATTTCTTTGGGTCTGGGAAATTAACAACGCGGTTAGAAAATGCCACTGTCTCTGAACTGACTCTGCAGACCTTGGAAAAGTAAAACTCGGATTAAAGACCATGAAATTGAGGGGGAACAATTAAAAGATCTCTAAGGCCCCTTTCCACATTTTGATGCTAACTCCGAGAGTGAGGCTTGGCCGGGCAATTGGCCATAAAACATTAGCGGGTCTCATTGCTTCCAATGGCCAATTCAGCTCTAGCGAAACATTCTTCATCATGTTTCCAGGCACTGCCTTGAAATGTAAAGCGTCCAAGGCAACAGCAGAACAACTTGCCCTATGCTCTGCTTTCACTGGCAACTCGTCCCTGGGTCCCCTGATTTCTCAAGCCAACGAGAGCATCCACCTGGCAAGAACAGGTAAGAAAGCCACACCTACCCTCAGCCACTGCTTCTCCGTGAGGGCGTCGCTGTAGTCCACGTCCCGGCGCTGGCGAGAACCCCTACCAAATATTTTCTCCTCCTCTTCCTCACATGTGAGCCGTTCAACTTCGGCGTCATCCTTAATAATCCAGGAGGGCAGCTCATCTTCCTCCATCAAGCGGGGCTTACGCTTTGGGTTCCTGGCATCTTCCCTCCGTCGGTCCATGTCCATGCGCTGCAGGTAGTAAACAGAAGTGTCACCAATGGGAAGGGGGACTCTGGCCAGTACCGATGTCACAGCACACAGAACTTTCACGAGGGGCACCTGCATGGCTCAGTCGGATGAACGTCCGACTCTGGCTCAGGTCATGATCTCACAATTCACGAGTTCGAGCCCCGCGTCGGGCTCTGTGCTGACAGCTCGGAGCCTGGAGCCTGCTTCGGATTCTGTGTCTCCTCTCTCCGCCCCTTCCTCGCTTATGCTCTCTCTCTCTATCTCTCAAAATAAATTAAATAACACTAAAAAAACAAAACAAAAACAAAAACAACTTTCACGAGTCTCCTCCTATGGCTTCAGGGCCCCTTTCTGCTTTTCCCATAGAGTCTCTCTATCCTGGCTTACTTGTTCTGGTTCCTTCCTCACACACACTGTCCCAGCAGAGATTCTGCAAGGTGAAATCTCCTCCCTCCCTCCGTACCCCATCTTTGAAATTCATGCATGTAAAATATGCTCTTTACAAATTCCTTTACTTCACCTGGGTGTGTGCAAAAGCTACCCCTTAAAACAGTGAGAAAATTCCAATTGGGGGTATATTTAAAAAATATGAGCCCCAGAAATACAATTTGCTGCTGCCCTCGCATAAAAGTACTCTCTGAGCATATACAAGAGAAGCTTCATTAAGAAAACTTCCTTTGACTCAGTAGGGCTCATGCTTTTAATTAAACAGAGAAAAAAAAAAGTCAGCGACCCAAGTTTTGCTGCAGACTGGCTCACCCTTGGACTCGGACATGTGGGCACATAAATGGCTTGATTAGTCATTCGGCCATGAATGTATTGGATTTTCGGCACACCACGGGTTCCGTGAGAGGAATGTCCTTCGACGCTTTAGCTTTTAAAAAGTTTAGCTCTTATGAAAATATTACAACGCCAGAGAAAAACCTCAGATGTAATGTCACCTCAACGGATCAAGTTTTAAGTATCTCCCTTTCATACATTTTCATAGCCTTTGAATGCCTACTTCTCCACCTCTTGCTTTCTTTTTTAAAAACCCAGTGCACCTGGGTAAATTAAGTACTACATGCTGGGCTTTAACCTATAACTAAACAATCTGAGAGCTAAAAGAAAAAAAAAAGTAAATAAGACCTACACGGAATTGCTGCTTATGTTTTATACACACACACACACACACACACACACACACACACACACACATATATGTATACGTGTGTGTGTGTGTGTGTGTGTGTGTATGTATATGGGTAGCTAGATGTACTATTTCTACAATCAAATAGACCATTAACTATTCAATGATTTACCTTTCCCCCTTCTTCCTTCAGTTCTACCGTCCTGAAACAGGAATTCAACATAACTTTTTCTTAACAACTGAAACTGATAACAAAATAGAAATGAAATTTCTATTCAAATCCAAACTTGACCTCTAGAATCGACACAAAAATTAAAGTTCAAAGTCCATTCACCTACGCTTAAACATTTTTGGAAATCATTATATTCCCAGGGTTGGGGCAGGCTTGCGGCATGGGGGAGCCCCATTGGTAGATAAATGTGGCCGTCCTGTTCCGTCATGTGCTATAGTTAGCTGGAGAGGCTGTCCTTAATCCTGACTCCTAATGTTCTGGTATCAGAAATGGGACCCACCAAACTTGCCTTGTTAGAACACAGAATGCCTTGCTAACAATACAGTCTACAGAGGGGCTTCTCAAAGGGACCTCCTAGTAACAGTACTTTAGAATGCTAATGAAAAAAAAAATTTTTTTTTGGTGAATGCAGTCCACTGTGATGACAAAATACTGCCACATCCACTTCTGATTACATCACCACCATCACTTTTATACCGATATACCTATATATGACTTATCCCATGTATTTGTCCACAAGTGAGAAAATAAATCTTTTCTAACATAAAAATTTCAAAAATCGATATAAAAAAATGTAAACTGATAGAAAATCTGATATAAAAACTAAATTGCATTTGTTTTTTATTTTTCGTTTATGAAGGGGTGATGCACTTTTTAAAAAAAAAAGTTTATTTTATTTATTTACTTATTTTGAGAAAGGGAGTACATGTGAGCCAGGTAGGGGCAGAGAGAGAGGAGAGAGAGAATCCCAAGCAGACTCTGCACCGTCAGCACAGAGCCCGTCGTGGGGCTTGAACTCACAAACCATGAGATCATGACTGGAGCTGAAATCGAGAGTCAGACGCTTAACCAATTGAGCCACCCAAGTGCCCCGGGTTGATGCACTTTTTTTTTTTTTTTAATTTTTTTTTTTGACATTTATTTATTTTTGAGACAGAGAGAGACAGAGCATGAATAGGGGAGGGTCAGAGAGAGGGAGACACAGAATCTGAAACAGGCTCCAGGCTCTGAGCTGTCAGCACAGAGCCCGACGCGGGGCTCAAACCCATGGACTGTGAGATCATGACCTAAGCCGAAGTTGGCCGCTTAACCGACTGAGCCACCCAGGCGCCCCGATGCACTTTTTAATAAGCTTAAAGTTCTGACGCTTGCCATCTCTTCCCAAAGATTTCTACTTGCAGAAGACACGTACAAAGATGTGAAGTTGATATTCAAGCATGTCTAATTTACTATTTAGGTACTACATGAATGTATTTGTTTTACGATACATTCATGATAATAAAAGTTGTGCTAACAAGTACAATGATTTTTAAAAAGCACTTCTTAAAGTTTCATGTTTGTATGCCGTTGAAATATTTCACATTTGTATCTTGATGTGGCAAAGGTCTTTTTAGGTAAAATTCATTGTTAATCAGTGTGAAGGATCACTGTTTCTGAAGTTCTGTTTTTAGGAGAAAACAAGAAAAATATTTAAAAGAAAGGTTTCATTTTAAAGAGACTAGCTTATCTGCTTAATGTGCGTTATTTAACTACAGTGTCCGTGATAAATAAAATGATAACCTGATATTAATTTTTACATAGAGAACCAGCTTTTCAAATAATAAGGGATAAGAAGGTTAAATATTTGAAATCCAAATCTAGCTTGCATTCCATTCTTGTGTCTCACTGAACTTTTTCATCAGGAGTAGCTGGCAGGGAATCAAATGTGATTTCCTGCCCCCTGGTGGAGGTGCTAATGCATACAGAATGGGACAAAGGCAGCCCGCTGCTTGGATTTAAGAAAAAAAAAACAAAAAAAAAACTAAACCAAAACTTTGTATCATCTAAAAATGAGAAGGCAACCATTAACAAGCAGAACATTCCCCAAATCAAAATGCCTATAAAACAGCGTTCCCTAGCCAGCCAGCTTCATTTGTTCTAAGCCTCCTCTTTGCGTGATACAATATTCCCAAATTAAAAGAAAGCTGGGCCTTGGCCAGACATTTCTTTCTTTCTTTCTTTTTTTTTTTTCCCCCTGAAGCTTTCAATTTTTACAAATACCCAGCCCAAAAGTCAGAAAAGAGATGTACTCTTTTCCCCTCACTTCGGGGCTGCTGATGCAAAAATCTCCATCTCTGGGCCTAATCTAATTTGTATAATGACAGGCAGCTTATCCTTTCCCAGGCCTCAAGAGTATCTGCGGCTGTAGCACTGCTGAATTATTGCCAATCAGAAAGCAGCCAGGGAAGCTGAGGGCCTCTGGCCCCGGTGATCCCCAGTAATCTACATTTTAATAAGTTCGTCAAGGAGAGAAAAGATGTCTGTTTCCTATGTGTACCTCTAATGTCCCCAAGGAGAGCACCAGTCTATAAGGGTGACCAACAGTCAGGGCTCAGAAATTTAGGTCTGAGGAACACCCTGCATTGGCCATGCTGTCACATGACTGTGTTGCACCATTTGTAGCCAAAAATGCCTTTCCTAAGGAGGGTGGTTCACTTAGGAACGGGGTGGGGTGGGCAAAGTGCTCATCCCAGGTTAGGAGCTATTCCCACAGCTCCCTAAAACTTCCCTGAGGAAGAATTAAATGTCTTTTATCTCGAATCTTTATGTGTGGACACAACCGTTGTTCCCTAGTCAAAAATTGCAAAAAATAACGTAAGCCTCCACGCAGCTGGAGCTCTCTTCTCAGACTGTCTGGGCTAAAAAGACAGAGAATGCAAATCCTGTGGGTCACATCTGGCCCAGAGTCCTGTTTCATTTGGCCTGCAGTAGGAGATCATAATAAAAACAAAAGTGAATTTAGCCGCAAACATTTTGAAATCCAGAGATTGCCCATGAAAAAAACCTAGATTTCTAGCTTCTCTTGGAAATTTGGAATTCCTGGATACCTGGGGCCTTGTGGCTCTGTCCCCCTTAGACAAAGCAGCTCTGGTTTACCACCACCACCCACCCACCCCCATCCACTTGTTTCTCTCCTGCAAAACGCCTGACACCTTGAGGGCATTCAAACTGGGGGCCTTGGACTTGGGGACCGTGCAGCATGACCGCATCACAGTTCACATTTCCTTACTCATTCCGCCATCAGACTAAATGTCCGGAGGATCAGAATGATTGATGGTACTGGAAGGAGCCTTGCAACTTCACAGGTCCTGATCCACACTGACATCTTCACAGGGCTTAAAATGTTGCAAACGCTGCCATTCGTTCACTCAAGATTTGCTAAGCAAGTACTATGTGCCAGAAACCGTTCTGACCATTGGGCCGCACAGTAGATGAAAGAGGTCCAGCGCATGCCTGAAGAATGCAGCAAAATAGCACTTCTGAGGGCCTCCTTCACAACCGGAGGGGCTTGCTTCCGCACGTACTGACCCTGGGGCGGGCCACACATGTAAATCAAGTGCAGATTTCAGCAAAATCGCACGTGACTATGTAGTATGGAACGTCAAGGTTGAAACCATGGCTGTTAATTCCTTAAATGTCAAGGTTCTTTCCTATCTGCCCAGATCAGCGAAATCCAACCAATTCCGATCTTTCAGCGAAGGCTACGCCTTGATGTGCATCTGGAAGGCTCCTGCTGGCTTAAGCCAGGCTCTCTTCAACAGGAAGGAGACACACGACCCGTGTTGTTTGGTTGGGGAGCATATCTGCTTTGATCCAGTAAGGAGACAGCGAGGGAATGATTGTAAACTACCTACAGGAGTAGGGCAGGTTCCCAGAATGATGCTGGCCTTGAATTACAATGAGTTGGGATTGGGGCTGGGGGGCCAGGGGCAGGGATCTGGGGCAAAGCCATAACCCACATGGCCTGTCCAGCCGGAGGGTGCGGCTGCCACTAAGCCCTGGCCAACTGTTTCCACACAGAGACGTGGGCCTGGTGCTGCCCACCCTCATTTTTCAAGAGAAGCCAGAAATCAGGATTCTTTTTATGTTGGCAACAAATTTGAAATTTTAAAAAACACCGCGTGGGCCAAACAAAATATGTCTGCAGGCTAAATCCAGCCAGTCTGCAGCCTCTGAACTGAAAGGCCCAGGCTCTCTGTAAAGGAAGTTCTGCCAGGGCACGCAGGCTCCAGACATCGCGCGTTAATAGAAAAAGGTGCACGATTTTCTATGGTATTACCATAAAAAGATCAAATTCTTCCTCTCGTCGAGCAATCATTTGGTTCAGGGTCTCATCGTCGGGCACTTCATCTTCTTCCTGGGGTTAAGAACAGAATGATTTAACAGGCTTTAGGGGAAAGTTTGGACAATCAGGGTGAGGTATGAAAGAGTAAAGTGGATCTGTCCTGTAGACCACAGGGATTCATTTCTCAAGCCCCAAAGAAAAGAGAAGGGTCACTGGGGGTAGTATTTGCCATCATTATTTCGCCAGCTACTCAAACCAATCTTCCCAGAGCAAAATCTGTTTAGGAAGGACACATGGTACACTATGAAAAGTACTGTGTGTGTGTGTGTGTGTGTGTGTGTGTGTGTGTGTGGTTTTTTGGGTTTTTTTGGTGCGGGGTGGGGGGTGGTGGTGGTGGTAGTATATATCTTGATTCCATTACTTTTGAAACAAGTTACTTAACGTCTCCCCTGCTTCAATGACCTCATCTGTAAAATGGGCGTGACATTTAGTTCACAGTCAAGTTGTAAGGAAACGCGAGGGAAAAAGTGCCTGACATAAATCCTTTTATTTCTATTAAGCCTCATATAAGTGATTTTCAAAACCTTATTAAACCCACCAATATGTGAAAGTTCGTGACTAGGCACAGAACAAGGCCATAAAAATCATACAGATAGGTCAAATATAGAGCCTTTAATATGGGTTTAATCAATGTGTTTCAGTGGGAATTATTATGCTAACAGTTAAAGTTCTGGATGGGTGCATAACAGGGAACAGTTTCGTTTTATGTGATATTAGACCAAAGCACATGATCTCTCTGCAAACTCCTCAGAAACCAAGTTCTCAAGTTTTCTAGAAATGCTATGACTTCCACACTTTACAAAAAAACAAAAAAAAATCTAAATACTATATACTATAGACTATAGACTATAATACTATATACTATATACTGTACTATACTATACTATACTGTACTGTACTATACTATAATACTATATACTGTAATACTATATACTATAGAACTTACCTTCCAAAATTATTTTTATCATATGCTGACTGAGTATGTTAAGAATCAAATGGGGGGATCGCAGGGTATGGGCAGAAGGAGGAAAAGAGGAAAACCCAGAACTTCAAATATCCAGTTTCCCAAATTATATGTGCAAAAACGAGGCACCTTGTTCTAGAAAGAGTATGAGTGTCCTAGCAGCTTAAATGACTATGGTTCTTCCCAAGATAATGTCTTATGCACTGTGTTAGAAGTGAATGCATTTCCATAGGCAAATATCTAATGAGTCAAGATAATAATTCCTCGTAAAAAGCTTTCTGTTCTAGTTCGCCTCTAACCTGATTAAAGTAAATTTGTCTCAATATTGCATTTCATTTGACAAAGACCAAGCCTATCTGGCAGCGGGCTGATACTTCATGGTATGAAGAATTTGGTTAACATATCCTTTGGTGAAAAGGTGCCCTGGTTTGCTCACTACCTAGAACCACATATTATCCACTCTCTGCCTACACAATGGGGGGCTTGCACATCCCCACGCGTACGGTGAAAAGATTCTCTTGTAAACTGGCAAGAAGCCTGCCTGCAAGGGTCTGACCTTCACAGAGAATGAAATGGCTGGGAAGTGTGCAAAATACCTCCCTGGGGTCTTTGTATCTTAGTACTTCACGGCCTGTCAGCCGTGCAGATAAGCAGCCTACTCGGCCTCAGTATTCGGAACCACAGCCCTTGACTGTGGTCTGTCAGTGTCTCCAAAGATCTGGACACAGGGCGCCCAGGGCACCCAGACACAGGACACAGGGCGCCCAGAAAATGGCACTACGTCTGACACACTAACAGCCTGGAAGGAGTGTGGAGCCCCAGTAATGCGGCTGGCCCCAGGCCCCACCCCAGCCCAGCCCTGGTGGCCCCTGCGGCTGGGAGACATCGACATCTCCCTGCAGCCTAGGACGGGCGGAAAGCTCCAGGCTCCTCTGCACGCCATGTTCCCCAGGCCAACCTCTACTTTCACAAGGCCTATACAAAACGAGTTAAAGGCAAAAACAGGGTAGAGACCATGGGCGGAGTATCAACTCTGCCCACACCTGTGTTGGGACAGTATGCATCACGCAAAAAAATAATATATATGTTTTTTAATTTCCAGGTGTGTAAACAAGAACACAAAATTTACCTGACAACCTGATTCTAAATCTGGACCAATCAATTTCAAGAATCAAGCCTCTATCACGTGTTCAATTTTAAGAATCAGAGTGGTGAATTATTTGAGATCACTATTTTTTTTTTAAATTGTTTTTAACGTTTATTTATTTTTGAGACAGAGAGAGACAGAGCATGAACAGGGGAGGGTCAGAGAGAGAGGGAGACACAGAATCTGAAACAGGCTCCAGGCTCTGAGCGGTCAGCACAGAGCCCGATGCGGGGCTCGAACTCACAGACTGTGAGATCGTGACCTGAGCCGAAGTCGGCCGCTTAACCGACTGAGCCACCCAGGCGCCCCTGAGATCACAATTTTAAAAATATGGGTGGATGTATGAATGCGTGCGCACACATATTTTTCATTATTTTAACAAAACCTAATACATAACTAATCAAATATATTAGACCTACAAGTTAGGAGGAAGCACGGTATAAAAGTGCTCTTCAGTTTGCAAAAAGATTCATTTCAGGATTCATTTGAATATCAAGATCTACTTCACATTCAGACTCATTTCACACACACAAAAAAATGTACGGGAGACTTTTAAATGAATTTGGTTTATAATTTATAGAAGATTTCAAAAGCATATATCCTACTTAAGGCAAAATCGAACTATATCTAATATATGCAATGAAAATAGTATTCCATATGAATATGTTAAGGTAAACCCACTCCTCAGCTTACAAATATAGGGACATCAAACTAAATCTGTCCATCCCAAGACAATTTTATGGTAAGGACTGGTGCTGGTATTTTGCACACTTTCCTAGACTACATTAGAACTATGTCTTTTGATCTCTTTCAAATCTGTTCGGGTTGAAAATTCAGTATAGAATTACTAAAATTGGCAATCTAAAAAAAATACAAGCGACTACCTAAAGACCCCCTTAGAGGGGCGCCTGTGTGGCTTAGTGGGTTAAGCACCCGGCTTTGGCTCAGGTCACGATCTCACGGGTACGTGAGTTCAAGCACACATCGGGCTCTGCGCTGACAGCAGAATCTGTTTGGGATTCTCTCTATCTCCGTGCCCCCCTCCCCCACTCATACTCGTGCTCTCTTTCTCTACGTGAATAAATAAACTTAAAAAGTTAAAAAAAAAAAAAAGACCCCCTTAGAGAAACATAAGGAATGTGTTCTTTGAACAATCTTGCCAAGTAAAGAGATTTTTTTTTTTTTTTAAAAGCTGGTCATTTTCTCAGCCTTTGGTCAGTTTTTACAGAAAAATTTGCACTGGAGGTCAAAGTCCTGCTTTCAGAGTGTAAGTACAAGAAAACATGTTAAGATGGCTGTGAGGGCTTGTCCTACAAACATACTGAAGAGCTTAATCAAAAGGCAAAAGACAGAGAGGGCCCAGGGTAGGGGGATGGCAGAGAGACAAGGCAAGGAGGGACCCTTCTTTCTGGCGGGGTCTACTCTCATCTGGCTGAATTGTGTCCCGGTACCAGGGGCCCCTGTGCAATTCTGCATCTTCCCTACAGAAGGCAGCATTTACAGTACGATTAAGCACCCTGTCTGCGTCTCTTGGGGGGCGGCGGGGGGGGGAGCCAGGGGGGTGTGCCCTGGCTGAGCCTTGAGGTGCCTCTAGCAAAGGCTCTTAAGACACTGGTCTGGATGACTTTCAGAGGCTTTCTGTGCTTGGGATGTAAGACAGGCAGCTAATTTATTCATTTTAATCAACGCCAGCCCAGCAAATTCTTTAAAGAAAGAACAGGTCGTTCTTAATCCTTCCGAGACAAAAGGCCGCTGTGCGATTTCATCAGCTCGGCTTTCTATCGTACCTCGTTTTCCTCTTCGTGCTCCAGGATGGCCTGCAGGAATGCCCTCCGCTCGTGGCTTGAAGACTTCTGATCAAACATACCCGCCTGGATCACCTTCTGATCCACGTTCAGCTTGTATTTCGCGGCCGCGAGAATCTTTTCCTCCACGCTGTTGACAGTGCACAGCCTCAGCACCCGGACCTCGTTCTGCTGGCCGATGCGGTGAGCTCGGTCTTGTGCTTGTAGATCCTGTGAGGGAGAACCACATGCTCTGAGGGCCAGCGCACCTGCATCAGCCCAGCGAACAAGTCACCTGCCCGAGAGACAGGGGAGCATAGAGGGTTACTTAACCCACCCACGCTAGTGAGAAGATCTTGCTTTCATTTTTAATGTATGCAAGCCACCTTCTCTGGAAAACCTGAGTTCATCCCTAGTTGAGGGAAGCTGGGCTCCAATCGGCCAAGCCAACCAAAATACATATCAGGTTTTGAAATCCAGGCATCAAGGTGTTTGCACCCGTCTCTAGGTTCACCATCAGATTTTGACCCGAACTAAAAAAACAAAACAAACGAAGACCCCATTAAATTTGATGTCAGAATTATGACTTTGATATTACCTACAACTAACCTTAGATCTCAAGAAACACTAGACACTGGTCTAAAGTGTTAGAGACAATTTTTAAAACATTTGTGAATTATACGTACATACAGTATACATACACACTGTACAGATAGGGACTTGTCAGGGGGCAGATCTCCATGCATCTAATTCCACCAAAGACTCCATCTTTAGTTTGGGCAATGAAAAGAATTCCTCAAATTATAGCTTGTGGAATGCTAAATTGGTCACAGTTTTGGGGGAAAGAAATCCGGAACCAAGTACCAAAAGTGTTAAAACTGGGTATGATCTCGGACTCCTGAAATTTTGCTTCTGGCAATTTATCCTACGGGAATAATCGTGGATAGGATATGCACAAAGATTTACAAATATGCGTATACCTCTCGGCATTATATATTACTTACAATGGTTTTTAAATTTTTTTATGTTTATTTATATTTGAGACAGAGAGAGAGAGCGAGCCTGTAAGCAGGGGAAGGCAGAGACAGAGACAGAATCTGAAGCAGGCTCCAGGCTCTGAGCTGTCAGCACAGAGCCTGATGTGGGGCTTGAACTCATGAGCTGTGAGGTTATGACCTGAGCCAAAGTCGGATGCTCAACCGACTGAGCCACTCAGGCACCCCTGTTTTTTGTTTTTGTTTTTGTTTTTAAAGCAGAATTAAATCAACATTCAACAATAACAGATTGGTTAAAAAAAATTAATCTTTGTATGTATGTACCATATACTATATGCATAGTACCATACAAATTAATTATAGGAGATTTAATGACACAAAGCAGTAACAAGTAAAAACGACACGTTACATATGACTATGTACATGTGGATCTCATATGTGCATATTTATGTAAACCAAGTAAAAGGCAGGAATTTACACTTCCAAGTAACGAAGAATAAAGTCATTATTAAATTTCCCTCATTTTACTTTCAAGTGGTTGAACAATTTTTTTTCTGCTTTAAACCTGTATTACTCTTATAAGAAGAAAACAGTTGTAATGAATTCTTTAAATAAAACCCCTACTAAACCTAGGAGGCCGAGCTACCTGATTTCAATGCTACACCACAAAAACATCTTGGTCTGTCACTTTGATCTAGGTGATGGTCTCTGGGCCAATGCTAATTAGTGGTTTCCATGCACCCCCCATTAGACCCGTACACGTTTTGGGGGCAAAAGTCTGTCCCCTGTATCTGGCATCCCAGACGCCCTGTTTTGCACAGAGCTGATGCTCTACAGCAGGAAGCCCAGCCACTTGGCCAGATGAGTTTCCTGGCCATGCACATGGCACGAGACAGCAACAGGCCAAAGTCTGTCCAGGAGACCCGTCTTTGCTGCAGGGACCTCTACAATTAAATGACTCATGAGGCCAATATGTTTCCTCAGAAGATACACGAGTAATATAAATATCAGACAGCTGAAACACAAACACAGCTGGGATCCAACCAAATTAGATTACGTTCCCAAAACAGGAGAAGGTGAGTTGGAGACGTACCATCCAAAGCTGGTAGGGGGAGAGGGGGTCGGAACCCTAAACTTCATTTTCAAGCTCTTAGTTCAACCATCTCTCTCGACAAATGCTCACGAGAATGGTGAAGCAGATTTCAAAACAGTGAGGTGTATGTTATCCACCTCTGGATTATTTCTAGAACAGGGGTCAGTGGAATGTTTCCTGAACGGGCCCAACAATAAGTATTACTAGTAAATGTTCTAGACTGTCTGGGCCAAGAGCAAGGACTGAGCAACTGTGCTGTCAGCAAAGAGCCCACTTAGGATCCTCTGGCCCCTTCTCTCTCTGCCCGTTCCCCCACTCACACGTTCCCTCTCAAAAATAAAAAAAATAAGTATTTTTTTAAAGGTTAGAAAAATTATTGAAAAACAAAAAAACGATCTATTTGGAAAGTAGCCAAAATTATTATTTCTAAGCTGAAGGTTGAAAAAAAAATTTAATGTTTTTTAATGTTACTTATATTTGAGAGAGAGAGAGAGAGAGAAAGAGACAGAGTGTGTGGTGGGGAGGGGTAGAGAGAGAGGGGGACACAGAATCCAAAGCAGGCTCCAGGTTCCAAGCTGTCAGCACAGAGCCTGATGCGGGGCTTGAACTCAAGAACCGTGAGAGCATGACCTGAGCCAATATCAGATGCTTAACCAACTGGGCCATCTAGATGCCCCTAGGCTGAAGTAGTTTATAGAATGTTTAGCCTCTGAGTCTCTAAGCTAAAGTGGGGAGCGGGGGGGGGCAGGGGATACTATGACAAAGAAAAACGTGCTTTCATCATTGAACGGATTCTTCAGTACCTCTGAGATCGGAGTCACCTGACACTCGGCCACAATAATTAGGTGTGATTCTATCTGCACATAAGAACATAGCCTGGGAAAAGGACCTCCAAGGTAACTTTGTGGGTGGCCATTCTGTGGTAACAAAGCAGTTCATACTCCATGGGCTAATAGTAAAGGCATCAACCCATGTTTCTGATTCGCAGTTTGGAAATGAGAGTCTTGGTAATTCTGAGGGATTTTATTGCTAATTCCACATGCGTATGTGCTGTCCTTACTTCTAACAAGGGCCTCCAAGTAGCAACTTCTTGGCCTCTATCTTCAACTTCGCAAATGGGCCTGCGATTTCATCAACAGGACTTAATTTTGATTCAACTGACTTAGGATTATTATAGACCCTTTTTTTTTTCAAAGCACAATGGAACCAACAAGATAAAAAGAGCTCCACAACTTTCATTTTGGGGACCATGCAATATTTATGCAGGGGTATAGGGTAGAAAGAGCCCAAAGCCAGGATTCACACCCAGACAGACATGGGTGACTTAATACTGACTGGTTACCTAACATGTGAAATATTTTGAGGATTAGGTAGGAAATTAGGTATGCAAACTGCCTCATCGTATCCAGTGGAGTCGTGGCTTAATGCAAGTTAGCTGTCTTACTTTTTAAATGAAAAATCAGTACTTACTCTATCATTGTAAGATAACTGATTTCTGAAAGTGAAAGAAAAAAAAAAGTTTGCCCAAAGTAATGGCCATGTTTAAGTGACAGCCACGAAAACTCTGGTCAGCCCAGTTGTCCAAATCAGGTGACGGTGAACCTACCTGTGGCAGATAAAAATATTTGGAGAAATATATGTCCCAGTGCCAGGAATCTGGGGCAAATCAGACCAGAGGAAATTCGAGATATTAGCTCAAATACAGTGAAAAGTGAATGAATTGCTCATGCAATTTACTTGATTCTGGACTTACACCTTTGGTTGCTGGTTGTAAAAGTATGTGTGTGTGTGTGTGTGTGTGTGTGTGTGTGTGACAGAGAGAGAGAGAGAGAGAGAGAGAGAATGAGAGAGAGGTAGACATAAAGACAAGACAAAGAGATAGAGGGGTAGAGGGAGACAGAGAAAGGGAGAGGCATGGATGTCCCAGCATCCTCTCTCTGGTAATTTAGCATTTCTAGAGACCTTGAATTCCTTTGACTCTTAGCATTTGCACCGTGCCAGTGAAGGTGGTCAGCTGAGATGCCATAGATGTGCTTCCCCCGCCAAGATAAAATCTAATGAACTCTCCATTCACCTATAGACAGGTTATTTTTTTCTCAGTAAAGACACAGGCAGCGGCTGCAGGGTGATCTAAACCACACGGGGCATGGAGAAGACAGACATCACATACTCCTCCCCTAGACGCCCAGCCGAGCTCAGTGCCTGCACGTGGGCAGCCTGTCACGAAATGTCAAACAGACACCGAATTCACAATGGTAAAAAGGGACAAACTGCAGGTCTCGTGGGATATAAAAATATAGAAAACATATAAAAATATTTCCTAAAGACTTGGAACTAATATATTCTGTGCTGGTGGCTCCCGAGCCCTCTCCACGGTGAGAACATTTCCAGAGAAGTTTCCTTTAAGATATTCAGCTAGAGTAAATGACTGGCGAGCCTCTCAGGGGTCCAAGCTGGTGGTCACCCCAAGGCTTGGAACCACTGCTTTATTCCTGAAATCAGTGCTCCTTGGCCAGGAGAGAAAGGATGTCAGAATCTCTGGGGAGCTTTCAAATGTATGGTGGGGGGAGGTGGTTCTGGGAAGCCTCTACCAAACTGGGGGTGGGGTGCAGGGGATGGTAGGCAGGCATGCAAGTTTTTTGAAAGCTCTCTCATAATTCTGTGCACCCCCTGAATGCCACTTCCTGCCCAGAATGACTGCTGTCAGCTTTTTCATCCCAGTCTCCCCGCCGTGACCCAGTGACAGGGTCGTACTCTGCATATTTGTAGCTGAGGAAAGCAAGGTGCAGTGAGGAGCCCAGGCTAACCTGGTGTATGGTTCATATTCATACACGAGGGCCGCTTCCCTTTTTACTACCCTGAATTCACGTGCGCCCCAACATGAGTCACATCCTGATGAATAGCACTCCACCCGATACCTTACAGGCAAGCGCACTATCTCCCTGAGTAACGTAGGAACCCACAAGGGTGCCACAAGGGGCCCATCCTCACGGATAACGCTACATTCACCTAGGCTCAAAGAACCTAGTAGTAGATGCTCCATAGAATATTCTTTGATGGTGATTTTAAACAAAACCTACGGACTAAAAGACAAACCATCATATACTAACCTCAGGGAACTTACTTAAAGCTTCCGGCGACTCATTTTTCTTGACCGGGAAGATGCATATAGTAATAATAATTACAACCTCACAGGATTGTGAATAAAGAATGAAGCAATGCACATCAACAGGCTGGCACAGAGTCAGGGAGGGTCCAAGAAATATTAACTGTTGTTGTTTTTATTTTGGAACATTTGTGATTTGTCCTATGACTAAATATCCTTTGCCTGACGTCAACCTCAGAAGGGGGGTTAAAGCTAAGCAGAGCCTGAGTTTCTGTACCCCAAAATGGAGCTTTTCAAAGGCACATCAAAGGTGGGTGTGAGACATCTCACTGTCTACGCTCTGGAGGGACATGAGAAAAGAGCCATCACGAGGTCACCATTTCCCCAAAGGGGAAACAGCCCTGCTCATTTAGAAATTTGCTCTTCTGCACAAGTGTGAATGCAGACACTGATAGTCTTTGAGTTCCTCTGGTTCCAGAAGGAAGGCCTGGGCACCCAAGTCAGAGACATTACAGACCTGGTGAGGATTCCAGTCACTGTCAAAGATGACCACGGTATCAGCTGCCTGAAGGTTCAAGCCCAGGCCGCCGGCTCTGGTGCTCAGCAAGAAGATGAAATACTGGGACCCGGGTTCGTTGAATTTCTTCAGCAGAGCGGCGCGGTCCTCAGACTTGGTGGTGCCTGTAGGTACAAGAAAAGTAAATTTGCCAATTAACTCCTGTCTGAAAATGGCACGGTTCGAGACAGAAAGGCTGGCCTCCTTGAGAAATAGACTCCTCTGGCATTGGTGAGGTAATCCCCTGAGGTTTTTGTGCTTTTTGGGAGAGGAAGTTTGAACATTTGCAATTAAAAAGAGAGAGAGAGAGAGAGAGAGAGAGAGACATTTCTCAAATCAAGGAAGGAATACTGTCTACTACCCACTGTTTCAAAATGCCCGGTTTAAATAAGCACTTATGACTGTACCTTTGCAGATTGTACAACATTCTCATGTTAACCTAAACCTTTATGAAGCATTTGCTGGATTTATTTCTGTGCTTTAAAACAACAAATAATTTTATTTATTTGTTTATTCATTCATTCATTCATTCATTCATTTATTTAGAGAGGGAGAGAATGAGTGGGGGAGGGGCAGGCAGAGAGGCAGAGAGAGAGAGAGAGAGAGAGAGAGAGAGAGAGAGAATCCCAAGCAGGCTCCACACTGTTGGCACAGAGCCTCAGGCAGAGCTCGAACTCACAAACTGTGAGATCATGACCTGAGCTGAACCAAGAGTCGTCTGCTTAACCTACTGAGCCACCCAGGTGCCTCAAACACACCAAATAATATTATAAAATACACCTACATACATACATACATACACACACACACACACATACACACACACGCCTGCACGTGCCTACAAAGATTATCATAACGGTTTAAAGCAATTTTGCCGATGGGTATCAGACCAAGTAGATGTTTATGCCAAGAGGGTGGAAACAAAAGGGAAATTGATTTCCACTGCATTTTACCATTTCGATTGCTCCTGAGCATGATCTGGCTGCTTAAAACCTGAAATGTGAATGGAATATTTTTATCCTGGTTAGCAAGACTTCAAGCCACAATAATCCCATATATATAAACATATACCTACACCCACCCACACACACACACACACACATACACGCATACACACACACAGAAGCTCTCAGTCTGTTTCTTGTGTGGACATTCTGCTTGTTGAGTTCAAAGGGTGGTAACCTAAAACCTAACAGACCATCATGTGACTCACCCACCGATGGCTGGCCCCAAGGTGCCTGAAAAGACTCCAAAGACCTTGAATAAGCTCAGGACACCAAACCCCAGGGGGTGGTGCTCACTTTTAGAGCAGGAAGTCACCCATACCTGCTCCCAAACCAGCCACTCAATCACATACTGGGCATTTGTAATGTATTTACCCAGAAAGCACAACTGCAGAGTTTTGAAAAAGGCCTTAGGCTGTTGGGAAATACGGGAAAACCATATATACATGTTACACGATAGCCCCTAAACGTCTGCTATTTATTTCTACATGGTGTTCTTTTTTTAAGGTTGAAAATACACCAGCAATTTATTTCAGAGGATTAAAACAGTTAAGTGGTGACAGCTAATGAAATCTAATTACTATGAGGGTCAGATTGCCAAACATGGAGGGGATCTATTACTCATATTAATAAAAATAGTAAGTACCCTCCTGAGGAGGGGGAAAAATGCCAATTCCCCACATATAGCAAATGGGGATCAGAAACCAGGGGCTTTGGGGGTTCTCTTCATTAAATGAAGCAATGTTCTTCAGAGCTCATTTTGCTTCCTAAATTAGATTTCAAGTTTAGCCACCTGGTCAAATCCTGCAACAAGAAATGGTAAGAGTCTGAATTTTGGGGGAGGTGCACTCAATGTGCTTTGCTGAGTGAGGTTTCAAATACGTGGGGCTCTTCTTTTCTTTTCAGAACTGGCTCTGAGATCATAGTGACCTATTTGTTCAGGATGCTAACGGAAGATGTGTTCTGTGCTATCACGAAACCTTTTCACTATATCATCTTTCCAGTTGCAGTAATTAAAAAAAAATACTCACAGGGAGTCACGGTTCATACATCTACCCTATGCCTTAAACCAAACGGAAAGCTACAGAAACCAAAAAAGAGAGAGTTCTAAAGTAAGGAAAGAAAGAACTTCTAGAGACAATGAAGTCTGTCTTCCGACAGCACAGAGCCTGACAGGGGGCTCGAACTCATGAACTAAGAGATCATGACCTGAGCTGAAGTCAAATGCCTAACAGTCTGAGCCACCCAGGAGTCTCAGAAGTTCAGTTTTAAATCCACTGAAAAATAATCAGCTAATGACCACATGTGTTAAGATAGGAATAAAACTAATTAGTGGAGGTAATTACTTGGAATGAAATAACCCTAAATACAAAATAAAGCACTGAAAAACAAAAGAAATACCAAAACTATTTGGTCAAAGGAGTTTTTGGACCCTACCCCAGATACCTCAAGCAAAGAGAATGACTATATACATATATTTATATATATATATACACACACACATATACACATATATATATATATATATATATATATATATATATATATATATATATATAAAACGTGGATTCAAACTGTATAAAATCATAGGGAACCTGACAAATTTTTCAAGCCAGACAAAACTCTGATTAAATCACTTTTCGTGCAAAGCTAGGACATTTCTAATGACAAGGTTCAGAATTTGCTGGATTACCATTCCCATTAGTCAAAGGTTCTCCAAGTCAAGATCTTGGCTGGTCCTTAGCAATCTTTGGGGTATTTGCTCTGGGAGGTTCAGACTACTCCATCAGGGTTTATCCGCAGGCACATAAGCGCTCCTCGCAGGTGGCACAGGATTTGACGTGCTCGGGATGAGTATCAGCCCCATGTTCTTTTGGACTTTTGACACAGAACAAACCCAGATCATAAATTAATAGCAAGGGCAGTTGTGTTGCAAGTTGCAGAACGAGCCAGGAGGATTAGGCTGCCAGGCTTTCATGATTCCTAATTTTAACTGCGTTTCATGTGCTTTGGGAGAATTTTGTCTTCTGGGATGTAACTTCACCACTTGCTCTCACTGAAAAATCATTTCCATTGAAAACAACGACTATAACGGAGTAGTAGCCAAATCTGTTCATGTAGCCATCATCTTTGCAGGAAAAAAATCTGTTTAGCTGTCATCGAATGATTCCCCCTCTGCGCCCCACCCCCCCCACCCCAAGTCAAAAATCTGAGACATCAGACGCAGCAGTGAAAATCTGAAGTCATTTTAACAAACGGGCTAAGGGGCGGGTGGTGGGAGGGTGGATGTACTTGGAAGTGGGTATATTGATTGTTTGCCCATCGATTCTCTCCAACTCCAGAAACAAATGGCGGCTGTTTCTTGTGGGTGGGAGCCTGTACAATCCTTCTCAATTCCATCTGCAACATTTTACGGAGACTGTTTACTTGTCTCCTCCAACCTCACAGTAAGGGCGTTGGTGGCAGGAACAGTGAGTGGCTCCATTCAGCTTGCATCTCGTCCCGATTAATCACCTTAAAATTTCTGAGTGAGTTCCAAACCACTCGTAAAAGGCTGTCGCCAGGAAAGCAGCCTGCATTTGAAGAGATGGGGTGCATCTCACTGGGTCTGCTAAACCTGATTCTGAACTAATTTGGAATCAGACAGATCTAAGATAGAACCTGGTTTTGCCCTCGGCTCCTTTCCGTAAACCTCTGTTTTCCCATCTGTGAAATGGGAATCGTAGTCACACCTCGGTAAAAGGGAATGAAAACAGCTTGCTTGCCTGAGAAAATTAAATTAATAACGCACGCAAAGTGCTTTGCCTGGTATCCCACATGAAGTAGGAATTCTGTAAACCTTACCTTTTAGGACTATTATTAATAGTGATAAGGTCAGCAACCAACAGCAACATAGGAAAGGCACTCCCTCAAGCTGGCAAGAACATGGGAGAGAGATTTGTTTCAAGGAAAAAGCACTTCTTGCCAGTTTCACAGACTGGAGCATTCCAAGGCCACACAGCAGGAGGCTCTAAACAAAAAGCCACAAAGTAGCAAATGGCAGTTGGGTGGGACACCAGGGCTGGGCTGCCCCTCACCCGAGCAGCAAGGAAGGCACGGAAGGCACGCTTATCCTTCAAATGAGTGCTGACCTTGCCCCTCACAGAGAGGGAAGAAGAATCAGGTCAAAGGAGGAGACACAGTGCAGGAGACGTGCCAAAAGAGACAGACTGTGGATGACAGAACTGTATCACGAACTGTGTTCAAAAGGAACACTTACTTAGCCATGCATCGGCCTGGAGGTCTGCGGTGACTTTGGAAGGGAGAGGTAAAAACACCCTGAAAAATCAGGTCTGGGGTCACCTGGGTGGGTCAGCTCGTTAAGCGTCTGACTTCCGCCCAGGTCATGATCTCACAGTTCGTGAGTTCGAGCCCCATGTCAGGCTCTGGGCTGACAGCTCAGAGCCGGCAGCCTGCTTCAGATTCTGTGTCTCCCTCTCTCTCTGCCCCTCCCCTGCTTGCTCTCTGTCTCTCTATGTCAAAAATAAATAAAAACATTAAAAAAAAAAAAAGGCGGGGGGACAAAACCTTTTAATGGAACATAAACTTTTAAACTTCCTATTTAACAATAACTTGAAGATTGCACTAGCTAAAAACTGATATTAGAAATTCTGTGCTACTCAATATCCAGGATTCCATACCATCCTGGCTGTAAATTAGCTCCTGTTCCTACAAACCACTCTTCAAAAGTATTATCCCACACCACCATATGAGGAATTTTAGTATCTTTCATCTTTAAAAGATTAGGGCTGATAGCAAAATCCTAACAGTAATTTAGGAAATGTCTCCAAATTCCTATTTCCTCCCATTCGTATTTGCCTACTAATTTTTTAGAACTTTGACTACCAGGTAAATCAGGCAAATATTTCTCACATAGTCTGCAAAATCTAGGACACAACGGGGCCGTATGTCTTCAGGTAGCATGTAGATATGTTCTACTTAGAAAAAGAGAGAAGCTTTTATTTTTTTAAAAAAGAAGCTTGAATGATAATTCAGTATCACCTTAAATGAACAATTAGAGGGTTACTGAAGAAAGGAGACATAGCCCTTAATCTCATTAAAAAAAATCTTCAACAGGTGGCTTAGCCTGGGTGCCTAAGTCAGTTAAACGTCTGACTCTTGTTTTCGGCTCAGGTCACGATCTCACCGTCATGAGATTGAGCCCTGTGTCGGGCTCTGCACTGACAGCGTGGAGCCTGCTTGGGATTCTCTCTCTCCCTCACTCTCTGCCCCTCCCCCCTCCAAAAAAAAGTAAGTAAACTTAAAAAAAAAAAGCCTCAACAGAAGAAGTTAAAGGTTTATCAGAACATTCGTACAAGTGTGTAGATAACAGTCAATCCTAAAGGCAGGGACAGATTTTAAATTTTAATTTAGCTTCGTTTAGTTTAATGGTGGTACTTATAAAATGCCTCCAAGTCCACTTGCATTATTGGCTTGTCTGGGAGATAAACAGCTGTGCAAACGATTTCAGTGTATTTTTTAAAAGCTGGAGGAAATAAAAACTGTCTCTGGAAAAGCCACACCTCACCCCGCTAGTTAATTCTTCAACAACTTCACTCCTCCTGTTGGGGGGAACTGGATCTAAGTGGCCGTCACCCCTGCGCTCTCCAGGGCGTGGCTTCCGAGCCTCACCCCTCGGGCACTCACCGTCAAGGCGAAGGTAGAGGAAGTTCCGAAAAGCAAAGTAATCCTCCATGATGGTCATGAGCGAGGTCATCTGGCAGAAAAGCAGCACGCGGTGATTAGTAGCTCGCAGTTTGGGCAGAATACGATCGAGAAGCTCAAACTTTCCTGAGGCCCGATACAGTTCAGCCCTGAACCCAAAAAGGCAAAACAAGAAGACAGTATTACTGCTGTCTTCTTGAAGGATCCAGTATCGCTTTCGTTTTCAGGCACTGCCTTGTGCGTAGTGAACATTCAATAAAATAACTGTGGAATGAATGAATGAATGAATGAATGACTATCCACTCCAGGGTGATGGGGGTATGTAAATGGAAAAAGAAAATGCTTCTATACAAAACCCATAAAGAGTACATTATAGATGCCAGGTATGATGGCAGATTCTGGAAAGAAATGGAAATCGTTTCATGTTCTAATTCTTTCACTCTGTGTGTGTGTGTGTGTCTCAATTCTCCCTCCCTCTTTCCCTCTCTGTTATACACACGTGTACACGAATATGTTGTATTTCCTTACACTGCTACTGAGCAAGCACATAATTATTAATTCAGGGCACGTAAGATTCATCCAAATATTTATTGAGCACCTACTACCAGCCAGGCACAACGCTCGGCATGTGTACGGGGATGAGAAAATAGAAACCCTGCCTTCAAAATGGCTAATTGCACATTGTGATAAGTACTAAAAAGAAAAACAGCAAGTTGCTATGAGACAATGCATAGCAACACGTGACGTCTTTAAATTAGAGCAGAGTTTGGCCAATTTCGGCCCTGGCCTGCTGCCTGTTTTTGTAAATAGAGTTTTATTGGAATGCAGCCAGGCTCACTCATTTCTATTTTGTCTATGGCTGCTTTCATGCCACTATGGGCAAAGTCGAGATAGAGACTTTTTGACCCACAAAGGTAAAAATATTTGACATCTGGCCCTTTACAGAAAAAAAAAAAATTGCCAGCCTCTGATGCAGAGGGTCAGAGGTAACCTTGCTGAAGAGAGAATGGTTTAGCTAAAACCTCAAATAATGAGCAAAAAGGGAGCCAGGTGAAGAATGGTGGCTTGGGAATGGAGAGGAAGAGATTCCAGAAAGAGGGAAGTGTATGTGCAAAGGTCCTGTTGGAGTAAAGGAGGCTGGTGAGTCTGAGGAACGGAACACAAGCGTCAGGAGAATTCTGGAGATGAGGGCCGAGAGGCAGCAGGAGGGAGTGGGGACAGATGCCACAGGGTTCTTTTAACCACACTGGGTGTGTTAGCTTTCAGTGCAACGGGAAGCCCCTGATGGGTTTTAAACAGGAGAGTGGCGAGATCTACCACACCCTTCTACAAGATCACCATGCACACTGGAAGGATAGACTGGGAAGGGGACAAGAGGCCTGGCTTGCACAGAAGTTCATACCAAAAATAGGACAGTAGATTTACCTCTGTCAGGGTGTTAATGACCTAAACCAGGGCCTTTCCTCCACCGTAATAAACTACTTATCTTTTGTCAACAGGCATGTGTTAAATTATTAAAACGTAATCGTAGGGCTGACGTGGCTGGGAACACCAGTCAGTGCACCTGCAGTCTACACTGAAGCGTATCGTCTGGCAGCTGATCCTGTGACACAGTGTGTGTTGTCTCTAACAGACACATTTTCAAGTGTACGTCTTCCCAACATCCACCTTCCCGCCCCGACATCTCCTGCGGCCATGTTTTTAGTAAGCAACCTGGCCAGTCCCGTGATGGCGGCAGGAGTGACCACAGCCAGGAGAAAGGGAAGCAAACAGGAGTGGGAGAGCCTAGAGGCACTGGTTCTAGATGGGTCCCAATCTCTGGTGCTTAGCCCAGGGACACCATCTCCCTTTGGGATCCCAGAATGGCCCCTACATCCTCATGATCAATGTTCCCTGGGGCAAAACAGAGACTATCTGTTAATGCGAGGTTCTTTTTTGTTGTTCTAAGGCATGGCTCTCTTCAATGTCTGCTGCTAGGAAAAAAAACCAAAAAGCAAAAAACAAAAAACCCAAAACAAACGTTTCTTATACGGGCCATACTTTGACAAACTACTGTAAAGTCATCCATATTTATAGCAGACGAGACATTTCCTCTCACGCATGTCCATGTTAAGTGTCAACTTGAAATTTAATATGATAAGTTCTCTTTTCGGCTCAAGCTACACCACCGGTTATAAGTCACAATGTTTGAAGCTTCCACAACAATTTTTAGGACATGAGCATACCATTAAGTCTATTAAATGAGATCTATGTCCTTTGAATAGCCACATGCTTAAGGCATGGAGTAATTTATGCCAGTAAAATAAAAGAGAATGCTGATGTTATCTCACCTCTGCTGAGGTGAGAGAGGACTGAGGAGGAGAACAGTACGTACGCGTGTGAGAGGAAACACTATGGAGGGAAAAGTTTAGGTATGACTAACTACTTTTTGGAAGAAAAATAAATTTTAAGATTTACCCATTGATGACCCCATTTGAATAGCCCAGGTGTTCAGCAAAGGATTCCTTTAAAAAAGAGAGGAGGAAAACAATGATTAAAAAAAACAAAACAAACCCACACATGTAAATCATTAACTTAATAATGACTCTTGTAGTGAGGTCGTTCTATTTACTTCTAGAGTATAGTTAAACAAAATAATAAATAGGAAAATACTTGTTAGACGATGAACCAGAAACCCCGTATCTTTGAATTCGGAGTTTTGTTCTGCCACGAACGTGTCCTGGGAGTTTCTGCAAATCTCCAGAATCTCATACTGAGATGACAGAATTAGTTTACTTATCAAACAGTGATTAAGTGTCCACTGACCCAGGTTTGAGCCAGGCAGGTATGGGAGACCCAGAAAGAACTGAGTATCTATCCCGAAGGAGTTAGGTCTAGACTAGAGGAAAAGCCTAATATAAGCAAATCAGGATCAGACGTACACATATGTATACTGCAAAGATATTTAACAGGTGCACTGTATCATAAATCTGAGTTTACTGACATCCTAAAATCCCCCCATACTGTGCTTTTCTTCCCTCTGTTACAGGTAAGGCCCTAAATGGACACTGTTCCCTCAGGCACCTGGCTTCCATTTTCAAAACAAAGAATTTTAGATTTAAAGAATGGTGGAATGTTACATCGAATTTTGAAATGCTTAATCACATAATTCCCTCCTCACTGATCCTGCAGAAGAAATAAATGACTGTTCTCCATGTGATGTTTCCATTCCTGCTTTATGGAGAGGGAGACCATCTGTGGGGAAAGGAAGCATATCACACCTTCACATTAGCCACCAGCTGTCACCCTTCTCTGCTTCCTTTCCTTCCCCGACCCACGGAGCTTCTCCTCCAAGGGGATCAGATCTTCCCCTTTGGGCTCTCCTCTCAAATACCCTCATCGCCTATGGTGGGCTCAGCCCCTCAGGATGCTGCCCCGCTGGCAAGATCGACACCGACGGACAACGGCCAAAGATCCCGCTCTGACTCCAGGAACCACGTGGGCCTGCCCACTCCACACGCAGCCACTCCCGGCTAGATTTTTGGGTTCTGTCCCTATCTCCAAGAGACGTAAAAACCACAGAGATGGTACGTGTCGGTGCATGGTGGCAAGTTGAGGAATTAGCAGCATTTTAAAAATGCTGTTTTCGGGGCACCTGGGTGGCTCAGTTGCTTAAGCGTCTGACTTCAGCTTGGGTCATGATCTCGAGGTTCGTGGGTTCAAGCTCCGCCATCAGGCTCTCTGCCGTCAGCGCAGAGCCCGCTTCGGACTCTCTGTCCCCCTCTCTTGCTGCACACCCCCCCTCCAAAACTAAACATTTAAAAAAAGTGCTGTTTGTCATTTCCCTGGCTTGCAGGTGCTCCGGGGAAACAGTGAGCCCACAAAGAGAGGCTGGACTTCCGGTATGATTTTGTAAGAACAAAGGTTGTGGGGCAAATAATACAAAGACAAAGGCAAAATGCGTGCACCGACTCTGGGCTGTATGGGTGCTATGTTTGCCAAAACTGTGAGTCTCCTTTCTAGGAAGATGCTTCTGAAAGTTTTTGTGATTAAAAAAAAAAATGTAAATCAGACTCTGTCTCTCTACTGAGTGCTATTTACAATGTAAAGGGGCGCCTGAATGGCTCAGCTGGTTGAACTTCTGACTCTTGATCTCGGCTCAGGTCATGATCTCGAGGTTCATGGGATCGAGCCCCGCATTGGGCTCGGGGCTGACAGTGCAGAGCCTGCTTGGGATCCTCTCTCTCCCTCTCTCTCTGCCCCTCCCCTGCTCGTGCTCTGTCTCTCTCTCTCTCTCTCTCTCTCTCAAAATAAATAAATAAATAAAATTTAAAAAAAAATGTAAATATGCAACTATTGGAGGGCATGTTACTTAAACTTAGCTCCTTTGGTGATCTTCTCCCTCAGGTTCTCCGGATGGAAAAGCTTGAGGGAGGAAGACGTCATCCCCCTTCCTGACATGACCTCCCATGTTTCAAAGGCTAATTTTTGCATGAGAACCAAAATGAAATTAGGTTGACACTTAATTTTCCTAACTTGTAAGCCCTCAAACCCCTCTATGCATAGGAATAAATACCTTAAAATGGTTTTGCGGGAAAAATGGGTGGGTGATGGGTTAGCCTGACATGACCCCAAGTCATTTTCATCATGAAGACATTGTATTGGCTCCCCACGCCCCCCCAGTCACAAACCAATGTAAATCCACCACTAATTTGTTGCTACCTTTGATCTGTTTAATATATATTGTCAATTTACAAGATGCTTCCTATATTATTTTTTCTTTGAAGTTTAGCCTCTGCCAGTCCTATAATCAATCTGTCACCATGAGATGACAGGTCAAGCACACTGAAGTTTGCAGATGCTGAGAGATTTTCACCAGGTCACTCAACAAAGTAGCCCGGGACGTGGCCTCACGCCCCATGGTGAACCCACCGGATGCTCCTTCACTCTGTGTCTAAATAGCTGTGCCTTGACGGTGGGATCTTTTTTCCTTCTTCTTTTTGCTTTTTGGGTGTTTTTTTTTTTTTTTTTTTTTTTTTTTTTTAGTATTGCTGCAGCTGCCATTTTACTTGGATCCAGAACTTGTTAGTCTATAGCTACTCTGCCCCATGAACAGTGGTGACAGCAGTATCAGGATGGCTGGGACAGGTTTCGAGGACAGGCACAGGATGTGCAATAAATACTCTTATCTGACAAGTGTGGTTACCAAAAAGAAGGGAGAAGAAAAACGAACCATCAAAGTCAAGACGATTTGAAAGTCAGGAGTATGGCAACTTGACTTTTATACTGTAATTATGAATTTCTCATTTCCCAGAACCTTCGACTTATTTCCTTTTTTAACGAACGGGGGCAGGCACTGGAGGCCTGCAGTGGCTTGTTCCCTGGAGCACCTGCTCACGTGCCGCGGACAGCAGGCACTGCCCTGGCGTGTAACTGCCACAAGGGCCATACGCATCAGCAGCAACGCTGAAAAATGGGAGACTATAGTTTGTCTCCTTTTCCTTCCTGCTCAGGTCAATTGTTCCCACTGGGGTGAAGTTCTGTCAATTTAGGAAACTTATTTGCACGCAGTGAACAGGGAGGAAAATGTCCTCGCCCCTAAAAATAGCTCAGTGAGACCAGAGCGTCAGGATAAAAGCCGGGATTTACACTGTCGTGATAGGAGCCAGAAAGGGAAAAAAAAAAAAAAAAAAAGCAGATCGAAGCAACAGACCAAAGTCAGCGTCTTTTACAAAGAATGTTTCGAGAACGTCTTCCTCTTCAACAGGTATAAATACGTTATTTTAATATTTTTTTCACAGCATCCTTCTGAGGAAGCTGGCTGTATTCATCATTACCTTCAATTTCGCAGCTCCTACCATAACAAGGCAATTCACAGCACTTACCCAAACCCACATAATGAGCCAGAGCTTACAATATTTTCTCACTACTTTAAACCCTTGGTTATAAAATTCCAGCTGCTCAAGTGCTTGGTGCCAATGAGAATCCATAACCAGAAAATCCGTGTTTGTTAATTCTGCTTGTCGAACTATCAGAACATACGTCTGCAACCTCCATGCATATTTTAACCCTCTTTCTTCCCTCTGTCGTTCCTTCCTTCTTTCCTTCCTTCTTGCCTTCCTTCTTTCCTACCTGCCTTTTTGTAAGAGTCGTATTCACAGGACAGTGCAATCGGGATCAAACTCAACACAGAGCAGAACAGGGACTCACCTCGATGTGCTGGAACATATATGGGTGGTTGCAGATTTTCCTCAACTGCATAATAGTGTTCATAAGTGTCTTGGCACCTCCTTTCCCCTAAGGACGAGGGGAATAAAGACAGAACAAATGATTAATCGATCAGATACTCCCTGTTTTAAAAAGTAAGCTTTTATAGAAAGGGCCATAGGGTCTTCTAAGTAACCTATGCGTCTTGGGGTCCAAAGCTCCTGTTACACAGCTGTTCCCGAGTGACATAAAACATCTCCCTTGGGACTAACTTGTCCTACGGGAGGGAATTCTGTCGAGACAATGGCTTTGCGACCTGTCTATTCCCCAGAAGCCTGGAGAGAGAAGACAGACCAGATGCCCGGGGAGCGGCACCGGATTTTAAAACCTTCTAAGATGCCACCCCACGCTTAGGCAGAATATAGTCCCTACAGAAGTGACATGAGCAGAGCTGAAAACTATTTTGGTGAGAGGAACACACTCTGTTCTCCATGCCCCAGTGCAATTTGCGATTGAAGAGGTTAAGAGACTTCCTTCGGCTGCAACAAGAGCTAGAGAAAAGGCCCCAAAGTGTGCTTTAACAAATCAGCATTGGCAGGGACGCGTCCTGGGAGTATGTGATGTCATGGCCTTGAGAAGACGCATAATGACACCCTGAGTTGCACTATTTTCTGTGATGTACCTTCTTATCTTTCTCGGAACCATCTGTGAGGAGGATCCCTTTGGCTTGCATATGGCGATAGAGAATCTTCTGCAGGGCTGACATGTCACACTTGATCACATATTCAACCTGGGCAAGAAGAAACAGCAAGTAGGTAAGAGGAGGGAGAAGGTGCTTGTGCTCAGAAGGCTGTTGAGGCGTGGTGGCGGGTGCACTCTCTGGAGCCCTGCAGGTGCCTCTGTTTCCCCTTCTTGGATTCACAGAGCGCAGGGCGGGATGGGGGTGGTGGGGGAGACCATGGTCATCACTCCTAAAGATACCATTACGATGGAGGGACCTTCCAAAGGTTGTAGGTAACTGAAGCTAGGGTCATGTTTTTTGAAAATTCTTGACTTGTTCCATATTTGAGAAAGAGGGGGGGGGGGGCTTGCAAAATGTTGAAATTCAAAAATGTCCCATACAGAGTTTTTTCTTAGTATTTCTTCTGCTTCCTGGCTACACCCTCTCTCATACGAACAGAAAAACAGCAACTGGCCAATATCCCAAGATTTTCTCTGTTAATCATTTTTTTAATGGTCATGCATAGCGACCCCAGTACTGGTCCAAAAGTGAGATTTGTAATAGCCCTAGGTTGACTACCATTAATCTCTGCTTTTCAGAGATGAGAGAATACTACCTGTGAGGATGGCAGGTGGGCAGGAGGGGGGGGGGGGGTGTGGAGAGGAATTAATCCAAAACTGGATGCAACTTTAAGACCTTCTACAGAGAGCAAAGCCTCCTGTGCCTCCAGTTGGACTACTGCAAAAAATCCAATTTAAAACAGTTGGAGGGAATTCATGTGCCCTTGGCTTAACACGCACCTGCAATACTTCTAGCACATTCTTAATGCATAAAATCTGCCTTGATTATTTCTTAGTATTATTTTCTTTATTAAAAAAATCCCCAGAATACAAATGTGCAATTTTCATAATAAACGTCACATAAATGCCTAGAAATCTGCAGAATGTGATTAAAAGTCAATCAGCAAGCTGCCTAATGTTTAATAAACTGATTAAAAACGATCAGGTTATGTTCAGCTCTGAGGGCCAGGGCGAGGAGGTCACAGATGAAGAGAAGTTGAATATTCATTCAGTTGTTGCGTCAGAAGGCACCTTTGTCAGGCCAGATAGAGCGGCAATTAATAGCCTTCCGCCACCTGTTTTGATGCACCGAATAAGACCAGAGAAAGGCTAGCATCTTTGCAGAAAAGTTAAGAAAAGCAAGCGACCTACCATATGCTTTTCGTTTGGAATGACCTTCTTGGCCAGAGAGGAAAAACCAAAATTTCAGGTTCATAAATTGAAATTCAAGTTCAAGTTTCATAAATAAGAATGGACTTACAACAGGCTCTCTGTTGCAGATACCTGACCCTGTACTGTTTTCACAGCACGTCGACTTTTTCAAGAGCTGTTCGCTGTCGGTGAAATTTGATCATGGTGAAGAGCAGTATTAGACAAGTTCAGACCACAACAAGTTAGAAGCATAAAAATGGCACCAAGGGCTAATATCACTGAGCTCTTCCTGTGGACCCGGCCCTGTGCAAAGGGCGTTCTGTGCCTTCACTTATTTCACAATACGAGAGCTCTAGGAGAGGGTTAGATGTCATGTCTGCATTTTATACAGAACCTGAGCATCAGAAAAGTTGACAGTCTGGCTCAAAATGACAAGGGTATTTAATGGTAGAGTTAGGACTGGAGACAGAGGTCACTCTTTCAAGCTCTATGCTAAGGATGACCAAGGCCATCCAAGGCTACTCTGCCAGAAGGGATGGCCACCGCTTGCTTTAAAGTGTGTTAGGGAGCAGCAGATACAGATATAGGGACAGATCCCTCAACTCCCTTCCCACCAGTCAGCTACTGCTAAGCACTGGAGGGGAGGGACTTTGGGAAGCGGGAGGCACATATGATGACACCATGCAGACAGGGAAACCAAATACTCCTGCAGCATTCAGGTCAGCAGAGAAGTGAGCCCATCCCAAGGATTCAATAGCTGCTCTAAGAAGGGGAAGTCTCCCTCACCCTCCTCCCCTGCACTCTTAGGGGGTACCTAAGAGCAGAAGCTGCTCTGATACACATGATCAAAATCACCGTCATAAGCTTCACAACTGTATTTGACGTTTGCTCCCTGTACCTGCTCAGATAACTCCACGCTGTTTTGTTTGACTTTATACTTTTCTCTAGGCCTGGGGTTGGGGTGGGGGGGTTGCTCTTAGTGCCTCTTTTCTAAAAAATCTTATTCTACCTTAAGGGTTTTAAAAAGTGTCTTCCCAGTGGTGCCTGGGTGGCTCAGTCGGTTAAACGTCTCTCAGTTTCAGCTTGGGTCATGATCTCATGGTTCGTGGGTTCGAGCCCCGCCTCTGGGCTCTGCAGCAGGCAGTGTGGAGCCCGTTTGGGATTCTCTCTCTCTCTCTCTCTCTCTCTCTCTCTCTTTTTTATCTATCCCTCCCCTCCTCATGCTGTCTCTCTCAAAATAAGTAACTTAAATATATATATGTATAGGCATATATATATCTCAAATATATACATGTATAGGTGTATATATATATATGTACAATATATATGTATATTATATGTATAATATATACATGTATAAGTATATATATATATATATATATATATGTACACACACACACACCTATACATATACATCTCTTTCCCAATTACCATATCTATCAGTCAGAGTCCATTTCCCCTTTCATTTCCCTCAAAGAAGTAGTTATTAAGCTTTTCTTTTTTATTAAAAAAAGTTGGTTTTTTTTAATGTTTATTCATTTTTGAGAGACAGACAAAACAGAGCGTGAGCTGGGGAGGGGCAGAGAGAGAGGGAGACACAGAATCCAAATCAGGCTCCAGGCTCCGAGCTGTCAGCACAAAGCCTGATGCGGCACTTGAACTCACTGCCCACGATATCATGACCTGAGCCAAAGTCAGATGCTTAACTGACTGAGCCGCCCAGGTACCCCAACTATTAAGCTTTTTTGAAGGCATCCCCTTCTCAGGTAGACATACGAGAGAACATCTTCCCAACACATGCCCATATATTTGCTTATGAATTATATGTAGGCACTAGCTTTAATATCTAAAGACACACATGGCTCTTAGGGTATGGTCATCAATGTTAAGGGCAGCTAATTTATTTCAAGGGTCCAATTTGACGACATCTAATTTTTTTTTGGCCGATTGCAGCCCAATTACCCTATGATGTGGTTAATAAAAACTCACAGCAGGAGCAAGAGAGGCCGGACTGCCTTTTTCTTACTGTTGACTTATGCTTATGCTCTTCTTCTTGCTTTCAACCCACAGTCCTTTGTGGAATCTTTTTAAGTCCTTTGTCCATTATGGGGGCCAGGAGTTGCGTTAGTTAAAATCAGACCATCCTACATCCTCTGATCTGGGTACAGGGAACTCAGCATAGCCTCACAAGAGGCAAGAAGTGCAGAAGCCAGGCTGTGAGGGTGGGTGGGCTGCCAGATGCCCGGGTAGTGGTGTTTCCCCTCACACTCCCCCTGGGGATGACCTACCCAAACCAACCCAGGCACGTGACTCATTTCTCCCATGCACACTGCATGGGTACCCATTCCAGTCTGTATGCTAAATGTCAACAAAGCTTAATTTTTAAAAATATTTTTAATGTTTATTTATTCTTGGGTTATATTAACTTTTAAAAATAAAAAAAATTAAGCTTTGTTAGGGTGCCTGGGTGTCTCAGTTGTTTAAGCATCCGACTTTGGCTCAGGTCATGATCTCGCGGTTTGTGGGTTTGAGCCCCGTGTCAAGCTCTTTTCTGATGGCTTGGACCTGGAGCCTGCTTCAGATTCTGTGTCTCCCTTTCTCTCTGCCCTTCCCCTGCTTGCTCTCTCTCTCTCTAAGAATAAACATTTTTAAAAAAAAGTTAATATAAATGGAAGTTCTAAAACCTTCTTTCCATACCCCAATGGACTGCCAGTACGCACCCCTGCCCAGACACACTCCCTGAAGTGCCTGCTCTGGAGACCTCTGCCCTGGAGTGCTTGAATGCCTGCATTACTCATCCACATGGGCTGGATGACGTTGCCTTTCATGGTCATGTCCTTGTTCAAGGTGAGTAGACCTCGTCTCCACACCATGTTTGACCTCTCACACCATGTCTGTTTCTGGTGTGGCTCCCACGTCTTCTAGCCCAGCCATACACACAGCAGGCAGGCAATGAGAGCTATGTGTTGAGAAAAGGGCAGCCTGAACGATTATTAAATAGACACAGAGACCCAGAGGAACCAAGTGAAAGAAGTTTCTATGATGCTCATGTCCCTTAAACTTCCGGGTCCAAGAGATGTGATGGCACCTGATTATGGCATGAACGCAGAAGTTCCTTGAGATATGCTGGTGCTGCAGGAATGAAATCTGTGCCTCTTTAATAGGGAGAATCCCCCCCAACAAGTGAGATTGGTGAGGGCCACTGGGGCTATTTTTGTTCATGTGTGAAAGTGAGGTACTGAGCTACACTCAGAATAACTGTCTCCTAAGAATTCTTATGTTAGTAAATGACCAAACTGGTCCCTACAAGGAGCCACATCAGGTGATTGTACTGGCCCAGAGTCTGCTCCCCACAACCCCATGAAAGTTTTCAAGCTTTAGCCATAGTTTCCTCCTGAATACTACTCTTCACTTTCAACTTCCCTCCCGAAAGGATATGTTACTGGCACAAGCGATGTAGACTACGCTGTGTGACATATTACCACTTTCTGAACTGAGGTTTCCAAACAATAACATTAAATATTTGCAAGTCTCAAGTTCTGGAATCTGTGGTGTGAGAGTCCCGAAGTAATGATTAATCACATCAAACACTCCACGGATTTATATAAGGAAGATACAAGTTGCCCATCTAAGGGAAGCCTGTTTGTGGTTTTACACAGATGACATCAAAATCAGGATTGATTTTGGTAGGTCAGCCTCTAGTCAACCTCAGGCATTGTACACATATTTGAGCATATTTAGACATCAGTATGTACACAGCCGATTGCAAGTAGAGTTGATTCTTGATTATATGAATTATCAAAGTGGAGAGAGAGTCAGCATAGACGACCCCAAATGGGGGCTAAATCGCAAAATCAATTTTTATTTAGTTTATATTAGGTTTTACACATGTCCTTTTGTATGAACTGCCTTTCTTTCCTGAGTGGAAGGAATGGATTTCATGTGACAAATTGATGGTGGTGTTGGAGGCACTGGGGGGACAGTACATCCCCCCTGCTCATTAGGTGTATCATTAGACTTATTACATTATTAAATACTCATGGATTAAAACAAATTTTTATTAAAAACTCACCTACTCGAGCTAATTTTTCTATGCAACAGGGCTGCACATCCCAAAATTCTGGCCCTTAGATGCCTGTTTTAATTTCATCAGAGGGAGTACAGGTTCCTGAGCCTACTCCAGCTACACTAGACAGAATTACTGTTTAATACATATGGAATATATTTTGTATTTTGAAGAGTTTTTCTGTCTTAAAACTCAACGATAAGAAATGATCCAATAAAAAAAAAAAACAGGCAAGGATTTGAGTACCATTTCATCAAAGAAGGTATATGGAGGCCAAATAAGCCATGAAAAGATGCCCAACATCAGTGGAAAATGGAGAAATGCAAATTTATGACAAGGTACCAGTGCACCCCTGTTGAAATGCCCAAAAAGGTCAAGAAAGCTGATGACACTCAAAGAGTACTGACGAGAATGTGGAGGAAACGCCCTGCTCAGACACTGCTGGTGCAACTGCAAAATGGTTCAGGAAGCTTAGAAAACAAGTCAGTTTAGAGAATTTCCTGTAAAGCTATGTGTACATTTACCACAGGACCCAGCAATCCCACTGGAGTGAGATGAAAAGCTATGTTCACGCAGAAACCCGTGCACAGTGTTTATAGCAGGTAGGTCCACAATCATCAAAAACCAGAAACAACCCAACTGTCCCCTCAAATAAATGGACAGACACCCCACGGTGCACCCACAGACCAGAAAGCTACTCGACAATACAAATGAGGCAACCATTGATACAGGCAACAACTTGGATGGAGCTCAAACACACTGTACTGAGTGAAAGAATCCAGATGCAGAAGGTCTGATGAGACACGATGACTGATTCTATCCACGTGACAGTCTGGAAAAGGCAAAGCTATACGGATGGAAAACAGATCAGGGGTCGCACGAGGCTAACGGTTCCAGAGAGGATTTGGCTAAAAACAAGCAGTGCCGGGGGATCTGGGCGGTGGGGGGGGGGGGACTGGGAGGGAGAAACGTTCTGTATTTTGACTGTGGGTACGGTTAACAGGATTATGCATTTGTCAAAGCCCACAGAGCTGTATACCCGAGAGACTAGATTTTATCATATGTAAAGTTAGAAATAAAATGAAAAAACACTTTCCTAACTGGTTGCGTTTCATGAGAGCATTTGAGAATTCTTACTATGGAATATGTAGCCTTTTCCTACCATCAGCCATAATTCCTATCCAGGTCTTTATACAGGCTGAGAAAGACATACACGTTGTTTGTGGTGTCTGATTTATCACACCTGTAATAGGTATATATAATATATACACGTGTGTGTACATTTTATCATCTGTATGTTTACACATATCACATCTATAATACGTATACACCTATGTTTATGTATGTGATACTATCTATATGTTGGCATATATTATACCTGTGATATGTATATGTAATATATACACTATGTATGTAATATACACACGTGTCTATGTATATGATACCATCTATATGTTGGTATATGATATATTACACCTGTAATATGTGTAACATATACACATATGCGCGCAATAAACATACATATATATGTAATACACACACGTGTATGTAATAAATATACATATATGTATATGACACCATTTCTATGTTGGTGTATGCTATATTACACCTGTAATATGTATATGTAATATAAACACACATGTATGTAACACACGTGTGTGTGTGTGTGTGTGTGTGTGTGTGTGTATACACCATCTGTAAGCAGATGGGGGCAGAAGGAAGCTCCTTATCGCCCCAGGATGCCACTTTAATGGCCAACCAACTTCCCTCAGGTAAAAAAGCCTAACAAGACAAAAAAAGAAGAGAAGGAACACAGGCCAAACCACATCAACAGCTACATGCACAAGCAGTGTGATTAGCTCCCCTACTCACCTGGAAAGGTTTATGGGCACAGAGATGGGGGAGGGCCCCAGAAAAGGCAAGGAGGAGCAGAAGGTGAGAAAGAACTTGAGGTGAACACAAAGGAGAACTTCAAGTCAGCAGCAGACAGAGCAACACGTGTAGACAGTAAGGAACATGGCAGCAGCAACTGTCACTGGTCCAGGGTGTATCGCATGCCAGGCTGAGACTTAGAAGTGCCACCTCCATGAATCCTCTCAACGACTGTAGGAAGGCAGGTATTATTTATTTTCCAGTTCACTGAGAGGAGCACTGAGACTCACTGGATTAACTGACCAACGCCACACGGTTAGTAAGAGACAGACAGTGGGGGACCCATGTCCGCTCTGGCAGGCAGGGCCCGTTATTCCTACTCCACAAGCTGCCTCCATAAAAGGCAGCTTATCCACAGGTAATATACCACATACAGGGCATTTACCATACCTCAAATAATACTCTGGGTATTAAAGAATATAAAGTGTAGTTTATGCAGAAGACATGCTCTCGAAAATTGAATCCTAATTTTTTTTTTAAGTTTATCCATACTCAGGAAGCTCTCTTGTGAAAGGAACAGTGAAAAAAAGTAGTTTAGTAAGAATTCCTCTGTGACACAAACTGATCACCCCATAACCCTTATTCTGGGCAAGCTGGGAGTTTTATATAATGGGTTTTCTTTTCTTTTTAATGTTTATTTACTTATTTTTAGAGCGAGAGGGAGAGAGAGTGAGACAGAGAGACAAAGAGAATGCACATGTAGGGGAGAGGGGCAAAGGGAGAGAGAGAAAGAATATGAAGCAGCCTCCATGCTCAGTGCAGAGCCCAGCACAGGGCTCGATCCCACAGCCGTGAGATCATGACCTGAGCTGAACAAGAGTTGGATGCTTAACTGAGTGAGCCACCCAGGCGCCTTATATAATGGATTTTCTTAAAACAGGGCGTACTTCCAGCTTGTGATGTGTTCTTTTTTAAGATTTTTTAAATAAGTTTATTTATTTATTTTGGGAGAGAGAGAGCGAGCGGAGGAGGGGCAGAAGAGAGGGAAACAGAGAATCCCAATGTCAGTGCAGAGCCCAGTGTGGGGCTTGAACCCACAAACTGTGAGATCATGACCTGAGCTGAAGTTGGATGCTCCACCAACTGAGCCAGCCAGGTACCCCATGTGATGTGTTTTTAAAAATCTGTCTATATTACCCAGTTCTGGAAATAAGTAAACAAAAGTAACAAGTATTATGAAATGAATAAATGAAGGACTTTAGTTAGTTACCTTTTATTTTATACTTCTAAAGAAACAAAAGAAGTATAGGATATGTTAAAATTATTAACATCCACTTCTATACCTTTCAGGATCTCAGTAACAGTACAATGACAAGTAGTTAGAGGGGGCCACTGACCAATGGACCCATGCCCCAGTTTATTCAAGAAGTACGGTCCAGTAAGCGGATTACCCAAAGACACCAAGACCACAGGAAGTCAAAGAAATATCAACCACATTCAATCCCCAGGATGCGTTCACTAGCAAAATAAAATACTTATTTAGTCTTCTGCTGGGATAAGAATGATATAAGGACTGTATTTATTTTTAATTCCTTTTTTTCCTGTTAATGAGTAGGGAAATTAGGAACAGAATTCGGTCTTAATAAAGAGATCAGCTTTGTATACTACCCTGTCAACTCCCACTTAAAAAATGAACAGGATGAGCCAATCTGTCCAAAAAAATAGAGCCCTTACACAGAAAAACACAATGATGCAAAATATACATTTCTGAACTGGCTCATCTACGGAGAAAACTCAAATCCAAATATCTCATACAAGTCGTATACAATGTCAAACAATCTATCTTTAAGACAGTATAATTTAGAACTCAGAAGTGTGTGCTTCCAAAATAGGATCAGAAACATATTAAACTAATACCCAGGTCAAACCAAAAAATGTGCAGGGAAGGGCTCAATAGACATTCTAAGGCACTGAAAAGTCCTGATAAATACCTGCCTAAAAGGTTCACAGGAAGTTACTTTTTATGGTGCAGGACAAAAACCCTGTCCAAGAATAATTAGATGATGTGTCTATAATTTGCAGGAACTCTTGTTTTTCACTTACTATCAGAACAGTGGCATCACAAGCATCACAAGCATTCAATAAATTTCTAGGAAACCTGGCAAATGTCTAGTAGGCCTTTTGCTGATGATTCAAGCCCCAAACTCATGCCCTTGTTTGACTCACCAGCACATCAATTCTGTGGCTCCTGCAAGAGTAAACTCAATGAGGCCAATAACTTTAAAAAAAAAAAAAAACACTCTAAAGTTACAGTATAACATTAAACGAACACAAGGTTAAGGGAAGGTAAGTTAAAGCTAAGATGTAAAGAGACTCTATGAATTTGCTAATTTTATAAAATCTGCCCCAGAGCCTTAGGAAACCAGGCTGGAGACACCAAAATTTCCCTTCTCTCCCTACCCTAAAATCTCTAGCTTCTATCAAACAAAAAAAGGACATCACGCTATTTCCGCGACACCACCTGTGACTCAAACACAAGCCTGCTGTTTCAGAAACACAATTGAAGGTGCAGAGAGAAGCCACCATTTTTTGGATTTTGCAACATACTTTTTCTGGCAGCTGGGATTCAACTTCTTTCTTCAGCCTCCTCAATAAAAATGGTCTCAACACCTTGTGCAGGCGCCTGATGATCAATATAGTTTCTTCTTCATTCAAGTCCACCTACAAGAGAACCTCAGGTGAGTCGGACATCTTTTTTTTTTTTTTTTTTTTTAATGATGTTTCACTTAATAACACTTTAGGCTACCTTTCTTATTTGTTGCAATACACGACTGAAATTGTATGTGCGGCATGAAGGCCAGGTCATTCATTACCTCTGAATTCTCTTCCCACGTGCGAGGTGGTAATAAAATGGACTCTAAATGGGTGTCTTTGTCTTAATGTGCAGTTCCATGGAAAGGGGCCAGAGCCCCCAGCTTCCCAGTTGAGAATCTTTTGGATAGGACTTCAACAAAGCCTTACTGAAGACTGAGACAGAACCCGAGGGAAGGGGCAAGAGTTCGTGTGTTCTCACTCGAAGCTGAAGCGTTAAGCTAGGCTCTTAACTTGGATTGTCTCCGATGCAGAAACACACCAAGGCCATGTGGCCTGAACATGAAAAGAAAAAGAGAGCAGATCTAGTTTGTGTTGGTGAGCTTCCAAGCGTCTCTACCTCACTCTTCCTTTCCTCTGCCCTGGTCTCATTCCATCCTCTGTATACATAACCTCGTCTAGAACCTCTGTGTCACCTTCCTCTATGAACCTCTAGGGGGCAGATTTCATTGGCGTTGCTTTCTCCACACGGGCAAGCCACTGAATTTCTGACAAAGGGCAAAGATCCCTATAATGTACTTCAAAATTCAAGGGCTGAAGAGTTCCAACATAAATGTCTCGACAGCTTTCTAAGTGGCTTTTCAATCCCACAGTTAAGAAACCACTAATCAAAAGGACAGGTACCCATTTCTTTTCTTGCAATGGCCCGTGTCTTCCTTTCAGAAATGAGCTCCAAGACAAAAATTGATGGTGGAAGGAATGAAAATAAGGAATGTGAAAATGGCTGCTTCGGGATCTGAGGAGCATTTATATAGACACGAAACTGAGGCTCACACAAAAGCCAGGAAAAAAAAAAATGTGTACAGAAAATTAGCGTGGACTAGCTCAGTTTTACACACAAATTCTTCAGGGGGATATAGTGTGACGAGAAGCCCAAGTTTACAACAAGGAAATATCTGTTTTAAGGTTTGTGTTCAATTGGTTCGGTTGATCTGGTTAAACTGATTCAACAAATATCTCCCATTCATCCTCCCTGTGGCCCATGTAGATAAACATCCCAACAGTCAGGAACATTCTCTGCTGGCCTACTTAACATGTTGGCAAAAGACCAAGGACCTAGATTCTAGGATCCTAGACCATTTTCTTAGGACAGAAAATAACCCTGGAAAGAGAACATATGCATCCACTGATTAGCTCTGTAAAGTAAGCAACACTGTAAACCACCCTACGGGCTTTCTGTGGCGCTAACATTCTTGGCTTTGGGTTCCTTATGTTCATTTCATTCCCATACGTGGAAAATACAAGTTAGACCAGTACCCTTTCTCCAGTCATGGCAAATGGAGCATTAAACCACTGTTCAAATGTGCTGCAGCTCTTAAAAATCGTGGGGAGGAGGAAGTTAAGGAGGGCCCAGAGTTCCGGGAGCTTGTTCTGCAGTGGGGTCCCGGTCAACAGGATCCTTCTGGGGGCCACATAGTGAGTGTTCAAGACCTGAGTCAGCTTGCAGTGGTGATTCTTCATTCGGTGGCCTTCATCCACTATCATGTATTTCCACCGGATCTGTAACATATGAGGAAGGACCAACATGTGGTGAGCTAGGGAAAATACCACAGGCAGGCAGTGGTGAGGAAAACCAAAGAATTCATACTTTGTGCATAATACAGTGTGATTCCCCCTAGGATAAAAGAATCTCAACAGTCTATTTCCCATACCTGATGGATCACGTAAGACGTCACGTGATGATGGAATGTCAAAGCCACAATGCTGCATAGGGGCCATGTGATTCCAAACCGCCCTTCCCAAAGAAGGGAACTTAGCCCAGAATGAAGTGGTCGGGCCAGGACTAGCTCCTGTGTCTCGCCCCCCAACACCCCTCCTATTGATGCTATCTCAGATTTAGTGTTCATGCTGCCTCTGCTCCTAGAAAGTACGGAACAGAGCTCTCCACTTAAAGCAGAGATTACTGACTGGTTTTCCAAGGTGGCGTCAGCAGGTTCTTAGAGCTGAGCTCTTCCGGCTTCATGCCTTCTTTTCTATTATTATATTGGCTGACTAGTACCTTTGGGGCTTGGCTCAGCTCAGTGTTCCTTTTTCTTTTTAATTTGAATGAGTTGCTAACATTTAAAAGTTGGACTATATCACATAAAAATCTGGACATCCAGCTTCTCTTAAAAAAGAAGATCTGGCAACTTGGAGTCTCTCGGTTCAGACAAATTCCTTACCTGCCAGATCTAGGATCACTCTTTTGAGATAGCTAAAATGAAAGGACATACTCACTAGCACTGAAGACAATGCTAAAATATCATCCCTCTATTTGTGCCAGAACTTCGGAATTAAACACAATCTTCTTTCCTAGCATGACTACTGCTTTAAAAATAAAGAATGGCCATATGACACAATCTTCCCTCCTAAGTCTACTAGACACTGGCCCCTTCCTCTCTCATAACTTACCCTTCAGCCCTCTTCAAGGTCACTGGTCTCAGTTTCTTTAAGTGAGAACAATAAGGAATGTGCCACTAAGCCTATTCATTCCCTACAAAACAGTGGAAATGGCCAAGAAAAGCATCCGGTGCTCAGATGTCCCTGGATCCTGCTGCAAAGCTCCCAGAGAGAGGAGGGAGACTAGCAAAGTATTTTAGGCGGTTCCTGCCTTCCTCATGAGAAGTGACGGTAAAATCGGGGGAAAAGAAATAAAATCATCCGCCAGGCTGGGATGTTCGGGTAAAAGAAACTACCAGAGTTTGGGGTCGTTTACTCTTCTTTCACCATTTCTAAGAAAAGCGTTTAAGAACCAAGCTGTACGGACAACTGTCCCAAGCTTACCAACAGCATGAAAAGAGGCCAGCAGATAAAAATGTATTCAAGTAAGCATTCTAATCTAATTTCCTAATTTAGCTTATGACCTAACAAACAAGGAATCAGGGGACGCTGATTTTGCTAATTTGCTAATTTACCAATTAGGTCTTCTGCTTGGGCAAAATATTACTACCCCTTTCTATAGCCTCAGTAACAAATAAAAGCAATTCATCTCATTACCAGGCATCTCTGATGAATTCTGAAATACATATGCAGAAGATGTGATAGGGTGTTTTTTTTTTTTTTTAAAGAATCTCAAATGTGCAAACACATTCCCGCAGTAATATTGAAAACATGTCATTTTTGACATGTTCAATGTCAAATTCATCTCTGAGCCGGAGTAGCAGGAACACAGCACTATTGCCACTGTCATCTCAATTATTAAACCCCCCTGGGAGCACACTTCCTGTATGTTACTTCCTGTGATGCCACGAAGGGAGCACTCCGTTCCCAGAGCAAAGGTTTAAGGCAGAGAGAGAACAGGTCCAAGAAACAGGGATTCCGTTCAGTTCTCGCCATAACTTAGTTTCAGATTATAGCAGTTCGGTAGCACCGTGGGGGGAAAAGAAATTACCAAAGGGGAAAACAAAAGGAAGTTTTCATAGTTGCTCCCATGAACCAATGTATTTCTGTCATTCGGCAAGAACGCATCGGGAGGCAAGGTGATGTAAGTGAAAAACACTTTTCTATTTTATGGCTAAAGGACAACTTAGGACGTACAAATTAAGAGCCATGAAGGTTGCAGGTGGAAAAACAAGCCTCTCTCAGCTTCAAGTAAATAGAGAAACAGCCCAGAGTAATTCAAACAATAGCCCATTATTTTACCAGGAAAACCTAACACAGGAATAGCACCAAAGCCCCAGCCTGGATGAATGTTCGTATGGAGAGGTGCCCACTCATCTTTGGAGAGACAAAGGCACCAGAGGAATGAAGTCACGCGGCTGACAATAACCCAGGGCAGCAAAAACAATTATTTCTTCCACAAGCAGGTTCAGGGCCACTGGAGAGAAAAAGAGTTGCAGAGGGAGCCCAGGTGAATTTCTTAAGAGATGTAAACTCATTAACTATGAGAGGCTAGGTAAGAGAAGCAGAATCAATGACATATGCCAAAAAAAAAGCATGCATAAAATTAAAGCCCATGACCAAAATATATCTGACTCTGCAAGTGAGCGAGAGAGAGAGAGAGAGAGAGAGAGAGAGGGAGGGAGAGAGAGAGGGAGGGAGGGAGACAGCGAGAGGGAGAGGGCAAGGGGGAGGGAGAGAAGCCATCTAATGATCAAATTATAGTAGCGAGTATAATTTGGGGAATACTTTACGCTCCAGTGCAATGGTCCATAATTAGAGGTAAAAGAATTTTTTTTTCAAACATACCTTTGCAAGAATGTGCTTGTCTTTGATAATGTACTCGTAAGTAGTCAAGAGGACGTTGAATTTGCCACTCCGCAGCTGGGGGACAAGGGAGCGACGCATGGCAGGGGTGCCCTGAATGGAAAGAAATTCATATATATATATATATATATATATATATATATATATCCCAATGGAAGTAATGTGAGCATTTTGTCTCACTATTCATGGCTTAATGGAGCCCAGACACGTGACTGAGAATTGCACATATATGCATTATCATATACAGATCCATTATCCAGGAAGAAAGTGCTTGGCAAAATGCACACATCTGGACAGTTTTCAGACCCTTACAGACAGGATTTCCCAGTGAAAACTGAGGGTGGGGAAAGAGAAAAAAGGAAATTATGGCAACCTTGAGGTAGCAGAGACCCTGCTGCCCTGGTGGAATGCTTCATTTCTATGGGACCGTGCAGCAGGCAGCCCAAGCGCCCGGGTAATTGCGAACTTTGCAGGAACCGTGGGCATAGAGGCACGCGGAATGCGCGATATTTGTCATTTGTATTACTCTCATCAGAAACCTCGCAATATGATAATTAACAATTTTCTTCTGCATTTCACTATCTGAAAGTAATTATGGTTTATTACAGTAATCTTCTTGGGATGATTAACTCACACTGTTTGGTACATGATGTACATGACAAAACTTTACAACCAAATACAGTTCACAGATGTGCATATGGAACGAAGAAAAAAAAATAGGGTCTATTTTTTGCTTCTCCACATTTATATATAAATACAGCATTCCAAACCTTGTAAGAAATTTTCACCACAGAAGGAGCCCATTTGTCAAATTCATATGTCCAGTTAGACAGAGTCCTACGGAACAAAAAAGAAAACATTCAGAGAAAAAGACATTTGTATGAAAAATCAGTGGTTAAAAAGATGTTCTTATTCATGCTCAGGCCTCACCTTGAAAGGGGCTAGAGAGTATAAATTATCTCAACTAAGTATCTCTTTTAAAGGTGTGGAAATAAGAGATAAGTGGAGAATAAGACGCCCCAAAGCATGACAAGTGTGTGTGTGAGTTCCTAAGAAATCTCGTAAGGAAAAAAAAAAATTAATGCATAAACATAGAGGGGGAAGAAAAACCTTAGCAATTGCCAGAGTGATGTGGGGACTCTTTAGAAGCAGCCATGTAAGTGCACAGAAAAGTTGAGTCAGGAAAAAGAAATTTTAAAAAGCACATGAAAACATTAAATAAATATGTGAAGATAGAGTAAGGGGAAAAGCACTGAATGCCCTTTTTTTTTAAATCCCTGAAAACATCACCGTAATACAGGAGTCCGAACATGAACAATATAGGTAAAGAGCAAAATATATACTTGAAACGTAGATATAATACAAAGGATGTCTAAATACCACGGATTTGGATAATGCAGATTCAGAAGGCTTGCAAATAAATAGTCCTCGTTTGGACCGAATTTGCAAAGGCTAAACCAGAATCCTTTTTTTCTCAAGGTCCAAGACTGTACCAACACTGGGATCGACAAAGATCTCAGGGACTAAAACTGTAATCTAACACCCACAGCCAGAGACCCCACTCTGGAAGGGGGGCTCTTCTGAACAGGTATTCCTTCTCTCAGAAGAGTCAAAGAAAGACCTCCAAGGAGACGCACAATGGGCCAGGCTCTGGGAACTGAATGGAGAACAGCAAGACCCGTCCTGATGGCTGAAATTAACCTGCATGTACCAAAGGCAGTTTAATGCAAAATTCAGTTACGACTGTGATTTAGCTTCTGCTTTAAAAGATACAGCGAAGGCAGGTTGAATAAGACATACTTTTTGAATTTCTGCAACCTTTTGGAAATGGGACAAGGGAAAGCTATCAAAGAAATCTTAAAAAAAAAATATGTCCAAGCCTTTCCACCTCGGGAGTCACTTAAGGTGTCACAATGAATAAGATCTAACTGTGCCCTGTGCAGGCTGTGTAGACTACAGGGCTAATGGCTGATAAAATCACTTTGTCCTGTGTTTAAACAGCCACTCAAAGAGGCCGGGGGTTGGGGGGGGGAGGGTGGGCAGTGAAAACCTAAATCCAGATTAGATGCTCTTGGTAATCCCATGACCTGCTAAAATTCTGTCTTAAACGAAAAAACAAAGATGAGCTACTAAGAGGGCAATCTACAACCTAGGGAAAGATAGTGCGAAATAAATGACTTTACTTACGAAAGGGGAACAATGATGAGATAGGGGCCATTGAGTCTTTTGTGCTCCATCAGATAAGTGATGAGGGCAATGGTCTGTATGGTCTTTCCTAGCCCCATTTCATCAGCTAAGATCCCGTTCAAATTGTTATTATACAGGGAAACCATCCATTCCAGGCCCTGGAGCTGAAATGAAGAGTAATTGCTTCAATTATCCAAGATCTGCACAGGTAATTAATACTAATACAACTCAAGTGAGGCTGTGACTTCTTAACTCCTCGGTGCCGTAGGTTGCATTTCCCACAGTAGGCAAGTGGGGGGAAGCACCAACACAAAAAGAATTTAAAATATGAGCCTGTAATCATTCCGGCTGCTTGGCAGGTGCTAAGTGTTAATCAGATTTAGAAATGACGGGCTGCAGCATACTGGTGGGATTTTAAGCAGCTTTCCTGCTCATCCCTACTTAGCATTTCACAGTATATGACATTCCACAGTGATTATAAATGAAGAAAACCCAAACTAAAATCCATTCCAACCACTCCAAGAACAAAAAGCCAATGTGAGGATTAGAGACAAACAAACCAGAAGGCAGGTTTGGCACACAGATCAGAGATCATTAGAAACAGCCTTCCTGGCAACGTAGAGACTCCCCCGGGGCGGGATCCCCTCCGGGAGGAAGGAGGGTGACCGGGGAGCCAGGGGCACGCTGCTGGGTCCACAGGAGCACATTTCCTGGTGGAGAAAAAGCTCCCAGGCACCACTTTGCAATGTGGGTGCCCCCCATGGGCAGCGCACTGGAAGCTGACTACCTGCAAACAGGTCCCACAGATTTTTCAAGTACAAGAGCTCTGCACCAGAGATGCGGCTTTGGGGTTCCTGTGTTAACTACAAGAAAGCTTGGGTGAAAATACGGAACTGCTCCACTTCCTTCTCCCAACCACCAATACCACTACCATCCCACACATGTTGGATTTCAATGGTAGAAGCAATTTAATGTATTTATTTACATGATATACATTTATACACTTACATGTTACATAATACATAGAACTATTCACCTCGATGATGTATTACATATTACACAGAAGTAAATGTGTATAAATATACAAATACATAAAGACGCATATCTGCTGAAACCAACTTAGCTTGCTGATGAAGTTATACTTAGGGAAATGTTCCTTTTAATTTATTTTATGTAAGAACAAAGCGAGTAATTCAATGATTTTCGTTAGTTATTAAGTGACTGTTCTGTGCAAAGGACCATGCACCGAGGTAGAGAAGACGGATGAGGGGTGTGGAGGATGCATGCCTCCCTTCAGAAGTTTCCAGTCCAAGAGGAGACAAAAGGCATTCTAAGAAGTGCTTGAAAGTATGTGGCATACATATAAATACTATAAACTTACTTAAAACGGTACTAGCACATATATGCAGTTGTATCGAGCAGGTCTGCAGAAATACGTCCATAGGCCACTTGGGCCACCTTGTACCATGCAAAACGCCCAATCATCCTACAGGATGTTGCAGGACAGCAACACCAGGAGATGGGAGAAACAGGGAGGGCTCTGAGGGCATGGGCAAAGATAGAGAAGGCAAGAGGGGAAATGAGTGGCCACCACAGTGGCGGGTGGGAGGGGTTGCATGACTGCAAGAGGACCCTGAGACCACCAGACCTTTTGGAAAGTCAACTAAACGCCAAAAGCATTCGAACAGTGGTTTAGTGGATTTTTTTTTTTTAACGAAAACTGGCAAAGGGGCTGAATTTTGCATCTGCGTTCAACCTAGATAAAACAGGAGCACGAGTGGGCAGCACAGGAGACTAGAAAGTCATGAAACTGTAGGAAGGGATTTGGAGTTCCCTAGACCGCAGAACTGGAGGGTTCGGGCAGTGAAGCACACTTGTGCGGCTTTCCCAGGAAGCAGCAGAAGAGCCTCCCCACCACCCCCATCCACAGTGCCAGGGTTACAGAACTATTAATGACACAAAAAAATGTGCCAAGGAGCAAGGTGACAGAAAGCTAACGCGTAGACAGAGATCCAGGAAGGCGCTGAGCCGCAGCTTTGTGAGAAGCAACTCCGTGGAGCTAAAACCCGGAAGGGGTCTGATGCGCATGCTCAGGAAATCTACAGTGGCCTGGAGAGGAGGAGGGGCATAAAATGCACAACAGGAAACCGGGGAGACAGGTGTGAAAGCACTGTGATGTCAGGGGATTAGAAAGGTGTTGGATGGCGGGAGGAAATCAGTGTGGCATTAACACTGATTTATGAATATTCCAAAGTATGCATCTTCTCCGTGCAGACCGACAACAGCTTACTAGAACAAACTGAGTTGACATCTATGCCAAGTACGATGAAAACAACTCGGAACCTCGTGAAAATAGCATGGTCTTTGGAGAAACCATGACCTTACTACAGCCAGAACAGTGGTTCTCCAAGTGTGCTCCAGGGGGTCCTGCTGGGGAGATTTTCAGAGCATCCCCAAGGTCAAAACTATTGTCACAATATCACTAATTCACCTTTTACATCAGGTTGATACTTGAACCGGTGATGCAAAAGCAGTAGTGGGTACAGACTGCTGGCACCTTAATTCAAATCGAGAAGGGGACTGTGGCAATGGGCAATGCAACCTTCACCCCCCACAATGGCAGCAAGCACAGTGCCCAGTATTAAGAGTTTAGGGGAGGGGTGCCTGGGTGGTTCAGTTGGTTAAGTGTCTGGCTTCAGCTCAGGTCATGATCTCATGGTTCGTGGGTTGGAGCCCTTCATCGGGCTTTCTGCTGAGAGCTCAGAGCCTGGAGCCTGCTTCAGACTCTGTGTCGCTCGCTCTCTCTCTCTCTCTCTCTCTCTCTCTCTCGCTGTCTCTGCCCCTCCCCCACTAGGGCTCTCTCTCTTTTGAAAATAAATAAATTTTTTAAAAAATTAAAAAAAAAAAGTTTACAGGAGCCGAGTCCAAGAAGTCTGACAACTTAAACCAAAATTTCCTGAGGTATATTCCAAAAGACACTAATTTTATAGCATGTTAATAGGGGATATCAACATAAAATTTGGTGGTCAAAGAAATCTGGGGATTAGGAAGTTAAAGTTATTTCACTGCAGGATGCTGATGTGCAATCATAGGTCACACGTTTATTTTTGCAGAGTCGTGAATGCGCTCCTGCACAGCAGGGCTTACCAGGAGGGTCACTTCCAAGGTGCCCATATGTCTGCTTGGCTCAGGATAGTCCTGGGTTATGCCTGGTATTTATAGGAAGGGCTTCTATACACGCTCCTAAGCATCCAAATTTGCGATATTAAATTATGCAATAATCCTACTTACAGCTGATAGTATTGCCCATATTTATTTGACCACAGAACATTTTTTTTTTCTTTTTAAGGTACATCTCCTGAGACAAATGTTCCAAGGAACACACTTTGGGAAACACCAAAGTGGCAGGAGGTAGAAGACAGGAGCTGACCTTATTCCAACAGGTCAAATGCAACGTCTGTTATGTTTACAGTATAGTTTTCACCAGAGCTCCCCATTTTATGGTGTCTTAAAAAAAAGCATAAATATAGTAGACAGTGGCTCCCAGAAGCTGAATCCATGGCATTAAACTCTAGCCACCACTGCAAGTTTTGAAAAAAATGCTTCATTTACTTCAAGACGAGGCACAGATGTTCCTTTACATACAGAATGTGGCTGGGTTTCCCATTGTGCAGAGACCCACAAGAAAACCATTCCAAATGTTAAAGCCCATATTTCTTAAGACGCAATTCATCCGAAAATCATGGAAGAGAAAATGGGTATGCCCTAGTCAGGTGGTAAAATGGAAGTGCTCTGAAACAAAAATGGGAGGTACCACGGAAGAGAATCATCTTAACAATGGGACCCCAAATGCCTCCCCATCACCAAACTTCTTAAGCAATTGACACGCGCCTGTGCAAGACCCACTCCGACGAAAATTAGGTACAAGACTGTGACTTGCCAGGAGGGCACAGACCACACCCATTACCTGATAATGCTTCAGGGTCCCGTTGATGAGGAGGGCGGACTGCTTCTCCACCCTCTCTGAGATGGCATGGGCCACCGTGTAGTAGGACTGGGAGCCCCTGGCACTGTACTGCATGCTGTACTCATCATCCACGTCTTGCTTCGCTGTCCTGGGACAGAGAGTGGAGAATCATCCTCAGATAATTTGGTGCCTGAATGGGGAGCCTAAAATAGCTGCAGTGAGTACGGTGTATCGATCACCTACTTCCTGTCTTCTAGTTCAAATACACGATCTGTAACCCTCACAGAATTAGCAAGGTAGACTGAGTACTGTCCATCCCCATTTTACGCTTGTGGGGAGGTGTAGGCTCACAGAGGTTAATTCATTTGTCTGGGCCACATAAAAAGTAGTGGAATCCGGGTCTGCGTGCAGGCCCGCTTGACCTCAAATGACCAACACGAGCATGAGCTTGCCCAGCAGCTGAGAGAGGGAGCAAAGGGATAGGAAAGACAGGCCAGTTTCAGCTTCCTATGTCTTGTTAACCAGCTGGTATTTTATTCCACAAGCAGTGAGGACCATCAAAGGTGGGGGTGGGGTTCTAGACCTTTGGTAAAGGAGGAATGGCAAACTGAGAAAACAAAGTTTCCTAATGTGGGGCCTATTTCCTATTTCTGGGTGTTTCCTTTAAAACTCATCCCTTTTATTATTTATTTGTTTTTTAATAAAATTTATATTTATTTATTTCGAGGGAGACAGAGACAGTGCGCATGGGGGAGGGGCAGAGACAGGGAGAGAGAGAATCCCAAGCAGGCTGTCAGCACACAGCCTGATGCGGGCCTCAAACCCATGAAGCCATCAGAACACGACCTCAGCCAAAACCAAGTCGAATGCTCAACCGAATGAGCCACCCAGGTGCCCCGAAACCTCATCACTTTAAAATGTTGTATTTTGCAGGGCGCCTGGGTGGCTCAGTCAGCTAAGCGTCCGACCTCGGCTCAGGTCATGATCTCTCATTTCATGAGTTCAAGCCCCGCATCGGGCTCTGTGCTGACAGCCCAGAGCCTGGAGCCTGCTTCGGATTCTGTGTCTCCCCCTCTCTCTGCCCCTCCCCTGCTGTGCTCTCTTCTCTGTCTCTCAAAAAATGAATAAGTGTTTAAATAATAAATAAATAAATAAACAAATAAACAAATAAACAAATAAATAAATAAATAAATAAATAAATAAATAAATGTTGTATTTTGCGGGGCACCTGGGTGGCTCAGTTGGTTAAGCGTCTGACTTTGGCTCAGGTCATCTCATGGTTCATGGGTTGAGCCCCGCATCAGGCTCTGTGCTAACAATTCAGAGCCTGGAGCCTGTTTTGGATTCTGTGTCTCCCGCTCTCTCTGCACCTCCCTCACTCTCGCTCTGTCTCTCTCTCTCTCTCTCAAAAATAAAATAAATATTAAAAAAAATTTTTTAAATGTTGTATTTTGCACATTATTTCCTCCAAGATTTCTCTTAATATTAGAGCTACACAAGCAAAGTGCCAACACAGAGGATGGCTGGGGTGAAGAATGGAGCCAGCAATTGAACACCGGGAGAAGAGGGCGCTGAGGGGTCCTGGGGTGCTGCGGAGACTGGGCAGGACAGGGGTTAACGGGGACTAAGAGGGAATGGCATTTCTCACAGGGTGGGGGGGGCGGGCTCAGGGTGAGTGTCAAGGTGGGAAGAGCAGCCGAGCAGCCAGCTAATAGGGCCGGTCTGATCAGTTCAGTCCTGGCACCGAAGGCCAAGGTCGGGGAGAAGCCCAGGAGTGATGCTGAGCTGGAGATGGGGATTTGGGAGGAAGGAAGGAGATGAGCCCCCAAAGCTCGGTGGGTGACCTCAGTCGCCACATTCGTTTCATGTGGGGTGTGGGCGTAAGGTCGGTCGGCCTCCTTCCTTAAACAAAATTTTCTACAAGAAAATCCATAAAGCACAATCCTCCTGAAACACATTGACAAGGGAGAAAACTGAGCGATACACACTCAATGATCTGCTTGGCATCCTTCTCAGAAACCTCTTCACTGTTTGGATCCAGAAGTATTTTCTCTTCCGTGTCCTGCCGACTGGACTCCTCTTCTTCATCCTGGGGAGGGAACAAAGACACAGGAAAGAGTCCACTTTCGTGAGGGAACCTCGACGGTAGGCATTTTCTGAAAAGTGACTGGGTGGTACTCAACTTCACAGACAGAGGAAACACAATTAAGGGAGGAAGTAAATGTAATACTTACCTGAACCAGGCAATACGCCATTCCATTTCTGTTTAAATCATTGAATAAGAGAATAAGAGAAACCCTCTGAGGATCCCTTAGAATACTCACTCCCAAGAATGAATATGGAAAAGTCATGGCAGATGGGTATTTATCATTGTTTGGTTATCAGAGTCCTGCAGACCGTATCTTCTCTCACTTAGAAACATTCTAGAGCCTCCTCTCCAAAGCCAGACTTTAGAGGCTTGCTATGATCCTTCTCATAAAAATGCTCTCTGATAATGCCAGTCGTCCCCCATGCATTCAAGGTAGAGGGGCTGGAGCTTGTGAACACACTGCCTTCTGTGACTACTTCCTATCACATATTTCTGAATTTAGATTAAAACTGTCAATAACTTGGCAAAGGACTCACTATCTCCACCTCTCAACTGTGTACTATGATCTGCTCATCTGCTTGAAAGCTTTGCTATGTAGCCATTATGTGCACTATCAACCACTGGTGTTGAAGGCTCAGCCCTTCCAGATAGTCCAGGAGAAATTCTTTAAAAGCAGGTTTCAAGAGAATAATGCTTTCCCACAACTCCTGCATGAAAACATATGAACTGACATATGTTCATATCATCATGTTAACATGATGTTAACACGGACAATCAAACCTAGGACAACAGATCATTGAGATGCCGGGGGTCCGGAGAGGAGGCAGTACAGGTCTTTCGTTTTCCAGGCAAGGGATGAAGTTCTTTGAGGGGAACATGACTCGCCATGAGTGGGAGACCCAAGATGAGGACTCAGGGTTTCTAGACCCCTGGGTCAGAGTTCACTCTATTCCCGGCTGCCTAGAGCTGTCTGCAGGGGTCAGTCTTGGGCTGATAGCTGGGGGTTCAGCAGCCTACTGTATCTCATCTCTGTCCCTCCCTGGTTCTCTTACTCAATGACAAGATGCTTCCAATGGGTCACTTATGGACACACTCATCTGAGTAAACAAGAAACATTTTAAAAATTGATTTTGTAAGCTTCAAAGGCCTTGGAACAAAAGTGGCCTATAAAAAATAAATAGCATGCAACCCAAAGCAGTTTGATGGGGTGCTTCTTTTTTTTTTAACATAACTTTTATTATTTTTTCCTCTTTGTAAAAGTTAACAAGTGTTCATGGTAGATTCCTTTGGGGAAAAAATGGGGGGGGGGCCACAAAACAGAAGAAAATGACAATTGTCTTAAAACTCTGGTGAGCTATATGACCCAGTCTGTGGATCTACGCCACAGCACTTTCTGAACTAAGATTCTTCCAAGGCTGGCAAACAGAATTAATGACCACTCAATAACAATGCTCTCATAAAGGAGATAAAAGTCTTCTTTTAACCCTCCTATTTGTAATTATTAAGCATTTCGCAGTTGATCTAAAAAAAAAACAAAAACAAAAACAAAACAAAAAAAAAAACCTTTACTATTATTTCTTAAGTTCTGTTAAAAGTGTCCAAAATTACCATCTCAGGCTCTAGATGTCCTGACTGCTCCCTCCAGGAGACTGAGAAACATGCTTCTCCTTGGGTCATGGGTATATCCAAGGAATTCAAACCAGAATCATGTTTAAAGAGAAACCAAGAGGGTCAATAACCTCATTCAAACAAGCCCATGTTGCCCTTTCGTCTAAGTCTCCAGGTATTTGACTGCAAATACACTCTAAGGCTTACAGGACTGCAGAAACCTTTAGGTGACTAAGTCTCAGTGCAAACCAGGTAAGGCAAGGCGCCGCCTTCCCAAAGGAAACCATCTCCAGTTCTCTCCAAAAGACCGTTCTGTCCCCTCCAACATAATGTCAGCTTCTGTTTTCTTGGATTCATATAAATTTAGAATTCACCAAATTTCCCCATTGGCCACGAGCCCCCGAGAGGTCACTGTACCATTGGGATTGTGCCATCACGGCTTTGGCTCATCCCTCAGCCCCAGGCGTCCCCCAAAGGCCAACACTGGAGGAAGACGCGACAAACAGACACGGGTGCCTCCCCCATTAACTTTCAAACCCATACACTCCAAACACAGGTGACTACATACCTCCTCCTCGTAATCAGAATCACTCTCTTCGCTGTCGGATCGGGGGGCGACTTCGTAACTAAAGGAAAAGGAGTGGGAACGAGAGGGGGCTTAGTTTTTTAAACTATAAAACAATATGTACACCCGTGACCTAACTAGCATGTTCTATGCACAAATGACAGATGCAGGTGAAATAACTTTAACCAGATCGGTAAAGGTCATGCTGTTTTAGTTCTAAGATTGTAAAAGGAGCACAAAACTCTAAGAAGTCAAAGGAGGCCAGTACTTCTGCTTTATTGTTTTTTTGGCTTTTTTATTTTGCTTGCTTCAATTTATTTTGAGAGACAGAGAGAGAGAGAGGTAGAGAGCACGCAGGAGGGGCAGAGAGAGGGGACAGAGGATCTGAAGCAGGCTCTGTGCTGACAGTAGACAGCTTGATGCGGGGCTCAAACTCACAAACTCTGAGATCATGACCTGAGCTGAAGTTGGACGCTCAACTGACTGAGCCTCACAGGTGCCCCCTCCCCCAGTATTTCTGCTTTTAGGCCATACCCAGGATTCATCTCCAACCAGGCGTCCAGCTGACTTGCTTTGGGTGCTTCTGGTCCAAACAGGACCTTGCCAGTTTCTGTGTGAGTCACTTTGACAGGGAGGTCACTCATCTGACTGCTTTCATCTATGGGCTAGAAAGGAGAAAAAAAAAATACACATCACCGCTTGGTGTTCACACAGCCTCCCAATTCTGTGCTGGGCATTTCTCAGCCTTTTGGCTGCCCAGCATCTGAACCCTTTTTCTGTGAATGGAAAGTTCACCACCTATGGAATCCTGGCAGGAAGTGGAATACCACCTCCTACTGAAGAAGCTGAAAACACCAGCCTCTCTTACAGCAAGGCTACCAGCACAAGACCTCAGCTCCATCCACCGGACGCACTCACCAAGGCTCTGTATAGGGACCCAGAAGGCTGGGGAAGCCGGCAGAAACAGGCATGCTGGAGGGAGGGCAGAGCACAGCAAGTGGCCTTGTGGAGCTCCTGCCAGACTCCCAGCGTCAGCCATAGGTCTCGAGGTCGAGCTGTTGGGCTCAACGCTGGCTATAGCCTTGAGGCATGTTCTCCCGGGCTTTCTTGGAGATCCAATGAATTACCCAATATCCCATTAACATATTCTCTTCTCACTTAAATCTGGCAGGGTTGATTTTTGCCATTTGCAACTCAGAACCCTCAACCCCCAAATAATACTTCCCCAGATAACAACTATTGCAAAGTCATGGTTTCTGAGAAAACAGGAACAGAGAAAGGTACTGTCACCTCATGAGGGGTCAGTCTAAGCTTCTGCAGAACCAAATGGCCTGGCATCTAACGCAGCCACGGGTGCTAGGAGTAGGATTTTAAAGCAAAAAGCTCTGCTCATCTGAAACCTGGTGAATGGGCCAAGACTGAGCTGAAGTTCATTATTAGACTCTCAATGAAAAATGGCTTGCTCAGAAAATTAGGAGAAAAAAATGAAATTGCAGAGGCTGCATTCAACCTACTTCAGAGAACAAATTTTTTTAAGAGGCGTAAAAATGGAGTAATCCTATGCAAATGCGTGCAACTCATTACAGGGTGACGTCACCTCTAGGAGCAGACCCCCAGGCCAGACGTTGTTGGTTTGGAAATGCCTGATGTTTTAGGAGTCCTCAAGTTATCTATCTCCTTAAAGGTAATAAAATTCAATATTTAGAGAACTTATCAATTCCAAAGGATTTTTCCTAAATTGTTCTTAATTGAAGTTAAATATAAATGGTAGGAAAAACGGTATACAGTAGCTTATCTTACGTATCTTTATAATAAATGACCAGAGGGGCGCCTGGGTGGCTCAGTTGGTTGAGCCTCCGACTTTGGCTCAGGTCAGGATCTCACGGTTTGTGAGTTTGAGCCCCGCGTTGGGTTCTGTGCTGACAGCTCAAAGCCTGGAGCCTGCTTTGGATTCTGTGTCTCCCTCTCTCTCTGCCCCTCCCCGACGTGTGTTCTGTCTCTCTCGAAAATAAACATTTAAAAAAATTTTTTTAAAAATGACCAGAAAAAAAAAGTTCTTTCTCCCTTCTCCTTTAAGAAAACACTGTAAGAATAAAAAACAATATATTATGATTATCAACCAAAATAAGCTTTAAAAAAAGAAAAGGATTACTCCAAACTGTCTTTTTTGTTTTTCTTTTATGTGTGCTAAAGCGATGCATGTGAACACCATTACTTTGCACGCACGACGTTTCTTTCTCTTTAATGTGAAAGGTCATCTACACACCCATGTGATCAAGACCTACCAGTCGCTATCGCCTCCCTCGGAAAAGTCAGCTTACGTTACCTTGAACTATTATAATATAGCTTTTTCATTCTTATGTCATGCCTCAAAGAAAATTGGGAATCACTGTAGCTGGAATTAGATCTTTGGCAAAAAGCACTGAATGAGCACAACAGAGTGTAAGAACATGATTTCAAAACAAACTGAGCAAGATGTCCACTTTGCCAACTTGAGCAAACAGAATGCGCATGTGTTGAGATTAAAAGAAAAAAAAAGGTGCATGTCACAAGCCCAAGATCAGTGGCTAATTTTCCCAAGAGATGATAAGAGGTAAGAGCATTGTCCCGCTAACACGTTAAATCTCTCCCTGTGTGCTTGTTAGTTACAGACCCTTGTGAGGCATGCTCAGGTAAGGCTGGGGGCTATTACAAATCAGAGTGGTTTCTTTTTTTTTTTTTTTTTTTTTTTTTTTAAATTTTTTTTTTTTAACCTTTATTTTTGAGACAGAGAGAGACAGAGCATGAATGGGGGAGGGTCAGAGAGAGGGAGATACAGAATCTGAAACAGGCTCCAGGCTCCGAGCTGTCAGCACAGAGCCCGACGCGGGGCTCGAACTCACGGACCGCGAGATCATGACCTGAGCCGAAGTCGGACGCTTAACCGACCGAGCCACCCAGGCGCCCCAAATCAGAGTGGTTTCTAAGTGCTCCAATATATGGTATTCTTCCCCTAGAATGGCCCACTGAGAGGGCCTTACACGTTAGACTCTTAACCCCATCCTTTCTTTCCCTGTGATAGATTACAGTGGTTAAGCCACATTTACTGTTCAAGAAGTTTCTGCGCAGAATAGTGGTTTCAACCTTTTTCTCTGGATCCAGGATGTTCACATTCAGAGTACGCCTCCCATGTACAGTGATTCTAGAAGGGTTCCCCAAGCAGGTTTATCAGAATCCATGAGAGAAGACAGTTTGAAACATACTCCCTCCCATTCGGCTGTGGAGAGCGGTACGTATACCTCCTCATGTTAATCACTAGCAGAGAACTTTGAGTTTTCGGAGAAAAAAAAGTCCAATAAATAAGTAATTGTGTTCTCATGATTCAGGAGAATTTTCAAAATCCTAGGAAATAACATTTAGGAATGTGCTGATGACTCCACACATAGAAGCCCTATCATAAACCTACACACAATGTCAAAAAATAAGTTAACCAAATATGTAAATTGTTTATGGAGTTTCATAATTTCAAATTAGTAATACACTAAGGAAACTGGGTCATATTTTATGTTTCTGTATCATTTACTGGGGAAATGCAATTATACAATCACTTAAGGTTCTTACACACATGCTATACATTCATAAACATATAGGTACACAGAAGATTCCAGAAGGTACACAAGAAACTTCGTCTGAGACGGAAGATGCCTTTCCAGTATATCCCTTTTATGCTATTCTAATTTTCAACTATGCTAATGTACTACTATTTTTACTTAGAAATGAATAGCTGAGTAAAAATAACGTTGGTATTCACAGAAAATGGTGCCGTAGGGCATGGTGGGGACTCACGGAGCAGAACAGAGCAGAAATGGGTGCAAAACGCCTCACCTCTCCGTCTGGTCCCAGGGCAGACTCTCCACCCTCGGCAATCTCTTCGGCCTTCTGCAAAGCAAGGTCAAGATGTCAGGTGTACGTGAATCAAGAAGAAGGTTACAAGAAGAACTTTGTGGCAACACTGCGGTATAAAAAAGCACTTCATCGCCACTCATCATCATCCAACAAAGCTTACGTGTTAATGCCTTTCATTTGTATTTCTCTTCGCTGTCTGAGACAAGGTGTGTCTTTCACAGGCAACTTGCGGGGAGCTACTGAAAGCCACGTATGATTCAAGGCTGGCACACACCAAAGATTTGTGGGTCGAGTCTTCCAGGACCCAAAATGCTGAAGGTATGAGAACATCAGGGCTGAGGTCAGCACGTGGAATGTCCTTCCCCTGTTTGGCACTGGGAAGACAAATCCTGATGTAACTGGCTCCACATTCCTTGGCAAGGTTTCTAAAAACGTCCATCACGAATAAACTCGGAACCGCTCTTGGGTCATAAAAACACAGAATTGTACAACAATCCTGTGTGCTCTCTGGATGTTTTCCATTCAACCTAATCGGCTTTTCATAATACACAGTATTTCTATGGTGGGTACTAGGAGCAAATGTGATACAGATACTGTGATCTCATGACAAATTCCGTCACCTGCCATTTCTTAAATATTTCAATATCTTAGTCCATTAACCTCCATGTGCCTCAAAGACAGCCTAAATGAAAAGCGAGGATTATGTCACATTTGGGGCATACCCGAGAGAGTCTCATCTGCAATAAACACGGAAGAGTCTCAAATTTCTTACATTTATAACAACCTCTTTGACAAGGGAAATCTTTTCCATCACCTTTTCAGAATCCTTATTTGAAAGTTATTGCTGGAAAGCTATACTCTTCGTGTGTGAGGAAAAAAACCCAAAAAACAACTTTAGTCATTTCCTTTATCAAGACATTTAAGAAAATGAGCTTTCCTCCCCTGGGCTCTTTAGTTAATTAAAAATATATATAATGATACAGAATCGATATTAACTCTACTCTGTTTACTTAAGGCATTGATTATATAATACATTTTTGCTTTCCATGAAAATAACTCAATTGTCTCTTGACAAAACAGCTTTGAGAGGCAATGTTCAAAATCCAACCCTTTCTCCATACTGAAGAAATGCAGATCCCATAAACGTTTGAAATTTTGGGGAAGTTCTTTCAAAATTGTCTTACAAGGAATACATGTACGTATGTATGCCAAAGCAAAGGGCATGAAAAAAAAAATTGCAGTGCTTCTACCAAAGAGCAGGAAATAAAATGCTCCCTTTGGTTATGATTTCCCAAGAATTTAATATTCTATGTATGCCGCCCCAACGTGAAAAACATTTACACTCCAAAGGAGTGATGAGCGTCAAAAAAGACACCAGGCTCTATACCTTGGCGAAGGATATAGAGAACAATGGCAGAAAAGCCCAGAAAAGAAACCTCCCATGTGACCAGCCCCTAAGAGTTCCAATTTTGGAATTCTCGGGCACTACACTCAGGCGACTGTTTTAATTAATGGGAGAAAGTCAATTAATCCCACCATTCTTTCCATACAAATCAGAAATAAGCTACAAATTTGGCCAACAAAGAAAATCAAATGAGACAATGAATAAGCCAATTTCCAATATCTAGCGAGTGGAACTGGATCACCATTTCAATGAATAGTACATTAAAAAGCTTGAAGGACCATAAATAATAGAATCAAAACCATTCTAAAGGATACTCTTCTATGAATATGCTTTGACTAGCTAGAGTGTTATCTAAAAACTGCCTCACAATCAGGCCTGTCCTTTATTTTAAATCCTCTAAACTCATTTTAAAAATAATATCGAATTCAAGAGGCAATGTAAGATTAGATTTAAAAAATTTGGTTCTGGAATTAGACCACCAGTGTTTGAATCCCCAGCTCTGTCACTAAGAACAAGAGATCTGAGCTATGTGATCTTGAGCAAATCTCCGTCGTGCTTCCCTCTTCTGTAAAAAAGGGACAGTAACAGTCCCTCCCTCATGGGGCTGAGGCAGGAAAGGATCGCTATTTCAGTACGTACAATCCAGTGTTCCATTATATACTGTTATATACATATATACTCCTAGCATCAACCTCCACAACGCACAAGTTTCAATGACTGTCTGAAGACTATTCCTTTATGTCTGTGACACTGGTTATAGCACTGCCTAAAACTGCTTCATAAGGTTCATCCCATGAATTCAGGGATTTCTGTCTGTTTTGTCACACGTATATCCCCACACTGACAAGGGGTCTTGGCACGTAAAAGGTACTAAGTAAATATTTGGTAAAAGAAGGAAGGAAGGAAGGAAGGAAGGAAGGAAGGAAGGAAGGAAGGAAGGAAGGGAGGGAAGCACCAAAAATAATAATAATAAAGAAGCATCCACTTAGCACACACTCAATGAATCATCATTATTGTAATTACATCCCAATGTATTTGCAAACCATAAAATTAGTTAAGAACACACACGCGATTCCTCACAGAACTGGCACGCCCTGAATTTATACCCAATCCTGCTGCTATTACACAAGGTGGAAGCCAGGTGGCAGTCTACTCTATGGCAAGAGACAACACATTCTCCCATCATGCTTTGGATTCTTTCAGTTTGATGATCTCTGGATCTCCCATGACACTGGTGCTTTATCTTGGCCACCCACCCCCCACAAAAATAAATAAATAAATAAATAAATAAATAAATAAATAATCCCACAAAACATCCCTTTTCTTGGTTCAGTGTTAACTCCAAACAGATTGCTCTTGGTGCTACCATGGTCTCCCACCAGTTGAGGAACCTTCATATACAGTTATCTCCATCACATGATTACAAACACATCCTACATTACCAGCTGATGCCTGAGCTTTTTTTTTCTCCATCGATTAAAAACAAAACAAAACAATCCTACAAAAAAACTACAAAAAAAACTACAACACTGTAGTTCATCCATTAATCAGGACTAAAAGGACTCTGTCTTGGCTTCTTCCAACCTGCAAAACGTTGGGGACAAATTATGCTTGCTGGAGGGAGGAAGGAGTGTAATTCACCTAGTGATGGAAGGGGATATGGAACAAATTACTCACAATTAAAAACAGTGTGGCTTCCCAATGCCCAAGGCCAATGGCAATTTAGAAATTCCACTTAGGAATGTTCACCAAGCTGTGTGCACTGCTACCTGTTTTCCTTGCAGAAGCTATGTGAGATAACTGGCAATGGGCGCAAAGAGGCCAAGGAATCCCTACATGTGAAAATCCTGTGTAAGCCCGCACCCAGGAAAATAAACTTCAGCGGGGCACTTCCTTCACATCACTACCCCAACACAGGCCACGAATGGCCTCGATCTGTAAAGAAACGGTGTTCTACCAAATATTTCACAATTTTACAATTTGTATGATGAAGCGAATGCATTTTATCCCTCAGCAGGTGTTGTTACACTATGCTAAAACAACATTCAAGAGCGCTGGCATCTTACAGACTCATTCTGTTTCAGCGGAAACCTAAGCTTTCAGAAACCGCTTGGGTTATTTTTACTGTCATTTAAGTGTACCTTTGAGCATTAAGATAGGTGATCAAGCAATAAAAAATACCCAAGAATATCAAATGAACAGGCAACTGCACATTACTGTGCTTGTACTCTGCAGAGAAAACCAACTCCAACATTTTTGACTCAAGTAACTGGTCAATCCAGTTAAGCAGGACTCTGATCCAAACTTCAGTTTTCACCCATTTTGATACTGAGCTAATCAAATTAATCTAATCACGCTGGCATTGCATTCACCTACCTTGACCACAGTCCCTACACTCAGATGCCCAGAATTTCTTAGAACTTTTCTTTGACCTGTGAAATTGTCCTCGTGGGGGTACATCATCATCTTGGGGGGAGGGGGGAGAAACAGGAGAGACAGAAGAATTGAGAAGAAGTGGAGAGCAGCTTGAATTTAAAACAAGTGTCTCAACAATATTACTATACTTTTGCATCTGATGCCTCTTTTCACCAAAAACTATACCAACAGGCTTTTCTGATTTGTTGATATCTAAAAAGGATGAAAACACATTTCCTCTTACCATACTGACCAATGTGGTATGCTGTGCCAGAAACACTCCCCCTCCAATATGTCACGGTCCTGAGATTTACTCCTAACAGTGTCTTCTGAGAAAGAGAATTAAAGAACTTCTGGAAGGAAAACCGAACACTACGATGGAAAAGGTACTTGACCCAACAGTGCCCCATGGGATTTGGATGGTTCTTATTAGCATCTTGAGTTTCCAAGAAATGTCACAAATTAATAGCAAGGGTGTAGTTCTGTTGGTATACACGCCATCGAAAGACTTTGGAAGAGGGAATTAAATATTTATTTTTGGCCTAAAGTCAACAGCTTGGGAAGCTGAGCCTGTGAAATGACCACGCGTCTTGACAGTAGGTTGGGTGAGGGAGGTCGGGGATGGCTGGCATGGGCTCCTGACCACAGCTGAAGGAAGAACTCTAAAGCCCTGCAAGGGCCACCTTATTACCACCAGGAACCACCGTAAATTAGAGGATTTATGATTAAAAAATTCTCTTTGTAGGAGCTAGGGAGAGAGAGATAGGCAGGGTCCACCACAAAGAATAAATCTTCACTTCCTACTACATGCCTCAACAGGCAAAGAACCTGTCACTGTCCCAAAAGACATCTTACCTAATTGCTCCTAACTAAAATACATACATACATACATACATACATACATACATACATACATACATAAAGTAGCCATTTATTCTCTCGATATCACAGAGAACATACAGCATGGGGAAAGAAGATTTTATTTAAAAAAAAAAAACAACAACTATAACCACATTTCAACAATTACTATCCTACATTTATACCGCAAAATTGTTTCATAAAATAATTAATACTAACCGAGCACTTACTCTGTGCCAGGGTATACTCTAAATGCTTTTTTTTAAGTTTACTTATTTATTTTGAGACAGAGAGAGAGAGAGAGAACAAGGGAGGGGCAGAAAGAGAGGGAGAGACGGAGAAAGAGAGAGAAAGAGACAGAGAATCCCAAGCAGGCTCTGTGCTGTCAGGGCAGAGCCCAACACAGGGTTCAATCTCACAAACTCTGAGATCATGATCTGAACAGAAATCAAGAGTCGGACACTCGGCCAACTGAGCTGCCTGGGGCCCCACTAAATGCTTTAGATACACTTTACCATGTAATCCTATCACCTTCTTACAGATCCAGAGACTGAAGCACGAGGTAATAGGTCTTTTAATGAAATACTCTATAAGGGAATGAAAGCAAATTTGTACGAAATTTAAAAGTCTGCAGACTAATGTGATTTATTAGACAGTGGCTCAATTTTCTACTCTAGTATGCTCAATCCTACTTGTACACACCCTGGTGGCCTTATGTAGCCCCATGCCCTTTTATACCTTGTAGTCACCCAGCAGATGTTAAGAGAACAATCATGGCAGGGGACAGAGACCTCAAGGTCATGCAGAGTGCACATCAGAGTACATTAATCTTGTCACACTGCAAAGACTGGTTTCACATAATTAGATATTTCCATACTTTACAAATTATGCCTCCTCTAACACCTAGGTAGATACATGTATTTCCTTTCCTATTCCTCCACCTCAAGGGCATTCACGGAAGACCAGACCCACAGCGAGAAGCTCCAGAATGATTTATAAATGTTATACGTCACAGCAGCAGCTCTGATGGTGAGAAGAGAGAAGCAAACATGGTCAAGGCAGGTTAAAGAAAACCCACTCTCCTGTTTACCAACAGCAAGGAAACACAATAAACTCCACCAGAAAGAGAGAGAACTTCTCTGTTACATTGGGGCAATTAAAAAAAAAATCGATCCCTTTCCGTTTAAGTTACAAGGTCAACCACACTTATCTACAGGAGCGTAGATACAGTCAGCTGTAGCCGAGTGGTCCTATACCTGTTGCTATAGCACAATGTTCTTGGTCCACTGGGTAAAGAAGGCTTTCTCAAAATAAAGGCTTATTGATGCCTTACTTCATTAAAAACAAACAAACGAACAAACCAACTGCAGACAGGTACAGCATAATACTGTTCTGTGGGAAAATGCTTTCTCAAAGGGTCAGTGCAGAACTTTTAAGCTTCAGGACACAGCCTTCCTCCCCAGCAGAGAAGCTGGAAGGAGCCATCTCAATCATTCACTCTAATGGAGGGAAGAAGAACTACAGATAATCCAAACTGTCAAATAATCAGCTTTTGAAAGCATCCATTTGCTTTGCACTTGAATAAAGGTGCATCCGCAATTGTGTAACTTGCTTTGAAAGAAGTCTCAAAGCCCCAGGAAAGAGACAGGTTTCAGGAAGGAGCCTGGTTTCTTTGTTTCCTCCATTATCCCATTTGTCCCAGCAAGATGGCCCCGGAAGGAAATACAGCAGGTCCTCCCCAGTCCTGCTGAGGGCAGGGTGTGCTCAAATGCTGGGGATCCTGACAGAGCACCGGGAAGGAGGCAGAGGGCTGATGATCAACTAATGGTTCTGCACATTCAATCGTGTGAGATAACCAGCCAGAGCCACCCAGAGATTCCCACCAGGCAGACAGGAGGGAGTTGCTTTGGTATCCATTATTCTTTTGCCAGGAAACCAGTCCCCGCCCCCAATTTGACTCCTGGGGCTTCCTTTTCCGCATTCATCATGGTTTATCATTATGTACCTGGTTGCATATTTGATTAATGTCTACCTGCCTCTCGCTCTCTGATGGAACTGAGAAGGCACGTGTGCTTCTCCTTGCCATCGCCTTCTTTCTCCCCCAACGTGTAGCCCGCTGCCTAGCTTCAGTTGATACTCGTCAAACAAATAGATAAAAGAGAAAAGAATAAATGCTATCAGCAAAACTGAAGCTAAGAGTTTGGAAGTAGAGAGCCAATCTATAGATCATGCAAAGTTGGCAGCATCGTGAAAAATAGTGTGACAGGTTCCCGCTCTATACAGATTAACACAAAAATAAAGGCATAATCCCCATCACTCAGTTAGAGATCTTTCTTTGCCTACGATGATATAACAATCTAATACCATGGCAGGAATCCATTAATTATAAGCCAGAAGCTCAATTCGGGGACCCTTCAGCTTTTACATCACACACACACCAAGTAGAATTTGAATTTTACTGCTACGAACACCAACAGTGACCTTTTCCTGGCCACTTCTGCAAAACACAGCTCCGGACTAGGAAAAACGAAAACTGCCGTTTCACGGGGTCCCCTTGTGGAATGTTACAGAATTCTTTCTACCTGTTTGCCCATGTGCCTTTCTCTGACTCTGAAAGCGTCTTTTGAAGTCAGAAACTGGGAGCTGGCATTCTGCAGAGTCTATAATGCCACCTTGACAAGAAAATGAGGGATCGCTCACCGACGAAATGTCTAAATCCAAGCCCTGAGTCACTGCGCACTCTTCACAATGCGGGAAGCTATCTTCTACTAAAGAAGTCAGGTGCAAGAAGGCACCTTCTCAATCATTTATTTCTCCTCCTTAATTATGAAGCAGGGATGGGAATTCAGGAGCCATGAAATTAATTATTTTTTGAAAAACATTGCGTTCAATTATTCAGTGCACAGAATAAATGATTAAATGGCACCAATCTTCAATCCTCACAGCCCTGGCCGAGACTTCCTGTTTCTTGCTGGTGTGTGTGCCCAGGCCAATCAGGGTGTGCCGTGAAAACAAAACATGAACCAAGAACCAAATCACCAGACCACTCAGGATTCAGAGAGGATCTGTATTCACAGGTCTACACTGGCAGGTTGCCCTTGAATCAAGATACAATATCTGCAGGGCAGAAATTCTAAATCTTACTCTTCACTTTCTGTGCAATATAATTAGGTTATATTGTACATAAAACTATTTACTGTTCTCTGTAATAACCTAAAACCCTGCCTTAGACACTCACCTTACTGTGACACCAGGGCAGCTGAACTGAATGAAGGAACCACTTTGACACTGTCTCCCGTTCAAACAAACAGACTGAAATCTGTTTCGAAAGTACCCCAAGGCCATCTCTTAACATCTTTCTCAGGCTCTTTCCATCTGTACTCTGCATTCCTTCTTAATTTTCATCACCCTACCACACTGGCATTAAACTTAAGCAAATACTTCTGTGCCCTCACATCTTTCCCTTTTTTACTGACCGTATACACTTGATATTTCAACACTGTACGGGACCGTGAAAGTATGGACAGAACCGTTACAGTTTGGAACATCCTACTGGCTACACCCTCATCTCCAACCTGTGGTGTGGTGTGCCTCATCACCTCTTTGACACCGTGCCTGTTTTGGATAAGCATTTTCTGCAACTCAAATATCTGAGTCTTCCACTAGGGCAGTAACGAGTAAATATATATGTGTATATATATATATATATATATATATATATATATACACACACACACATATATATATACACACACACATATATATATATACACACACACACACATATATATACACATATATATGTATATATACATACATGTATATATGCATATATATATATATTTTTAAGTTCTTTTATTTTTAAGAGACAGAGAGTGACATAGCATGGGCAGGGGAGGGGCAGAGAGCGAGGGAAACACAGAATCTGAAGCGGACTCCAGGCTCTGGGTTGCCAGTACAGAGCCCAACTCGGGGCTCGAACCCATGATCATGACCTGAGCCGAAGTCGGATGCTTAACCGACTGAGCCACCCAGGTGCCCCAGGAGAATGTATTAAAGGGCCCTGGACTGGCTCCTGACCATATACTCCTCTCCTCTGACTCACTAGGGTGCTCACCTTCTTCCTCTTCCTCCTCTTCTTCTTCTCTTTGGCGGCCTGGGCTTGCTTGTGCTCCCAAACCAGGTTGGTCAGGTTGGCCACATACTCATCAGTCTGCTGTAAAAGGTAAGCTAAACGCCTGTCTTTCTTTTGATCAATCAGTTTTCTGTAGCCCTCTTCATCTTCAGCCTATTAAGGAAAGAAGAACACGGTCAGGGCGCCATAAAGATTGGCAGACGACTCCATCTGCCACTCATCCGCCCCCCTCATGGTCTGAACTCTGACCGGTGGTGAGTGCGGGCAACCTAACGATCCACGCTGTGTGAGTTATGGCGCACAGTCCGGGTCTGGGGTGCGCTTGGGGGCGCCATGCCTGCGTCCCAGGACACGCGGGCTCGTAGCAGTCAGGACACCGAACCACACTACTTATGTGGTGCGAGCAAGTCCTCAAAGTCAGCTCTTTGCTCTTCTAAGGTTTTTTGTGCGCGTGCACAAACACACACACACACACACACACACACACACACACACACAGATAAAATTTGAGAATCCATCATCCAAAGTGTATCCTTAACTTTGTATTCTGGAAATTTTCAAAAACAAATGAAAGCAGAGAGGAGAGTATAATCTCTCATATCACCAACACCAAGCAACAGGAATTAACTCACGAGGACTCCCTTTTCATGGCTACCCTTCCCTCAAGTCCTCTCCCCAGTCCCAAGCTAGAGTGTCCTGAAGCAAATTCCAGACATAAGATCTCTTCATTCAGAAATAGTTCAGTAAGTATTTCTAATGGCAAAGACTCCAATGGACTCTAAGTGTAGTAAGTATAACTTCATATTAGTAAAAGCATCACAAACACCGCGGCTGATAGGAAAAGTCAAATTCGGGGGAGTTTTGTCAGTGACAGGCTTGGTGCGACGGGCCTACGTGACTAGAGGCGAGTCATTTAGCACCTGGAGTCTGATACTGCTGGGTAATAAAACAGGTACAGTAATTTCCACCTCTACCTCCCATTAAGCAACATTATGAGGTTAAATGCAATAAAAACTCTGATGTACTCTGGGCCATTTCAAGAGAAATCTCTTTTATGCATCCCAATAAAAAGGACAGCTCAAAATATTTTCCTCGTGTGACGCGCAGGATAAAAAGGGACATACCACAAAATCTTCCACTCTGTGGAAAAGCTGGGGATCTTTGGTCCAGGGGCACCACTCCAGCATGTGCCCGAGTGACAGCCGTTTTATAACCCAGTCTAGCTGCTGTCTGCCCCGTGGATGAGTGTGAACCTCAAATGCTATTATAACTCTAATTGCTTTTGGTTATGGTTGATCTCACTTGAAGAAAGAGTGATAAAAACTGCAGTTTCCCTGTTATCTGTATATTCCATCATTTAATTGCAAAAATTAATGATTTGCAAATGCCTAATCATTAGTGTCAAACCAATCTGTTACTGAAGTTCTAATATAGTTTCACTCCAGTTGAATCAGACAAATTTTGACTGCTTACTGCTCAAATTACTATAAAGCAGCCTCCTTGGCTAGTTAGAAATCTCGTGGACAGTCGTCTCCTTCCTGAAAAAGCAGAGGGAAGTTGGAGGAGATCTAAGGTTTAGTAATACCTGGAAACAGCGCTCTTTAAAACATGGTGTTTAGTCTCTGGAATCCACAAAATTAGTGGGGAAAAAAAATTCAAACCATAATAACACCAAGAAAGGCCTTGTCACTTGGAATTTTCCAGGTTCGTAATTATGGGCCAAGGCTAATGATTTTATCTCCATCCTATTCTCAGGCATTATGTCCCAGGTACAATTTGCAGGTCTCGTATCATTATAGATCACACACACTTTTAAAATTCCATGGTGCGCTCTGAGGTCCAATTCCAAAAATAAATGGTCAATAAAACCAAACACCCAGGTCAATGATGTAAACCAATCCCTTCTGTATTTATATATCCATTAAAAAATAATAGCATAAATGCAATGACCCGTGGGTAGCCTTTGACAATAACACAGCTATAACCAAAAACGCAACATTTCAAAATTAACTGAAAAATCACTTTTTATACTGCTAGGGAGAAATTTCTATCATTAAAAAAAAAAAGGATAACACCAGAGGCTTCAAAAAACAGACCTTCTTCGAGTCCAAGATATAACTTCATGACACATTCATGCAAAGCAACCTGTATCATGAGTCTCAAAGACGCAAAATTTTACAAAGGACGATCTGGTTGTTAAATACAACTCCTGAAAGCTATACGACCCGCCTTTATGTGAGAAGCTATAATCTGAACAGCAATGCTGCCCCAGGACAGGCAAGTACTCGACTCATCAGCCGTGGTCCTGGATTCGTGGTATGTGCTGTCCAGGAAAGAGAAGATGTGCTTACTCCATCCATACGAGGTTCAAAGGAGCATGTTAACATGTTTGAGAAGCCGCTTTTACTCACTCCCTCCTATAGCATATTTACCATTCTCAATACGGGTGCCTGTGAGGACCCCCATTTCCCGGGGTCCCTGCAGGCGAGCGAGCCCCTTACCATCAGTCTTCGCATTCTCTCCTTTTCGATACGCTCCGTCTCTTTTTTCTGCTCTCTTTCCGTGTTGGCGTGCCAAGTTGCCACTGCTTTGGACAGCTTCTGGATCTTCCCGGCCACAGACCGATGGTATTCCTTAAAATCTTTTGCATGCTGCAAAATACTGTTCAGGTACTCCTACAGGATCCAAAGGGAGGAGAAAAGGACACTCAAAGTCTATTTCCCATGAGGTTTCAGCGTAGCCCAAGAAAGCACACACTCTGGCTTCATGAGAGTGGACGATTAGAATCTTCTGGGAGACAGGTGCCCTGGGATGTCTCCTGGCAGCTGAGCTGTGGGCTATGGGGCTGGTGAAAAAGGCTCTCAAAGTTTGTTTGGGCGCCAGTGTGTGGAAGCGAAACCTCTCAGGCCTCAAAAAATACGGCCCCATGAAAATGGCAGGATCAAGGATTGGCAGAAGCATGCAAAACAGCAGTGATGAAATGTAAAGCACATCACCCTCAAATAAACCCGAGGGAGGAGGGTATTTTCAGTGAGAACCAGGTTATAAAAGTCATGCCTCTTCTGCTCTAACTTAAACACCTTAGAACCGTGACTTGAAATAAGATGAGGAGCCACGAAAATCGCCGCCATAATTCAGATCTACTTTTGAAATACAGGAGGAGACACGTGTACCAACGAATATCTAACTTTTTTTTTTTCCAAATGAAACGAAGCTGGGGCATTAAATCGAGCACCAGAAAACAAACACAACTTATAGGGCTTCTAATGCAAAATCAAATCCTGCATCAAAAATATTTCCAACCCCCTAGGAAGGAACATTTTAAAATATCTGCCCCTGGGTGCCTGGATGGCTCAGTCGGTTCAGTGTCCGACTTCAGCTCAGGTCATGATCTCACAGTTTGTGAGATGTGAGCCCCACGCTGGGCTTTATGCTGGCAGCTCAGAGCCTGGAGCCTGCTTCGCATTTTGTGTTTCCCCCTCTCTCTACCCCTCCTTGGCTTGCGCTCTTTCACTCTCTCTCTCTCAAAAATAAATAAACGCTAAAAAAATTTTTTTTTTAAATCTGCCCCTATGAAACCTCCAACGGGGCCCCAGAAAAGCCCAGGAGGCTGTATTTACATTCGTTATAAAAATAACTGTTTTGGGGAGCCTGGGTGGCTCGTCAGTTAAGCCTCAGACTTTGGCTCCAGTCATGATCTCACAGTTTGTAGGTTCGAGCCCCGCATCGGGCTCTGTGTTGACAGCTCAGAGCCTGGAGCCTGCTTCGGATTCTGTGTCTCCCTCTCTGTCTGCCCCTCCCCCACTCACACTCTGTGTCTTGCTCTCAAAAAATAAATAAGAAATTAAAAAAAAGAAAACAAAAACTGTTTTGCTCTCTTCATTTCTTTTCCAGGCCATCCGGGTGGCAGCTGGCCGTGGGATTATGCAGAAGACACCTGCCTGGAATTCAGAAAGCAGGGTCCTCCACTGATCCCCTCACAGTCCCATGGACGGGCCACCCGCTTCCCTAGCCTGGCCTGTCTCACATGGGGCGGCTGGAACACGGGAGTTGCAAGGGACCTTTCTGTTCTCATGGTTTGCCCCCACCGCCCTCGCCAGTACATTTCTCAGTCCTTCTGAGTCCACCTGAGGGCTCAGTCAGGCGTGTCCGTCAATGTAGGGCCACACAGTCCACCCCCCAATACCTGGTGCTTCTGTCGACGCTTCCTTTCCTGCTCAATCTTCTGCTGCTTCTCCAGTTTCTCCGTCATGCGGGCCTCCCTCAGGGTCTGGCGCTTACTCCGTTTGTATGCTTTGGAGTTGAGGGCCGTCTCCAGGGTTGTGTCTCGTCGCATGCAGGCCACCACCTCTTGTCTCAGCTGTCAAGGTCAAGGGGGGAGCGGGGAGCCGTTGGGAGAGCTTCCCCAAACAGAGGCCTGGCTCCTGGACAGCCTCCACTGCCCTGCTCCCCGTTAGTGGGGCAGAATGGGGTCTCTACAAGGTTCTCCGTCGGAGTTGGCCTTGTTTTTTGTAAGTGAAAGGACTAAATCGTGCCAAATCCACGCAGCATTTTCAAAGACGGTAAAAGTGTTCTTTCCCAGTAATTCAGATTAAAAACAAAAACGGAAACTTACAGCACTGTAAAAAAACACTAACCAAAACCTGTCTTGGGTGTTCAATAAATGAATTCATTCTGTTTAATTATTCTAATGGTATTAATTAGCTAATGAGCTTCTGAAATATTTTACTTCATTTTAAGTGCCATACTAACATTCTCTTTGTGTCTAAAGATGGACGTTAATGATGCTCTGCAAAAAAGAGTAGAAACGTTACTTCTTGTTCATGCACAGTAGCAGCAGGTACTCAAACAATATTAATTCAATGTTAATTTTCATATGAAAAATGGGAAATACGGGCTTTGGCTTCCCCCACTCCCAACGATGATATTCTTTCCAAGATATTTAAATTTCACACTAGATCGTGGACTTCTTTTTAGATTACCATAAACGTAGTATCTTATCCATGTTGTACATTATGTGGTAGCAGCCGGGGTGGTGGGGGTGGGGGAAGGATTGGGCATATACATTAAAATAATAATCTAACTGAATCTCAAATCAGCATCAACTATAGTTAATTCACTGGGAAAATTTCATAGAGGGTGGACTTTTCTACACCATCAAGCAAAAAAATCAGAGACTGGGGAGAGTCCAGCACAGAGAAGCAAATCTGAATATAATCTTATTTTGTGAAGATATATTCGGTTATTAATCATTTTCACAAAATTTTAGCAAGCACTTCATGAAGTGCATTTCGTGAAGTCCCGTATAGGAAAGGAAGTAAATGGAATTCAGGGCCTTTTATTTTCTTTCTTTTAGAATTTCAGCTGAAAGCTACTCTCACAAAGCTATGGCCAAGGAGCACCCTGTCACCACGACACCCTCCTGCGACATTATAACCCATAGGGCAAATGTACTCCCAACCGAGTTCCTATGACAGTAGCAAGTGGGGTGCCTTTGTGATTTTAGTCACATCCCGCAACAGACTGAGTCATGCAATTCAATACTTCCAAACCACTTTCATTCATTAATAATTCATTTTGCACGCCCCGAGACCTTCACCAAGTAAACCCACCTGCCTGGCAAGCATGCGTCCCTTCTCCCCTTTGGCTAAACGAGGCAGGGTGCGGACCAGGAGACCTGCACCTTTTGGGTCCACAGAGCAAAACTCACCAACGTAAAGACTATCTCTACTTCATTTCACTAGTCTCCTACAGACTCGGCAGTTATAAAACAGATCACCATGCTAGCTTTTATTAATCAGTCACTACTAAGAACCACAGCAAGAACACTAGGTAACAGTCCACTGATTAGTCAATACATGGGCCTGATGTGGTCAAATGCTTCAAACTTAGGCTCCGATGAATAATCAGCAGTTAGAAAACAGTGCTATGTATTTCTACAAATGAGGGGCTATCAATTCAGCAGAGGAGAATTTGGAATGGCTAGGATTTTACATTTGTGTTTACAAAGAGACTCTGATCGACCCCCTTCTATCTTTTTCTTTGGAGTCATAAAGGCAAGCTAAACCATTTATTCTCAAGGTTTCATCCATGGTAACAAAATGCCATTACTCTGACTTTGGAAACCGTAATATAGGAGAAAAAAAAATGTCTCTGATATACAGAAGAAAAAAAGTAGAATAATAAACAATTCATCTTCATTACTTTTGGCTCTATGCTGCTGGTTGGAAATACACACTAGTTTTACTAAGTTTATATCTTTATAACAATATTGAACAGACTTCCGCTTATTTCCTTCATCTCAGATTCGCTGGGGAAAAGGTATTACCTGACGCTGGAAATTGAGTAAGCGAAGGGCTTTCAGCTCCACAGTTGCTTTGGTTCGTAAATCTGGTGGCAGAGAGCCAGGCAGATTTTCCAGTTCTTGGATCCTATGAGCTATGCGAGCCTGGAGTCTAAAGGAGATAAGGAAATGGGGGGGGAGGGGGAGGGGGAAATATACATTACAACTGAGTCTTGAATGATAAACAGTAACCCTCAGGTTTAAGTTCTGGCAAAACATATCCCGGATCTTGCTGTCGGCAAATTCCTGATGCCCAGCTGGATTATCTGATGTTAAACGGAGAAGAGCGACCTCTGCATTGATGCGGACAGGTGCCGTATGTTGCTTAACACTCTGGCCTTCTTTACAACGTCTCTCTCTCTCTCGAACACCCAGAAAGGAAGACTCAGGATGCATCTAGGAAGGCAGTCCAGTGCCATGACTTGCTTCAGACAGAGAGAACATGAGAGACAGGACAATGTGATTTGCTCCCAAATGCCCAGGCAGCCAGAGTGCAGAGCTGAGACAACAGAGTTTTCTTTCTGACTTCCAGTTCCGTCCTAGGCAACCAGGCCATGTGCCCTCTTTGCCAAGATGCTGATGACAACAGCCGTTGAAGCTGAGTGAACAAGAGCACTTTTAGGTGCTGAGGCCACAGAAATCAACCAACCCAAAACTTTCACGGAGGGAGCCTGCCAACCACGACCACTTCCTCTCTGAGCAGTGTTTGTCTGAGAAAAGGCAAAGTAGGCATTTTTAAAAATCAGGTTTGGGGAAGCGGGAGATGGTAAAGTAACAGTATTTAAAAACTACGTTTCTAGAAAAAGGGTTGCTAGAGATTCTCATCTCCGACATCATCAGAAATATAACTGCAGGTCATTCTTCAAAATAAAGGCAGAAGAGAAAACAAAACATACCCCACTTTCTTCATTCAGCCGGGATACTTTTACTGTGACCCCATACAAACCGGCTTCAGATTTTGCCTGGATCCTATTCTTACAAATAATTGCATGCCATTTAAAATCTATTTTTAGAACTACCTCCCTCCAAACTTGGGGCAGAAGTGTCTTGGAAAAGATGTCATGAAGAATAGTAAAAGGTAGTAAGTTAAATTAAGTTAACATTAACTGTGCTAAGGTGTATTTAAGGTAGAATTTTCTTCAATTCTTTCTCCCTCCCTCCTTTGCACGTACTCACTCTCTCTCTCTCTCTCTCTCTCTCTCTCTCTCTCTCACACACACACACACACACACACACACACACTCACACACACACACACACACACACATGCATGCACCCCTACAAGGTAAATGCTATAGAGGTGCCACTTACTGATGAGAAAACTGAGGTTTGGAGACAGTAAGAAACACGCAAACTTCACAGAACTAGTGAAGGAGGGAGCCCGGACAGGAGCCTCATTTGCCTGACACCTGCAGGGACACTGCAGGTAAATACACACTTTCTGACTGCAGCTTTCCTGGACCTCAACTACAAAAGCTGATAATTAAAGATTCTTTTAAAAACTCGTATCATGGGGCACCTGGGGGGCGCAGTCGGTTAAGCGTCCGACTTCAGCCAGGTCACGATCTCGCGGTCCGTGAGTTCGAGCCCCGCGTCGGGCTCTGGGCTGATGGCTCGGAGCCTGGAGCCTGTTTCCGATTCTGTGTCTCCCTCTCTCTCTGCCCCTCACCCGTTCATGCTCTGTCTCTCTCTGTCCCAAAAATAAAATAAAATACATTTAAAAAAAACCAAAAAAACAAAAAAAACTCGTATCATGCGGGGTGTCTGGCTGGCTCAGTCGGTGGAGCGTGTGACCCTTGATCTCAGGGTTGTGAGTTCTAGCCCTCAGCTGGGTATAGAGATTACTTAAAAAATAAAATCTTTAAAAATATTAATAATAAATGACTAAATAAATACAAATCTGTATTATGGTTTTGTCGACCTTTACGATGCTCTGTGTGCGTCAACATGAAAAAGTAAAATCTCTGAGCGAGGGGCCACAAAATTATCTTACTACTTCAGTTAGCCCAAATATCAAAAACTGAGTGCTTTTAAAAACAAAACCAGGGGCACCTGGGTGGCTCAGTCGGTTAAGCGTCCGACTACAGCTCAGGTCACGATCTCGCAGTCTGTGAGTTCGAGCCCTGCGTCGGGCTCTGGGCTGATGGCTCAGAGCCTGGAGCCTGTTTCAGATTCTGTGTCTCCCTCTCTCTCTGCCCCTCCCCTGTTCATGCTCTGTCTTTCTCTGTCCCCAAAATAAATAAACGTTAAAAAAAAAATTTTTTTTAAATAAAAAATAAATAAATAAATAAACAAATAAATAAAAACAAAACCAAACCAAAAAAATGTACAGAACCTGCAACTGTTTGCTTTGGTAGAGAAGTAAAATGTCATCTTTTTCAAAACTTTAAAAAATGACAGTAAGGGAAGCACATCGTTTTTTCATTGACTTTGCTGGAAATAATATCCTGACAGATTCCTATTTTATTTGGTACATACGTGTTATTAATTCTGATTTACTGAACGATTTGATGGCAGAACATGCTATTGTTAACGCTGTCCGTGTTATCATGCTGTTTTTTTCAGCTCTCTGTACGAACGCAAGCAAACAGGCCCTTAAACGGCTTACACATGCAGCAGAATAAACACTTGTGAGTTCAAATGACGGTAAGAAACTTCCACCATTTTTGAAATAAAAAAAGGAACACTTACAAATTTTAAATAATTAAAAAAAATAAACAAACTTCCACATTGTATTCTTTTGGCCAGACTGCCCCACCTCACCCACTGTTCTTGTGCATTCCTATTACTACTGATACTCATGGGATTTTCATCAGAGTTTCTTTCTTTTTTTTTTAGTTTTCACCGTATGGAACAAAGATCCATTTCATTTGTCCAATTCAATTTCTTAAATATTCCCATTGCCAAAAATCTCTAACTATGGCCAAAGATGGTACATCTTAACTACGACATTAAGAGAAAAACCTATTATAGTGTGTTTTTTTTCAAATATTTATTTTAAATAGGAAAAAACAAAACAAAAGAAAACTAAGCCAAAACAGCTTTACTCAAGTCGAGTGAAGGCCACAGTATAGGAGAATTAAATATCCCAGGGAGGTAGATGAGAGTCAGTGATTTAGTTAGGCTACTTCCTCGGTTCTAGATTTACCACAAACTTTTGTTTGTTTGTTTGTTTGTTTGTTTGTTTGTTTGTTTCATGTGAATATCTCGGAAATTCAACCATCCCTTGGTGTTTGGGCTTACTTTCTCTGACCAAGTGGGTCAAGTGAGAAATCAGAGGCATAGCTACTTTTTCTTAATCTTCTAAAGGTCTATGGAAATAAGACGAAATAAATAATCTTAGGACAACTGGGCTGAGAGTACAGAGATTAATTCCCCCGATGGGAGTGGGAGATGTAGGGATGTGGGGAGGCAGGGATGGGGGCAGATGTAGCCTCAGAGTCTGTTGGGGAGCAGTGGGGGGCACTGCTTCCCAAAATATCTGCATCTCCCAAGGGCCTAGTAATTTGTCAAGGAATCTCAGATTCCCCAACACAAAAGAATCTTTCTTTTATGAGAGGGAGGTGGAAAGTGCAAAGTGCCATCGTGCAAAACTACAGAAGAGGAAAGGTAGGTTCCGCGGTAAAATTACATGCATTGAATTCCGCACGTGGTGGGTGGGTAGCGAGGGTACAGGAGGGGCTGCTTTAACACAGAAAATTTTATTTCTTTGTGGTGGTGGTCGTCGTTGTTAATAGAAATCTTCATTTTAAATAATGCTCCTCGCCAGACAATTTCATCTTCCCATCAATGGAATTCAGCAGGTAGTCCAATAAAGAGATTCAGGATTCTAAACTTCCCGAAACAACAACACATGTAATACTGTATAACTGCGGGAGACTCATTTGGTGTCCTCACGAGTACAGAAAATTGAAGCAGAATTAGGTCACTCAGGTTTTTCATACAGATTGAACAGTAAATCAAGAGGGGTTACTGTTCCAGCAAGAAAAAGAGTTCCATTAAAGGTAACAGATATTTGTTCAGGTCCAGAGGAGAAGTTTATGATTCCTGTAGGAGAGTTATTTGAACAGAAAATGACACTGGTACATTTTGTTCCTTCAAGGAGCTGAGTGACACTTTAAAAAGCCGGGGGGTGGGGGGAGAGGGGAGAGGGTGGGGGAAAATGACTTTTCGTAACTCTGCTGATCAAACAGCCCTTGGTAATTTTTGAGGAGTTTGAGGGTTGCAGTGGGGATCCGGGAAGGACAAAAAACACACTTGCTTCCTGAAGCAAGGTGTGCTACTATTTTCATACTGAATTTGAAATTGATGCCAAAGAGGGCTGGCGTGTTTCAAAGGCGAGCTTCTCAAATAAACTCCTTTGAATGTGAAATGCATCTTCCGTGAAAATGCTTGTGGAATCCATTCGTTTGCACACTAAAGTGACAACCGGAGCACTTTTGCCCGAATATCGAACTCAGGATGGGAGAAGTAAAGTCAGGTATACTGACAGGGCAAGAGAAGCATGCTGGAAAGACCACCACCACCAACAACAACAGCAAGGACAAACTGGAACTCTCTCTCTGACGCTTAACTACAGAAAAAGGCACTGAGTTTCATCAATAAGAGAAAGATGGTCAAAAAAGAAAGGATACAATTTAGATGGGAACAAAATGTTTTCACCGCAGAGACTGCACAGATTTGAGGCAAAGTGTTCAGGCCCAGAAACTTATTTATGCTGTTGTTGAATCAAGAAGGTCAGTTTGTCAAGATTCTGCTTTTATGATGAGCAAGAGAAACAGCCAAGCGACTTAAAAGTCAAAAAGAAATTTGAGATTCTGACAACTTCCTTTCAATTTTCACAGACAAGGTAAGTGATATTACCATGGTCAAAGACATGAATATCTGTTAAAGAAATTCTGACAGATGATGTCTTTTCTCCAACAAAGTACATAAAATTATAAAGGAGATATCTATCTATCTATTGATATCTTTTAGACCTTGCTCAAATAATCGATCAGATGGTTTTTGCTCCAATTAAGTACATGAATTATAAAACAAATATATGTATACATATATTACATGTACACATACATGTACATATACATATATATACACATACACATATACACACACACACATATATATATATATATATATATATATATATATATATATATACTTTAGACCTTGCTCAAATACTTGATCAGAAGGTAAAGATACACAGGACCTTTCCAGCTACTAGTGCTAAAGACCAGGAAGCCATTCTCTCAAAGAGGGGCAAAAGGAAAAGTTGCTTAGCTGTCTCTTACAAGAGCCTAAGGCACTCGATCTAACCCTTTCTGAAGGATAAAGTTAACTCCTCTCTGCAGCTGAACCATTTATCTCCAGATGGGGAAGCCAGCCATCGCTCTCTAATTAAAGAAGATACAAGATGCCCTTTGATGTTGCCAGGAGAAACCCGTGCTCTTTCTCAAGATGGCCATGGGAAAGTTCAGCCCCAAGACCCCACCTGCTTTTCAGACCCAGAGTTGCCAGAGCAATCATTCCGGAAGCCACGCATCTTTATGAAAGAGGAGACATTTCATCAAGTAATGATAATAATATCAAAAATAGCCATTCCACCACATTCTGCTTATAATTTAAAAGATCCCGACTCATGTATTTTTTCCTTATTGATACGGGACTGGAGGACCAAAGCTTTTCACACACTGGAATAGGCTACATAGTCCTACTTAGTACTGTATACTTTGGGAGGCCATCCAAGGGTGCTAAAAACGGGGCTCATGACAAGAAAGTCCTGCAAATACGGTTCCGGTAAAAATGAAGAAAACTTAGGAGTCAGTAAAATGCACATACACCTGCCTGCCTCCCCCCACCCCCCGCCCCTCACAACACAGGCTGAACAAGGAGAAAAGTCCAGATGTATTTCTAGGTAGAGAGAGTGTCTATGTTATGAATGTAGTTCACATGACGTAGTAACAATATTGGTACATTCGAGGTAAGGACAAAAAAAAGTTCTTTGGAAGTCAGAATTTTAGAGTAACTAAACAATACCCCTCGGTGCTACTTACTGCCTTTTTAAAAAAATACTTTTGACTTTTTTTTTTTTATTCGGTAGTGATGTAAAGAAAGTACCACATATGAATAAAGCTTCTGCCCCAGATAAGAACCTAGTGCTAATATGTGACTTTGTACCGCACAGTGATCCGCCTGTCAACACTACAATACCAACTGATGATGTATATGTAGCTCTCTAGGGATACATAAAATTTAGGAAACAGCAATACAAAAGCTCTTTGTTGAGGATTAGTAATAGTAAAGAGAGGAAAGTTTTGCTCTTCATCCAAAAAGCGACACACATTTACAGGCAAGTTACTGTGATTTCTTTCACAGTTAACTACCAAAGCTGGTAACTCAGTGTTTTAATCTAGTAACATGTAAGTCATGTGTTTTTCAATAAAGACTAAGGTGATGTCTTTAAAGGGAAGCTAGATGTTATTTACTGACCTTCCCTTATAATTTCTTTGAAATTAAATAATAACTGGGAAATAATCATAGCTGATATGTACTGAAAGTCTTTGTATCATTTAATCTCCCCCCCTACAAGAGGTACTATAACACCTTCTTTTAACAGATGTGGAAACTGAGTCATGGAAAAGAGATGCAACTTCACCAAGGTAACACAGCTGGTAAGTGACAGAACACTCCTGGACTCTCTTTTTGGTTAACATTAGGTATTTACATCAAGGGTCCGCTAACTCCAGCCTGTGGGTCAAATCCTTTCCACAGCCTGTTTCTGTAAATAAAGTTTTACTGGAACACAGCCAGCCCATTATTGTCTGTGGATGCTCTTAGCAGAGCTGAGAGGCCTTTGCCACAGTCCTGAAAAGGGTAAAGTTTTAACCATCCCGCCATTTGCAGAAAAGGTCTGCCCACTACTGATTCAGATAAATGTGCCAAATCAGGTGAAAATTAGGTTTCTGGAATGAAGAGTTTAAAGAAGGACCCCACATGAAGACACTTGTATCGGGCTTACCGCTAAGGCTGGGCCAAGCTGTAGACCCACAAATGCATGCATTAAAACAAAGAATATATTACAGTGAGCCACTATGTAGGCTTTAGTAGCATGAGACCAGCTCGAAGCCATCATTCAAGGATAAACTGAGAGACACCCTGCACAGATAGGCCAAGTATGACGGGTCTGCTTTCTTGCATCCACAGGCACTCCTGGCTGGACTTTGATCTTTGCATCCCTAGTGCCCGACACAGTGCCTGGCATGTCATGGCGGGTGATGACAGCTTTCCGGACTCAGTGAATGACACTCACCGTCCTGAGAACCCAGAGGCCCCCATCCTGCCACCGCTATGGCAAACAAACCCTTGTTCCAAGGACATTCTTCCCGCAGCCTGAGTTTCAGCCTGTGCCTTGTCCCATTGGGAAGCATGCCCACCACACCAGCGGTCCACACACCCCCCGCGAGGTGGGGGGCGGGGAACAGTGTCTTACCTGTACTCGCGCTCCTGCAGGATCTCCACGGGGTCCAGGCCCTGCGGTTTCTGGATGGGGCTGATACGGCTCTGCTTCTGCTGCAGCTGCAGGATGGGCGACGGCTGCCCCGGGGCCGGCTGTGGCACGGAGGGCCCGGGCACGGCGGCGGCGGGGGGCTGTGCGGCGGCGGGGGGCGCGGGTGAGGGCCGGCCGCTGGGCGCGGGCACCGGCAGCTTCTGCGGGGTGTTCGGGCCACTCAGCTCCGGCCCCGGGCCTGCGGGACAAGAGCGACACGGGCAGCAGCAGCTCGGGCGGGCCGGCGCCCCTGCGCACCCCCGGCCTGCCCGCTGCCCCCGGGGGACCCGCCATGGGGACAAGTAAACTGTCTCAAGGGAAGGAAGGAGGGGAGGAAGGAGGAAGAGGAGGAAGGCAGGAGGGCAGGGGAGGAAAGGAAGGAAAAGGAAAGAAGAACCTGGCATCTGTCCGCATAGGGAAATGGCATTCACTAACGAACACTGGCGAAATGGTCCATAAATGACTAAAGGAATAAATTGATGAAAGGAACGGAGGCCCAGCAATTAATGTAGCTGAACAGTGCTTTTTATTTTGTTTTGTTTTTAAAGAATTACAATTACAGGTGCATTCAAGAGTTCAGAAAAGCAAGGGAGTTATGGAACAGTCAGATGCGATTTGGGTGCGGTCCTAAAAATCACATTTCGCAAATTGCGCCAAAAACATGGCTCTAGGCAGACCCCAGTCTTGTTCTGCAGCAGCCTTGCTGTTGAAACCCTTGCCTTGCAAATAACAGCCAGCAGCCTGGCCAGTCCTCTGATGTGAGCTGTAAGGGGCACACATTTTTCCTTAATGACCTATAAAGCACATTTCAGGCTTAATCAGTGCATCTCAGGAACTTAAGTTTTTGGGGTTTTTTTGTTTTTGTTTTTGTTTTTTTTTACTACATATTAGAAAATGTTTCTAAAAACATTGCAGTGTGTGTGTCTGGTGGGGGGGAGCCACTCATCCCACCTAATAAAAAGTAGTAAATATTAAGATTCAAGAGAGCATTTTTCTCATGCTAACAGAATAAAGGGATATGTAATCATCCAGCTTATCAAAATGCACTTAATAACTTAATTTAATGCAATTTTCCACATTAGACCTCAGGAGTTTAAATTGATTGCTATGTATGGACCTAAAATAAGAAGTCCTCTCCCTCTCCCCTCCTAGGTAAATTTTTACTTACTTCAAAATTATAAATAAGATTAGTGATGCTACCAGATGAATTAGTAAATGAAAAAAAAAAAAAGAAATAAAGCTCACTAAGCTGTTAAAACCTCTGCATTCTTCTGGGTATTTGCCATATCTTCTCTAAGAAAAGTTAAAATCATTCAATGGCAACAAAATAATAGTCTATATACTTCAGAACCCCTTAATAATTAACCATACAAAGACACACATTATGAAAGATGAGACATATTTATTCAATTTCCAGCAAATACCGTTTGGAAATGGGCTTCAACTGACAATGCAGGGAGAGTGTCAGCAAAAATTTTGACATGAGGAACGTGAGAAAATAGAGCAAACTGCTTAGGAAACTGTGTGTTGTGTGTGTGTGCACGCGCATGTGCATACGTGTGGGCATATGTGCGGGTGCGTGGGCACATACATGAGCACGTGTGTGTGTGTGTGTGTGTGGTGTTATTGTTGTTATTCTTTCCCTTCCCTGTGAAATTAGGTAAAACTTTCCAAAATACATAGAGCTACATAATCCTGAGGCAATCTGTAGCCCCTGGGTCTAGTGGGGGGGGATGAAAAACTCTGGAGAGAAAAATGCATTTTTAAAAATTTTCTATTTTAAGCATTGTAGACAGTACTATCATAATAAAGAGATTCTTTTCATCTAAGTACTTTCTGATTTTTTTTTTCTGAATGGGAAAGTCTTTTACATAATGTATCGCGTTTCATAATAATTTATATTTAGAGTTTCTTTTATCCATACATAAGAAACCAATTTCTAAACATTAAATCTCAGGGTCGTTAAGCATGGGAATGAGTTATGGAGGGACGTTCTAGAATATTTTCTCCCTAGAGGTCTTTAAAACAGGGTAGATTTTCCCTTGGGGTTGTTTTAGATATGATCCAGTCCAAAGAGAGGAGATAGAGATTTCTAACAGTTATGTTAATTCTCTGATTCTTTTTTTTTTTTTTTTAATTCTCTGTGATTCTATAAATCTCCTTAGTAGACTCAGGAAACTGGTATATTTAAAGACTTGGTATAAGCACACTAAATAATCAACTGAATACATTGAAGCCCTCTAAAAACACTACCAACTTGAACAAAAACAAAATTTGGGTCTTAGTGATAAGATAATAATTACTTTACACTCAGTTCTGAAAGGGATTTTTCCTCCTTTCCAAGTTTAAATAATTCATCAACAAAAGCCATAACAGGGCACTGGGGTTACGCATTCCACCCGTTCCGGGAGCCTTCTTCTTTAGCCGATAGCCGGCAAATACCTATGCAGAAGCCTCTGATGACTCCTTGAGGTAAATTCAAGTCACTATTTTTAAAGCCACATTTCAGCAAAGGAAGGTATCCAGAGCATGTCGGATATCCCTGGTTCTACTTCTGGTCATTTTTAGCCTATGACTCAAAACTAGGTCTAACACGCACGCACCAGACTAGACTTCTTTAATCCATTAAGTCCAAAGACATTCTTATCTGGCTGATTGACCCTTAAAATTGAGAAGCAGGGAGAGACCCCAACGTGAACCTACATATTCGCATCTCCAATTTGAAAAGTACTACAGTTTGCTGTGAATGAAATGGGCACGTTTAAAATACCCTGTATCTTCCCAGGTCACCTCAGCTCTACCACCTACTGGTGGTGTAAGCCTGAGCAAGTTGTGCCTCGGTTTTCTCATCTGCAGAATGGGGATAAGAGAGTGGTCGTGAGGTACAATGAGATAATGTAGATTCCACCCTCTGCTCTTGTCATTCTTACCGCTATCACGGCCACAAAGGTTAAGAAGTCTAATTGAATTAATTTCGCTTTCTAGAAAAACCCCACGGCAACAGAAAGGCCTTTTAGGAAACTTCGTAGCGTATTAGCTGGCAACGTTGGGAGTACGCTTTTCTCCAGCAAACTTCAAAATGCCTCTACAGTTTACAACAACTCAGCACAAATACTCAGATAAGTCAGCTTGCCATGTGCTTCCTGCTAATCTGCTATCAGAGCCACTTACAAGCAAATTCCTTTCCTCACTAAACACTGCAAGTTCACTTACTGCGTGGGCCTTTTTTTTTTTCCCCCCTCCCTCCACTAGATTACATAACAACTTCTATTTACAGAGGCCAGGGAACTGAATGCAGCTTGCAGCAACTGGACGTGCCTGGAATGTAACTACCTGTTCATCAGGCTTCCTGCCTGTCCCGCAGGCGGCTTCCACACCTGAGGTGCCTGGCTGGCTGGGCTTCCTATTGACAGAAACCATCTCTGCAATAGACACTCGTGGTCTGCCAGACGATAAGACTTCTCCCTGGTATCTTCAAACGCAAAACAAATTACATTCCCTATCTTATCGCCTACCTGCCCCCCAACATAAACAATTTAGGCTTAGTTGCCAAGGCTCCAAATGTGTCTGTTTTCCCCTGAACTCCCACCTTGGAAATCTAGGCAGATGTATTATGTCCTGATGTCCCTGAGAGTCTCCCAGGGCAACCAAGGTGTGTGTGTGTGTTGGGGGTGGGGGGGATTGTTCTCGGACGGATCCCTATGCCTGATGTTATGAAACAGGGAAACTGAGCCTGGGTGGCTCAGTCAGTTGGTGTTCAACTCTTTGATTTCGGCTCAGGTCATGATCTCACATCAGGCTCCATGCTGACAGCGTGGAGCCTGCTGGGATTCTCTCTCTCCCTCTCTCTGTCCCTCCACCACTCGCTCTCAAAAAATAAATAAACAACAACAACAAAACAACAGGGAAACAAACTTATGAAAATACCTGAGTCTCGCATGTACAGAATTTCTGTTCATTCAGAACTCACTGTCTTCTGGCACACTAGGATAGTTACTCAATATTCTGTGCCTTAAATAGGGATTTAAGTGGTTTCCGTGGGTTGGAAAAAAAAATGTAATGAAGTGTATTTATTACATTGAGGATACCTAGAAGTTTTAAATACTAAAAGGAGGGGCGAAGCAGGAGAGAGACAGGCACTAAAGAAAATTGGCAGTGAAACTTTTACTTTCTATCATAAGGTCCTTTACTCCATATACACCAAAAAAACAAAACAACAACAACAAAAAACACCCCCCAAACCTTTTTTATTACAGTTCCTAATTTTAATTTTGCTTTAGTCTCTATAAAATAAAAAAATAAATCAAAATGAAAAGGGAGATGATGGGTTACATTTGCACAGAGCCCACAGCAGGCAAAGGTTGAAGAATTATTTGTTCAGTGCACAACTCCTGCAGTCAACCAGTAATTCTCTAGCGGTGCCTATGATGATATATGCCACTTTGGGTGAGTTACAACTCTGGAGTAGGTTTGAGGCAGACCACCCCAACCAAAAAGATTCTCCTCACACATGAATAACGCTACAAAGTGGGACAAAAGAAAAATGGAATTGTAGCTACCTCTAGGTAAGTGGACACACTTAAAACTTATTGTTTCCTGAAATATTAGTAGAGGGATTTATACACAATACTTTTTTTTTAATTAGGGAGGGATGGAGGTAAACAATAACAAGAAAAATAATATTAACTCGGAAAAAATATTCTTCTTTTGACTTGTCCTAAATGCCAACCTCCTCCCCACCCCCAACAAAAAACAAAACCAAAAACAAAAAAAAGTCTTTGTCAAGGAAGATTGTCATTTCCCTCTAAAATCTGAGATTTGGGGACAAGTTCTGCAACAATGTCAGGTGTAAGCCCCTTCCCAGAGGCAGAAATGGATCTTCTCTGTTAACAGGTTATTTCTTCCAAAGTTACCCATGGCCTCCTTGCCCCCTCTGGCATGAAACACTACCTGCCCTAATATTTTCACTTGTAATGAAGCCTGTTTTCTAGAAACACGAGACATGAGTGGTGAGTAATAAAATGAGTTCCTCCCGACAACAGGGGCCTGGTGAGGGAAGGCCCAAGCATCGGAGACAGAAAAGACACGGAGCCCTCTCTTCTGGAGAGGGTCCAGAAAGCGCACTCAGGATTGTGTTGTACTGGGGCATGGAGTGGTTGCTCTTCCCAAGCATTCAGACAACCACGACTTCGTTCCCTAAGTTCTACTCCGTCATTGGGTCTGCTTATTCGAACTTCGGGTGAAAAGGTATCTGAAATGAATTGATTACCTTCCTGCCTTCTTAAGGGAGCCTTTGGGATGTTTTCCTGCTGAGTGTAGGTCATTAAAAAAAAAAAAAATACCAATGCTCATGGAGGTCTGTGATGAGATGGCATCCCAGGACACGCATCAAGGTGCGGTGACAGGTGCCTACTGACAGGGTCCCACACCACTACCTCTTGGGAGGTGCTTAACTATCTGATTCTTGTCATTCCGTCTCTACTGGAAACTGCCCTGAGATGTGGGTTATCAAGATGTGCCAATTTCCTTGACGTTGTGTCTAAAGAGCAAGTTAAAAGGCTCTACATAAGGAGCGAAGATGTTTTTCCTTTTGACACACACAGGAGTAAAATGCTTGCATCTGGTGCCCAGAGTTTGGGATGGGGTTCTTTCCCTGGTGGTGAGCTCCGTTGTGATGAGGGAGCCAGTACGGGGCAGCGGTTAAAAGACGTGGGCTCTTGAAGTCAGGCTGCTGGTATGTGAGCCCCGACTCGCCATGTTCTGGATGTAAAGTACTCATCGCTGAGCATGGTGCACGAGGTATGCCAGTAGGTGCGCCCTAAGTATAAGCTATGCACCCAGAGACGTGCGTGTATTTCTTTTCTTTCATCTGGCTGCCTTCCCCAGAGCTGGAGTTATGCCATTTTAAAACCTCTAAACGCATCAGATATGCAAACTACCATTTTATGCGTGGTTTTCCTCTACGTTTGCAGACCCTAGAGGTTCAGTGCCATAGGATCCTTCATCTACCAAAGCGCCATGGTCACTACAATATGATCTGAATCTGACATGATCCTTTCTTACTCTTTCAAATCCATTCCTAAGTATACAGCCACAGTTAACAAGGTGAGTTTATCCCTACCAGAAGAGAAACACAAACTCTGAAAACAGAGTACTTCATCATCATCATCATCACCTGAACTCTTCTATACTGCTTCAGTCCCCAAACCTAGACAAAGTACCCACTTCCTGCACCGATTGTGTGCAGGAATCAGCATGTCGTGGCCTGCCCTAAGGAGAGGGAACCATTCGCAGGAAGGATGTCAACGTCAAGGAAGACCCTGGGAATTCAAAATTCCCTGGGATTCAAAGCTCTAATCAGGACAGAACCATAAACTCTTTGCTTACCTGGTGGTTAACAAAAAAAAAAAGCCTGCCAGAGAAAATAAAGTGCGTGGAAGCTCATCCCCTAGCCTCCTGCACCTCTGAATTCTATCAGCGGGATCAAGCCAGACCACCAGAAGGCCCTGGAAAGGACTATCTCATCTCCACCTGTTACATAACAGCACAGCTTAAGCTTTGATGCCGGGGTATATATAAGAAATAGGCCATGTGGATTCTGTTACTCGGTTTATTATGAACAAATGTCACTGATGCCTGTCACACAGTGTCTTTTATAATAATAATAATAATAGCGGTAATTAAAAAAAATAATCCCACCCGGAGAATCTATTTTATTGCCTCATGCTAGAAAACGCTCCGTTTTCCTCTGAGACACCGGTGAGCTACTTGCTTCTAAACGGTGAGGATTTGGTACCAGACCCTCCCCCCACCCCACCCCTTTCCTGACTGCCCGGAAACTAGAGTCCACTTGCTCGGAGGCAACAGCCATTGGAGCTCTTGTCGGCCCGTGTCCCTGACCTCCCTGACCCTGATTTCTATTCCCTTTGCTTCTGATTTCCTACCTGACCATGATTTCACTGCAGGTGTGCTCCTTGGAAGCCTCCCTCAATGCTTTTCGCAACACAAACCAGGTAGAAATAAATAAGTCAACCAACCTAAGATGGCTCGCGGGGACCGGATTCTGGGGGCGCATTTTGGCGATGGGACGTACCGCGTGCAGGGTTCTTAACCTGGGGGTGGGGGGCGGTGTGCACGGGCTTCCGACAGACCTTGAACCTCTTGGAAGAGAATGCAGAATCACGGGGGACACACCGCCTCCTGCCTCAGACTCTACGGCACAGGAGCCCAAGGATCCTGGCCAAGTGAGCGAAGGAAGACACGACAGCCAACGAGGTACAACAAAGGGCTAAGTCAGCCCTGGGCTTCGGGCGACCCAGCGCTTGCGCACCCGGAGCAGTCCTTATCCGAGCCGGAGCACCGCGTTATTCATTGGGTGGCACGTTAACCTACCAGATGGTCTGTTGTAGTTAACAAGGGCCTGCTGCTGCGGCTGCTGTGCCTGCGGCTGGGGCTGCGAGGGCGGCTGGGGCTGCGGCTGCGGCTGCTGCATGCCGGGCAACGTCCTTTTCCCCTGCACTGCAAGCTGCAGCGTTTCGGGGAGGGGCTGGCCGCGGGCCAGCATTTTGTAAGCTAAAATCTGAGCTCGCAGCTGATGCAGCTGGACGGGGCTGAAAGGCGAGGGACCTCTGTTGGGCTGGCTCATCGCCTGCGGATCGCCCGACAGGAGGGGCCCCGGCTGGCTGGGCGGCATCTGGGGTGGGGTCGGGCCGCCCCCCGACATAGGACTGGAGACGTGCTCTGGGGCTCCCAGCGGAGACGGGTGCGGCGACATGTAGCCTGGAATAAAACAGGAGAGGAGATCACACGCTGCCCCCGGTGACCCCCAAGGGCCAGGCATTCCTGGCTACTGGGATAATTTTCTGCAACAGCACTGCCTGTTTAGAGGAATGTAGGATATATACCATTCAATAATCACAGAAGTACATGGAATTATCAAATTTCTATACACCAGAGGCACATACATTAAAATTTTCTAGGAGTCACATTAACAGGTAAAAGAAACAAAGCTCATTTTAATAATGTTTCACTGACATCAACAAACCCCAAAATAGTATCATTTCAAAATATAAAAATTATTAGACATATTTTACATTCATTCTTTTTTTTTTTTCATACTAAGTCACAACACACCTCAATGAGTAGAAGCCACATGTCGAGTGATCAAAGACCGCATGTGTCCTAGAAGGTAAACTGTCAGTGGCTGCCATATACCTAAACGAAAGGCACCAGGGGAGAGCAGCATTCATTAAGACTGGCTTCAGCTGACAGAACAAAACCTGGAGGTGGGTTCGATATCGCAAAAGGAAATGAAGAGTCTCTTATGAGGACAGCAAATGATTATCTGGTTTATTATTATGCACAATTATTGAGGGCCTCCACTGTTGTAGGCACTACCCAAGTTGAGCGCTCCCTCGAAACAGAGCCTGATGGAAGGATTGAGTGTGAGTGATTTGGGCGAAAGGTGCGGGGATACTGGCAGGGGTATAAAAAGGTGGCATAAGGCAGGGACGGCAGCTGCTAGAGTGGGTATCTGCAGATTAATCTCTGGTAGACGCTCAGGGACATAAGGTGAAATAACTTGCCTCCAAATTATCCCAGGGAGCTGGGGGAGGAAGAAACTTGAGGTATTTACACTCTCAGGATCATCAGTCACTGCTTATGTCACCGGTGACGACTCTGGGGGATCATTGGTCCCCAGGGACTCTTCTAGCTGTGGGTAAGAGGGACTGAAGTCAGCTGAAGGCAACATGGTGATCTGGCCAGCGGCTTTTAGGCTAGGGTGAGCACAGACATGGTAAGGAGAATTAAAAGGATAGGAGTGGAGTACACATTATTTAATCCCCACAACATCCTCAGAGCCTATGGGTTGTCCCCTCATTTTCAAATTTTTATTTTTATGTATTTTTTAAATGTTTATTTGTGAGAGAGGGAAACAGAGAGCATGAGTGGGGAAGGGGCAAAGAGAGAGAGGGAAAGAGGATCCAAAGGGGGCTCTATGCTGACAGCAGATAGCCCGATGCGGGGCTTGAGCCCATGAACCGTGAGATCACGACCTGAGCCAAAGTGGGACACTTAACCAGCCGAGCCACCTAGGCACCCCCACCTCATTTTTTTTTTAAATAAGGAAACTGAGGCTCAGAGTGTGAGTGAGTTACCCAAGGTCACACAATGAGATCTCTGTAGCTCTGAAATTCAAACCAAAGTCCGTGTGATTCCAATGTGTACATGTTCTCTCCAGAGTCTAATATTAATCTGGTTTTATAAAAAATAAGTTAGAGACTCGAAAGTGTCACTAATCCTTCTAGAACCATTTACAATATGACATAAACATGAGAGGAATCTGTTTGGGCTTATAAGAGATCTACATGGGAAACTTAAGAATACTTTTCTTGGGGAAGAAAAGTCAAAAATGCATAAAATACTTCAAGGAACTCATTTTCAGGAGATGAACTGCATATCCCGGCCAAAGAATTCCTGGAAAAACATATGACCGAGCACTATTGCAGGGAGACCCAAGGTGAAGTGAAGGAGGGAACAAGGTGGCCTCCTGCAATCCTAAAGCCTGTCCCGAATTCAAACTAAGCGCTAATTAATCAAATCACTGATGTCCTAAGACACAGTATAAAATATTAAAGGTCATTGCCTTTTAATAAATGTACTTGAGTCACAATTATCATAAAGGTCATCACACCCGCGGTTATTAGACATCTGCTTTGTGTTTGAGGCCACGTTGGGATTGGGCTGAAAGAGCTCTGTGCGTCCACGTGGGATCACAGAGGCCCAAGAATATCTGACCAACAGTGGCTGGGGACTCAACTGTCACCATGTGCAAAACTAGAGGGGGAAAAAGGGATGTAACTTCTTGTATGTCGAATTGCCAAGGGAAACAAATTTCGTCTGATCCTCTAAGACAAGGGTAGGTTCTGTCCAATCAAAGGGTGGGAGAAGTAGAGCTCCATTCAGAGAAATTCTGCACTGAGGATCCACTGACTCTTGTTCTCCAAATCCCTACTTCATAAGGAAATGCAAAACCACTCAGCCACTAGGGTTCTAGTTAGTCATAGAAGTTGGCCAAGAAAATGCCCTTGAACCTGAAAGCAGCCTACAGGGCCAGCAGACATGTACAGCCCAGTATGCTGCCACTTAAAACAGAAAAAGTTTAGATGGGACCCACAATATACACCTAACTTTGTCATGAACATTCTTCCTTCTTTTTTTTTAAATTTTTTTTTGACCTTTATTTATTTTTGAGACAGAGAGAGACAGAGCATTAACGGGGAAGGGACAGAGAGAGAGGGAGACACAGAATCGGAAACAGGCTCCAGGCTCTGAGCCATCAGCCCAGAGCCCGGCGCGGGGCTCGAACTCACGGACCATGAGATCATGACCTGAGCCGAAGTTGGACGCTTAACCAACTGAGCCACCCAGGCACCCCGGACATTCTTCCTTCTTAATGAGGCTTACATTTGCCCCTTCATTGTAATGCTGGCGCAAAATGGGAATTTGTTCATTAGGAAGCAGCTTCCTGACACCGTTTTGGCCAACCCTCTACCTACCACAGAGGGAGAAACCTGCTACCAAAAACTTCCTGCTGGCATTTTCATAGTAGGAGGGATACTCCTTCTACATTAAAATGGGTCATATGTCTCCCGTCTTCTGGTCTCTCCTATTTTCTTCAGGTCATCAATTATAGCTTACCCCAAGATAAGTCACAGGATGCCTAATACAATGGGCCAAAACACCAGACAATCCAGTCTAAACTCAACTGTTAACCAAATTGCTCTTTTAAACTGTGGAGTACAGGCAAGACAAAGCAAGGGAGGAAGGTGAGACAGTTACATCAGGGACAGTGATTAAGTTTACCTCAAATTCACTACGGAAGAAGCTGAGAGTGGAATAAAAATCATTTTCCAGAATTCGTCAATGCAACCAAGTTTCACCTCAAATGTGACAAGAAGAAACTGGGGATGGGAATTTTTTCCCCCCAGAAAATACAGGGGATGGTAATAGAATCATTCTATCACAGTATGACCTTAAAAATGTGACAGTGTTTCAGCTAGAGAGAGATTTTTTTTATCCTACATTCCATAAAACTTCAGGAAAAAACAGAATCTAAATGATGATACAACATAACATATTTTAGTAATTATCTTTAGTTGAGAAAACGGGGTGAGGAAATTGCCTGAGAGTGAATATACATTCGTCTGCAAGATGCCAGTGTCGATATGGAGTGTACTCTTTTTGAACTAGTCTGATTTGCTCATTCGAAAGTGGTCCAAAAGTGGCAGTTTTACTTCCCTGGTCTTCGAGGGCCAGTATCTCCCCAGTTTCACCTTGCCTCAGAGAGAAGCAGTCACATCTCTCCTTTTAATAATCTTGAACTTATAAGTGCCAATTTTTATATGAATTTTCTCTTCACACACACACACACACACACACACACGCACAAACATTAAGTATTATATACTTGCCTTGGAAGACTTTTTCTATCCAACGGACTAAAAATAAACAACGTTATCATTGAGACCATAAGGTACACAATTCAGTATTTATTGAAGGAAATGGTTTTCCTTCTCAACCAATACCTTAAAATAACCTAATATGTTGCTAGGTAGTTAAAGCTGGCAGCCTTCCAATCAATGCCACACCTCTCTATACCTGTGTGTTTATAAATGGCTTTTTACAATGGGGTTTTTAAAGAGACATGCTATTACAGAGTCTAAATTCTTTTTAGATCATTATATAGAATAAGACTCCATTATACCAATACTACTTTACTCAAAACTATGCTTTTAAATAACTCATTCCCCAGCCTGCAATGCACTTTGCTAGTTTGGAGAAAAATATTACGTGCTAATTCTGATTCCATTTAAATGCAGACCTCTACATTTCCAAGTAATTAGAATTTCCTAAAATTACATAAAAATTAGTATCTACTTAGAATTGTTGACTTGTGAATGCATCAGGTCACTTCTCTGCCTACATGAATGAAATTAACTAGGTATCTATCCAGTTGTGTGCTAGATCCTGTGCCAACGTCTTGGAGATTCCAAGCGGAATAAGAGGAACCAAGCAATGAGAGCAATTCTAAGATACATAAAAGTAAAAACGCTCACGTAAAGTTCATGCATTGGAAGTGTTTTGTGTTGGGAGTTTTGCTCGGACCCTATGACTAGAGGTACTGCAAAGCTGGGAGCAGAGAGAACAAGCACCTGGCTTCGAGAATTATTGAATGTCACTCGTCTACATCTCCCAGACAGTACAAATGAGGTCTATATTGGCTCTGTGAATGCACCTGGCTTGCACCTGGCTCCTTAATATTTAAATGTTAAACCTGGAAGTGCTGTCTAAATCCATTCTTGAACACTGAATGGGTCAAATGTTTTCTTCCTATACTGCAAAAAGGCCCAATGAATCAGGCTGCTTTTCTGACAACATGGTAGTCAACATTTGGTGAGTCCTCTGTGACCCTTAGACCTGCCTGCCATCAAAATTCAGATCGGAGTCTGGGATATTCAAAACCTGCTTAAACATTAATGACGATACACTCCTATGCCTCCATGATTTGCTTATTTATGTATCTGTTAAAATTGTGAACACACTTCTCTAAATCCTCAGTCAAAAAATCTCTCCTCGGATGGATGGATGGCTGATCATGAATAGAGAAAAAGACTACATATATTAAACTACAAAGGAGTATGCACACCAACACATAAACCACAAACTTTGAATTATATATCAACATATTAGGGTTAACTGGTCCTAGATGAATGCATGCCCTTGCATGCTGAAATGATCATTAAATGACTGTGAAAACAGGTTACATTGTACTCAAAGACTTGGCGGTATCTTTACTATGTCTTAGGGAAGAAGGCACCAAGGAGAAGAGAAATATACCATAGATTGATTGGCCATTGTTGTGAGTTGAATTATGTCCTCTGCAGAGATATGCTAAAGCCCTAACCTCTAGAACCTATGAATACAACTTTATTTGGAAACAGGATCTTTGCAGATGTAATCAAGTTAAGATGAGGTCATAATGGATTAAGACCCTAAACCAATGAATAGTGTCCTTATGAGAAGAGCGAAATCTGGACACAGGCACAGACACTCAGGAAAAATGTCACATGGAGACCAAGACAGATTGGAATGAGAGATCGACAAGCCAAGGAGTGTCAAGCTCTCAGCCACCAGAGGCTGGGAAGAGGCAAAACAAGATTCTTCCCCAGAGCCTTCAGAGAGAGCACGGACTTGCTGATACCTTGATTTCAGGTTTCCAGACTCCAGAACCATGAGAGAATAAATTTCTATTGTTCTGAGCCGCCCCCCACCCCCACCCCACCACCGGTTGGTGGGAATTTGTTATGGCGGCCTTAGGAGACTAATGCAGCCACCCACCAGCAACGACAGGTAATTCCGCTGCCAGAAAAAAGCCACCTTACAGACAACATAAGAGCATGCAATCCAAGGGACACGGTGGCTCATCTTACCTTCACATCTATGCTGTCATTTGGAGGCAGACCTGGATTCTCCTTCTGGCCCCGTCACTTACTGGATATGTAAACTTAGGAAAACACGGTAAATTCTCGGAGCTTTAACTTCCCGTCTGTAACACTGGGGTGCCCTAATTTACCTTACAAGATCACGAGAAAGAATCTGCATAAAGTACACAAAGCACTCTGTAGACTGCTTGGACGCAGGGTGGCTAGTAGAATTTATTAGTATTTTGGAAATAAAACTGTCCATATAAATCATAGTTGTGTTGGCGGGGGAAGGGGGAAATGAAGCCTGCAGGACTCGATCTCCCTTAGACATGTTCTTTGGAAACCACAATTAAAATAACCAATAAGAGGGGCACCTGGGTGGCTCGGTCAGTTGAGCACCTGACTTCAGCTCAGGTCATGATCTCATAGTTTGTGGGTTCGAGCCCCCGTGTCAGGCTCTGTGCTGACAGCTCAGAGCCTGGAGCCTGCTTCAGATTCTGTGTCTCCGTCTCTCTCCGTCCCTCCCCTGCTCATGCTCACTCGCTCGCTCGCTCTCTCTCTCTCTCTCTCAAAAATAAATATTAAAAAAATAAATTAAATAACCAATAAGAAAGATGAAAGGCTATGGAACTGAGCCAATGTCAGGTGTGGAGCAGACACAAACCTTGGCTGTGTTGATCCATCGGACTCTGGGGAGGACCCATGCCTGGGTGCGGTGGCCGCATACCGGTGCCCTTCATGGATCCACAATGGATATCTTCTACAATCCCCTTGTCGTGCATACCATCGATGGGCTGAAACATGTCAAGGATGTCAGTTAGATGTCACTTCAGCTACAAAACATGTAGTTGGACCTTGAAGATCCCTCATGTTTAAACTCTTCAAAATTGTGGCACAATCTTCTCTGGCTCACATGACAATCATCTATTTTTATACCTAGACTACCTGTATTATTATAGGTCTTACATATATTTTATAGATGGGGACAAAAAAATAAGACTATATCAACAAGGCTAGCAAAACTATCTGTAAGTCAAAGTTAAGGCTGTAAACAGCTGGATTTTTTTTTTTTTTTGGTAATGTCAAAAGCCTATAGATAAAAAGTCCTGCTCACAAGGGAGACAAATAGAAGTTATTCTTCTAAACCATTTTAAGTAAGTTCTGAAACCTGTTGTACATTGAAGTTATAGTGCAAAGTCAGAAGGGAGACTATTTGAAACATCTGTGATGGTCTATTTTTTGGTGTTTTTTTTTTTTTTTTCCCCATCAGGGAGGAAAGAAGACTATGGAAAGTTTAAAAGTCGAAATTGGAAGGTTCCATGCAGTTGGGAAAAGAGGAACAGCCGCAGTGGAGCAGACTACTTCAAGGGAAGGAAGGTCCAATGGACAAAGCTATACCCTGGAGAGAAGAGGTCCTGAAAACGTTTCAAGGCAGAGTTTGGAAAAAAGTTAAGAACGCAGGGACTGTTCACAGGACGTGAGGCCTCGTATGTAACAGGCACACGATAAAGAGCCATTGAGCTGACATTAATCCAATCCAGAATTGGGCAACGGAGCATGTGTTTGAAAAAAAGGAAAAGTCTATTCCTCCCCACACTGGAAGAGCAATTTTCAGAACAGCCTGAAAGAAAGATTTCCAGGAGTTTATAGAAACCAAATGACTTCAAGTAAGAAAGTATGAGTGTTTGCAGTTTTACAGAAAGGAAAGTTAATTTCTGCAGAGTCAAAAGCACGCACTTGAAAAGAGGAAAAATTTACCATAAAGAGGATGTTCAGAAGAAAAATGGGAAGAATTTGGGATAAAGAGTGTCTCTGAGTCTGTTAAATAGTAATAATAGGGAAGAAATCAAGGCAACACAAGCAGATGTATTTAGGCCACTTGTTTATTTATTTCCAGCGATGTTGAAAAGCGAAAAGCTGAATCTCAGAAGGAGAAGGAGGAGAAAGACAAGGAACAAAGCTGCCTGTAAAAGAACTCTAAAAAAGGGAAGGCATCTGGTCAGCAGGTGTGAACTCTAGGCGCTTAAACAGGTCCCCACGCAGGGCATCATCAGAGGGGCTGGGATTATGGAAAAGCAGGATGGCAAAATAAATAAATAAATAAATAAATTCTCAGCAAAGCAAAAGAAAATGAAACAAAAAGGAGTATCAACGGGGCAGTGGGGAGGGTGTGGAAGGGAAGACAGTATGGGAAAACGTGACAAAAACACTAGGTCACAAAACAGAAGGGACCAGAAGAGATAATCACCAATAAAAATCAATCCAGTGCAAAAACCTACCACGGACCCAACACTCAGTCATACATTCAAATGCTTAAATGCTTAAATAATACTAAAGCCTAGATAAAGCTTTCCTTCACATTTTATCTTTCATTTGGGAGGCAAGACAGCCTCAAACCGTCCTGGAATTCTTTCACCCAGTTGGACTAAGGCCTATTAGTGACAGATCAGACCTATAATAGCTCCCAAATTAATTTAATAGGGACACAAGACAATGTAATGACTTCAGTATGTCTGTATGTTCAATATGTCTCCTAAAGACGACGATATGAAAAACAAGCAGCTTTATTTCTTTAGATACCTGAAATGCTAAAAACATGTTTAAAAAAAAAAAAACCCAAAAAATGAAAAAGCAGAGAGAGAACCTGGGGATATTATAGGGATAGGCATGGTATGTCATTAAATGAAAAGAGGAAGTTTCAGAGTAATTAATAGTGATGCTATGATTATTCGATTATGGTAAAAGGAAAAACAAACAGAGAAAGTCAGACCTATATATGCAGATGTGTGCTTACACAGTACTTTTACTGAACAAGGAGAAAAGTAAGGCTGGGAAAGTAAGCACAAAGCTGTTACCTGGGGTGAAGCCAAGATTAACCATTTCTTTCTTTCTTTTTTAATCGTTGTTTAATGTTTATTCATTTTTTTTTTTAATTTTTTTTTTTTTTCAACGTTTATTTATTTTTGGGACAGAGAGAGACAGAGCATGAACGGGGGAGGGACAGAGAGAGGGAGACACAGAATCGGAAACAGGCTCCAGGCTCTGAGCCATCAGCCCAGAGCCTGACGCGGGGCTCGAACTCACGGACCGTGAGATCGTGACCTGGCTGAAGCCGGACGCTTAACCGACTGCGCCACCCAGGCGCCCCAATGTTTATTCATTTTTGAGAGAGACAGAGTGTGAGCAGGGGAGGGGCAGAGAGAGAGGGAGACACAGAATACGAAGCAGGCTCCAGGTTCTGAACTGTCAGCACAGAGCCTGATGCAGGGCTCGAACTCGTGGGCTGTGAGATCCTGACCTGAGCCGAAGTTGGACGCTTAACTGACTGAGCTACCCACACGCCCCTAACCATTTCTTTCTTTAGCTCAGTATGGTTTTAACTTTTCAAAAGAAGTATATATTACTTTCCTGATTTGAAAATCATCACATAACAAAATTTGTAAAATAAAATAAAATGAAATGAAATAAAATAATAAATAAATAAATAAATAAAATTTGGGCTCTGATGCTTTACCTTAAAATGGGCCTGTATAGTCCTACACAGTTAGAGGAAAGACTTGCTTTATTTTGCTGGAATCTTTCTGTTTTAAACCAGCATCTTCCACGGCTTGCCTACTTTATACCAAGGGGCAGCCCCACCACGCCTGTCGTCTACCTGTGACGACATCCAAAAAGGGGATGGAAAACCTCTATGTGTCTCATCGGGTACAGCCCTGAGGTCACGTGCTGTGGCCTCACTGATTTCCACTGGCTAGTAGAGCAAACTCCCACAGGCCCTTGCTGGCTTTCTCCAAAGGCTGCTCTCCCTTCTCTGCATCTCCCTCAAAGGCCTGATGCCAAGTTGTACTGATAAGATCATCCCTGCAGCAACAATCCAAGCCTCATAAACAGAAGATTATTATAACCCTAGTCCAGAAACGAACAGATAGGGACCTGCACTCTGCAAACTCCCAGCCCTCTTCCAAAATCAGAGTAAAGCCACTTGACACGGGGATAGCATAGTGCATTTTAGGGATTCCCGAGAAACTATTTTATTTCGATACAGTCTTTTAAAAACATCCCTTAGGAAATGACTTGTTTTCTTTTCACTCTGTGGGATCTTTTTTTTTTTAAATAAATGTCAACATTTTTAGGGAAGGGTCAATTTCAATACCTCCATTCACGGATGATATGTTATTTAACATCTACGGTTGGAAAAGAACCAAGACTCGCTCACTAATACACTTACTCACCAGGCCAAGGTACCTGCAACCTACAAATCACAGACTGTCAGAACTGCATATTCTATCTAGTCTTTTGCGAAAACCCAAGATCTGATCTTCCTGTACAACATCTGTAACAATAAAAAGAGCCTCAGAACATATGTTTTTAATAACATACAAGATAAAACAGAGTCCTAGCTTGATTCTCTTGTTAACAATAGTAGGGGAAAAAAAAAAGAGAGAGATAGAGAGAAGGGGGGGTTATCAGGGATATTAGCCATCCATGACTCAGAAGACAAGAGTGAACAAGAAAATGAACTCTTACCTTATGCATTTGATGTATGCCTTCCTGCGGGAAGTCGGCAGACCCCATTGTTGGCATAGGGTGTGAGACACTGGGAGGTCCGGGACTCGGCCCCATCATACTGTGGACAGAACCTGGGGATGGTCCGGGTCCTGGACTAGGTCCAAGAATTGGTCCAGGAGAGGGTCCGGGCCCTGGCGAGGGCCCTGGATGGGGCATCGCGCCAGGGTCTGTGGGCGTGGACATCTACTTCTCCTGTCTCTGCCAGTCAGTAGAGTGATACTGCGTTGGAAAGAAGAAAAGAGAAAGGAATGTCTTAAGCATGATGTTGAGATCAGAATGAAACAGTTGTTAGTATTTGATGGTGCCATTTCTGTAACAAACATCAAACAGAACTGCCCTGTCTCGTCCAGATGTTTGAGTGAGTGTGATATATATCCATCTGCCCTAGTCTTTATGAAGACCACTTGTTTAAAAGGAAAAAAAAAGAACACTCTAAATGATTCCCCAGAAAGATATAAATCATCTAAGATACAAAAAAGACTCACTGGAGAAACTCAAATTTAACACATAAGCAGAATTCTAAACAAGTTTGAAATTTATTACCGAAGTCAACAGATGCTGTTCATTACTTACTGGCTTGGGCACCTGACGAGTCATTAACCCCCCAAAGCCAGTAAAATATAAAACCCCTAAGAAAGTTTTCATAATCAAGACACGTTTTCATAAGTAAATGAGCATTCGAAACTTCACAGAGAACCCCAGATAGTTAAAAGGAGAAAGAAGTACAATTTCAGAAACTGACAGTGAAAGGGAATGCCCGTTGGGGGGCGAGGGAGAAGCGGGGGTTGCCCGGGTCAAATGGATAGATGGGTCCAAATACCCAACATGTCACAACCACCGGCTGAGACCGAAATGCAGTGTCGGCACATGTACCAAAACAGCTCCGTGCCCGGCACCGAGCAAGCAGCCAGTCCTCATGCAGCCTTATCTTCCCCACCACCTCCGCCGTACCAGAAGCGATCAGAAGAAACAGTTTAAACTGTGGTTCCTCCTGCCAGCTAAGTAACTGCCGACCACTTGGAGAGTTGAGGCCACACATTCATCCTCAGCTTCTCTGTGGTCCCAGATTCCCAACAAGAGTCATCCATGACTACTGGATCGGGCCCAGCACAGACTAGGTGTGGAAATTCCGGGGCTCTGATTTCGGCAAACAGTCCATCACCCACACTCCAAGATTTCTTGGCATCCTCCCCCCTCCCTGGGGAAATGCCTCACGGTGTGGGTACATCTCACATCTTGGAAAGGAGCCAAAACGAGCAAATACGCTGTTTCCCAGATTCCGATGGACATCAATGAAGACCACTGGTGAGAGGAAATGTGACACTGGACCTTTCGTTATTGGGGCCCGTGCACCTGTACATGCAAACACTTTTCTGCTCTCAGATAACCTCCCAGAACACAGAATGAGACACCCTAAGTGAATTTGCTTACCCACTGCTTAGCGGCAGGGGTGGAATTAACCATAGGGGCCCAGGCACTCACAGCCAGGGTATTTCCACGCGGTGAAATGAGGTTAAAGGGGAAACACATCGAAAAGCCACATTAGTTCCATTCTTAGCTTCCTGCTTGCTTTCACCTCCTGCTAAATCACTGGAATGCAAGGGTCTTGCTCTTCTGCACTCCTCTGTGTCCCCGCATGTAGGAAGTGCTCAATAAAAAAGAGACGTAGTAGTGCCTGGGTGGTTTGGTCAGTTGAGCATCTGACACTTGGTTTCAGCTCAGGTCATGATCTCACAGTTCGTGGGTTCGAGCCCCACCTCGGGCTCTGTGCTGAAAAGCTCAGAGCTTATTTGGGATTCTGTCTCTCCCTCTCTCTTCCCCTCCCCTGCTCATGCTCTCTCTCTCTCTCTCTCTCTCTCTCAAAATGAATAAATAAACTTTATAATATTAATAATTAAAAAAAAAGTGTGAATAAACAGCCCAGGAATGCCAGGAGCAAAGTATTAACAGAGTCAGTTATTTTATAAATAAAAATTAGAGAGTAATCTGTGCCTGAGCTATGTTCACACAAAGAGATCCAAGGAGTGTAGGCAAGAATTTAAGCCATTCTGATAAATGAATTAGGGCCAAAACAGGGAGCAGTGGGAGGCTACCTGGGAGTGATTGTAACAGTATTTTGCTGATCCAAGACGGGACTCAGAACCCAGTTGAAGTGGTTTCTAAAACAACAGGGAAGCTTCAAGGGTGAATTATAGCCTTGGATCCACTAGAGAGCCAAATGTTATTATTTATTCTTTGTGATTAACAAAGCAGGCGGAAGTAACTGTTTTTTGGTTTTGGTGTTTTTTTTTGCATGCCACTCCCTCACATATACACTGGTCCAGTCAGCATTTTAAATTTAGGAAGCTGACGTCAATTCAGAGGTACTACAAGTTATAATGTTCTTTCATGTATGTCAGCAAACTAATACACCCCTTTATTTTTTAGTGAATAAAAGGAAATTGCTTACTTCCTGTTATGGTTTACCTTGAAATGGGCTTCAATAGCTGTTACCGTAACCTACCCCAAGTCTGAACAATGAAGATACAAATGCTCGGCCAGGAGCCCCACTTTCCACGTTTCACGTTTTGATCTACGTTCTCCCGAAATACTGCTCTGTTCATATGTGGTGGCCTTCATCTGGGAATGTGGCGGAATGCTGGGATTATACTTGTATACTGCCCCATAAAAATGCTCCTCATTTTTTGTTAAAGGAAACTACGAAAAGCCTCTTAAAGGGGAAAAGAGATAAGAAAAGGGGACGGAAAAGTACTGGGTGTTTAAGTAGAATGTTAACAGGGGAACGTGTCGTGGGGGAAACTTTTCTAATCAGAAGAGAACCTTCCAAGGCAGGGGCCTGATGCATGTTGTCCGTGAGACAGCACAGGTCAACGAAAGAAAATAGCTGTGAGCCACTGCGGAGTTTAAGAGATGAGGGCCCTTGTACCCTGAGAAGGGAGGGCAGGAATCTGCACAACCACACAACCTGGATGGGATACTCTGGCTGTTCCGCAGGCACCGGGTGTCCAAAGATCCAGAGAGGCAGATGCTCGTCTTCCCGTTCCAGGACCGTCACCAACTGCAGGGCCCTGGGCAGAGTGCTTTTCCTCTGCAGTCTTTCTGGTTCCTCTTAGCTTGAGAAAGGAGGATCTCCAGGCTCCCCCCAACCTGCCTGTGCAGGACTCGAAGCACCTCAAAGATTTCTGCAATCCTGTATGCAGTGGCCTTCATGAGGGTCCCTCCAAGGGCCGAAACTGGGCTGTCCCAGGACTCCTGCCTGGCCACCAGCACGCAGGTATAATACTGCAGAGGAGTGACTCTCCAAGAGGAGGCCGTAGCCCTGGCCCCTTCTCCCTCCCTCCTCGTTTCTGCTGGCACCTTTATGGCACACCTCGAGAGGACCTAACTAGACTTTCCCACAGCGCAAAGCAACTCGCGGGGTGTACACTACAAAGCCATTCAGCTCTCAGGAAGAGGCGCGGGTTATTACCAAAGTCACTGTGGTTAAGGTTTGAAGTCCAGTGTCGGCCAACTCAGCGTCTCCTTCACCAACATTGCCACGGGTATCCCTCGGAATGGACCCCCTTTCTTTCCGCTTCAAAGCACTGATGACAGGATGCCCACAGGCAGGGATGGGGGTGGGCCCAGCCGGGTTTGGGGGGGGAGGGGGGAAGGGACGGCTCAGCTCACCTTGATAGGTTGGAGTGACAGGTCTCTGCTCAGACTCTGCTGTTATTTTGTGTTGGGGGGGGCGGGTAGAGAGGGGAGAGGTGGACACTGTCACGGAAAAGCACAGCATGTTCCACAATTACGTGGCTGATACAATGAAGGAAACGTGTCTGGGGTGCGGGGACAGGGTAAGGCACAGGGGCAGTCCCCATGCACATGTGCACGCACTGCGGAGGAGGGAGGAGTCCCCTGTCCTCCATGTAATGCACTCCCCAGAGGGCCGGCCGCTGTGTTCTTGGCCAAGACATCAGACCCTGTCTTTTCTGTGTCCTGACCCTGCCTTTACAACGGGGGAGTGTGTGTTTTTAAAATAAAAGTCTTCAGAGCTTCGCAAAGCTGCAGTTACCACAGACACCTTCCCTCAGCCCCAACCTCCTCCCTCTCCCCTGAGCTGAAAGTCCCAGCACAGCCATGAGCAGATTAAATAGGAATTCAACTCCAAGGAACTCTAAGCGTTGCCAGCCTAACTGTGACAACCACGACAAAATATGTACCTTACTGTCGTACCGCAATCAACCAGGATACCAATGACCGCCCCCCTTGGGGTCATATTTAAAGGCACCCGCAAGGGCTTTGCAGTAATGTTAGCAACTTCAATTGAGGATACATTTTTGTCACATCCCCAAGGAAAAGATGAGGGCGGGAAGTCAGGAAGGGACCATGCGGCTTGCCCAAAGAAGTCACGTCTGTAAGGAGAGCTTTCTATCTCTAGCCCCAACCCGGGACTGAGCCACGGGACCCATCAGGCAAGGCCATCCAGCAGGGTGGAGGGCTTCCACTGGGGCCCCCCCAGAGCAATGCAACAATGTGCAGGCAGGCAAAGAGAAGGGCGTGGAAGGGGAGGGATATTTTGCAGGCAGGGCTCAGGATTTGGCTGTGATGATCCATCAATCTAGGAAGGGAGAGACAGGAGAAGCCGCAGGAATCATAGGAGGTGGAGTCATGAATTAAGGAGGCTGGTGACGTCCAATCAAACAGCCAGAGGGCCTCCTGTCCTCAATCTCCAAAGGGCATGAGGCAGGTAAGATGTAGGAAAAGGCCCAAGGGCTGACCCCAAGGCTCTGCAAGTCTGATAGGGAAACAAGACTTATCCTTAAAGAGCAGTGAGAGGGGGGGGAAAAAAAAACAAAAACAAAGGGGAGCTCCTGCAAAACAAGAAGGGGTATAGCCAAGGCTGTCCAGAGCAGTCACAGGACAGGAGGGCAGGCCTGTAGGGTGGAGGGAGGAAGGAAGAGAGGATCAGGGGAGGCTTCCCGAGAAGGTGACATTTCAGCTAGGCCTTGAAAAAAAAAAAAAAAAGAAGTATGAATGAATGAGGAACAAACCAACGAACGAATGAATGTTTCCTAGATACTTTTGTTTTCTAGTCACGAAAGGGTTTGGGGGCAAAAAAACCACATCGACTAGACAGCACCCCTTACATAACTCTTTACCAAATGCGATAAGGAACCGTTTTCAAATCCAGCAGCACATCTTTCTCACGGCTGGGCTGACAGAAAGGCTGGGGTACGGGTCAAAGGTAGAATATTAGAAATAAAAATCAGGCCCAGTTCACATCCCCGAGAGCAGCTCTGGTCTTTTTAAAGTTTTCTGGCTGTTAACGGGAGAACTACAAGGCTCAGGAGATAGTTAAGATAAGAGTTCTTTTTATGTCTGTTTGCTGATTCAGAACATCTCCTGACCTGAAGGGCTTCTCGTTTTCTGTGTAGCTTTCTCCATGAAGGGATTGATAATTCCCCTACAAGAAGTAACAACATTTCTCCAACTGGAGCACAGAGCGCTGCCATTCTTAACGGGGAAGGGGGGGCGGGGGCGCAGGGCAGGGAGAGAACAGCAGGGAAGATAAAGGAAATAAATCTTCCAGAAGTTTCTTTTTCAGAGACCAAGGTTGCCTGGATAGACAGTGAAACATTACCAAAGCCCTCCTGCTTCTGGGTCTGGGACAGGCAACTTTAAACAGTGTGCGGCATGATTTGCACCACCATGAAAACCGTGCTGGGCTTGAAGTTAAACATGACTCATACTTGGGGCGCCTGGGTGGCTCAGTCGGTTAAGCGTCCGACTTCAGGTGGGTCACAATCTCATGGTCTGTGAGTTCGAGCCCCGCGTCAGGCTCTGGGCTGATGGCTCAGAGCCTGGAGCCTGCTTCCGATTCTCTGTCTCCCTCTCCCTCTGCCCCTCCCCTGTTCATGCTCTGTCTCTCTCTGTCCCAAAAATAAATAAAGGTTAAAAAAAAAAAAAAAAAAAAAAAAAAAAAACCATGACTCGTACTGGACCCAAAACTCTAGAAGAGCGTAGGAAACATTTTTCTCCCAGGGCTTCCTGTCAGTTTCCCATTCAAAGTTGAATATGTTTGAAAAAGTGGTTGGATTTGGGGTGCCTGGGTGGCTCAGTCGGTTAAGCATCCGACTCTTGATTTGGGCTCAGGTCATGATCTCACGGTTTGTGAGTTCGAGCCCTGAGTTGGGCTCTGTGCTGATAGTGCAGAGCCTGCTTGAGTCTCTCTCTCTCTCTCTCTCTCTCTCTCTCTCTCTTTCTCTCTCTCTTCCTCTCTATCTCCCTCTCAAAATAAATAAATGAACTTTTAAAAAGTTAAAAAAACAAAATTAAATAAAACGTGGCTGGATTAAAAAAAACTGCTCTGTTTGTCAGGCTTCTGTGAACCCTTCCGTCCTTTGGTCAAGGAAACAGGTTAGGATGTTAGCTGCTGCCCTCCCTTCAAATAACCTGCTTTGGGACCATCCTTGCCCAGAGTCAGACCTGGAAAAGTCTCTATGGCAGCTCTGTGCGAGAGAGGGACAGAAGATCACACAAACACTGTAGCGTCTAATTACTGCCCCACCATCCTCGGAGCCACACTCAACAGGAACCTGGCTCTTAACATTATCACCTTGCACATCCTGCTGAGTCGCCTTCTTCCGACAGCCTACCTGGGATACAATCCCAAGACCTCCTCCGTGAGGACAGCCAACATTTCCACAAAGGACAAAGTCTTTAAAGGAGGGTGCCTGCTTCTGAGAAAACCCAAAGTACACAGAAGAAGTCCCTCAACAACAAAAGCACTTCAGCAGAACATCCTTCTAAGCCAGGACCCATGTCCATCGGCAGGCATAAAGGTTATCGTGAATTACGGTCGTTTCTAACACTCAGTTGAACCTGAAGGGCTAGGCAATCAGTCAAAACCAAACCGACAAAAACTAGTTTCACAGCAGGCCACTGTGAAATGTATTAGCTTGTATATACCTTACAGGTGCAAACCATCCTTCCTAGGTTCTCTTAGGCCCGTTTGCGAGGCAACCTCGGTTGGGATGCTGCTAGGAATCAATGATAGCCACTTCCTGCTCTGTCTGCTAAGATAATTTTATTAGTACATTAAACACCTAAGAGTCGGAAATAGATATTTTACAAACTCTTCTCGCTGAGATGGCACACTTGGACTTCGCAGTAAAACTCGACTCTTATTCGCTGAACAGACCCCAGGTTTGTGACGGATGGGTTTTAATATGCCCTGACTTTCTCAGTAGCAACAAAAGTTCAAGAAGGAGCCCTTCAAGTTCACTGCAATTAAAATGGACAATGGCTGTTTACACGCTAACATGCCATTAAAAAAAAAAAAATTGCCACATAGCTCATTTGAGCTGTTCAAGTTTCAGGTTCTGCATCTACAAAAAAATAGGCAAAAGAGTCGCCAGCTACAACCACAATTTTGATATAAATCAAGTAAAAGATATGCTACCTTGTGAGCTGGGGTGTAAAAATGTGCATTATCACGAGGATCCTTTTAATGGCTTCAATTCCCACCCTGGACTTGAATCCACATGTGAATCTGCAATATTTTCCATCATGAATTCCCTGCTCAAAACTTCTGAGACAAGCCTCCAACCCATACTGGATAATCTTATCCCTATGGATTTATCCCTATGGATAATTCACCATCCCTAACGTTGTCTTCCGCAAATCCTCCCTGGCTGGAACCTCTTTCTCTGACAAACGGTCTCTTCTCAGGTCAAATGTCTTCTCATGGAGTCTTCAGACCGGTGTCTGTGAGCTCTGGATTTTCCTCTGATGATCAGCAGCCCACCTCCTCCACCCTTACCCTCCTCTGGTCATAAGGCTACCCCATCTCAAAGACCTTATCTATCCCCTAGACCCATCACAGCTCACCCTGACCTCTCCCTGCGTCATGGGGTCTGCGCAGTTGACCTTATGTTATTCAATAGCTTGTCACGTTCAGGTACATTCTTTAAAACACAAATTCTCAATTGTACATTGTTTACTTTTTACGGAATTATGGGCTTTGCTTAATAGCATTTGAGCACATGTATAAATACAGTGTGGCAGCAAAGTACAGAAGAGTTGCAGATACTGCAAAGCTAAACACGCGCCCACTTCAAAAGCACCGGGGGAAGAGGGGGGCGGACGTTGGTCGTGTACACTGAATTTCCAAGTTCAATGACTTATGTCCCAGTGGGATGCTAACAACTGGAATACACAACATGAAGGAGGTAAAGAAATATACAGTCATCCTAAACAAGAAAAACACAATCCAAACACAAAATGATAAGGGAATCTCCTTGGACTGCTGTTAACCTACAAAACAATGTACCTCGATCTTTTTTGCTCAGAGACATTTTGTCTATTTTTAAATGACTTAAATTTCCCAATTCGGAATTCCGCTTTTTAAAAGAGGGGAGGAGGGGCGGAGTTATAATTATATTTAATGGTTTTGAAACTTCAAATTTGTTTCTATTCTGTGGACGCCACTCAACACTTCACAAAAGGGTCAGCCCGAATTGAAATTAGTTCGGTTTCCAAAAAGTTTCTAATGCATCAGTGCTTGCAAAGCAGTGGATGATGTCTTGGTATGAGACCGAAGCTTAAGTTGATGCTTCCACACCTAAAAATACAACAGAATATTGTGATTTTTAAAGGTTTTACATCATACAGGCATATGGCCTGATTATAACTGTCTGAATGTTCTGAAAGTCTTGCATATGAAGATATCATCACAATTCATAGTTAGCTTCAATTAAAGAATCACATATTATAAATCCAGAAGTCCAGAAGGGCACCACTTACATCAGTATCTGAGTCAAAAATCCCGTATTCCGTATCTACATCATCATTCCAAATGAGAGAATTAATGAGTTATTCGCTCATAATTAAGATTAAATGATGTTTATATTCAACACCCTAAAGACCGAGCTACATAGCTGCTGAATTTCATCAGCTCTATTATATGTTTTGCTAAGGTATAATTATTCAAGCATCTTTGACTGTATCTTTAAAACTTGCATCTTTAAAACTTACATTTGACTGTATCTTTTTAAAATTTTTTTAATGTTTATTTTTGAGAGAGAGAGAGAGAGAGCGAGCACAAGCAGGGGAGGGCAGAGAGAGAGGGGGAGACACAGAATCTAAAGTAGGCTCCAGGCTCCAAGCTGTCAGCACAGAGCCCAACGCAGGGCTCGAGCTCACAGACTGAGATCATGACCTGAGCCGAAGTTGGATGCTCAACCGACTGAGCCACCCAGGCGCCCCAAATTTGACTGTATCTTTAAAATCTCTAATGTACCCTGAATGCTTTCAAGGAAAAGTACTCTATTAACATGAGAGAAAATAAAGTCATCATAAACAATAAGATTGTAAAGTTTTCCAAACCCAGGTTGCAAGATCCCCTTTAACTTGGCTGATAAATACATCAAAATAAATATGCTATCTTTCATAATGACTCTGGCAGAACTGAGGTTTAGACTTCTATATTCCCTGGTAAACATAAAGTCATGGCTTTCTATGTAGCAAAAAAGAAACATCTCAGGCCTTCCTAAATACTCTACCAAATAACTTCACCACCATCTGTATTTTCTGTTCCCAACTCCTTATAGAATGACCCTTTTATAACTGGCTAGAGACTAAAGTTCCATAATACAAACCCTTCCAAAGATGACAGAAAATTCAGCCTCCTCTGTTGGTCTGACACAATCTACCTAACACAGTTAAGGACAAGGAGTGATCCAAAAGATAATTCTTTCACATTTAAAAAAAAAAAAAAAAAAAAAAAAGTGACAAGAGGAAATCAGAAGTCGCTCCCAAATATGGCTTTCCCATTAGGGAAATTTTCTCATCTGTTCACCAGAAATGCCACAGAAGAGAAATGTGACTCATATACAGGGAGTTTTCCAAGTCCACTCATGTTAAGCAACAAACCGTCCATGGCTTCCCTTAAAATCATCTTGACCACAAGCAGTGAAACTCAGAACTCACGCTGGTTGAAATCAGGTCCTACGAACACTCCCCCCGATAGCGCGAGGTGAGGGCAAACACCGCCTAGCACTGTATTTGTGATAATTCAGTTGTTCTCATGGCAGCATGTCAAGATGTCACAAATCGTGATTTATTATTTCTCTGGGGTATCAAAAAGCTGCTGACCTAGGGGAGTTTGACAAACAAAGGCCTTGTTTACAAAGGAAGACTTCTAAAGGGGGGGAAAAAAGGGCCATGAAAACACTGGAGGACACTACCACTTTTATAATTTATGGAAGTTTTCTCTTTTATGGTCTTGCTCTAATACATAATAAGCCTTTAAAATGAAATGTCGAAAATACTACAGTAATATGAGGGGCATCACAATTGTCTCCTGGAAAGAATGGAATGTGCTTTTATACTGGCCTGTAAATGACTTATCTGAATCAAAGAAAAAAAGTTTTAAAATAATTATTTGCCAAACTGTTACTTTCCAGTTATGCTGCCAGAAATATCTGAAACAGAATTCAAGCATTAAGGGTATAATACAAGCAGGGACACTTTTTTTTTTTTTTTTTTTTTTTGTCAATTCCAAGCCTCAGGTGTTGGTCAAAGCACTTTTCAAGAAACTTGACGAGAAATGCTCAAAAACCACTTTAAAACCGAACAAAAGAAAAGATCTAAAGCTGCTTTGAACACACTCTTGCGGTGAATATTTTCTGAGACGCCACAGTGCAGCTAGTCGTGGTGCTGGGATGTAACTGATGTCACTCATAAGAGAAAGCCTGCATTGAAGGAAGAACTCCCTCACCTCTGACAATTCTTCAAGGGTTCTGATAATCCAAACTCCTAATTTATTTCACAATGTTCTTTACCCATAAGGCATCTCTTTTTAATGCCTCCAACAAGGGAAATGGACCGCGGTGTCCAGGTCTGGGGTTTGTTTCTCTGTCCACGGCAATAAATATCTTTGGTACCTAATAGGTAGCTCCAAATCCTCTCTTCTCCAGTCGCAAACATTTGAGTTGTCAGGGAGCTTAAAAAAAAAAAAAAAAAAAAAAAGTCCAGGAGAATAAAAGCGCAATTAGATCCCTAAAAGAGAAAGTGTGTCTTGATTTGCATAACAATGACCCAACTTGGATTCAAACCTGCCACACCTCTTAACACTTAACCAGTGTGCTAAAAGTAGGCTGGAAGCTTACCAAGTCTAGTGTTGGCAAACAAGCCTGGGACAGTGGCCCCCCCAAATTACTGATGGAAAATATTACTGAAATATTTGAATGTGTATATAGAAGTGTAGATACACACACATAATATTGGGCATGGCTTTGATTTTAGTACAGCTCTCAGGGCCTTCTGAGTCTTAGGTGGTTAGACAGAAATTTTCTTCTACCCAACAAGCCAGCAACAATCTTTCTGTTCATACAGGCATTCTGCTCCCACAAGCATGAAACAACCAGGTGTAAATAAAAAAGTCCTTTGAAATGGAAGTTTAAAATTTAACTCTGCTGCTCATGACGCACAGACGTTAAAAATAACCACTCCATGCAGTAGACAAACGTGTACCCTTAATGCCTTCCTTATGCTCTAACATTACACATACTTAGGAATACAGTCTACCTAATGACCGGAGCACAATGATGACACCTCTCCATAAAGGTATTAACCCCGGTGGCTTTGTTGTTTCCAAAGCACCAACGTCCATCAGATTAGGGAGGAAGGAAAAAAGGCGAAACCTTGCAAAACTCTCCCAAAAGTTATATAAACAAAGGAGGGGAGAAGCCCAATGTGGGCTTTTGCACCCATGTGCTACCAAAATTACATAACACCCGGCGCAGACATTAAAGAAGGAATGGATTCTGCACAACACCCCCACTTTCCTCGACTCCCAAGCCCGTGTCCTTCTCTTATGAAATCCAAACGCCTGGCAAGACCAAATGGACGACTTTGAATATTTATTTTATTGCTGGAGTAAATCCTGCGAGAGTTGGGAGGCACGTTTAGGCCCAAAGTTTGAATGTGCAACAGCCCCAGGGCGCAGCGACTCCACTCGCCGGACCCGGAGGAGAAAGAACTGACAAGCGACAGCACCCAGCAAGGCCTTCTTCTCCTTGCCCCTTACGGTGCTTCCCGCTGGAAAGTTTTCCACGCGATCGATCGGAGGGCGAGGAGCCCGCTTCCCGCCCCCCCTCACCCCCCTCCGCCTGCCTGACTTTGCAGGAAAGGCAAGCCGGGAGACCAGAGGGGGCCGGCTGGGAAAGAGCTGGAAAGCTCGGCACTCAGCGGGCGGCGCCGGCGCAGGCTCCTTACCTGGGGGACGCGGAACAAAAAGAGGAGCGGGGCTCGCCGAGCCTGCGGCGGCGGCGCGGGCGGAGCGGGTCTCCCCGCCGGAGCCCTAGGCCCGCGCCCGAGCCCGCGGCCCGGCCCCCACCGCCGCCGCCGCCGCTTCCTCCCTCGCGCGCGTCATGTCACGGCGATCAAACATGTCTGTGTGCGCTTCGCTGCTGTGACTTCCTGATTCTCCGCCGCTCGCGCGCGCACACTCACACTCACACTCGCAGCCACACGCACACGCCACCCCCACCAGCCTCCGCCACCAAACCTCGCCTGGTCCTCCCCGGGCTCCCGGCGGCTGCCGGCGCCTCTGCTCGCGACGCACTGGCCCTGGCGCGCACAACACACACTCACACTCACGCGCAGACACACTCGCGCCGGCCCCGAAGGCGCGGAGACGCGAGCTGCGGGAGCTCGCCGCCCCCTCCCACCCCTCTCCCTACTTAGCCGCCCTGCCAAACTTTTTTTTTTTTTTCCTGCCTGATCCGTGTCCAACTTCCCTCCACCCCCACCCCCCCACCCCCAGCAGTCCGGCCTGCCCCGCGCTCACCAGGATCCGCCGCAAGCTGCAACCCGGATAAAAATAATAATGCAATCCAGGCGGCGGAGGCAGGGGCGAGCGCGAAGACACTGGCAGGAGGCGATTTCCCCGCGTGTACCGGAAACCGGCCGAGTGCCGGGACCGGGGCGCGGATGTCCCCTGGAGCCCGCACTGCTGCGCCCCGCCCCGCGCGGTGCAACTGCGCCCAGGCGGCGAGGCCTGGTGCGGGGCACCCGGAGCACCAGGCTCGGTGTGTGCCCGAAGCCGTAGGGAGCCTAGGGGCTGGCACGCCGGACCGGTTATTTGGGGAAGTGCATCGCGACACCTTTGCAGATGGCATGGCCCTGTTTTGCAACGCAAACGGGAGGAGGGAAGACGGCCGGATGGAGGGGGAGAACAGAGGAAGGGGTAAACCAGGTTGGGATGGGAATAAAGCAAACTCGAAAGCAGGGAGCGAGAAGGAAGGGGTGCGTGTCATCGTTGGGAGGAGGCTCCCACCCGGTCTCCCCGCCTCCCGCCCTCGCCACCCCCTCCCTCCTCCCCCGCCCCCCCGCAGCCCTTCCCCTTCTCCGGCGAACGCCACCACTGCTGCCCTGGTGCGCGCGGGTCCTGTTTGTGACAGTCAGGCAGAGAGGATTATCCGGATCATGGCCTCCCGGCCCGCAGCCACGGTGGCTCTGCCGGGCCCCAGCGCGCCCCTAGCACCCGGACGATCGCGGGCGACCCACGCCCGAGGTTCCCGCGGTTCAAGCTAGGGGAGGACGCCAAGCAAAAGAAAACAAACCCCGGGAGGGGGAGGGCAGGGTAACTGAGCCCGGCGGGCACCTCCGACCTCCTTCTTTGGGGCCTCCCCCCTCCGTACCAGCAGTGCGGCCCGGGCAGGACACCCCGAACTTCAACACCCGAGCCCGCGCGGCCGCCAGGTACCAGGGGCAGGGACGTCTCCGCAGAGCCCCGGGCGCAGCCCCCCGATAGCCGCTTTGCCTAAAGGCCTGCCTACCGGTCAGCGTCTTCATCCCCGCCCGAGGGAACCCGCAAACTGGAGGTGACACCTCCGATCCGGCACGCACCGGCCCCGCGGCGTGGCGTCCGCCTCTTCGGCGCGCCAGCTCCGGCTTCTCCCGCCGAGATCCGCTCGCGTCTCGGCAACCGGAGCCCTTTAAACAAGTCCCCGGGAAGCGGGTGGCAGCAGCGTTCGTTGGCGCCCCGCCGCCAGCCCGGGCACCTCGCCCTCCTCTCTCGCTCCCCTTCCAACTCTTCCGGGGAGGACTCCTCGGGGTGAACTGTCGCCTTTCCATCCTCCTCCCGGGTCCTCCAGCCTTTCCCCTCCTCTGTGCCCCCTCCCCCAGCTAAGTGGATGGGGGGATTGCAACCTTGTGGATAGAGTGTGTGTGTGTGTGTGTGTGTGTGTGTGTTGCAACCTTGAGTTGGCAGCGCGTCGCTGACTGCCTACCTAGGGTCAAGGCTGTGGTTTGTTGGGATTTCCCCCCCTCCCTCGCCTCCTTGAAGTAGTAATTATTACTGTTATTATTAGAACAGCAAGGTTCGGTTGAAACTTTCCCGTTTCTTCCACCGCCGCCCGGGAGCTGTCGTTAGAGCATTCCACCTGAGGCCCGCGGGGAGGAGGCGGGCTTTTTTTGTTGTTGTTGTGGCGGTTGGCCCGCCTGTTTGTTTTGGTCTCCGTGCATGCACAATAAATAATAATTAGGATAATAATGAATAATCCCCGGCGAAGGCGGCGCGGTGCCGGAGGGGTTTGTGCGGCGGCTGCAGCCAGGAGGCCGGAGGGAGGGGAAAGAGGAGAAAGGAGTTGTAAGTTATATTTACCTTGCTCGCGAGGAGTGTGCTGGCTGAATCTCTTCCCTCTCTGAGTCACCCAGAGTACAGAAACAGAGGGAGAGAGGACTAGATTATGAATATGACTTCATTGATGACAGCCATCCCCTCCTCTTCCTAAACTCGGGCTCCGCCCCGCGTCCCACCCTCGCCGCCTCCACGGGCGCCGGAAGACGCGCCGCAGTTGGCCCCGCGCGCCGCTCCTCCCTGCCCGCCCGGACGCGGGTTGGCGGGACGCGCCTGTCACTCGCCCCGCTCAGCGACTCCGGGAGCTCGGGGGAAGGAGGGGGCGGTGTGCAAGAATGTGGATCGAGACGGCTCTACTGTATGCGTGGATCCGTGTGTGTCTGCAAGGCGCCGGCTCTCGGGCCGTGCTTGTGCCTGGAGCAGAGAAACTGCGCAGGACGCAGAGAGCCCCAAGCCCGGGTGGAGTTGGGCGCCCGTTATCCCTCTCCCCGCCGTCCTCCTGCAGGGGCGCTGCGAGGCGCCCCGGGGAGGCTGGGGAAACAGAGGAGCCCAAGCGAGAGGGAGGGCATCCGTAGTAATAGCGCGTAGTAGTTTGGGGGTATGTGGAGAAGGTGCTGGAATTTAACTGTGCCTCCGCCTGCCGGAGCGAGCCTGCAGAAGGAAAGGGAGGGGACCGGGGGGAGGGCTCCGAGTGGTACCAAAGCTGTGTGTGGCACGGTGCTGACCATGAAAGCAAAAACAGGCATTGTCGTGCCGGTTGAAACTTTTTCTCCCCCCCCCCCCACCCTGCTCAAGGTTGTAATTATAAATCTGCCCCCTTTCTCCCCGGTAAAAAGGGAGGCGGGCACAAAGAACATTCCTGCCAAATCTGTCTCTTTTCTAAAGGACGGCAAGCTTCCAAATGCCAATGAGGGGAAAACAGCTGAGAGACTGAACGCCTTGTAAATAAATAATCCCACCCTAACCCCTCTGTTTACTTTGTGGACCAGATAGGGCACTTTAAGCTTCCCTCACCTGTCATCTTCCTGTAAAATATATACAAAAATATGGAAAAAACAACCCCGTGGGGGCGGAGCGAGCAGGTTAAGGGACATTTGAAGCATGGAATCTGCTTTTGATTTAAGAAGGGGAATAAATCTCTTATTCTCTGTAGCCCATAGTGTCTCCTCTCCTACCCCAATTTAACACCAATTAAGGCTACCAACACCAAGCTGCTGGCACTTGGCAGTTTTGAGACCTCTTGTTCCAATTCTCCTTGAAATATAGTTCTTTGGCTGGACGAATAGGTCAGTGTTTGCTGAGACAATTTTATTTTTAGTTTTATGAAGTGTGAAAGAATGTTAGGAGATTTTAAATCAGGGGCCTATTATTTTAGACTCAGATTAATGGAAGTACTTGACTCTTAAAACTGTTCCTATATGGTAGTGTTATGAAAAGCAGGATGTATCCCTTATTTTGTAATGTAATGGCTTCAATTAGTCATTCAAAGTGCACCGTGACTATTTGGTTGAGGATTTTCCCCCTGGAGTAAAATCCTATTTTAAGACCGTTTTGCTGTTGCAAAATTGACTTGGAGCAACGGCCTCTGAAATGCAGTTCCAGGATGCTTAACACTATGTACTGGGGAAGGTGAAGGCAAGAGGTAATGGAAAGAACACACAATGCTGCATTTGGTCGTTCAATGGCAAAAACTGTTTGCACTGCTGGTCCACTGCTGGGGGAAGTGGAGTTTGTTTGCAAGGGCACCAAGTTCAGGCGGCTAGGAGTGTCAATGTCAACCGCCCTGTAGTTTTCTAAGGCTTTGTTACTGACTTGATAACTTTAGTGTTATAATTTCCTGGCTGTCCCAAAGCGCACCTCAAGACAACAAAAGGAGATGCATCTAAGAGAAATAAAATATAGTATGCCCTGAAGAAGCTACCGCAAGAACTTATTTTCTGCCTGAAGATATGCCAGTATAACTTTTAACCAGGAAATAAACAGGAGAAATCTTAAAAGTGGCAATGTGGTAAAAGTATTACCTTCTACCTGCCTAATAAATCGCAACTAATAACATAGCCAGATAACCGAGTTGTCTGTAAAAGGGCTTTCACCTAATGGCAATGCTTATCACATTAGTGAGTATCAGGTTTTAATTCTTTTTCAGGCCTAATTTGTTTCTCTGGCATGCCAACCTCACACATTTTCTTCCCTGTGAATAAGTGCCGTTTATCCCTTTAGGATGCCACCTTCCCCTGCTGTGCCAAATCTCTAGGAGAGAACAATCACCTTAGTAAGACCCTGGAGGAGAGGGACTGGCCATTCCCTCTGTCATTTTGTCAGAGGGAGAGGAAGAGGAAGAAAACGCTCGCTTTGCTACATGTACATATTCTTCAGCTCTTGTAAAATTTTGATGCAGTACTTAGAGGGATTGGTACCAATGCATTATATGCTCAACTATGGGAACCGAAAAATAAAATCTATCTCTGGGAGTAGAGCTTAAATATAGATACTACATCTCCTTTTCCCTTCATATTGGTCTAAGAAAGCACCACCTTCTCCCTTCAGGTCTTTCCTCTGAAGGCTCGTCTTGTTTGTAGCTTGCACTGTAGCAGGTAGGAAGGTTAGAAAATAAGGCCTATACTCGGGAGACATGAAAAGGCAGCACCATTCACTCAGTACAGGGAAAAAAAAAAAGGTTGTAGAACCTATAGCATAAGCTTCCTCTCTGAGGGAAAGCAACATTTAGCAATTGATGGTAAGGAGGGAAATGATGGGCTCTTTTGTTTTGCAGAAGCTCCACACAAAAGCAAATATGGTTGGAGGCTAAAGGGACCCCGAGGGTGCACAGGATGCTGTATTCACATGAAGCTTTGCCTTCTGGACTTTGATGAGTCATAATGTGTTCTCTGAACTTGCTTTTCTCTTTCTAGTTTGGCATCAGGAGATAGTAGTCACTTTTTCATGTCTGTATGGCCACATTGACTTGTTACGTAAGTCGGCTGTGGTTGATGTTCTGTTTAGAGTGGATATTGGGTTTGAAAACTGGTATGTGGTTGTAACAGCCTCAGAAAGAAAAATTCCATGCACAAAGTCAGGAGGCCTGTAATCCCACCAGGCAGACGGTTAATGCTGGCTGAAACGTTGCCTAGCTTCAAAGCGGAGCAAGTCGGACACTTCGGGAACGAATCCGGTAATGGAGCCTAAACCTGGACAAGGTGAATCAGCCGACATGTAATTCAGTGACGAGTTTAGACTTAGCAAGTCAGCTGACTGCAGAGGTGAGCACTCCTCGCTTTCCTTTTCCCCCAGTCGACAGTCTCGAAGCGATTTTGTTTTTTTCATCAGGTCATTCCTCCAAAGGACCACTCTTTGTGATGGAGTCCCCCTCATAGCGTAAGGGTCTTTGTCTGTTTCCAATCCATTCTATGATATATTTCAGACGTAGATTGTCATCCAAGGCGGTGGGTGCATGGACAGATCTCTGCCAGCCTTGTTGACCTCCTCAAACCCCGTAGCTCCGGAAACCCCATCTACCTACTGGTTCTCAAGGGGCCACACTGGATCCACTTCCTTCTGACCAGAACGCGAGTTCCCGATTCACGTTCTCCAAGATGCAGCGATGGCCCCACAGCAGTGTCTTCCGGTGGCCCTCCTTGCCCTCCCCACGCAAAGGAAGCTGCTTAGTCTACCGGCTCCCATAGCAACCAGCACCTACCTCCATTACAGCACTTATCACTTTGATGCGATTATTTGTTTGGTATCCTCCACTAGATGGTTAGTGCCTGGAGGGTGTAGGGCAAGTTCAATTCATCTTTGAAACCTCAGCCCTCAGCCGGAGGTCTAGTATGTTGTATGTTGTTTTAAAAACAAAAACAAAAAAACTTGGTTGAATGACAGGATGGGAGAACATATATCAAAATTGTCCGGTAGGATTGAACAGGCCTTCCCCATCAGTAATTATCATGTTAATGAACGAGATCACCAAGTGTTCAGAATCTGTCGTCTTCCAAGCTGAAAAGGCTAATATGCTTTTGGTTTTTGTCTTATTTTGTTTTGTTTTGGGAGGTTAGGTGGGAGGTGAGAAGGTATGGCTCTTGCCCTCACGTAAAGAGCACGGAGAAGAGGCTTTGTTTGCTTTTTAAATTAGGCTAGGAGTAATGTGAGTGCAATCTTCTTTTATTTCTCCTTTAAATCACACACCAGTGTCTATGCAGAGGCCTGTACATATGCCATTTATCCACTTAACCCAGTGACTTATGCGATATTATCCCCATTTTACAGATGAAGACACTGAGAGGCAGTAAATAATTTGCCTAAGGCAGGGGTCTCCAAAGTGGAGTGAGCAAGACAATTTACTGCGATTTGGGAAGAACATTGGAAATTCGATTTCTTCTTCCTTTAATGATTAAAAAAAATGTAATGACCACAAAGACAAGGGCTTTACCAATGTGTATTGTACACATTTACCCTGGCACCTTTGCATGGTGCCTAGGAAAGTGGTCACATGCCAAGTATTTTATCTGAGGAGTACTTAGGGGAGCATCAGGGGCAGAGGGGTGACGGTCGCGCCCCCGTCTGGTTCTTTCAGGTGCAGGGTGTTGATGTTACCTGACGTTTACGCCTTCCACAAAGTGCCTTGTCTGGTTTTGCCCAATGAATTCTCTTATTTGGAAAACAAGTGTCTTAAAAAGAGTCCTTCCAAGAAATTGAACACTGAGGTAGATCCAATAACGCATTCACAGGTGAAAATCAAGATCAAACCTGCCACTTTGAGTTCTGAGTTTTTTGCCAGCCATTCTGAGAAGTGAAAACAATGATGGTCTACTTAGCTCTGACAAGAAATAGGTTAAAAACATTCACATCTATTCAAGACTAGTTGCCATTTGGATTTATATGCACTACCGTTAATGATGAACTCTGATCTAAGCATATATTTTGCCTGGAGGGGGTATGAGCTATTGATATCGCATGATATCATCATGATTAGCAAGGTATTTTATTCTTTCAACTTCATCTGCTTTATAACTTCTATTTTGTGTATGTTTTATAATGCACTTGATATATTAATACTTGAATACATGTATTATGAATAAATATACATAGATCATACTCTATCCTTTTTATTTTGTTTCTTCCTTTTTCATTGCAAGGGGAATGTGATCAAACAACATGGAAGTAACTAAATGATGAAGTCAGAATTTAAAGAAAAATTTTTTTTAATTTTTTTTTTTTTAACGTTTATTTTTGAGACAGAGAGAGACAGAGCATGAACGGGGGAGGGTCAGAGAGAGGGAGACACAGAATCTGAAACAGGCTCCAGGCTCTGAGCTGTTAGCACAGAGCCCGACGTGGGGCTCAAACTCACGGACCGTGAAATCATGACCTGAGCCGAAGTCGGCTGCTTAAATGACTGAGCCACCCAGGCGCCCCTAAAGAAAATTTGTTTAATGTGTATTTACTTTTGAGGGAGAGAGAGACAGAGCCGGAGAGGGGGAGGGGCAAAGAGAAAGGGAGGCACCGAATCCAAAGCAGGCTCCAGTCTCTGAGCTGTCAGTGCAGAACCCAATGTGGGGTCCAAACTCATGGCTCATGAGCTCATGACCTAATCCGAAGTCGGATGCTTAACCAACTGAGCCACCTGGGCGCCCCACTGAAGTCAGAAGTTTTAACCCAGCTTGGTAAGACTCCAGACTAGAGTGACCTATGTTGCTCATGTAAAAACTGTTCAATCATTTGTCATCGATACAGGGTTCTTAACCCATTATGGGGCAAAGAGGAGGGGGAATATAAATGATCTCTGGCGCATTTGAGAAGCCCTGAAACTGAAATTCCGTGATCGTGTTAAGGTACATTTTCTGCAGGGAGTCCATACATTTCATCAGATTCCCAAGGGGATCTTCACCACAGGGGGTAAGAATTACTGATAAAGAGTCATTAGCAGCATTAATAACCTAGGATAGTCTTCTGATAAGAAACTAATCTTTCCTTTAACTTTCATAAAATGAAGTGTGCACATTTTATATGTCCAAAGATGTCTACCCTTAGAAAAACCATTTAGAACTCAATATTTCTCTAGATAATTCAAACACATCCTAACTGCCCAAAGGAAAGCTTCATTTGTCTCTGGAGACCGGCTTTCTGAGGATAATTTCATTCTGCAGGATTTTCTCAATAATACTCTATTATATATTGCTGACTGGACAAGAAAGGATTTTTATAAATGTTGTCATCAATGTATCTTTAAGGCTTTGACACATCTTTGGAGAGTTGCATGTTAGGCATCAGAACATGAATTCAGAGCCTAAAAATTTTTTATTGTCATAAATTGCTCAAATATTTTAACTTTTATTTGGCGGGCCATTGTACCGACTGCCCTTTGACTTGTACTGCGTTTCTCTGAATGATCATATGCTTCTGTCCCGTGTGACACTGTGGATCCTCTCCAAGTCCCTCAACCAAATGCCACGGTGGCAGAAAACGCTGTATCCCTTTCCCACGCTGTTTCATTAGATTTTATGGCAGCGTTTCACGTTTAGACCACCTTCAGCTGTTACCGGCCTTATCTTTTCAGTAGCCCTTCGTTGCATTTTATTTGTGTGCGACCCTTTTCCAGCTTGACTTCCAACACATCACCCACCAGATTCTTGCTTCAAGTTCAGCACACAAAAGCACAATCTGCTGTTGTTTTATTCCAGCCATTTTTCTACGCTTGAAGTTGTTCTATGTAAATTCAAGAGGAGAGTAGAAAATAAACCGGGAACATATAAAAACAGAAATAACCATGAAAATTACCTTAGATGACTCTTTAAAGAAACTGAGATAAATAATCTGCTTTGGGGGGGGGCGGGGAATCAGTCTCTGCACAGGTGGGGATAAAATACATTCTACAACAATACGGCTTTATTTTAGTTTTCAATGGTGTTACCAGCCAGAAAATGATGAATATTAAAGAAAAAAAAAACAACACAAGTATATGAAGTTTGGGGAAAGGGTTGCAAGCGTCTGGATTCTGCATGGGGCAAGGTTTAATGCTAGGCAGGAAGCTTTTATCTTTTATCTCCCCTTTCGATAAACTCAGCTGAATAGTCACTGGATTCACCGAGGGCTGGACATAAAGGAAAAGCTCACATTTGGTCTATAATTGTGCACATTCAACCGCTTATCTTACCAGAGACATTGTGCTATCTATTGGAATTTTACTATTTTGAAAACTCTTCGGGGCCTTTTGGGAATAGACTTTTCTGAAATATGGAGGAAAGCAAGGGATGTGTGATAAGGTACAAGAACACCATAGCATGGAACATTCTTTGTTTGTTTCATACTTAGGATGTAGGGTGTGGGTGTGACGTTTGCATCTTAAAGAGACTGACACCTCATGCTTTATCTATATTTTAGTAAGCTTCTTAAAAATATATGTGGGGGTGTTTGTCTTTATGTGACACCTCAATTTTATGGTGTGATTTACTGACATTAATGACCATAACCACCTTTACTTGATGTTCTGCAGGTTCCATGACCCATATCAATGTTTATTCCCTAAGAACTTATGACCAGAAGGCTGAGCTATTTTTTCTTTCCTCCTTCTTCTTCTTCTTCTTCTTCTTCTTCTTCTTCTTCTTCTTCTTTTAATGTTTATTTTTGAGAAAGCAGAGGGAGGAGGGGCAGAAAGAGAGGGAGACAGAGGATCCGAAGTGGGCTCTGTGCTGATAGCAGGGACCCTGACGTGGGCCTCTAATTCATGAATCATGAGAGCATGACCTGAGCTGAAATCGCCGCTTAACCGACTGAGCCCTCCGGGAGCCCCATGAGCTATTATTTCTAATGCTAGCATAATAAATAACTACTTATCAATTGGGAAAGTAATTAAATAATGGAAGCATAATGGAATAATCTAGGTAAGTGACTCTTCTTTCAAACAGCCTGCAAATGTTAGTCTCCCTGGCCTTTGAGCTGTCATACACTATACATCAATGTCTTATCTCATAACTTCTTATAGTAGTTCCTGTTTTAAAAAGACATACCAATCTCAGAACCTCTGGTTCCAGGCACAGAGGAAACATAATATACTAGAACACATGGCTACATGGATTGCCCATGGTTACATGGAACGCCCACCAAGATGAGAACCTCAGTCTCACTCCCAGTCAATACAGCTCCTGCTATACCACATTGTTTCCTGTTAAAAAAGAGAGCGAGAGAAAAAGTCTCCAAGTTCATGCTCTTCAGCTCAGTAAGAGTCATCAATGCCCAAGTGAAGAAATGGGCCCAGCGCTGTCAACGGCATGTGTCAAATTTATTTTCACAGACTGTGGCTTTCATACCGCTTTAACAACCACTCTCAGTGCAAAAATGTATTCTATATCATGACCCAGTATACACATACTTGGGTATATAGTGAATTGTGCCAGTCGGGGTCCAACCAGGAAAACAAAGGACTTTATTCAGGAAATTGGTTCCACAGCCTGGAGCCTGCTTTGGCTGTGTTTCCCTCTCTATCTACTCGTCCCCGAATCGTGTGCTCTCTCTCTCTCTCTCCCTCTCTCAAAAATAAATAAACATTAAAAAAATTTTTAAGAAAACACCGCTTGGACCAACAGAGGATACACATTTCAGGAACTTTTTGCCCTGACCTAAATATTCTTTTAGGTCAGGTTATTAACACATGGGTTTCATGGGGCACCTGGGTGGCTCAGTCGGTTAAGTGCTGGACTTTTGGTTTTGGCTCAGGTCATGATCTCATTATGGTTTGTGGGTTCCAGCCCCACGTCAGGCTCTGTGCTGACAGACTGCTTGAGATTCTCTCTCTCCCTCTCTCTCTGCCCCTCCCCCACTCACTCACATACACACACTCTCTCTCTCTCAAAATAAATAAATAAACATTTAAAAAATAAAACATGGGTTTCATGATCAGAACTTTATGGGTTATATCATATGTATATTAGTAAAATACAAATTTCCACCAGGCTCCCATACTTGGACCATCTTTTTTGGTATGTGGATACCAAGTAAACTGTGCTGGATGACAATGAAGGAAGTCAATTAAAGGCCTTATTTTTCTACATAATCAGCAAATAGCCAGGTATAATACTTATTAATCCCTTTCACTTTTTTTTGCTATAGAGCTTTTAGAGTATAGCAATAATAGTTACATTTTTTGTAATGGAAATCTTCTGGGGCACCTGGGTGGCTCAGTCAGTTGGACATCCAACTTCGGCTCAGCTCATGATCTCATGGTTCATGAGTTTGAGCCTCATGTCGAGCTCTGTGCAGATAGCTCGGAGCCTGGACCCTGCTTCGGATTCTGTGTCTTCCCCTCTCTCTCTGCCGCTCCCCAGCTTGCACTCTGTCTCTCCCTCTCTCAAAAATAAATAAACATTAAAAAAAATTGTAGAATAGAATTCTTCTTTGTAAGTCAATTTTCCAAAACCTGGTTTGTAAAATAGTACACAAACCAGGATTAGTGTGTATGAGCATAACCCCCTCAACTATGGTAAGATATTAAATGCAAAATTTAACCATTATTTAAAGACAATAACACATAAATACATCTAAAATTGCATATGCAACAGTTTTGGAGTTTTGGAAATCTAGTGAAATAGAGACAATATCCTAATTCGAATTACTAACAAGAAAATTTTAGTTCATGTTTACATTTTCACGTGAATATCAGGTTACATATTATGTTAACAGCAAAATCGATAACATTTCCTACCTTGGTAAGAATTTAGACTGTGAACTTCTGAATAATTCTAATGTTTATTAATTTTTGAGAGAGAAACAGAGACACAGACAGAGACACAGAGACAGAGCATGAGCAGAGAAAGAGGGATGGGAGGGTCAGAGAGAGAGAGGGAGACACAGAAACCAAAGCAGGAGGCTTCAGACTCTGAGCTGTCAGCACAGAGCAGGATGCTGGGCTTGAACCCACAAACCATGAGATCATGACCTGAGCTGCAGTCTGGCTCTTAACTGACTGAGCCACTCAGGTGTCCCTCTAAATAATTCTAAATTCTAGTAATGCTTCCAGGGCCCAAGGTGTTAGTAGATTCATGATGGATTTTTTGGTCACTAGTCATTATAATGGACATAGTATCTGCCCTATGCTGATTTGTGTATTCAGGGCCTTTTTGAAAATGGAGCAAAACTAGTAATTATCTGCATCAAAGATGCTGTCAACATAAACATTACAAGAGAAGGTCACTTAGGCAACTTATAACCTAAACATCTTGTTTGTAGGATTGAATCACCAATATATATATATATAATTTCTTAAATGTTTATTTATTATTTTGAGAGAGAGAAAGAAAGAGAGAGAGCACAAGCAGGGGAGGGACAGAGAGAGAGGTAGACACAGAATCCAAAGCAGGCTCAAGGTTCTGAGCTGTCAGCACAGAACCCGATGTGGGGCTCCAGCTCACGAACTGCAAGATCATGACCTGAGCCGAAGTAGGGCGCTTAACCGACTGAGCCACCCAGGCGCCCCTAATTTTAATTAGACTTGTAATCAGCATTCTGCTCAATGATCACAACTCCTCTCTCTTGAACAACATGCACCCTGCCTCACTCCAGGAAAAAGTTCTCACTGTAGTGATGGATTCGTTACCAGGCTTTAAAAGCTTTGCCACATATGACATTGGATACAGTGCTAATAATGAACTAGGAAAGCTGCTTAGAGCAGCCAAATAACACTGAGTGACAGAAGCATCGAAATTTGTACATTTAGACAATTTATGTATCGAGAAAATGCAGAAAGTAAGTATGCGGAAATAACCACCAAAGCCCTTTCAATATCAATTTTGAAAATCCATAGGAAGCTTCTCTCTTCAAATGCGGTTGGCCCCTGGAGGAGTCATGTGACCTTGACTTGTGAGCCCTTTTTACCTCTCTTGCAAAGTGGACTGGTTTGTGCCACAAAGTCTCTAAGTTTCCTTCCACCTTAAATTTTGTGTCTCGGCTCTATAAAATGGGGCTAATATAATAATGGCACCCAACACAAAGCACTGTTACAAGAATTCTAAACGACAGTAGATGTAATCTACTGTACACGTGGCCCTAACGCAGAGGAAAACACTCAGTAACTGAAATTACTTCATAAACTAACTGGCATTAGTCCCTTTGTCCTAACAGGTCTGAACACTCCTCCTCCTTCTTGGGTAAATCATGTTCAGTCCCGTCTACAGACTTCCCTTCCTCCTCCTCTTCTGCACCTTGTTGGGCAAAAAGCCCCCGAGTTCAGGTCTTGCTCAGCACCTCCTGCTCTGAGCTCTCTCCAACTCCTCAGTCATGTTTATGGCTCACACAATGGACTGGCAAATGTTGATCACCCTCCAGACTTTCAGCCCTGTATCTCCAGCTGCCCCAAAGCCTTCCTGTTTGGGCGGTGTCCCTTTATCTTGCTCTGTCTAAAGCATAATTTGTCATTTTTGCCTCCAACATGTGTCCCCTTCAGGCATCTCTTTTTCTGTCAATAAGTTTTCAATTATTTACGCGCATTTTCATCATGATAAACGATGACCACATAACCAAAAATTTGATTCGAGAAAAAAAAAATCACCCATAATTCCGCCAGCCCAATCCAATCATTGTGATAACGTAGTTGTGGTTTCTCCCAACCTTTCCTATCGCGTATGTGTTTGTACTGTTGTAACCGCGGTCTGTAATTCTAATTGTATCTTGCTTACAATTCTGATCATCCCGTACGGATTTCCCACGTTGGAGAAGCTTTCATAATAGATTATTGTTTTACTGTTATCTCTGTTTCCAGCAACTCTCTCCTTCAGTTCATTCTACACACCTGGCTAAATTTCATCTCATTCATAGCACGGCCTTAGCGTCTTTGGTGTGCTCAGAACCATGGGTGATTTCCTTACTGTTCAAAAAATGAAGCCTAGGCTTCCTAGTCGAGCTCAAAGGCCCTCTTCAAACAGCAGCCCATCCTTTCCAGCCTCGTCTCCTATTACAGAACTTCTCTTCAGGCCAAATCACACCACGAATTACTCCACAGAGAAACGATAGTTGCCCCAGTGCCTTCCTTCAAACCATTCCGCTTACCTATGCCTCCTTCCTGTTTGACACTCCTTTGAGCTCAGGGGCTATTTCTTCCCCTAGAAAGGCTTCCCCATGTATTGTGGTTACTCTCCCCACTCTTTTTGTTTCTACTTGTTACCTGAGCCACTTGTTGGGCAAGCTTCTAGGACTATATCTTCTGCCTGTCTGTGTCCTCAGAACTCAGCACAAAGGGCATGCTCAATAAATATTTATTAATGATGATGATGATACCCACTATCAGCACACCTGTTCTGGTTTCTACGATAATGAGGAAAGCAGTAAGAGAGCATTAGGGGGAAAATTCACTATAGCCCTCCTTACATGCTGCCAAAAGTCCGAAGAGATTTATGTATATTCTACTTTATAGCAAAGACCTAACCAAAATTAGGAAGGAAGGAAGGAAGGAAGGAAGGAAGGAAGGGGGGAGGGAAGGAAGGAAGGAAAGAAGGAAGGAAGGAAGGGGGGAGGGAAGGAAGGAAGGAAGGAAGGAAGGAAGGAAAGAAGGGGATAATCAAGGATTATTTTGCATTTCCACATAATCTATGTCATTTGTGATATAGCAGAGATAAGTGTGAAACATTCTTAGATTGTAACATCGCTATTATAAAATGGCTTGAGACTTCAGAAAACTTAAACAGTGGATAGTGGAAGAGTCCAAATTAGAGTCCCAGGCTTTCTAAATCCAGCCAAAGCAAGTTAGTCATATCAGAAGCAGCATGGCACGATGGTGAAAAGCTTGGGCTCTCTAGTCGTGCTGCCTAGCACACAATTTTAACGCTACCAATTTTAACTACTAGTTGCATGATCATGGAAAATTTACCTAACTTTTCGGTGTCCCAGTTTCCCCATCTGTGAAAGAAGGGCAACAGCCGTGGTATTCTAGAAAATGTTTAACAAATGGCTCTCCCCCCAGAAGCCCCGATTTGTAACATATGTCGATTTCCATGGTATAAATAAATACTCCCACAATGGCTGATTTCAAGCTACCAACAGGCTCACAAAATTCCTGAAAATTCAGCAATGGACTCTTACATGGTATTGTCCTTACAGGGCCGATGATGTGACGATTAAATGAGTTAATATGTGGGAAGCATTTAGAACTGGCCCTGGTACCTCGCATGCTTAGTTGGATAAATATTAGCTGTTTTTATTATACCATTTTAGTTTCCCTTCCTCTGTGGAAATAAAGGATAGGAATAGCAAGTACTATTGGAAAAAAAAAAGCAGTTGCCTTGATTTTAGTTCATTTCAACCTCTTCCTAATCACATGTTTTATTTCACTATTGCCAAGCAGGTCCCATTGACTTATTTGAATTTCCTTTCCTTTTCCTTAATTCATCTTTTTCGGAAGCATTCTGAGCATCCGAGGACTGGCTAAAAGCCACATACCAGGGAAGAAAAAGGGTTATAAAAAGTAAGGATAATCCCAACTGAAAATTTTTTCCTGAATAATCATTTTAAGAAAACCTAAGTACTTACTCAAACAGCTAGATATGAAAGTTTATTCGGATACAATTACTTATTGCCCGTTTTTCAGGAGTGATATGAATTGTACTTCGTCTAGCCTCTTTTCAAAATAATTTTATTCCCTGGTGTTCTTCCTGCCACAAAATAAATAGGAATTTTTATTAAAAAGAATCCCAAAATATATGACTCTGAACCATAGCATTTTCTGGTTTTTGATTTCTCTGTGTATTTCCATGACTTCCCACTTGCAAAACATCTGCTTACAAATACTGTAATTTGCTGGGTGTTTCATCAGAACTAACACTCAGGTAATAAATATTAGCTACTTCTAGAAAACAGGGTGTTTTTCTATCTTTAAGCCAGAACCTGGCCAGCCAACAATTCTGCTCATTAACCAGAACCCCTGGGCCTCAACATTTTTCTCTAGACTGTCTTCCTCTTTTTTGATCGGATGTTTGTCACAAATTCCCCATGCTTCCTTTGCTTCTGCCACTCACACAATGGTTTCTAATGGTACTTCTCCGAATTTTATTCCCTTCTCAGTCAGTTTCTCCAGGGCATTTTTCCTCCCGTTGCACTGACTTGACGCTTGTTTTCTGAAGGCCATGCCTAACATCATCTCAACTGTTGGGGAGGCTTCAGATTAGGGAAAAGCCTCCTGTTGGTGGAACACAGGGGACAGCGAAACATCCAGGCTGCAATCCCATGGGAGTGCCCACTTGCATTCTGCCTCTTTGGAGAAAATGGAAGCCTCTCTTAACCTTCTGCCCACCACCTCTCCCGCACAGCCCCCCGCGACCACCCTTCTCCTCCACAGCCCCCCGCGACCGCTCGTCTACTTTCTGTCTCCACGAATGTGACTACGGGTATAAGTGGAATCAGACACTATCCGTCTTTCTGTGAATGGCCTATTTCCCTTCGCGTAATGTCCTCAAGCTTTATCCGTGCCGCAGCATTCAACAGGATTTTCTTCCTTTCAAAGCTGCTGAGTGATAGTCCACTGTATGTACCCACCACATTTTGCTTGTCCATTCATCCACTGAAGGGCACTTGAGTTGCTTCCACTGTTTGGTTATTGCAAATAATTCTGCTATGAGCATAGGTGTGCAAATATCAGTCCCAGTCCCTGCCTTCAATTCTTCAGGGTATATACTCAGAAGTGGAATTGATGGATCATATAGTAATTCTATTTTAAATTTTTCAAGGAGCCACCATACCGTCTTCCATAACAGTAGGTTTTCCTTTGTGCACCATGTACATTCCCACCGACAGTGCTCAAGGATTCCAACGTCTCCACATCCTCCCCAGCACTTGTTATTTTCTGATTTGTATTTTATTTTATTTTATTTTTTATTTTTTAACAACAGTCATCCTAGCGGGTAGGAACTGGTATTGCCACAACGAGATACTACATCAAACAGATGAGGCTGGCTACAATCATTGCTTCGAAAAATGACGACCACTACAGAAAATGACAAGTATCGGTGAAGATGTCGAGAAAAGCTGGAGCCTTCCTACATGGCTGGTGGGAACGTAAAATGTTGCACCCTCTGTGGAAAACAGCTTGGTGGCTGCTCCCTCAGCCACACATACCGTTGTGTGACACAATTCTTAGGTATATAGCAAAAGAACTGAAAGCAGGTATTCAAACACTTGCATGGAAGTTCACAGCACTGTTCACAAGAGCCAAAAGGTGAAAGCAGTCCAGACGCCTATCAAATGGATGAAGACACAAAATGTGATACATCTGTACAATGGAATGGAGTATTATTCAGCCATAAAAATGAAATGCTGACACACATTATCACATGGAGAAACCTTGAGACCATTATGCTGAGTGAAAGAGACCAAACACAAAAGGCACATATTTATATTCGCTTGGTGCAAAGTGTCCCAGTACGGAAAAGTCTAGAGATGGAAAGCAGATTGACGGTGGCCAGGAGCTGGGGAAAGGCAGGAGTGGGGAATGACAGCTCAACAGGTACGAAAATGTTCTGGAACTAGATCGTGATGATGGTACGACATTGTGAGTGCGATAAATACCACTGAATTAGACACTTGAAAACAGCTAAAATTTTATGTCATGTAAATTTTACTTCAATGAAAAAAAACTTCCTGATGAATTTATCATTCGTCATCTATGTGTCAGGCATAGTGGATATAGAGTTGATTAAGATAGTGCTCCTCTCTCTGGACTCTGAGATCCTTAAGGGACTGGCAGGTGAAATAATACGGAATAACGGTATGTGCTCAGACACATATACAGGCTGCTGGAGGCTAATCCCACGGGTGATGATAGTGGTAACGACAATAGGGCTTTCCAAATGAAGAAACAGATTTTTTGGAGGATTGACTGATTGATTGATTGATTGATTGATTAAAATGTTTTTGAGTATGCCTTTTGCACCTGATACTGCGCTAGGCTAGCAATCCAATGATGAACAAAATCAGATGCTGTCCATATCTCATGAAGCTTGCTTTTGGGACAGAGTTAGACATTAATTTCAGCCACCTGCAGAATGAAGTAGGCTCTGTGAAGAAAAGGAATACTCCTCCATAAAGAAACTTAGCCAGGACCAGAGAGATCAAGGAAGGCTTCCTTCTGACAGTAATTCTTGAGCTGAGATCTGTGGAATGGGTAGGAAAGATGAACAAGCTAAGAGGAACCAGCATGTGCAAAACCTGTGCGGGAGGAAACCTGACATTCAAAGGCATTCACAGGCATGAAAGAAGGCTGTAGTGTTTTGGAGCAAGCTGCATGATAGGGGATGAGGTTGGAGAAGCAGGGCCTGGAAGGGCCCTTCTGTGCTGTCCCTGGTAAAGATTTTGTTCTTTATCTTAAATGTGATAGGAAAAGGGTAAAGGCAGTTTGCCTGATGGTTACCATCATCCTGGCAGTCAAGAATGGACTGGAAGGGGGCAAGAGTGGACACAGAGAGGAGACCAGTTAGGAAGCTACTGCAGTTGGTCAGGGAAGAGATCATGGGGCTTGCGAGGTAGAAACAGAGATGGAGAGATGTGGAGCTAGACCTACACAGCAGAGGTGGAGTTAGGAAGGTCAGGGGAAGACTGGCCCAGGGAGGCTGACATCTTGCACAAAGGCATGGAGGCGTCAAAGCATGCAGCGGAAGCTGGTTGGGGCTTGCCAGAGTAGGTCACTAGTGACAGAACCCATGGAAAGGTGCAGATGCGGGAACCACGGGAAGGTGTGGAAGAAGTCTGCAGAAATCGGGTCGTGGTGGCCCTCACTGGCAAGTCTAGACCTTACCTTGATGGGCGTGGGAAACTATGAAGCATTTAAGGAGGGAAATGGGAACTATCAGACACATGTTGTATCAAGATCATTAGAGGGGTGCTAGAGAATGGATTTAGGAGGAATAAAGGGAAGATACTCTTGAGTATAAACAAAGAAATTGATTAGGAGGTTGTTGCAACTGCTTAACACAAGAACTAACTACTGTCTGGGCTAGAGTGTCAGGGGGCTGGGGGATGGGATGACTGTAACAATCCATTGATGACCACAGGAGTCATGATCTGTTGAGCCCATGGCACATTTACAGCCCCAACATCTTCACTCATGTGGCCTCATGGATCCTTGTCAGTTTAAGGGCTGTGGCACGGAACAAAGGAAAAGATCCAGGGGGCTGGAACAGAGTCTCTGACAATGTTTTGCTTTCAGAATTCCCCGCCCCCTGCCCCATTTTGATGTGACATAGTCACTCATCTGAACTACAAGTCCTTTAAGGAGAGGGATCATGTCTTAACTCCCGATTTCATGTCCTGACCCTACTGTCATCCTTGCCTCAAATGAGGGGCTTAATAAATACTTGACTGAGTACGTGAATTTAAAAAGGCTTATTTCTCAGTGTACCTGCCATACTACTAACATTAAGGGGGGAAATACACACGCCTTAAAGAATTATGAAACTCTGAAGCCCCCACTAATGTAGATAATGTGATGCTAATGTATCAGCTGCCTGTTAAGACAAAATGTCGCCCTTATTCTGCTGATGCCGCATAAGAATCTGTCATCTTTATCACCAAGGTGTATTGCTCTTGATTGGCGCTTCACAGCATGGTGGAGTAGACCAGTATGCGATTCACAGGAGTCTGAAGAAAAAAACTATCTTGGGCTCAAAACACCTATGAACCTACTATCACACTGACATCCAAGTAATATGGATGCAAAAATGTCCTTGAACTTGTTCAAATTGTGTCCAATCCATCTCAACGGTTCTGCAACCAATGGTCTCCCCAATGGAGCTGGCTTGTCTGAAATGAGTTCTGGTCAGCCCTCTCTATCTTCAAGCATGTTAGCAGACCCCATCGGACAATCTGGTTCTGAGACCCCTTACCCAGAAAACTTTAATCTCAGAAAACTTTAGTTAAGACATGATTCCCTAAAGGAAAGGCTTTGAACATATTGGGGAGAGGGAGAAAGCAATTAGACTAGTAATTCAGAGCTTAGAACTTACACTGGCAGTATTCAAAGCTTAATAAAGGCTTTCACAAAGAACAATTAGACAAAGTCTCAGAAAGAAATCAGAGAAAAAGAAAAGTTTATTTGATGTGTGAACACTAAACAGCCTCCAAATGTGTGTGTGTGTGTGTGTGTGTGTGTGTGCCCGCGCGCATTTGTGCGTGTGTATTTCTATAGATTTCTTGGCAGATTTGGTCTTCTAATTATGACACAAAAATGTGGAAATGGGGTCACACAATTGCTTTTAGAATTAATTCGTGAAATCTAAGAGACAAATGCTAACCTCTTTTAATGGCAAAATCTAATAGAGCTATAGGATTATCATTTCCATCCCCAAGGCTACTTTCAAACTAGCTCTCCTTCCCATTGCTGATTTAGTAGATGCAAATGGGGGGAAATAGGTGTAGGTAAAAGCAAAAGGGGGATAAGGAGGAAAAACAAGGTTCGGGGAATATTGTGGTGCCTTGCTTTGTGTCCTGAAGGCGGCTGCCATTGCTGAACTGTAAGCTCCCTGTCTTCCGTCTTCCAACTGATGCCAACACGAACTCTGAGCCATCAGCAGAACTCAGCCATCAGCAGAACTCTGGCGGTGAGAAATAGTGAGGTCAGGGTGTCTATCACTCTGCTGAATTTCCAATCATCAGCAAACGTCCACCTCAGGCCACAGTTCTTCTCGGTGTATGTGGGGGTCATCTTCCAGGGTGACCTTCTTGGGTTCTGGGATCTGCTCCTTCCCCTCACCCTCTCTGGTCCACAGGTACTAAGTTCTCCACTACTGCCGGTCTGGGGACGCTTCACCATACTCTGTTGATTTCCCTGATCCCTGCCCATACTTTTGTAAATGTCCCTTCATTAACCTGCCTCAAGTTCTGTTTGAATGCACCATCAACTTCTTGCTGGGAACCCTGATGGATACAATTGTCTTCTAAGGCAAATAGAGCACTGAAGCTCAGACAAGAGGATCTTGGAAAATCCCAGGAAGACAGGGTAACAATTTTTACTGGCTTTTTCCTTTGGCCTCAGTAATGAAAAAGTGAGTGGTTGTTTAGAATGCAATCTGTGGTTAATTATTGATGGGATAATGTTCCCTTTTGTAGCACTCATTCTCCTCTGGTAAGCCCAACTCCCCCATTAACTGTAAACAAAATTACGAAAGTACTTTATGAACTAAGTTTTAAGCATCTTAAGTTTGAAGCGCCTGAGGGAGAGCCTAGTGGTAATGCTGTCTAACTATTCAAAGATGAAATTGTTTGCCGGCTGGGGATGGTGAGTTACACATCACGGGAGGTGTTCAAGTAGGAGCTGGAAAAGCCATGGACTGGTTGTTGCACCTGCTGACTTCAAGGTCATTTCCAAAGTGTGCTTTTAGGATTCTTAATGTTATGCTTTAACGGTTGATCATTGTATTCATGAAAATGTTGACTAATAATTTAGACATCTTAATATAATGATACATGAACAATACGTACATAGAGCTTCAGGCTCAAAAATCTTAAAGAAAATTCATCTTCACTGTGGCATGGCAAAACCCTGGTCTCTGTTTCAATCCTAACTCTTAGCCAAAGCTGTGTGTTCCATGGAAGCCACCTAGCCTCTCTGTGCTTGGTTTTTGCTTACCTTTCTTACAGACAGATGGTGGGAATTTAGTGAAATAGTATCTAGGACAAATTCAGGTCCTCAGTCAATGTTAGTTCTCTTCCTTTGCTTCAGTATCTCCATTAAACTGTTCCTCCTGCTACATCAATTTATGGTGTGAAGGTAAATAAAAATGCATTTAAGAATTCTTTTCTTAATTGCAAAGTGCAATCAAAGTAATGATCAACACATCCTCTTCAGCACCTCACAACTCTGAGGGCACAGTGCTCCGCGCTATGAAGAATACATCATATGAGAAAGGCTTCCCTGGGGCGCCTGGATGGCTCAGTCGGTTAAGGGTCCGACTTCAGCTCAGGTCATGATCTCACAGTTCGTGAGTTCGAGCCTTGCGTCAGGATCTGTGCTGACAGTTTCAGAGCCTGGAGCCTGCTTCAGATTCCGTGTCTCCCTCTCTCTCTGCCCCTCCCCATCTCGCACTCTGTCTCTCTCTCTCTCTCTCTCTCTCTGTCTGTCTCTCTCTCTCTCAAAAATAAATAAACATTAAAAAGAAAGAAAGAAAGAAAGAAAGAAAGAAAGAAAGGCTTCCCTGAAAGGGTATTTTAAAATATGAGTAACAAATGCTACTCATACAGTGTTTTTCAACTTACAGACATTTTGCTTGGAGCCTCCCTTTAAGCCAGGCATTATTATTTCCATTGGTAAAGGAAGGGATCTATAAAGGGCATAAAACCTAAACCATCCTCAAGAAGGTCCTTCCATGGACTCATTCAGACATTTTTACTCAGTCGAGGAAACAAGATTTTAGAAACAAAAAAAGATTTAGAAAATTAAGAAACGAAATAGCACACAACAGCTTAGATGAGCCACATGAGTTAAACCAAATCATCTCTAAGTAGTTAGGGATTTCTGGAGCAAGAAAGCCTCCTATGCTGGGCAAGCAGGGGAATCAGAGAAACATGCAACCCAGGGCTTTAGAGTGCAGGCTCAGGAAATTTGTTAAAATCCTGGCTCTTTTGCATCCCAGTTGTGTGACTTTGGACAAGCTGTTCAGCCTTTCTGTGCCTCAGTTTCCTTGTCTGCAAAATGGAGGTAGTAACAGTACCCACCTAGGGGAGGTATGTGAGGTTTAAATGAGATACTCTGGTCAAAGTGCTTGGCTTAACCCCTACTTCGGAGAAAGTGTTTAATAAATTCAGGTGTTATGATTACAAGACAAAACAACAGAGTTACGGTGGAAAGCTCATTTGCCTACAGCCCCAGAGCTGGTTGGTGACAAAGCAGAGATTAGAGCCCGGATCCTGTCTGGTGTCCTTTTGTTATAAATGAACCATAGCTTAATTAGGTTTTAAAACATGGGTGATAAGAATTTTGGCAAAAAGAGAGAATTAGAGCTAGATATTCTGATCCCTGCAATCTATCAATGTAGCTTTTCCAGGAAGCAGACACATCCCAAGTACTATGCAGAAAACAAATAAATCAAATTCCTCCAGAATGTTCTTGTCTTCCTCCTACGTGTGGGACTGCCTCACAGCCAAACCCCTTCTAACATGGTTCATTTGTGATTTGAGTGACCAAATCCCCTTGGACAGGTATAAGAAGGTACCAGCTTATAAAACATTTGGTTCTTACTGTGACTAAAGCCGTGGTGAGGCCCCTGTGTAGACAGTTCTGGCAGGACAGAAATGGATGTGGAGATTAAAGAACTAAAGTAAAGCCTGCAATTATCTTTGAGACTAGCTTGTGCCTGGTTTTATATACACTCCTTAGCTATTTTGAGTCACCAGGGGCTTATCACTCCCGGCCTCAATTCAGAAAGCATTCTTCTGGTCACATGTTGTAACCATGAGAACAGTAGACCCACAACCAGTTACCATAACGTCCTTGGCTAATAAGGGCAGGCTCTATCACAATGCACTAAGGCTGAATGAATTTGGGCAATCAAGACTTAAATAATAGCACAACTTGAAACAAGATTGAGCTTAACATGATCCTTCAGCCTTTTCTCCACTTAGGTCTCTTCTGCTAGAAATATTTGTTGTTCCTTTGCCTTTTAAAGGCATGTCACATCAATCCCAGTCAATTCCAGAGAGGACAAGTTGACCCAAAATCTTTATTGGGTTCTAGAGACACCGTTTTCTTGACTTTTCTTGGAATAGAAGTAGAGCCTCCCTGGGTTTAGAAAGTGCTTTTCTGGTTAATGAGGACTACACAGTTTTATTCCTAATTACGGTAGTCCCTTTTATGGTGTCATGCTTCTAGAAGAGATTGGAAAGTTTGCATCCTTAAATGCCAAGCCAGCAAAACAGTTGTAGCATATATTAAAATCTGAGTAGTTATAACTCTATTTAAATCCTTAAGACGAGTGGAGCGGCTTGTACACGAACTATCCGCAGACTCCCGGAGAGTAACACAAGAGGATATTTCGGTCCAGTGTCTCAGCTGGGACTGAGCTGACAGGGCTGGAGTTTTGAGAACACAGATACAAGAGAGCCTGGGAGATGATGTCTTTCTCAGTGAGAAATCTATTCATTCTCTTTTCTTAGAGTCAGAAATTCTCTGCTTCTCTGTTGAGCACGAAGAATTTAAGGGGAACCAGTTTAGAGAGCCTTGCTTCGATCCTACGTCTGGATTTTAGCCAATTTGTGTGGTGAAGAAATGGGCTTTCCCAAGTATGTTGCCCGGCAAGACTGCTGGGTTGAGTTTCTGGTCCATTACGGGGAGGTTCTGCCTATGTAACTTGTATCCCTCTAGTTGAGTTGGTTCCTCTTTGTTTTGATTTCAGGCCTGTTACTTCACCCTTAAAACCAGGAAGAGTTCGGTGGCCACTTTTCTCCTTTAAAAAATACGGTGGGTGGGTGGTAAATGTCATATCGTCAGTGGTGACAAAAGACAGAAGGGCATGATAATCCCTTCCCCTGCCTTGGGTCACCTTCCAATTCAGGCAAGACTTACTTCTACGAAGAGGCCAGTAAGGTAGGATGGAATCTGACTTGGTTCCCGGCACTGCCACATGTGTCTCCTTTGACTCTCAGCCTCCACAAAGTAAAACATGGTAACCGAGCCAATCTCTTAGGTCTCTCCGAGAATCAGGAGACAACACATAGAGAGTACGAGTCTGGTGCACAAAGAAATGCTTCCTCTGAGTTAGTGGCTGTTCCCTTTTCGACGAAACACTTAAGAACCTGCTTTAGGAAAACAAAACTGCAATAGAAACTTCAAAAATTATGTGAACCAGTGAACATGTTCTTCTCTGATAAGGAATTGGAAAAAATCGGAGAAATTTCCAAATCTGAAATTTCTTTCATGTAATTAACCTTAGACCTTTCAGACAAGAGACAGCAAGACCAGCCTACCAAGGAATATATAATCACGTAGGAGATTAACATTTGCCGACTTACCACCAGGGGACAATATCAGGCTATAATTACTGTACAGATGCTCCTTATGAAATACTGGGCTGGGCGATGTCAGATCCAAACAGAGGCATGTGACAGTTTCCTCTAAGAGTGTCCAAAGAGGGGACATAGTTTTGTGGAAAGAAGATTGGTCTTTGACTCCCGTCTTGTTATCTATTAGTTAAATGAATATCTTTGGACCCCAGTTTTGTTTCTTTCTTTCTTTCCTTTCTTTTCTTTTTTCTTTTCTTTCTCTCTTTCTCTCTTTTTTTTCTTTTCTTTTCTTTTCTTTTCTTTTCCCTTTCCTCTTTCTTTCTTTCTTTCTTTCTTTCTTTCTTTCTTTCTTTCTTTCTTTCTACGTTTATTTATTTTTGAGAGAGACAGAGAAAGAGTGCACATGCCCAGGGAAGGGCAGAGAGACAAAGAGGGAAAGAGAGAGAATCCCAAGGAGGCTCTGCACTGTCAGTGCAGAGCCCAATGCGGGCTCAAACTCACAAACTGTGGGATCATAACCCGAACCGAAATCAAGAGTCGGATGCTCAACAAACTGAGCCACCGAAGTGCCACCGCCCCTCCCCCCAACACACACCAGTTTTGCTTCTTCCTTCTCTATCAAATAGGCAAGAGAATTTCCAATTCCCTCACAGGACTATTGAGAGTACAGGTCCTCAAACTACCAAGCTCTAAAGGATCTTATTAAAATGTAGTCTGTTTCAGGAGGTTTTGGGGTGGAGCTTGGGCTTCTGCATTTCCAGAAATCTCCAGGAGCTGCTGCTGCTGTTGGTCAGGCACCACACTTTGAGAAACAACAATTTAGAGGAACGTATGAGATACACGTGTAAGAGGACTTGTCAACTGCTGGGCATAAGGGAGGGTACGAGTGAGTGATATGAGTGGCAGCAGCACTCATATATTCTCCTGAGAAATGTTCTCCAATAAAAAATATTACCGGCTCTCATGTCTTTCCGTTCTACACGGTTCTTTTTGCTGTTTCTAACAGTACCTATATTAAGAGTTCATTGTTTTTAGCGTGGTTGGGATGGAGCCTGTTGGAGTTCAACATGCCTGGCACAGCGCAGACACCGAAGAAAGAAAAGGAGGGATCAAAGGAAGGGGGAAGGAAGGGAGAAAGGATAGAAATATGTCGTGTTTTAGGGGTAGCGGTGGCTGTCGCATCTCAGAGATAAGGAGATGGGCCAGAAAGGAGGGAAACAGCCTGCCGGCATTTTGCCTCAAATATTTAAGGGCAGCGGTAAGTGAAGATAGATTTGTCAGGGGTATTTATATTGACGATGGGGAAATTTAGGGATGCTACTGTGAATAAATATGGTTTGATAAATTCCCAGGAACCATTTGTGATGCCTCATCTGTCTCTACGGCTGTATCTACCCACACAAACATGGAGACAGTCTTTTTGTCAAAAAACAAACAAACATTACTTTTAGAGCTGATCTAAGACTATGGATCTTATGTGTAGGTGAACAGCATTTACTGAGCCCTCACTGTGTGCAGAGCACGAGACCAGGTGGTAGGCCTGTTTCCGTGGGACGTGCTTTGTGGTTGCATCACAGCACAGCCAAACCGTGGCCAGGACCTGGGAGCAGGGCTGATTTGCCTTCTCATCCTTTGGGCAAGATGTCTTCACTTCTTTTCTTGAAAAAGTTTTTTTAACGTTTATCTATTTTTGAGAGAGAGAGAGATTTTTCAGAGCATGAGCAGGGGAGGGGCAGAGAGAGAAGGAGACACAGAATCCGAAGAAGGCTCTGGGCTCCCAGCTGTCAGCGCAGAGCCTGCTGTGGGGCTCGAACTCACGAACTCTGAGAGATCATGACCTGAGCCAAAGCCAGACGCTTAACTGACTGAGCCACCCAGGCACCCCACTTCTTAAGTTTTAAAAAGATGTCACAGGTAATTCTGAGTTCCTTTCTAACAACATTTGAATGAACAGAAAGATAAAAAAGGCAAGCACTTAAAAGGAAGGCTCCCTAAAAGTTCTTTACTCAAAGGACCTCACAATTCCATCTCCTCTCAAATTGTACCCCCTCTCCACCTGCTCTCTCCTGCTTCTCTCCCACCATCTCAGATTCTCGAGAGCTTTCGTATTTACTTTATCATGTGTCTTCACCACTAAGACACAAGCTCACTGAGGGTGAAACTTTGGGCTGCTTTGTTGGCTGCTGAACCCCAGCAAGTGGAATTAACATGGGCTTGTATCGGGAGCTCAGCAAGCGTTGGTTAAGGGAATAAAGAAATAGTGAGGATTTGTAGTAGATAAATGCTTGGCAAAATACTTTCTTGAAGAGGCTGTATGGCTTCAAATTTGTGGAGGGAGTTTCTGGATTTCTGAAAACCACAACGAATGTCTCGTTATTTAATTCCTTTTCTCCCAATAAATAACTTTTTGTTTCTTACTAAGGACGGTGGCTAATACAACACATTGCCCAAGATTTAGTAAATGTTTATTGAACAGTGACTATGGATTGGACACTTTTTTCCTGCATCCTTCTAAAAGCAAGGCACTCATAAAGCCATTCAGAGGGCTCTGCAGTTACTTACCCAAGAGCCTCCTGGAGTATAGAAGTCACTTCTGAGTCCCCAAGGAAACTCTCTCTCTCTCTCTCCTTGTGGTGGGGACTGGAGAGCCACAGAAACAGAATCGGGGCGTATGTCTGATCTTTCTGCAAGTGGTAAATAAGAATGCCTTTGACGGATCTTACTCTGACTCCCACAAACCTCCTAGATGAAGCGGGGACCCACAGCATCTCTTGAGACAGGGGGGTGGTAGGAAATGTTAATCTCTAACCCGAGGCTCCCCAGGGCTGTGCCAGTTAGAGTTCCCATCAAACCCCAGTTGAAATAGTGTTTCCTTCCAATGGACCACTTATTTGGGGATGCCTTGGAGCTGGGGGCCCTCAGTTTGGGAGCTACTAAGGTGACCACATTTTACCGTCTTAACCCTTTAAAGACGGCGCTGACATTATCTGGCAGAGCAGGGGGTCGCGGTGACCTGACTTTAGAAGTGATTTAGTGAGAGCTGAGCCCCAGCTTGTGAATCCTATTTTCAGTCTTCATGCAGTTTTAAGATTTAGCCCAATTTCCAGACCATCCCCTACCCAGGCTTGAAAATGGCTTTATTTCACACTTTGCGGCAGGAGGTAAGTGGGTTTCTATGTGAAACTGATGGTGCCAAAGACATTTACGAACATTAAAAAATGTCTGAACATGGCTTCAAGCCACTCAGACTATTTCTCATCCCGCGCCGTGCCTTGCGAAGCGTATGCAAGTTCAGAGCTCTCTTTGAAATCAGTGGCAGTTACGAGCTTCGAGCAACTCTGTGGGGCACTGAGCGATATAATAAATGAGCCCCTTTGAAGACCAACCATTGTAGTCGGGCTCTTTTTGTGCTGCCCGACACTGATTTCTCGGGGTGTTCGGCGGTGGGTGGGAGTGGCCCATCAGCCCATCAGCAACACGCCCTGCCCTCCGGGTCTCCAAGTTCAGCGGGGGGGGGGGGGGGGGGGGGGGGGGGGGGGTGCAGATGCAGATTTCCTTCAGGCATCGCTCCCAACCCTTTCCGCTCTCCTTCTGATATCAACATGTGGGATAAACCATCCCACACCCACACGCTTTGATTTGAAACAAAACCAAAGCTGCCTTTCATCCGCATGAACTTATCGGTCCATACAGCAAGAAAACACCAACAGTAACAGTGAGAGAAACAAGACAAAAACCAAGAGCTGTTACCTGCCAGGAGATAAAGCAGATGTGATTTGTGTATCAAGGGGTTTTTCAGATTATTTATTTAGGAGGAGGCAAAGAATACAATCTGGGAGAGTTTTCATGTTTCTCTGATGACATTACAGGTCACAGTGATATTCTGACACAAAGATGAAAGTCCTTGACTATTCTTAAGAGGGAATTAAAGCTTTTTGTTTTGACTTTTGACTAAATACTCTTAAAAAATTTTTTTTTAAATGTTTATTTATTTTTGAGAGACAGATCATGAGTGGGGGCGGAGCAGAGAGAGAGGGAGCCTCAGAATCACAAACAGGCTCCAGGCTCCGAGCTGTCACCACAGAGGTGGACGCAGGGCTCGAACCCACAAACCGTGAGATGGTGACCTGAGCCGAAGTCGGACGTTTAATGGACTGAGCCACCCAGGCTCCCCTAAATACTCTCTTTTTTTCTTTTTTAAAGTTTATGTATTTATTTTGAGAGAGACAGACAGCACGAATCAGGGAGGGGCCCAGAGAGAGAGAGGGAGAGAGAGTCCCAAACAAGCTCCATGTGGAGCCTGACAGGGGACTCAAACTGACAAAACCGTGAGATCATGACCTGAGTTGAAACCGAGAATCAGATGCTTAACTGACTGAGCCACCCAGGCACCTCTTGACTAAATATTCTTAAATGGCTAGTATGTAAATTTCAAAGTTCAAATAATTAAGTTGAGTAAGATAAGTATGTTTGGGTTGCCTTTAAATATGTTGAAAAGAAGGGCTGCCTGGGTAGCTCAGTAGTTTCAGCGTCCAACTTCGGTTCAGGTCATGATCTCATAGTCCATGAGTTCGAGCCCCACATAGGGCTTTGTGCTGACAGCTCAAAGCCTGGAGCCTGCTTTAGATTCTGTTGTCTCCCTCTCTCTCTCTGCCCCTTCCCTGCTCGCACTCTCTCTCCCTCAAAAACAAATAAACATTAAATAAAAATAACTAACTAAATAAATATGTTTAAAAGAAGTTTGAATTACTTGGTCCAATTTTTCAAGTGCAAGGTTTTTTTATTTATTTATTTATTTATTTATTTTTAACGTTTATTTATTTTTGAGACAGAGAGAGACAGAGCATGAATGGGGGAGGGTCAGAGAGAGGGAGACACAGAATCTGAAACAGGCTCCAGGCTCCGAGCTGTCAGCACAGGGGCCCGATGCGGGGCTCGAACTCACAGACCGCGAGATCGTGACCTGAGCCGAAGTCGGCGCTCAACCGACTGAGCCACCCAGCCGCCCCTCAAGTGCAAGTTTGAATGGCAATTGGAACGCTGTCTCTTGCGCCACATGCAGATTCAACTCATTTCTCCTGAGCGCCTCCTTTATTTCTTGCAACCACACTGTGAGATCACTATTGTTAACCCTACTCCGCCACAGAACCGAAGCAAGGGAGGTTCGACGACAGAGAGCTGCGAGTGCCAGAGCCACAGCCAAAGGCAGGCCCTCTGACTAGCAAGTCTGGCCCTGATCCCACCATGAAACTATAGCTTTTTCTCAAACTACAATAATCCAACCCTCTCCCCAATTAAATTAGCATGCTGTTTATTCACAAGGAGAAGTGTCTGAGCAAATATTGAGTTAGGTCTAAATCCCTGTAGGGGCCAATCAAGAATGATCGTAAGAAAAGTAAATATCAGGTAAAACAGACTTCAAGGAAATGTTCATTTCGAGACACAAATGTGGGAAAGGAAAGTTCCAAGCCCTCTTTACCATCTTGGAAACTCTTCTCAAATCAAGAGCAAAAATAGACAGACGTATCCTCATAACTATTGATTGGCTTAAGGCCTCTTTCAGTTTACTTTTTTGTGTTCTGCCTCATTGCAAAATGATGCCAGGTGGATCGCAGATAACAAATAAGTGGGCTATAGGTAAAGAACAAAAGAAACAAAGAATATTAACTGGAAACCAGAGGTGAATTAATACATGCAAATTCATGCCACTGTGAGGATGAAAGCAAAACATAAACACAAAACCAAAGAAGAGCAGGTGTAAAATAATAATTGTAACAACAACAATAATGGCAAACCTGTGTGGTGGCCTTATGATTTGCCAGACAACGGTGCTAAACACGTCTACACTGATTGTGTCTTTTAATTTTTACTGCAGCCTTATGAGGTAGGTAGGATTATTTTTGTTATTTTACAAACAAGGAAACTGAGGCTCAGAGAAATTAAGAGGGTCAAGGTCAACGAGCTGCTAGATGAGGGATGCTGGATTTGAACCCAAGCTTTGTGGTTTCAAGACTCTGCTCTTGACCATCCCTCGCTGTACCCCCAGATACACATATTGTTGTTGCTAATGAAAAACCTATTGTTTTCTGGCATTGGGTGTAAGGGAAATGGCTCTTTGTGCCCTCACGAGTGGGCATGCTGGTTGGAAGGCTAGTGGCTTTCTCAACGTCCTCCATGATGCTAACAACGAAGGCTGACAGGCCGATGATTGTTTCTTGTTGGTCCCACAATGCAAGCCGGGGCCCAATGCCAGCATGCAATTCACTAAACGTGAGTAAAAGTAAAAGGAGCTAAAACAATATGGTTCAAGTATTTAGTTTGGATGGCTTACCTTGACCTTGAGATATAATCTAAACTATCTAGGGAGACAGATGGACTTCATGTCCTTCAAGCAATCCTCCATGGAGCCTCCTTAGCTGTAAACATTCCTTGAGCACTGCTCTGCTGGAGGAAAAAGAAAAATCACAACCATAGAGAATGGAGACCATAAATCTGGAGTGAAACTAATCTCAGTTTTGCCTTCAGTGTTACTCAGCAGTCCTATTACATGTGCTTCTCCCATTTCCCTCAGCTGCTATTCCAAACCTTTACCACTCTTCAAAGCTTTCAATCTTCTCTTTGGGATGACCTTGTTTCTAAGTCAGGGACTGGCCGCCATCAAAAATGGCGTCCTTCATTTTCCCACCCATTCAGCCACAAGCCCATCCACCTCTGCACCCATCCTTTCCCTGTCCCCATTGCTAGCAAAAGAGTTTTCCTGTCAAAGGCAACTCTGTCCACTGGTGCTATGGGGTATTATTCCACCTTGCCTCCTTAGAAAACGTGCTTTATCAGCAAGGTCCTTTTCTTACCTCCGATGCTCCATTGGCTGTTCCCCTCAGTGTACAAATATGTTCATCCCTCTCCTTTAAAAAACAAACAAAACCTATTTAAATAGCTAATTTTTTTAGCACCCCTAAGTTTCTTTTTTTGACAGCCCTTCTTTCACAAAGCGCAAGCTGGATTTCCTCACTCCGACTCCACATTACACATTCACTGCTGGAACCATTCTAACCTGGCTCTAGGCACGTCAGTGCACTGAAGTTGCCCTGCTCACTTCCTGACACATTGAAAATTCTCATCTTATATGACTTGTCCTGCCTGCTGACTATTCTCCCAGGCTTGCGATTCTGGTTTGCCTTTCACAATATCCCCCACCCCCACCCCCCCCCGCCCCCATCTCTCTCTTTCCTCGTTTACCTCTGCACTGGTTACTCCTTTCTGGTGCCTTGACTGGGTTCTATTCCTCTCTCCTCTCCTTAAACGCTAGGGTTTTCTTTCCCATTCACTTTTGGGGAAAATCTTGGGTCCCAAGGTTTTACATCTAAATCTCTATCCTGGGGGCGCCTGGGTGGCGCAGTCGGTTAAGCCTCCGACTTCAGCCAGGTCACGATCTCGCGGTCCGTGAGTTCGAGCCCCGCGTCAGGCTCTGGGCTGATGGCTCGGAGCCTGGAGCCTGTTTCCGATTCTGTGTCTCCCTCTCTCTCTGCCCCTCCCCCGTTCATGCTCTGTCTCTCTCTGTCCCAAAAATAAATAAAAAAAATAAAAAAAAAAAATGTTAAATCTCTATCCTGAGCCCATATCTCCAACTGTTTTCTAAACAAGTTCCACCTGGGTATCCCACAGGCACTGCAAACTCAGGATGTTCAGAATAGAACATCTCTGCTTTGGGGCCCATACCTATTTACTACACAAAAGCCTCTCTCCCTCCTAGATTCTTCGTATGAGTGAATGTTAGACCCTTCCCTCAGTTTCCCAAGCCACCATTCTGGGATCCTTGGACCCCTTTCTCACATTCCAGGCAACGCATCCCTATGTATTCGACTCTCGCTTATCTGTCATGTCAGTAAATATCAGGTAAAACAGACTTCAAGGAAACGTGCATTTCGAGACGCATTTCGAGGCGGCTACCATGTTACTTGATCAGATCCACTGACTCCCTTACCCACTGCAATATAATCCTTGACATTTCTCTCCAGGAACTTCCATTTCCACCAACCCTTCCCCCCCTCCCCCCCCCCCCCCCCCGCCCACGCTTTCATAGTAGCCCCAGAGTTCAAATACAAAAACTTGATTACGTTTCTGCCTCAATTTACAATCGATCATTAGCATCTCTGACTCATACCCTATAGTTGGAAATCTTTTGTCTGCCTGGAAAACACCTATTCATACTTCTCTTTCCTCTGAGAAGTTTTCCAGGACGGATTGAAATGTGTTACCCTAATGTCCCAGTCAACTTTGTGGATCATCTGATTTTGTAAATCTTATCAGATTGACTTGTTTGCAAGTCTGAGTCTCTGCTTGTTTAAATGCCCTGAGAGTAGGACCTTGCTTTCTCAACTTTGTATCCACAGCATGTGATATACTAGTAGGCACTCAGTAAGCATTAAGAGTGAAGGAATTTTCAGAAAGTCTGTAATTGCCATGAGTGGGAAAAAAATCTTGCCTGGGGAATCTCTTACCCGAACAAGAGACCAGTATTCAATTACTTCTTCATAATAACTCACTTTTCCTCTCGTGGGGAATATATATCCAGAAAATATTGGCTATTGAGTGATCCAAAACTGTTAAGGTTAACTAGCAAAGTAGAATGAAGGTAGTTCCTTGGTAGTTCCCAGGTGTTTTAAATGAGCATCTTGGACACAAATGGACAGACCCATTTATGAACTGGGTAACCCGAGGCAAATCTCCTAGCCTCCTTTTCTCATTCTTTGTGTCCTGTTTGACCTTGAGATTTGGATTCTGGGGAAAAACAATGCCTATACTAATCTGGCCCTTTAGGGTCTGTCAGCCTAATCCTTATGGAAACACAGCTCTCCTAGCATTTGGCATCTCCATAAATACACAATTAACACATGCCTAGAGATTTATTGGCTGGTATCTTTATCTTTGCCACATTCTTTCAAATTGATTTAGTGGTGGAGAAAGCTAGGCCAAGAGCATGATTTATCCATTTGACCTTTGACCTGGCCTGGAGCCTCATTCAAATCTGTATTTTCGGGGTAGGCCTGTATTTTAATCATTAAGTTACTTTCCCCACTGTGTTTTGTGTCCTTTCTAACCCTTGAAACAAAATCAAATTATGTATTTTGAATCAACAGAGCATTGAGAGAGTGAGTCATGGGACAAAAGGAGGCAAGTTCAGGAACAGGGGAAAAAGCAGATTGTCAGATTCAAAGCGAGAGCTGCATTGTGGCAACTGGGGCTTAGGGATCAACACTAAAAAATTTTTTAATTTTTTCATTTAAAAAAGATGCTCACATTTCTGGCTAATTAGCGCTATAAAGAATCAGCAAGGCTAAATAAGGTGGGCCTTTTCCCCCTGCTTTACAAGGTTGTTTTGAGAAGTCAATGTGGTGACATAGATGAAAGCAATTTGCCAATTATAAAGTTCTCCATTAATGTGTTCTATTACCGGAACAGCCACTCTGTAGACAACTATCACCTTTGGGGTCACTAAGTCCCACAGTGGCTACTGGTCCACTGAGTTCCAGGGGAGCATTGGCCTTGATCAGTACAGCAACATTTGCCCCCCACAGGAATACCAAATATACCACCTGCAGAGTGCTGCTTTAAAGGCCAAGGATCTTTTTCTTATTTAAAAAAATGCAAAAGACTTTCAGTTTTCGAAACAATAAGTGGCACTGACATCTCTCAAGATTGAAAGCACTATTGTCTCATTTTTAAGCACCCCCTTATTATTAGGCGAGGATGTTGTTGGCAGGAATGAATAATTAGGTAACTCTTTGTGGGCACATTTTGTTCAGGTCCCAAGGGGAACGGTACAATTGTAACATCTCCTTGGATTATTTCACAAACATATGGCAAAGAAACCACCTGAGCCAGATGTACAAGCATATTATACCGGGTCTGTTTTAAGTTAAGACTGTGAAATACATCAGATGGTGAAGTTATTTTGGTCGTGAACATCCATCATGGAAATCTATAGAAGCATCTTCTCTTTATTGTCCATTTTACTTGGACTGAAAATAATCAAGAACAAAACAGCTTGGAAATCATCACCTGCGCAGAAGATTCCAGGTGAAGTTCAGGACCTAATGAAGTGCATGGTCTGGATTTCCATGGGCCCCAGACACCTCCACATAGTTTATTAATGCCTAGTACCAATATTCACTGCCGGCAGGTCTGGAATCTCAACTAAACAATGATTATTTTCAATTCTCTTCTCCTCATCTTGTGTTTTCACTCCTCTGGAGATGCATATGGGTAATTTAATATGGAATTTTTTAATAATGAGGATATAGTCTGTCCTGATTCAGTAGGGAGTTTCTGTGTTTTTTTTTAGCCTATTTTATTATTACAACATTGGCTGTTTATTTTACTAAAGACTCATCATCTGGTACTGGCCTCTTGGAATCATAGTAATCTAAGCAGAAGCGTCCGTCCCATTTGCTAGTGGGAACACCCAATTTCAGAATGACTGGGATCATTTTTAATCCGAGTTACTTAAATTTCAGAATTAGAAGATGGAGGTGCCATTGAACTCTCGAGCGTACAGTGTTGTGCTTGGTCTGATACGAAAATAAAGACTACACAGGTGCGGGCAACTGTATCTTCCCTTCAATACCTACATGCAGATTCCATTAGCATTAATGAGTGCCTCTGCATGTGTACTGAAGAGTTACAATGGAATCTATTACTTTATCCGGTGAAAAAGAAGAAAAAAGACTCGCACCGCATTCCTGAGCTTTTCCTGATACAGAGAAATACACAGTGTGGAGAGTCTGCAAACAATATGGTGGTGGTGGCATGAGGGAAAAGCTACTTACTTTTTATAGCCTGCATGGTGTAGAGCCGAGATTTTGGGGTTGAATTACTGTGGTTGGCGAATGCTGAAGCTGACAATAGGGGTCCACAGGGTCCTGGATATTCTGCCTTTGTGTTGCATCAAAATAAGGAAACCAAGTACTTATGAACTTTAATTCTGCTTTTCAATTTTTCCCCCTTTGAAATGGCAATTCTCTGCATGGTGATATGTATAGATGCGCAGTTCGGATGTGTTCCTAGCCAATGTGATGTTCCATAAACGTGGTGCACCTGTGTTTTCTTGGTCACCCTGCTGTCACTGGGGTGCCTTAAAGCGCTCTTTCCGAAATAAGTGAGTATGGGGAGGCGGGCAGGCGAGTGGGAGAAGGGGGAGCATCTTCCCCTCCCCTTTTTAAAAAATGTCTTCTCATTTGGAAAGCCTTGGAATGTAGATTTAATTTCAAGTTAAGACGTAAGGTTTATCCAGAGAAGTTGACAAATCCCCATCTGGGATTGCCGTGGCCTCATATGCCCTCATATTGTACCCATCTCACAGGGATGTAGCTGTATTTATAATACACACTTCTAATATTGCAGAACTGCTAAGGTCAGGGCATTCTGAGCCTTGCGGTATTAGGCAAACAACCATCCCAAACTGCACATCACACAGAGGCCCCCTTTGTAAAGCTGCTAACCCAACATCCCTCAGCGACCGGTGGGGACTCGATGTATTAATGACCTCTACCTGGCAAGCCCAATGACCTGATCAGTCTGAGAAATGGACTCTGAGCGTGGGGACAAACCACAACAAGTGGAATGAAATGACTGGCAATGAAGGCAGACGACAGAACAGGACTACAGATTCGGTGCCCTTACCTTCATTTCCCCCCTGAAGATTTAAACTTCTAACGGTAAAAGCAATAATGCTCTGACCTTAAAGGGCTGGGGCTGTGTTGCGACTGGTTGTTTCAAGAATCAATTCCTCAGCAGCTCTAGTATCACTGACTCTGGTGGAGGCGGCCACGGAGGCAGCAACCACAGAAACTGGAGTTCAGTCATATTGGCATCAGATTCTAGAAAGGGGAGGGCAGGGAGAGAGGGAGTCTATTGGCCTAAAAAGCTGAAACATCTGCTGGGGTTATTAACAGCTTTTTGGCTGAGTTCAGCAGCAGGGCACCTTGTGGTTGATAGATTCTTCTCTCAGCAATTCAAAACAATGCAGTTAAAGCAAATTTCTCATTTTCAGAGCCCAGCGTAATGAGGCATACAGTATTTTAAAAATAGTCACACTTAAAATGGTCAATGGCAGCGAGTGCAATCAGTGGTTACCTTCGGTATTCCATCGAGTTGTTAACTTTGTCAGGATGATTGTGTAACATGGATTTTTCGAAAGAGCACCGTAGCTCACGGTTAACTCGCTTTGTAGGAATTTACATTATTTATGAAGTTCATGAAGATTATCCAACGGTGTAAATATTGGCAAACTTGATCAAAACCACTTAGAGGCCTTGTGGCTCTCCCTTCCCAAAAGTGTACATTAAACCATTTTGAGGTCCAAAGGTCCAGTTCCGGGAAAGGTTCTGAGAGGCCTTATTTTGTACATGAAGCAAAACATCAAGTGTGATGACAGCCCGGGCTGGAAAGAGTATTGGTTGGAAGTCAGGCGGAAGGTTCTAGGCTTGTGTCAACTGGCTGCATGAGTCCTTGGGCGTCAATCTTGCCACCTCAATTTCCTCCCGAGGAACATGGTGGGCCCTGTTCCCGGGTACATCTCCAGATGTTTCCATCCAGCTCTGCCCTATCCTGGGAGCTGTGGAGTTCAAGTCCAATTTTTAAGTGTTCCTTTCGTGAAATCCGTGACTGAAACCAAGTTGAGACTGCTCACAAATGCCGTTTTGCATCAGCACATGACGGTATGCATGGTATTTGGGTGGGGGCATCAGACAAACTGTAAAATTAAATAGCTCTGTCAGTCACTTCAAGTGAGTATACCATATGTTGTAACAGACGTGGGCAAAGTACAGCCAGCCCCAGCTGGATCTCCTAGCCTGTTAGTTTATCTGGCCAGACGACAGCATCCAGCCCAAGGAAGGGTCACATATGACTTCATGTCCTACAGGTCCAGCACACAAACTTTGGCCGAAGGAAGGGGGTGATGAGGGAGAGGGAAAGCTGACCCGGTATGGACCGACATCTGTGATGTCACTGATGCACCCCCTCCCCCGCCCCCACCCATTCATTGCTCATCAATGGCCCCAGTGCCCAGAGCATGGTACGAAAGGAAGGAGGGGTTTGCCAAGTCACTGTTTCCCCAGGTAAAATGATGATCTGACCATGACATCAAAGGAAGACAGCACTCCCCACTTCCTGGATTCTGATCCAGGACTTTCTAGGGGCAGAGATAGTATTTCGATCTATTCAACAATGATCCTGGTTGGTTCTAAGATACACCCTGGTAAGCAAGGGTCCCATGAGTGTGGGCGTGCTTCTAGTCTCCATAACCAAACAGTTTCTATCACTGAGGCCAAGGGTACACGTTCCAAGTCACATTGACTTGGCTTGTCCCTTTCCTTAGTTAATAGCCTCGGGTTTCCCTCAAACCTGCTGGGAGCACAAGTCAAGTCAATAAGAACAAATTGAAGCCTTTCTGTGCTTCCCAGAATCATCATATGGTGTGATCCTTTATTCCTGAATCAACTTAAAGGAAAACCTTCAGAATGGCCAGAGCCTTTTCATCCTGCAGATCAAGGACAAGAATATCCTCAAGTTCCTTGCAACAGAACCCATTTGGTTGGTACCAGGCTTGACTTTTAGATGGAACAGTGTATAAAAGATAACCTCACACCTTTGCAGGGATGTAAGATACTTGGGAGATCCTTCTGATGGCAGTTTGGGGCTGAAAACCCAACTGATGTCACATCTTGTCCCCCAGGAATGCCAGCCTAAGTGCTGTTCTGAAATTTGCTGAAGCCACAGGAGGTCTGCCCATCGCTGAACGATCAACACTTGGATCCCTGTCTACAGGCGCCAAGCAGTTTGCTGAAAGCCTCGGTTTTGGTGGATAGCAATCTCAGGGCAGACCACCAGCCTCTCCCATAGCTCTGTGGCACAAGTGCCCTACTGTGTTTCTGTGTCATAGGAACACTGTCACCTTGTGCAACAATAAGGGAGTCACCAGTGGGTCTAATGTGGGGGAATGCTGGCTCAGGTAGTCTGAGTAAGGACAGCATATCTCTGAGAGCTTCCATGGAAAGTCGTCCCCATGCTTTTCTTCTCCAAAGAGACAGATGAGATGGGGAAGGAAGATCCAGCCTTTGTTGGAAAGACAGTGACCAAGGTTTCTGGGTAAATGGGATGTCCAGCTCCCGAATCCAGTGCTACTGAACTTGGGGCTGCAGACTCTCTGAAGGCCCATGTAACACATGCTACTTATTCAGTAGTTACCTACTGAAGCTTGGGGACTCAGCCTGGTGACACCCGCCTCATAGGCTGCTGAATGGGTAGTCACATTCAGTAAAGTCACAGTATGGCCTTAAGATGACCTTCCACAGACTCTGAAAAAGAACCCTAAAATAAGGCTAATCAGAAATAAATATCAATGTATTACTCCCATTCCTAAAATATCAACAAATCTATGTCACAAACAAGTACAGACATGCCCTCCCATCCCATGTCACCCAGAGCATGGATGTTGATTTGCTGGAAGTGTGTGTGTGTGTGTGTGTGTGTGTGTGTGTGAGAGAGAGAGAGAGAGAGAGAGAGAGAGAGAGAATTTTAAACACATCACCTGTCAAGTCAGGGCATGCATGAGACCCAACAGCAAATAATATTTTTTGTATTACTGAATAAAAAGTGATAGTATCCTACTTGAACTTTGCCATACTTAAACATAATTCAACTCAGAAGAGTGTGTGTAGTATTTAGTAAAATTAAGTAGAAAATTGGCAAGCCATGGACCATGACTATTTGGGCCAATAAGCTGGTAGTTAATTTTGAGTAAACCCAACCTGTATATAATAATCTGTCTTCTTCCAAAGTATGACTAAGCATTGTTATCATTTAGTGTTAAATATTAGACCATCATACTTTTTCAGAGTGAAGGTTTCATAATAAATGAATGACAACCTAGCATAGTATCTTAACAATTGCCTAACAATTGTTCTTCTATAATCCGAAATAAATCTTGGAATGACTTGTTACTTCTATGAAGGATTTTTCTTAAGGGCTGCTACATACACGAAAGATGGAGGAGATAATGCAATCTTGATATTGCCACAGCAAAGTAACTATATTCTAATAGCAATCCAAAGGATGATAGGGGTCATCTGGTCTAATCTCATTGTTAAATGGGGAGACAGGCTTAGAAAGGGTAAGCTGCTTGTTCAAAGCTACAACAGTGGAAATTTCTTTCGGACATATTCCATTTCTCAACATAGTTTTAATCACAAAACCAGACTCCCTTACAAGATATGTTATCAAAGATAGAGTAAATAATCTAAGATGGGATTCTAATCATAGTATCTGTCTGTTTGTCTCTTTCTTTTTCATATATTCCCCCAAATACCATTCCTTTAGAGAGGGATGTCTACTCTCTGATCCAAAAGGAATAGGAAATTTTGTTCCTAAAATTCTTCAGTGGAAAGTCTGTATTGATAGCTAGCACTAATATTATCAATTCATCAATGAATAAATAGCTATTTTGATGTACTGAAATACATAAGAATATAAAGTAGCACCAACTGTAAGTGAGATGCTCTGGGGAAGGAACACCGACATTTTTGGGTACTCTTTATGTTCCAGAACCCTGCTAAGAGCTTTTCAAATTGTGTGATTTATTTTAATTAGAATCCTCCTCTAAGGTAGGTACTTTTTTTACAGATAAAGACACTGGGACCCAGAGAAGGGAAGAAAATTGCTTAATGTTACTCCATTATTATGTGGCAGATGTTTCAATCTCAGGCCACCTGTCTTGAACTCTTTGTTTACCTATATGTACAACACATATGTAGAAGGATATATGTTCAAAGGAGCATGCATAGTAAGTGATGGGCATTATAGATCATGACTGGAAGGAGAATTCAGAGGAGAAACTATTGGGTATTCCTGGAATGAATCAGTGATGAATTCTGCCAGATTAGAGTGCTTGGCTACCATGTTTCCTTGAGAAAGTGGATGAGCCAAGTCTCAAGGAAAGGGTAGGTTTTGATAGGCAAATATGATAGGGAAAAACAATTTTACTTTGGGGAAATAAATTCCAGCAGAGAAAGCACAGTAAAGAGACATGAGTAGATCACCTTGGCTAGAAAGGAAGATTCCCTTTGGGAAGCCATGACACAAGGCTAGAAAGGAAGCTTAGGTTTGGACTCTAAAGAATTCAGAGTCAGGGTAAAGGGTTTGGATGTAATACTTTGGATGAGAGCGGACTATAGAAAGTTAGTTGGAGCTCACTCAGGGAACCAGAGAAAGGAGAGTATCTCAGATTTTACTATGGCAGCACAGGTATGAGGCGGTGTTGGTAGTGATGCAATGAAAACAGACTTAAAGGAATTTACAGGGTAAAATAAGCACTAGTCCAAGGAGATGTGGGGACTGAATGCAAATCAATCCAGAGATTATTCCCTGGCGGGACCTGGTATAATAAAGGTTGTCAAATCGTTTGCTTCATCTGTTGACTATTCAATTGTTGAATGCCTACTAGGTACTTGATGCTATTCTGTTCCCTGCAGATACAGCAAGTAAGCCAGACAGCCCCATTCTGTGCTGCTAGGGAACTTACATTCTAGTGGATGCTCTGGGGGCTATGGCTTGTGGTGGGGAGGGACTCATGAGTGAGGACTGTTTTTATTAGAAGATAGTGAGTTGGAGGTGAGATTACGGCAGCCCATGTTAAAGCGTAGAGCAACGATAAAGAATAATGTCATCGTAGGGAGACGAGGGTTAGAAGGAAGAAATTAGAAAGCCCAGTGGAAGTAATCAGGTACCAAATCACTTCCAAATCACAAACCACTGCCTTTACATTCCCCATGTACGCACCCCCTCAGTCTGCTTTTATCATTCGATTTATCCCATGCCCTGAACCCACATTTCTTTAGTGTTCTTTTGGTATCGCTAAATTTTTACCTATCAGGGAAACAAGATTTGAATAATTCTATTCGTTTGCTGCACAGGAAGATATCTGACTATGTCTGATTGCTTCAGGAGTGCTATGAAATATTTTTATTCCATGAAATTCTTTAGGGCAGTGCTTCTCAAAATTTAATGTGCACACAAATCACCTGAGGATCATGTTAAAATGCAGCTTCTGATTTTGTGTACCTGGGATGAAGCCTGCAATTCTGCATTTCTAAGCACCCAGGTGCTGCTACTCATGGTCCCTCAGAGCTAACTTTGAAGCCTTGGCATCATGATGTTATTATATCTCACATTGCCGTCTGTCAATGATGATACTGAAATCAACTGTTTTTATCTTGTAGGTATAAACATATTAAAGATGTTTAAGCATCTTCTGTGGGGAAGAAAAGGCATGTAAAATTTTTGTTAGGTAGCCAAGAGTACGGATCAATGGCCAAAGAAAAGGGCATCTTGTGGGAAAAGACTTCCAGATTGGGTGGTCCAAAGAAGTTTCATAGAAAAGGAGGATTTTGAGTTGGTAAGGATTACAGTAGGCAAAGAAGAAGAGAAAACAAAAATCAGGGTTAGAAAATAACGTCAGTGCCAGATTATTTAGATTATTGTGGATTTGTAACACACTCTGACATCTTAATGCAAAGCCCCTCTCATTACTGTAATCTCTCAGATTTTTGTTTGTGTTTGTTGTTTTGATTTCATGTGAGCCTCCGATTGTTAAGTTTCAAGAAAAAATATATTGAGATTGACTGGATTTCATTAAGTTTAAGGATTTTGGGGGGAGTCGATGACATTTCTTTAATGTTGTCTTCTTGTCGCTGTTTGTCCATTTATTACAGTCATTATGCTCCTGAAAAATTTTTAAAGTCTTCTGGGAATATTTTTTTCCTTGGGGCAGTTCTTTATTTATTTATTTATTTATTTTTTTATTTTTGGGACAGAGAGAGACAGAGCATGAACGGGGGAGGGGCAGAGAGAGAGGGAGACACAGAATTGGAAACAGGCTCCAGGCTCCGAGCCATCGGCCCAGAGCCTGATGCGGGGCTCGAACTCACGGACCGCGAGATCGTGACCTGGCTGAAGTCGGACGCTTAACCGACTGCGCCACCCAGGCGCCCCTCCTTGGGGCAGTTCTTTTTTTTTTTTTTTTTTTTTTTTTTTTTTTTTTTTTTCAACGTTTTTTATTTATTTTTGGGACAGAGAGAGACAGAGCATGAACGGGGGAGGGGCAGAGAGAGGGAGACACAGAATCGGAAACAGGCTCCAGGCTCCGAGCCATCAGCCCAGAGCCCGACGCGGGGCTCGAACTCACAGACCGCGAGATCGTGACCTGGCTGAAGTCGGACGCTTAACCGACTGCGCCACCCAGGCGCCCCAAGGGCAGTTCTTAACTAAAGAGCATTCTTCCCCAAGTAAGAGTTACTAAAATATCATTAACAAGAGTAAGCAAAAAATACATATAATACCTAAGAAAAAAATCTATCTCTTCAACTTGTACCGCAAAGCATCATAACTACTATAGTTGATTTCTCCATTATATTTGCTAATTAGTTACTGCTGATGCATAGAAAGAGCTCCTGAAGTTTGAATATATCCCATGCACATTCTTTTCACATATAATAAGCTCACTGAAACTTGTTATCAAATGATTCTTTTGAGTTTTTCACGTAAATAATATCATCTCAGGATCATGATAATAATTTTCTCATTTTTACTCCATTTATTGTCCTACCTTACTTACTGCATTGGCCAGAACTTCAAAAAAGGCTTAATCATAATGTTTAATGGGAATACCTTTGTTTTGCCTTCTGTGATTTTATACCCAGATCAATATTATTGAATCGTTATTTTATTTTATTTATCTTCTCTATCAAAACGAATTTGATATTTGTGCTTATTTTTGATTAAAAATAATAATCCCAGATTACCATTAGTCCCTAATCACTCAACCTTTCAAGTCTCAAGTTCTTCTAGCTTTGCTCTCTCTCTTGAATTGTTCAAGACAAACATGGGTGGCACTTTATTTTGAGTCCTTAGATTTCTGAGATTTCTGAAAACGGTTTAGGTTAAAATTATTGGTTACAATTTCTTCCTATAAAAATCTTTAGACAGTTGCTCCATTGATTCTCCCCTTTACAGAAGTCTGAGGTTAAGGCTGAGTTTGTTCTTGTGTAGGATAATGGTTTTCCTCCCTTACTGAATGTCAGAGAGATTCAGTGCTAGTTCTCTCTGGTCTCAAACCAAAACATGTCCAGAAAGGGACACATTAGCTCAGCTGTGGTTAGATCCTCAGGACTTGGGCATTTCTGTGGAGCTGGGGGTGGTGATACATTGCCTTATCCAGACAGCTCCTGCTTTCCCAATGCATGGTTGAATGGAGGCATGTTTATAGAAACAGATGGGGAGCTAAAAGTCTGCCTGGTGGTGGGCAAGATAAAGGGAAAAGACACAATCTGAACTGTGCCTTGAGATAGGATGAGTTTGCCAGGCCATGCAATGGTAGATGGGAACAATTCAGTCAAAGAACCAGCACCCATTCACAGCACAGAGATAGAAAAGGAAGCAATTTCACATAGGAAAACCACAGAGTGCATGGAGGGAATAGCTGGAGCTGAGGCTGGCAGGTAGGATGGGGCCAGTTGGAGAAACAGCCAAAGAAAAATGGATGTTATTCTGAAGGCAATCACCATTCAAACCAATGAGGAATCATCCCAGGTAAAAAAGTGAAAAAGCATCAACTGACTTGTTTTCCGACTTACCACGCTGGTGGCCAGCGTGGAATTTGAGGGTGGGCCACTTGGGAGCCCAGAAGAGAGATGAAGATCTGGCATTGGACAATGGAAACGGATCAGGGACAGATGGAAAACATGTTTTAGGGTTTGAACCAACAAGAGATGCAAGGGAGGTAGAGGCAGAGAGAGACAGGGGAGCCAAGATGACTGCTGTTTTCCCAGAGTGTAGAGAAGCCATCCAGGATGGAGCTGTCAACAGGGGTCTAGAGGTTGGGAGAGAGCTCTGGGCTGGTGAAATAGAAGGGGGTGTGCAACACTGGGAGACAGTGTGGTTACTCAGAGAGGGACAGTGAAAGGTGAAGCAAGAGCTGAAAGTTGAGGCTAAACACCACGAAGAGATTGGACCGGTCAAGCACTGAACATGCTGTAAGATTTGCAAGTGGAGAAGTGAGTAGCCACTGCTTGAGGAGTCCCTGCTGATTTTGAGAGAAGCCAAGTAACTGATTTTGAGAGAAATTAGGAAGAAGCCTTGTGATCTCCTAGAAGTACGCAGGTAGTTGATGTTGAGGCTAAGAGGTTTGCTTACTTGATGGGACTGAGGAATCAAGTCCCCAAATGGATGTTGAGGCTAAGAGTTTTGCTTACCTGGTGGGACTGAGGATTCAAGTCCCCAAATTAAGTTTGGCTTATCCTGGGTCTCCGAGTTATTTTTGGTTTCAGTTCCTTGACTGAACCGCAGGACCTGCCTACATTTCCGCTCATTTATCTTTTCTTCCTTTATCTTCCAAATATTTGTTTTTTCTCCAGAAGACTGCTCAATTGTATTTTAACACCTTCCATCGTAATGATCCTGTTGGATAGACAAAACTATCATTTCAGTGAAATCAGCAACCTAGAATTAGAAGGCATCTTGGATCATTTGTCTAACGTACTCTCCCGAAATTATAATCCCCCTTTAGCATCCTTAACATATTTCTAGTGATAGTAAATTGCTACTTCAGAAAGAAGCCAATTACTTTGGTTGGACATACCATACTTAACAGCATGTCTGTGTTAGTTCAGCTGGGATGTGTTCAGCTGCGAGTATCAGGTGACTCCAAAATTGTTCAAACAAAGATGAAAATATAGTATTTCATCTGATAAGAAGGGCTGAAGTAGGTACGTTTCATAGTTTGTGAAGTTAGTGTTTCAACACAATGTCAAAGACCCAGGGTTTCTCAATCTTTTCACTACACTATCCTCAGTGTATCAGCTTTAGTGCCCCTCATTGTCACAAGATGGCTGCCATTATTCCAGGCATCACACACGATCATCAGACACCCAGCAGAAGAAAGAAGCCATATCCTGTTTGATTCTTTTTTGTTAGTGAGGAGACCTTGTCCAAAAGCCCTCAGAAGACTCCCACCTTACTACTGCATAGTGGCAATGAGTGTGGATAATAAGCTGTACACCCTGGGTCTGTAATCTAGCTCTACTCCACACACTTCCTAGGACAAGTATTTTTAGTGTCTCTAGCTCTGAATTTCCTCAGCTGCAAAACTTAGATAGTCATACAACCTACCTCATAAGGTTGGTGTAAGGATTAGTATTAATATACATAAAGTACTGGGAAAAGTGCCTGGCATATAGTAAGTGTTCAGTAAGTGTCCATTATCATGCATTCAACCAACCTAATTGGGCTACATGTCCATCCCTTAATCAGCTACTGGCAAAAGGAAGGAGGTTACCATGATTGGCTTTGAAACTCAGTATTTATCCTCAAAATGGGGGCTAACAATGTGGATCTCTATATGGATATATGAATAAAACCCGGACTCTGTTAACAGGGAAGGGAGAATGGGTAGATGGCTCTTGGGGAGGCCACCAGTACTGTTGACCATACAATGCACAACTTGCCAATGACTTTCATCCTATTCATTATCAATTTGCCAACCGTGGTGATGTTGGGAGAAGAAAGAGGAGGCAAAGAAGATTTTGCTTAACATATACAGTTGACACTCAGACAAAGGTAGAGGTCAGGGGCACTGACACGGTCAGTCAAAAATCCATGTGGAGGGGCACCTGGATGACTCAGTCGGTTAAACGACTGACTCTTGATTTTGGCTCAGGTCATGATTTCACAGGTGGTGAGATCGAGCCCCACATCGGGCTCTGTGGTGACAGCATGGACCCAGCGTGGGATTTCTCTCTCTCCATCTCTCTCTACCTACCTGTTCACCCTCCTCTTTCTCTCTTTCTCAAAATAAATAAACACTTAAAAAATAATCCATGTGTAACTTTTTGACCTCCCCACCCCAAAAAGTTAATTACTAATAGCCTGCTATTTTCTGGAAGCCTTAATGATAACATACACCACCAACTAATACATATTTTTTGTGTTATATATATTATATACTGTATTCGTACAATAAAGCAAGGTAGATAAAAGAGAATGTTATTAAGAAAATCATAAGGAAGAGAAAATATGTTTATGGTACTGTATTTATCAAAAAAATATCTGTGTATCAGTGGGCCCCCAGAGTTCAAACTCAAGTTGTTTAAGAGTCCATGGTACTGGTGATATATTGCTAATATACATATTCTAAGTAAATTCATGCTTGATTCCTACAAAGTGAAACCTGAAAATATTTTTTAAATACCTAACAATTAGTTGCAGTATAATCTGAAACATGAGAGTAAAAGAACTTCTTTTTCTACATTGATTTGCAAAGGTTTTTCTGCCTACGTTTCTCCCTTGATTTGCACAACAATCAGGTGATGTATGAAGAGATATTATTATTACCATTTGCAGATGATACGGATGCTCTTAGATCTCTAGAAGTAACTTCAGATACAGAGTTCAGAAGTAGCAGATTTCAAACTCCAATTCAGTTCACCCATTTCTTGGTTAGAAGTTTTTCTTCTCAATCACAGTGGCTTGCCTGTAAAATAAAGACATTCTGAAATGTTTTCTTCAGCCATCATTAGCAGAGGCTTGCTCCAATCTTACAGTCAAGAATCAAATACAATGTGCCAAGAATATGGCAGAATATGTGAGCACATATCCAGCCATGACATTCTTAGCATCATTCATTTCCAGAGAAGTGAACGCACACATTTATGTGTTACTATTCTATGGAAGGGTTATCTGGAGGCTTTTATTATTATAAATGTTCTTTCTTCAAATGCCCAGTGTTAATTGCTAATTCCTAATTTTCCTTTTTTCCAAACCAAAATTGGCAATGGGCCATTTGGAAATGTGATTGCAGAGAATATGAAGTATGAGAAACCTCTTCCCAAAAAGAAATGTTCACTTAGAAAAAAGTTTCATTCCAGAAAGGCAGAATTTGGGTAAATCTCCGTTAAAAACCGTGTAAAATTGCCAGTTGCTTACATCGATTACTGTTGTAATCAATGGAATGGGATAGTTAGTGATCTTTAAAAAACTTTAATTGCCATATTTTAATAGAAAGTTTTTGACATATTTTATAAGAGCGCTATAATCATTGTTATTTACATCATGCTATACTCAACATTTCTTTTTTTTTTTTTAATTTTTTAACGTTTATTTATTATCGAGAGACAGAGAGACACAGAGCGTGAGCAGGGGAGGGGTAGAGACAGGGGGAGACATAGAATCTGAGGTAGGCTCCAGGTGCTGAGCTGTCAGCACAGAGCCCGACGCGGGGCTCAAACTCACAAATTGCGAGATCGTGACCTGAGCCGAAGTCGGTCGCTTAACCGACTGAGCCACCCAGGCGCCCCTCAACATTTCTGTCAGAGACTCCAGCCGGGGACCCTGCCCTCTGCACCCCACTTCCATGGCGTGGCAGTCGAGAGACCTCCGTGTGATTTCTTGATGTGTTTAGAACTTACTCTTATGCTTTTCTTTGCACCTGCATGCCAAGATCCTGGAAGGAGACTGAGGATCTGCTCTGAATGAAACAAATAGGGGGCCCCAATCTCTTCACTGGCTTTTAAAACAGACAAGCCAACCAACCACTCGCTCTAAACATTTTAGGAGTTAAACAGCCCTGGGAGGGAAATGGAGGTTCATGGGGGTAGGGCTCCATTGAGAATAATTTAGGCTCTCCCCCTCATTTCAATTCCTATCTGGAATCAATGGAATATTACTCTTCCTCTCTCAGATACACCAGACCTCCTCCCCGCAAGGTCCCATGTTCTCCATTGTCAGGATATTTTCTCTTGCTCTTCTCTTTCCAGGAGGGAAATCTGGCATCTACTGGTTGTATCAAACAGTATTTTCCCACTTCTTTGCATTTCTAATTCACCTTGTCTAGTGTCTGAACCACAGTATGTATAAACGAAAGATATTGTTAAATGGTTACTTGTCCTGACTTTTCTCCCATTCTTTTCCCAGGTGAAATCATAATTTGGACCAGAGGTCGGCAAACTAAGGCGAGATGGCCAAATCCGGCCACACCTGTTTGTTACTATTTTTTGTCTAAGGTTGGTTTCACACATGCACTCCACAACAGCGGAGGTGCGCAGTTGCGACAGAAGACCATGTGGTCCACTGGGGTGGAGAGATTAACAGACCATCCTCTCACTGAGAAACTTTGCCCTGATTTAGGCAACATTCTTGAAAATACTTCACCTGTACCCAGGCTTTACTGTTCATGACATTTTTACTTATTTATCTTGATCTTCTTGTACCTCGGAAATGCCTATTCTCTCATTTTACAGATGGGAAAATTAGAGAAAAACAAATACCATATGATTTCACTAACATGTTTTTGTTTGTAAAAAACAAAACAAATGAGCAAACAAGCAAAACCAGAAACAGAATCATAAATACAGAGAACAAACTGGTGGTTGCCAGAGGAGAGGGGGTTGGGACGATGGGCAAAAATCGGTGAAGCGTGTTAAGAGGTACAGACTTCCAGTTACGAAATAAATAAGTCACGGGGATGACAAACACAGCATAGAGAACAGAGTCATTAATATTGTAATAATATACGGTGAGTCCACTTATTGTGGTGAGCACAGTATAATGTACAGAATGGTCAACACTATGCTGTACGCTTGAATTTAACAGAACATTGCAGGTCAACTATGCATCGATTAAAAAGTAAAATAAAACAAAATTAATAAAAATAAAACCCAAAGTGTTCAGGGACAGAGTTAAAGATGGGATGCAGTCAAGTTGGAAATAACGCAAGTATACCGATAGGCAGTTTCTCTCCTAATCTCTTAATTTAGACACTTAAAGTCCAATGGGAATTTTCTGTTAAAAAAAAAAAGAAAATAAAATTAGAAGGTGACTAACCCAAGATCACAGAGGTGGCACTTGGCAACTTTGGGATTACACAAAGTGATCGATTGGCGCACTAGAGATGACGACATTTGGAAAGGAGAGGGGAACTAATCGGCCATCCAGAGACCTACTTATCCTCCCTCTTCCGTGGTTGAAGAGGGGCCATTTTTGTTTGGTCCTATTCCATCTACTGTGAATGCTTCAGGTGAATTTGCCTGCTCAGTTCCCCTCCCCAAATCTCTCAGGGGGAGGGAGATGTTAAAATGGATGAGACAACCACAGATTAGTTCTTCTTAACTCTGCGCTCATTGGAGTAGGATTAGAAGGCACAGAAATGCCCCTGAGTCCAAGAGTTACCCAGGATGCACAGGCACCTCAGAGCCCAGCTGCTGCTTTGGATACATTTTGGCACTGGTTGGGCCTGTTGGCTTGGGCTTCTTACTCTGAATTCAGTGCTCTTTTCCACTATATTAAGCAGACTGTTGAATAACGATAGCACAAATGAATGATCATGATTTCATTAGGAAAACACAAAAGAAGAGATGAAATTTTGTGCTGGATTCCAAATGTGGCCATCATCAGTTTCTTGCCTCTTTGTAGGTGCAGATTGCTCCTCTGTTCCTGTGGTGGGAGAGTCTAATTCCTTTCCCCTTGAATCTGGGTGATCTTGGGGGCAAGTCTGAGGTGGGACTTCTGACACTAGGTTATAAGAAGTTGGCAACCTCTACCCTGAGTCTCTCGGAAGGCTCATTCTGAGAGACTTCCTCACAGAGCCTAGCTGCCATGATGTGAGAAATGGAAGCCACATAGAGATGCCACAGACAGGCGTTCTAGTCGAAGTCTCCAGCTCATCTCAGCCAACAACAGCCATGTGTGAGTGCCATCTTGGATGACCAGCCCAATGGAGTCTAAGCGAGAAATCCTAAGCAAAAAGCACCCAGCCAACTCATACACTTGTGAAAGTTAATACACTGTTTTGTTTTGTTTTTCAAGCCGCCACATTTTGGCATAGTTTTTTGCAGGTACAGGTAACCAAATAAAAGCTTAAAAACCAAAAGGCAATTCAGTTATAAACAAGAAAGATGAACATATTTTGCGAAGACAACCTAATCAACAAGTCCATTGTTCAATAAAAATCATAAAAAAAAAAATTCCCTAAAGTCAGTGAGACAAAACAAAGTTTCAGATTTGGGGGGAACTAGTGGGGGCGAGATGTGTGCAGGTGGGAAGAGGTTCTTACAGCACAATTGTGCTTCAAAGTTGCCAGTTGTTAGCAAGACAAAGTTTCCCCGTAGATGCTTCAGGCATAAGGATCTTACTCCCAGGGAAAATTAAAGAGGTGCAGAATAGAAATTTCATGGTATCTTCCAGGATAGACCCAGGGATGAAGATTTCTAAGTCTTTGCCCTAGAGAAGAGAAGCCCTGGCTGGAGGAAGGACAAAGGAGTAGAAAAGAGAAAAGGAAATGTTGGAGACACTCCAGAAACACCTGGGTTTCCTTCTGAGGCCAACTTTGTATCCCTGGAAGGTAATCCCATGGGAAGAGGGAAGCAATGTTTTGCTCTTTCTGCTCTTCCTCATGGGTGCTCTCAGTTGGCTAATAAAATAAAACTGTCTACATACCTCACAGTGATCTACTTGCATGCTTTAACATCCCATTGGTGTCTGGATTTTGATCAGTTTGTTTTCCTCAAAGAAAGAAGGGCGGTCATCTTGGGGAGTCATGGGCACCTGAAAATGTCTCCCTTCAACTTTAGAGCAAGGAAGTCCCAACATTGGGTTTCTTTTCGAAAGGGGCATGTGTGTGTGTGTGTGTGTGTGTGTGTGTGCCTGTGTGTGTGTGTTTGTGTGTATATTCAACCACAAGGTCAATCCTCTGGAACAGTAAATTTTAGACCTTCCTTCTCCAACATCTCCTATACCCCCCCTCCCCCCAAGCTTGCTGCTTCTACTTTTTCTTCTTCCCTCTAGTGCTGGGTCTGCCATTCATCCCTCCAAATATTCTCTGCACTCATCTCTCCCTGACTCTGCACAGAAAAGCTGACTTACAACGACTTCATCAATAGACTTTCTTGCCCTTCCTTTTCTGGTTGAGTTCAGCCAATGCGGAGCCCCGGAGAATGAGTGAAGGCAGGACAGAAGTGACATCGTCCTGTTTATTCCCTTGGCTTTCTCTCTGCAGTCACTTTGAGCCAGTGGTATCCCTTGCCTGAAGGTCTGAGCTCCTCTCATGACACCCCTCTCTGCAGGACTCTCTCATTTTGGTTTCAGTAACTGCTCCCTCCCCTCCTATCTTGGGCCTAGAAATGGTAACAGCTGTGCTTTTATTAGGTCAGGGTGCTGTACTAACCATTATGGCTTCCCTACAACTCTGTAAATAGTCTCTTTATTAAATTTATTAAAATCTCATGGAATGATCCTAATTTGAGCATGCCATCTACTTCCTGCTAGAACCTGATGGATACACTAGTCTACACTATGGGTCATTACATCTTACTATAAAATTAGTTTAAGGTTTTCTTCCTTTCTCAGCCATTCGTGATAGTAAGTCCAACTGTGGCACTAAAAGATTTTTGGTTCCTAGGAATTTCATGGATAAACAATCAGGTGGAGTTTGCACTGGCAGGGGAGGAAAGGGCAAGAAGATTAAAATCTGCTCCTCACGAATCACACCCGAAGGAGTCTTCCATCTATTCTGACATTAATTTTATAGAATACCCTGCTCCTTCACCTCCATTACAGCCTTACTTAAGCTAACTATTGGCTAGGTGAGGGTGGAGAGCTAGTCTTTTTCCAGGTGGGGCTGGGCTGGGAGATGAGTACCTGGAGATGCAGGGATCGGGGGGCTGTGGTACAGTGGGTGGGGAAACACCAACACAAGCCTCTTCTACATTGTGATTGTGCTAAGGTGAACCATGACTAAGCACATAGCTGCTGCTGCTTCTTTCTTCTCCTCCTTCCTTCTCTCCATCCTCCTCCTCCCCCTCCTCCTCCTCCTCCTCCTCCTCCTTCTTCTTCCCCTTCTCCTTCCTCTTCTTCTCCTCCTCCTCCTCTTCCTCCTCCTCCTTCTTCTTCTTTTCCTTCTTCTCCTTCTCCTTCTTTAAGTAGGTTTCTCACCCAGCACAGAACCCAGTGCAGGGCTTGAACCCATGACCCTGAGATCAAGACCTGAACTGATATTGAGAGTTGGACATTTAACTGACTGAGCCACCCAGGTGCCCCAGCACATAGCTTCTTGATGTGGAAAATACAGGTTTTCAGTGTAATTTCTGCCTCCTCTGCTGTGATTTTGTTAGTTTTAAAACCACCACGTTCTCACAAGATTTAGGTGATATTAGGGATGCTGCTAAAAGTCTCCTGAATAGTTTCTGAGTTTCTACACTGAAGACCTCCTCAGCAGTAACTATGAAAGAGACATATTTGATCACAAAATTCCCTGTCCTTGCAAAGCGCCTAGCGGCCCTCCATTGCTTAGGAGGTAACAGCCAAATGTTAAGCCTGACATTCTAAGTCCTATAGCCTCACCTCTATTCCTAGTCCCTCTCCTACCTCTCTCTCTTTATTTCTCCAGGCAGATTAATCTTCAGCCAAAGCAATCAACCTCTTCATTTCTAAGCCTGTTATACAAGTTCCTCCTTGTAGATGGCCCCCTCAGGGCCCACTGGCTTCTCTGCCACCTGGAAGTCCTTTCCTTAACAGACGTGGCCTCCCACTGGGGAGTGAGTGATGGAAGGAAAGGGTGCTTGATTTCACGTTTTGTGGATCTCTCCAGCACAGTACAGTACCTTCACATTCTAAGTATCATCAAAAGAATTTGTGGGGCAAATGAAGGTAGCTGATCCAAATGGTAATTTTTCAGGAACTGTTTCTAATTGTCTTTGCCTGAAAACAACAGGCAAGTTTGAGGTTCAGAAATAAGAGGTAGACAGCAAGGGTTCTGTATTGCAGGATAATCCTTAACTCTTCCTTTTCAAAGCAACATCTATTTGTCTATGAATAGACACGATCCATGTGGATCTACTAACCACATTCATGCACAACCAGAATGACGAGGATTAAGCCTAGATTAAAAAGAAATCTTCAGTATCATCATTTGTCAGCAGTAAGTACTCCATAAATACAGACTCTACCAAGGACTGATAATGTGTAAGTTTTTCAAGGTGCTCTGGGGGAGGGGACAATTCCTTCACGGTTCCTCCATATTTATCTAAAGTAAGTAAGACAATGGAATCCAGAAGAAAGCCAGGAATTGGACAGACAGAGTTGAACGTGTTCACAATTTTTTTCTTTCTGATTGGAAAAATGTCCTGTTCTGGTGTTTGATGCTGCAAAGAGTTTCCTTCAGCAAGGAGTTAAGGTTAGATGTGGCCCAGTGCCTAGTGAACTCCTGTGGGAAGGCCAAAGGAAGGCAATGGACAAAGCAGTATGGAAAACGTTACATCCAAATTGTAGTTATTCCCCAAAGATGGGCCCCAGCTCTAACATTTACCCTGTACCTTGTAATAGCATTTGGGGAATCATTAAAAGCTTTTGGTGTCACTATTTTAATTAAGAGTGAAAGTTCCTCAAGGGCCAGGCTCAGTCAGTAGTGGTCATTGGGGAGAAATGGAATGTCAAATAAACACAGGCTCTTGGATTCTACCACAGAGTCCTAGAACCCTTATGTAAAGCGTGTTTGGAAAGCATACTTCCTCTAGCGAGGAAAGCGAAGCTGGGACTGGGCGTTCTCTCTAAATCTCTCTCCAGATCTCTATCTATAACATGTATGTCCACTGAAATACGGAATCCATAGCTGGCGAATGAAAGCGTTTACGTTTTTCTGATAAAGGTCTCAAAAGTGTTGTAAGATTGTATGTGTGGAAAGCTAGATTTAAATCTTGAAATATGACTGAGGACTCCATGTGCCACACGTGGAAACTTCCTTTTTAAGCTTCACCCTCGGATACCTAGCTTGCATGATATACGTGACTTGACAATCAGGGAGGTAATACAATGTGCATATTTTTATACCTTCTTTCGAGATTGCACAACACATCATTTTCCTGACAAACAGTATTCTGAACGTGTACCTTCGTCAGGTTACTCTCCCTCTCTACACCTTTTATGATAAACAAAGAACTTTTTTCCCCCTTCCAAATTCCTAATTTATCATGACACAATTGCTGAATGAGCAGATTCGGTAACCTAACTACATTCTTTCGGCTTTGGAGGGGATCCAGGGGTATTTACTTTAAGTACAGTGCAATCTCACTATAATAAAATACTGTTTGTGAAACATTTCCCAATAACCACGTGCATGAGGATGTTATGCCGTTAGCGATTACTACTCTACCCCGGGTACACTATATCAGAGAAAACACTAAACTTTAACTATTTCCTCCTTTGGGAATCTGAGAGATCACTTTGCACAGATTAACGTGTCAGGTATTCTGTGCTCTGTAAAAATGGCACTTGAATGCAGATTTTGGTATGCTCGCCCTTTGTAGAGAGCTGTGTCCATGAAGACAGGGATCCACAGACACAAACATGTGATGATTCTACATATATTTCGAGAAGACATCAGAATACAAACGAGAAAAAGAAAAAGTAATTTACGTACAACTTTGCATGGCCCAGCAAGTACCACATTCAGGAAATACCTCCAGAGCTGCAGACACGAGTGTGTTAATGTCTTTGATTACTTTCATATGGTACACTTGGAATTGTTAAAACACAGCTGCCACACATCAGAAGGTACTAGAAACAATCTGTTGGACAATACAGCAAAATGGCAGTAAATGAATTTCAGAAATACCCCATGCTAGTTACTAGGGGATGATTTACATGAAAAAAGAACAACAACAAAAATTTAAAAAATGCCAAACACATCAGGAAATATCCCCAAAAGTCACTGGTCTTTTTTGGTCTTAAACATCCCTTCAAAAAAAAAAAAAAAAAAAAAAAAAACAAAAAACAAAAAACAAAAAAAACCCCACATCATTTCAATACTCTGTTGGTATTCCTAACTGGCGGAAAACATATATAAACATAAATGTATATAATGCATATTATATATATAACATATGTCATGTATAGAAATGTAAATAATGTATCTTACATATAATACATAACATGTATATAATATATACAAATATTTAAAAATATATATATAATATATAATACATATATAATATATATGCATTCCACAATATTGATTAATAAAGTTTTTTTCAAGATAATTTTGTTTGTTAAGAGCAAAACTTGACAATTTTAGGGGCGCCTGGGTAGCTCAGTCAGTTAAGTGTCCAACTCTTAATTTCAGCTCAGGTCACGATCTCATGGGTCATGAGATCAAGTCCTCTGTGCTGATGCCCAGAGCCTGCTTGGGATTCTCTCTCTCCCTCTCTGTCTCTCTCCCACTTTCTCTTTCTCTCTCTCAAGATAAATAAATAAACTTAAAAAGGGGGCACCTGGGTGGCTTAGTCGGTTGGGTGTCTGACTTTGGCTCCGTTCATGATCTCACGGCTGGTGGGTTCGAGCCCCGCGTCGGGCTCTGTGCTGACAGTTGAGAGCCTGGAACCTGCTTCGGATTCTGTGTCTCCCTCTCTCTCTGCCTCTCCCCTACTCACTCTTTCCTTGTCTCTCTCTCTCAAAAATAAACAAACATTAAAAAAATAATAAATACACTTAAAAAAAAACTTGCCAGTTTTAGGGGACTAATTATTATCCAAAGGTAGAAAACTCACCTTCCTAGAGCAAATCTCAAGGGGTGTATTGGTTTATCCCTAGCTTCAGAGTGCTGTGACATCTCATCTAGCAATAGGCAGTTACCTGTTCTATTCTTAAAACTTTCCAATGAAGATGATTCAGCAGTGTGTCTTAGAAGCTCATTTGGTGTCACATCAGTCACCTAAAAGGACTTGGAAAACATTAGACATAATCCCAGTGGGTATGCAAAGTTACTAGAACACAGGGAGGGACCTGAATTCTCTTCCAAACACAGTCTCTGGCTACAAATATTTTTAAAGCAGGATCAGAATTTTGAGGATCAGTATTGCCACAAAGCAGGCAGAGGATGTTGGTGTCGCCATTGGGGTAAAAGGTTGTCCTACATGTTGCTGATAGATCGCAAATTCTCATTAGTGACGTGTTGTTTTAAGGACACCGGGTTAGAGAAGGCACGGTCAGAAGAGTGGAGACACCTGATGTTCTGGCAAAATGAATGTTAACGTACTGATGTGTGCAAAGGGTTAGTGTACAAAGATGTCAGAGACGTGGATTTGAAAGTGATCTGTCAGCACACATAAACAAATCACAGTTCCAGGCTAAATTTGAGGCAGAAATTCTTGTTCTCATTTACCTGGAAAATGGATGAGATAAAGGGTCTAGAGACATCATTCTTTTTTTTTTTTTTTTTTTTTATGTGGACCTATGGTGAGTATTTCCCCCAATTGCAGGGAAATTGAAAATGAATGTTTAAAATTAATTGATTCCACTAATTCTTAAAGAGCACATTGTACGTGCCAGGCGGTAACGTGCCAGGGAATACAGCTGGGAATAAGACAGACAAATGCCCTGGATTTTTTGGTACTTAACATTTTGTTGGAGATAGACAGGCGATAGATAAGTAACTTAAAAAAAAAAAATCAAACAAGATAATTTCAGCTAATGATAAGTGTCATTAAAACCATAAAACTACATAATGTGCGGGAGTAGCTGTGGGTGGAAAGATGGGCTAAAAAATTGTACAGTCAGACAAAAGCCTCTCTGAGGAAATGGCATTTAGGCTGAGATCTGAATGACAAGAAGGAGCCCACTCTGCAAAGCTTGGAGGGAGAATATTCCAGAGAGACGGAAGAGCAAGTGTACAGGCCCACGGGTGAGAGCAAGCTTGGTGTGTTCCGGGGACAGATAAGGCTGGTGAGGGGCAAGGCCCGAGCGTCACAGGCGAGGAGCAGTGCACTTTTGTGGGAGCCGTCTGGGTATTTTTACATTTCACAGTTTGGGTTTGGAAAGGCAATGAAGCACTTTTAGGATACTGAAAATCATTTTTGATTACGGATGTAATCTTGGCTCTTACCTGCTCTCCCAACTGTCAGGATGCCTGTGCGTCCTCCCTGTGCAGTCGGGCTTTGCTAGCTCTTGTGGTGGTCTGTGAATGCTGGACCCCAGGCCTCTACAGAAGTCCCCACGTTTCCCCCCAGTCACCTTTAGGTCCCCAGGAGCAGGTCGCATATGATCATACAGGGATCCATCCCTCCCCATGTGGCTCTGTCTCCATCCTTCTCCTTCTGTCATGTTGCTTCTAGGGGCACTGCGATCTGCTGACCCCACGATGTCTCCAGGCCTGGGGTCCCCTCTGCTGGGTATGGCTTCTTTCACTGCCTCGGGACAGCACCAGCACCTTCAGAAGGCACCGAAACCCTGCACCTCCCCCAGCCTCTGAAGGTCCCAAACCACAAGGGATTTCTACAGAGTAGGGCAAAGCATGCCCCCCTTGTGACACCATCCTAGGGGCTGAAACGTGTGGCTACTTGTGACCACTGTCTTACAGCTCAGTGCCAGTCCTTGCAGGTTCTATTTGATGGTGCCTCCCACCTCCCTCCCCCAGCACTCCCTACCCTTTCCCCACTGTTGGACTCATGCACAGGTTCATGGGGTTCTAACCAGGAGACAAAATGCAACGGGAATCACCACTCTGCTTGCAGAAGGATCCCTCTCCTTTTTTTTTTTTTTTAATTTTTTTTTCAACGTTTTTAATTTATTTTTTGGGACAGAGAGAGACAGAGCATGAACGGGGGAGGGGCAGAGAGAGAGGGAGACACAGAATCGGAAACAGGCTCCAGGATCCGAGCCGTCAGCCCAGAGCCTGACGCGGGGCTCGAACTCACGGACCGCGAGATCGTGACCTGGCTGAAGTCGGACGCTTAACCGACTGCGCCATCCAGGCGCCCCGGATCCCTCTCCTTTAACAAGCTGTGCGCTTGGTTGTTGAGCTCTCTGTTCCCCTAAATATATCTTGGTCTTCAGGGTCATGCAAATACAAGTTCCATAAGCCTCTTTTTTCTCATTTCCCCATCTGCCCAGGCGTGGCTGAGGCCCTGATAGTGGACGTAATGTTCTCTCGATTTGCTACCTCCCTACGTGTCTGTGCCCTCTCTGTCAGAGTCTCCTTGTCCTTTGGGACTCACCTCCGGGGTCACTGTTGCAGTGGAGCCCAGCAATGCACGAGGCAGCCCTCACCGGGGCCCCTGGGCACTTGGGGCAGCCAGGACGCTGGAGGACTTCTTAGCCTCTCTTGTGAGAAGATGACCTCTGTCAGTTCCAGGACCCGTTCCGGGCCTGCGATGATTTTTTTCCAGGTATGGATTTGGCACTTTCTGGGTTTTAAAATGTTATTTTTCTGGCCTTTTGTGTCCTTTACGACGGGCTGCTGTTTGGGGCTGTGGAGCGGTGCTATGCACATACTGTCTGGCCAGATGGGGCAACCAATTCCCCAGGCTACTCCACTAGCCGCACATTCTGCGTGTTTCAGGTCAAGCAAAGCCTCTGGCTCATACCTCCAAGAGCACATCCTCTAGCTTATTCCTGATTCTTAACGTGGGGTGCGTTCAGTGAACCCCCCCCGGCACGTTACGTTGGGTGCGCTGCCCCAGATGGTAGTGTACTTGTGCGTGGCCACTGAGGGACCGGGGGTCTGTTCCCTGTTTGCCAGGCTGTGCCCCCATGAGGGCTCGTCAGCCTGAGAAAGGTGTATCTCCTGGACACTTGGCCACCCAGAGAGGCTGCTTTCTAATTTGCACAAAGACACTGTTTGTGCTGCCCTGACAGGTGTTGGTAGGAGTGGTTCAGTTCTCCATCCTAATTACATCCTCTGGGAGCCAGCCTAGATTTTTCATTTGTCTCTGCCCTTCCAACAGTCTTTGCGCTTCACAGAGAGAACACAGACCAGCCCTGTGTCTCTTCATAGAGCTTATCGCGCAAGGCGTCCAGGTGGCTCGTGCTTCAAGTACTCAAGGTGCTTTCCAAATGCTCCAATGAAACGAACCTCTTGCTGGTGTCTCAATGCAGACAGTGGGCATTCTCAGGGCACCGCAAGTTGCATGGTGAGTATTTTCACGTGCCTCAGGAAACTTCCCTGAAGTTAGCAAAATGGCTTTCCTCTTGCTTGGGGAGGTAACCCAATGAGGAGCACCACCTGGGACCACCAGTAACCATCTATTTCATGGCATCAGTTGACTGGCATTGGCAGTTGGGGTGAGAATGTGCCCTTGGTTCTTTGTGAGTCATATCTGCACCAGGAATCTTCCAACAGGCAAAGATGCAACTCTTTTTTATGAGTTCTCGTCACCACCCACTAATGCAAAACTGTAGGCCTCTGCGAGTTCTTCCCCTTCCCCCAGATTTCTCAGCGATCCTTCCCTAGCACATCCAGTGAATCCAAAGAGAAAGTCAAGTTAGTTACTATTCATCATCTTTGTTTCTGTTCTTTTGATATCACGCCCTGTGTCCTGTGCTTGGTGTGTGGACCACGTGCGATGCCTACCTCTACCCCTTTCACTAGTTATCGATGCATCTACCCATCCCAATCACCTTTCCAAAGGGACAGTAGCCTCTGCTGGGCCCAGCTGCTTCTTTGGCAGGCCCCTGCCCCCACTGCTCCTGCACCACCAATGGCCAAGGACCCATGAAATATCACAGCTGTTCAGAATCCTGTTGTGAAAGGAGGGGTGCATGTTTCTTCTCTTTAGCCTTCTGTTGCACTAGAGGGTTCCCAGAGCAATAACGGATGTGCTCTGAAATCTCAGAATGGATCTCCTGAGCGGCTCTATCATTTTTACTTATATTCTCCCAGCTCACCTCACGACTCAGACATAGGCTGGGTGACAAGGCCAGGAGCTCATCCAAGTGACAGACGCTCTGATGTATTCATAATCACCTCTCCCTGGCTCTCTTCCTGACTGAGTTTGTGCTCGGTTCTCTTTTCCATTCGGATGGGACCTTCCTGGGAAGCTCCTTAGCACATCACACAAATCGACTAATGGCAGACCCCCCACTTCCTGTTTGCCAGACCTACAAAGCTCCCTACTCCCTCCCCCTGCTACGTATGTTTTCCAAGTACGATTAGGTTATATATTTTTTCTATTTGTCGTCACTCTGTCCATATGTTTTACAAGAACAGTTGAAACATTCAACGGCTCCGACAATCTCGTGAGGGACAAAACACATTAATAAGAGATTCAGTCAGTAATCTTCTTCCACATTCTATTAATGCAGTAATGTTTCAAAAGGTTATAATTAGGATTAATTTGTTTGGTGGCTAATGAGGTCATCATGAGTCAAAACTGTGGAGTAGAAAGTATACTTTTTCATTGGTATTCATGAACACGGGTAGCGGTGGGGACAGTAAAACACCTGAATTTAAATGTACGTTGTAATTGTTTCAAGAAGCTTAAATTCCATCATTGGGTGATTGTACCCCTATTCCTGGCTGGGCATTTTGTACAGGTGCCTGTGTATGGGTTCATGTGAATAAGCTTCCTTTAACCACCTCCCTTCCCTAAAATAATGCATTCTGAGATTTTTCTATGGTAGGACTTTTCAAGGGAAGAGGTGATATACAAGGATGCTGGTGTTATTGGTGAATAAATTTAATGGATTGGTAAGTAACTCAGGGTTAGAGCAATGTTCCCTTTTTAAAGTATTTTTTTTCACACTTTTTAGGCTTATTTGTTTCAGAGATAGTTGGGGGAAGGGGCAGAGAGAGAGGGAGAGAGAGAATCCCAAGCAGGACTCTGCACTAGTACAGAGCCTGACCTGGGGCTCGATCTCACCATCCATGAGATCGTGACCTGAGCCAAAGTCAAGAGTCGGACACTTAAGCAACTGAGCCACCCAGGCGCCCCTAAAATATTTTTTTATAACTCCAAAAAATTGCAAATTTGAAAGTCTTACTTTCAATTCATAAAACAGATGCCCGGTGAGGTGTTGGTAAGTGTTTAACAACTGGCTCTCCAGGAAGGGGGCATCAGTGGGGAAGGGCTGATTTGCAGTATGAATCTATTCCACAACGTAAATACTTTCATTGTCTGGGATTTCGGGATGTCAGCGTGGTGTCACTGAATGTGGACTTGGGAAGAGATGTGCAGGAGCACACAGTTCTAGAGGATTTAAACCACACGGACACAATGCACGTCAGTAACCTCAGAAGCAGAGATAAGGGTAAGATGTCATAAGCTAAAAAAAAAAAAAAAGTGATCTTGAATATTTATTACCTTTGGGTTTTTTTTTAAGTTTACGTATTTATTTTGAGAGAGAGAGAGAGCACAAGCAGTGGAGGGGCAGAGAGAGAGGGAGAGAGAGGATCCCAAGCAGGCTCCCTGATGTCCGCACAGAGCCCAACACGGGTCTCAAACCCATGAACCATGAGATCATGACCTGAGCCGAAATCGAGAGCCAGATGCTTAACCGACTGATCCACCTAGGTGCCCCACCTTTGTTTTTTTTTTTTTTTAATTTTTTTTTTTAACGTTTATTTATTTTTGAGACATAGAGAGACAGAGCATGAACGGGGGAGGGGCCGAGAGAGAGGGAGACACAGAATTGGAAGCAGGCTCCAGGCTCCGAGCCATCAGCCCAGAGCCCGATGCGGGGCTCGAACTCACGGACCGTGAGATCGTGACCTGAGCTGAAGTCGAGGCTTAACCGACTGAGCCACCCAGGCGCCCCTCACCTTTGTGTTTAATATAAGTTATCTAGTTACGAGTTGACCTAAATAATGGCCGAGTATAACAAGCCAAATTAACAAAATGCATGAAAGTTTAACAAGCAACTCTTGAGAACCCGTCGGAGCTGACTCCCGTCTATGAACACATCCACCCTGTCACTCAGGACTTATAAGATCCCACTTTGGAAACCGGAAGCCACACAGTCCCCTGAACACTTTGGTCGCGAACACTGACAAACACAATACGCCATCACTTGTGGATGATGTTGGAGTGGCCTTTTGTCACAATAAAACCGCCATTCATCAGACTCCTTAAGAAAACCTCTCAGTTGACGAGATTTTAATTTTAATTTTTTAGAAAGAGAAAGAGTTTATAAGTCTGATTTAGTGTTTGCTCAAAAAGGTTTCTAAATCAATATACTAATTCATTTTTTTTTTTTTAAATGGCTGTTCTGGAAAAGGCTTAGAGGTTGATATCATAAACCTATGTACTATAAAAAGACAAACAAAAGTACAAGGTAAAAAAGCACACGTCAGTAGGGAGAGTTGCCTGGACAGCATGTTCTGCGTCCGTAGGTCCTGGCTGGGCATGGTCCCCCGCTCCAGGGGTCCCACCTCCAGCTCGCCAGCAGACTCTGCGGGCCTGGCCGGAGAGCCTGTGCCCAAAAAGCTGTGCAAAGTGCTCGGCTGAGGCGATCATATCCCTTCCCTCTGGAAACTGAACCGGAAAAGAAAGAATTTGTCCAGTGACAGGAGTTGGATCTGAAACAAGGTCATGAGGCATACCTGGGCCAGATAGTAAGTTATAAGGAGAAATTATGAGCAAGCAGAGACAGAGTGATGTGCCAGGCAGAGAAGGAGACGTCCTACAAGAGGGAAGAATGAGTAGCTCGTCTCCAGTGGATGTAAGTCCCTGTCAGCTGGCCCGTTCCAGACCGTGTGTGATCTTTTTAATAAGCTAAAGTAAAAAGTAAGGGAGAGAGAGAGAGAGAAGGGGTTACACGGCACCCAGTGCATCATAGCTAGAATCCTAACTGTACGTAAAGAAGAAATGAATGTAGCCCTAGGGATGTTTTGGTTTTTGTGGTTTTCTTTTTGTTTTTTTGTTTTTGTTTTTGTTTTTTGCTGGTATTTGCTGTGTGGATGTATGGCTCCTTAAAATGCCAAGCACAAGAACGGACACATTTTTCCCCCCGTGGGAACTCTATAAATGGGACAGAACATGCTTCCCTTGGTCATTTCTGAGATTCCTCCCCAACTGCGATAGCCTCGTATTATTAAATAATTCAGAGAAGACATTTTAGTGGGAGCTAAGTATTCATGGTTTAAGTATGTAGCTTTTTGAGAGTTTAACCTGAAATAAAAGTTAGATAATCTTTGAGTATCCTTCAAATATCAAAGGTATCAAAGGCAGTTGGGTGACAAAATTAAAGTCAAGTTTCCCATTTCTCACATCTTCTATAGCCCCAGCGAACATTCCACGCAATGACGGTTGGTGTTTTTGGTGATAATATCTAGGCAAGGAAGTATCTTCAAAGAAAACTTTGAAAAAGTAACATTTCCATAAATCTCTGTAAGGTGCAAGGTACTTTGTTTACAGTCTCCAGCTGGAATGTCTTAATGCCAGGAGACAGGCAGGCATTAGAATTCCTATTTTCCAAAACGTTTTCTACCATGGTTATTACATAGCCCCTTCCCATCATCTCTGGTGGATCTCCTCCATCCCCAGGGCTTCAGTTACTTGAAGGATGCAAACATCCCCACGTGCATTCCAGAGCCCTTGCCCGATCTGACTTCAGGTCTGTCCACAGACCATGCTTACCTGCATATCTTACTGACATCTCCACCTCAACATGCCTGAGCCAGGACCAATAGATTCATGCTGCCCTCAGCCTAACCAACTGCTCGTGTGTCTGAGATTTGTGCCAAGACCCTTCTATACACACAAGCCAGAAGTCTTGGGTATTACCTTCCATTCTTCCCTCTCCCATACTGGTATAACTGGACGTGATATATCCATGCCAGCCATCTTCAGACTAACATGCTCTCAAAACAGCAACGAGAATGAGCTTTCTAAACTGCAGATGTGATCAAGTCATTCCTCCAGTGTAAAAACCTCTTACTTGTTTTCTGTGCTCTCAGGATAAGATGGCATCTCCTTGGAGTGACTCAAGACGTCCTTGCCCATTTAGCGCTTACCCCCCTCTTCCTTCCAGTCTGACTTCCTGGTCATCTTCACACCTGATTCCTTCTGTGTATCCTGCTCCTTTCTGCTTCTGGGTCTCCACTCCTGCTGCTTCTTTGCCAACATCTCTCAGATTACCTTTCCAATTCCAGCTTAGATGTTGCCTTGTCCAGGAAGCCTTCTATGATTCTAGAGACTAAGTTAGGCATTCCTTCGCATTCCTTCTATGAGCATATATGTTTGTACTTATGACAGGCTGCTGAAATTGAAGCTTGTTCCTCCTTCACTGGGCTTACCACCTTAAGGGAAGGTACCTGTTTATTTTCAATTGCAAAACTGTGCTTAGTACAGTATCTGACATAGGGTTGATATTCATATTGTTTATGCTATGCACACTGTATCCAAAATACCTGTCAATTGAATACTAATGGCACCAGTGGAAATTTGGTGGGCAATGCAACCTTATTTGAGGTCCCTGATGCATTATACTAATATGAAGGTAGCTGAGAATTGTTGTGTATCTTCTTGCAATCTTTTGTCCCAGGGGCGTTTTAATGGAAACTTGAGTCATGCTTTTCAAATTCACTTCCACTTACTTTACAAAATGACTTCAGAGCCTGTCCCAATCTCTCTCTCTCTATACCATTTTTAGGGGCTTTAACATTCCTCTAAATCACTTCATTTCCACTTGGCCTCAAACACACCAGCTGGCCATACCAGAGACCACACTGCTACACGCACAACTGGCGCATGTTTGAAGCTGAGACTCTGACCTTCGCCTTGGAAACTCCCCTTCCCATCCTCTCCATTGCTCACCAACAGAGTCAGCAGGTCAGATCATTACGGCTTCCTGAAGCGTTCCAGTTGTGGGGGGGTCCAGATCACCTGTTGTGTCACTTTGCCTCTGGGTATGGACCTCAAGGCTGGCCATTCCTATGATGTGTCTACTGTCCTATCCAGATCCCTCAGTCTCTTAACATTTAACCCCTTCGTCAGTGAGGAGTGGCTGAAAGCTGCTGAAGAAGATAATGAAAAATGTGCTGATTGGGCCAGTTAGGGTTTTGTGCCACCTCATCAACTGAACCCTAGTGAACCCAGCCACCACAAGGAATAATTTCTTTTATTCACCTTGTTGTTGATGCCCTATTAAGCCAGCCACAGCAGTTCCAAACCTCCTCTCCTTAAGCCCCCAATGGAGAACTCTCTTTACTTCATTAGAGAACTTTCCCCACAGAGTCACTGGAATCTCTGGGGTGGACTTTCACTCCCCACTCTTCCTGTTCTAAAAGCCTACTCCTGGAAGAAGCAGAGACTTTCGGGAGACAGATCCCAGCGAACAGATGGAAGCTGACCCTGACAAAGGGTGAGTCCTTTCCTGAAGACGAGGGCAAAGGGTGGAGATCCAGAGGGACAACAGGGAAAACGTCGAGGGTAAGAAAAAGCAGGATTCAGAGTAGCATCAAGTGCCTTGTCTCCAAAGAGATTGATTTAAAGAGAGATACATGGAGTAGGCATGAAAAGATCTGCCTCTTCATTTCTTCCTGCCTCAATTTCCTCCTCACCCAAAAGAGCTAAACTCTTAAGACGTCTCTAATACCAATATCGTAAGAGATTCGAGCAGAGTTTCTGAACATCAGAAAGGTTCTCAGTTAGTAGTGTGCTGGGTGGGTGGGACGAAAGAAATTGGGAATGTGTGTGAGGGCATTCTGTGACTGATATGATGACAGGGGAGCCTCCTTGATATTTGGTGAATGGGGAGTGATGATGTACACTGACGAGAAAGCAGTGCCCTCCCCTTGCAAGTGGGGATTGTCCCTCCCTCACACCCTATCGCTGCGACACTCTGTGGAGGTCCCAGAGACAATACCGTGTATTCAGTTTTTTGAGATCCCCTGACAGCGACCCTTCAGGACCAGTCGGGTTTGTAGTAGGTGTTCAATAAAGGCATGTGAGAGAAAAAAAATCTGTGTCCCTACAGAATTGTATGTAATGCTGATTTTTGTAACCCTACCAGTGATTTCCCATCGACATACATTTTAATTTCAGAGGTGCTTTATCTCCACTTCTGATTGACTCTTAATTGGTAGTGCCTTCTAACACTGAGAAAGCTCAGTTATTAAAATGGAACCCTGCAGGGAATCCATTTGTAAAGCGATAAATCCTTTTACAGTGTGAATAATCACCCATTAATTGATCTGGTTTGTAAATTTGAATTTTCATATGCTGCATTTTTTTTCTCCTTAAGTGTGGGCACAACTACATTCCCTTTGCTATAATCTCAGAGTTCAAGAAGGGTCGAGCATGTATGACAGTTTTTCTATGTCACATCTGAGTCCTTTCTAGCAACTTCCAGACTTTCCCGTCTATTAAATTCTTTTATAGGACTCTTGAGCAAATCCATTTAAATAATGATTTGCTGCTTGTGACATTATTGGTCCATTCACTTTGTGTTAAAAAGCAATAGAGGGGTGCCAGGGTGGCTCAGTAGGTTAAGCGTCTGACTCTTGATTTCGGCTCAGGTCATGATCTCAAGGCTTGTGAGTTCGAGTCCCGTGTCGGGCTCTGTGCTGACAGCATGGAGCCTGCTTGGAATTCTCTCTTTCCCTCTCTCTCTGTGCCTTCCCCACTCCCTCCCTCTCTCTCTCTCTTTCTCTCAAAATAAATAAATAAACTTAAAAATTTTTCTTAAAAAAAAACAAAAAAAAACCAATAGAGAAACTATTTGTCTCTAGGCTACTCACAGATTTTAAAATTCTTAAAACAAACAAACAAACAAACAAAAAAACAATAGAGAAACTATTTGTCTCTAGGCCACTCACTTTCTTTAATAGAGAAAGGCGATCTTCCAACCTTTATCATTTATGAAACGGAGTCCCAGAATGGACCGCAGAACATTACCATGTGTCTGTGGCTGACATGACAACAGAATTCAGATCACCTCATCTCTCATTAAAGAGCTGCCTCTTGACTGAAGAATAATTTCTTAGTTCTGCAGAGGTGTATTCAGGATGGCTTCCTGTGACTCACATGACCCTGTTCTGAGAAACGCTCACTGAGTGGGTCCCCTCACAGAGGGTTACAGGTGTGTGTCTGTATGGCCAGTTCAAACAAATTCCATCCCTAGTCGATTTTCTAGACGTGAACTCTGTTACACTAGGTTTTCCAGCGGTAAACCCATGCTTGATAATATTTTGCCCTGCTGCTTTGGGTATTATAACAGTTCATGCAGAAAGTACTGGATTAGCCTCATCATGGATGATGATGGAGGCTGTACATGTGCCCGGAATATTATTACCAATAATTATAGAGGGAACACTTAGCCTGGCGTTCAGTCCATGATGCCCATAGTGTAGGTTATAACAAAAAGAATCTTAAATGGGCTAAACACACCTGTTTCTCAAGTAATAGTACCATAGGGGTCTTGGGTAACATTAATTAATATTTAGCATGACGACAGGGGGTTTTTCATTTAAGGTTGCTATGGCACACTTTTTTTTTTACATTTTCATTTCAGCTTTTCTTCCCCCCTACCCCGCCCCGCCCCTTTCGGATTGACACGGGCATCGTTTTCTATAATATATTTTCCTTCTATTATTCTGTCCTTGGACTTATTAATCCATCATTTTATTTGGCCCTGCTTTTCAAATGTTAGATATGAGCTGTGATATTTGTCTTGGCTAGCAAAATAAACGGGATGTGAGGATTCACTCAGAATGCATCTTTCCTAGGTTCTTTTATGTCTCCAAGAGAAACCTTGGAGACTTGCCTCCTCCTGACTTCACTCCCCTCTGACTAACCCCCTCCCTATCCATAATAGAGCCTGATCCCACAAGCTGGGTAATTATTTCCCCATCCAGGAGGGTGGGAGAAGCAGCAAAGGGGACCTAGAGGTTTATCGGAAAAACCTAAATGATGCTGTCTGAGCACAGTAGCCTGTCCACCCAAAGAGAGTGGGTTACAGGCTAGAGACAATAACATTAAAAGCAGTATTCTGTCACAAGGCCTTCTCAGAGCTGTGAAACTAACCTGCTTGTATTTTTTTTCCTACAGCCCCATAAAAGGGCTCACAGCCAGAAAATACAAATCCCATAGGCTGCTATTATGTTGATGACAGAGAAGAAAGGGTGGGGGGGGGAATTGTTTCGTTGCTGAATTGCAGATATAATTATGACATTTTCTATATTTTGCAGCCTGTACCAAAGATTTGTATTAATATCCCCTATGCCCTATAGCAGGAGAGAAGTTAGCACCTTAATGCAGGCCACTCAGGTTCTGATTTTGCTCAGATTGAATCCCCCCGGCTATTTACTAATATGAATTTTGTGGTTAAAGGGAAATTCACAAGCAGGTGATAATGGCTGCATCTTTTGCAGGACCAGCTGATTCATACAAATCATTCCGCCCGGCACAGGGAGTGAAGCTAATTGCACTCGGACAATGTGTCTTTCACTGCCAAGATCTGCAGCCGAAGAAGTCTGCTTACTTCAGCCAAAGACGGATACAATGAGGCGTTGAGAAAAATTTAAATAAGTAGCCGTGGCTCACAGGAGAAACGTTTGGGGGGGGGGCGGGTCAATTTGTGGGGCCTGCAGATCAATGCAATTATGACAGAAGAAGCTGAAACTTCTGTTAGTGGGGTCACCTCGCAGCCAATTATCTGCGCGATGAAAAAGCGTGTAAACGGGAAAACCAAAACCCGCACCAAAACATCTATCATTACTTTCAAATGCCAGCTCAGGCCGCAAGGGCTGAGGTTGGTCATCCTGTCCATACCTTATATTAAGAATTAAGCATTCCTGGCGAACAGTGAGCCAATAAATAAACAAACAACATTTTGGGAGATGCAGAAGAGACAGGGAAATAAAATGTATAGTAATGAAATATTCATAACCTTGCATTTTATGGACCTCAAACACTGGTTCCATGATTTACGCTCTTTCTGTATGTAGTGGTATGGAATCTGCCGAACAATAATAAAGATAACGTTAGGCGGCTCCTGCCTCCACGTCATGGAGAGGGGAGGATTAATCAGCCTTGTGCTATCATTGTAAACTCAAGCAGATAGAAGTACATATAGGTGACTGCCTTCCCTGCACACTTTCTGCTTGGCCCACGGAAATGGAGATGAGAAATACAGTAATTATGAAAATGACGTGTGTCTGCACCCAGCTCCATACAAATACCCACATTATTCTCCCAGCTTGGGGTTGCTCAGGGGCGCTGGTATAGACCAGCTGCTCCCAAGAAAATGTGGCGGTGGTTACTGTGCGTGCAACGTTACCTTTCAGAAAAGCTTGGCCCCCCTGACCCCCTACACGGAAAATGCTGTGTTGTGAGCTTGGTGGCCTTGTTGCGTAGGAAAGAGAGCCCCGGGGCAGGTCTGGCTTTTTCCCTAGCCCTCTACTGCCACAGAGCTCGGGCTGGGAGAGGGAGTTGCAGACTAAAACCTGCAGAAGAAGAGCCACACCGTCTTGTTTCAGAGGCCGTCTCAAACATTCCTGCGATGTATCTGTGCCCCCGTTCGACAGCCAACCTCAAACCTTTGGTGTTTATCTTGTCCCAGATTCCGCAGGCACAAGTGGCCAGAGCTTACGCTGCTGAGCCCTCCTGGGCAGAGGGGCCGATGCTCTCGCACCTTCCCCACCTTCACTGGGGGCTCAATGATGCGTGTGCTGGGGGCCGAGATCGCCCTTTATGAGACGAAACTAATGGAACGGGCAGTGCCCCATGAAAACCACCGAGTTATCTCTGCGTTCCTCCCACGTCTTCCACACTTGCAAGTGCCCCACTGTCACAGGGACCCTGTCCCCTCCCCCCCCTTCTGCCTTTTAAGTAACCAAAATTAATTAGCCGTCAACTTGCCTCTAAAGTATGAACCCAGTACTCAGAATACCCCTGCTAACCCTCCTAAAGGGCAAGCAGGAATGATTTTCATTAACATTTTTAGCATTTATCTTTTGGTATTTACCTTGTCATGGTAAGTCACCAACCCTTCCATTTTCCTTCAGGAGACCACACTAGACTGGTGTTGCCAAACTTCCTTCAGGTAAAAGTAGGCTTTTGATGAAAATGACTCCGCCTGCCTTTAGTTCTTAGTAGGCTTATGGGGCGTACCTGTTTCTGGCACAATGAGAAAATTTTTTGAGTGGATTAATGAACCATTACAGAGAGAGTCAGACGTTGTACCCATATCGGTAACAAATACCCACGACCGGCAGATTAAGCATAAATCTTTGGGAATAAATTGTTTTTCCCCTTTGGTCAATCTTTTATTTCTTCTTTTATTATTTTTTTAAGTTTATTTTTTATTTGGAGTAGAAAGAAAGTACAGGAGGGGCAAAGAGGGAGGAAGGGAGAGAATCCCAAGCAGATTTCACGCTGTCAGCACAGAGCCTGACTTGGGGCTTGATCTCTCAAACTGTGATATAGTGACCTGAGCTGAATTTCAGGGTCACCCAGGGGCCCCTTCTCTATTTCTTTTGCTCATGGCTGGGAGTATAGTGATGTGTATAGGGTGACAATAGTAGGTTCTCAGTAAATGTTCCAGAAGTCAGTCAATGAATTTCAAGGTCCTAGTGAATTTTTCTTGCTTCTACATGGGGTGAGGTCAGCTGTCATGCTGTTACAGAGAAATGAAGTCAGGTCAAGAATGGCTTCGTAGGAATACTGAACTAAAACATAGTATCTAATCGGATCTCCGGGAAGTATACTTTCTTTTTTTTTTTTTTTAAATCATTCTGTGTCTTTCTTTTCTAATTTTTTTTTGTTGTTTTTATTTATTTTTGAGAGACTGAATGTGAGTGGGGGAGGAGCAGAGAGAGAGGGAGACACAGAATCGAAAGCAGTCTCCAGGCTCTGAGCTGTCAGCACAGAGCCTGATGTGGGGCTCGAACCCACGAAGTGCGAGATCATGACCTGAGCTGAAGTTGGACACTTAACCGACTGAGCCACCCAGGCACCCCTGTGTCTTTCTTCTCTAAATGCTGGAAGATTCTTTTACTTGGCATCTTCAAGCATATTTTCCTCTATCATCTACTGAGGAATGTAGGGAGAGCTGGGGAAACCAATGGCAATGGTACTTTTCAGAATTTTCTGAATTTGTGTTTATGCATGTATTATATGAAATATATATATGTGTGTGTGTGTGTGTGTGTGTGTGTGTGTATATATAATACAAAAGAATACATAACACAAAAGAGTAAACAAGGCAACGAACTGTACTTCCATGAAGCTGTTGCCCGATTCAGAGCCTTTTAAAAGAAGAAAATCTTATAATATTCTGGACCAGATAATTCTAAAGCATCTTAAAGATATTGATAACATTCAAAGTTTAAAAATGATGAAGGGGAAATAAATCATTGAAGGCTTTGATAGAAACCATCAACTGCCTTGGGAAACAAATGAAATGAGTTACCTCATTACCTGCAAAAAAACCCCCCAAAAAACAAAAAAAAAAAAAACCCAAAAAACCAAAACAAACACCATAAACACAGACTCTCACCACAGAACAGGTTCTATGGTGTTAGATGGATGTTTCCAAGTTAGAAACCAAAACAAACACTGTAAACACGGACTCTCACCACAGAACAGGTTCTAAACCCACCAAGTTAGATGGACGCTTCCAGCCACCCAGTCCTGCTAGCCTGTTCATTTTAGGGCCCCTACATTCCTTGAAAATATTCCCTAAAAGAGTCTTCACATGGGATGCACTTTATTCCAGAAAGGTAGATCCTGGAATGAAGTTTTAAGGATAATAAGTTGCAAACTCTACCTTGTCCTTTTGTCTCCCCTCCTGCTGGCATCCTTATAAATGTCTCACTCTGTAACATTTTGGTCTAAGTTGGATAAAACATACCTTCCCAGGGTTCTCTATTTGCTAATAGAAAAAGAGCTGAATTGTCGCCACTGAACTCACTGTGAAGTGCTTTGACTTCAGGTGAGCTCAGAATCAGCTTATCACTGCGGTGCTGTGATTTGGGTCATAATTAAAAGATTTTACTACAGAATGACTGTGCTGTTTGTACATTCCTTTCATGTCCTTGAGGAAGAACACCATCAATCACTTATTTGCCTTTTATATGATTTTTTAAAGGCAGCACAGTGCAAGAGAGAAAACCAAAGCCATAAAAGAGAGACCTCGTTTCAAATCCTGGCTCTGGCAATTAGGAGCTCTGTGAACTTGGGCAAATTCCTCAACATTGTTGAGTCTTAGTTCCTTCAACTACACAAGGGGCCATGACATCAGCCTTGTAGGGTTCCTCTGGGTTAAATGAAATACTACATGTAAAGCATCTGCTATTTTGTAGGCATTCATTTAATGCTGTATATCATCATTTTATCTTCTATTGCTTCCTTCTACATTTCGATTTCCTTCACTATTAACATCCCTCTGTGAAATGATGTGACCCCGCCAGGCCCTAAATCATTCCTTGATGAGAAGTCAGGAGAATTAATGACAGCAGTGAGCTCATTTTCTTTTTCACTGGTGGAATGTTACAAGGATGCCCCATCCATGAAGCATTTTCCATTTTTTTCAAGAAAATCTCTCCATTTTAGCACTTTGCTCGTTTCCCTATTCGAGTCATAATTTAAGTAAATATTGTGTTACAATCTGTGGATGGGACGGTTCTTTCCAGCAGATCTGAAGCTTCCAGGTGGAGGCTCAGTTTTGTTTCTCCCATACACAAAACCATCATGTTTAGAGTCCCCTAGATACTTATTGGCCTGGATAGAGAATACAGTAAGTTACTCTCATGGATTTGGAAGAGTAAAGACACTTCGTTCTCATCCACCCCCTACTTCACGATCCACTTGGAGAATAAATCCAAAGATACCACCCTCAATATGCAACTGTGAGAAAACCTGGTCCCCATCCTCTGCTCACATCCGGAGGCACCTCAGGAAAATTCCCTGGGTTTGCCTACTTATATACCTCCTTAAGAATGCCGGAGGGGACGTGCTTTGCGATTCCTTCCTTACCACTCTGAGTACTACCTTTAGCACAACCGGAAAAACAGATGACGCCACGGTTCCCTGTCTACTTACAGGTTTTATAAGATTCATATGTGGCCTTTGAGAGGCGGGTGAAGAGAAGCCTACGCCATCACAAACTGCGGTAAAGGTATGGAATGATCAGATTATGTTGTTTCGAAGACCTCTGTAAAGACACCACGAGGTTGGGACAGCGTGGCAGCACTCTGTTTATAGAGGAAGGGAACAATGCAGCGCTCGCTTTCGGTGAAAATGGCAAGTCAGGCTCTCTTGCTATGGAGACTCCCCCACCGCCCTCCTTTCAGGTGTAGGATCAAACTAAATAAACTTTGAACACTGTGAGAGCTTTGGGTGTGTGCGCGTGTGTGTGTGTGTGTGTGTGTGTGCTCACTCACACCTTTAACCAACAAGCAAGGGTTACAGTAGCAGGGGTGCCAAGAGAAGGGGCTCTGGAGGCCCAGCCTGATGTGAGTTTTATGCCTGCCACCTGCGAAGTGGGCGACCTGGGTGACCTTTCAAAGCTGTTCTACAGTTTCCTCATTTGTCGAGTAGGGACAATAGCAGAGCCCGCCTCACAGGGCTGTTGGGAGGATTGACTGTGTTATTACAGGCACGACATTTCGATAAATGTCCCAGCACGTAGTAGGCAATCAACACGTTTAGCTGAGAAGCAGTAACAACCCCTCCCCCACACCCAAACCTCAATTGACTAGATATGCATCCTGGAGGGGGGGGGGAGGCATTAAAATGCATGAGAGTTTGCTGGTCTTGGAACTCTCCTTCTAGGAGGAAGAAAGATATGTAAGGAAATAATTATGGTGGAGCAGGGTCTGTATTCGCAAAGGAATATGGAGGTAACTCTACAGAAAGGGGAATGACTGCGTTGGGCTTTGAGAGAGAGCAGATGGTGTTTCCTAGGCAGAGAAAGGGGTAGGGGACAAGAGTGGTTCCATGAAGAAGAAATGGCACGAGGGAGGCCCGGATGGATGAAGGGACGTGGTATTCTTCAGTGGCAGCTGTTCTGACGTGGCTTGTGTGGAGGCAGGGCCTCTAGGGCAGTGAAGAAGGAAGGAGCCCGGAAGTTTAGGCTGGGGATAGGTGGTAGACAGCAGAGCTCGCCTATGCCGTGCTAGAGATCATCGTTGACAGGCTTCCATAAAGGCTTCCAAGCCAAGGGATGGCAGGATCACACAATTAAGCCCTCATTTCTTGTGTTCATGTTCAACACTCAGGGAGAGATCATAATAATGAAGAATTATAACTAACCCAGGCGTGGTTAATTTGGAGTTAAATTCCCCTTGTACGACTGATAATTGTCCTGTCCCCTTGAGCCGATCGCTTAGAGGCTCTGAAGCTCATTTTCATCAGGGTTGTTGGGAGGTTTGCATGAGATGATATATGTTGGTACTTGGTGAAATTTAAAGGAACAGGGAAACGTGCCATACTATCGGTAAGTCTATTTTAAGTCCTTTTGGAACGAAGAAAGCATAAATTCAGTGGAGTGTCATGGCCCCTCCTAGCAGCCAGCCAACAGAGGGCTGTATCCTCCAGTGGCTGGTGGGGCCAATGCTAGACAGCCTCCAGCAGAGAGGAAATGGGGCCAGGCCAGGGAAGAAAGCTGAAGGACTCTAAAACTTAATGGTCTTGCTTTCTGGGGAGGTGAGATCTCTAACTTCCACTCCTTCATCTTTATTTAGAGACGACACCTACCACATAGGTGTTATTACCAGGACTGGGGATGATTTACGTACCAGGCAGTGTTGGGACAAGTGCCAAGAGGTCAGTCTTTAGGATCAGATGTGTAGTTTTGACTTCTAGCTTATCTTTTCATTTCATTATTGTTTTCTTCAGATTGTTTTTTTTTTTTATTTTTAAGGGATCTCTAGACCCCATGTGGGGCTCGAACCCACAACCCCGAGATCAAAAGTTGCATGTTCCACCAACTGAGCCAGCCAGGACCCCCCTGGTTTATCTTTTAATATTCTTCGACAGTTTAGCTAATCTAAGTCTCAACTTGCTCATCTGTAAAGTGGAGTAAATAATAATAACCTCTGTTTCGTTAGATCATTGTCAAGATTAAACACAGTAAATTAAACACAGAAAAATGTGGAGCACAGTGCCTTGTTCATAATGAGCATCCAGTAAATTTGTCATCGAATTTACAAATTTAAAAAAACTGAAATTCAAATTGCTGGTAAATTATGTATCCTCGATCCCTAACTAGTACAAGATGCCCTTGGATCTTAAACTTAAAATATATGCAGCTTCAAAGCTCCTATTTTTTCACCTATATCACGTTGCCTCCCCTGATATGTCATAGACCCCAACACAAAAGCGCAGCCCTGGTATAAAAATGAGGAATTGAAAGTGAGTAGAGATGATATTTCTAGATTGTCAAGTTGAGCAAAATGTGTAAAAGTAAACAAGCAATACTAAGACCTGAAGGTGAGTTGCATATTTTAAATTCTTCCTTTTTAATAATCTAAGCTGTTATTATCAGTGGATAAGAAAACACTAATTTAAAGAAAAAAAAGTATACGATTTTTTTTTAATCCTGGTGCATTTTTAACTCTAATGCAATGTACATAGTATAAATAAGTAATGTAATCAAGTTTATCTTCAGAAGAAAAAGTTACTAATCTTACTGGAGAGTTGGAAATAAGTGGCACTCTTATTACATTTATTACAAATCACTCAAATCAAACCACCCCAACCTGAAACCATGAGTCATTTGAATATTTTGAATCCCTTTGCTACTGTTCTTACCCTCCCATTCCCAGCTGCCTTTGGACTTGCAGTGAGGGCGCTGGAGACCCCCAGGGGGCTGGGCTCAGCACCCAGGGATCCAGAATGAATTGTACCAATCAGTTCAGTGGTGACAAACGGCTGACCCATCCTTCTGGATGACAGAAGGAAACTCACTGGGCTTGTGACACTACACAAATAACGAAGTGCGTGTAAGAGAGGGGACAGGAGACAGGCACCGGGCAGAGAGTGGACAGACAGACATTATAGGGAAGAGGAGAGAGGAAAGGGAGGCAATGGGGGTCCCTGAGGGACCCCTCCACCGGGTCCTGCTGCCGGAGGAGTTTCTGCCTGTCATGACCGGCTGCCTGTACAATGTGGCACAGAGACTCTGATGAGATACCCACGTCCTTTAATCCCTAGATTCTGCACCTCCTTTTCCACACTGGGAATCTAGCATTGCTAAACTAGAGGAATGTGGAGGGGCCCTTTTAGCCCTGTGCCCAAGCACCTTGTCAACACTGCTTCTTCTGAATGTGGGCTAAGCTCTTCCCAAGAAGAGCTCTCTCTCTCCAGTACATTCAGCATGTGTGTTGGCACTGACCCCCAGAACCAAACTGAAAACACCCTCCTTGAAGTCTACCCTAACACCCCCACATGGCCATCAGCCCTCCTTGGGGAGTCCTCTGAGGTACCCGTTCCCTGTCCCCCTGAGACTCCCCTCTGCTGCCCTCCCTGTGCTCCCTCTGCCCTCGGTATATCTATCACAGCCTTTCCACGTGGCATCATCCCAGTCTGCCTTCCCTCCTCTCTTCCTTCCAGAATGGGGATGCATTTTTCATCTATGCATTCCTGTGCCTGTCTGGGACTTAGATGCACTCAATGTGCTACAAGTTTTGCTGCATACTTGTGGGTATTAGTCAAGATTCTGCAGAGAATGAAATTATGGAGACCGAGAAGTCCTAAGGTCTACAGTCAGCAAGCTGGAGACTCAGGAGAGGCTGATGTGAAATTCCAGCCTGAGTCCAGGGGCCTGAGACCCAGGCCAGCTGGTGGTGTAGGTTCCAGACCAAGTCTGAGTCCAAAGAGTCCAAAAGCAGAAGACTGATGTCCCAGCATGAACACAGGCAGAGTGAAAGAGAGAGAGAGAGAGAGAGAGAGAGAGAGGAGAGAGTTTTCTCCTACTCAGTCTTTTCTTTCTGATCAGCCTTCATAGGATTGGATGGGGCCCACTAGGGAGGGCACTCTGCTTTACTCAAATGCTCCATCAGTAGAAACACTGTCAGAGACACACTCAGAATAATGTTTAACCAAGCACCTGGGCATCTTGTGGTCCAGTCAAGCGGACACACAAAATGAACCATCATGCATGTCCACCATATTCAATTCCCATTACAGGTTCTGTCTCCTTCAGAAAAACACTGGTTTCGCTGCTGCCAGACATCCCTCCCGGGGTGCTTAGGTGGCTCAGTTTGTTAAGCGTCTGACTCTTGGTCTCGGCTCAGGTCATGATCTCATGGTTCGTGAGATTGAGCCCCAGGTCCAGCTCAGTGCTGTCAGAACAGAGCCTGCTTGGGATTCTCTCTCTCTCCCTCTCTCTCTCTCTGCCCCTCCCCTCCTTGCACGCTCTCTCTCTGTCTCTCTCAAAATAAATAAATAAACTTAAACCAGAAAAAGAAATCCCTTCCTTCTCCAACACATATTATATGTACTATATGATATAAGACCTGATTACGGGTCTCATCCATTGTTTTGTGTCTCATGAGTTCTTTACTGAAATTGCAAGCTCCTTGAGGGTAATTAATTATTATGTGACGTGCTTCAAAAATTTTTTAAATTTTATTTTTAGAGAGAGAGTGTGTGTGTGTACACAAGCTGGGGAGAGGGGGAGAGAGAGAGAGAATCTCGAGCAGGTTCCACACTCAGCACAGAACCTGACGTGAAGCTCAGTCCTGCGGGATCATGAGCTGCGCTGAAATCAGGAGTCGGATGCTCAACTGGCTGAGCCACCTAGGAGCCCCATTGTGACACACTTTGACCACACTCTTCATTGTTCTTGATCTGGAGCTGGAACAGAGGAGGCATTCCAAAAATACTTATTCAATTGTATTATATTAAAATATATATGATGAATGAGCTGTCATACTTTAATGATATTGTATCTGACTGCTGGTGATGTACCCCAAATCCATTCTCCTCCTTTAAGGAGAAATAGAACTTCTAAAATTTGGGGGTATGGCAGTGTATTCTGGCCTCACATCAGGAACTGTGAAGCGTGTGGTATAAATGATGTGGTCATTACCCCATGGAGCTTACAATTCTAGTAAAACACTCTGCTTGCTCATGGAACCAGAACCACAGAAGAAAGCTATAGGTGGGTCTTAGATCATTTGGGGTAGACAGGAAGTACGGAGGAAAGTGGAGAAGGGAGGGACCTTTATAAGCTGTGGGGCTAATGTTTCCCCAGCTGCAGCTAAGGGTGGTCATGTGACTGTGTTCTCGTCATTGAGTTCTAGACAGACTGATGTGTGGAATTTCCAAAGGCGTCTCTTAAAGGGAGGTGACTCAGCTGGGTGCTGCTCGGGTTTTACTTTCCCCTTCCCTCTCTTCCAGTCGCCAGGATTCCCGACAAGATGCCGGAGCCCCAGCAGCCAGCGTGGGGATGGAAGTTACGTGCGAAGAATGGTAAAGCAGAAAGATAGAAGAGGTCCTGAGTCTTTGTAGTGCTGGCCTACTAGCCCTGGACTGCTCATTTCTGGACGGCTTTCACATGAAAGAATGGAACTTTGTGGTTTTAAACCTCTTTTATTTGGGTTTTCTATTTTATGCAGTTGAACATAATCCTAGCTGAAACAGATACAAATTAATACTTACAAAAGAATTAGAGGCAAGTATTGTGTGAAATAAAGACAAATATTCTTTCAGTTGAAAAAAAAGGTATTTTCACTAATATCCAAGAAACAAGTGAACTATTATCATCAGATATATTGGGTGTTACTAATATAAAATATATCCCATTTATTCATTTCTCCCCTGTCATGACAATCCCTCAGTGTTGTGGGGCTTTACCTTGTCTTTCCATGCAAGGACGATTTTCCTGTAAATTAGAGCAAAAGGAGAAAAGCCTTGTAAATCAGCTCTCTCACTTAACTTGCCCATTGTCCTCTCTCGGCAGGAAACCTAGAGGTTGTAGAAGAAAATGGCTGGTGGAAATGCAGCAGGAAGAATAATGTGGTTTTGAAACGAGGTGAGAATAAGTGAAATTAATGTAACAGCAGACCTTCCTTTATTTTTTTTTCCTACTTCACAAACTTAAAACTGGGGAAATCATTGAGAGGAGTCTTTGTTTTAAGTGAGCGCAAGACAAGGACCTATCTTTCTAAGGGTCACATTAAATGAGGTGGAAAGAGAAGCGGACTCGGATGATAAATAAAACATCCCACCTGCTCTGTCTGTCTCACCTGATACAGCACATCAGGCCAACACAAGGAATTGTTCTGTAGTCCTAGGCTGCAGTACTTTGAGAGAAACGCCCAACTCTTTAAGTCTTTGGTAAGTTTAGAAAGGTGTTCGGAATATGGGCATCATATTCCGTTTCTCAAGTTCTGTGATTACCACCCCCGCCCCCACCTGAGAAGGGCCACCGTTAATGAACCAAATGGAATCTTTTATGGTGAGACAAATTCTGAAGCTTCAACCAGTATGATTCAGAAAGCAAATAGTCCTGTTTTGCAATAAAACAAAATAGCATGGACCCAAGGTGGACCTTATGGTGAGCACCCAGGATACAGATACAACAGTATGTCAGCAACATGAAGAAATGACCGCAAAAAAATCTGGAGGATTCACTTCCTGGTTGCTCCTCTCACGTGGCTGGCTAATCAGTGCTGGCCATTGTCTGGAAGCTCAACTGGACCGGGGGCTGGGAGCTTTGGTTTCTCTCCATGAGGGACTCTCCATAGGCTGCTTTAGAGCATAAGGGCTGGGTTCCAAGAGCTGGTGTGCCAAGAAGGCTCTACATTTACCATACTCTATATTCAAAACATTCCCAAAGACTCACCCAGACTCAAGAGACAGGGGCACAGGCCCCCACCATTCCGTGAGAGAAATGTCAAGGTCACACCGTATGAACAGATAGGATGGGAGACACTGTAGTCGCCATCTTGGGAAAATAACAGACTGCCATAATAGGAAAAGCAAGTTCACAGTAAGTAAAGCAGGGGTTTTTCAGTCCCTTAATCAGCTTGAAAGCTCATTTACCATGTATTAGCTCTTATAACATCTGGGAAGAGCCCAGAAGGAGATGAAATCCCACACTCACCGCCCATTAGCATCCTGAGCTATCCAGGAGTCACCGGGTTCACAAAACTATGAAATTTGAAGAGTCACAGACTAATTTCCAGACATGACCACTTTCAGCGCCCCAGAGTCATTGTGCTTTTACAAAGCGTGAGGTGGTTTTGAGGGAAACTGTTCCCTTCTGTATGCTACCCACTGAGAAGAGGGGTAGTTCCAAACCCAGGTTTCCATGGCAGTGGGCTTCTGTCTCACCGCTTCCTGTCATGGCTACCCTAGGGTCTGGGGAGGCAGGCAATGATGCTGGGACAGCCCCCGTCTCTCCTGCTGCCAGGGAGACGTGTGTTATTACTATAGTCAAGAACAGTAACCCAAGTTCTCTAGACTGTGGATACAAATGGGGCCACATTAACAGTAATAAATCACAATTGCATTGGCTAATACCCTCTCCTGGCAGCTAATCTCGGTGAGCATTTGGAGAGTACACGGGGGCTATGTCAGGTGTGTTTACCTGCCTCCAGGCTCTTGGGGTTGATGTTTCCTGCCTGCAAAGTCACTCAAAGGTGGGCATCTCCTTCCTCTCTGTTACTGCTGCCATGTGTACTAGGGGCCACAGCAGAACCGGGCTCCCAGCAGTCCTCACGGAGCTAAGCAGGCTGTTTAGGGTGCAGAGAGAGACGGTGTCCTGCCCTACACCCAGCCCTCCCCAGCCCCCCCGCTCTGAGCCTCACTCTGTTATCTAGGTACTGGAGGAACATTGCTTGGGCACTTGCACCTCGTAGAGCCCCTTAGGACAAGAGTGTCCCCAACCTCTGTAAACCAGCTCTCTCCACAGGGCTCAGATGAGATTCCAGGGAAGCCAACTTCTCAAAAATAGATGCCAGTAGGCTGCCTGACCCACCAGGTCACCGGACCTTTCCGGACATGCCTGATTCCCAGCTGAGAACACCAATTAGGCTCAAACCTGAATCCCTGCTATATCACTCAATGTACACAGCACACCGCAGTGCTTTCTCCTGAAATGACTCTGTGAGGTGTGTGTGTGTGGGGCAGATATTGTTATGGTTCCCATTTTTCATAGGAAGAAATTAATTCTTAGTGGGGATAAGCAAGGAGCCTGAAGCGAAATAATAATTAAGATTCGGATTGAACATCTGAATGGAGGTCTTTGAACAGCAAATCTGGAACTCTCCTTGGAGTCACTTCTTAACGGCAGGTCACTAAGCTTGGCCTGGATGCTCTAGGCAGTTAGATGCGTTTTCCTGTCTGTGCTCACAGCACGTTGGTCCGTTGTCACATTTATCGCATTTTATGGCACTGCTTTAAATGTCATTCTTCCCCACTAAATGCCTCTCACACCAGCAGAGTGCCTGGCACGGAGAAGGCACTTGATAAACATTTATTGGTGGAATGAATATGACTCTCTTAATGTTTCTCAAGTGGAGGTTCACCCTCCCACCCCAGAGAGTGTTTGGAAGTAGGAGGGCATTTGTGGTTGTCACAATACTGGGTGGTGATGCTCCTGGCCTTTAGTGAGCAGAGCCAGGAATATGGAATGTCTTACAATCTGTCAGAAAGTTCTGGAAGGGCTCTACCCCACATGCCAATCTCTCCTCCGTTGAGAGTAATTGCAAGGTAGCTGAGATGCAAAGAAGTTCCTTTTTTTTAAAATTTTAATGTTTATTTATTTTTGAGAGAGATAAAGAGAGAGAGAGAGAGAGAGAGCGCGCGCGCGCGTGCACAAGTGGGGGAGGGGCAGACAGAGAGGGAGACACAGAATCCAAAGCAGAACAGAGCCCGACAAGGGGCTCGAACTCACGAACTGCGAGATCATGACCAGAGCCCAAGTCAGACGCTTAACCTACTGAGCCCCCCAGGCGCCCCATGGAAGCTTCGAGCTTAGCCTAGGAACACCTTGGTTACCTGTGACCCTGCTATTCGAGCTTTGGAGCTGAAATGGGGGCTATGCTATATATCCAGCTCATGCTATGATTTAATGAGATGATATATGCAAAGTGCCTAAAGAGTCCTGGGCCGGAAGCAGGCAGACAAGTGGTTTGGCTCCTATCCAGCCATCTTTGGGTAACAAGAATGCTTACTTGTCAATGGATCAGTCTGGTCTGTGGTGTAACTCAACAGAAAGGGATTTTGCACACAGGCGTGTCCCAAATCTGCCCTTGTGAAATGCAGAAAGTATTATGGGAGGCACAGTGCCGGATTGTGATGGGGACCCAGCAACATGAATATGTAAAGTTTCAAAAGATCAGTGCCTGGCACTCCACGGTCTCTCGATAAACAGTTCACACAATGAAAGGACAGCAGAGATCCAAGAAAAGCAGCATTCTCGCTGAGGCATTAAGGCAGCTGATCAAATGATACTCTCTCTTCTCAACAAAATCAAGTGAGATTTCTTCAGCAAATTTCCCCTCATACTCTAGTTGCTGCAAATTAAACAGATTTCCCGGAGAGGACACACTTCTGGCCCTCACTCTGCATTCCCACCGCTGCTGGGTAAGGGACGCTCGGGGCAAAAACATATATGATTCACCTGCTTTCCTCAGTCCCTTCGTACCCTTCCAATTCCCACTGGCGAGTGTGCTTACTTTCCACCTGTTTCTTATTAGCGAACATATGCCAGAGCAACATTAAAAAAAAAGTTGATAAAAATAGAAACGTCATAATCCTCACCTATCCCGACTTTTTAAAAATTGCCTGCCAGTGCCTTTCTGTAAGAATGTTTTTGTAGAGGTGCTATCATGATGCACATAGTATTTTGATATTTTGATTTCTACCACATCCAATTTGTATTGTATATTTTCCACATTTATATGTAGGCTGCGTAATTATGATGCCTGATGGCAGCAAAGTTTCTCATTGCTCTCATACGCCGCCCCATCTTGTGGGATACGGGGGTTGTCCTCGCAAGGTAGTGCTGCAGTAAACACTTTCCTATTTAGTCGTGCTAAGATGTTTCACAGAATTAATTCCTAGTACTTTAGATACAGAATCAAAAACAGTGTGAACATTATAATCCTTGCTCTGCATTTTCTTATTACTTTCCATAAAGGCTGTACCAATTTACAACGCCTTTAGAAGTATTTAAGGATCTAATTTTGCTACAGCCTTGGACTGGATCATTTTTTTTAAAGTTTACTTATTTATTTTGAGAGAGAGAGAGAGAGAGAGAGAAAGCACAAGCCGGGGATGGGCAGAGAGAGAGAGGGAGAATCCCAAGCAGACTCTACACTGTCAGTGCACAGCACGACTTGGGGCTCGATCTCATGAACCGTGAGATCTTAACCTAAGCCGAAACCAAGAGTTGGATGCTGAACCAACTGAGCCACCTAGGTGCCCCTCGTTTTTTTTTAAATTTAGCAGGTATATAATGATAGAAATGAAAGTTAATTTGTGTTTATTATCAGCACGATTATTTTCCGTATGTTTTTTTTCTTTCTGTTTTATTTTTTTGTGCATATTCACATAATCAATCTCCCCAAGCACAGCCAAGTGAAAAAACGAGCATGAAGTTAGTTGCGGGAACTCTAACAGCATAGGTTTCTTTTTTTCTTTTTTTTTTTTTTAATTTTTTTTTTTTAGCATTTTATTTATTTTTGGGACAGAGAGAGAGAGAGAGAGCATGAACAGGGGAGGGTCAGAGAAAGAGGGAGACACAGAATCTGAAACAAGCTCCAGGCTCTGAGCAGTCAGCACAGAGCCCGACGCGGGGCTCGAACCCACGGACCGCGAGATCATGACCTGAGCCGAAGTCGGACGCTCAACTGACTGAGCCACCCAGGTGCCCCTGACAGCATAGGTTTCTAATGTAACTTTTTTCTGTCCAGCACACTTCTTTCTCTTTAAAGAGGGTTATCTGATCTTACCTCCATCTAGCTCTAAATTTAAATTTTTTAATGTTTATTTATTTTTGAGAGAGAGAGACAGAGCGTGAGCAGGAAAGGGACAGAGAAAGAGGGAGACACAGAATCCAAAGCAGGCTCCAGGCTCCAAGCTGTCAGCACAGAGCCCAACGTGGGGCTTGAACCCAGGAACCATGAGATTCTGACCTGAGCTGAAGTGGGATGCATAACCAACTGATCCACCCTGGTGCCCCTGTCTAGCTCTAAATTTAAATGGTTCTAAGTACTCCCCGTGAAGCATATGAAACTCTACAGTGTATACCATCATACAGTATTAGATCTGTAATTAGCACAGGTAAATATCTGGAATTTAACATGGGGGTGTCTAGAAATCCCAATGGATTCTAGGGATCTCCATGATTTCTGAGCAACAGGTGAGGATAAATAGGGAAAATTCTTCATTCATTCATTTACTCATTTCTTCAATGGATATTTAGAGAGGGCCTAGAATATACCAGACTCCATAATAGATGCTTGGCCTATAAAAATGAAGAAGATATAGTCCTCAGGGTCCTATAGTCAAGTGGAAGAGAGAGATGAGCAGAGTAACTATATGGTAAAGGCTGCAGTGGGCAGAATGGGAAGAGGGCTCATATTTATTTATTTATTTATTTATTTATTTTTAAGTATGCTCTAGGGCCAGTGTGGGGCTTGAACTCATGACCATGAGATTAAGAGTCATGTGCTCCACCAACCGAGCTGGCCAGGTGCCCCATGGAGTGCATATTTTGGAAGGCTTCGGAGAGGAGGACACATTTGAGCCCAGACTTGAAAGATGAGTAAGATTTTGCCAAAAGGATAATGGAGGAGTAGAGGGAGAGAGGAAATGCTAGGCATGGAGGGAACAGCATGCAACGGGCATGGAACTCAGAAACAACAGCTTAACAATGGTGAGAAGTTCAGCTTCTGGAACGGACAGTGTGTTGGGCAGAAACAGAGATGGACAGATAAACTGGGGTTGGATTTTATGCCAAGCCAAGGAGTCTGTTCTTTACCTTCTGGGAAGCTTGGGTCCAGAAGGGAGTCAGGGGAAGTTTACAAACAAGGGGGGTGACCTAACCGGAGTTATTCTTTTTTTTCCTTTTCTTTCTTTCTTTCTTTTTTTTTTTAACTGTTTATTATTTTTGAGAGAGAGAGCAAGCAAGCACACTTGCTTGCAAGTGAGGGAAGGGCAGGGAGAGAGGCACAGAGGATCTCAAGTGGGTTCCCTGCTGACAGCAGAGAGTCTGACGTGGGGCTCGAACTCGAACCATGAGATCGTGACCTGAGCCAAAGTTTGACACTTAATGGACTGAACCACCCAGGCGCCCCAACCGGAGTTACTCTTTGAAAAAAATGTTTTAAGATTCTTTCTACAAAGTTCCCACGTACTATTACTCAGCTCAAAGCTAGAGCCGACAGTGTGAACTTGGGGGTTCTGTGTTTGAGGCCTTAACCATTTTGCATTTGCCCCATTGTCAAGCTCTCCCTCTATTTGCCTCTGACTATCTGGTGTCTGAAAAGGTGGGAAACCTAGAAGATACTTATTTTGAAACAGTGTGTTAGATTCATTTTCAAATAATATGCACAGTGTTTCCCTCCAAACTCCAACATCTTTTCAGGGACATCGCGGATCTTGTCGTGGAGGGAAAGAACACATGTTGGAACTGTGGACGTCTCCTATGGCTTCTGCTCAGACACAGCACACATGGCTCCCACTCATATTTTATCAGTCAAGGCAAGTCACACGTATGCATTCCAAGTTCACTATGCTTCCTCCTGAGGGAAGGTACTGGAAGTCACATGGACAAGCAGCCTGAACAGAGAGAGACTGTGTTTATGTAATATGTACAATGGTGTCTGTATCTAGATATAGAGCTCAATGATGAAGAAAGGTCTTAACTAGGTTTTGAGCATTGAAATCAGGGTGAGCCATTGTCCACTTCCTCTTGGCTCTGTTCCCTCAACTTGCCAGCCCTGCTCTGTATTTCAGGGTTCTGATCCTTGCAAAATATGTTTCTGAGGCTTCCTTGAGTTTGTGTAGGTTTGTTCAAGAGTGGGCTCTGGCAAGAGACTGGAGGATGTGAGGAGGGGAGAAGCCAGGATATTTGCCTCCACCTGTCTCTGGGCTTCTGGTAGCATCTTTGGGCACAGCTGTGCCCCGTAGCTCCAGCAACCTCCCCAGTGGTCCTAGCTGCCTGTGAGTGGCGTCCACCTGCCAGCTCCCCTCCTTGTCCAGCCCCAGGGATAAGAGTGGTTTCTTACAGTTCCTAATTTCTAGTTGTCTCATCTGTTTGCTCCCTTGACTCTTTAAATGCCTTTGTAAACAGTTCCTTATATTAAATCCCCTCCACCGAATGACCTGGTGTGGGCTCTGTTTGCCTGATCGAACCCTGCATAATTCAGACTCCATTCTGTTCTACAAATTAGTTACCCTTCTCAGACCAGTCTAGTGGCTGGAAGCTTAAGTCATCTTTACTCCCAAGGTAAATTTAATAGAGTTGGATGTGGATACTTTAGAAAATGTGGTTAAGCTCTTTTAAACCTCATATCCCAAGACTAGGCCCCTAGCTTTTTGTTCTAGGCCCAACAGATATAGCAGTGTGGCACAAATGGATATTTTAAATATTTACCAAATAAATATTTAAAAATATTTACAAGTTCTCATCTCCTTAAAAAACATAGCAGAGCAGAAACAAGGCAGGTAGGATTTATGTGAGAACAAACAAACAAATGATTGGCCCAGGTTTTATCCCTCCAAAAAGAAGATAAACTTTGCGTGTGTGTGTGTGTGTATGATTAAGGTATATATCTTCATGTAGATATTGGCATTTACCCTGCAAATATATATATGTGCATACATATGGCATATATATATTCATATATATATGATACAACTATTTTTAATTTTTTTTTAATGTTTATTTATTTTTGAGAGGCAGAGAGAGAGCACAAGCAGGGGAGGGGCAGAGAGAGAGAGACACAGAATCCGAAGCAGGCTCCAGGCTCCGAGCAGTGAGCACAGAGCCCAGCACGGGGCTTGAACTCACAAACCACAAGATCATGCCCTGAGCCGGTCAGATGCTCAACCGACTGAGCCACCCAGGCTCCCCATAATGCAACAGTTTTTGAAGGACTATGGTTATGAGTAGTCTTTAAGGAGTTTATTTAAAGATACTTAGAATGTAATGATCACAGCCAAAGAGGATTCATTTAAAAGCTCTCATGTTTTGTATCGAATTTCTATTGATGTCTTTGATACAGTAATGCAAACGAATTTCAAATTTGGAAGGGAGGAGACAGAGACACTGAAGAAAAAAGATTTGATGGCATCCAGACAGATTTTTTTCACCAATATGTGGTGAGTAAATGGACAAATGAGAACCCTGGAGACGTGATGCTTCCCCTGAATTAACAAGGGATTTGGCTTCAAGATCTACAAGGGAGAGGAGCACAAAGAGTTGGTTTCTAGGGAACACTTTGCTCATCCTGCCTCGGTCTGCTCCCGGTCTAAAACACCAGCCGGCTTGGCTGCTGCTTGGGGGCGGGGGGGTGGGCACTGGTGGTGGGAGCATTGCTCAGTGTTTTGCAATGGTCCAAAGGGCCCCTGAGGAGCTTCTTTCTGGGGACTGTCATCACTGGGCAGGCCAGGGCACCCCACACAGGAGCTGGCAGTCATTAGGGTTTTCTGAGTCCAAATGATGGCAGGTTCCTCTGATGGAGATTCGCTAAGGAGAAGTGTGGTGGCATTGAATCCATGATGTGTCTTTGTGTGGCCTTCAGAGAGAGACTGACCTGAATTTGGATCCCGGCTCAGCCACTTACTGGCTACATGAACTCGACTATGTTATGCAGTGTTTTGAACCACTATGTCTGCCCTCATAAAAATGGGCAGGAATTCTATCTATCTATCTATCTATCTATACACACACATGAACACATACATGTGTTTATACACATACATGTGTATATGTACATATATGTGTATATACATATGCACACACACATATATACATATATGCTTATGTATATACACACATATGTATGTATGATACATACATACATATGTGTGTATATACATATACACATACATATGTGTGTGTATATATATGGCTCATAAAAAGCACTCAGTGATGCGCCATTTTTATTGATAATAATAGCTATTATCCATATTGTCACATTTGTAAGATGCTCACAGCCACTTTATAATGCATCCATGTATTATGCCCTGAGTTTCTAGGATGCTACAGGGACACTTTGAATACTATACAGACTAAGAATCTGAAACCCAAAGAAGACAGGCAAAGTCGACAGGAGTAGGTCCAGAACCATTACCTGTCCTTTGATCCCCATTCCATGGTCCTTTCTACTTAACCAGGAAGGTCAACACACATTCCTCACCCACCCCTTTTACAGCTACTTTCCCCACAATGATGGCAGCAGTCATCGAGAAGGGTCACATCGATGACAGATCTCTTTCCTTTCTTTCATTTACTCCCTGCCTCTTTCCATCTCTTGCTTTCACACCAGAGGCTTAATTCTTTTCTCTCCTGAATCTTATTCTCCTCCCACCTTCCTTCGAGTGCTCTGGCATTCTGTGCCCACTGGCTAGTTTATTTTTTAGTTCACTCAACAAACATTGATGACCTCTTCCGAGGTGTCAGATTCTGGAGAACAAATGTTTTTGATAAGCCCCAGGGGCTCACAACCTCTGCAGGGGACAAATCTGCAAACAGGAATTATAGTGCCCGTGCTCACGAGGGGGAACAGAAGACCATGGAACCCCCCGAATCTCCCGCCTGCCGCGGGCAGGATAGCTGGCTGGCTCTGGAGTCGTATGCCCTGGACGTGAATCTCTGCTCCCTCTGTCAGTGCCCTTGGGGCACTGTAAAGACTCAAAAGCAGAATTATATATTCCTCCTTTGTAAAATAGAAGCCCTACTAGTACCTGCTGCAGAGGGGATGTGGGACTTCACTGAGAAAACTTTTAAAAATTAAATACTTAAAAATGCCCACAAGTTGTTATCTCCCTTTAAATAACAGAGCTGGTCAGAATAAGAGCAGGAATCCACCTGAGAGCACACGGCATCCGATCAAAGTGATTTCCTATGTCCTTAAGAGGGAGAGTAAACAGAGATTACTCATTACTAAATAACTGGGGTTGAGATCCTTGACGAAACAGCATGCGGATCCCTCCTCTTTCTGCAGCCAAAGCAGAAGTCTCATGGTGCTGGCTCTAAACCCGAATGGTTACCACCATCAGGAGAGACTGGAGAGCTGCCCCTGAGGGAGGCTGCTGATCGACTGTCTACGGAGGGTGGCCTGCCGGAGCGGATGGGCAAAGCCCGTGCAAATCCTACATTTTGCAACCTGTGTGGTCCAGCCGTGGGCTGAACAAAGAGCGGCGAATGTGGTGTGAGAGCTTTGAACAGAGCTGGGACGACTGCATGCTTCTGTGTGCGGGGAGAATGGTTTGCTCGGTGCATACCCGATTCCTTTCCAGCATCAGTTCCTCCTAAGGAGCATGGGTCTGAAGCCAGGAGCAGATCTCCCCATGTGCTGGCTCTGTTTCCTGCACGTGGAACTAATCACTTTCCATTCAGCTCCCAGCTAATGGAGAAGTTTCCTGAAGCAAACACACAACGCACATTGGGAAAAACCAGAGCCCCACCTCTCCAAAAACAAACAAACAAACAAGCAAACAAACAAAAAACAAAAAAACAAATATGGTAGCCAGAACAAAACACAAATGTCCTCTGCCCTGCCCTAGGGTTCGGAAAAATGAACTTTCTGGAAAAGGGACACTGAATTAATTCTTCAACAGGAAGCACACCTGTGGGTTTTAGTTAAGGGGAATCTAAGCTATGTTAATCTGTGTGTCTTACGGTCCTTTGTGTGGGCGTGTATGTGTGTGCACGCTTCTGTGTGCTTACATGCCCTCCTGGGTGTGTGTGCTCGTGTGCTCACACATGTGAGGTGTGCCTGTGTGTGTGTGTGTGTGTGTGTGTGCTCACGGGGATGGTTTTAAGGGGACTGCTGCAGCTCAAACAGGGTGGGAACTCATTTTCATTTGGAATCAAATGCATTCAGAGCTGGATAAAATGAAAAACTTTATTCAGCATTTTCTGCAAGAAGCCATCCAAGGTCCCCTTTCTCCGAATCTAGGACCACAAATGCCACTGAGGTCACACAGGCTGTGCACATGCACACACATATGTAATTTTTAATATCCCCCACATGACCAGAATGGATTTGTGCTATTCAGTGGGAAGCCACAACATTTATTACATCTCTCTCTCTCAAATAAACCTCAAAGCGAGCATTTCATCTTTCCTCATGTAATCATCATAAGGTAGAAAATGAAATTTCCCAAACCTAAAAGCATGTTGCTAAGAGCTCCTGGGCACTGGTCACTTCTTACTTTGATGTGTTCATGGAGGGGGGAGGGTGGGGGAATGACAAAATAAAAAAAAGAGAGAGAGGAAAGAAAAGAGAAGGAAGGATGCATTGCACCTTCCTTGAGATTTTCAGAAAGCTTTTTTTTTTTTTTTTTTAACTCTTTATATAGTGACAAGGTGGGGCTGATTACAACAAGACAAGGAAAGTCTTGGTGCCAGACCACTTCAGAAATGAAGCATTCCAGAAAGGCATGTAAGAACTCCTGTCAGGAACGGGAATGATTTCGCGGCCCCGCTTGCATATTAATGAACTACACGTAACCTCAGTTTAGTGGTGCAGATGCACCATTTCAGGAGCCGTGCCAGAATTCGGCGATAAATGCCAGCTCCAGGGGAAATACATTTCATGATGGAATTAGGAGATCAGCCATCTGAGACGTCCGCAGAAATCGCCCGCCTCCCCCCACCTTGGCATGCAAGGGGGTTTCTGAGGAGCAGGGCACTTGGTGGCATGGTGAATGTGGGGCGCACGAGGCTAGTCATCCGAACGTGCTTCCCGTATGTTCCCCGAGCCTCCAACTCTTCTAACACCGTGCATTTCCTCAAGCCACAAATGCCCCCACCTGAAAGGTCGAGCTCAGGTGAACTGATTGTTTTTGCTGCCTATTTTTCTGGTGTGGTTTAAAAAACAAAAACGGTTGAAACATATACTCCTCCTTGCTTTAGGAGCAAAACATCCCTTTATGCCTCCTCCCCGCGCCTCTGCGACTGCCTGCCAGGTGTTTCTCCTTCTCAACTTCTTGCCGCCTGTGGTTGTGTTTTCAGGCAGAAGACAAGCTTCCCCCGATTCCCTTCCCTTCCAGGTCTCCTCCAGCATTTGCCTGTTTCTCGCCCCTTGCTCTCCTCATTCCCCTTTGCCCCGTACGCACAGTGCCACTGTCGCGGTCGTCTGTGCTCACCATCTGTTTCTGAAATTCCTATGATACAGAAATCACATGACAGTTTGAGGTGCAGCCGTTGCAATATCGCTAGGTTTCGCTTGGCAGGATTTGGAAGTGATGGCTGTGGGGTTCTGCCTTACAAAGCTGACCAGCTAGCTCCACATGGTGGGATTGGTAGTGAGCCCTCCAGAAAGACCTTCAAAAGTGGCTGCTGACCGCATCTGATGTTTTTGTGAGGTTGAAAATGGAGAATAAAGCTTACACCATCCGCTGAGACGCAGGCCAGACTGCGGCCAGGAGGGAGAGAAAAGATGGACAGAGCAATGCTCTCTGCTGTCACGTGAGAACACAGCACGCACAGGATCTGACTCACTTGCTCGCCGTCAGCTATGGCCGCAAGAATGCCGCACAGCAAAGCTCTCAGATCCAGCGGCTTAACGCGACGACGGCTCATTCTTGCTCACAGGCCCAGGTCCAGCAGGGCGCTGACGGACATAGGCTGGGTGCCCTCGCTGGGCTCGCAGATTAAGCCCAGCTCTGCTCCCCACGTCTGTCGTCCTCTTGCGTCGGTGGGCTGCCTGGTTTCTGTTTGTATGGTGACGGCATGAGCAGAAGAGGGTAGATCCAACTGTGCTTCCGTCATTGAGGCTAACATTCCACTGGCCCACCCAAGCCATGTGACCACACTCAGCGTCGAGGGGCAGGGAAGGATGAGCCTCATGCTTAAGTCCAAGTTTAACCCGGGGAGGGGTGGGGGAGACAGTGAAGGGAATAAGGAAATAATATTCTGAAATCTTCCATACTTGCTGTGGGTGCCGTCCCTAGTGCCCATCCCTTCTTTAGGTCGTTTGATTTTCATCCAGTGCCTAAGTCCTCAGCAGTTAAACCTGCTGGAGAAAAGGATGCTCCCTCCCCACCAGCAGGTTCTAGAGACTGGGTATGCTTCTCAGGCTTCTGTTACCCGCAGAATCCTGTCCCCTGGCCACGGGTACTGGTTTACAAATAAACACGGGATCCAATTTGGACCACTGAGAATGAAAGAGGCCGTTGCTCTGAACTCCTGGAAGATGAGGTTTCTTCTTATGCTGCGAGAACTGCTAGGAGATACACATGAAGCAGCGTGCTGTGGACCTGTGCCTTTTGCGACTGTTCAAGTGTGATGGGGAAGCCGGCACCCAGAGGACATATATTAGAGAACTACCCCCTGATCAAGCCTAACCTGAAGCTCACACTATTTCAGAAATCTCTAGTTAACTCAGCTATTACATTACCTTCTTCTTTTTTTTAATGTTTATTTATTTTTGAGAGAGAGAGAGAGAGAGAGAGAGAGAGAGAGAGCATGAGTGTGGGAGGAGCAGAGAGAGAGGGAGACACAGAATCCAAAGCAGACTCCAGGCTCTGAGCAGTCAGCCGCGAGATCATGACCCCAGGTGAACTCAGACGCTCAACCAACTGAGCCACCCAGGTGCCCCTAAATTACTTTCTCTATTGAGTTTTCAAATTCCTTACAACACTATATTCATGAATTCACTCTCTGTGTGACTTTGGGATATTGCTGTGTGTGTGTGTGTGTGTGTGTGTGTGTGTGTGTGTGTGTAGTGAGAGGTTTAATTCCTTTGGGCCTCAGATTCCTAATCCACGGTATGGGAACGATATTGCAATAATGTGATCATGTATGTCAAGGCTCTAGTGCAGGGTGGGCATGACCATCCGGCATGTGTCTGCAGGTTGCTCACCAGCTGAGGAAGGGACAGGGGACTGGAGATGCAGCCCATTCACCAAGCCTCGTGCCTCTGGAGCTGCCTCCAGCAAGAGAGAACGTCTGCTTCTAATTTTCTCCAAACCCACGGGCTAGCTGAGGCCCTGACAGAAGATGCTGAACAAACATTAGTTCCTTCTTTTCCTCTTCAGTAGTCAGTACCTCTTTTGATAGTTAAAACAGCAATCATTTGGGTTCAGCAATATTGCAATATTGCAATCTTAGCAATATTGCTGATTTTTGCTCTTTCTTGAAAAGCAACTTCCTCCCCTCTGTGGTGGTCATTTTTTCCCCCCTTCCTTTCCTGAAGCTCATTTCCTTTCCCTCTCTCTTCTTTGTGTTCTCTTTCTCATGCTCTGCCTCTGGACTCCTCCTGCCCCCTTTCTTCTCCCTCCTTTGCCTCTCTCTCACTCTGAGAAAGGACCCCCCAGGACTCATTCTTTCCAGCCTCTGGGTCTGTCCATCTAAGAGCTGATGCAAAATCTCTAAGAGCAGTGTCTGGAGATAGATGTTACATGAACACCAATCCTGGTCCTAGGGTTCTGGACATCCGAGGCTCTCTGGGCCTCACTCTTCCTTCCCCTCTACAGAACTGGTCTAACTCATTCACCTGCAGGCCTGTAGTGGAGGGCTGAATAGAATAACGTATGCCAGGTGTCGGAGACTCTTCACCTTCTGTCCCGCAATGAGCCTTTAACTAATTGTGTGAGTAGCCGAAGCCTCCCTTGTCTAACCGTGGACGGGGAACACAGAGGTGAACTCTTTAGTTCATGGCTACTGAGAGAATTCTGGGAATGCTTCCTGCATGCCCTCAGGCAGATGGTTGGCCCACATATATTTCAACAACACAAATTAATGTAAAACATATTCATGCATGTATTAATTAATGCTAATGTATTCACAAGAGATTCAGATAATGGGCAGTCCGTTCTGACACCTCCCTCCTAATTCATTCACCCAAAGAGACTGAATCTTGCTTAATTTTTACGCTCAAACAAATGGGCCTATTGTGATTTGGGGGCTCCCTTTCTTCCACACTCCCTATGGCCACCTGCCGGCTATCTAAGATCTCCTCTCACTGGTGAAAAAGACGTTTGTGTTGTAATTAGAAGAGGAGGGGGAGAGGGTGTCTGTGCAAATACTAGGCTAATAGTAGTACCTGAGTATGAATAGATTTGTGTCTCAGAGAAATCAGATAAAAAAAGGCAGAAGGAGTAAAGTGGTACTACTTGACGAGGGTGCTGACAGTGGAGGAGTCACTTGCGGTTGGAGGAGGGACCAAAGCGGGAAGGAAGCCGGGGCGAAAGAGGCCACCATCGTGAAGGTGCTGGAACACTGTCCAGAGTCTCATGTTTGTATCTGGAGACAGAAGCTGTGTTTTCAGGAATTCCTTTTTTTTTTTCTTTTTTTTTTTTTTTTTTTTTTTTTTTTTTTTGTGGAGTAGCATCACTGTGACACTATTTAGGCAAGGTTGAATTTGAAGGTTGTTTTGTGACTGCTGTTTTTTGTTTCTTTTTAAACTGAGTTCCTTCAATAGATGAGCATTTTCCCCAGGGAATTGTTTAATGGTGGAGCTTGAATATAAGGTGAAGAGACTAAGAAGGTCTCTGCCTTCAAGAAGCTTATAATCTGGTGCCTGGGTGGGTCAGTGGGTTAAGTGTTCAACTCTTGATTTTGGCTAAGGTCATGACCTCACTGTCATGAGATCAAGCCCTGTGTTGGGCTCTACACTGGCTGTGGAGCCTGCTTAAGGTCCTCTCTCTCTCTCTCTCTCTCTCTCTCTCTCTTTCTCTTTCTCCCTCTCTTTCTCTCTCTCAAGAAAAAAAAGCTTATAATCAAATTTGGACACATATGGAATGAGATAAGACAAGTCTCAAACACAGACCTATCTAGCATCCTGCTCCACCCGGTCCCCTCTCCTCACTTCTTGAATCTGGAGGATCTGACACTCTGTCTTCTTCTGTTGCTATTTCTGCATTCAAACAGGAAGGTTTTCCCTTAAACAAAACAACGTATCATAACCCATGCATGAGAGACAAATCATTAATTCAAGGGATGGAGAAGAATGTAGACCAGATCTTCAATGAATACCAAAGGGATGAGTCCATGAGAAAAGCAAAATAAGCTCTTATATTTTCCTCTGCTGGACAGTTTCTCAAGCCCTTTCATTCAGATGCACAATTCATGACCATCCTGCGAGGGCCTCAAGGTGAGTAGAGTCCAGGTTTATGTTCAGATGGGTTTCTGCTTCTGAAAATAAGGAGTTTGGAAGAAATGGCTGTTGTTCCATTAGCACCTCCAAGAGGGCCCCCAAAGTTCATGCCCTGGGTGGTATTCATCTTCCCCCACCCCCATCATGACAATGGACCAGATCTAGTGACTTTTACTGATTAGAATATGGCAGAAAGCGATGGGATGTCACTTCGGAGATTAGGTTATAAAGACTGGTATCTGTCTTAGGGATTCTCTCTTGCTCTCTCTCCTTGGATATTCTCATTCTGGAGAAAGAAAGTTGGTCTTTTGGTGAAGAATGGATATCTCCAGTCAACAGCCAGTTGAGGATCTGAGGGTGGCCAATAGCCACATTAGAGAGTATGGAGGCAGATCTTCCCTGCGTCAAGCCAGAGACTGACTTCAGCCCTGCTCTCACAGTGACCCCGTCTTGTGTGCGACTCCTAGCCAGGGGCACTCAGCTAAGCTGCTCCAGGATTCCGAACCCACAGAAACTGAGACAATAAACATTTGTGGTTTTCAGCTGCTGAGTGTTGGGGTAATTTTTTTATGCAGCAATAAATAACAAATACAATTGCCTTTTTTTTTTTGTCTTTATAAACAAGGCTTTGTTTTTTTTTTTTTTGCTTGTGAAACTAAAATGTGCTTATTATTAAAACAGAAATACAAAGAAAACAAAAAACACCCCAAAAGTTGTCACCAAGAGATTACCAATATTCTCCATATACTATACACAGAGTGAGCCAGTTAAAATGTGAGTCATATCATGGGGTGCCTGGCTGGCTCAGCAGGTTAAGCTTCCGACTTTGGCTCGGGTCATGATCTAACAGTTCATGGGTTCGAGCCCCGCGTCAGGCTCTGTGCTGACAGCTCAGAGCCTGGAGTATGCTTCAGATTCTGTCTCCCTCTCTCTCTGCCCTCCCCCACTCATGTTCTGTCTCTCAAAAATGAATGTTAAAAAATTAAAAAATAAATAAAAAATAAAATGTGAGTCATATCAAACGATCCCCTCTTCAAAACCATTCTAGGGCATCCCCTTATGTTTGGAATATAATCCAAATTTCCTACTGTGACCTCCAATTCTGATTGACCCTTTGCTGTCCCTCTCCCCCTCCCTGAGCTCCAGCAAGCATAGCCTCTTGTTGACTGTCAACTCTATCCCATATGCTTTTTTTTTTTTTTACAAATAGAAATTGTATACATTTAAGGTGTACCACGTGATATTTTGATATATGTATGCATGGTGTATGTACAATCAACCTACCCATGACCTCTCATAGTTACCGCTTTCTTGCTTGGGTGTGGTGTCAATGCTTGAGATCTACTCTCATGTAGATTGTTATCAACTACAGTCACGATGCTGTATATTAGCAGTCCAGAACTTATTTATCTTACAAGGAAAGTTTGTACCCTTGGATCAGTATCTCCCCTTTTTCCTCACTCCCAGTCTCTAGCAAACTACCATTCTGCTCTCTGTTACTAGGAGTTTGAGGTTTTGTTTTATTTTTTTTTTGTTTGTTTTTTGTTTTTTGTTTTTGGATTCCACACATCAGTGAGATCATGAGATATTTGTCTTTCTGTGGCTGGCTCATTTCAGTTAGCACAATGTCCCTCATGTTCATTCAGATGGTCACAAATATCTGATAAGGGGTTGATATCCCAGGTACATAAGGAATTTGCACAACTCACTGGAAAACATGAATAGCCAGATTAAAAAATGGGCAAAGGACTTGAACAGACATTTTCCCAAAGAAGATCTATAAGTGACCCACAGGTATATAAAAAGGGGCTCAACACCACTCGTCATCAGGGCAATGCAAATCAAAACCACCTCATACATTTAAGGATGAATATTATCAAAAAGTCAAGAGATAGGGGTGCCTGAGTGGCTCAGTCAGTCAAGAGTCTGACTCTTGATTTCAGCTCAGGTCAAGATCTCATGGTTCGTGAGGTCAAGCCTGTGTGGGGCTCTGTGCTGACGGTGTGGAGACTGCTTGGGATCCTCTCTCTCTCTCTTTCCCCATCTCTCTGCCCCTCCCCCCACTCTCTCTCTCTCAAAATAAATAAATATAATTCAAAAATATATATATTTTAAATGTCAAGAGATAAATGTTGGCAAGGATGGGGATAAAAGGGAACCCTTGCGTACTACTGGTGGGAATGTAAACTGGAATGGAAACCATGGAAAACAGTATGGAGGATGCCTCAAAAATGAAAAGTGGAAACCCCATATGATCCAACAATCTGACTTTTGGGTATTTACCCAATGGTTAAAATCACTCTTTTGAAAATATACTTGCACTTCCCAGTTCATTGCAGCATTATGCCAGTAGCCAAAACATGGAAACCCATCAACAGATGAATATGTATATGTGTATACGTAATATACATATATATTCATTCTTCTGTTAACATGCACATACACATATACTTATATTTGCATATACATGTGTGTACATCAACAGATGAATGAATATATATGTGTATATATATTCATGTATATATAGTAGAACATCACTCAGCCTTAAACAAAGAAGGAGATGCTGCCATTTGTGATAATGCGTCCTGCATGCTCTTGCCTCACTGTCACATGCTTGCTGTTTCATGGCCCGCTCCCTTACCACATTCATCACCCAAATGTGGCCTGCTCAGGTCTCTGTCCAAATGTTACTCCACAGAAGCACCTCCTCTGAATATCCTCATCTAAAATAGCCCCCTTCACCTACTATCCTTCTGCTTCACTCCAGAATTGAGCCCACAGCAGAGGCGTCGGTAACACATTTTATATGGTGTCCTCCTCCTTCCCTGCCTCACTCGGCTTACTCTCCATTCTTGCCTCCTAGGATCACTTTGCAAATGAACTCCCAGCACGTGGGTTCTTGATGGCTTCTGCTTTTGGGGGAAGTGCAAACTTAGACAGCTACTGATATTTCAGGATTTATCTATTACAACCACCAGAGTTACTTAAATAAACTAAGTAATACCATTAAGGGGATGCTGAGTTATGAATAACATTAAAACATGGGACACTGATGTAGAGGTCAGGGAGGGGTGGTGAGGAAACTGATATTGGAAGCTGGAGAAAAGACATATTATAGAGCAACAAAACACTTGGTAAAGCTGTTTTCCATGGTGGCCTGGAAGACAGACTATGTGTTACTGAGACCATAGCTGGAGGGGAAGTGGTTGCCAGAAATCAGAGTAATGGAATATGTTGGCTTTTATGTTCTACTTCTAGCAAATTATTGCAAAAAAAAGAAAATCATGGATGAATGGATAAGCCAAAGATGGTCTATACACACAATGCAATATTTTTCATTCTTAGAAAGGAAAGAAATTCTGACAAATGCTATTGCATGGATCTTGAAGACATCATGCTACGTGAAATAAGCCAGATGCAAAAGGACAAATACCGTATGATTCCGCATACGTGACGTCCCTGTGGTTGTCAAACTCATACACAGAAAGTAAATGGTTATTGCTAGTGGCTGGGAGGCGTGAGTGGGAAGTCAGTGTTGAATGGGGACAGAGTTTCGGTTGGGGAAGACGAACAGGATTATGTGGCTCGGTGGTGGTGATAGGTGCCCAATAACATAAAATTACTAAATGTCACTGAATGGCACATTTAAAAATAAGGTGCTGAATTTTGTGTTACGAATATTATACTATAACAACAAAATAGGAGATAATCTCAGGATTGAAACGACCAGTTTGCAAGCAGGGTAAAATAGATCAGAGAGTCGAGAAATTTGGAGCACCGAAAACTGGGAAAGCTGTTTGTGTCTACACCCCAAAAAGTGGGAGCTCAGCATGGGACAGGGTTTGTGCAACAAAGGTCCCTTCAAACTGTGCTCTGTGGCACACATCTGTACAGGGCGTGGCCTTGCCCCCACATCAGAACTGTAGACAGCTTCAAGAAAGTCATCACTGAGGTGAGAGAGGCACAGGGTGGGGGTGGGGGAGAACAAGCAAAGCCATAAATTCGGTCTGAAAGTAATGCTGAGGAGAGAACTTTGGGTGTGGTGACTGCCAACACCACCACAAGCCTGGAATGAAAATCTTTCTTACTATGGTATTTGAGGCTTCAAATGACTTTCAGGCCTCCGAATTTTGTACCAGCTTGAAGTGGACTGTGAAAACCAGAGAACCCCCAGGGAGGGTTTTTTTCCTCTCTAGTAACTTTGAAAATGGACAGTAAGGAGTTTCTCTCGAAAGGCAGAGCCAGCAGCTGGGAACGGTGGGCGAGAGAATTGCTCCCAGGGAGCAGAAATGGGGTTTCAACAAAATCAGCCCTCTCGGCTCGGTTAGACAACCTCAGAATACCATCTTGGCAAGATCACATTCTTGCGGGACACCAGAGTCTGCGGTGTATGTCCCTAGCCCTCCACTGTGTGCTTGGGGATGTTTATTGCTTTTAGCTTCTCCCTGTCCCAGCACTGAGTGGATGCATGTGTTGGGATGAGATGCATGGGAAGATAATTTGCTTTTTAATCCACAGCCGGCTGGACCACAAGGAGCCACATCTGGACAGATGGTATGGACTGTGCATATTCTAGAAACACAGGACTTTGAGATGGGTGCTGGGGCTAGCTGGGACTTCTGAACTGTCTCTCCAAGTTGTGTCTGGGGAAGGGCAAATGTGTTCTGTGTGTGAGAATCACAGTAAGTGGCTAGTTAGTAACTAGGGGAGCAGACTGTGGCCAAGACTTTGATGTGCTCACCAGCGCACACTTTTCTTCACACTCGGAGCACAACTAGACTACATGCCCCAGTTTCCCTTGGGAGCACAACTAGACTACATGCCCCAGCTTCCCTTGGGAGCACAACTAGACTACATGCCCCAGCTTCCCTTGGGAGCACAACTAGACTACATGCCCCAGTTTCCCTTGGGAGCACAACTAGACTACATGTCCCAGCGTCCCTCGGGGCCACTGCTAGACAACATGTCCCAGCTTTCCTTGGGAGCGCAAATAGACTACATGTCCCAGCTTCCCTTGCAACCAAGTGTGGCCAAGTGACCAAGATCTGGCCAACAGGGATATGGGGAAAAAGTGACCTTAGGTGACTTCCGGGCACCACCCGTACAATCCTCCCTGGGGGACATCTTTTCTCTTTCTGGAACCCAGGAATGGGCACAACTCCCAGGAAGAACTTCCCAGGGGCCACCTGGTGAAAATGGCAGAATCACAAATTAGAGAGGGTCCGCGCCCCTTGAGATGAAAATATTTCATCTTCCTGGGAAAAGAGCAGAAACAGAAATAAAGAGCAACTGACTACAAGGCCTTGCTCCAGGTTGCAGTATCCACCCCCCAAACACATGAAGATTGTCCAAATGGATTCTGGAGTTTACAGGTTAACAGGAAGGAATGACCTTCAAGCCTTTTTATAACCTGAATTCTCCATTCTAGGGTTCCTAATATGACTTCATTTCTCCACTAAGTGAAGTGCATACTCAAGTAATTTTTTTTAAAAAAGGAAAGTCCTTGCAAATCTGAGGACTTTTCTTCTTTAAAGACAGAGATTATTTGGGGAAAAATTCATAGGTCACAAACTTTTCATGCTCCCATGAATTATTCCATAGGTTTCAGAAAAATTTGAGATTAATCTGATGTCTTTCTCCTTTCATGATCCCTCTTTTTTATTTTCCTTCTACTTAAACGATTTTTTTCTTTATATTTGAAATTCAGGTGTTTTGCCAAAGTTTGTGGAAGTGTAGGTTTGTCAGTTCTCATAAAAAGGGTGGGCTCTTTCAGCTCGCACAATTGTTTTTTTCACTTCAGGTAGTTTCCTTCAATTATCTTAATCACAGATTAATTGTGGGTGGCTGTCTCATGCCAGTGGCTTCTTAAAAACAGAGACTATGTCTCAGCCATGTTTGTATCCTCAGTCCTTGGTATATAGTAGACACACAGTGATAGATTATTACAGTAATGAAGATTAGAGTTCTCTGGAAAAATCTCTAGTAATAAAGAACATATCCATTGTTCACAGAATGATGCTTTATGCATTGGACTTTCACATGATTTCTTAGATCTACATGGACCACAATTCCTGTGTTTTTCTTTAACCAATGAGACTTTGGCCATGAGGTCTGCTTTGGGTGGTGAATCATTATAATGTTAATATGACGCCAGAAGAAACTGGAAGAGCCCTTGCACATTGGGTCATGCTCTCTTTAGACCCCTAGGAGGCCCTGGGGCTGCCATATGAAGGACGGAAGCTAGCCCACTAGAAGATGTGATGCCGTGGAGAACAAAAATAAACTGCTTCAACCCATGCAACATCTGGACCAATTCATCTACCAGCTGCCAGACATCTGAGGGTGACCATCTTCGAATATCCAGCTCCAGGACTTTAGCCAGGCCAGAAGTACTTCCCATTGACCTATACTCATGCTTGTTGATTGTGACCACTGAGTTTTGGGGTGACTTGTTATGCAGAAGAAGTTAGCAAGAAGATAAGTGAAGCCATTGAATTGTTCTGATTAGCAGGATGACATTAACTGACTTACATTTTTCAAAGAAAACTCTGTTCTGTGGGTAATGCAGTTTGGGGAGGTGGAGCTGAGAGTGGAAACAGAGCAGTTGGGCAGCCTTTGCAACAACCCAGTTAAGAGACTTAGCATATCTGTTCCAGGGTGATGGCGATCTCTCTAGGGGGAGAGAAGTGAAGTCGCTTAGGATATAGTTTGAGGAAGAATTGGTTTTGAGGGATGGTGGGTTTTTTTTTTTCTATACAGAAAAGCAGTTAAAAACTCTGGGTTGAAAATCAGACTTACAGCAGACTTCTCAAGATGTATACGGGATTCTAGAAGACAACAGAGCAAGACCTTCCAATTTTAAGTGAAAATGATTTTGAACCAAGAATACGGTACTTAACCAAACTATCAAATATGAGGACACATTCCAAACATTTCCAACACGCAGAGACTCAGGATATTTACCATCCAGTCCCATCTTTTGAAGAATTAGTCTAGGAACTAAAAGGTTTCTGCTTTTGTTTTTTTAAAAAAACAAAAAAGTGGAAAATGTAAGCCATAAAAATGGTAGAATTAATCCAAAAGTCTGTTCCAGATATTGTCTGTTGTCACTCAGCTCCACACTGGTCTTCTGTATTGTCCTCTCTACTTCTAGTTCAGAGATCCTGAAAACCACCTTTTTGAGTCTCCACTGCCAGTTGGATTCCATTTTACTTTATACTTTTTTTTTTTTTTTGGTCCGATGGTAAAATTTTGAATGAAGTCAGAGGGTAGGGGGGAGGTAGAAGACTTGACTGAGGAAATGGCTTCAGCACCAGTGTCCTTGGAAGGATGTCCAACAGCATGCAAGGAGTGTGTGTTCCTGGAGCCCCAAGGGATTGGACGATTACAAGCCTCTCCTTGGTGGCAGAAAATAGCATCTCAGGAGTTCCCGCAAGGATGGTGGAGGCTTACTGGAGTCACTGTCCCTGCATAATACCGTTTCTTTCTTTTGCTCCCCCAATCTTCCCAGCACTATAGAAATGAATTACCTCAAGGTCTAATTCATCTCTCTCTGTGTTAATTAATTAGAGTGGTTTCTGGTTTCTGGCCTGGGCACTGAATGATACAGAGTCCCATGAAATGAACTCACAGTCTCTGAGACATTTCAAAAGGCTTTCAAAGCAACTGATCTATTTTCTGGAGGAAGTCAACAAACTCTAAGAATATCTTAGAATGGCTTCTAAGCATTAGAAAGGAAAGTCCGAGGAATATGATAAAGAAATAATGCACTTCTCTGAAAAAGAAAGGATGATAATTAACTCTGGGAGAAATAAAATCCTAATGGGCAAGTCATGGTCCAAGTAGGAAGCCAATGAAAGTGGAACATGACTTTGAGACTCTGATGAAGTAGAAGAGATCACATTTGACCTGGACTCTAGGATTATCCTTCTTTATGTGGTGCAGTGGTCATCTCCTTAGACTCACAAAGGCAATGTAAACCTACAACATACGTGGCTTTATGTGGGCAAGAGATAAGCAACGCACGTTGCTCATGTCAGCTCAAAAAGTAATACATCAGTGAAAGAATATATATAATTATGGTTATGGACCAAAATGCAAATGTAAGGATCTGAGGACAGGAATTGGGGTTTGGAAGGACAGAGATCTGGGCAGGGATATCCTCACCTTAGATGCAGAGAATCAAGAAAAACTGCAGAACATCGATGAAATACGACATAAGGTATCCTAGCTCATCATTTAATGCTACAAAATACTACTAGAAGTGGTTATGGTAACAATGCTATAAAATTTTAATGTGCAAAAAGGGTAGTTGAAGTGAGCTCAATCCTGATCTTTCTTAATGAGCAACCAATGAATGATTTCTAAAATCAAGGAATCAAGGAATACTGTTATATGTCTAGTATTTAGAGGTATACATTTAGACAATCTTCTCATTAACAGAACTGGGGCTCGGCAAGGGTGGAATGGGTATTCTATTGTCTTTTATTAATAACCCTTCAATACTATTCTAATGTCCAAGTATTAGTTTGAAAAAAGGCTTTTTTTTTTTTTAAGAACACTGCATTAAGGAAGGAGGGTAGTCTGCTGATGACATTCCCATTTATATGTATTATAACTAAGCTTGTCTTCATCTATGGATGAAGGACTTAGATTAGGTCATTTGTAGTGCTTCCAGCCGTAAAATACTGAGCACCTTTGAAGAATGGAATGGACCCCTCCTCTGGGAATGAGACTGGAAAATTCCTCCCCATTCCTACATCTCTTTTTCCCCCCTATCTGAGGACCACACTTAGAGACAGCCATCCAGAATACTGAGTTTTAATCATGGCGGGGGGTGGGGCAAGAAGAGTATAGTTAATGCAACAGATATTTACGATAGGCCTCTGAGAGTACCAGGCTCCAGAACTGTCATTTGCTAGATTAGAAAAAAATCCAAATAAGCATCATAATGATTCATACCATATAATTAGAGATAGGCAAAGCCCAACTATGCACTTTAAAAAGAGCAAGTCTATACACTGACATAGCCATATTAAAACAAAACACAGTATCTCGGATAGAGTTTGGCTTCCTGAAGTTTAAAGTGACATAAGGAAGCATTTTTCCCCCTCAAATGCCTTTGTAGGAAGCACTGAGAAGGTTTAGTTGTATATTTTGTTAGAAAATGACGCATATATAAAATACTAAAAAGGGCTGATGTCCACAACCTAATTGCTTTTTTTTCAAGTTCATTAGACATAAAGTTCCCCCCAAAATTAAAAGCTGCATTCTATTATTTTTTCCATGCCCTCATAGAGATTATTCTGGTAGAGGCCTGCCAAGTTATCTGGAGTCATTCAGCTTATTGGCAAAAAGGCAACTTTGTCCATTCATTGAACCCTGCAGGCCAAGAACCTATTCCCGTTTCTTCCATCTGCCACATCCACTTTGAATCTGGTGGGTAGTAACCGTCCCTTCCAAAATGAAAGCCACCCCCCTTCAATCTGTAGGTCGTCATCATGTCTTGTTTCATAATATTATGCTCTCGCCATCACGGGTGCTTAACTGATACAACATGGAACAGCAGCAAAATCTATAAAAGGATTTCCTATCAACTTAGGTGCAGTCAGCCTGGGCCAGAAGGCATCCGCTGACCAGATGGCCCAATGAATGCTCGCTTGCATTATCCCAGAAAACTCCAAACTCCAATCATCTTCATCATTTTTGACTTAAAATATGGTAGGTGGTTGCACTGAATCAGATCCTTACAAGAATCTGTGCTTCTGCGAAGGGCTCTCACCATAGTGCTGTTTACTTTCCATGCTGAGAAATTCTTTCTGTCTATGCTGGGACAATTGCTTTTTCTTTAAGCATGTGTTCTCCTGTCTCTGCCTCTGTCTCTCTCTCTATATATGCACACACATACACACACACATACATACATACATATGTTTGTGAATCTATACATGTTATGTTGTTCTGCAAATTCAGGGCAGCATTTGTTTGGGCCAAGGGAATTGTACCTCGGGGTTATGCGTGCCTCATGCAAGGCCTCCTTTTTAATACCTTCTTTTAGTTTCTCAGTGCTGAGAAGAAAATTAATTTCTTAATTTTTATTTATCTTATTTGAGAGAGACTATGCATGCAAATGGGGGAGCAGCAGAAAGAGAGGGAGAGAGAATCCCAAGCAGGCTCTGAGCTGCCAACACAGAGCCCAACACAGGACTTGAATCCACAAACCGTGAGATCATGACCTGAGCCGAAACTAAGAGTCAGACGCTTAACTGACTGAGCCGCCCAGTAGTGGCTGAGAAAATGAGCGCCTAATGCATGGCTCTGTTGAAAGAGGACCTAATCCCTGGACTTGGCTTAATTTTCATGTGCCCAGGCATGGCAAGATAAGCTAGTAGATGGTTGGTATTTCTCCATCGACAAAGCTTCTTAGATCTGCTGTTTGGGGTTGGTGTATTTCTAATAACAAGACTGCTACAGAAAATGTTGCTATTAACTTTGCAGGTGGACCCTGCAGGGGCAGCTCAGGGAATAGGTACTTAACTCTACAGATTCTGTCAGGGAGGCATCTCTGCTCGAGATCCCTGTGGAGGAGACTGTGTGGTCCATCCTGACCTCCCACATTCAACATTCGTCGCGATCTTCTTTCCCTTTCACGCATCTCTGCTACAGCTTTGGGTCCTTCCCCAGCTGCCACCAGCATGAACAGATCCGTGCCATTTGGTGATCACACAGTCACCTGAAGTCTCTCTGCATCCTCGGTGGGTGACCAGCATAGATAGAAGCATCTGAGAATGACAAGTCTGCAGACATCTTCAGCCAGAGGTGAGACTCCTTGAACTTAAGACAAGCATCCAGGTGACATGACCTGCCGTTCCCAAATAATACAAATTAGCCATCACTTTCCTTGCCTACTGATTTTGCAATGCGAATGCAAACCCAACTTTGGCATGGAGGGATGGCTAGGGTATGAATTAGGGAGGCCTGGTCCAATCAGATGCTCAGCCAGCAGAGGACTCAGGCACAATTTCTGGGCGCTGTGAGGAATGATGTAGCAGGAAAGGCCAAAGCCAAGTGCTCCTTCTGTGCAGAATTTCCCTCCCTTTCCTCCTGGCCTCACAGGATGTTAGCCCTAGAAGGGGCTTTAGATCTCATTTAGGTCAGGGTAATGCTTTGAAAGAAGGGAGGCAGGTGAAGAGAGGAGACAGAAGTCACGCCCTTCTGGAGCCACTGAGCCAACACTCAATCTCAGGCATTGTAACTTCTAAGCCACAGTTCTGTCTTTACACCACCTTGCCTCTTTCATTATTCTTCTCCATCCCTCAGCGTAAGGAGCAATAAATGACCCATTTCCAAATGCTGACAAGCCCTTCTCTGTTTTTCACAATTAACGGTGGAATGGGTAGCTTTGGTGAAAGAATCTCTATTTTAAAAATTAGCTAAATTTTTTGGTACTTGCACAGAAGTCTTCTCATTTGGCCACTTCAAATTGAAATGCAAAAACGGCATCTGTCTCCAGGGGGTTCTTGACAGAGATCCTTCTTCTCTGTGGGTATTTGACAAAAACAAGTTGGTGGTTTAACTGAGGGCGACAGGAGGAAATAGATGTTCATTTAAGCTCTAGCCTCATCAGTGTTTGCCAATGTGCCATTCTGACATGAGGGGATGCCTTTAGTGAAGATGGGAATGTGAGCACCCTGTGAGACTTGAGCAGGAAGTCTAAGAGCTCCAGGATCCAGCTCCATGAACTTGGTCCCCCCTAGTCCCTATCAGTTGAATATAGACTTAAGCCATCTGGCAAGGGTTGGGCCTAGCCCCATGAGGACGTCTTACATGGAGACACCACCATGTTGAGTGTTTCACTGTCTTCAGGCTGATAAGTGTACAAAACTGAAAGGGGGTCCATTTTTCAGGGGCAGACTCACCCTAATCAACCTAGCACATATTGATATTTACAACCAGGAAATTACAATCTTTATTTGTTAACTGATATTTGGAAGTTTTTCTCAGTTGTAGACTATAATGTTTATGTTAGCACATTTCCCCCTTGTTTGAAGGTATCCATGGGCAGCCATATAATCAAGGGGGATCAAATCAGGAAAAGGGTGGGTAGGCGGTTTTTAACATAAATGGCATAGGGTAAATTAGCTTGATGTCATCTCTATATAGGAATATACCAGGAAAATCCTAATATTGAAGTCTCACTGGATAAGACTGTTCTTCCACAGTCAAATCCTGTTAGGCAATTCAACATTTGCTGTTACTCTTTTGGTCTATGCTTTTATTTTAGACCATCTCCCCTCTTAGTTAAAAAATTTTTTTAATGTTTTTTTAAAATTTATTTTTGAGAAAGAGAGAGAGAGAGAGAGAGTGTGTGTGTGTGTGTGTGTGTGTGTGTGTGATGGGGGAGGAGGGAAGAGAGAAGGAGACACAGAATCCAAAGTAGCCTCAGGCTCTGAGCTGTCAGCATAGAGCCCGATGCGGGGCTCGAACTCACAAGCTGTGAGATCATGACCAGAGGTGAAGTTGGACATTTAACTGACTGAGCCACCCAGGCACCCCATCTCCCCTCTTGATTGACATAATTTCTCAGGATTTGTCAGTATCTTTATTCTCCTAATAGTTTAATTTTATTGGCTTGGAACCAGCCCTTTTTTAAGATGTCTTTGCCTATAGTGGTTCCAATCCGTAGTGTAGACTTTGTACTCTATCTCCGATACAATGTCATTACTTCTAAATTCTTAAGGTATAACACTGCCAACTCTACTCCCAATGCGAGTACCAACAACAGTGTCCACATGTAGAAATGTGTTCTTTGTGATATGGTGAATGGTTGCAGTTTAGTAAACCATTGTTTCATTAGAAACAATATCCCAAAGCAGTCATCCAAACCTTAATGTCTGCATTATCAGAGCTATTAATGATTTCCATCACTTTTGTTGTGGCAATTTAGTAGCATAAAGTTTTCTCCAGCACTTTGGGGACCAAGTTAAGAGACAACAGAATGCAGCTTTGTTGAGACCACTCAATGGGAACTTAATTAGAAAAATGTACGGCTATGGTCTATACAGAGAGAGAGAGAGAGAGAGATGCTTTTTCTCCCCCTTCTACTAACAAAGCCAAGCACTCCAGATGTATCCCTTTAGTGATTAGATCTTTTTTTTTTTTTTTACCAAGTGCCATTTCTTGGTAATCTTTTTCAGTGGATGATTTTCCACGAATACACTCTCCAGAATTGTGTGAGTTTACTTGTGAGGTGAAGGGTAGTTGTAATAGAAAAGAGAAAGGACAGAACAGGGAGTCGGAGCTCATACACAGCATCTAACCGTGACCGAAAGTTAGAATTTTCTCCAAATACCTGAGAAGCACTTAATTGAAACAGCTGTTTCACAGGGTTCCCATCCAGGAATGTCATTGTTGTTTCATGACCAGAGAGAGTAATGAAAGTGATACATAACTTTGGTTGTGGGAGATGCTTTTGGCTAAGTGGGAGACAAACTGAGATAAAACTAAGTCTAGTGAATGGAAAGTTGGGAATAGGACAATCAAAATTATAGAGCTGGGAATTGAGAGAAGTCTGTTTTGGCCACTCCCAGCCTCCATTGGGATCTTTAAAATGTGGGCACAGATTAGTCCTTTACCCAGAGCTTGTCCCTACGAGATACAGACTCACGAGCAAATCACTTTCCTTCCTTGAGCCTCCGTTTACCCACCTATGAGTAAGTGAGATGTCTGACTTTATATTTAGTGATCTGAATATTCAGTTCCAAAATGGCATTCTCCGACCCTTTTACGCCCAGACACTTCAGCAGGGAACCCAGGCCACCTCTGTACTCATCGGTAATGATTTTGGCTGCAAGTAACAGAAACTCTAAGAGTGACTTAAATAAATACGTGTTTATTTTCGTGCATAATTTGGATTCTAGGGGTAGGCAGCTGCTGGCTTTTGTTCAGCAGCTCAGGTCAGGACTGCTGTCTCGGCAGTTTTCTTATCTTTTTTGCCTTTGGTGGTGAGTTGGTCATCACAGCTATGGCAGCAAATCCTCTTTCAAGGCTGCAATAAAAGCAGGGGATTGGGGGAGGGAGGGAGAGTGCGTAGGTGGGAGCAGTCACATCTGTCCCTTTTTTAGAAGAACAAAAGCTTTCTCTCAACCTCCCCAGCAGATTCAGGCTTAGGTCTGATTGGTCAGAACTGTGTCACATACCAATCCCAGGCTCAAAAGATGCTGGGGAAGTGAATGAAGTAGAACTGAGCCATAATATGATTAGTGAGGTCCAAAATGTAATTGTATAAAATGCAAAGCCACATTGCTTTGAGGTTGACAAAATAATAATTTTTAGTCTAACTGTCCTGTAATGCACCAACAGGGAAACATTTATCACACTTAACTGACCATCCATTGGGCTGAGAAAAATCTCGGTCACTTCCTAGCCACATCCCTTCTCCTGAAGAAGAAAAGAACTTTGATCCACAGATGGAAACCAGGCAGAATATGGGAGCTGTTTCCCAGTTGTGCTTATGTGTTACTGTGGGCTGCATCTCGGTACCATAGGATTTTTGCTCTATAGAGTATAGCTTTACTGTGGGGGCAAGCTAAGGAAAAAGGGAAGGGATATTCAGATTATTAAGATTGAGATTATTATTTTTTTTTTTTTTAATTTATTTTTGGACAGAGAGAGACACAGCATGAACGGGGGAGGGGCAGAGAGAGAGGGAGACACAGAATCGGAAACAGGCTCCAGGCTCCGAGCCATCAGCCCAGAGCCTGACGCGGGGCTCGAACTCACGGACCGCGAGATCGTGACCTGGCTGAAGTCGGACGCTTAACCGACTGCGCCACCCAGGCGCCCCAAGATTGAGATTATTAAGATATCATTAAGGTTATCTTGCTCACAGTGTCTGCCATAATGTTCCATTAAGTTTCCATGTGTGTGTATATACTTATTTATTTTTATTTCTTTTTATTTTTTTTTTTAAATTTTTTTTTTTTCAACGTTTATTTTATTTTTTGGGACAGAGAGAGACAGAGCATGAACGGGGGAGGGACAGAGAGAGAGGGAGACACAAAATTGGAAACAGGCTCCAGGCTCCGAGCCATCAGCCCAGAGCCTGACGCGGGGCTCGAACTCACGGACCGTGAGATCGTGACCTGGCTGAAGTCGGACGCTTAACCGACTGCGCCACCCAGGCGCCCCTTTATTTCTTTTTAAAGAGAAGTATTTTTTTTTTAATTTTTTATGTTTATTTTTGAGAGAGAGAGGGAGAGAGAGACAGAGAGTGAGGGACGGGGCAGAGAGAGAGAGAGAGAGAGAGAGAGAGAGAGAGAAATAGAGAGACAGACAGAATCCGAAGCAGGCTCCAGGCTCTGAGCTGTCAGCACAGAGCCCAACAGGGGGCTTGGACTCATGCAAGGTCATGCCCTGAGCTGAAGTTGGACGCTTAACCAACTGAGGCACCCAGGCGCCCCTGTGTGTATTTACATATGTATGTATGTATGTAATTATATGTACATATGTGGTTTGTATATAAGAATAAATAATAAAAAGGAAAACTACTACTACTAAAGGAAGACAGTTGTACGTAATGATAAATGCAAACTTCGGCACAGGTTAATTCAAAGGGAAGGCACAAGGAGTGGTGTGGTGGTAAAAAGCAGTTACTGATGGTGTTAGCTTGCTAAGGTTACCTTAGCACAAGACCACAGACTAGGGGGCTGGAACCACAGAAGGTTATTATGTCACATAGACCTGGAGGCTGGGAGTCCAAGATGCAGGGTGGTTCCTGCCTGGGCTGTGAGGGAGGCTCTCTCGTTGGTGCGTAGATGGCCATCTTCTCCCTGTCCCTTCACATACTCTTCCCTCTACATGTGTCTGTCTCTGGGTCCAGATTTTCCCTTTTTTTTTTTTTTTTTTAACATTTTTTAATTTATTTTTGGGACAGAGAGAGACAGAGCATGAACGGGGGAGGGGCAGAGAGAGAGGGAGACACAGAATCGGAAACAGGCTCCAGGCTCCGAGCCGTCAGCCCAGAGCCTGACGCGGGGCTCGAACTCACGGACCGCGAGATCGTGACCTGGCTGAAGTCGGACGCTTAACCGACTGCGCCACCCAGGCGCCCCAAGATTTTCCCTTTTTAAAAGTTTATGTATTTATTTTGAGACAGCAAGTGAGCATGAATGGAGGAAGGGCAGAGAGACAGGGAGAGAGAGAATTCCAAGCAGGCTCCATTCCCAGTGCCAAGTCCAAAGTAAGGCTGGAACTTGTGAACCTTGGATCATGACCTGAGCTGAAATCAAGAGTTGAATGCTCAACGGACTGAGCCACCCAGGCCCCCTAGATTTCACCCCCACTTAAATTTTTTTTTTAAATATTTAATATTTTATATTGATATTTAATATTAATATCACTCTCTTTTGAGAGAGTGAGAGAGTGTGTGTGTGTGTGTGTGAATGGGGGAAGGGCAGAGAGAGGGAGACACAGAATCCAAAGCAGGTTCCAGACTCTGAGCTGTCAGCACAGAGCCTGATGCGGGGCTCGAACTCACGGACCGCGAGATCATGACCTGAGCTGAAGTTGGATGCTTAACGGACTGAGCCACCCACATGCCCCAAGATTTCCCCTTTTTATAAGGACACCAGTCATACAGGATTAGTGTCCCCCCTAATGATCTCCTCTTCACTAATTATGTCTGGAACGGCCCTGTTTCCAAATAAGGTCACGTTCTGATGTAGTGCTAGTTAGGACTTCCAACAAGTGAAAATAGGAGGACACAAGTGAGCCAGTGACACTGACATTAAGTTATACTCCTGTTTGAAGTGAAGGATTATGAGCTTTCATTATATATTTAAAATAATTAAAAGAGCATGCTTGGAGTAACAGTTGTTACGAACCAAGGATCATGATTAATTTAACTCTGTGGACCCGAGTTCCGGAAAGAAAAGCAACTCAAACAGACCAGAGAGCCATTCTTCACCACACGCTCTGGGCACCAGGCACGACTGGATCCAGAGCATCAGACTCTCTTAAGAGTTAGTCTCCCGCCACTTCTGATCTGTTTTCCACCATACTTCTCAGGCACGTGTGTTTGCCCCCCATCAATGCTTCTCCACAAGAGACACTCTCCCTCCCCAGGGTTACCTTCACTTAGAGGACTACTCAGGGTCCCCTAATGATATTCCCTCATGAAATATGTGTGCCTTGGCCATCTCTCCATTGCTAGCTCTGTCACAGTACTTGACCTGAAAGAGGGATGTGACAAATTCTGGTTGAATGACTGGTTGAATCTTCGAAACAATGAAAGCTTCTGTTTCTTCACTCAGGAAAAGATGAAGTCTCACTCCTGTTTCATACCCTTCTTCAAGATTTGGTCAAATTAAGTTAGAGGATATAAGACAAGAGGGGCTGGAGCATTTTGACATGTTAGACAAGGATGCTCAGAGACACCACCATCAGGCAGACTATCAGGATTGCTCTGCTTAAAGAATAGAGAAGCTGTTCAATATGCTTTGGTAAAATCACACAAGAGAATATCTTGCAGGCATTTGAAACAATGCTGCAGAAGTGTATTTTGTAACTTGGAAAGATGTTCAATGATGTTTTGATTAGAAAAGAGCCTGCCACATTATGTAGGTTCTTAATATTTGTTGAATAAATGGATGAAGATTCAGAAAAGTATATCCTATTTTAAAAATACAATATTAATATATCCAGATGTTTATATGAGATGGAAAATCCATATTTGGGATAATATGTCTCAAATACTCTGTGTTTCAGGAATCTGCTGGGGTGGCGGTGGTATACAGGTAGAAGCTGAGGCCCCGAATGTTACGCCTGACTAGACTAAACATTTATGATCAGTTCAACTGGGTGCTTTTTTGTTTGGCTGAAAAATAAAATAATGGCTATATGATGCAAGCTGTGAGGCAGAGTTGAAGTGTTCTATGAAATAGAGCTGGCCTGATATGACAAAGAAGGAATAGGTCATATATGTTTAGGTTATTATTGTTTAATGTTTATTTATTTTTTGAGAGAGCGTAAGCTGGGGAGGGGAAGAGAGGGGGGACCAGAGGATCTGAATGGGTGCTGTGCTGACAGCGTGAGCCCAATGTGGGGCTCAAACTCATAAACCACAAGATCATGACCTGAGCTGAACTCGGATGCTCAACTGACTGAGCCACCCAGGTGCCCCATGTTTAAGTTATTTTTAATGTCTCCTGCTGTGAGGACTTTTATATAAGAAAAATGCCTGGACCAGGAGTTAAGCCCTCACATTAGAGACTATCCATACTTGTTAATTAATAGAGTGGCTTTAGCTAAGATTCGTCTTCTCTCTGGACCTCAGTTACCTCATTTGTAGAATGGGAGCACATAATTTTAAAGATCCTCAAATATACTGTTTGAAGTACGTGTTAATTTTTGTGGAAAAGACCAAGGGAATGATTGATGAGCATAAAATACACTGGATGTAATTTTGTAAAGTTGGTATTATATTCCATTTCACATTTTTAGAGTGTCCAGGGGAGGGGTCATAGTGAATATTTGTGTTCAAAAATATTTTTTTTTGCAAAGATAATAAACTGTCATTTGGAGTCTCCAATTCAAGGGATTCTCCATTTTAGAAGAAGACTGTATAGTTGCTTGTATACTTTCTGAGCAAGAAGAAACATCTTTTATTTCGATATTCATTCTTAAGTGAAAAGAATGTCAGCATTTTTAGGATTGCCATAGCTTCCTGACATGTAATAGAGAAGGGAAGATTATAAAGAAAGCTACTTAGCACTTATCTTACTGTCTCTTCCAAAGTAATGCTTCTCACATTAAAAGGAGGTGAGTCTCAGAAAATATAAGTAAATTCTACTTTTCAAAATGCACATACTCCATTTAATAATTTCTGCATTTTCTGGAAGAGCCTGTTCCCAAATCCTACAAGGAACTTACTCTCATGTTTTTACGTTGACATCTCTGTTGTGACCAATAAGTTTCTCACTCAAGCTGACTTCCCAACTATCTCTTGATCTGATTGTTTAGGCTTCCGCTAATTCCAGAAAGTCAAATGGATCCATACAAGGAAAGAATTGAGATGATTAGATATTAAACGAATTCAATATTGACCTTTAAGGCAATTTAAAAGAGTTTCACAAACGTTTCTTCCGATGATGCCATCCTTGAATAGGGATGTCACCTGTTCTGTTCGCTGCTAACAGGGAACCCAACCAATGACGATAAACGAATGACTGGATGAACCAATGAATGGCAACTTTGATGGAGACAATGCCCATTTGGTTTTAGGGTGTGATACATATACATAAAATATATAACAAATATACTGTTTATGTATTACATATTATATATTTATTATATATTTCTACGTACACGTATTTCATATATTTATGTTATATTAGTTACGTATTGTTTATAGATAATTGTGTTGTGTAATTTATAGAAAACGCTTGCACCTATTTATGGAAGCTATCCTGGTATGTTTGTTAAAAACTCACTTCTATTCCCTCACCTGTGACCATATGCCACATCTGTTCGGTACCCTTTTGGATGCTCTCTCTTGGCCTCATCTGTTTCAGGTTCCAGAGGTCTCTGAGGTGATCAGTTCTGTAGGTTCCAACCAGCTGCACACAGGTGTCACCCGAGAGCCTCTTGGCTCCAGCCCCAGGGCTTCTTGATCGACGTCCAGGTGTGGACCTCTGCAGTTCTGTGCCTGCACCCAGGCACACACAGCTGGAACTATGGAGGGGTTAGGCCCCACAGGGTCACTTGTGATCAGTGAGAGATGGCATGTGGTGGATACATTTATCCTCCCCTACAAGGTGGATGGAGCTGGGATGGAGTTTATTCAGCCTCAGAGGGGATGGTCCAGTGAGAGTGGGCAATGGGTCACACTTAGGGGAGGCTGGCTCAGCAGTGGCTCATATTGGCCTTCCTGCTTCTCTGCCCCCTCCACCCCTCACTCTGGCTTCCCGGGATCACCCTTCCTCCTAAATTAGCTGCACAAGCCTTTGCCTCAGGCTCTGCTTTCCAGAATGCCCAGCCTAAGGTAATTCCTGCGATTGGATGTGGGAAGCAGATCCTGTATCCAGTTTTTCTTTTCCACTCCCATATATGCAGAACTCAACCCTCCACTGAATTCTTTCTTTAAAAGAATCAGGTGTTCTAGACATAACAAACTAACCTGTGTCAGGGTGGTATTTGGAGATGTTACTTTGTGTTCTCCTTCCCCCCCCCCACTCAAACCTGCCTACAGAATCCTCTACCAAGAGAGGAAGATACTTGCAGGAACTTTCCTTTTCTGTCCTTTATTTTCAAAAGTCAAAACGTTTTGGAGAGGTGCTAAGCGCTCTCAGGGCAGTTGGAGGAGAGAGGCATTCTTTGAGGGTAACTGGAAGGAGAGAGAGCAAATTTTGCTGAGGTTCTAAAAAGAGAGGTCAGGGGCGCCTGGGTGGCGCAGTCGGTTAAGCGTCCGACTTCGGCCAGGTCACGATCTCGCGGTCCGTGAGTTTGAGCCCCGCGTCGGGCTCTGGGCTGATGGCTCGGAGCCTGGAGCCTGTTTCCGATTCTGTGTTTCCCTCTTTCTCTGCCCCTCCCCCGTTCATGCTCTGTCTCTCTCTGTCCCAAAAATAAATAAAAAACGTTGAAAAAAAAATTTTTTTTTTAAAAATAAAAAGAGAGGTCAGAGGTCAGACTGAGTCAGAAGCAACAGAAGTAGTTGAAAGGAACCCAGGATTCATGCTCCTTGTGGCCAACCTCGGAGTAGGCTACAGGCCTCTAAGGAGGGACAGTCACATGACGTGCATTGGAAGGCTGGTCCTCTCACACTTTGCCAGCCATTGGCCAAGACTCTGATGCCTCAAGTATGGATGGCAGCTGAGACCAAAGGCTTCAAGGGAATTCGAACTGGGACAACAGGAATCCTGGTGGTACCTAGCAGGGACCCATACCAGGAGGAATTTTCTTGCCATCTCAGCCTTATGGAAAACCTTAATACTGTAGGGCAACCCTTGCTCATTCCAATAATGACTGCACTAAATTTCTTGCCACACTCTGTGGATTTAAGAAAGTAAAGAAACGGGCATCAATCATACATCTTGTTTCTGTGGACTGGAATTCATACCTGCAACAAGCTTTTTTTCCATAGCTGATTCATTTTTCCATGGACTAGCTGCCCCAGATCTACACAAAGGCCTCTTGGTCAAACTTTCCTCCTAGCTTTATCTGAAAAGGCGGGGCGGCGGGGCAGATTTGCAGAAGTGCTAACCGGCTCATCACCACAGCCTCAAAAAAAAAAAAAAAAAAAAAAAAGCTACTTGAGCTACTGAACTGTTTGCATTCTGATTGCAAGGATTAAAGGTCAGCTTCAGGAAGTAAAGGTACGGAAAGGATGAGCCAAAGCCAGTGACAGCCCAGCGAGGCAATGAACATTGCCAGAGTTAATGTTGTGTTACGGCCACTGACTGCTGCAGGTGAGTCTTCGGGGGCTATCCCGTTGAAGGTCATTCTGGGCAGAAGAACTGGCATTTGGTTGATTTTGTTTGCAATGAATTATTTCTCAGCGAATGGCTTTATGCCACCACTTGCTATTACTTTGATGAACAAAAGCCTGGGCTGATGAAGGGCAGTGTGTATGGTGTAGTGTGGGCACGTGTACATGCATTCTAGCTCGTCATAAACAAAAGGCAGTTATTTCTCCAGGGACATAGGGCACCCTAAGTGTGCTGCTGAAATAGACTTATATTTCTAAAGATAGTGAGTCCCATGAAGAAACAATGGGGCTAGATTCGCCGGCTTTTCTGGCTCTGGTTGTTTATCAGGGACGTAAGGCATTACATTGCTGTAGCATGTGTTAAAATTCTAAATGATTAAGGCAATTGCCAAATCAACTTGGATCCCTGCCCCTTCTCTTTGGCAAGGGTGACCCTGTTTTTGACAAAAATCTTACTACTCTTGGAACCTACACTAGTGTGGAAAGACACTGTTGACCATTGACTCTGAAGAGGAGAAATCCAAAGATACTAACTTTTAACATGCACCCACATTGTATCCAGGCTCCGTGCCAGGACTCCTGCATATGTTATTTTACCTAATCTTCATTAAAACCCAGGGGCGCCTGGGTGGCTCAGTCGGGTGAGCGTCTGACTTCGTCTCAGGTCATGATCTTACGGCCTGTGAGCTCAAGCCCCGTGTCAGGCTCTGTGCTGACAGCTCGGAGCCTGGAGCCTGCTTCAGATTCTGTGTCTCCCCCTCTCTCTGCCCCTCCCCTGCTCATGCTCTGTCTCTATCTCAGAAATAAACGAACATTAAAACCCAGAAAGAGGGAGCATATGCAACCCTCCTTGGGTAGATACAAAGCTACAAGCTAATAGGTCAAGACTGCATCATTCATAACCAACACGTACAAAACCACAGCGGCATACAACAATAAGCATCTCTCTTAATCTGTCTGTGAGGGAGCTAGAGTGGTTTTGTTCCATGAAGCTCATTCTGAATCCCAGGCTGGAGGTGACGCTGCTACCCAAACCATTTCTTCTCACGCTAACGGCAGAAGTGTAAGTGTGCAAGCCCAGTCACACAGGTACATTTCAAGGCTCTGCTTACATCACAACTACTAAAACTCATTGGAAAAAGCGAGTCACATGGCCAAGCCCAAGGGAGTGAAGAAATATGTGCCTCTCATCACAGGGCCGCAAGGAAAGGTAAGTGAAGAATTAGGACTAATAGCTCAATCATCATAGTGAATGACAGAGACCATATTCCAATACAGTTCATCTCATTCTCAAGCCCAAGCTCTTTTGGTCATGCTGGGTACGACGAGGGACGCATCGATGAGGGATGCATTTCTGTCTAACCAATTGCTAGTGGTACAGACTGGGGATGAAGGAGGAGGCTGTGGACAGCACTGAGAGGCCATGTGTGCAATGCCTCCGAGCTGTCTTTGGAACTGCCCTGTCCTCTCCACACTCATTCTTTTGGTGATCTCATCCAGTCCCAAGGCTTTAAATAGCATCTGCGTGCTGATGGCTGTCATCATTTTTATCTTGAGTCTGGATTTGTCCTTTGCACTTCGCATATATCCATTATCTCCACTTGGGTGTCCAACAGGTCTTTCTACTTAGCATGGCCAAACCTGAACTCCTGATCATCTTACCCCAGAGCTGCTCCCCCTCGCTGAGGTTCTTTTCTTCGTTTCCATAAATGGAAGCCATATCCTTTCAACTGCTGGGACTGAACTCCTTGTTTCCTCTCTTACTCTCGTAACCAGTGTCCCATCTACCAGCAAGTCCTGTAGGCTCTACCTGAAAAATATTTCTAGCTTCTCAGCATTTCTATTGCTACTGCCATGGTCCAGGTCCCTATCAATTGGTGCCTGGCATGTACTAATATCCTCTTAGCTGGGCTTCCTGCACTTGTCCTTTCCTGGTATGCCCATTTCCAACAGCAATCAGGAAATCCTTTAAAAAGTGAATCCAATCTTGTTACTCTAGTACATGAATTTTCCATGGCCTCAGAGCTCACTGAGAGTGTAGAACAAAGTCATTATAATGTCCTATAATCTTCCCTTCCCTCCTGCTTCTCTCTCACCTCATTTCCTACTAGACTCTCCCTCTCTTGCTCCTTTCTAAGCATGTTGGCTTCCTGGTTATTTTCTAACATCTAGAAGCGGTTTGCTCCCACCCCAGGGCTTTTGCACATGTTATTCTCTCTTCCCAGGAAAGCTCTTCCCTAAATATCTAAGTGGCTTTGCTCAAATATCACCTTCTTAGTGAAGCCTGCCCTGACTACTTTATTTACCATTATAACCACAAACCACACCCCCCCCCCAAATCTTAGCATTCCCTATTTTTCATCTCTGCTTTATTTTTTTTCAGAGGGTTTATCACACTCTGCTCCATTTTTAATTTTGATAACTGCTTGACTCTCTTCAGGAATGAAAACTCAAAGAACATAGGACCTGTTGGTCTGTTTTATGCACGGCTGAATTCCCCATACTTAGAATAATACCCAACACATAGTAGGTGCTCTACAAATACTCACTGGCTGGACAAGGGAATGTGAGGATAGCAGTACTGCTGCTAATTCCACCAGTAGGTGGGCTGTGGAGGCTGTAATTAGATGTATTTCAAGGCAGAGAGACACTTCCAGAGCTTAGCGAATTGAGGCACACATGCCTTGCGCTGTTGGTCAAAGGGAAATGCAGCAGGCGCCAGAGTATTGTTCACATTCTCTTTCAAGACCAAGGCTATCATTCCTCTAGCTGCTGTGAGAGTTTGAGGCTGAGGACTCGCAGCTGGATTCTTCTCCAGAATAGCTTCTGTCTAAAGGGAGACGAACCAATACCTCCTCCTTGGAAGCAGTTAGCATTTGCTGCCTAGTTGATCCAGGATCACAAAGATCTGGCCCTTGTGCCTCTCTCAGGGACAATTCTGAAGGCTGTCTCAGCTTCAGAGCTTATGGGAACCACATCACAGTGGAACTTCTCCCTACTGCAATTGTTCTCTAGCAGAACTCCTGCCCGAGAACCTCCATCTCAGAGTATGTTCCCAGGGAGCCCAAACGAAGACAGGCAGTGATTCTCTTATGTTTTTAATTATTCATTCAAGCCATGTTCATTACATATTTATCAGATAGGCTTTGAGGAATACAGTGGTGAATGTGATAGACCTAGCCCATGCTGGCACAGGGCTTACTGTCTGGGAGATGAATTACTTGGGGAGAGGCAATCACAGTGCAAGGTGATAAGGACACGAATGGGGTAGGCTCAAAGGTTGCCCATTCCTGCAAATGGTTAAGTAGGGTTGAAGCAGGGAATATGCAGGCACTGATGAGCAGTGTGATATGTGGCTAGAGAGAAAGGAGGGAGTCTACTCATAGATGAACTTGCGCATCATATCAAGGCATTTGGCCATAATCAGAGGACAAGAGGGAATCTCAAAGGTGATGAGACATTTTCAGTGAGACATATCAGCCTGTTTCTTTAGAAATTATCTTGGTGATCATCACTGTACAGATTATTAGGTCAGTGAGATCTACTGATAACATAAAATTCTTGAGGGTTTCTGGTGATTCTCACAAGGCTATTGTTCTGATTGTTATTTCTTTTACAAACACTCTGTTTTCGCTTTCAGTGCATCCTTTTCCTTCAGGTCTGGATGTATGTCCATTTTGACCTAATTTCATTTTCCTTTAAGGAAATATGTTTGTAGCGTATGAAAAGACACAAGAGGATTGTAGGTGCACCTTTTGGTTGGGAGAAGAGTTTGCAGTGAGCACACTGTGGGAGTGGTTCTAGCTGATTCTCCAGAATCAGAATCTTAGTCCACACTTTGTGGACCAATCACTTAATCCATTTTACTGTAGCAGTTTGGGGGTGTGTCCTATCATCTTGATTTAATTCTAGGCTCCTTGAGAGCAGGGCTTGTGTCTTATACGTCTCTCCCTTCCCTATGCACTGTGTAGAATCAACACTTTACTAGGTGCTTAGCTGAAAGAATGAGTGTATCTATTTGGTGGCAATGGCAGGGACACACTTGGAAAGCAGATGGTACGGGAAGTAAAGCCAGGTGCTAAACAATAGCCGGTGGTGTTCCCAGGGCTGGTTTGCTCTCTGTTCATAATTCACCCAGAAAGTCTGTAATGGGGACAAAACAGAAAATGGTGCATATTATTTATAGCTTTCCTCCTTCTGCCTTCTGCCATGGTGGGGATTTTTTTAGATTTTGGGGAGGAAGAGAGCAGAAATATTTAGGAGGGGTAAGCAGCATCAGCAATGAATGGAACTTTGGGGAGAAAGGCAGGTAAAGAGAATCATTAGGATCTTTCTGTATTGTAAAATGGAATATGCTTCTCTGAGAATATGTGCCTCTAAGAGATTTCAGTAAATATTTAAATTACTCTTCAATGCTTACTTGAATGTCCATCTTTATTTTTATTTTTGTAGGATACTATGCTGAGATGAGAATCGAGAAGGATCAGTTTGAGTTATATGTCACACCGGGAAACAAAGGGTTCTAGGAGTCCCACTAGAAAGGCCTCTTTCATATGAAGAATGACACCCAGTCCTTATTTCTTGGGCTTATCCTCCACATACACAAACTTTCTGGATCTTGTGGATAAAAGTGACGACAGTGGATGGCACCAAAGATCATCTCTCAAATCCTTTGGGAGCTATGTACGGTCCGATTACCGTAACTTTCAGTGAATCAGAACTAGATTCTTCCAGAACATTTTTCTCTTCCCAGTAGAAAGGGGGATTCCTTTACTCCTACCTACTTCTCCCACCCTTTTGTATATTTGGGTCTATGCTACATTCAAGGAGATATCACCGTCAGAATATAAGGAGCTTCTGCCCAATATGTTAGAGCATGGAGTCACTCTGGCTGCTTATTTGCCCCAGACCTTTTATTCTAATTCTTACAATAAAGTTTCTGGCTTGCCCTGGGATTCGTCCTATGCCCTGTTCTGAACTGAGGGACTCTATCTTGCTCTTGAGGTCTGAGATCCCATCTCAGTTATCCGTCAGGGGACCTCCCTTGTTTTTACCTGGCTCTCATACAATTCTGGGGTTTTGCCTTGACCCTAGACTAGTGCCTTTATCATAAGGTGCCACTTTGACAATATCCCTAATGCATGTGTCTAGTTCCATAGGGCTTTTCCTGGATTATCCATCATTGAAGTATAGCATACAAGGACTTTGGAGAAAAGGAGTCTTGCATTCAAATCCAACATCTACCATTCACTAGATGTGACCCTGGACATGATCCTTTTAATTTTTTTTATATTTATTTAATTTTGAGAGACAGAAAGAGACAGAGCACAAGTGGGGGAGGGGCAGAGAGTGAATGAGACACAGAATCTGAAGCAGGCTCCAGGCTCTGACCTGTCAGCACAGAGCCTGACAGGGGGCTCGAACTCAAGAACCGTGAAATCATGAGCTGAGGCAAAGTCAGACGCTTAACTGACTGAGCCATCCAGGCTCCCCAACCCTGGACTTGACCTTGAACAGCAAATTCCTATATCAGAAAAGTGGGAATATCAATACCACCCTGAAGAGCTGTGACAATAAAATGAAATAATGTGTGAAGTCCTCATGGACTCAATACCGATTATGCTGTGCTGATCACACTCTTGTGTCTGCCCTTTGAACACAGCTGGATACCCACTTTTATTAATAATCACCTGGAGTGTCTCTTCTAGGTCTTGGCCCTTAGGCCATCCTGTCCCATTGTGATTCACCAGGTCATGCCAAGAACACTCTGAAATATGACAGCTGGAAATCTAAGTTCATGGCAAATCTGAGGATATGCGCTTAGGCACTGGACACCGTGTTATAGGGATCAAAGGGAAGAGACAGATCCATTATGCCCTTGTTTGGTAGCCTTAGTCCCTTTGGTCTGTATTTGCTTTAGGTTCTGACCAGAGTGGTGCTGCCACTTTCACAGCCTGTCAAATATTTACAACACAGCAACTGAGCCAGGCACCAAGGGGGTTACCAGGGTTAATAAGAAAAGAACTAACACTTACTCAGCATCTGCTGGGCAGCGGCTATTGTCTCATTTACACCCTTTATTTAATTGAATCATCAGAAAACCCAGTGAGACAGATATTATCCCCATTATACAGATGAGCAATCATGGGTTTCATCGGGAACAGGGACTTTAGTACACAAAAAGTTAGCTGAAACAGCTAACAGTATAAACATCTAAAGCACAGCAGTAACTAAGTTTGGCCCTGCTAACTATTTGGATTGGTTCTTATTTCATCAACATTAGCAGAAGAAAATATTTGGGTGGGATCTCAGAGATAGTATTTTCTATAATTTCAAGCTAAGGATGTCGACACCAACGCCCCGAGAGGTTTACGTGACTGGTTCATTGACAGCAATAGAGCAGGATGATGGACACCCAGGTCTCCTGTTTTTGGATCAGGGATTTAACAAAGAAAAAAAAGAAGAGAAAAAAGCCTGTAATATTAAAAGACCAAATTAAAGTAAAATCCTTTTCTAGCATTACATATTCGTATTTTTCCAATTCTGTCCCTGGATCTGCTTTTCTTTGCTTACATTTCTATTTTTATTCTTGACAAAGTGCTCTCCTGCCTATCACATTGTGCAAAGGGCGAAGCAGAATGAGGGAAATCCACATGGCCTGGGGAGGGTAGAGGTTGCTGCTCTTGGCTCTTTGAAAATGGTCCTGGGAGGTTTGGGGGTTTTCTTCCATTGCTGCTTTGTGTTAAATGCTAGCAAGCAAGCTTCTCTCACCCCTGAGTTTCTGTTTTCAAATCTCACAATTAGAATTAGTTTGCCTCTGGGGAGACATGGGGCCCTGGTGCAACACAGAGAGTGCAGAAGGGAACAGGCATGTGTGTACCCACTGGGAACTGCTGCATGCCAGCTCACTCAGCTGACCATGAGCATATCTGCGTGACCATGAGTGAGCCTTCACAGAACATCCACTGGGACAGGAGAGCTGGCCAGGTTCACCCTCAGCTTCCTGCCCTCTCCTTATCAAAAGAAGAATGGACATTGACTAGCTGCCAGAAGTTCTTCCTCACCCGGAAGGCTTGCTTTCCCAGGTATTCACATCTTTTAAGACTTTCATTCTAGTTATGGAACAGGGGATTTTGCTCAAGGCGCATTAGGCTCTGGTCATTAGCTGGCGGCATGAACTTCTTCATGGAGGAATCTCAGAAAAGAAGTTCTGGGAACTGTTAGACCTGGAGGAAAGACTGCCTTCCTGGTTTTTGTACATTTGGAGAGTGTGTTCTTCCTCACAGTTTACCTCCTATTATGGAGGAATCGCATTCCCCTCAAAATTTGTATGCTGATGTCCTAACCCAAAGTACCTCAGAATATAAGTATTTGGTAATAAGGTCTCCAAAGAGGTGATTAAGTTAAAGTTAAGTTTCTAGAATAGGCTCTAAATCAATATGAAATTTGGACGCAGAAAGGGATACCAGACACATACATGTACAGAAGAAAGATTATGTGAGGACACAGAAAGATAGTGGCCATCTGCAAGCCAAGAGGAGAGGCCTCTGAAGAAACCAAACTAGCTGATACCTTGATCTTGGACTTCCAGCCTCCAGAATTGTGCGAAAATAAATTTCTGTTGTTTAAGTCACCTAGTCTGTGGTATTTATTTATTTATTTATTTTTTATTTATTTTTTTTTTTGTGACAGCCCAACCAAAACAATGCTTTCCTTTCTGAGGCCCAACATCTTGGGTCTATCTTCATGTACTGTCTGAAAATTGGAATTTTCTGAAAAACCAACGGGAGATTGAGTACTCAAATGGTCTAAACTTTTTGTGGTTTCTTTTGGTCCTTCTAGCACTCAAGATATTAGAGGAAAGAGCCAAGAGCAAGTATTATCTGAAAGGCCCCTCAGTGGTGGCAGAGAATGCCAAATTACCTCAGGGGATAATATAATGGACCCTGATATTTTAAAGTGTCAATACTGCTTGTGGGTGTGTGAGAGAGAAGGGCACACGGTAGAGAAGAACAGAGGACCCGGATGCTGATTACAGAATAACAAAGTGAGAAGAGAGAAAAAGCAAAAACTTGGGTTGGCTGTGTATAAGAAATACTAATTACAGTCATTTATGTGAGCTGCTTACCATTGATAGCTAATTATCATGCAGCACAATAGCAATTATGCATATCATTAAATATGTATCAGATTAGTTTTATTTGATTAAAATAATAAACTCCAGAAACACAGAACATCAGGACTAGAAGGGGCCTTGGAGATGGAACATCTAGATGTCCCCCCTCATTGTACAGATGAGGACACTGAGGCTAGTCTGTGGCAGCTGTTTATAGCAAGGCTGGGACTAGAACATATGTATGTGGCTTTCTAACTACGCTCACCATGAGAAACCTGCCTGAGGTCAGCACCGGAATTCCACAAAGACCACATCCTTCCTGACTGTTGTATTTAAGTAGTACCCAGTCCAGGTACTACCACATTGTTCCACTGTGCTTCCTTCACATCACCCAAAAGGGGCTGAGCTTATTTTGTGTATTTATTTGTTGGCCTCTTTGCAGTGGTAGCCCTCGTGCAGAGTAGATGCTCAATAAATACTTCCCAAATGGGATTAATGAACCAAGGATTCACCATGAGACAGACTCTAGTAGAAGCATCACGTTGGAAACATGGTGGTCAGGACACGACCACACCTGAAGGCTGGTGCTGAGGTTTTCTGAGATGAGCTTTTCTGTCTTTCTGTTTTCCATGCTTGAGCTCAAGAAACTTTGGCGACACCTGTTAAATATACAGATTCCCAGGCCCTTCCCTAACAAACTTAGATTTGGTAGATCTGGACAGGGTTCCAGGAACTTGTTTTGTTTGTTTGTTTGTTTGTTTTTGTTTTTAAGAAGTACTCCAGAAATTTGTTATGCTCAGGGTATTTAGAAAGCACTGATTAACTATATTTGTCTCATCTCAACCATAGCTATCAATGCAAACCTAAAAGAAATAGAGAAAACCTTAATTTTTTGTAGTTCTGTAGAGAAAATTCCATATCAAAAGGCTACTAGATTGTTTAAATAATCTCTCGGTGGCAATATGACACAGAGTATCTGACAAAAAAGATAATGGTGTATTCCTTTAGCAAATTATGCCACACTAGGCTCATTGCTAGGTGCTAGGGGTCAAGGACATGGGACACAGAATCCCTGTATGCAGAGAAGGCACAGTCTAATGGAGGGACCAATGAGAAACTAGGCAATTCTTTCCAGTCTCTTCTAAGGTAAAATTGACATAGAATAAAATTTACCTTTTAAGTGCATAGTTCTGGCATATTTGCAAAACACGGTTCCATCCCCCTAAAAATTTTCCTTGTGTCCCTTTGTCCAGTTCCAGGGGGACCAGCTGTCTTGATTTGCCTGGGACTGAGGTGTTCCCAGAAATGGAGACTCTCTAGGCTAAAACTGGGACAGTTTTAAACCAACTGTGACTGTTGGTCAAACTTTTCAGTCAACCTCTCCCTCTGCCCGTAACTCCTAGATCCTGTTGATCTGGTTTTGATCCCTACCGTTTTATTTTTTTCCAGGATGTAATCACACCAAATGTAGCCTTTTATGTCTGACTTCCCCCACTTTGAATAATGAATTAGACATTCACTCATGGTGTTGTGTGTATTCTTTTTGACTGTTGAGTACCACTCCACCGTGTGGATGTACCACAGATGTCTATCCATTCTCCAGGCAATTCAAATTTATTGTGAAACTGTTTTTAGGGGTTGAGTGACTGCCACAGGGATGTGCCATCCCTGTTCTTCTCCTCTGTCTTCTAAGATGACTCTCTCTCATCCTGTGGAAATCATGAGACTTGTCCATTGGAACTCGCTGCTGTCTCTCAATCTGCCATCTTGAGATGCAAGTGTACCATAAAGGGGCAGGAGGGCGGGCAGGGGGAGGTAGGAGGCCACGCAGCTGTTGGTCATGGTTTCTCTGAAGGATCCCAAAGTGCTGTGTACACTTAGCACAGATTCATTTTAGCCTGATGTGCAGGCCCAAAATAGTGCATGGGCATCAGAAAGAGGAAGTCTGTTGGCACCTTGCTGGAGCACAGTGAGTGAAAAGAGGAGAAGAAGAAAATTTAGATCTAAGGCATCACAGAAATGCCTACTCTTATTAAAAAGTGCCTAGGTTAAGCAGATCAGATCTAGACTTTATAAAACATCCTGGGAAAGCACCACTCACCATCAACTATATAAAACTCATTTCATCTGCTTGAGAAGGTAGGGGCCAGCAGTTAATGAAAAACTTATAGTGGGCAGAGTAATAATGGTCTCACCTTGACTCAGGAGGATATCTTTAAACAGTGACAGCAAATCCGAAGTCGGTCCCCTTTTCTTTGCCTTTTCCAAGAATAGACTGAAAATCCCAGCCATGTTTCAAAAGAATATGCATCTATAGCTCTCCCTGCAGTCTCCCAAGCTCCTGACATTTTCTCCAGGTCAGAGACACTGCATGCAAATACCTGTCTCTCTATTCATGTTCTGCCACTCAGCCAGTGAGGCAAAAAATCTGGACTCAATCCTGGCCTTGGGATAATTGCTTAGCAAACAGGATGCACATAATCCATTTTCATTATTAATACTCCAGTTAGGAGCCAGGATCTGTGTTTGGTTTCTCATAATGAGAGGTGCCTTACAATGGAGGTGATGAAATCTGCCATTCAGCTCACAGCATTGAGAGAAGGCAAAGAAACCCCTCCTGTAGCAGATTTAGATTCCAGACATTTCTGCTCGTCGTAAAGCAGTGAGCTAGATGGGCCTTCTATTGAAGAGTGGGATGTGCTGATTTTCCAGCCTGGGTGATTTTGGGAAAATGTCGTGCCTGCTCATTTGCTTATTGTATATTATGCGTTCTTAATCTGGGTCCGAGAGCTCCTTCGAAGGCATCTGCCCCATACGACTGCACACCCAGGGAGCAGAATTGCTGGCGTGAAGTAGAACAGAGTTTGAAAGCAATTGTCAAGCAGGGCTAATTCAGATGTAACCAGCACAACCCTCATGGCTGGCTCAACCACGCAGTGGAAACCTGGTTAGTTTTTAAAGGTTATTGTTTTTTTTCTTAAAGGCTTGAACTAGAGGTGTTTCCTGAAGACAGTTAAAGGACTTCTTGGTGCAATCTGTTCTCATTCTCCTGCAACTTTTATTCCATCTCAGTGGAAGGTGGTTTGCTATTAAAAGAAAAGATAATCCATTATCACTGTGAGTCTTGAACTGCCAGGGGGGAGCCTGCAGCTGACTGGAAGGAAAGGCTGATAACTTGCATTTAAAGAAAAAAAAATATCAATTGCCAGTTGGTGTCTTGCCATCAGTCAGAAATACACCATATATTTGTCCATGGGCAGGGGGATGGGGTCCCTTGGAGGATTTGCAATGGGATTTGAAGGCTTCCTATTTACCTCTAGGTGATTAGTTTGAGTCCAGTTTGGATCTGCAGTGACTGAGTTGGGTTATTTTTGTCAAGCTCTTTGGTGACAGGTGTCCGTGTTACAAGAAACAAATTGGCACTAATTGGGCACTCCTGTTGGCATCTTGGCAGGCGGGAGCAACAATGGCCTGATCAGGAAACTGCACGTTAACAGGAAGGGGACATCTGTGCTGGACACACCCAATCTGTCTTGTTGTTGTGGAATTGCTTTCTGTTTGTTTGTTTGTTTGTTTCAGGAATTTGAGACAGGCAACGTTGAGTGTGGTGATTTCGCCAACATTCTCCCTCCCACCTATCCCAGGTACACACACACACACACACATGCGTGCACGCACACACACGCACAGCCTCCCACACACCCACAAACCCATGAGAGAATTTTTTGGAAACCAGCATGCTGATGACAGGGCCCCCACTCTGTTTATCCGAGATCATCGAGGGATGTTGGCCAGGGGTCTCATTATGATCAAAACACTAATGGCTGGTGGGCAGGGACGTTGTATTTTTTGTTTTTCTGTGTGCCTGGCATCCAGTCTGGTGCAGAGTAGATGCTGAATAAATGTTCATTAAATGAGTACGTATTTGTTGAGTGAATGGATGATCATTCTCTCTATATCAGGATTGTTAATGCAAGGCAATCTTCAAGGAGAATCCTAGACATTTAGGAGTGAGACCTTCACCACCTTCTGAAGAAACAGCCTTCACTGTTCAGATGAGAAACACCAGGGGCTTGATGAGGTGAGTTACTGAACTGAGAGCAGAATGCCTGCCTTCTTTTTTTTTTAATTTGTAATGTTTTTTTATTTATTTTGAGAGAGAGGGAGAGACCGTGAGTGGGGGAGGGGCAGAGAGAGAGAGAGAGAAAGAGAGAATCCCAAGCAGGCTCTGCACTGTCAGCACGGAGCCCCATGCAGGGCTCAAACCCATGAAACCTCAAGATCATGACCTGAGCTGAGATCAAGAGTCAGACACTTAATGGACTGAGCCACCCAGGCACCCAAAAATGTCTGTCTTCTGAGCTCTGGTGTGCTGCTATCTGGATGCTCCTTTCGAGAAGAGCCTTTTCAGAACACAAACATTGCTACTAATGAATAGCACAATGGACCATGAACAGAGAAGCCTGATTTCTATATTGGGATTCTCTCCTGATTATGTGGCCTCAAGAAAATCACTCAGCATTATTGGGTTTCTGCTGCTGACAGTCTATTTGGGGAGAGAGACAAGTAACCAGGCAATTGCAATAAAGAACGCCACGTTTGAGTGGTAGGGGAACAACATGGAAGACACAATCAAAAGATACTAGTACCATTTGGGGGTAAATTATTTTTCAGCTCTAAATAATCAGTGCATTGAATTAGAACATCTAAGACTCTTAAGAGGTGATCCTTGATTTAATAAGTCTTGAGGGCCCATGTGGTGATGCAGTGACTGGCCAGCATACTGTCTCCAATGATCCCCAGGGGGGTGGGTAAAAAGTCAAGGTGTTCTGTACCAGAGGATGTAGAGTGATTTGTGTTTTGTAATTAAGAGGAGGTAGGACAGAAGGGGCTAGACTCAGGTCAATGCAAATGTAAGGTGTCCCAGTCTGACTTATAGTATCCTCCTTATCAGTGGCATCCACACAGAATGACCCAAGCTTGGGTTCTCATTAGGAACCTGAAAAAATGTTTTTGCAACCTTATGCTTCTGGTAATTTTCTAGAAATATAAGTCTAGACAGAAAGGAACAGGTGGGGTGGCTTCTTGGCTATAGCTAAATGTAATATTCAGTTATGTGTAGTAAGGGACACAGGAATCAATGAAGCACTTCAGCCCTCCAGAGACTTCTCCATTCAGACTTTTGCTACAAGTAGCCAAAATGATGAAGTTGTTTGTACTTATCCTTTTTCTAATGCAGAGGCTCAGAAACTTTCATAGGATGGACAGAATGAACAGAGGTGTGATGTGGTCTAATCAGAAAGTATACAATCAAGATCTCATAGCACTCTGAGAAGCTTCAAGGAAAGGCTGTGGTTTGGGCCACCTGGAGCCATGGAAGAGACAGGTATGTTCAAAGATGGAAATTTCTGCCTATAGTGAGTTACTCTAGACCCGAGCTGGCAAGTATCTATCTCCCGATTTAAAGGTATCAGAAAAGGCCAGAGAAGATTCTGTCTGACTTGGCCAAATTCACATGTATTAAAGAAGGAGACAGGACCCTAGCAGTTCACTGCAGCCTCAGGAATGATCTCGCCATTAAAAAGGTCTTCTTATTCCTGTGTATGTACTCATTCTTACTGATGGTGGATGGCAGCTACTAATTAGTTGTGGCATTACTGAGTGGCTCTGAAATGGAATGATGCTAAGCTGGAAGGAGAGATAATTACCTGCGTGTAAACTCTAGTCTAATAATAATAATAACACCGAAACGCTCATGTAGGGTTTTCACATGCCAGTCACTGTCTCTTCATTAACTCATTAAACCCTCACAATCCTATGGATAGGACTCTTCTGTTATCTCTGCTTTAGAGATGAAGAAACTGAGGCACAAAGCAATTAAGCAACTTGCCAAGGTCATGCAACATACCAAGAGCCAGGATTCACACTGAGGGGGCGTCTAGCTCTGGAGATGCTACTGAATAGCCTGCTATAAACTGTTATGGGGAAGATACGCACAAGTTGTTCTCAGACAAGAATACCAGCCAAGGAAGGAGAATGCCATGGTCCTTTTGACCTCGATAATGAAGATGACAATAAGCTAGTAGGCCATTTCTATGTGACAGAAGGTGGGGGGTTTAGACCAGGGGGACAGACACTGGTGCTCAGGGGAAAAGAGACCCAGCAAGGCTCTGTAAAATGAGCCATACTTGGAGACAGTGTACAATTCCAGGCAATCAGCAAACTGTATTTTGAGACCAGGTCTGGTGTGTTTCTTCATCTTATCTGTTTTTATTTCCTTTCTTTCTAATTACATCTTAGTATTTCCAAGGATTAGGTTTTAAAATAACAGCTTTTTCCTCTTCTTCTTCTCCTTCTTCTTCTTCTTCTTCTTCTTCTTCTTCTTCTTCTTCTTCTTCTTCTTCTTCTTCTTTCCATTTGGGCTAATGGAAAGCAAGAAAAGGGTTTTTCTTCCTTCTGCACTTGGGCTCCTGGAGTCTATAGCAGGCAACATGCACGCCCCATCCCATATCTACTAGACCCACCTGAATGCACCTGCTACTAGAACAGACAGCTTCCGGTCACAGCTTCCTGCTCCTCCCGTCCTCTCTCCTGATGCCTTTCTCTGACATTGAGAGGGCTTGCTCCATCAAACTAGGTACAGCCTGGACGACCAAAAGATGTAAATTTTCCAGGGGTAGCTTGGAGCAGTGGGGAATGAAGTCAGTGGGTGGGTGCCCCAGCCTCCTCAGATTCTGGTGGGTGAACTCAGAGGTATGGTTCGGTTTTCTGGAGGCTGTCTGCTAGGACCGAGCCCAGGGTGTTTTCAGCAGCAGCTCACTTATTAATATACCCTTTCGTGGCTTTTCTCACTTCCCTGTCTCACTTCCCACATGCTTCTGGGATCACCTCCCAAGTGAATTAACTGCACCCAGGTCCTTACCCCAAGCTCTGCTTTTGGGGGAAGCCACACAAGGACAACTTTGAAGAAGGTGGTGCCTATACCTCTGGTGCTGAGAGTGGTGGTAGCAGGGAGGCCTAGAAGCAGGGAAAATCAGACGAGAATCCCCTCTGCACTGGAGGCCATCTAGAGACTGGGAATGGACTCTGGACTCTGGACTCCATCTAGAGACTGGGAATTTTAGAAATCAAGGTGTTGTCCTTCATTGAAGGGAGCCATTCCTTCCTTTTGGCCTCACACATTTTATTTTGGCCTTATTAAAGGAACCCATTCCAAGTCTGAGGGATCCCACAAAATGTATTTTAATCAAGTGGGTAACTGAAAAACCCAGCTTCCTGAATATAGATAACTGCCCTGGGCACAGTAAGTCCAGAAAACAGAATGATGAGACTGATAACACACAGGGTCGAAAACATCCTCAAAGTTCTTGCTCCCCATGGTTTGAAAACTCAGTGAAACTCCTTTGTCCAACCATCTGGAATCTGAAAAACTCTAAGGCCCAGCCCCTAAGAATGGAGGTGATGGAATATCACAGTCTGTTCATTCCTTTGTGTAGTTCTCATTAGCAGGGGATCTTACCAGCAGCTCTCCTGGGTGCAGGTCTCTAGCCTACTCAGTCAATGCCTTGCCTTCGTGACTGAAAGGGGGCCTACTTGTAAGTGATGGAGCAGGGGCTCCTGGGTGGCTCAATCAGTTGAGCATCTGACTCTTGATTTTGGCTCAGGTCATGATCCCAGGGTCATGGAGTCGAGCCCTATGTTGGGCTCTGCACTGAGCAGAGATTAAGATTCTCTGTCTCTCTGTCTGTCTCTTTCTCTCTCTCTACCTCTGCCACTCTCCCCTGCTCATGCTGTCTCCCTCTTACTCTATAAACAAACAAACAAACAAACAAACAAACAAACTGAACTAAACTAAAATAAAAAAGTGATGGGGCAGAGAGAAAGTTGGTGGTAACCCACTGGGTTTCTAGAGGACCAATATTCTGTGGGAGACTCTACTCAAGTAAAATATAATGCTTGCGTAAAATACTCAGGCGTTGTGATTCAGCTATTTAGTTACCAAATTCTAGTGTCTGAAACACAGGGAACTTTCTATGTTGTCAGTCCACACTTGGTTATTTTGTTTAGTTCTGGAAATCAAACTTTGATAGGACTTTGACAAACTAAAGTATGTTCAAAAGGCCGGAAACTGTGACATATGCAATATAAAGTAGCACGCTGGGGGGATTTCCTCTTTGGGTGATAACCACATCCTTTCTCCATTCAAATTTGGAAGCAATTGAGAAATACTGAGGAACTCAGATATCATCTTTATGGTTGGCAAAACTGCGTTCGTGGATATGGTTTAGACCTGCACCATCTAAATTTTTCAGAGCTATGCTTGCAAGGATTGAGCTAATGGAAAAGAAATTGACCCAGCCCATATCAAGGAGCTTCTGTGGACAGCCTCATACCTACAGAATAAAGAGAGCAAGGATGGAGAAGATAGTGTAGCCATGCCTCCAGAAGGCAGCACTTTGAACCAGATCTTTTTACCATACAGAAGCAAGAGCAGGGGTGAAGTCCCTAGCAGGCTTGCCAAAAGATGGCCAGTCAGGGGCTTGGCTTCACATGTTCTGCACTTGTATCAGTCTCCCCAGTTAGACATGGTTCTCCTCAGCTCTTGGGGAAGAAAATAAAGGAGACAGGGAACAAGTAAAACAGTCTTGCTTAACAGTTTTGAAGGATGAAAATTACTATTTTAAGGGCCAGGACAGAATCATGGCAGAGGTACAAAATGGTTTTCTTAATACTTCTATTGAGATGTTACCCTAGGGAAGAGAAGAGTTAGAAAAAGACATGATATTTATCTTTAAGTATCTGAAGGTCAGTCATGGAAAAGAGGGCTGAGTGGGTCCAGTCTAAAGTACAAAAGCAAGCAAAAAAGGAAATATTTTGCTGATTCTCACTACTAGAGTAGTTCTCCCTTCCCCCTACCCCCCAAAAGACTACCTTATTTTTTTTGAAGTTGTCACCTTAATTTATTCTGATACATTATTACTCTTAGGATATATTAGTTTCTTCCCTGTAATATTTTTTCAATAGTTCTGCTTTGTTCCTTTTTTTTTTTTTTTTTTAATTTTTTTTCAACGTTTTTTATTTATTTTTGGGACAGAGAGAGACAGAGCATGAACGGGGGAGGGGCAGAGAGAGAGGGAGACACAGAATCGGAAACAGGCTCCAGGCTCCGAGCCATCAGCCCAGAGCCTGACGCGGGGCTCGAACTCACGGACCGCGAGATCGTGACCTGGCTGAAGTCGGACGCTTAACCGACTGCGCCACCCAGGCGCCCCGCTTTGTTCCAACTCTTAAAAAAATTCTTCTCCGCTCCCCTTCATAAACAATATACTCCAAGAGACTACCTTAGTTACTGAAGGTTTTCAAGCAAATATTAGGGGTATCTCTAGTTGATATCTAGGTAGTTTATTTGGAATCTGGGAAAATTTCCTATGATCATTCCAAACTCAGATTCTTTGATTCTGTCAAGGACGACGAAGGTCCGTATGAATCTGTCTTTTGTGTAGAATGGGTAAAGATTGTTTTAAGCACAGACAACTCTTCAACATATACATGATGGAAACACAGAAAAAGAATAACAAAAGAATAGCTTAGGTAATAGAAAATGGCCTCTTTTATCTTCCTATCAAATCTTTATTTCTATATGTATGACAACCAATGAAGTGATAGGAACTTCAAGCCCCACCACACTGTTCTCTTAATACAAATGCTCTCAGGCAAGAAAAGAAGGACAGCTAAGAATCCTGGGTGATTCACATTCTGACAAACGGCCTAAAAGAAGGTGTAAAATAAATGTAAATGGTAACACCATTCCTGTTTCACTTCCTCCAGAAAAATACCTAAATGGCTTACTATATTCTTTTTCTTTTTTTAATTTTAGTTCTAGTGTGGTTAACATAGTGTTGTATTAGTTTCAGGTATACAATATAGCGGCTCAACAATTCTATGTATTACTCATTGCTCATCAAGGTAAATGTACTCTTAATCTCCTTCCCCTATTTCACCCATCTCCCCGCCCACCTCCCCTCCAGTAATCTTCTATTTCTTCTCTATAGTGAAGACTCTGTTTTTGGATTTGTTTTTTTTTCCCTTCCTTTGTTCCTTTGTTCTGTTTCTTAAATTCCACATATGGGTGAAATCATATGGTATCTGCCTTTCTCTGACTGACTTATTTTGCTTAGCATTATATACTCTAACTCCATCCATGTTGTTGCAAATGCCAATATTTCATCCTTTTTGTGGCTGAGTAATACTCCAGTCTGTGCGTGTGTGTGTGTGTGTGTGTGTGTGTGTGTGTGGGTGGGTGTATCACATTTTTTTTTATCCATTCATCTCTTGATGGACACTTGGGCTGCTTCCATAATTTGCCTATTGTTGATAATGCTGCTATAAATTTTGGGGTGCATTTATCCCCTCAAATTAGTATTTTTGTATTCTTTGGGTAAATATCTAGTTGGCTTTCTGTATTCTTTAGCACATCGGCTTTCTTAGGATAAAAAGCATTGGGAATAAAAGGGCTACACTTAGGAATAAATTGAGAGACACCAGGAGAAGGCCCTGATTGAAAGCAGCTCATTGTCCCCATTGCCTACCAATTCCTTAATGAGAATTTGTCCCCACAAATTGAAAGGGGGGACTTTCACTGGAAGGAAAAAAAATTAGAACCCCAAGGGAGAGCTCTCTCTTCCCAGGGTTTGACTGTAAATGACCATTTAAAAAGGGACCAATGATATCTATGTTATTATTATGCTAAAATGAAGCTTTAATAATGAATTAGGCCGTAAGAGCTGAAATCCAGAAGCATCTACCCTGGGTCAGAATGTAAGTTTCTCTGTTATCACCTGTGCTCACATTCTCCATGTGGCATTCAGTTTCCTTATCTTCTGGCATGTCTAAGCAATACCCATCACTTACACATTTCTTTCTTTTCTCTATTTTTTCCACATTGTGTAGGCTTTTGGCTGTGAGCTCATTGAGGGAAAAACCAAATCTTCTGTTTCTATGCTTCTAAGAAGCTGAGTAGCCAGGCAGAAAGATCATGAACTTTCAAGTTGGACTGAACTTGCTTTGAATCCCACTTGACCAATTTGAAGCTCAGTTTCTTCCTCTGTGGGCACTTCTGTGAAAGTATTTTATCTAGAGATCTGACCCCGTGATTAGCACAGGGTCATGAGTCTGCCAGATTCTCCATGAGAGCATGTAGAATCATGGCCAACTTACTGGACAGTAACCAGGATTGGTGTGAGCCATTGGGAGAGGAACAAAAATAAAGTAAGAAGCAGTGGGGTGGTAATGGACAAGGTATTCCCTACATTTGCCTTGTTTGCTAGCTGACTCAATGGGGCCTCACTTCTGTACAGAGATGGAAACTTTCTTTTTTAAAAACATCCAGGTAAAACAACTACAGGGTGCTTATAAATGGGAAGCAACCTTTCTTGCCCCTGTCCAACAAGCTTCTATTTTGTAGGGTGAAAAACTCCAAATGTGTTTCTGTCCGTACAGCAAATGGCTGGCTGGCATGAGTACTCAAGTGACACATGCACCCCAGAAAACAGTTCTGTCCATACCTGGCTTAACTAAATTCTAAACTTCTTGATGGTGAGCAACTTACTTTGTCCCATGTCTAGTTCAGTATCTCTTACTTCAAGTAACAGAAGAAAAAAAAAAACCACTCTAAATGGCTTAAACAAGGAGGGAAACTTGTTGTCCCACATAACAAGAGTGCTGTAAGTAAGGGCAAGAGGGTATGGGGGGGGGGAGGAGGAGTAATGTGGCAGCAGTGGTCTGCCCTGTGCAAAGGGCATTTTATCACTGGCATTGCTGAGAATTTTCAATGCATGGTGATAATGAAAAGCAGACTGATCTTTCGCCAGTGTTATCCTCCATACACAATGCCCCACTGTCTGCCTGTCCCTCTGGTGTGCTGCTCCCACTGCCCTCCTGTTGGTACACTGCTGGGAAAGGGGTGTGCCTCCCACCCTCCCTACTAGTTGACGGGAAGAGTAGGGAACAGAGGAATGGTAGGGACATAGGAAAGATCTTACCTCTATCTGCTTGGTTATATATATATTACTTTAATTAGTTTATTTTTTATTATCTAAAACTCATTGCCCTGCAAAACTTATGCGGGCTGATAGGACCATTCTCATCAATGGGGTCATTCTATAGTTTTCTTGGGAGGTTACATCTCTTTTATGAATGGTCAGTCACAAACCCTTCCTCAGCCCCCAGGAGACTAAAGTTTACCTCCAGGTTGTTGCTGTTGGGGCCCCTCTACCCATAAGGGTAGCCCTGTGATGATGTGTCATTTCCTCTCCTCAGCCAGGCCCACAGCTGGGACTTGGCAATGATGGATCTTTCACTGTGACAAACTCTGAGTGCAGGCGAGCTCCCCGTAGCTGTTAGCCCTTCTCCTGCCCTCTAGAGGCAAGAGGCAAACCTGACTCCATGGCTTCTTCCAAATACGGGGATAGGGAAGGAAGCACAGCCTCCCTAGCATAAACTGAAGCAGTGGACATTCCACCCTATCTCCCCTGGTTAGAGGGGAAACCATGGTGTGGTAACAACTCTCAAAAAATACTGTCTCCAAAATACTCCTTTTCCTTCACAGTCTTATCCCAAGGGTTGTAGAGCTGGTTGCTCACAAGGTCTTTTGGAAGTGATTCATTAAGCGTCTTTAGGTCACTTTCAATGCATGTGTGTTTTTTATCCTACCGGTGTCTCAGTCACAGATGAGGCAGGAATAGTCTATCTTAACATCCAGTTACATAAACACGATATCGTCCAGTTAAAGAACAAGAAACACTCCTCCTGTGTGCCTGGGAACCCCTTTCAGTTATTACCACTGCTCAGGACTGAGTCCCAGGTCCTCCCCCAGACAAATAGCTGGCCAGGAGAATGGTAACAACAAGAGTGGCTCAGACGAGTCAGTGTTTATTCATGAGCCAAAGACACAGTCACCTCCCAGAGCACATGGTCATAGTGGAGAAAGGTGATGCATGACCTAATTGAAGGGACAGGTACCCAACGGCATCTGCTAATTGGGCATTCAGTATCTGTCAAATGATAATGACTTTGGGAAGCTCAGAGTCAAGGATGCCTGCCAACAAATTCAATCTACCCTAAAAATCATTAGGCTTTTGGAGGTGAACGACAGAGTTAGAGAAAGTATGGATGGGACTGCACAGATGGCTCCCATCATAATGAAGATGGGCTGGCCACGAGATGCTCATGGTTTCCGGCCTGTGAACAGGCAGCAAGTGAAGGTCCGTTTCTTCGTGGGCTTTTCCTCCCTGGGAGATTCTGCCATTGCTCTGGTTTGGTCAAGTTGAAAGACCTCACTTTGATTTGCTGGAGTGTACTTTTCCCTTGGTTCTTTATGGACAGCCTAAGGCATCTCAGACAACCTCACCAGACTCTCTCATCTGTGGGGAGAGCTCAGTCGAGTGCAGGCTGCTACCCAGCATGCTCCGGGGTCCTTGTGCCAAACCCCTTTGCTTTCTTGACCTGTGAGATGCTGCATTCTGCTTCTCACTGTCAATCAGGCCAGATCGTGTCAAATTATGCAGGGCTACACTCAGCCACAAGAGCCGGATTGAGACCTACAAAATCATTTCCACATGCAGTCTAGGCCAAGATCTTTTTCTCAAGTCTGCAGTGATGCTAAAAAGGAACAGGATGCTAAAGGCCAAACACATGGAATAGGAGGTTGAAACTATGCCCTTTCCATCAGAGCTTGTAGTACCTGCCCACTGCACTGCCCTATTGAGCCCTGACTTCCTTTGCTCTCTGGGTAGTAGTTCCAACATCCCCCAACACCCATTCTCAGGATTTGAAAAATAAAGCTTTATTGGTGGGTTTCTATTTGTGTGTTTTCTTTTGAACATGGTGTATATTATGTCAACATCTTTCTAGGGCTTGATTTAAGATCTAGGCTAGCAATAATTCTAGACTACGTTAAGCTCTCTGCAGAATTATAGTTGTTTTTTTCTCTTTTCAAAAACACCACACCATTTGGGAAGGCAAGAGACGCAGTCTGGACAAATCATGGAGGTGTTAAGAAACACATACAACAAAGTACATGTGTGTGTACGTGTGTCACAATATACTTTTATACATAAAAATAGAGTATATGCAGAGAGATGTAAATTTTTTGTGTCTATAAAGAGATGCTATATCTAACTCAGAATGGAGAAGCGACAGTAATAAGGTGATGGGAAGGTGTGGAAAGTTTTCAAGCTGTTTTCTTGAGCCTGTTTACCATGTACCCTGATGAGTTTGCTATTTTGCGGGGCGTTGGCGGGGGGAGGGTGTAGGAAGAAATTCTGGTGGGCTTAGAGGCAGAGGGAAGTAAAAAGGAAATTTGATGACTAGGAAAGCTCACTGAATACTGATTTATCCCCCATAATCTTAAGTTCTTAAAATTGGAGCCCTGTGTTGGTTGTCCCCCTGACAAATTCTAGATTCTGTGCATTCTTAGAAATCAAGGAAGATTCCTTGAGTGCCACATTCAATCTTTGTGGCACTCGAAGTGGACTCCTTTGAAGAAGTGAAATAAGAGGCAGATGACCACATATTCTTAGTCCTCCTTTCTCATGGTCAGAGGCTCCTCTCCCTACAAAGTTGTAAGAGTCCTGGGAGTTTGACACTTGCACTAAGTTGCATGTAGTTCATACATTCTTGCAGCCAATAGTAATGAGAGCTAATATTTACACAGTGCTTCATATATGCTTCTATATTTTTCTTAAGGATTTCTTTTTTTAAAAATTTTTAAATGTTTATTCACCTTTGAGAGAGAGAGAGAGAGAGAGAGAGAGAGAGAGAGAGAGAGAACGAGCATGAGTGGTAGAGGGACAGAGAGGGAGACACAGAATCCAAAGTAACTTCCAGGGTTGAGCTGTCAGCACCGAGCCCGACGCAAGGCTTGAACCATGAGATCGTGACCTGAGCTGAAGTTGGATGCTTAACTGCCACTCAGGTGCCCTGTGGATTTCTGTCTGCTAATTCACCAGATCCATCTAATGATTATCTCCATTTTATAGATGTGGAAACAGGCACAGAAGGTTAAGCAACTATTCAAGGTCCCACCACTGATAAGAAGCAGGCCCAGAATTTGGTAGTCTGGTTTAGGGTGCTAGCTCATAACCACTCTGCCATGACGTTCTCATTTTGTGTTCAGTGGCAGTAAGAGGCGAGGTGTCCCGTAGAGACTGATGCGAGGTGCTCATATGAATGATAAACCATGCAGTTAGAAAAAAAGCAGCATGTGGGAGTTCAGCTCAATTTCATTCTCCTTTGTATCATATTAGTGTCCACTACAACTGAGGCAGGGGAGTCTAATCTTGGCATTCTGATATACAGACATCACAACATCTAATGGAAGAACCAGAGACATTCCGCCTGTGTTTCTGGGAGGTCCTTCCCCAAGCTCTGTAATGAGTCATGCAAAGAGTAGCTATTCTCAAATGGCATCACTTGGCTTGTGCTGCTGTGTCTTTGGAGATGGTTCTTGTTATGAAGGACAGATCAAACCAAAGTATGACTCTATACAAGCTAGTGTTGGGGTATATATGGGGAAAAGGTGGGGAAGGGAGGAGAATGAGGCAGAGAATTGGTGTAAGACATATCATAGAAGAGTAACCTAAGATTTTGCCCTCAAAGAGCCAGGTGGATCCTTCTAAAAACGTACCCCTTACTCTGTTCCCAGACACACGTCAGCCAGACACACTTTTCCACATCCCCTGAATGTGTACTGCCCTGATTCTGAGTGCTCACTTACCCCCCACCCCAACTGTGGCTCTTCTTCCAACCCCATTTCTGAGGGAATCTTCTACAGTCTTTACGTCTTACATAGAATCTCACTGCATCTGAAGAGTTTTCCCTGAGTACGCCCACGTCTAAAACTGTTCACAGGTGACTGGGATTTGGCCGAACAGGGTCAAGGTAGACATCTGGGGATGTGTGATTAGCCATAACGCCTCATCTGTGGTCTAAGAGGCAGCATCTGGGTCAGGCTGTGGGCTTAGTAGCTGCAGTTTGTAAGATGGCTCTGGGAGCTGTGCCTGAGCTTAGCGTGTGTTCTGAATGAATCTCAGCATTCTGTTATGGGTTGAATTGCATCCCTCAAAAAAAAAAAAAAAAAAAAAAGATATATTAGAGTCCTAGCCCCCAGTACCTCATCATGTGACCTTATTTGGAGATCTGATCTTTACAAAGGTAACCAAATTATAAAATAATTAGGGTGGGCCCTAATCCAATATGACCGATGTTCTTATTTGAAAAGGGGAAATCTAGACCCATACACAGACACACATGGAGGGGAGACAGGGTGAAGTGACAGGGGAAAGGCAGCCATCTAGAAGCCACGCGGAGAAGCCTGAAACACATCCTTCCCTCACAGCCCTCAGAAGGAACCATCCCCACGGACATCTTGATCTCAGACTTCTGGCCTCCAGGACTGTGAGACAATATGTTTTTCTTGTTTGAGCCCGAGCAAACACACCGTTACTTATTGAGCATGTATTCTGTGTAAAGCTCTGTTCTCATCATTTTACAAGGATTAAGTCCTTCAGCCTACCAAAATCTCCATGAGATAGGCACCCTACTGTTGTTATACCAGAAGAAGAAACTAATACCCAGAGAAGTTAAGTAAATTGCCCAGGACTCCTCAGGTAGTAACAGGGCTAGGATTTGAACCCAGGCAGTCTGGCTCCAGAGTACATGTTCTTACTCAGTATCTCACACTGCCTCAGTGGGCACTCTCTCTCTGAAAGACTGCAAACAGGTGGGGTTCAGACCATATTCACTTCGCATGAGTTTGGTTTGACCTTGAGGCAGAATGTATTTTCCAAAGATGCATAAAACCACATCTCTTATCCCACATGCTCTTGTGTGGTGTGACCTGGAAGCTTCTATCTTCTGCCTCTTGGAAGCAGTTGCCATGTAAATGTACAACTTTTTGATACCACCATGCTGTGAGAAGGCCCAGCACATGCAGAGACCCCGGAGGATGACAGACCATTCAAAGAAAGAGCCAGAGAGAGCCAGGGAGAACCAGGGAGCACAGAGGCAGAGGTGCTAGATATGTGGAGAAGAACTCATCATTTTGGAATTGGGTTCACCAGCCCCAGCTGCCTCAGCAGATGCCACAGGGATCACAAGTGAACCGTTCAATGGAGTCTTCTCGAATTCCTCAACAAGTAAGTCACAAGCAGAATGAAACCGTTGTGAGAGGCCACTACTTTTGAAGTTGGTTTTTACTCCGCATGAATAACTGACACGAAGCTTGACAATGTTTTAGGATAATTCAATTCGAAAAATCGTTATTTGTTAAATTCGTCACATTTGCTGAATTTAAATTCATTGGCAACAGTTACAAGATGGAGACAGGTCTCACCCACGTCAACCTCTCCCCACATAAGGGTTCTCTGCTCTCCCTGAAGAATTAGAAGAGTTAGCTCCCCCTGCTTGGCCACCGTGGCATCAGGTGGGGACAGAGCTACCCCCTAGATGGGGCACACACCCTCTGTGGGAGTTAGTTCCCAGGAGTCCCTCTCAGACTCACTTCCCTTCCCTCTGCTACCTGCCTGGCCCATCCGGCCACTGGAAATCTGCACTGTAGCTTCAGCTGACTCACGAAAGCCTCTACCCGGTTCCCAGTTCAGTGAGCAACCCTGGCTCCTCCAGGTCCCACGGCTGCACCAGGCACGGGAGCATCTGAGTCACTGGCCCTCTTCCCCCTTCCTCCAGTCTCCTCCACGTCCCATCTCCACGCTCAGGAGGGATGGCGCCGCACTGCCGGGCTGCCTCGCCTTCTGAGGCTTTTCTTGTTTGCTTGTTCGCGACCGCAGGAGGGGTGCTTCTCCAAAATTGAAACTTCATAGTGTGCCATTCCTTCATCTCATTTCCAGGCCCCCTGCTGTGTGACCGTGTGACACACAGTCATTGTGTGAGAATTGAGAAGGATATTGGCAGTTTGGGAGCTGTTGTTCCTGCTTATGTATGCAAAGAACATAATTGCTAAGTGCATCATCTGCTGTAATTTACACATCCACATATAGCACCGGGCAGGGCATTCTCTTCTTCCACGGCGGCACCCAGGGTTGGACTTGCGTACACACTCCAGCCTGGAGACGAGCTGGCTGTTTGCCCAGGCCCGAGGCAGCCCAGGGGAAGACTTGAACAGCGTGGCTTCCAAGATCTCCAAAATGGAACTGGAAGAATTTCTTCCTTGGTTATCCAGAATTTTTTTTTTTTTTCCCAGGGGAGATGCAAGGGATAAACTTGCAGCATCTCACCTCTTTTGGCACTTTTCCAAACAAGTTTTGGGTCCCTTGTAAGAGTCGGATGTGATGCTAGATCTAGGGATTTCCAGCTGTGTGCAAGGGGAGGGCCGATCCCTGCCCTCAAGACACACATGTTGGTGAGGAGCAGCGACACTTTTCTTGAGAGGATTGCACTGGGGAGAAAGCGTGTCCTCACGGCAGGTTTGGTCAGGTGCGTGGTTTGACCAAATCTTAAAGGGGCGCCGCCCTTTGACTTTGCACAACTCTTGGGTTTGTGCTGGTTTCTAAGGCACATCGACAGTTTCTTTGCTGGGCTGGGAAGCGGGAAGGGGCCTTGGGCCGGAATGCTCAGCAAGACCTCAGCATTTGGGTTAATTCATTTTAGTAGCAAGGCTGAGATGCACCAGGTTGCACCCCAGAGCTCAGTTTCTTCCGGAAGCTACCCTACGACCGGTGGAGCGCCCGAAGCTGTGAAAAGTATGTGATATTCCGTGTCAGTTCTTCTCTCCACGAGGTTGTATTTTCAGCTTACGTTTTAAGACAGGAGACAAAATCAATATACGTGAAACAATAATTTCAGAAGGCTGGAAAAAGAATGTCAGGAAACTCCAGTCCAGGCATTATGATAAATAGACTCTGGTATCAGACTTCCTGGGGGTGAATTCTGGCCCTGTGACTCAGCAATATGATGTGGGGCAGGTTAAATAACCACTCTGCCTCAGTTTCCTCCCTCGTAATATGGGCAGAGAGTGCCTCTATCAGTGTCACTGTGGAAGGTAAAAGACTTCCTACATGTGAAGGGCAGAGAACACTGCCTGGAGTTTGGTAAGGACTTGAGGAATGCTAGGACTTAGCATTTCGCCTGCCATTCTGTATCACGTGAATGTTCTTTCTAGACTTTGTGATTTCCTTTATAGCTTCCTCATTAGATGTCAGAACCACACCCCTAGTCACGAGACCCCTGTGAGCATAGTTATTTTCCTATCTGCAGTGGGCACTGAGAAAGAGCTGGGCCACTACCACTGGTCAGCTGTTTTACCTTGGACCACAGGGTTAACATTTTTCCATACTTTGCTTTTCTCATCTGGAATGGGGACAACAGTTCCAATCTGAAAAGACTGTTATGAGTTGAATTGAATACCCCAGAAGGACACATGGAGGCCCTAATCCCCAGTACCTGTGAAGGTGACCTTATTTAGAAATAGGGTCTAGGAAGATGCACTCAGGTAAGAGGAGGGCATTACAGTGGGCCTTAATCCAATACATCTGGTGTCCTTATGAGAAGAGGGACATTTGGACGCAGACACACACAGAGCGGGAAACATCACGTGAAGACAGAGGGAAGACAACTGTGGGAAGACAGAGGCGAAGACTGGTATTATGCTGCCACAAGTCAAGAAATGCCTGGGGCCAAGAGAAGCAGGAAGAAGCAAGGGAGCTGCCTCCCCTACGGCCTTCAGAGAGAGCATAGCGCTGCCAACACCTTGCTTTTGGACTTGCAGCCTCCATACCTGTACGAGAATAAGTTTCTGCTGGCTTTAAGTTATTTAGTTTGTGGTACTGTGTTACACAACCCTGAGAAACTAACCCAGAGATTGTGTGCGCAGTGGACTCATAAGCTCACATGGCAGAGGGTAACTGCTCAAAAGCGGTTATTCTGAAGGCTACTGAACAGTGACTACTACGCGCTCCATTTGCTGTTGAGGAGATTGCATCGTTGGCTGAAGGAGCAAAGGAGAAGGCTGAGTTCTTCAATATGCACATGGGACACTTCAGAAGCAAGTTTTAGAAGGGTAGCTCTTCTATTTATTCAGAGACCTTGGAGTTTCACATGAGGGAAAGGAGAGCAGCCCATGTGGGCCTTCAACCACTAGAGGGCATTTGAAGGACATCAGATCAATAGGAACCGACCTCCCGTGGTCAACCAAAGTCCACACGTTCTGTATGACCCACTGTGCAAAAGGAGAAAATAAATGACTCAAACGATGAATTTATTTATTGATTTCTTTTGGCCAGTAGCTAGTCAAGTGGTTGAGTTAGGAATTCTGAACAGGTAGAGTGTAAACATCTCAGCGTGCGTCCTATCTGACTTGTAGTTGCTCTTTCCCCAGCTGCGTATAAACGAGCAGGACAAACAACTCTAGTAGCACAAAAATCATTTTTAAACAACCAAAGAGAATAACAGGGGACAGATTTAAGCCAAGTTATGTGCTCAACTAATAAAGACAAACAAGGCTATTAAAATAGGAAGCCCTAAGACTGGACACCTACCAAAGGTACTATGCAAAGGTACAAAGTAGAGTCTTAGACTAAAATCCCATTTAATGGAGTGCCCTGTAATTCAAATTCTGGAAATTGACTAGGGAATGAACGGGAAAGACAAAGCCCACAGAGGCGGGGGGAGATTAGAGATTTAATTCTGTCTCATTCTTAATGATTGACATTCTGGCCAACCCTGGACAATTCACTTAACCTGTCTGGGTCATTGTTTCCCAATGTACAAAACAAGATAATAGCAGTCATCAGATCAATTTTCTAGAGTTCATTCAGGTTCTCTAATGAAAGGCGCATTATAAACACAAATTGTAATTATACCTGAGAGTGCTTTTTCCTCGGAGGGAACCAGAGGGCTTTTCTCTCTTTGAAACTTCAATTATGAAAGTTAGAATCTTATGCATTTGTCAGCGGTGGATAAAAATTTATTCATAATATGAATCATATAAGAGCAGGTTAATGATGCTCAGAGTCGAAAAGTGGGGCATTACTGACGTGAACAAATTACTTGGAACCTGGAGACTTACAGTCTGGTCCTCGTTTTTCATTAATTAACCTGGGGGCCTTGGGCAAGTCACTTCACCTCCTTGTGTCTTAGCCATAAAATGATGCAGCTGCTTTAGCAAAGTATTTTCCGAACTCAGTCACTCTTTTCCTGACTTCCACCATATCCAAGGACCATCTATATTATTAACTTGTTAACATTTCTTTTTTTCTTTACTTCTTTAATCCGTTAATCTTTTATGTTTTAAAGGTTTGATTCTATTAAGTTTATTTATGTATTTTGAGAGAGAGAGAGACATGGGAGGGGCAGAGAAAGAGGGAGACATAGAATCCTAAACAGATTCCACACTGCCAGTGCAGAGCCTAACGCAGGGCTTGAACTCACGAACTGTGAGATCATGACCTGAGCCGGAGCCAAGAGTAGCATGCTTAACTGACTGAGCCACCCAGGTGCTCCAAAGGTTTTATTTTTAAGTTATTTCCACATCCAACATGGAGCTCAAAATTACATCCCCAAATCAAGAATCACATACTCCACTGACCAATCCACCCAGGTGTCCCTATTAATCTTTTAAACTCAGATGAGTACTGCCCATTAAAGCCTTGACCTAGACAACAATATTCATAATATTTCAGGTTTAGTGTACTAGATATACAGATAACAGATATAGATATACAGATAAACATATAGATATACAGATACAGATATATAGATATATGGGTATATGTGTGCATGTGTGTGTAAGTGTGTGTGTGTGTGTAGTCTGATTGCTCATTAAGGGAAATATAATTATTAGAGAAATAGTAACTACTAGAAAATATATTTAAAACAAATAAAAATATTAGACAATATAATTATTAGGAAAAAACCCTCTTTACTTGTATATCACCTAAAAGCCCTCCATATCATATTAGCATATGTACAAATTTGGGGAAAAAAATCTTGAAGGATTCTTCTAAAGCTATGAGCTTCTGAAAGAAATTAAAGTAAGTATGAAAACAAATAGAAGAGCAGCTGATGGTTTTGATAAAATTTGGATCTACACATAGCAGAGAAGCTATCAATTTTGTATACTAATGGTGTTTTCTCTACCAGACACGTATAGTAAGGCCTGATATTGTTAAGTCAGAAAAAAGATTGGCCAGAGTAGCATCAGATGGATATTGACAGGAGAAAGTTGAGAGAAAATGTCCTTTAAAAAAATATTAACTGAAAAGACAGATCCTCAAAGCAGGAGAGGAATTCATACCACAAAGCCAGGATTTGTGTTGACCGTGGCTCAGAATGTTGTAGAAAATAGAGGTAAACTTAGCAATGAAGGGTATACGTCAAATGTTTCACTACTTGCCCCTTGTCAGTAGGTGGGTGGGTACCAACAGCTTGTATTGTTGGTTCGTTCAATTAGCAATGTTGTCTGAGGGCTGACAACATTCCAGGCCCTGTTCTGGGCACTGGTCGCACACCCATGGACAAGACCCTACTCAGGGAGCCTGCTCTGTGGTAGGCTGCGGTATCCAGGGTGCCCCTATGCTGCAGCTGTAAGGCGTCTGTGCTCAGGAAACACCTCTGTGCATTCACAGCTGTTAGACCTACACCAAGTCTTTTTAAAAAAATTTTTTTTTAATGTTTATGTATTTTTGAGAGAGAGGGAGGAATATGTGAGTGGGAGAGGGGCAGAGAGAGAGGGAGACAGAATCCAAAGCAGGCTCCAGATTAGCACAGAGCCTGATGTGGGGCTAGAACCCACAGACCGCAAGATCATGACCTGAGCCGAAGTCAGACGCTCAGCCAACTGAGCCACCCAGGCGCCCCTACCCGAGTCCTTTTACTTTTCTGAGTCCTCATTTCCCCACATTAAAGAGGATGAGCACTATTTCCCAGAAAAGGCTGAATTGACGGAAGATCCATGAATTGACCTGGCAAGGCACAAAGAGTGAGTGCTACTCGAATGTTGGCTGAATTTGAATCTGAGAATCCCAGCATGAGAAAGGAATTTAGAGATAATCTAGCCCGTTCTTTCCCAGAAATAGAGCTGGAAGCCGTAAGAAATTTAAGCTGAGGGACACAATATGGAGCTTGGCCTGTTGCCCTGCTGCTCCAGTGTGAGATTTTTATTGTCTGGCTATGTGATTTCATTTCAAATAAGGTGATTCTACACTCACGGCTACAATCAAATGTTAACAATATAGAGTCATCTAACTGTATAATATATAAAAAATATATAGAACATATATAAATATAGAATGGTTTAGTAATAATCATTCACGTTGGCTAATCAGTCCCACCTCTCTTTAGCTTTAGGGTGAAAGAATTATATATTTTCTGCCATTAGGTTTTTTTTTTTTTTAGACTTGATATGTTGCCACCTTTATTATATTGCTTAATACATGGCATGATGAGGATAACGTCTGAACAGCTACATTTCCACATTTCCATTACAAGTAGGGGTATAGCAACCCAACCTAAGACGTGGGCCCAGTATTTTGGAGGCTCCTTATCCAGCCCTCCCCTTGCCGTATTGTTCACCTTGGGGTGAGAAGTCTAGGGGCTAAAAGGAAATGCTACTGGAGCCCTAGCCTCTCCTTCTAGACCATACTCGTAGTACCAGGACCTTAGAGTTCCCTGCCCACATGGTTCTAGCATAGGAAGGTCTCTTGCTAGTCCTTCTCCACCAGGTCCCTCTTCTTTGAGGGAGGGAGGCTTGCACAAAGGGAGGCTTGAGAAGCAACCAAGGGGTGGGTGGAAGAATGACAGTGGGCAGAGCTTGAAAGTGCAAGTTAGGGGGGCTCCTGGGTGGCTCAGTCGGCTGAGCATCTGACTCTTGATTTTGTCTCTGGCCATGATCTCATGGTTTGTGAGTTTGAGGCTTGCATTGGGCTCTGTGCTGATGGTGCGGATCCTGCATGGAGTTCTCTCTCCCTCTCTCTCTCTGTTCCTCCCCTGCTTGTGCTCTCTCAAAAATAAATAAATAAGCTTTTAAAAAAGGAGAAAGTGCAAGTTAGGGTGTCCACACATACATGCAAAAGGCCATTCACAGTGCCGGGCAGATCAGGATTGAAAGGAGTGGAAACAAAACTGGGATTGGGCTGTGACTTATTTCTTTTCTCTCCCCAGGTCCTGTAAATATTATACTAGGACCTTCATTTGCTTTTGGTGGATGTCTGGGTTATTTCTTCTCCCTTCTTCCTGATAGTTTTCTCTTGACCATTCACTACCCTCTGGCATATCTATTGAGGACTGACCAGGGCAGACAGTAGAGGTTAAACTCAGATCAGGTCATTCTCCTGGTTGTGGAGTAACTAATGATCTTCACAAATTGTGAACAGCCCTGACAAAGCGTGTCTTAGCATCACAACATCTGAAAATCTGAAGGGACCTCAGGAATAATTTCTCAAGTCAACGAGGGTAAGAAAAATGAAAGCTGGCAGACAAAGACAGATAGCTAAATAAATACATAATTAATCTAAAATCTCATGTCTACCTATGTTTATGATCATGTTGGCCTTCAAGGCATGTGGTCATTAGCCAATGGTACTGAAATGTGGTTTGTTCTTAGACCAAGGGTACTAGTAGTTATGTGTCTTGGGAGTTGTAATTGCTGTCACTGTACAGGAAAGGAGCTTCACGACTATTTTCTACCCTGGAGACTATTCTATTAGAGGCATTATAATTCCCAGTCAATTTCATGGGACTCTAAAGCATTTGCTAACTCCATTTTGCTCATTTGACTAATAATATGTTTTAAGTGCTCACAACTATCCTGTTTCATCCGGAAGTCTTAACTGTCTTGTATCTTATTCCTTCTGTGCCTTGCTATTCTCCTAGGCTAGGATATGCTCACCCAGGATATAATGCCAATGGCCAAGAAAACCTTAATGGTTCTTATCTCAGGCAACATTAAAAGACCTCCCTTACGTACCTGAACTAAAAAAGTTAGTACTTTTAAATTTTCAGATAGAAAAGTCAAATCTGGAAAGGGAGATAACAATGCAACCCTCAAGCTTTTGGAATTGTTTCAGCCATAGAAGTGACTTGGAGGAAAATGTTTTGGGTGGCAAATAAAATCAATCTTTCAATACCTAGCAGAAAACCAAGCCAGAAGACACAGACCAAGTTGCACTGTATTGGGTCAGTTATCCGTGTAGAATTAAGCAGCACTGAATGCAAAGTCCAGAAAAAGAAGGAAATGTGATGAGACAAAGGGAAATCGAGAGAAGAAGAACTCCCACAAGAGAGATCCACAACAACACTAATGGCTGCAGTCAGGGTAGATGCGTCACAGTGACAAGGACAGTGCAGAGTGCATGGTTCTCTGTGGGTGGAGAAGGAAAAAGCTGGTGAAGAAGAGAAGGTGAGGCACGGAGGGAAGAATGAGGTATCTCCATCTCAATAATGGAGCCCTTCAAGCGTAGATCAGTCCCATTCAGAGTAGAAGGAAAAACGATTGCATCTTAATATGGGGACCTAGAACATGAAATCTTAAACTTTTCTCTGTGACACACATGATGGATGATGTTCCCAGGAAGAGCCTCCTCTGGTGAGGATAACAGGGATGAAGCAAGATTGCTGGGGCCCTGCCACTTCCTTTTTGTCTTCTCAAAAAGTGTGTTTGATTGCAAGGAAGAGCATGTCCATTTATATGTGGCACAAAGGATTCCCTTCTCCTGGGGGACAGCGCTTACCACAGCTAGAAGCAACAAAAGGCAGGATTTGGTAGTGCAGCTCCTGGCTAGGAAAGTCCCAGAGACTCTTTCAGCACCGTGCAGAGGCCCAGCTTGGGCATGTTAAATGCCTACTCTCCACAAACAGCCAGTCTATCACCCACTCAGCCTCCATACCACACACACACACACACACACACACACACACACACACACCATGAATGTGAGTACAAGGACATGACTGATGATCCGTGCTGGCTGAAGGGAAGAGAGGAGGAAAACAAAAGTCTGAGTGTCTTGGGTATTTGGCCATCAGAAGAGAGAAAGCTCGTGAATGGGGATTGCTTTTTCTATAGTGAGAGGAGCAGTTGTGTGCAGAAGCCCCAAATGCCCAGAATGCAGTGTCTATGCTTGTTGAGTAGGTGGGTGAGCCTCACCTCTATTGCAGTGTGGAATTTCCATAAATTAGAAGCTATGGATCAAAGATGAAGGCAAGATTTTTTATAAAATCCCTCTGAATTATCATAGTGTGCTTGACTTGCTCATAGTAAGGGTGCTTGCTACTGTACGTGGCCTCCCCTCCACTATGATGTGCATAATGCTGGATCACATAGGGATAATCTTAAATCTATACTACTTTCTATTTGAAAAGTAAATCAGCAAGCATTTGTTTTTTTAACCTGTGACCCACCTCATAACTTATGGGAACCTTTCTGGCGTGTCATGCTACTGAGTTAGGCAGATCAAGACAGAGCAATTTTCCCCAAATGGCAATAAAATAGAGAAAAGATAATGAGCTCAAGTTGTCACTGTGTGTGTGTGTGTGTGTGTGTGCGCGTGCGCATGCACGCATGCACATGCTCTGAATCATGGGATACTATGGGACAACCAGTAACTCTTCCTGCTGAATTAGAACAGTGTCCATTATATGAGTGGATGTAAGAAGGAAAAAATTATATAGACACCCCTTTCCATGACCCAAAGCTTTTCAAAAAGAACCAAATATTCTTATCTGAGTTCTACAAGGTTGGTCCTGGCATTTCAAACTGAAGAGGGCAGTAGAAAGCTAGATCAAATTGTAGTCAACAGTTTGAGCTACATCTTGTCTGAGTGAAAATGAAGCACCGTGGTGTGATATTAGAGTCACAAATAAAGAAATGTGTTAGGAAGTTTATGGGAAATGCAAAATTTATTTGACCTACATGTCTAATCACATCATTAATGTTGAAGACATCAAAACTAGAAAAACACAGGCTATGAGCCAAGGGTCCCAGGAAATTTGTGGCCGGCTACATTCAAGTCATGGCATCCTGTGGGGAGAGTAGAGGTGAAAAGTGGAAACAGGCTGGTTACATATAAATTCAAGGAGTTGGAGCTTGGGTGGTCATGTGACTGCATCTTTAGGCAACTTTGCTTGAGTAGTAGATGCTCTATAAAGTGACTTCTGTGCTTCAATCTCTTGTCTGTATGATGAGGACAAAACAGCACTTTAAACCTGTAGTTTTGATGTTTATATGGGTTAATATGTGCAAATGAATTAAAGCAGTCACTGATGTACAATGAGTGCTACATAAGAACTTGCTATTAAAATTCAAACATCTAACCACGAATAGGCAAGGCAATCTTGAAAAAGAAGAAGAAAGCTAGAGATTTCACAATCCTAGATTTCTAGATATACTACAAAGCTGTAGTAATCAAAACAGCATGGTACTGGCACAGAAACAGACACATAGATCAATGAGACAGAATAGAGAGTCCAGAAATAAACCCGCAATTACAGGGGCAATTAATCTTCAACAAAGGATTACAAAGCAAGAATGTGCAATGGGAAAAAGAATGTCTCTTTAACAAATGGTGTTGGGAAAACTGGACTGCTACTTGCAAAAGAATGAAACTGGACTGCTTTCTTACACTATACACAAAAATAAACTCAAAATGGATTAAAGATCTGTGTGTAAGACTGAAACCATAAAAATACTAGAAGAGAGCAAAGGCAGTAATTTCTCTGTCATCAGCAGTAGCAACTTCTTTGTAGATATGTCTCCTGAGAAAAGAGAAACAAAAGCAAAAATAAACTATCAAGACTACATCAAAATAAAAACTTCTAAAAAAAGGGGGGGGGGCGCCTGTGTGGCTCTGTCAGGCATCCAACTCCTTTTTTTTAAAGTACTTATTTATTTTTGAGAAAGAGAGAGCAGGGGAGTGGCAGAGAGAGAGGGAGACATAGAATCCAAAGCAGGCTCCAGACTCCTGGCTGTCAGTGCAGAGCTCGATGGAGGGCTCAAACTCATGAACTGTGAGATCATGACCTGAGCCAAAGTTGGATGCTTAACCAACTGAGCCACACAGGCATCCCAGTTGGACATCCAACTCTTGATCTCAGTTCAGGTCTTGGTCTCAGGGTCATGAGTTCAAGCTTTGCATTGGCCTCCACACTGGGCACAGAGCCTATTTAAAAAAAAAATAATAAAAAAGTTCTGCACAGCAAAAGAAACTACCAACAAAACAAAAAGATATCCACAAAATGGGAGAAGATATTTGCAAATTACATATCTGATGAGGGATTAGTATCCAAAATACATAAAGAATGTATTTAACTGAACACCAGAAAAATAACTGATCTAATGAAAAATGGGTAGAAGACATGAACAAATGCTTATCTAAAGAAGACAGACAGATGGCCAACACATACATGAAAAGATGCCCAGCATCACTCATTATCAGGGAAATGCAAATAAAACCCAAAGAATAGTACCTCACGCCTGTCAGAATGGCTAAAAAGAAAAAGCCTCAAAAAACACTAAATGTTGGTGAGGATGTGGTAAAAAAAAGGAATCCTCTTGCACTGTTGGGAATGCAAACTGGTGCAGCCACTGTGGAAAACAGTATGGAGGTTCCTCAAAATATGAACAAGAGAAATACCATACGATCTGGTAATTCCCGTACTGAGTATATATGGAAAGAATAGGAAAACACTAATTTCAAAGGATATATGCACCCCTATGTTTACAAGCAGCTCAAGTGTCCATGTATAGATGAATGGATAGAGAAGATGTAGGGTATATATATATATATATATATATATATATATATATACACACACACACACACACACACACACACACACAATGGCATATCACTCAGCCATAAAAAAGAATAAAATCTTGCCATCTGCAACAACATTCCTGGAGGATGTAATGTTAAGTGAAATCTGTCAGAGAAAGGCAAACACCGTATAATTTCACTCATATGTGGAATTTAAGAAACAAAATGAACAAAGAAGAGATTAAAGAAAACCCAAAAAACAGACACTTAAGTACAGAGAACAAACTATGGTTGCCAGAGAGGAGGTGGGCGGTGGGATGGGTAAAACAGGTGAAGGGGATTAAGGAACGCACCCATCGTGATGAACACTGAGTCATGTATAGGACTGTTGAATCACCATATTGTACATCTGAAACCAGCATAACACTGTACATATATCACACTGGAAACAAACAAATAAAAAAATCTCCAATATCTACTTCTGTACGTCTATAAGTCTCATTATCAGCACATCACAGTAATGACCCCAAGTGAACGAGAAATGGAAATAGGGTTCATCTAATGCTGAACATGACATGGAAGGATATATAAAGTTCACAAATTCCTCAAAGGATCATAAGGAGCCAGTGCTTATAGGGTTAACAATGAGTTGCCTGGAAAAATGTAGCAGTTCAGAAAAACTTTCCCCAGGGTTATGGGTGGCCGTGTCCTCATTGTACCCTAGGTTTAATAGGAAAACTTTATATGTGGGATTGTTAAAGTTTACTGTGGTCGATGCTAAAAATCTTAGGGTCACAGTTACAGAGTCAAGGAGGCCAGGACAGGACCAACAGTGATGGCTGATTGGCAGTGAAGGGGAAAAAGAAATCCAGTATTTTCCTCCCAGAAAATAAGGTTGTGAAATTTTTGCATTTGTTGTGTGTGTATTCATGTGACTACAGACGTGTGTATTAGTCTATTACAACAAAATTACATAGACTGAGTGCCTTAAACAGCAGAAACTGATTTTCTCACAATTCTTCAGGCTGGAAAGTCCAAGATTAAGGGCCTGTCATGGTTGGTTTCTGGTGAGTTCTCTCTTCTAGGTTTCCAGGTGGCAGTCTACTCACTATGTTCTCCTGTGATCTTTCCTCTGTGAGTAGGAGAGATCTCTGGGGTCTCTTCCTCTTCTTATAAGAACACTAATCCTACAGACGTAGGGCCTCACCCTTATGACCTCACTTAGCCTCAATCACCTCCCTAAAGGCCTTATCCCCAAATGTATTTACAGTGGGGGTCAGGGCTTCAATGTAGCAATTTGGGCGAGAGGAGGGAGTACACAATTCAGTCCATAAAAGTGTGTGCATCATTTTAGGATTGGTTGCTTCTGACATTTGGGCAGAATTTTCCTGTCAATTGTTGTAATGTTTATTTTCCTAAAAGGCAAACTGATTCTGGATTAGCCTTTCAGAATTAGCTCTTCTGATAGGGATTAGGAGAGAATGGCAGAAGAAAAGGAGAGAAAATCCCAGTAGAATAGACTGGAAAAGAAAAATAGCTTAAACTAGACTTTTTGTGGCTAAAAACCTCACAAAATAAGATGTGCTGATCTCTGATGTGACCTAAGTCAAACCCTGAGTATTCCTTCTGTAATCCCATTGGAAATATGTTTGCACCCAGTTTAATCATAGGTTTATTCAGATAAGTAATGCGCCAGTTGCCAATGCTATCTTGGACAAGGAATATATAAAAATCAGGAAAGTGGCCTCAAAAGAACTAATTCTACCTCATGTTGCTGGTCTATTTTTGCTAGGATTATATAAACATTCATTTTTTTTGGAGGATGGACCAAATACCTTTAGCCGAATTTCAAGATATTTAGGGACCCTGAAAGAGTGACATTAGAATCACACCTAGTCAATTGTAAATATTTAAAAATACTTCATGGTGTTCTTATACCTTTTTCTAGAGTTATGCTATAAAAAAGACAAGCTTTCAATCAGAATTTTTTTTATATCTTGTCCATCCACCACCAAAAGGCACTACAGCCAGGCTAGAGGTCATGGTCGCTTAAACTGCACTTGATGTATTTAGAAGTATTTATCAAAGAACACTTACTATGTTCAAGGAACAACCATAGACACTGTGAACATAAGGATTTTGCAAGTCAGTCTTTTACTCCAATATCTATAATCTATTTGGGGCAAGGCACATATACACAAACACTGACAATAAATAAGGAGCTGATATTTATCTAGCACTTCTCATGTGCAAGGCATTTTCCATTTTCATTTCACTTAACCTAATTCTTAGCAAAGTCGAAGAGATGGCTACCCTCATTTAACATATGTAGAAACAAAACTCAGGGAGATTCCATGACACCCCATAGTCACATGGGAAGAAAGAGAGAAACTAGGAGTTCAACCTGTTGTGTCCATTGCAAAAGCCTGATCTTTCAACAACTAGGCTCTGGTGAAAGGTACTCCGGGTCTAGCATTAACTTAAAATGATTTGGATTTTAGGGGAAAATGTGATCAGGTGGCAAAATAGAGAAAAGCTTTGGGCTGGAAATATAGAAATGTTGAGAATATACTCAGAAGGCAGGAATGGGTACAGTGAAGAAGTGTCAACAGTGCATGAAGGCAGGAAATTACAAGGCAGGTTGAGGAGATGAAACCTTAGTGACTCATGGAGTCAGGCTAATAGGGTAGACCAGGGCTAGAGTACAGGCTGGCAAAAGTTAAGCTAACGAATTTGAAAATCATCTCATAGGTGCTAATGAATTAAAGCTTTTGAGTGGGTGTATATGAAGAAAGAACCATTTAGAACCATTATCTCACATGCAAAATGTATTGAAGATGGGGAGAAATGGAAGGTTAGCTGGTAGTTGTCAGTCCTAGCTGCTTATTAGAATCCCCTGGGGAGTTGTTTTTAAAAATGTCAATACTGGACCCCACCCCAGCCCAATTTAATTGGAATCTCTAAGGTTGGGACCAGACAAGAATTTTTTTTAAAGCTCCCCCAGGTGGTTCTAATGTGCAACCAGGGATGAGACTCACTGAGTTAGATTATTGCAATCATGCAGCATATAATAAGTTTTTGAGCTAGGATGATAGCAGAGGAAATGACCAAATGCAGCAGACACTGTGGAGGCAGGGGAGAAAATAATAGCTATATTTGGGGAGAAATTATTATAGGTAGGGAGGAGGGGGGGAGACAAAGACGTTACATGAGTAACTCTGACAAAATTATAAGAGAATAAATTCAGGAGGACAAATCATGTGGGGCTGGCAAAGTTTTCCATCTTAGGTATGTTGTGTTTCCATCAAGAGCAGAATGTTCCGGGGAGTCTGATGTTCAGCGCTAGAAGGAAGGAGACATCGTGAGAAGAGATGAAATCTCAGAGATGGACAGAATTAAAAGGTAAGAGGGTGTAGGACCTTGGGAGATGCCAACATGGAGGGGTAGCAGAGGAAAAAGGGAAGCAAAAAAGAGAAACAAAATGCAGGCTCCAAAATGAAGAAATGGGGAAAGGGAAGGCCAACGGTGGAAAGTGCTACCAAATGGGGATGATATAACCTACCAAGCCCCGTGCCCTCAATATGCAAGAACAATAATGTTGCCGTGGCTGCAGCAGCTGTTTTTGTCTTCCTATCTGGGGCTCTCAAGCACACAATATTGCTTGCTGCGAATGCAATCTGGTCTCTTTGCTAGATGAGAAAAGAAAAGCATTTGAAGTATGTGCCTCCATGGAGGAGCTTATTAAATAGGCTGAAGGTCTCTGGGATAGGTTGGAAGGAATAATACAGGAAGGAAGCCAACACAAGGAAGTTTTTTTAAGAGGCAGAAGGGAATTAAAATTGCTATCAACAAGTTGGCAAATAAAAAACAGCGACACAGAGAAGAAACAGAACCAGAGGAAAGACAGCATTTCTAGGGAGAGACAATAGATAGGAACCTTGATAATTTTAAATGTGAAGCCGTTGTGTTTCAGTTCCATCATTCAATGGTAAGGAAGATTCGGCTTCTATTGGGTTGGAAGAATTCTGAAGATAATACCATCCAACTGCATAAAAAGTCCACTGCAGAACGAACAGGCTACTAAGACAGTCATCAAGCTCTAATAACATCTGAGACTGGCCATTTAGTTGTCTTCAAATTCTTTAAAAAAAAATCAGTAAATGAAAGGAAAAGAAAAGCAGCTGTCATAAAGGTGTAACATGAGCTCTCTAGAGGCATGTTGAAAAATTAAGTTTTATTTCCTTTTCTGATAAGTTCCTTGGCTTGTTGATTAAAGCACTGACAGAGAAATGTGTATCTGACAACGTCTTTCATGATGTTTTATGACCAACATGGGGCAATGTTAGATGATGGGACATTAAGTGGATTCATAGCTGCTTAAATGATTATAAAGATCATTGGGCCAGCAATCAAACATGCAGTCTCTGGTCTGATTCCATCACTTAGTAACTATTACCTGAAGGGAGTTTTCATACTCTCTGAGCTTCAAATTCTTCATCTCTAAAATGGGTTCAATAACAGCTGCCTTTTGTTGCACATGGGATGAGTGAGTCATTATTATGGGAACAGGTTCTTCAATTTCAAAGGTCTTATGACCTCAGGGGAAGAGATGCTGGTGATGGGCAGAATCCCAAAGCCTCACCCTAACCCCCAGAACTTAGAGATATGTTACATGATGCAGCAAGGGGGAATGGAGGTTGCAGATGGAATCAAGGATGTAAATCATCTGAGTTTAAAGGAGATTATCCTGGATTATCTAGGATGCACTGTAATCTCAAGTTTCTTTAATGGGGAAGAAGAAGGCAAAAGAATCCGAACCAGAGAGATGGCAGAGAGATGGCTACTGCTGGCTTGCAGCAAAAAGTCAAGCAATGTAGGGGCCACAGGGCCAAAGAATGCAGGCAGCCTCCAGAAGCTGCAAAAATCTAGCAAACGGATTCTCTCCTCAAGCCTCCAGAAAGAATGCAACCCCACTTCTGACCTCCAGAATTAGAAGGTGATCAATTTGTTTTGTATTAAGCCACTAAGCGTGTGGCAATTTGTTAAAGCAGCAACATGAAATTAATACCATGCCTTTGTACAAGCCTTTCTCTAATAAAGTCCCAGAATCCTGTGCTCTTGGTCCTAACTGATACAAAATTCCTATTAATTTATATGAAGTCATAGAAAGTATACCTCTATAATTTGGATGTAATACAAAAGTGGAAAGGACAGCACATATACTGCCTAAACTCCTGATAAATCTAAAAGATCTTTATGAATCATATTAAGATAGAGTATCACAAGGAAACATAAACTTTTCCTTTTAGGTTCAAAATACACATTGCACAAGTACAGAATGAATAGACCAAAAGTTGCTCATGAAAACACAGATGAACTTTAATTTAGTACAAAGTCATAATAAATCAATGGTGACTGATAAAAATCCCATGCAATTCTAAGGCTGCACTGATAGAAAGTGGGCAAAGAAATGATAAACAGATTTATTGGACTCTAACAGATGAATACGCTTTTCCTGCTGGAACATTGCATAAGTGACTAATTGTATATTTGCAAAGTCAAGAGACCAATAAGACAAAACCTTCTATATTAATGCTAGGATTGGCCAGCAACATAAGAATCATCTGTTTAAAAAGAGAGATCTATGACCCCTATCCTAGAGCTACAAAATCAGAATCCCTGAAGATGGGGCCAAGAACATGTATTTTGTGTTTTCAGCAAGTGCCCTTGGTGATTCTAATGTGTAGGACATGACTGATATATGGACCCCAGGTCAGAAGCAAATGGTCAAGTCACTAAGATAAAACATGGGTGTAGACTGTGGAATCTCACATTCAGGGAAGGCTCCATAATTGTCTTCACATACTTGAAGGGATATCAAATGACTATCCTCTGCAGTTATACAGAATAAACAAAAGGGTACAAGAGACCAGCAGGTACTTTTCAGTAATTGAATTTATGTGTATATACCCCAAGTTACGCCAGGCTACTCTGGCCTGAAGGTTGAAAATGGGTCCAAGTAACTGTAACAAAAGAGTATTTCTATGGCTACATCCTAACCTGATGGTTGCAGACTCCAAGCTTCTCTCCCCCAAATGTTTTTGGGAGTCTCCAAAGAGTATCACATGTGTCTTTGAGAAAGACAGCTCTTCGTCTCTAAGAATCCATAACATATGTATCATTTTCTGTCTCTGGCTGACTACTGCATGTTACCAAAGGTACCATGGTAGCTTCATTATTCAAAGAACCCACTAAGGTCTCTACCACAGAGACCTATGATGTTTTCTTCAGCTACTTCCTAGTTTCCAATGACTATGGTTCCTCTTAGGTTCAGTCTGCTAGCTCCCCTTGAAACTAAATGTGGTTTAACAATTACTGCAATTAGGGAAGGTTCATGGTCAATTTATGACACTCTCTGTCACACAGACTTTGGCTGTCAATATTTTATAGACAACCTTCTTTCCTTTCTCCCTTATCCCTCCTTTTCTACGTTGCACTTACTCTGCAGTCCCTCTCCCCAGGAAAGAGACAAATGACCAGAATTAACTCCAGTGAGCTTAAGGAGAAAATGAAAAACTTATTGTATGGACACAGGGGTATTTCAAGAGGAGGTATTCAAGTTTTATAAGGGGTTACAATGAGAAAATCCAAAAGTGTCAGCAGCCAAGGCAGAAACTCTATGGAGCCACAGACCTTTCTCTTAGTCATTTGCTGCATGCATTTTGAGGCCAGCTTTCATTGCTTCTCTATGTATAGGGTCGAGAATGTCTTCCCCAGTTAACACTAATTTTCTGAGTATTCAACAAAGATTAACCGGAGTCTCTGGGTGCTACTTAAAATTTCCTGGGAAAGAGAACCAAATGGGCCCATTTTGGGTCAGGTGGTCACCCCTGATTCAATTAATGGTAGTTGTAGATCATATGGTCCCTTGCCTTATTAGCAGATACAGAAGTAGAATTTCTAAGAAGTAGTATGAGCAATGCTTCTCTGTGAAAAACACTGTCTTAGAGACATGGGATTGGCAGGCATCACAAAGGATTTTATGTCACTAACCTTGGGCCAAATTTATACTCCTCTACTTTTTTTTCCCTTTGAATGAGCTTTTCCCACAAGACCTTTTGTGCATAGACCTCTGCGGGGCTGCTCAATCAGTCTCTGCAAGACATGGTTGACCATGTCTGCTTTCCAGCATAAACAGAACCTTCATTCTCCAACTAAGATCTCTTTTACGAACGATTATAAGGAGACGAGCTTCCTACCCCAGGAAGTACTAAAAGCAAGAAGAACCACCTATAATAAAATTGTAGAAAAAGATATCATGCTCCTTGACGTAATAGGATATACAAGATCATTTTAAAACTCATCAGTATCTTAAATTTATAGGTAATATAAGTTTACTGACCAGCCAACTGAAAGTTGAATTAACATAGTCTCATCTAAATTGTCTAAAAGCTTGAGAACTAAAAAATAAACCTACTCTCAGAATCTGATATATGTTTTTTAAAAAACCCAAGTTCTTCTATGACTACAAATCCATTTACTTTGCCAAGAGAAGGAGGAACACACGGCGTTGCTAGTTGTAAATTAGGTATTTATCAGTTGGAGAGGTTTTCTTGTGCTCTTTTTACCAAATGTTCTGGGGATTTTAAGAGTGGCTTTCCAGGTCATCAAACTAATTACCTTCAGTATTTCTTAAAGAACAGAGGTGGTAAGAAAAACTAGCTCAGATGGTGTAAATGAAGCACCAGCTACCTCGAATACAAAACAGGTGCCCAGCAATGTATTTGGGGCAGTTGATGCTGTGTTTGCTAAGTGGGCACCATTCAGATTTCAGGTCCATTTGGCAACTTCACTTTTTGTTTTTGGCAACTCCATTTTAATTGTGTTTAATGATGAACATAGAATTCTGGAGTCTTGATTTTCTAGTTGGGTGTGTGTGTGTGTGTGTGTGTGTGTTTAATAAATGAACTGTGTTTTCAGCGTGTCACTACTTTTTCCATTCTTGTTTCTTTCTGTAGTTTTATAGAGTGTGAACATTTATGTTATTATACATGGAAAGCAAGTAGTGCCAGTACCTCAAGAACTGTTTAGGTCTTCAGGTCTTTCAGCTGCCTGTTCATGCAGGAGATGCCTGAATTCTCACATCACTGCACTTTAATCCCATGGAGAACGGGGGACAGTATATGGGTCATCTTTCTTGCTACAAATCAGAGCAAAGACGTAGGCCTTCCGCACAAAACTCCCTTTCTCCTCCAGTGGAAAAACATTTAACTGTTTAATAACTAAGTGAACAGACAAGGAGGCATCATGATATACTAGGGAGAACATGGGTCTACCGAATACACAGACATGAGTTTGAATACTAACTTGATCCCTTGCTCTTTTGGCTTTGTTAAATGCGAATCACAACAGTGACCACATGGGGGTTTTAGAAAAATTAAATAATAAATATAAAAGCACCATACGTGCTCAATAAACATTATTTCTTTTTCCATTGCCTCAAAGTTTGAGGAGAGGATTAATGGGGGCATGTATGTCAATAGTGCTTGTACATTTTCGAGTCAAGAAGTCCTAGGAGATTTTCATATGGCTATGGACTTTCTCCTGGGGAAGGGAGGGACCCATATAGATGGAAAAAATAAAGAATTAGGGCTCAATTTGGGGAAATTCACGGACCTTCTGAACATACCATCAGCAGATGGTATTAATAATGTTAATTGTCGGGGCACCTGGGTGGCGCAGTCGGTTAAGCGTCCGACTTCAGCCAGGTCACGATCTCGCGGTCCGTGAGTTCGAGCCCTGTGTCAGGCTCTGGGCTGATGGCTCGGAGCCTGGAGCCTGTTTCCGATTCTGTGTCTCCCTCTCTCTCTGCCCCTCCCCCGTTCATGCTCTGTCTCTCTCTGTCCCAAAAATAAATAAAAATCGTTGAAAAAAAATTAAAAAAAAAAATAATAATGTTAATTGTCATCTCCTTGGTTGTTGCTCTGTTCTGTCCGAAATCCTTAGTCAGGGCTGACCTCAACATACAGGACCAATGTGATGTTAAGGAGCCTAGCAAACACAGATTGTTCTTTCTATACCCAAGACCCTGAATTTAAGGCTTAGATCACTGTTCAAAGATTTATGTTTGGTAGCTAAACTTTGAACCTTGTCTTGAGATCAGATTGTAGACAAAGAGATCCTGGGGACCTGAATGGAGATGGAAGGAAGGAAAGCAAGTGACTGACCTCCAACAGTTTGGGGGAAAGGTTGGAGAACAAGAGGCTGGGGTTCTTAGGTTTTTTTCATCCACTTTACAACTTTAATCAAGTATTTGTCCCAGCAGATGCACAGTCTAAAATTCATATTTAAATATGTGTTACATTTTTATTTTTTATTTTTTAATGTTTATTTATTTTTGAGAGAGAAAGAGCTTGAGTGGGGGGATGGCAGAGAGAGAGAGACAGAGAGACAGAGAGAGAGGGAGACACAGAAGTCTGATGTAGGGCTTGAACTCAAGGACTGTGAGATGGCAACCTGAGCCGAAGTCAGAATGTGTAACTGACTGACCTACCCAGGTGCCCCTAAATATGTGTTACATTTTAAAAAATCTAAGTAAACATACACCCAATTAAAAAAAATGAAATAACTTAGAAAACAAAACAAAAAAAAACCTGAAACACTTGTCTACCAACATGCCCCTACCCAGTCCACATCTCTTTCTCAGCAGAAAAATCTAACTGGTTTTAAGTCTACTATCTTTCTACCTTATTTATTTTATGAACCTCCTCCTATAAGAAGTTAGGGCTTAGGTTACCTCACTTATTTAGTGGGGAGAGAGAGAAAGAGAGAGAGGTGGGGGAAGGGAGGGAGGGAAGAGGGGTGAGAGAAAAAGGGGACTGAGGAAGGGGGAAGGGGGAAAAGGAAAGGGGAAGGGAGAAAGAGGGAGGGGGAAGGAGGGAGAGGGAAAGAGGGATAAATGGAGGGAGAGGGAGAGAGAGAGGGAGGAATTTGGAGGGAGGGAAAGAAAATACATCTAGGGTAGCCATTTCAGTTGGAAATTCTTTCAACCGAAGAATATCTCTTTAGGACAGAAAATGTGTATCTTGCTATTTTCTGTGTATATGTGCTGCCCTTCATTTTCTTAGTTCTCTTCCTTTTTGGAAATTCTTCTAATCACAGTCCGTTTCTCCTCTTTAATTTTCTCTTTCTCTCCTCACAGTATATTCTGGGAGAGTATCTTGTCTTTATTTTCCACTCTTTCCTTTGAACCTGTTTTTTTTGTAATTAAATACTTTTTTAATTGCTGAGAGCTATTTCTTATTCTCTGTTCCTTTTTCATAGCCTTCTGTTCTTGGTTTATGGATGTAATATTGTCTCAAATTTCTCTTAGGAAAAGAGGGTTTTCTTAAAGTTCTTTTTTTGTTCCTTACATTATCTCACTTTCCTCTCAATCAGTTTTTATTTTTGTTTAGTTTGGTCTTTTTGTTCATGCTGAAAGTTTTTATGAAATAACTGAAAGCCGTTGGTTGTTGGTTTATATTATGAATGAAGGAATGTTGACAACAAACTCCATGGCTGTAGGAGTGCAGCTTATAAATGGACAACATTGCTATAGTATGAAGAGCAGGGAGTCAGCCGTGTTTGTCTTGTGCTGTGTGTGTGTGTGTGTGTGTGTGTGTGTGTGTGTGCATGTGTTGGAGGGGCATTCCAGAAGTCAAAAGGAAGTCTTTATTTGGAATACCAGAACTATACCAACCTTCCTAATTTTTCATTAGATGGTGTACAGTCTGTTCAATTTCTTCAGAAAGGAGAGCCCTGGGGTTTAGTTGTTGTTGCTCTGTTTAGGGCCACTTAGTTGGCTGCTGGCTCTGCCAGGGAGGGAGAGGGCAGATTTTGTATTACTAGCCTCTGTTTTCAGTCCTTCTCCATTTCTGCCCTATCTGCTTTGCCAAGTCAGCAGTCTTGTGGAGATTCTTCTGAGAAGGAAAATGTCCTCCTGAGTTGCATCCCTTTGTGAGACTCTCAGGTTGAAGCTTTCTCTACTTCATTGACTCATGGTCATTTTTCCATTTGCTTTTCACATTTAAGGAATTTGTTGAAATGTGTGGTCTGACAACAATCCCTTATTCAGTGTACTCTAAGGAAATCATCGTTACCATTTACGGGGAGAAAGGGGAGACAAATGAGGGAGTAGAGTAAGCCATGATGATATGGAAGTCATAGCAACACTTAACAAAGCCCCTGCCCTCTCTTACTGTCCAGAACCCTGATATTTTTAAAGTAACCTCAAGCACCTAATCTGAAAGAGCTGTCACCCTCTTGTCCATGCTGCCCTGGCTCAGTTTCTTAACCATGCAGTTCCTCTTCCTTCTGCACTGCTCCATATATATACCATGTGTGTCCTCTGACATGTCACATCTCTCTATTCAAAATGGCACACCACTGAGTAGTAGTCTACATTTCACCCAAGTCTACATTTTCCCCAGGAATATTTTTTCCTTCTGAAAACAGGTGAAAGAGAAAGAGTGTAAGCATTTACCTGGCACTATCCAAATTCCGTGTTCTGGGGGTTTGGGAGCAGGGAGGGCTGTTAGCACTTTTAATGGTTGTTAACCCATCACAAATGAAAGAATGAATTTCCCTAGAGCAATAAAAGGGCAAGGTCAAGTCTTTTTCTTCACAGAGAATAAAGCCAAGCAGCTGGGCAATGAAAGACAAAGGAAGAAGAGAGAGCACATTCCTGAGAAATAGCTTTTTGTTATAGGAATGGGTTTCTGTGTATTCACAAAATTAAGTAACTGGTAAAACTTTTAATAGAGAAGATGACTGAATAAAGCCTTTGTTTACATTTCTTGAATAGCATTCCATTCACTAACTCAAACAGCTGAAATGACTTTTGAATTTTACTCAAAGTCATGGAGATATATATCCACTTTGGTTGTCTGGCCCATCACAGTTATAAATACCAAGAGTGAAGGCCAGTAAATCTGCCATTTCATAGCAAAAACAACACCATGACAATTTAACTAATGATTCCCTCACACCACTTTTATTATACAAAGAAAGGTTTCTCTTTTTGACAGAGAAAGACATCCTTCATGGATTCTTTTCCAGAAAGGCAGAAATGTGTGTCTTGTTGATATAGAACATTAAACTCAAATACAGAAATAAAGCAAAGAAATAAGCCTGCCTCCTCTTAATGCTTTTTAGGATGACTTTCTCCCACTCTCTTACTTTTTCATATTCTTTCTATATATAGTTTACAAGAGGATATCTTAAGAGTTTGACTGAGCTGGTGCCAAGCATTTGATGGACCTCATAGTGTGGGTCTAGTCAAGATTTCTTTTATCCCTCACCCCTTTTTTTCTAGTCAAACTATTCTAGTCGCTGTCCCTTAAACATGCCCAAAGTCTTCCTACTGGGATGCTACTGCATACATTGTTTTCCTTGCCTGTAAAGTTCGCCTCCCACCTATATGCCAAAAGATTCCACTTGCTCCGTAAATCTGTTCTACACTGGCCTCGTCCTTTTGACATATTCTTTTCCTGTTCCAAACTTCCATCACTTGAAACGTCTACTTTGTGTTATGGCTCTCGTGTATACACTGCCTCTGTAGTATCTCTCTGACTACAACAAGATCACTCAAACTTTCAACTTTTGTGAGAGTCAGGGTGTTTGCCCATTAGGGTATTTCATGAAAAAAGCAAGCATCAATTTGAGAAGAATTTTTTTTAAAGATTTATAATTCTTAACTTAAAAGACACATTTTAAAAATAAAAAATAAAAGGGGCGCCTGGGTGGCGCAGTCGGTTAAGCGTCCGACTTCAGCCAGGTCACGATCTCGCGGTCTGTGAGTTCGAGCCCCGCGTTAGGCTCTGGGCTGATGGCTCGGAGCCTGGAGCCTGTTTCCGATTCTGTGTCTCCCTCTCTCTCTGCCCCTCCCCCGTTCATGCTCTGTCTCTCTCTGTCCCAAAAATAAATAAAAAACGTTGAAAAAAAAATTAAAAAAAAAATAAATAAAAATAAAAAATAATGATTATTTCATAATCAAGAAAAGGAAATATTGTTGAAACATTTCATCAAAATATCTATAGCTAGCTAGACACAAATAGATCAATCCAAAGGTCAATTTCCTCTTCCAACCATTTCCCCCTTATTCTCTAATACTGCTAAGGCTGAAAAATTCTAGTTCAGTTTATGGCTTTAACAGGTGGTTATGGACCTTGTACTTGAACCCAGATCAGAAACTGGGAATAGATCTCTCTCTACAAACTAGTTACAGAACTCCTCTTTAAGTTGATGGCACATTGACTACAAATCTGGAGAGGTGAGGGATTTATGTTGGGAGAGAGGAATCAAGGATTTCTAATGCACCGTTTCGTTTCACTGGGGTCAGCCAGGTATTTCTTCATATTCTATGGATGCTTGTGTACATGGGTTTAAAATATATGCAATGATAGGTTATAAATTCTGTTCATAGGTAATTAAAATAAAGCATTAAGAGTTGAGAAAGGGTCAAAATGGTGACTGAGCTGTTTTCACCTCAAGTATAACTTCCTAAGAACTTTTTTAGGTTATCTGAAGTTCATGATGTTTCGCTCTGAAATAACACGTTCAGGATATAATATTTGTTAAAATAGCTAATATTTAGTGCATGATGACTATATGCCAGGCAGCATAAGCATGTTATGTGTGACCCTTAGGACAATTCTTTGAGGTAAGTACTATTATAAACTTTATTCGCTCATAATGAAATTGAGTCACAGAGGTTTGAAATGACTTCTAAAATCACATAATTTTTGTATGGTCCAGCCGGGGTTTGAACCCAGGGTTTGAACCTGACTCCAGAAACTTAAGTCGTAGCCACTATGATTTCGTTCTGTTTTTTTTTTTTTTAATTTTTTTTAACGTTTTATTTATTTTTGAGACAGGGAGAGACAGAGCATGAACAGGGGAGGGTCAGAGAGAGGGAGACACAGAATCTGAAACAGGCTCCAGGCTCTGTCAGCACAGAGCCCGACGCAGGGCTCGAACTCATGGACCGCGAGATCATGACCTGAGCCGAAGTCGGCCGCTTAACCGACTGAGCCACCCAGGCACCCCACTATGATTTCATTTTGGGTTACACCATTTAAGAAAGCCACTTACAGAAACAATTGTGGCCAGAAAGAATAACTTCATTAAAATGTTTTTTTTTTAATTTTAAATGTTTATTTATTGTTGAAAGACAGAGCATGAGCATAGGAGGGGAAATGAGAGGGAGAGACACAGAATCTGAAGCAGGCTCCAGGCTCTGAGCTGTCAACACAGTGCCCGACGCAGGGCTCGAACTCAAAAATGGCAAGATCATGACCTGAGCGGAGGTAGGATGCTCAACCGACTGAGCCCCCCAGGCGCCCCTAAAATGTTTTAATCTCATTCATCATTCAATAAAAATTCATGCCAGTACCATTTCCCCTGACCGCAAGTGTTTTTGTGTATCAAAAGACAACATTTGACATGACTATCATTTTCTGTGCCAAAAGAAGTTACAAAATCAACAGCTGCAATTTGGTTATATTTAGAACGTCAGTATTTCCCTCAAAACTGAAAGAATGTTACCAGTAATGTGGCTCGCCATCACTTTTATTCTTGAACAAAGTACTCTGTGATCAGGGGCATCCTTTTTTCTTTGTCTAGTGATGCCCTTCCCCTCTACACATATAACTGGTATAACATTTGGTATTTATTCCAAGACAACCTACACCACAGTATACAAAATGATCATTCACTAAACAAAAATCTTCAATGGCACATATTTTCATTAATAAACAAATGAGAAGTTATCCAGCACTCATTTCTTATACAGTTTATCGCTGAAAAAAAGTGGGAGTGGAGAGTATTAGGGGTGCTGACCTCCCTATACAGTTGAAAATCTGCCTATAACTTTTGATTTCTCCCAATATTACCTACCAATCACCTACTGTTGACCAGAAGTTTACTGGTAACAAAACAGTTGATTAAAATCTATTTTGTATGTCATTTGTATTGTATAGTACATTCTTCCAATAAAGTGAGAGAAAAGAAAATGTTATTTAAAAAAACCATAAGGAAAATACCTTTTAGTAATGTATTTCTTTAAAAAAATCCACGTATAAGTGGACCTGTGCAGTTCAAATCTATGTCACTCAAGGGTCAACTGTATACATATTGCTTGTAAGCCAAATGGGGTTTGACTAAACTTTAAAGCAAAATGTCAACCAAGAGCACACAATATTAATTACTCTTTTATACAGTATGATACTGAAATTCCAAAATGTTCTCTTATAAATGAATTTTACCAATAGCTCACTTTGTGTTGTGGTTTAAAAATATGTCCACAAATTTTTTGACACTCTTCTCTTCAAAAGGTCAGTGTTGGTTCTCTTCCCCTTGGGCATACACTGGACTTAGTAACTCACTTCTAACAAATAGAATATGGCAGAAATAGTGTGGAACTTCTGACATTAGGTCATAAAAAGCATCATGGCTTCCTCTTTGGATCACTTGCTCTAGAGGAACCTAGCTGACCTTTTGTGAGAACACTCAGACAGCTCCACAGACAAGTCCATGTGTCAAATAAATGAGGTCTTCCAACAACCACAAAAGAAGTGAGGTTTCCTGCCAACAGTCATGAGAGTAAACCATCATGGAAACAGCTCCTACAGCCCCAGTCAAGCCTTCCAATGACTAAAACCTTGCTGACATCTTGAGCACAACTTCTTCAGAGACCCTAAGCCCTAACCACCTAGATAAGCCATTCCTAAGTTCCTGACCCATGGAAATTTGGAGATAATAATAAATATAACTTACTTTAAGCTTCCAGGTTTTGTGTTAGCTTATTACATTGCATTAGATAACTAATACACTTTGTTTCTCTTCTGTACACACTGTTCATCATTAACTTTATGACTTCTTTTATATTTTCTCTGCAGTAACTTGAATCATACCTGTTTTCACTTGGAGCACCTTGAATATGTTTTACTTCATCTCTTTCTTTAGTAGCTTAATTCATCATTTCTAACTGAAAAGGTATAAATTTGCACTTGTACTAGAAAAACTCAATTAGTTTATTAGCATGATCACTGCACTCTGCTTAAATTCTGATAGTTTCATGCCACTATTGGAAAAAAAAAATTATAATAATGAATTAAAGTGTAGGAGCAAATTGATATCCAGTCCACTGAAAACCAATTTTCAGATAAAAAATCATTGTATTTACTGCTTGCAATTCATTCTAACTAATTTACAGAATCATGATACTTGTAGATTCACTTACTATAGCACATTCAAATTCATCCTCCATATTTGCACAAACTATTAACTACTTAGAATTTTTCCTTCAATGGTAAGATTTATATTAAATTTTTCAGCAATATTTTTAGGAATACATGTATTACTTGTTAAACCACTGGGCCATTTTGTGAAATAGTGTGTAATGTAACATAATAGTAAGGCAAATTTGCAATTTGATATATATAAACAAAAAGACAAATAATACATACTTATGTGTACGCATTGTTGAAAATATCAATAAATTATAAAATACACAGACTGATCCAAAAAATGTATAAATTATTCTTATCATAAATTAAAGAGGAGACATCACTACAAAACCTACCGATATCAAAAAGGTGAAAAGCAAAAATTATGGACAACTCTAGGCAATAATTTCAACAATAGAGATAAAATGAAAAAGTTCTTCAAAAGGCTAAAACTACCAAAGAATACTTAAGAAGACATAGGGAACCTGATTAGCTCTGTGTCTAGCAAAGAAATTGAATTGTATATAAAAACTATCCCAGCAAAAATGTGGGTGCAGATGATTCTAGTAATCAATTGTATCAAAGTTTTGGTAAAGAAATAATACAAATTCTACCTTAACTCATTTTATGATGCCATAATTACTTTGATGCCAAATTAGACAAAGACATAAGAAAATAAAACTAAAGACCAATATTTCTCATAAACATAGATGTAAAATCCTTAAAAAATTTTAATAAATCCTTAGTAAAATTTTAGCAAGCCAAATTGAGGCACATATTGAAAGGATAATACAACGTGAGCAAGTGGGCTTAATCCCAGAAAAGCAATTTTGATATAACAGTTAAAAGACAATCAGTGTAATCTATCACATTAATAAACTAAAAAAGAACCATATGATATCTTAATAGATTCAAGAAAAGCATTTGCCAAAATTCAACATCCAGTATGATAAAAACTAGGAATGCAAGGTAATTTATCAACTGATAAAAGGAAACTCTACAGCTAACATTATAGTATGGTCAAAGACTAAAATGCCATGCCCCTAAAATGGGAACAAAGCAAGATATTAACTCTCACCACTTCAGCATTATACTCAGTTTCCAGCTAGTTCAATAATGCAAGAAAAAGAAAAAAAAAAGACATACAATTTGGCAAAGAGGAAGCATAATGTTTTTGTTTGTTTAAAGTTTGTTTATTTATTTAGACAGACAGCATGCTCACGAGCAGGGGAGGAGCAGAGAGAGTGTGAGAGAGGATCCCAAGTAGGCTCTGCATTTGCAGCACAGAGCCTGATGCAGGGCTTGACCTCACGAACCCTGAGATCATGACCTGAGCAGAATCAGAGAGTCAGATGCTTAACCAATTGAGCCACCCAAGTGCCCCAGGAAGAAGCATAAGTGCTCATTCAAAGACAGCATGAATGTCCATCTAAAACATTTTAAGGAGTCTATATATAATCTAGTTCAAAGCAACTAGAACTAATCAGTAAAGTTTGCAGAAGATATATTTTACATAGAATGTAAGATTGATATAAAAAATTCAATTGTATTTCTGTATACTAAAAATAAACAATTGGAAATGGAAATTAACAAAATACATTTACAATAATATTAAACAATGCAATATGAATCAATGTAACAAAATATGTATAAGACCTGTATATTGAAAACTATAAAACACTGCTTAGAGAACTTAAAGGAGACCTAAATAAATGGAGGGATACACTATGTTCACCAGACTTTAATTCTCCTTAAAATTATCTATACATCCAATGCAATTCTCGTCAAAATTTCAGTAGGATTTTTTTTGTAGTAATTGACAAGCTAAGTCTAAAATTTATATAAATGCAAAGGATTTAGAATAAACAAAACAAATTAGAAAAAGAACCAAGTTGGAAGACTTACATTTCCTGATTCCAAGACTTAGTATAAAGCTTCAGTAATCAGGACAGTGTATTACTGGCATAAGGACAGATGTATAGAACAAGTAACAGAATAGAGTCCACAAATGGACTTACCCATAAAAGGTCAATTGCTTTTCTGCCAAAGACACCAAGGAAAAAGGACAGTCTTTTCAACATATGGCACTGGAATTGGATGCCCATAATTAAAAAAAAAATGAATCTCAACCTTTACCTCACAACATATATAAACATTAACTTGAAACACATAATAGGCTTACATGTAAGAGATAAAACTAGAAAACTTCTAGATAAAAACATTGAGAAAAATCTTTGAGACCCTAGATGAACAGAGAATTCTTAAGTGGGGCAGAGAATTCACAAAAAATTTTTAAAAAATGGACAAAATGGACTTCATCCAAGATAAAAACTCATTATTTGAAAGCTATGTTAAGAAAACTAAAAGGCAAGCCACAGACTGGGAGAAAATATATGCAAAATATATATCTGACAAAAACTTGTATCTAAATATATAAGGAACACTTACTACTCAATAACAAGAAAAGAAACCAATTAAAAATGGGCAATATATTTAAACAGAAACTTCACCAAAGAAGATAGTCAAACGTCAAATAAACACAAAAAAGTGGTGCTGAACTTCATTAGTTGTTAGTGAAATGCACAGAAAACCTATGAGAAAACTCTACAAATCTGCTATCATGGCTAAAATTAAATTGTCAGACATTATCATGTGTTGGTAAGTGCATGGAACAACAGGATTTCTCATTGCTGGTGTGAATGCAAAATAATGGAGGCACTTTGGAAAACTGGCAGGAATTATTATACAAAATTAGCAATACACCACACAGCCTAGCAATAATGCCCTCAGATGTTTACCAAAGAGAAATGAAAATACATGCTCGCACAAAGATGTGTACAGAAATGTTCACAGACACCTTATCGAGGTGGCATCACCATGGTGGTTAAGAGCATACACTTCAAAGCTAGGTTACATAAAAGCTAATAATGGCCTCAGGAAAAAAAATCTTAATATCTATAAACTGGTAAATGAATAAACCATATTATGGTGCATCCATACAATGAAAAACTACTCAATGATAAAATGGAACTCATTACCAATGTACGTGACTATGCATGGATCATAAATTAATTATACTGTTAGTTAATAAAGCCAGACCCAAAAGACTATATGATGACTCCATTTATATGCTCTAGTAAAAGCAAAGTCATAGTGATAGAGAATCAGTTGACAGTTGTCAAAGCCTGGAAATTGGAGACAAAATTGACTGCAAAAGAGTAAAGGGACACTATCTGAAGAGATAAAAATGTCTTGTATCTTGATAACAGTGTTGGTGGTTACAAGACTGTACGGACACATTTGTCAAAACTAACCAAATTTTGCATGTAAAATTAGTGACTTTTATATTATGTAAATTACATTTTAACAAAGCTTATTAAAAAAGAAAAAAAAGCTGATAGGAAAAAAATTATTCTGGCCAAGATGAATACCACCTGTTAAGAAAGCAATGACATTTAAAAGCACAATAGGATGTTATGGAAAAATTATACTTTACCTTATGTTTCAAATCTGTGAAAAATATGTAATAAAATTGTTTTCCTGATTCCTTTTTTTTTTTTTTGAGCCTAACAAACCACTTTGTAGACCAAACTTTGTGTTGCAACCATCTAGGAAAGGGCTTTTGATGTGACTTAGCCCTGGCTTACACTAGTTTAGTTTCCTTCACTGTATTATTTTAGCCTACCCACTCCTTAAATGCAGACATTTCTCAATGTTCTGCTCATGGTCCTTCACCTTCCTTTTCTTTCCCAGGACTTCACCAGTCCCCATAACTCTATGTGGTATATGGTGGCTTTGTAGTCACTCTCACTAGAGGTAGAATATACTTCTATATCCCTTAGTTTTGAGCTTAGCCATGTTTTGGTCACTATGATGTTTAATGGACTTAACCCCAATGGAGGTTTAATGTGTTTGCAGAGTTAAGCTTGCCTTCTGTAAGCTTGCCTTCTATAAAGAGATTCTCCTGTGGAACTTCTGTCCCTTCACTCCAGGCCCCAGAAAAGACTATAGGTGCCAACCTCTGGTCAATCTGAAGACCCAGAAGCATGAGAATAAAGCCTGTATGCCACTGGGTTTGGTGATAATTTGTTATGCAGCATGATTGCTGGCATATTCTTGTCCCTTTTCGTTTCTTCCCTTTTTTCCAGGGATTTTTAGTGGAAGGGATCATCCATTCTCCTTTCTATCATTGTCACATCTAAGGTAAAATACCACTAAATCTGCCTCTAACCTGGCCTCTCTTCTGAGCTCCAGATTCCCACATGATGTCTACAAAGTAAGTACCTACTAGATACATGAAGAAAGAGAAAAACTAAATTCTATCAATTAGTGGCCTACTAGAAACTTATATACTTTTTCCATATGTTGCCTCAGTGAATATTTCGATGAGTTAATGGAAGTATTACTGGTATAAGTTAAACTGGAGAGAAGGTTACTTATAATTACTTGCCCTCGGCAAGATAAAATGGGACCGTATATGTTCTCACTTGGAAAGGGCACGTTAAAGAAAAAAGAGGAGGATGGATGAAATAGATAAAGGGGATTAAGAGTACACTTATTTTGGGGCACCTGGGTGGTGGCTCAGTCGGTTAAGCGTCTGACTTCGGCTCAGGTCATGATCTCACGGTTCATGAGTTCGAGCCCCGGAGCCTGCTTCGGATTCTGTGTCTCCCTCTCTCTCTGACCCTCCCCCCGTTCATACTCTGTCTCTCTCTGTCTCAAAAATAAATAAACATTAAAAAAAAATTAAAAGAAAAAGAGTACACTTATTTTGATGAGCACTAAGTAATGTACAGAATTGCTGATTCAGGGGCACCTGGGTGGCTCAGTCACTTGAGCATCAGACTCTTGATTTTGGCTCAGGTCATAATCTCATGGTTCATGGGATTGAGCCACATATCAGGCTCTGCATGACAGTGTGGAGATTGCTTATGATTCTCTCTCTCCCCCTCTCTCTGTACTCCCCCACTCATGTGCCCACATTCTCTCTCTCTCTCTCTCTCAAAATAAAGAAATAAACATTTACAGAAATTAACTGCTGAATCATTATACTGTACACCCGAAACTAATAAAACACTGTATGTTAACTGTTCTTTAATGAAAAAATAGTCCTAGGATTACAATTAATGGATTTAAAATTATTTTTGGTCTAATTTTTAAGAATTGTTTATATAGTATAGGTACTTATATTGCTGTAATACAGAGCTGATACTACATAAAATATTTAGCTTCTCCCTTCACTATAAAATGGAATTTATATTTTTATTCTTTATTTGAGAAAGAGAGAGAGAGAGCACGAGTGGAGGAGAAGGTCAGAGGGAGACAGAGAGAATCTTAAGCAGGCTCCAACACTCAGCATGGAGCCCAACATGGGGCTCAATCCCACAATCCTGGGATCATGACCTGAGCTGAAATCAAGAGTCGGACACTAAATTGACAGAGCCATAGATGCACCCCCAGAGTTTATATTTTTATAGGAAAAAATATAGATGCACCAGGGTTCATTTACTGAGATAACTTTTTAAAGTGTTTTGCTATTGGCTTTGAAAGGGTATTAAGGTAATCTATAACTACTATATAATCCTATCATCACAATGCATTACATGAGTAAGAAAGGAGATGGCCACATTGTCAGGTGTTTGAAAATGCATGTGTATGAGCAAATTATTTTGGTGATGTAGAAGCCAAATCACTTTCTGAAATATTTACAGGGAGGAATGAAATAAGATACCTTTTTCCTTGGTTAAATTTTGTTAGAATAGGCTTTTTAGAACAGTTACATATTTACGAAAAGTTTAAGAAGCTGTAACAGAAAGTTCCCACACACTCCTTCAAGTAGTTTCTCCTATTATTAACTTATTAGTTATGATTAATGAACAGACACTGAAGCATTATTATTAAAGTCCATAGTTTATCCAGATTTCTTTATTTTTAACCTACTGTCTTACTCTATTTTAGGATATCACCCAGATTACCACATCACATTTTGCTTATGTTTTCTTGTTTTGTTTTTGTTTTTTGTTTTTTGTTTTTTTTTTTTGGCTGTGACAGTTTCTCAAATTCCTTATTTTTGATGAACTTGACTGTTCTGATGAATACTGGTCAAGTATTTTGTAGAATGCCCCTCTACTAGAATTTGTCTGATGTTTGTCTCATGACTAGACTGGAGTGACAGCTTTTTGGGAAGAAGATAACCAGATGTAAAGAGACACAAAGGGACATTTTCATCACACCACAACACAGGTAAGTACTATCAACATGATTTATCACAGCTGGTGTCGACCCTAATCACCTGGCTGAGGTGGTGTGTAATGTTTTCTCCTCTGTAAAGTTCCTCTTTCTCCCAGCTTGCCATACTATATTCCATGGAAGGAAGTCACCATGTTCTGCCCACTCATAGGGAGTGTGGAGTTATGTTCCTCCTTTTTAAGGATGGAATATCTACATAAGTTACATTGAAGTTCCTCTGCACAGATTTATCTTTTATTTATTCAATCATTTATTTATATCAGTGTGGACTAAAGGATATTTATTTTATACTTTGAGTTCTAGTGCAGTAGTATTTTATCTTGTTGTTCCAATTGTTTTAGCTTTGGCCATTAGGAGTTCTTCCACTTGTGGGGTGCTGGGGTGGCTCAGTCGTTTAAGTGTTGGACTCTTGATTTCAGCTCAGGTCGTGATCTCATGGTTTGTGAGTTTGAGCCCCGAGTCAGGCTCTGTGCTGGGTGAGGAGCCTGGTTGAGATTCTCTCTCTCCCTCTCTCTCTTCCCCTCCCCTGTTCTCTCTCTCTCTTTCTCTCAAAATAAGTAAATAGACTTAAGAAAAAAAGGAGTTCTTTCAGTTGGACTGAACTGTCCTGTGTCCCTTTGGCAAAACCCACATCAATGCTCTGTTTTGTTTTTTGGAATTTCTTACTTGCTGTCACTATAAGGGATTCCAGTCATACCTTATATATTTCCTACTCTAGCCCAAGAATCAACCACTTCTCCAAGGAGCCCTGCTTCTTGTTACTGGAAAATGGTATTAGATACCAAGATATAGCTGCTGAGTGTACTTGTGACTAGAGTATTCTTACTTGTAGGTCTCTCATCTGACAGGGCAAGGATTATATATGTGACTACCCCACAGATACATATCTACAGATATTTTCATATATAACCATCTGTATCTGGATTGAGTTAAACATGAGTGCATATGAATGCCTCCAACTCTGATCTATGGTCACATGGATCATTTTAGCCTCCTCCCCTTGCTTAACGGTGGATTCCCATTCTAACAGTGTGGCCTGGCCCCTGCCATCTGCCACACATTTACTTAATTTTTAAATTCCAATATACATGCATAGCAGTATCAGAATTGTTAAGCCATAACCCCATGGGAAACAAATTTATTAACTAGAGTACAGTATGTGTGTGTGTGCACACAGCCACTTAGGTCAGCAACCTCCCCCACCCCCTTCAGTGAGGTTGTCTCATACATTTGTAATCCAGTTTGATTTTCATGTCCCAGGCTACATTCTTCCTGAGATCCCTGACCTCCTAAATGATTTGGTGAAAGTTGCACAGATTAAAGTTTACTTTGTGCCATATCAAGCTCTATGGGTCTTGACGAACGCATAATGTCAGGTATCCGCCATTATAGTCTCAGGCAGAAGAGATTTACCACCCTGAAAACCTCCTGTGCTTCACCTACTCAATCCTCCCCTACTCCCCCGAACTCCAGGCAACCACTGATCTTTTTACTGTCTTTAGAGTTTTTCACTTCTATAAGGTCATATAATTGGAATCATAAAATGCATAGCCTTTTCACACTGATCAACCAATTTTAATATTCATTTTAGGTTCATCATCATGCTGTTTTTCATGACTTGATAGCTTATTTGATTTTATAGCTGAATAGTAGTCCACTGAATGGATATACAACAATTTGTTTATCCATTCACCTAGTGAAGGACATCTTGGGTTCTTTCACATTTTTGGCAAACACATTCCTATAAGCAATGTAGGAACCCTCAACAATACTTGATCCATGATGAAAACAGAGAATTAAGTGAACATACACATATGAGCATACATATATATGAGATACTGAGACCCCCGGGCACCTTCCTCTATGAGGGTTCCAGAATTCTTGTGCCGGTCTTTTACTCTTCAGGCAGGATACTGAAGGATCTATAAAGGATCCAAAAGAATGATGTAACATTAAGGATTCTTCAATAAGATGGCCCAGTCAGGTCATCTTTGGTGAAACTCATAGTCCACAAACCCTACTCAAGGGTCTGCAATCCCAGTGAGTTTTTAGTCTCTCTCACTCATATGCAAAGAGACAATGAAAGATCACAAAAATCCAGAGGAAATCCTCTAACATGAAAGGTGGACAGTAACCAAATAGCAAAAGATAGAGAGAATCAGTTGAAAGTCCCACTTTGACTCAGGTCATGATCTTGCAGTTCGTGGGTTCAAGCCCTGCATCTGGCTCTGTGCTGACAGCTCAGAGCCTGGAGCCTATTTCGGATTCTGTGCCTCCCTCTCTCTCTGCCCCTCCCCTGCTCGCTGTCATTCAAAAAAAAATTAAAAATTAAAAAAAATCGCAAAATATAATGTGCAATAAACAGGTTCTGAAATGAAAAGGAAACTTAAAAATCCCTTTCTTTAAAAACCTCAGATGCAGAAAATATTGCAACACCAGCAGCAGACTGAATGGGTGGGTGGGGGGGGGTGGGCTGTGCGAGGGTTTAGAAGCAAATATGGCCAAGGCAAGGCTGTTTGTTTGTGCACCTGATGAGGCAATTTTCCATACTATCCCTGCATTGTCCTGCAATCTTGACATATGCCTTGAGCATCAAAGGGAGGCTTGTAGGACTCCTTTCCATCCCACAGGGTCTAGGAGTCATGTCTGAGCCTGTCAAAATACGTGTTTTACTGTGTGATGCTTTCTAATAGTAAGAACTTCTTATAGATTAGTCAGAAAAATATTTCAACACATGAACATCTATCATTTCTATTTATTTATCCTCTCCCTTTTCTATGTTCAAGCATGTGTCACAGCTGGTTCTGTGAACATTACCTCAAGAAAAGTGTGTGTGTGTGTGTGTGTGTGTGTGTGTATGAGAGTACATGTATAAGAAATAATTCTCACATGGAATAGAAATAACCTAAAAGAGTCTTTGCAGATGTGATTAGTTAATTTAAGATGAGGTCATACTGGATTTATGTGGGCCCCAATCCAAAGACTAGCATCCTTCTAATGAGAGAAATTAGAGACAAAATTTAGACACGTAAAGAGATAAGACAGCCACATGAAGACAAAGGCAGAAATTGAAGCAATGCAGCTGCAAACCAGGGAACAAGGATTGCCAGCTGCCACCAGAACCTGGAAGAGGCAAGGACGGATCCTCCCCCAAAGCTTCAGAGGACGTGGCCCTGCTGATGTCCAATTTTAGACCTCTAGCTTCCTCACCTGTTGAGGAATACTTTCTGTTGTTTGAAGCCAGTCAGTTTGTGGTACTTTGTTACAGCAACCTTCAGAAACTAATGCAAGGGGATAGTTGTACACACTCAGTTATCTTAGCCAGACGTTTGACAAAGGTAAGGACAGAAGGCTGGGGAGGTCAAGAGGCGAAGCAGGGGAGAGAAAAACAGAGAAGAGCTATGTTCTTGTAATAGTTAGGGCTTTCCAGAGATAAATAGGACCAAACACAATTTGATGGAGGGACGGACAGACAGGTGATATAGACTGATTCAGCATAAGGAATTGCCTCACACAATTATGGAGGCTGACAATTCTCAAGATTTGCAGCTGGTAAGCCAGAGGCCCCAAGTGAGCTGTTGATGGGGTTCTATTTCAAATGCTGATAGAGTAAGACCCAGGAGAGACGATGTTTCAGTTTAAGCCCAAGGGCAGGAAGAAAACTGATGTCTCAGTTGGAAGGCAGTCACACAGGAGGAGTTCACCTTACTCCCAGAGAAGGATTAGCTTCTTCTTCTAGTCAGTCCTTCAACTGATTGGGTAGAGTGTCCTATCCACATTAGGGAGGGCACTGCGCTTCACTCAGCCTACCAATGGCAATGTTAACCTCTCCATAAACACCCTCGCTTACACACCCAGAACCATGTTTGACTGAATGTCTAGGTACCCCATGGCCCAGTCAAGTTGCCCTCAAAAAGTAACGGTCACAGTCCTACTTCCTGGCAGGACTGGAGACAGCAAGTCCCTGGGAAGCAAAGCCCGGAGGTGAATGAAGCAGATCCATGCATGGCCGGTGACAAAGCTGTCACCCCAAAGAAGCCCACATGCATCCGATTTGTGTGGTTCAGCCATAACCGGAGCAAGGACAGCTCACTCTTTTTTGTGAGAATCTTTGGAAACTCATGAACCTCCCAAACTTGACCTAACTGAAGTTAAATTTCTCACAAGCCCAGCTGAAATAGATCAGTCAGTTCCTAGGATATAAAGAGACGAGATTCCACACATGTGTTCATTACCTGGAATTTATAATCTCTCTATAAATCAGCCTCTGGCAAAATAAAATGGCACAGGACAACCCAAAAAACCCTTGAGAGTGACTGAAGGTCCTGTCACATAGAACCTGTTTCAGTGAATGTTAGACTAGAAATGGACACCTGGAATTATTTCTTAATTCTTAAGAAATAGAAGTTACCTGGGGTGCCTGGGGGGCTCAGTTGGTTAAACATCTAACTTTTTATTTCAGCTCAGGTCATGATCTCATGAGACTGAGCCCCAGGTCGTGATCTGTGCTGACAGCGTGGAGCCTGCTTGGGATTCTCTTTGTCTCTCTCTCTCTCTCTCTGTCTCTCTGTCTCTCTCTCTCTCTGCCCCTCCCCCACTCATTCCCTCTCTCTGTCTCTGTAAATAAACATTTAAAAAATAAATAAATAGAAATCTCCCTGCACAGCCTACATTTCTGATTACACATAGGCCTACTACTTGACATTAAGGGAGGGAGAACACAGGAGTGTTCTGTGAAGACTTCTCTGCTTGCCTGTGCCAAGTCCACATGAGAAGTAAGTCCTTTAGACATAGGTAGGAAAGCTCTTGGGACAGATGCATATGATGCTGCAACCCCCAAGCACCACGGGCACCAAACTCACTATACTCTGATGAAGCCTCTTTGTCACGATTTTCCAGGAAATCAACTTATCCCCAATGTAAAACATAGAAAACCGTTAAATCAGGGCCACGTAATGGAATGACTATAGAATGCAGGTGCATAAAGATGCACCTAACTGGGGACCTAACCCTCAGTTACTGCTCCACTGATTAAGTCATGGGAAGCATCACCAGAACGAAAAAGCATGAGGATATGGTTCCTCGCAGGAACCCTGAAGGCAGGAAGGAAGCTTTTAGTGACTGTCTGCTTTTCTGGATAATTTCTGTCCCTGGCAATGGTGTGGGGACCCTGGAAAACTATACACTTTGGTATCAGGAAGGCTGGGGTTTGAATTCCAACCCTGTCACTTTTGAGGACATTAGGTACATTACTTAACCTCTTGCTTCTTAAAAATAACTAAGTTTTCTTACATCTTCCTCTTCAGCTTGATTCAGAGCTTTCATTTCTAAGTATGACTTTATACCTTGGCAAGAGAAAGCCACTTTTGGGGTGGGGGTGGCATGTTCCAAAAATGACACAGCTTTCCACCCAATCAGAAATTCTTGGACAACTGCTGTTTAAACAGCAAATAACTCTTTAGAAAGAATGTTAATAAATCAATTACTTCATAAACTAATGAATGGATAAATAGGAGAGAGCAGCATCAACAGATAAGAGAAAGCTTACTAAAGAAAGAGAACGAAGAAACATTTAGTGGCTCTTCTCAAGCGAGACTCTTGAATGCAGAAGGTCAACCTCCTGTGGCTTCTGAGGCCATAAATTGTGGTCTCTTCTAATCTTGAAAGGCCATTGCAAATATGATTCTCTGTCACTGTAGCGGCTGGGACTACCTGGGGAAATCACACCTCTGCAGTGCATATGAAGGAAACTAGTGAGACTGATAAGGGACTAATGAATGGCTTGATTCTCAGCCAATCAACTGGGCCTACAGAAGATCCAGCTTTTCAGAACAAGCCTCTGTGGCCCTCAGTGGCTACCTGATATGGTCACTTGCAGGCTATTAAGCATAGCTCCCGATTGCTCCAGGGTAGGACAACCTTTGATGCTGAGTCCTCATGATACAGAAGGGAATGACCCCATGAGATCACCAACATAATCATTCATGTCCAGGAACACATATGAAGGATTATTTTATTCTCTGACTTTGGGAAGATTCTCTGACTTTGGAAGAAATCTCAGAGAGCATCTGACCTGGCCTTTATGTGTTACAGATGAGGAATGGACTGTCTAAATGGAGATGGTAATTTTTTTTTTGAAGGTGACTGAGAAGACTTACTTTTACTTCCTCATTTTGTCATTGACAGGCTAGATCCAGCTTCAGTCTAGCCACTAAACCGTCCGTGCTCAGCTGGCCACGGGGATGTGGCTCAGAAGGCTCTGGAAAATCAGGATGTAAACGTCGAAGTTAGATAGAGCCCAATGTACTTCTTGCCTTACTTACAGTAAAACCTTGGTTTCCAAAGCACTCGTATATCAAAGCAAATTTCAAGAACCGTTGGCTCACTTGTGATCACATGACATTTGGCATCATGCACTACTCGTTTTACAAGACATCGCTTGTTTATCAAGTTAAAGTTTATTAGAAATGTTTGCTCGTCTTGCCGAACACTTGCAGACAATTTGCTCACAATCCAAGGTTTTACTGGTATTCTTTCCTAATTTCTTTGAGGAAAGCTATCTACTGAGGGTCTTCAACACTTTGTTTCCCATTCCCTACTCAGGTTAAGAGGAAAATAATAAAGACCTGGTTGTTTGGTATTTATAAAGAGTTTTCACATGCACTGCGTGGGTCTGGATCTTTATAAGGACACTGTGTGGCAGGCAGGATGCATAGATTTCCACTTTCTACACAGACACTGTGCTGGGAAGACTACAGTCAGACAGGATGAATCATCTGCTCATATCCCTTGCTTTCTTATCTATCTGAGGAAATCCACTGAGGCCTAGAAGCAATCTGAAGATCTCTTTTTTCTTTCATTTTTGTACACTTAACCTAGAAGTAGGCAGTCCCCTGTTTTCTTTCTGTTATCACAGAACATATAGCATCTCCCCAAAAAAAGGCATGACCCACATTCATGCTGCCTGTACATCACACACACTTTTGACTGCCACTGGCTGTTGTAAATCCTTTCTTAGATAATGGGATTGACAAAAGTGAAAAAAAAAAAAAGGTAACCTGGATGTAAAAGCAACTACCTTCTGTTTTTGTTCCTGTCATATTCACAAAGTCTTTTGTAGAAAAATACGTGGAATTAAGTGGTGCTGAAAAAAAAAAAAAAAAGGCACTGGATTGCAATTTACTATCACTACTACTATTTCTAACTCATACAGCATTTTAAATGAACACTCTTTTTTTTTTTTTTCTATTACTCCCATTTCATAGATGAGGAAATTGAGCTTTAATGAGTTTAGGTGAATTGAATTTCCGGTGTATCTCTATCAGCATTTTGCAAGGGCTCGGTTAGTATTTGCTGAATTGAAGAGCATTCACTTCTATATCTCTTTTTGCACTTAATATTCAAATTAATGGCTGAACCAGGTTTTTTTCCCCCCCCTTGGAGAAGTGCACACCATAGAAAGGTGCCTCTGGGAATGCAAATAGCCCAGTCTATGTATTAGGCAACTATAAACAAATGGAGATTTGCACAGATGTAATTAAGAGTAGAAAATACAAACCTATGTGCAGAACCATGATTTACAGTCAAATTCACCTGCCTTGAAAGCTCATATTCGATTGCTCCTCGTTTGATTACCAAGCTGGTATTTCAATGCAAAGCATATGCTTGTGGGCCCCCAGGTTCTCTGGGCTTATGAATTAGCTAATAACTTTGAAACGAACCTTTTAAGGGAGGAGTGCTTTATGCCTCAGCAATGCAAACATGGGCAAGTGAAAATATATGCATCTCGACTGGTTATTTTTGTACGGAGGACAAATGTGTAAAAATATGTTTACGAGAAAAAAATTTCTGGTTTTGACTGTTTGCCAAACGTTACACAAATAATTAGTGATGTTGTTAAATGCTCAGCAGCTCTTCCAAGGCTTCTTTTTTGGCATCAAATATGTTCGTTCTCCAGTATACGGGCATATATAATAATTTAAAGTATTCATAGAACATAGCTTCTGGCTTGACTTACAAAATGGGCTGCTAATGTTTCATTCCTTTCATTTATCCTTTTCAGTTTCTCTCTCATATATGAGAGCCTGAAAAGAGATGAATGAGATTTTTTGTCACAAATCTAACTTAACTTTTCTAAATTGTAAGTAAAATATCCTAAAGCGGTTGTTCATTTTGTCCACATTCCCTTCTCCATCATGCATCTTCTTCAAGTATATTTGGAAGGTAAAATTTTGAGGGGCACCTGGGTGGCTCAGTCGGTTGAGCATCCAACTTCGGCTCAGGTCATGATCTCATGGTTTGTGAGTTCGAGCCCTACAGGGGCCTCATTGCTATCTGGGCAGAACTTGCTTCATATCCTCTGTCCTGCTTGCATGGATGCATGCTCTCTCTCTTTTCCAAAAATAAATAAACTTTTTTTTAAAAAAGGAAGGTAAAATTTCTAATAGAAAGCAAGAAAGCAAAAGTTTAAGGGCTAGAATACCAGAGCTTGGCTTTATCCCTCACCCGGTCCCACTCCCCCCACCAAACACACCATCTTGAAAAGCCGGAACGACCTAGAAAAAAGTCTCATCAGCTCTACTTTCTAGACTCAGTGGATGTTGCTAATATGAATAAAGTGTTGTTCCAAGAGTAAACTTTGGGTCTCTCCACCACGTACACTCAAAATGTCTGTCATTACTGTTTGCTGTCTTGAGTGAAATGCAGCAGTTTTAGGATATCAGTAAAGTAAAAGCCACCTCCTCCAACTGCAAACCCACCATGGTCAGTGGTACCAGAGGATGATGCATTTGTTGGTTAGCCTAGCTGGAGCTCCATGCCAGCATCTTTCCACTACAGGGGAGCCTGGCCATGAAAGGGCCCAGGAGGAGTCACCTTGAGGAATGTGTTGTATTAAAGCCAAATAGCAGAACTGTGTATGATATCTCTTATATCAGAAAAAAAAAATGTCAGGGAGGAAGAATCCTGCCCAAGGCAAAATGCCAACCATGAGACAGAATGGCAAGTAAAAAATGGGCACAGTTGTGATGTACTGATGGGGGTAAAAACCCAAGATGATGGGAGAGTATGTCAGAGGAGAAGGAGGAAAGAATAAGGAACTGCCAAAATGGAAGGCAGTCTGGATGTGTCTCAGAGCAGAGCACCATAGAAGAGCAAAAAGAGGTACAGCATATAAAACATCTTGTAAAGAGCAGTGACATCTCCCTATTTTACACATCCAGAACCTCAGTTGATGGAAGGAAGTCAAGGGCACTGCACAAAGTCCACCCAGTTGACCAAAGGTCCTACAAAGAGTGATTCGGCTTCACATTCTCACTGTGCAGGTTCCAAAGTCCTGATTCTACCTGGAGAAACACTCCATGGACCCTCCTCAACACTGCCCGCCTCTACTAAGACTGGGAAAAGGCCAACACACAGAATCACTCAGGAAAATGGGAAAAGGAGGAAAGCAAAGGGGGCTGGACAGCTTGCAAGATGAGACATCTACCATTAGAAAATAAATACACCGCATGTACTGATGGAAATTAAAAAAAAAAAAAAAGGCATGATCCAAGAGAAAACTCTCCATATCAGAATCTAGAAAAAAATATCCATGCAAATAAGGGCCCATTATTTCCCCCTCTGCACGGAATAGCTGGCTTGGAGTTTTAACATGGGAGGAAAAACCAGATGGCGGCAGACGGGCTTATTATAGAAAGTCCACTTGTACTGAAGTTTTCTCAGCGCGCTCCATCACTGCTGAGTGAGGTTTTGTTTTGTTTCCTTCTTAAGTGTAGGGCAGGCAAGTACCAAAATTTGTATAAAGTCTGAAACCTTTTCATGAAAATGTTCTGTTCAATACCTCCGATACATGATATATGATGCCACCACAGGAAAACTAGTGTTGCTACAGACGTTAATCATAATTATGAAAATTTTTAATTTAAATGTAGGTCTGAACACACAAAATACAGTGCATGGCCATCTGTTAGTTTTCCATCTGGGCTCATTTGCAAAATACATTCTGTTTCACTCCCCCCTCCCCCCTCTATTTATAATCTTCCCTGGAAAACAAATATGCCTAATCTATGGCATGCCAGAGCTGAAGTTAGCTATTTACAAGTGGCTTTTAATAGACATGGCTACAGTTGAAAGCAGTAACAGAAACTTCAAGGGTTTTTTTTTTTGGGGGGGGGGGGTTGTGTGTATGTGTGTATGTGTGTATGTGTGTGTATGTATTTGTGTGTGTGAAAGAGACACCTCCTTAGATTGTCAGTAGATTTCTCCTTTGAGAGTATCCCATCCCCATGTGAAAATGGCTTTACAGGTTATCTGTAAGGAACAATGAAAAATGGGGGCGCCTGGGTGCCTCAGATTGTGAAGCGTCCAACCTCAGTTCAGGTCATGATATCCTGGTTCATGAGTTCGAGCCCTGCGTCAGGCTCTGTGCTGACAGCTCAGAGCCTGGAGCCTGCTTTGGATCCTGTGTCTTCCCCTCTTTCTGCCCCTTCCCTGCTCACACTCTGTCTCTCTCTCAAAAATAAATAAAAACATTTAAAAAAGTAATGAAAAATGCAATATTGCTGTCTCTTGGTATCATGCTAAGAATAATATCTAAAACTTGAAGCTTTCATGGCAGCATTTTCACAACAGCCATAAAGTAGAAATACAAATGTCTATCAACAGATGAATGGATAAACAAAATGTAGCATATCAATAAAGGGAGTATTATTTAGCCATAAACAATGAAGGACTGATCTGGGTGCCTGGGTGGCTCAGTCAGTTAAGCATCCGACTTCGGCTCAGGTCATGATCTCACTGTCTGTGAGTTCAAGCCCCATGTGGGGCTCTGGGCTGACAGCTCAGCACCTGGAGCCTGCTTTAGATTCTGTGTCTCCCTTTTTCTCTCCCCTCCTCTACTTGCACTCTGCTTCTCTCTCAAAAATAAATAATCATTAAAAAAATTTTTTTAATGAAGGACTGATAACTGATACATGCTACATTGTGGCTAAACCTTGAAAACATTAGGTTAAGTGAAAAGAGACACAAAAGGCCACATGATGCTTGATCTCATTTATAAGAAATGTCCCAAACAGGCAAATATGTAGGGACAGAAAGCAGATGAGCAGTTTAGTTGCCTGGGGCTGGAAGGTGAGGTTGGGGGACATGGGGAGTGACTTCCAATGGATCCCTTTTAGGGGTGACCAAAGTGTTCCAAAATTAAATGCTAGTGGTTGCACAATTCTGTGAATATACTAAAAAAAAAAACTGGACTGTACACCTGAGATAGGTAGACTTCCTGAAATATATATAATTTGTATCTCAAAAAAGGTATTAAAAAAACTATACAGCCAGACAGAGATGAAGAAATCACTTAGTCTATTTTTTACACTGTATCTTATTTTTATTTTTTATGATTTTTTAAATTTTTCATCTGTTTAAGATGGTACAGTGAGGTCTTGGTGGGGAGGCAAAAAATGACAGTTACCCAGCTGACCCAGTTACCCAGCTGGGTCAGGTTTCTAGGCGTCCATTCAAGCGTTCTCCCTGATCCGTAATGCTGAATGATGACGCTAATAAATTATCCTAGAGTCATGAACAGAGTGCACTGAAGAAGGGGAGGTTCAAATTCGAATGGAAAGACTCATTAGAAAATTGCCTGGTGAAACCAAATCAAGGCAAGAAAGGCCTTCAATGATGCCGGCAGTATTAAGGACAGACGAATGTACTTGGCTCCAGGAGATCTCTTCGAGGTAAACGCTTCATGACTTCGTATCTGATTGACTATGAGGGGAAGTGGAAGGGAAGCAGACCTGGATGAGAAAGATGGCTGTGATCAAGAAGCCTAGACAAAGTAGGAACTGGAGAAAGGCGATGAGTCTAATTCTTACCATGCATTGGAGTCATCCGGAGAACACAGAGTGCAGACACTACACAGGAAACTGGCATGTGAGAACTCAAAGTTTGTCCTAGAGATTAGGGCCCAAGATAAAGAAGGAAGCCATCTGGTGAGCATGGGCCGTGAGAGCACTGAATGGGTACAGCTGTCCTGGAGCCAGAGCAGAGAGGAGCAGAGACTGAGGACAGTACGCGGGGACTCCCACATATAAGGATGCAGAGAGGAACAAAGAAACATTCTGGAATGAAGGTGGGAAATCAGGAGAGGTCAACAAAAACCAAGGCAGCAGATTTGATCTAAGCCAGTCAGAGGCTCTATGATGGATTTTGGAAGGCATCATTTGAGGCCTCATCCTTTGGTGAGGATTTTAGTTTACTTAGGTAGGCAGGTAGTGGGAAATAAATTCAGAAACTTGAACCAGCCAAAAGGTCTGGCTCTGGAGATAGGCAGGATGGGGAAAAATCTGTAAGAGTTAAAAGGATTAGATGAGAAAAACTAGTGAATAGAACTAAAACAAAACAAAACAAAACAAAAAAAAAACAGATGGAAGCTGCTGGAAAATTCAAGAATGAGGCTATCACGACAGACTATGTTATAAAAAGGAAACTACAATTCTCAGAAGATCTACTGTCACAATGAGGGTGAAAACGTACAAGTAAGCTTCTGCATTTCTGCCCTAGCAGAGTGGGGGGAACACAGGTACTAACCCAGACCTTTAGGGGAGTAGCAGACTTCTCCCATGTTTAAGGAGGTTAGCCACATTCTGCACTTCCCACTTCTGAGGAAGTTGAACTTGACAATGAGGACAAACAAAAGCCTCTGAATTTTGTTCAGTTAAAATAAAATCCAGTTCCACAGATTCCCACTAGGAAAACCACAAAACCAGGAGTCACAGGAGGTATTGTCCCTGGGACACTGTTATCTCAAAAAAACACATACTGAGCATGTGTTTATTTACCAGGATGAAGGGTACGTCCTAGGAATTGAACGAAAAGAAAGATGTCTTGGCCTGTCCTTAGGGAAATCACAGGGGAGTCACAGACAGGCAGACTGACTGTTTCCAAATCATAAGATAAATGCTGTGAGAGAGACCAGGGTATGCAGAGAAAGGCATGCCCTACTCTGCAAGGGACTGGCAAAGTGGGGCAGAAGAGGCTTTTCACAGAGGAGGCCATGCCCGGACTGAATCTTGAGGGATAAACAGTATACCAAGCTGACTGGAGGTGGAATGGGCATGGGGACTATTCTCCCAGGGTGCAGAGCACAGCGGAGGGCCTGCGGCTGAAGTGCGGCTGGTCCTGGGAAGCCGGAGAGGCGCCTGCAGGGACCAGAGCGTGGGGGGTCATTCTGCATCCTGCTGGACTTTGTTTCAGTGTCCCCAAAAGCAGGCCCTAAGGTAAGTACTGGGTGCAGGTAGTTTATAAAGCACGGAGGAGAAAACAGAAGTCAGTAAAGGCTGAGTTAACCAGAGGGTTACCTCTGTGGGCACCTGGGCCAGACCCCCTGGAGTCTCCTGGGTAAGCAAAAAAGACCATACTTCCGAATCACCCCACTACAGGGCAGCCTGGACACTTATTCTCCAATTCCCAGCCCCGGGGGTGGAGCATTACTCTGGGCGTGTTCAGCCTACACACACACACACACACACACACACACACACACTTTACATTTTCAGATTGAACCTGCCACCTGCTTACTAACACTTCTCCTCCTCTCAGGCAGAGAAACAGAACAGAACGTTAAGAAAGCAGCTGCCTGTGTGTAAGAAGCTGTCTTCCCCAAATGTGGGTGACCTCAGGGTGGCCAAGGGCAGAACATCAGTGGCTTCTGCTAAGCAACCCAGAGCGGGCCAGGGGTCTCCGCCTTCCTGCCACGGCTAGCTCACATCCACCTCCACAGCTCCATGCAGGACCTTCATTCTTCCTCAGCCCTGAACGTCTAACCTCCTCCCACTCCCCCGCAGTTATAACACCTCCCTCTGCTGCGAACACACAAAAATGCGCATCGACTGCCGCACACGTCCAGAACATGCCACATACCATCTCTTTGTAGTCCCTGAACATCTCATACCATTTAAATTGTTGGTGTCTCTGCCCTTCCCACAGGGCCCAGAGCATGCTAGCATCGATTGATCACTTGGGCAAAGACTATTTTATGAGCTTTTGGGAAACCAAGCCCTTCCAGTAAATCAACCAATCCAGTGACACCTCAAAAAGCATATATACTTAATACTGAGGCAACAGAATTAAGCTGTCTCAGAGGGGAAGGAATGTGCTGTCTTATAATGTGAACCAAATTAGCCTAATACAGAGCTTTGACTTCCTGATAGTCTTCTGTCAAAAATAAATGAAGCGGGAGAGTCAGAACAGAGTTATGTATTTGAAGCCAAGCTGAAGAAACAGAGCAGACACAAGACATAAAAAGAGAGACAGCACACTGGCTTTAAATACATATAACATAAAGCATCAATGTCTGCTTCGTAACATTTATTTAAAACTTTTTGCCCTCTGAATCACCTTAATTTTGGATATCACTCTTCCCTATGGTCATTGTGAAGAATTGTACATTATCAAAAAATCTTTATTTATTTTGGTATATATTTTCTGACAGGTCAACTAGCATGGAAATTCTGGGCCTTGGGAGGTCTGAGTCTCCTTTTATATTTACCCAGCAAACGTGCTGTTACTCACTGAAGTCACTTGAACTATATGGGCCAGTTTCTCTTGTCAGCTTCTTGGAAGCTTTGAACTGGAAAAAGAAATACACAGCAGGGTAATCTAGCCCTTTGAAATTTGGGATGGCTAGGAAAGATGCACTGTGGTATTGATTTGCAATAGGCTTTGTTCAGACGACATCAGTCTATAATATGATGAGGATTCTTGGATTAAGATGTCCAGTGGTTATAAATGAAAAGCTGTTCTCTTTTGGTGGGGGGAAGGGTGCCAGGTGATATGAGTATGTGATTTTCAGTTACCTCCTTTGTGGGACTTTTGGCACTTGAAAAAAGGCACAGGTCCTTTCATTAGTAGGACAAAAGGCAGCCTAGAAGGACGGGTCGATTTGGAAGTTAATACATGACGGGTTTTCTCAAATAGAGTTGAAGAAGCTGAAGAAGCCACTCTCCTATGGTCCTTATACAGATGCTGTTTATCGAGCTTCCCCCACCCCACCCCACCCCAAAATGCTGGGCGAGGTGCTGGCACCTTCCAGCCATGCTGTCCTCACCAGTGTTCGAGAAGCTGTGTGTGCATCAGTTTGCTGTGAAGATGAGCAAACTGAGGCTGGGGAGGGGAGGTGAGCTGGCCAAGTCTCAGAGTTGGTGGAGTGAGGGTCCGAGATAAGAACTGATTACCATTCATCTCCAAAGGACAGGCACTAAACAACTACCTTGCATGGTATGACTTTGTCCAAAAAAAAAAAAAAAAAAAAACCACCAAAAAAACAAAAACAAAAAACAAACAACAAACAAACAAACAAACAAAACCTTCTGTAGCTAGACTGGGTGGTTTACCTGCTGGGTGTTTACAGACATCACCTCCTCGTGGATGGAAGAGAGGTGAGTCAGACCATTCCTTTCATCAGGAATTATTTAAACTACTTTGATTTTTATACCTAACCTTTTTGTCAAAGGGCTTCATTTTAAATATTCACACATTCTGGTTCTACACAGGGTGTCCCTGGAAACCAATGGAATGTGTTTTTGTTTGGTTATTCCCAATTAGGCAGGTAGTCCCAATTAGGACTGCAGGGATCTCCAGGAATTCCAAGTTATTTTCACACACTGATGATGTGGTGGGTGTGATTAAGTCTTTTCTATCATGAAGAACTGAAATCTGAACTATATGGATCTTGGTATCTTTTCATTAGCTATATATGACATTAAACTTTTACCATATGGCTGCTTTCCTTTAGAAAGCTGTCAGGCCATGTCACTCCCCTATTTATAGTCCTTTTAGTGTATTTCACCGTTTCATTTTGTATGTCCTAGTTTTCTGTGAGGTTAACATATTATATTAGTTATTTGGATTTTTTTCAGAATCACTTAGGACCTCAATCTAATTGTAGAGCCTCCTGAAGGAGCCCTTGAATGGAGTGTAGCCCTCACTTGTGCCCCCCATATCTTACAGATACCTGGATGAAGGTCTCATGGGGGATTAGGGAAGAGGGAACAGGGTAAGGTCCAATTTCCACTCTTTCCCAAGGAATTTGGTGCTCTCCTTTGTTATGGATCGAATCATGTCTTTCCAAAAGACATGGAGGTCCTAACTCCCAGTATCTATGAATGTAACCTTATTTAGAAATAAGGTCTTTTCTGGGGCGCCTGGGTGGCTCAGTTGTTTGGGCGTCCGACTTCAGCTTAGGTCATGATCTCGCGGTCTGTGAGTTCGAGCCCCGCGTCAGGCTCTGTGCTGACAGCTCGGAGCCTGGAGCCGGCTTCAGATTCTGTGTTTCCCTCTGTCTCTGCCCCTCCCCCACGCAAACTCTGTCTCTCTCTCTCTCTCTCTCTGTCAAAATTAAATAAACATTAAAAAAAAAGAAATAAGGTCTTTGCATATGGTCATGTCAAAGTCATTAGGCTGAGTACTAATTAATATGATGGTTTCCTTATAAAAAGGAGAAATTTGGAAACAGAGACAGAGACACAGGGACAACACCATGTCAAGATTGAAGTTTTGTTGCCACAAGTCAAGGAATGCCAAGATATCTAGAAATCCGCTAGAAGCTAAGAGAGAAGCATGGAACAGTTGTGCCCTCACATCCTGATGAAGAACCAACCCTACCGGCTCCTTGATTTTGGATGTCTAGCCTCCACAGGTGTGAGGCAGTAAATCTCTGTTGTCTGCACCACCCATTCGTGGTACAATGTTACAGGAGTCCCATATACTACTACAGACTCTATCTCAGCACTCGGCATGCTCCTCAATCCCAACCTTGCCTCCTCACAACACAGATCCATTTTCTTCGCATCCCTTCAGTTTACTTTAAACAGGACTTGGTTCCATAAATATCCTATCTAGATATCCTGCTACTCACACCCAAAGCCAAGAGGTCCATGAGAGTGGCACCAAGGCCTCTGTTCAGAGGGACACCAAGTGCATGGAGTGCAAATGACAGCCATCATCTCACCCTTTTGAATGAAATACTGGTATTGCGAATATACAACCCAAATACCAGAAGAATGATGATGTCATGCTTTTGCTTTGGTACTGAAAACAGTAGTCCCATTTTCTCTATTATGTCATTTCTTCTTTTATTTAAGCATGTCATTGTAGGGATTCTAATATTTCTGAGGATAAAGGACCTAACTTACAGAGAATAGTGTAGGTGGGAATACTTATTCAATATTTAAATGTAGGAAAATAAGAAAGCACAATGGAGTAGCCCCCATGTAGGGGTGCCCTCCATGAACGGGCTACTTACTGCTTCTTTTTGGATTTGGGTGAACAGGTGTGTACGCAGCTTGAGGTCTCTGAATCCCTGTGGGAGACAGATCTTTGCTTTGTGGACGTGTGCTCCTTCTGTCCTCCCTTTGACTTTCAAAAGTAAGTTATTAATGCTAATTATCCAGAAGAAAAGTTTTGTTACACTTTGCTTTAGCATTACTCCAACTCTGAACTGTATTTTCTTATTTATCCATAAAAAAATAATTTTACTCTCTCCTATTAGCTTCTCTTTCACCTTTGGAAATGTCTGAATGGAAAGATTCTGGGGAGTCATGGATAGTGGGAGTGAAAAGGAGTGTGTAGTTTACTGTGGAAAAAGCTTCACTCTGTGGTCTCATCTCAGTCTCTAATAATTGGTTTCAGAATCTTGGGGGTCTGGGGAGAGGTAATAGGACAGATGTCAGACCTGAAAGCAGCTCATTCTTGGTACCAAGGACACTGTATCCATATAAGTTTTGATTGCCCTTTTTACTTTCCTACAAGAGTAGGATCTCTAGCCACCAGAAGAACTGTATGTGTGGGATAACAGTCAAAGGGGCTTATGCCCCTAACTGCAAAGGGCCAAAGGGAAATGTTCACCAGCTGGCAGAGTGAGCTAGAAATTAACAGCAATGCAGGTACTGTGTGCTCCTTTGTAATGACTTAGGTGGAAAAGGGCTGCTTTCTAATAGTTTAGGCAGAGGACTTGATAGAAACAAAGCAGTTACATCCTCCTTCCTATCCTAAGGGAGAAGGTCTTGGTTGTCGCAAAGATTAATCTTCACAGTGATGCCATGTGAAGTCTTCATTTCTCCTCATTTGTTCAACAAATATTTATTGAAGGCTTGCTATGTGCCAGATGCTGTGCTAGCCTCTGTGGTGTTATAGTGAATAAAACTTTGCCCCTGCCTGCAGTGGGGGAGGCCAATGTGATCTATATTTATATTAAGAGATATTAAGTGCTAAAAAAAAAAAAAAGATAAAATAGGTTAAAGTACATAAAGAGAGCCAGTATGGGAAATAGAAACAGCTATTCTTTTGGACAGGGTGGCCGGGGAGGCCTCTGTGATGGGGTTAACATGAGAGCAGAGATGAGTGGCCAGTGAGGAAGCAGATCATCTGGGCACAGACATCTCAGGTAGAGGGAAAGTGAAATGGGGAAGGTACATCAAGAACAGTGGTGGAGGAGTATGAAGGTCCAACTAACTTGCTTTGTAGGGGACAAACTCAGATAAAACTTATACTCCACATGTACCCTGAGGGATCAGGCTGAGGCTGGAACACTGCCTGAAATTACACAGTGCTTGGCTTCCTCCACTTCCATGTTCTGCTCTCCCTGCTCCTTTGATGGCCTCCTCTCAGAACACTTCTTTAATGAGTTGCATGACCAAAAATCCTCATCTCAAGGTCTGCTTCTAAAACAGCAGCCATTGAAGAGTTCCATGCCAATGAGTGCTATGATCTGACTCACTGTTTATAAGGATCACACTGGTGGCTGTGTGGAGAAGCAAGGTGAGGAAGTCATGGTGGGACCAGGGAGAACCCCATAGGAGGTTTTTGTAATACTCCAGGAAGTAACCGTGACTAGGACCAGGACAGTAATAGCGAGTAGGTGAGAAGTGATTGGCATCTGAAATATTTTGACAATTGACAAGGTGCAGTGAACAGGTTTCGATGATGTTTTAGAAGAGAGAAAGGAAGGAATCACAGATGATTCCAAAACTTTTGACCTCAGAAACTAAAAGGACGGGATTGCACAGACTGCGATAGGAAGGCAGGAGGTCCACATTTCAAGGCAGAAATCAGGAGCTCAGTTTCTGACGTGAGAAGGTTGAGATATCTGCTGGATATCCAAGTGTCGATGTCACCCAGACGGTGGACATACCAGTCTGGAGTTCACAGGAGGGCTCTGGGCTAGAGTGCTGGGAGTATTCATAGACATGCCACTAAAATGCTGTCACCAGAGGATCGAAGCTAGATACATAAAAGGTCTCAGGAGTGAGCCCTAGGGTATTCCACCCCTGGGGGTTGGGGAGGTAAGGAGGAACCAGCAAGGACGTCTGGGGAAGAGTGGCTAGTTAGATGAGAGAGAGAAACCAGTGAGAATGGTGCCTTGGCTGGCAATGAAAGAAAGGGCAGCTTGTAGAGGGAGTAAGCAGTACACAGTGCTGAGGAGGTGGAGTAGGATAAGACCTAAGAACTTTCCCACTGGGTTTGGCAGCAGAAGCCTTAGGCTGTCTTGACAGGAGCTGTTTGGGAGTGATGCGTATAGTCTTGGTTCGGGGCGCTGTGGGGGAGAGGCGGTCAAGAGAAAATGGGACATGAGGAAGCATAGACAGTAAGTACAACCAACTTTTCTGAGAAGTTTTGTTTTAAAGTGGAGCAGAGACATGGCAAATGCTTGAGGGCAGAAGGGAGGGTTTTGAGAAGATGAAGATATTACCAAATGTTTTCTAGTCATGCAAATGATCTCGTACAGAGATAAAATAAAAATGCAGGAGAAATGGGGCAACTGTTAGAGCAATGTCCTCGAGTGGGTGGGAAGAGATAGGACCCAGCCATGACTGAAGGGGTGGGTCTCAGGCAGGTATGTGCATAGTTCACCCTTACTCACAGGAGGCAGGTGATACAGGTGCAGACACAGGGAAACAGCAGGTGAGGTGGTTAGTGCATGTTGAATGGTCTTTTCTGATTATCTGTATTTTTTTTTAGATGTCTAGGACTCATGGTCATAAGCTGTGTCGGGATACCTGATCAGCTGTTACATATCCATTTTCACATTCGTGATGATTTAGGTATTGATTCTCCTACCCATTAAAATGTAACTGATGTCTAAAAAGACCTAGACCTACATGAAGGTTAACGCCCTTCCCCAAATCTCAGATTCCCAGGTTGAAGTTTACTTACAGAGATTATGAATAAATCAAGCTGTTAATTAATAAAATCAATGTGTATGATTTTAAGAAAGACTAAATTCATCCCAAAGGGCTGATTATTTTTATAGGCAACTTTTCACTAGCAAAACACAGTTTTTAGTTTTAAATTTGCTGATCTCTCCCTACACAAATTAAGGATGGCACACCAACCTTCCCTTTCCAGTCTCCTTGTTTTTGCCACTCTGACCAGCCCATAGTATTATTTACACATTTTTCTCTTTTTATTATAAAAATGTCAGCCTGCAGATTAATGAAAACTTGTCCTTTTTGTGTAATTTATCCTTCGAGGCTGACGGAAAACCTTCAGGGGGAATATAAAAGCAATCAGGCATCCATTTAGAAAAAAAAAAAAAGCCGTGATTATTTTTTGTATGTGGTTTTATATCATTTCACTTTTTCAATATGTCTATTTCACATAATTTATTACTTGACACTTTTTATTTTCAATCATTTTTGGTTGCTTATAAATAAACATGCATTAATGTCAAGAGAATTAGCATTCCATTATAAACTTTATACAAGCTGAAAAAATGGCTTCAGTGAAGTTGCCTCCTTATTTGGGACATGCATATACATTCGATGGTGCCTGTCTAGAGAATTAAACACTGGCACATTTTTTATCTCTGCTAAATAGAAGCAATTCTGAAATGGAGACAGTGATTTCCAGAGCAACATTATGCAGGTGAAGATTATGCATTTTAATGTTGTTCTGTTTGGAAGTTAATCTTAAGATAATTTAAATGGTATCTTAAATAATGATTCTTTGCATCTCCCCAGAAAGAATCCTGGTCCACAGTATGACCATATGTGTTTATATACAGTCCGATATGATGATATGATTTAATATTTCTTAATGCCATAGCTAAAACATGTTATTGGAATATTTTAAAATAAAATAAAGCATTTCTTCACCAGTCATCAAAGCATATCAAATTTGAGCTCCTCTCTGTAAATCTAAGAAGAAACAAAAATTTTCAACTAGTTTTGAGATGAAGGCTATTGAATCAGGGTCTGGACAGCAGACAGCAGGGATATGAGCGCAGGGGAAGGAATCATTATATAATTTTAAAGTTATTTCTGGGAAAGTTTAGCATATAACATATAATATTTCAATACAAGTTGCAGAAATAGAAGTAAAATACAAACAAAATAAATTTATAATCAAAATAAATTTATCTAAACAATCAGGATAGTTTTCTCTTTAGATTATACAATCATTAGATCATTAAAATGTTAGTAGAAAATACGGTGACAAAATTTACCAATGCCCAGTACTAAATAGATATACAACATTTAAATATTCTTTTTCAAAGTGTGTAAATTTTAGCTAAACCACAGGTAAACTTTAATATCAGTTTTGTACAAAACTAAGATGTGTCTGCCTGCGGCCGCAGGATAACCAAAACTGACTGAATGGACCTCCTCTCTTTCCATAAATCTATTTGTGATTGTTGACTTTACTACCCATTGGTCACTATAAATGTTAGCCTTCTCTTGTCTAAAGACTTCAAGGCATCTCATCTGAAACAGGTGTCTTGCAAGGGGATGTCAATTCTTCTTAAGACCTCCACCACCTTGTGTTGCTTCAAGATCCATAATCTGGGACAAATCCCTACAGATTACGGAAGATGGTCATAAAGCCTAACTCTGGAAGGAGTATATCCACTGAAAGATTTTTGCCTCTTTATATTGGCAGAACCTAGAGAATGTACAGGGAAATGGATTTTAAGAAGGTAAAACAAGGGAAAAATGCAAAATGTATCAATATGGGTGTACTTAGTACAGATTTTGCCTTCAGTGTGTTATTTCAATAAGCTAGTGTTTAATAATCTACTTAAAAACAACAAGACTCAACACTATCCTGATTTCTGTAATGACTGAATTGTTAGAACCTTTTTTGGTAGAGGAAGTAATTCAAAGACTTAGGAAGATAAGAAAGAGAAAGATGATTCATCATATCAGTTTCTGCATACAGCCTCACCCCCACTATGTGCTCAGGAGGGCTAAGAGGGCACATTTTTTCCCCAAAGTGTTGTGAAATGACTTGATAAGAATAGCACCAACACCTCTGAAAGCATTTGTAGTGGCTTTCCCCTGCAAGGCAGGAATGATGGTAGCCACTGAAGAAGATTCCTGGATTTCACTGGAGCATGATGACATCCAGGAATGGAAGGTGACCAGGTGCCTATGATAAGATCAATGTTATCACTGGAATAGGTATCAGGTCTGCAACTAAATTCAGAAGTGGTCATGATGTCCTTATGACTGAAAGAGCTGAACAGACTTATGAGGATGTACTTAATCCATATAAGTGAGGGGGCGGGGGGAACCACCTTTTCACCCTGGTGAATGGAGATCCAACTTCAGACACCAAAGAAGAAAGTTACAACTCTTTATTCAACTCCTAAGGCATACAAACACAGAATTCCTTCAGTGAAGAGTAAACACGGGTTACTAGAAGATGGACCCTACAAGTATGCCACAAGTATAACCCATAGATTTTCTTTAAAGCATTTCCCCAAAGTGGCTATATCAGAGTGACCATGTCTTGGGCATACAGAAATACCCAGACTTTTTGGTGGTTAAAAAATTTTTTTTAATGTTTATTTATTTTGGGGAGAGATAGAGACAGAGCGCAAGTGAGGGAGGGGCAGAAAGAGAGACACAGAATCTGAAGCAGGCTCCAGGCTCTGAGCTGTAAGCACAGAGCCCAATGCAAGGCTTAAACTTGGGAACCATGAGATCACGATGTGAGCTGAAGTCAGAGGCTTAACTGATTGAGCCACCCAGGCGCCTCCAGACTTTTCAGAGATTATAGTATGATGCAAACTCTAATCTTTATGCACCTGACATATCAGTCAGAAGAGGGACTTAAGTGTTGTTGATAAATGAACTTTAATCTTGAGTCCATTGATAATAAGATCATTGGGTCTACAACCCTACTCTATAGTTGTTTCTCCAGTTCCAGGATGCATAGCAGGAGCAGACATATATATATATTGAATACTTTGGTTACTCCTTCATCCATGCAGTGAGAGCTATTATGGTAGGAAGGGCCAAGTGGAACCACCTGGAACACATTTTATATCAAAATAGTAAATTTAAAATATTAATGCTTTCATTGGGGAAATGCAGGGATTAGTTCCACCATCAAAAATATGAAGGATGCAGGTGCTGATTTCTATTAATTCTGTTTTACCTCCTTATTTAATTTGTGCAGAATATAGATCACTTATAGAGAATGCAAGTGTATTACCACAAACTTTCAAGTGGTGACTGAATTGCATTTACTGTTCCAACTGTGGTCTCTTTATTGGGGCCACACTCAACATAAGTCTTGCAAACTGATATGCAGACATTAATTTGACATCTTCTTTCTTCTCTATAACAATCAACAGGATCAATCAGAAGATGTGTGCTTTCACTTGGGGAAAAAAAGCATTATACAACCAGTGATTTTCTTCAGGGATATGTCAACTTTCTGGCTCTCCCATAGAAACTGATCTCTTTCTACTTGAGGTATGATTACCATCGCCTGGGAGATTGTTAGAAATGAACAAGCTCAGATCCCACTTCAAATTTACTAAATCAAAATCTACATTTTAATAAGATCCTCAGGTGACCTGGAGCATATTAAAAGTTTGAGAAGATCTTGTCTAAAGGCACCCTGATCATGTCATCATCACATAGGGTACCATACTGGTCCGCCTTGTTGACAACAATGTTGGTTGGACCCAGAAACAGAAAGTACCCCAGGTTAATCTATACACATGTGAAAGGGTGAGAAATAAGCCCTATGGAGACTCAGGAGCCTGCTATCTCAGTGAGATTTCTTGAAGTTCAGTGATTTGGGAAATGTTTAGGTACCCTGTTTAAAGTGGAAGACAAGTTGATGTATCTTGTGCCTTCTAATACTATGACTAGTGAAGATGTTTGCATTTCGGAAGCCAGAGAGACAACATATGAAAGTGTTACTCCACCCATTCACTAAGCATCTATCTAGGTTACCAATGGTGCCAGCTATGTCTGGAGCCCAGAGCAAGAAAAGATTTTACAACAGGTACAGGTTGCAGTACAAGCAGATTTCCCATTTTAGTCATCTGACTCACCAGATACAATCGTAATATGATATGTGTAATTCATATGGTTTTGATAAGGTTCCTTTGGCAATCCTAATAATAGACTCACAGAGTGTAACTCTAGAATTTGGACAGAAAGGCTTGCCATGCTTTTCAGAGAAATAGTCTCATTTTGAAAACAAAGTGCTTGGCTTATTAGAAGGCCCTACTGGGGCGCCTGGGTGGCGCAGTCGGTTAAGCGTCCGACTTCAGCCAGGTCACGATCTCATGGTCCGTGAGTTCGAGCCCCGCGTCAGGCTCTGGGCCGATGGCTCCGAGCCTGGAGCCTGTTTCCAATTCTGTGTCTCCCTCTCTCTGCCCCTCCCCCGTTCATGCTCTGTCTCTCTCTGTCCCAAAAATAAATAAAAAACGTTGAAAAAAAAATTTAAAAAAAAAAAAAAAAAAAAAAAAAAAAAGAAGGCCCTACTGGATACTGAACAACTGGCCAAAGAACACCAAGTGACCATGCCACTTGAGTCATTTCTCATGAAGGAGGTGTTGTGTGCTCCAACAAGACATAACTTTGGTGTGTACAAGAGCACTTCATAATCAAATGGAGGTGTTGTATATAAGACTGGGCTTTGGCAGGTTTTAAAGGATCAAGTGAATTCATAAGCAGTTGACTCTAATGGTAACTGCTATTGACACATAGGCATTTATCCCTCAACTCCGTGGAGAAGTTATGCCGCTAATTATATGAAAGAATGAATGTAGGCCTGTTTTGTTGTTGTTGTTGTTTTGTGAGTTTTTTGGGTTTTTTCTTTGTATTTTTTTAGAAAGCATGCAAACAGGGGAGAAGGGCAGAGAGGGGGAGAGAGAGAGAGAGAGAGAGAGAGAGAGATTCTTAAGCAGGCTCCATGCCTGGTGTGGAGTGTGGCACAGGGCTTAATCTCACGACCCTTAGATCATGACATGAGCCAAAATCAAGAGGTGGAGGCTTAACCGACTGAACCACCCAGGTTACCCAATTTTAGGCCTTTTAAAAAGGTGATTCCACATGGAATTCTGTCACAATTCCAAATTGGACCACTGCAGCTTTATCAGAATACTCTGTAATTACTCTGAAGACATTTACAAAGGGAATACTCCCAGCAGAACTTTCAGTGATGCATTTAGTTGTTGCCTGTACCTGGACAGATACATATGCAGAGGTAAAGTTTATGTTAATTCATAGGCAATAGCTAATAGTTTGGCCAGATGAGTAAAGGAAGTAAATTTGAGAAGCAAATGATACCAAAGACTGAGGAAGAAGTACATGGCTGGAACTATCTCAGAAGGCACACAGGACATGAAAATACTTGTATCCATGTGAATGTTCACAAAAAGATTCTCCTGTAATAAAGTCTCTTGTTAAATAGGTAGACAAGATGATCTGATTGGTGGATCTCAGTCAGCTTCTTTCTCTAGTCATGGGTTTAAGAACAAAGTGGCTTTCACAGGAAAGAAGTAAGTTAAAATTATATATGTATTTTATAGCACAGATAACAGTCACTGTTGAGTGCCTAATACACTAACAGTGTAGAGACAACAATGAGTCCTCAATATGGTATCATTCCTTGGGAAGGCTGATCAACCCTTTGATGGTAATCATCACATTGGAATGTTTCATCATGAAGTATGGAATTTTTACTCACTGGAATTGACACTCTATATACTTTTTGTTAGCCCTCCTGCCATTTGCAATGATTCTACACATAGTATTAGCTATGGATTTACTGAGTATATTTCTCATCATTAAGGCATCACACTCAACATTGCTTCTGACAAAGAAACTCACTTTACATCAAAAGAAGAGATGCCCAATCACAAAATGCACTAGCCTTACCTATCTTATAACCCCCAAATAACTGGCTGCATAGAATAGTGCAGCTGAAGACCCAGTTACGGTGCTACCAGTTATGGATTTGGGAAAAGCAGTATGGCTGTATGTATTTTTCTGAGCCATAAACCAGTCATAGGGCTGGTTTTTCTATAGCTAGAATATACAATTTGGAGATGAAAGGGTAAAATTGGCTTCTTTCTCTAGTATCCCTTAATAACTTACTCTAAAATTTTTGGCTTCCTGATTTCTCAACTTTGGAGTCTCTGGCTTAAGGATATTAATTTCCAAGGGAGGAGTGTTTCCTCTGGAGGCACAACAATGACTGCAATTAACTGGAATTGGAGATTATCACCTGGCATTTTTTGGTTTCTTTTGCCACTAGCCATAATACTGTAATGCCTAATGCTTCAGGCAAAGAAGCACTATGGTACTAGATGGAGATATCAGTCTTGCCTGATTATCAAGGAGAAATGGGGGGCATTTTCATAATGTTATGCAGTGGGGCATGAGGACTATGTCTGAAAGTAGGATACTCTTTTGTGAAATTCTTAGAATTTACATGTACAGAGTAAAGGTTATTGGGAGACTATGGCAATGAAATACCAGAAGGACCACTAATGGCTCTAGAGATGAAGTTTTGGGTCAGAATAGCTGCAATCCTAGCTGAAATAGATGGTATAGAGAATAAGCCATGAAAAAAGAAAAACAATCATGTCAAGTTTTAGAAATAAGGACTAAAGCAAACATACATATTTTGTTCCTAGTTTTGCTATATATTTTAAATGCATTAATCAATAATTTCTCCTTCATGAGTTACAGACTATAACATGGGACTCATCAAGAAAAAGAATGACAATTACTCAGAAAAATATAGAGTAACTCACAACATTTTTGTTTTCCATCTTGGGGGATGAAGTGAGCACATCTTTGGTTATATATATATATATATATACACACTATATATATACTATATACTATATACATAGTATATATATATATGTATATATATATACTATATACATAGCGATATATATATATGTATATATATATATATACATAGCGATACTATATATATATATATATATAGTATCGCTATATATGTTAGCCATAGCATGATGTTGTTATTTGAAGTTTTAAATATGGGTAGAGAGGTGTATATAATTGCTAAGTTTGATAAAGTGATAGGATGTGTCAAACTCTGTACTGTCAACCAGGCATCACCCTCAAATCCTTCTACATTTTCTTTTCAATGGCAGGAAAGACGTCTGGATCTGCATTTCATAGAATCCCTTTCATCCCGTGGTTCTGGGATTCTATCTGGGACAGAAGCAGTTGCTGAAGATTTCAAAGTGGGAGGGAAGAAGTCATTAATCCAGCAGAAGCTATAGGTAGACCATTGAGATGATCTGCAACACCTCCCCTTGGTCTCCGGGCATTTTCCTAAAATTAGGCATTTGTGAGGCTTCCCATGGATTCCAGTGAGTCTTCTTGAGGCACATCTCTGAAGTGCTGCAGACAGCTGAAATCACCAGAACTGGCTCCTGTGGCGCCCCCAACTCATGAGAATCACACATCAGTGCTACAGATAGTCAGGATCATTGTTGGCAGCTTCTCTGTGGTTCTTATACTTCCTGATTTCCACCAAAGAGGTCTGTCTTCTTGATTTGTACGCCGCCAGCCATTCCTACCATGATGCCTCTAATACCCATTAATAAATCTTTTTCTATTTGAAATCCTAAGAATGACATAGTCACTTACCAGGATATAGCAGCCATTTAGGAATAAGGAAAGGCTGCTAATGAACCTAAATAGATACAATAAAGACCAGAGACATTTTATTCACAGGAAAACTCATGTTCTTACTTAGAATCTGTTTACATTTTTGCATATAATCCTAATAAGCTCGGCCATCCATTCTCAAAGAACAGAAACAGCAAATTGAAAGGAAGTGAGTCTGTCTGAATTTGGGATTCTGAAAGCAACAGTAAGTAAACCATTAGCAGCATGGTTTTACTGATTCTTTTATACAATAGTAAATATCGAAACTTAGAAAGTTAGAAGTCTGGGATTATTTAGCATAGATCCAGCATTATATGTAACAAAATACCCAAAAGGTATGGTGATATCATACCCTAATGTAAAAATCAATAATGACAATGATAACTTGTTAAATCAAGAAAAATGTACACCATATTGAGAATGCTCTAAGAAATAAGAGAGAGATGAAATCCATACAAGACAGTTTTTTTCCCAGCAAACATATTTAAAATTGAATATATGATTTTGTGTGGATCCATACAAATTTTAGGATTTTTTTGTTCTAGCTCTGTGAAAAATGCTGATGGTATTTTGATAGGGATTGCATCACATGTATAGATTACTTTGGGTAGTATAGACATTTTAACACTATTGGTTCTTCCAAGCTATCAACATGGAATTTCTCTGTGTCATCTTTAATTTCTTCCATCAATATTTTATAGTTTTTCTGAGTAGAGTTTTTCACTTCTTTGGTCAGTTTTATTCCTAAAGTGTCTTAATTGGTTTTTGGTGTAACTGTAAATGGGGTTGATTCCTTAATTTCTCTTTCTGCTACTTAATTATTGGTATATAGAAATGCAACAGAATTCTGTATGTTGATTTGTATCATGCAACTTTACTGAATTCGTTTACCAGTTCTAGCAGATTTTTGGAGTCTTTCAGGTTTTCTATATATAGTATCTTGTCATATGCAAATAGTGAAAGTTTTACTTCTTCCTTGCCAATTTGGATGCCTTTATTCCTTTTTGTTGTCTGATTGCTGTGGCTAGGACTTCCAATACCATGTTCCATAAAAGTGGTGAGAGAGGACTAAAATTTATATGGAACAAGATAAGACCCCAGGGTGCCTGGGTGGCTCAGTCTGTTAAGCACTGACTTCAGCTCAGGTCAGGATCTCATGGTTCGTGGGTTTGAGCCCCATACTGGGTTCTGTGCTGACAGCTTGGAGCCTGGAGTCTGCTTTGGATTCTGTATCTCCCTCTCTCATTGCCCCTCCCCTGCTCATGCTCTCTCTCTCTCTCTCTCTCTCTCAAAAATAAATAAACATTAAAAAGAAAAAGAAAAGGCCCCAAATAGCCAAAACAACTTTGTAAAAGAAAAGCAAAGCTGGAGGCATCACAATTCCAGACTTCAAGTTATATTATAAAGCTTCAGTAATCAAAACAGTATGAAACTGGCACAAAAATAGACACATAGATCAATGGAACAGAATAAAAAAAAAACCCAAAAATGAATTCATAACTATATGGTCAAATAATCTTCAACAAAGCAGGAAAGAATATCCAATGGGGAAAAGACAAATGGTGTTGGGAAAACTGGACAGCAACATACAAAAGAATGAAACTGGGCCACTTTCTTACACCATATACAAAAATAAATTCAAAATGGATGAAAGACCTAAATATAAGACAGGAAACCATCAAAATCCAGAAGAGAACCAAGGTAGTAACTTCTCTGACATCAACCACAGCAACTTCTTACCAGATATGTCTCCGGAGGCAAGGGAAGCAAAGCAAAAATAAACTGCTGGAACTTCATCAAAATAAAAAGCATCTGCACAGCAATGGAAACAATCAACAAAACTAAAAGGCACCCTATGGAATGGGAGAAGATATTTGCAAATGACATATCTGATAAAGGGTTATTACCAAAATGCATAAAGAATTTATAAAGCTCAACACCCCAAAAAAGAATAATCCAATCAAAAATGGGCAGAAGACATGAATAGACATTTTTCCAAAGAAGACATACAGATGTCCAATAGACACATGGAAAGATGCTCAACATCACTGATAATCAGGGAAATGTAAATCACAACTACAATATCACCTTATACGTTAGAATGGCTAAAATCAACAACCCAGAAAATAATAGATGTTGGCAAGGTTGTGGAGAAAGGGGAACCCTGTTGCACTGTTGAGAGGAATGCAGCCACACTAGAAAACAGAATGGACATTCCTCAAAAAGTTAAAAATAAAACTAACCTATGATCCAGTTATTGCACTACTAGGTATTTATCCAAAGAATACAAAAACATTAACTCAAAGGGACACATGCACCCTGATGTTTACAGCAGCATTATCTATAATAGTCAAATTAAGGAAACAGCCCAAGTGTCCACCAACTGATGAATGGATAAAGAAAATGTGGGGGGCACCTGAATGGCTCAGTCATTTGGGCCTCCAGTTTGGCTCAGGTTTTGATCTCACAGTTTGTGAGTTCAAGCCCTGTATCGGGCTCCATTCTGACAGCTCGGAGCCTGGAGCCTGCTTCAGATTCTGTGTCTTCCTCTCTCTCTGCTTCTCTCTCTCTCTCTCTCTCTCTCTCTCTCTCTCTCTCTCTCTCTCACTCTCTCTCAAAAATAAACATTAAAAATTAAAAAAAGAAGATGTTGTACTTATACACAATGAAATATTACTCAGCCATAATAAAAAATAAAATCTTGCCATTTGGAATGACATGGATGGAGCTAGAGACTATTATGCTAAACAAAGTAAATCACTCAGTGAAAGACAAGTACCATATGATTTCACTTATATGTGGAATTTAAGAAACAAAACAGACAAGCAAAGAGACAAAAGAGAGAGGCAAACCAAAAAACAGACTCTTAACTATAGAGAACAAACAGATGGTTACCAGAGGGGAGGTGGGTGGAGGGACAGGTGAAATAGGTAATGGGGGTTAAGAAGCGCATTTGTTGTGATGAGCACTGGGTATTGCAGGCAAGTGTTGAATCGCTATATTGTACACCTGAAACTAATATTATACTGTATGTTACTAGAGTTTAAATAAACACTTAAAAAAATAAAGTTGAATAAATAATCTTTCTTTCTCTTAACTGTTGATATTATCCAGTGATCTGCCTAACCTCACATTTCCTCCCAGTAGACTGTCCCAGTGTTTTCTTACCAGTTCTCTTGAGTAGACACTTGCTCTATGCTGGCTTGGCTTGTAAAAGTTCTCCTCATAGAATTAAGAAATGGGGCCCCAATTACTGAATGATGACAGCCAACACTTATATAATGCTAATTTTCATAACAAACCTATGATATTTCATACTTATATTTCTTCCCATTTACTTGATTTAATATTAAATAGAAACTATATTACTATCATTTCTATTTTACAGATGAGGGAACCACCCCTGATTGTCAACCATCATCTAAACTCAGCTGAAGTCAGAGCGGCCTTTCCCTCAGGCAGCTGCTATATTATCGTTTTCCACACCTGGATATAGTGATTCTCACGCCTTGACAGCAACTCTTAGAAAAAAAAAAAAAAAAAACACCAGACAACTGGGTCATATCCTTTATCGACTGTGCTATGCCTCAGCTCTACTTAATTTTTTTACATTCTTGTCTCTTTGAAACTCCATAAATACATTCACGAAACATTTCTGAGACCTTTTTGATGATTTCCTATCCATCATTATACTTCCCGGCTAATTCCCCAACACTCCATGTGACCACCTAGATCCCTCATTCCTGATTCCTCTGCTATATCTGATTTATTTACTTCTTTGCTATATCTGATTTATTCCTAATCCCCAAATACCAGCACAGAGTTATGTATTCTTTTTCTTTACAGATGTTTGCTGAACAGAGTCTTGGAATCTGAGTCACAGTTATCTTTAGGCTTCTAATTCTAGTTTCTACTCTCCGCCCCCCCCACCCCCCGACCTCTAAACTATGGTACTATAAATTGCAGCTGGAGCCAGAAGTTAAACACATGGGCAGTTCACTTCGCCAAGACTGGAGGACCAGAATTATAGGAACCAGTTGATGAATTCCCAGCCAAAGACAATACTGGACAGGAAAGCAGGTGTTTTCCTGCGAGTCAAGTTGGTGATGAGGAAGGATAGAAATGAGAAATAAATGATGAAGGTAAGGAGCTGGAAAAGAGGGTACCGGATTTGTGGTATAAATTTCTGAGTCAAATTTGAATAGCAAACATTTGGCCCATTTGGTGTTTCTAAAGCTGTAGTATCCAGTCTCCAAGATGGCCCCTAATAATCCCCACCTGATGGCATTATACCTTTGTGTAGTAGCATCATTATTCCAGGCTGATTTATGTGATCAACAGGATTAGGAAGAGGTGATAATTTAAGACTAGGTCATAAAACACATTATGGCTTCTGCCTTGGTCTTTATCTTAGATCACTCACTCTGGTGGAAGCCAGATGCCATGTTGTGAGGGCAATAATGTGGCCATTGAGGAGACCGTATGGAGGGGAAAAGAGTCCTCAAGCCAATGTTCAGATAAGTGAGGGTGGAGGTGACTGCAGCCCCAACCAACTGCTGCCTCTGAATTTTTGACCTTCAGAAACTGTGGGGGATAAATGTTTATTGTTTTAAGCTGCTAAACCAAAGGGTCATTTATTTCACAGTAATAGAAAACTAATACAAAAGCCTAAATTATAGGTTGCAAATTGAGGGTTAGAGTACGATTTCTGCCCTGCTGACATAGTTTTGTTTCATGGCGAAGGGACAGATGATGGTTTTAAAAATTCAACTGTCAATTAATTTTTAAAACTTCAGTTGGTTAGTTTCTTTAAAAAACAAAAGATCTTGTAACACAGCCCTGTCTTCATGGCTCTGTTGCCTTCAACTTGATCTGTCCCATTCATTTAAATATCAGTAGGCATTTGACTTTGCTATCTTTGGTCCAGGCTTCAATCTGTCAGGAAATGATTCCATTTATCTTACATTGCCCTTGCTTTAGCAAGAACTGTGTGTGTGTGTGTGTGTGTGTGTGTGTGTGTGTGTGTGTGTGTGCATACAGTATCTTTTGTTGATATATCTATATCTATATCTCTATATCTATCTATCTATCTATCATTCTATGTAATATCTTTTGTTGTTATGGTCTTTTAAAGTTTTCACTGGATGAGTTTTGCTGCTAAAATAAAAATAAAAAATCAAACTCCCATGATTTTTATTTTTTTTTTATTTTTAAACTCCCTAAATCTGTCATTTCATCAGAAATATCTGGAAGATTCTCTTATTTCTTTTTTTTAATATGAAATTTATTGTCAGATTGGTTTCCATGCAATACCCAGTGCTCATCCCAACAAGTTCCCTCCTCAATGCCCATCACCCACTTTCCCCTCCCTCCCACCCCCATCAACCCTCAGTTTATTCTCAGTTTTTAAGAGTCTCTTATGGTTTGGCTCCCTCCCTCTCTAACTTCTTTTTTTCCTTCCCCTCCCCCATGGACTTCTGTTAAGTTTCTCAGGATCCACATAAGAGTGAAAACATATGGTATCTGTCTTTCTCTGTATGACTTATTTCACTTAGCTTAACACTCTCCAGTTCCATCCACGTTGCTACAAAACGCCATATTTCATTCTTTCTCATTGCCAAGTAGTATTCCATTGTGTATATAAACCACAATTTTTTTTTATCTATTCATCAGTTGATGGACATTTAGGCTCTTACCATAATTTGGCTACTTTTGAAAGTGCTTCTATAAATATTGGGGTACAAGTGCCCCTATGCCTCAGCACTCCTGTATCCCTTGGGTAGATTCCTAGCAGTGATATTGCTGGGTCATACGGTAGATCTATTTTTAATTTTTTGAGGAACCTCCACACTGTTTTCCAGAGTGGCTGCACCAGTTTGCATTCCCACCAACAGTGCAAGAGGGTTCCCATTTCTGCACATCCTGGAAGATTCTCATATGTAAGATTTCCAATCATAGATTATTACAAACATGGTCATTGTATGATCATATGTTTATATTTCAAAAGAGGGGTCAAAATTTTCTCTTCCCCTTCTGGAGATGGGGCAGTACTTAGGAGGTATTAGTGTGGAATGGGAGTTTATTCCAAGGGCAGATCAGGTTGTACCTCCCCATAAGGTGATTCACAGTGGGATGATCGAGCATAGTGAATCTGAACCAGGTCCTTTGTTTGGGGTGGCGGGCAGGGTGGAGTAAAGCATTAAGCTGGGAAGAGCAAACAGCAATGCCAAGTCAAGGCAGGCATCAGTGGGATCAAGAACAAGAAATGGAGCCAATAGGACAAAGGATTGAAAGCAAGAGGTCAGGACAAAGCTGGAGGGGTCTAGGATGATTACCACAAAAAGCTTTGGTGTTTCTGCAGTTCTTTCTTAATCCATGGATGCATGAGACATGATAATGATGTAACCATGGATCTTTGGGAGTTCTGCCAAATAAAGGACTGCTTTGAAAATTTATCATAAAGACTATCCACATGACATGGCTGGTTTCTGGCAATCCAGCCTTTCTAGGTACAGAAAATCCCATTGATTACTTCCAATTATTTTGTTCCCTCTTTTGAAATGCCCTAGTACTTCAACGCGTAGGGCAGTGATGAGCTGGCTTACTTGGGAGAAATGGAAAAATATTGAGGCCAGGTAACATGATGATTTCTTCTGACATCAACCTGATACGTTTAAGTGAAAGACGATACTTTAACATTTGTGTACATCTAGTTGAAAGGAATTATATTCACATGCAGATCATATATTTGGCTCATTTCACAAACACATGCTTTATGCCATGCATTCGAGAAATGTGAAATCAAGCCAAGTTTTACATAGCCCACATAATTTTACATATTTGGGAAGGTTAATAGTAAAAATCCTCAGCAACTGATTTAGGTGGTTTTTAAAATTTGGTGATTCTACAGATGATTATAGATTTAGAGGAAATTGAAAAACTCAACAAATTTCTTCCTTTCTCTAGTTACTAGAGAAGGGTACAGAAAAGAATTGCTAAGCAGGAAAGAATGGTTTTGCTATTTTCCACAATTCCTTTCACCACCATCTTCCTTCAGGCAAAAGTTAGCCTGTATTTTTAAGTGTCTGGGTATAAACATGCCTGTATTAAAACATTCTCCTTGTTTATAATTTTATGATTTATCTATATATCTTTATTTTTGGCTACCGTGGCTTTTACAGCTTTCTAATTTATATAGCCATTTGTTTGGGCTGTCAAAACATTTTTAATTTTAATTACTGTGTATCATGCCTGAGGGTGTAAAACTGTCAGATAAATCTGAGACTCTGCATAAACATGTGGAGAACTGCATGTGTTATCACTCAACAATTGCTAGTGGGCAGTTAACAAATGCCTTTCTAGGGGATGGGTTGGTCGGCTTCTTTCTCTTCCTCATGGAGGCACCGGATGATGTTGTCAGGCTGGGTGCTGGGCACCTCATTACACACCACATGTTGGTGACTTTGGAACAAAATGGGCAAGAGTGCGTGATGGGCCAGCCACAGGCTGGGCAGCCTGCAGGTGGCTGATGTGAGAGCACTTAATGTTTAAGTTTATAAGATTCAGCAACTAGACAATCAACCTGGCATTGCTTTAAAAAATAATTGGGGAAGAGGAGTCAGACTTCTTTAAAGTGGGATAGTATATTTGACTGGCAAAATGTGATCAGGGATTTGGCTCTTTTTTCTTTCTCATAAAGTCTTAGTAGAATGTATGGATGGATGCTTGCATGCTTCCATCCATCAACCTATTATAAATCTAAAAGTCTTGAGTTTGATATCAGGAGACTTGAACTTGAACTTGAGTCTTGCTGATGTCTACCAGCTCTGGTAACCTTGAACACATTCTTTAGTTGAAGATTTATCTTACAGTGAGCTGAAAGGCTTTTAGAGATAATCTAGCACAGTATCCAATACAACATCGAGATCTATGATGAGGTATGGAGCCAGATTATGTCTGTATTTATCCTAGGACAATGTAATATAATTACAGTTCAGTTATGAGTTTTTATGTCAATCTTAGGGGAGACTCAATGCCCAGGGAAGGTTGCCTCTACTCTGTTCCCATTTCCCATAGACCAGCCTTGAGTTCAAGAACCAGAAAGAAGACGGCACAGGGAAAATTATGGTAAAGATTCCCTTCTGCAATCTGCTTCTGCAGATCTTCTCTTTTACCCTTGACATGCTGAAGGCATGTTAATGATGCAATATGCCTCTGAATGAATGTCAACTAACTGAGTTTCCAAAGACCTTCTTGTTTTTGGACTATAAGCTCAACCAGGTAGAGGCATTTATAATATGGGGCTAAACTGATTATTGGTGTGAAATCTTTCAGACAAGAATCCCTAATAGAAAAATGAAGAATCCTGTACTTTTGAATATTAAAGCTTGCTAATTTACAGACTACGGATTGACTGTATAAGTCACATGAATTCAAAAAATATCCCTTACGCACATTTAGCTCTCTGATGACGCTCAACTCAAGAAAGTTTTTTTTTATTAACATCTTATCATCTTTGATATAGAAAAACATTGCTCTGAACTAGCCCTTCAGGATGGCTATTTTTTCCTCAAAAAAAAAAGTCTTTCCTCTCCTAATTTTCCAATATAGAACATTTCTCTTTTCTACCTTGAGATTTAATAGTTCTTTGTTGGAGTCATTTGCTTCCTTATGTAAATATCACTCACTGCATTTATTACTGGTATTTGGTAAGTGCCTACTATATGCTAGACACTGAATAAGGGGCAGGAGATTTAAGGAAAGCAAAAACAGATAATAAACAAGAAGTCAGAACCGGACTATATTTCCAGTCCATCCAACAGGATGGTTGTTGACAGGTGTTCATCTCTGGTAACTGTGTAGACTGAACTATAGATTATATCTCATTTAAAGGAAGTTTGATTTGTTTCATCCTTCACTACCAAGCACACAGAAGGAACTAAATGTAACTGAGTTAATAAATAGATAAATGCAGAATGAGTGTTTCTTTATCTTTTTATCTTTTGACTTTGCTAATTTTACCTTGAAGTCTATACTGAGAAATAAAATTAAGAAAAAGAATAACACCCATAATGCTGTTGTTATTTAATTATAATTCACCTTGTCTACGAAAAGTACAAATGAAAAGGAAGTATATGTGCCTGTCAGTTGATTATTTGCTTCAGCATAAGAGATAAAAGGAAGGTAACTTCACACCCACATTCATAGCTGCCCTATTCATAATAGCCAAAAGGTAGAAGCAACCAAAATGTCCACTGATGAATGATTGGATAAACAAAATGTGCTACACACACACACACACACACACACAGTGGAATATTATTCAAGTAATCCTATCACATGCTACAACATGTATGAACCTTGAGAACATTACACAGAGAAATAGGTCAGTCACAAAAACACAAATACTATATGGTTTATATGAGGTATATACAATAATCAAATTAATAGAGATTAAAATAATGGGGCCTCTGGGTGACTCAGTTAAGTGTTGGACTCTTGATTTCAGCTCAGGTCATGTCTCAAAGTTTGTGAGTTAGAGCCCTGTGTTTCTCTCTCTCCTTTCTCTATGCCCCTCCCCCTGCTCTCGCTCTTGCTCTCACTCTCAAAATAAACAAACATTAAAAACATAGAGTCATGATGACAGAGTGGCCAAAATGAACAAATCAGAAGACTATAAATGCTGGAGAGGATGTGGAGAAACGGGAACCCTCTTGCACTGTTGGTGGGAATGCAAATTGGTGCAGCCGCTCTGGAAAGCAGTGTGGAGGTTCCTCAGAAAATTAAAAATAGACCTACCCTATGACCCAGCAATAGCAATGCTAGGAATTTACCCAAGGGATACAGGAGTACTGATGCATAGGGGCACTTGTACCCCAATGTTTATAGCAGCACTCTCAACAATAGCCAAATTATGGAAAGAGCCTAAATGTCCATCAACTGATGAATGGATAAAGAAATTGTGGTTTATACACACAATGGAATACTACGTGGCAATGAGAAAGAATGAAATATGGCGTTTTGTAGCAACGTGGATGGAACTGGAGAGTGTTATGATAAGTGAAATAAGCCATACTGAGAAAGACAGATACCATATGTTTTCACTCTTCTGTGGATCCTGAGAAACTTAACAGAAACTCATGGGGGAGGGGAAGCAAAAAAAAAAAAAAGAGGTTAGAGTGGGAGAGAGCCAAAGCATAAGAGACTGTTAAAAACTGAGAACAAACTGAGGGTTGATGGGGGGTGGGAGGGAGGGGAAGGTGGGTGATGGGTATTGAGGAGGGCACCTTTTGGGATGAGCACTGGGTGTTGTATGGAAACCAATTTGACAATAAACTTCATATATTGAAAAAAACAAAAACATAGAGTCAGAAAGTAGAATGCTGGTTGCTAGGGGCTGTGGGGAGGGGAAAAGGGGAGTTGTTTAATGGGTGTAGAGTTTCAGATATGTCAGAGAAAAAAGTTCTGATAAGCTGTTTCACAACAATGAGAATATATTTAACACTACTGACTGTACACTTAAAAGTGGTTAAGATGGTAAATTTTATGTCAAATAGTTTTTACCACGGTTAAAAAAAACTAACTAATATTGAATAAGGGCAGTGTTCCAGGCACTTTACATGGATTATGTCACAAAACCCTCTCTATTCCATTATTGGACAGGTAAAGAAACACACATTAAGTTAAATAGTTTTCAAGGCCTTAGGATTCAGAAGCTGAGGATGTGGAATATGAATCAAAATATGCATCTATTTTCTTCTAAGTAATCTCTTCAGCAAAGCATTGATAAAAATGTCATAGACACTCAGTAGAGTTTGATAATACTCAAAATAACAGCACAATAATAATACATGAACATTAACTGTGTGCTATGTTCCATGTATTTTTTTCTGATGGCTTTACACATGACCTATTTTTTTTTTAATTTTTTTTTAACGTTTATTTATTTTTGAGACAGAGAGAGACAGAGCTTGAATGGGGGAGGGTCAGAGAGAGAGGGAGACACAGAATCGGAAGCAGGCTCCAGGCTCTGAGCCACCAGCCCAGAGCCCGACGCGGGGCTCGAACTCACGGACCGCGAGATCGGGACCCGGGCTGAAGTTAGATGCTTAACCGACTGAGCCACCCAGGCGCCACTACACATGACCTATTTAATCCTCAAAACTTATGACATAAATATTATTATGAACCCCAATTTAAGGAAAGTTAAGTAACCTGCTCAAGGTCAAAGAATCAGTAAGAGGCAGATATTTGACTATAAGTAGTCTGACCCTAGTCCCCTCTCACATTACATGACCCAAGAATGAGTGTCTAATTGGAGGGTGTTTCATAGCATTTCAAGCCCCTCTTCCCATACATTATTAATGTGAAAAATCAAGAGGAATTGTGAGGTCTGCAAACAGCCATCATTATCTCTATTTTAAGGAAGACAATACAAAAGATCTATCAGAGAAGTTAGGAATTTTGTTCAGGAACACACAGAAAATGATAAAAGAAAGATTTGAATCCAGGTCTCCTGACTTCAGGTCCCATGCCCATTTTCTCTGACAGCCTAGGTGAGGTCCTAGACCACCTGGGGTATGGAGAGACTGGAGTGTATCACAGATACTCCCTTACTTTTACACTCATTTCTGAGTTCCATGCAAATGCTGGTGGCCATAGGTCGGGTGGGATTTGCCTAAGAGGTCCTCCGGTGACTTAGCCTTGGGGCAGGCCACAGGGACAACCTTGCCTGAGGGGCTCTCCTGGTCTGTTGAGGGAGGCTTGGGCAAGTCTGTGCCCTGCTCTTTCCTGACATGCCCTCAGAGAATAGGATTTTTATTGGACAGTTGGTGACAGGCACAGAATGTGAACAAAAGGGACCTCGGTTTAATATCTCACGAGATGGACAGCACATATTATGCTGGCAGTAACTCACCACTGATTTACCGCCCTGTACGACTAGTGTTTTCTGAAAGACGGGGAGGAGGCAGGAGCAGAAAATTCTTTTTTGTCCCAAGACTTCTCTTACTGCAGATGTTTGCAACTGGCACTCCCTGCTTTTCTCCCTCTGTGGGTGCATATGAATAACCCACATAATCATGTTTCTGTCTTAATTACCTTTCTATTACTTAACTAAAATACCTGATTCTGATGCCAGGAAAAGCTGGCATATCTGTTAAAATCTGAATAGAGGGAAAGCTGGGCTGTACTTAAAGCAGTCAAGGCCTCCTTACCCTTGAAGTCTCTCAAATGAATGAAGCCATAAATCTTAGGCAACTTATTTCCCCCTCTCTCCAAATAATTTTAATATGTTAGAAAATATCTGGCCCACAGTTCTGAAGGTGCATTTGGGTTTTCTCAGTTACCATTTATCTATCACTACATAACAAAATCCCCTAAAGCTTAATCCCTGAAAACAGCAATCATTTATTATTTATCACAAATCTGCAGACAGGTGGGTGATCCTGTGGATCTGGGTGGGGATTGTCATACATCTTGTTGGGTTGACTTGTTGGGTCAGCTAGGGGCTGGTGGATCCATGGTGGGCTCGGCTCTGATCTCTACAGTCTCTCATCCTGCAGGCTGCCTGGGCTTATTCACACTGTGGTTGTAGGGTTCTCAGAGAGGAAGCAGAAAATGTGCTGCTGCTTTTTCCAGCCTCGCTTATGCCCAGGAGGCTAGCATCCTATTGGCCAAGGCAAGTCACATGGTTGAACCAAACATCCGTCAAAGTGGGGACTCTGACTCCACAGAAATAACAGCGCCTAAGGGCTTAAGTACAGGAAGGACTTTTAGGGGCTATCATTTCAATCAATCTTCTACACTCTCTAAAACACACTGATACCCTGAAATTTAAGGATAGTAGCTCTCCCCCAAGAAACAGAGACACTGTCCCCTTTCCTTCTATCCTAGTGCTAGCTTAGGATGGTGCTTTGGATACAGAGGATGCTAAATGTCCTTAAACTGAATGGCTACAAGGTGTCCTTACCAAGGGACCAAGCCTCTCAATCAAATCTCTTTTGGTTCCAGTAGCAAGCATCTCTTCAAACTGGCTTCAACAAAAGAGAAACTAACTTATTTCATTGAACTCAAGGCCAGGAAATAGAAACAGGTTTCTTGAGGGGCCAGGACCAGGGACTGAAAGTTATAAGGGGGTGAGTCCACTTGATGGGCCAGAGGCCACCTTTACTCCAATAAACTGTAGTGATGTAATGGCCCCAGTGTCATGTGGCACAAAACATGGCTGTCTGCTGAGCTCTGGATGGAGCAATGTCCATTACAGATGACTACAGGTAGGAGAGGTTTCTTAAAGAACGTGGAAATTCTTTAAGGTGCAATAGATAGCTTCAAGATTCCTGTCCCTGGTCAAACACTATTCTAGATACTAGTATACTATTCTATATACTGCTGAGAAGGGATTTTGTGGATGCAATTCAAGTTCTAAATCAGTTAACCTTAAGATATGATAGAGATTATGTGGGTGGGTCTGACCTAAGCAGTATTTTCTCTGGCTTGTAGCAGAAAAGGAATTCAGAGATTAAAGGCATGAAGAGATTTGACGTGCTGTCCCTAGCTTTGAAGATTAGGGGCCATGTGCAAAGGAATGTTTATGGCCTCTAGGTTTCAGCCAGAAAGGAAATGGAGACCCTAGTTTTACAACCAAAAGAGCTGAATTTTGCTAACCACCTGAATGAGTTTGGAGTATATTCTTTCCTAGAGCCTTCAGATGACAGTCCAGCTGGCCAACCTCTTGATTTTGGCCTTATGACACTCTAAGCAGAGAAGCTAGCTGAGCCCTGCTATATTACTGACCTATAGAAACTTGTTTCAAGTTTCTGAGTATGTGATAATTTGTTAAGATGCAATAGAAAACTAATCCACAGGCTAATTACCATTTCCATTTACCTTTGTAAAAATGTTATACCATTTGAGAAATGACATAATTGAAATTATCACTCATATTTTGGTCTAAATTTGTTGGCCTCAAGTGCTTCATGATCTGTGGGAGCAAAAATGTGGGAGCAAATCTGTGGGAGGGAAAAGGAACATTACAATTCAAAGAGGTAAACTGTGAGAGAGAGAAAGATTAAATTTTCAACTGAGGGGAAGTAAGCTGGCTTTTGTGAATTGTAATCTTGCATGGTAGGCTTTCAAGGAGACACCATACAAGCAAGTTCAAAGGCACTGGTAACCTAAGGGGTGTGTGCCTGCGTTGTGTGTGAGATAGAGAGACAGACAGACAGGCAGACACATAGATAGATAGGTTGATAAAGATGGAGAGACATACATAGAAAAAAAAGAGACAGGGAAGAGATTAGTAAAAAGGTACTGAAAAGCATAAAAAAGCCTTCCATTTACCTCTACTTCTGCATATTCCATCTCCTCAATTATATTAATATTAGCAATCAAACTTGCTCAAGTAAATCTGATCTCAATCTCTATCTATCTATCTATCTATCTATCTATCTATCTATCTAATCTATCCGAATAAGAGAGACAGAGAGGGATGGAGGGAGAGAGAGGAAAAGAATATGAAAGTATATAAATTAAAAGGAAAAGCAGGGAATTCACAGAAGATGTGTGGACTGGGATTTGATACCATTCCATGAATCTCCCAATTCTTCAGTAAAGTTACCAACTCAAGAAATGCTAAGAATGATTGGATTTCCCATGGGAAGCAGTGAAGACGCAGGAGGTTTGATGAGAGTCAGAATCAAGATGTGATCTTACATAGGGGACAACTTCTAAAGGAAAGATGCAAGAGAGCAAGTGGGACAAGATGTAACCTTCTTTTGACCTCTGTGAATTAAAATGTATGCTATGGTGGATTCTAGGGCTGGACTGCCTGGGCTGGGATTCTGGCTTTCCTAGTTGTCAGCTGCGTAACCTTAGACAAGATACTTAACCTCTCTGCTCAGTTTCTTCATTCACAAAATGGAGATAATAATAGCATTCACACAGAGTTGTTGTGAGGGTTCAATGAGTTGATTAGAGGAAGAGTGCCCAGCACAAGAGACACTATGGACATGTTGCTATATTTATTACCTTAGGGCTTCAGAAGAAGGGTCTATTACAGTCATTTGAAAGGATGAAAAGAAGCTTCATGGAAAAGTGGCACCTGAGATGGACCAAATATGTCACCAGTTTACCTGCATGGAACTTTCTAACCATGCCAGAGAAGGAGAGAGAAGTGTGGCAGAAAGGTGAGGGCAAGCAGGCCAGGGGAACAGAGGAGGAAACCCACAGCAGATGAGTCTATCCAGTTTTGTAGAGACTAAGCAGAAACTGCCACGGTTCTAGGCTGCCAGGGTCTTCTTTCCTCTGGGTCCTACTTACAGTGTGGGACATCTACCACGTTTGAGGCTTCCAGGCAAGGTTGGCTGATCTGTTGGAGGGTCATACACCCATGGGGTAGTGGGTGAAGCAGGTTCCGACTACCTCCCTGTGACTGTCTCAGCAACAGCTCTGGCAAAGGCCACAGGCAAGACTCCCAGAAGGAAGCTGCCAGTGTAACTGGTGCCTGGACCCTCCATTTTGGCCTCCCTGTTCTTATCCTCTAAGAACAACCCACTCGTCTCTCCTTCAAGATGGTGGCTGTTCAACAGATTGTATGCTCCTCCGTTAAACAAAACCAAACACAGTTACTCTCTCCACATGCTATTAAACACAGCTACATTAAAATAATGTGTAGGTTGAGACAAATACATACCACCACAAGATAATTGGGAGTTAAGTCACTGTGACAAGCTGAATAACTAAATTAACCCTATTAAAACCTGTTTTCATAGGGTCAAAGGCTTTTCAGTAGAAGAAATCAGGTGTAACAGAAAGCACTCACTTTTTGAACACCTTGAAACACTTGCCGAAAAATAAGCCAGTCGCTTGGAGAAGCAAGCAAACAATTTGACTTAGTTCAAGGAAAAGACAAAATGAGCTCACGGGTATTTGCTATTTTTAATTTAAATTCTATTAGCTTACGAAGGGGACACTATTTTTTCTTTTATCACAGTAAAAGCATTTTATGATGAGTACTCCAATATGTTAAATGTGATTTAACAGTAAATCACTAAAAATAAAAGAAATTTCAATTAAAACAACAATGTGACTTAGTAGTGAACCTATCAAATTTTGAGGACTTAAACAAAATGATAAAAATTTTGCAATGGTGAGAGTATGAGGAAACAGGCTCAAATCTGGGGGCAGGGTGGTGTTAATATTCCTGGATGATTACTTCAGAGCCAAAGAATGATCCAAGTATCCTGTGCATTTCACTGTCCCAGCTCCTTGCTTATAGGCAAGTAAAATATCTACTACCTAAGGCAATAAGATGACTATATATTAAGCTACAAGAATATAAGCTCATTGAGAGCAGCAATTATGATTATGATTTAATTTATTTATTTAAATTCAAGTTAGTTAACATACAGCACAGTACTGGTTTCAGGAGTAGAACCCAGTGATTCATCACTTACATATGATACCCAGTGCTCATGCCAAAAACTGCCCTCCTTAATGCCCATCACTAATTTAACCCATCCCCCACCCACCTCTCCTCCAGCAGAGCAGGAATTATTTTGAAATTGTTTCATCCTCTTGTTACCTAGGACAAGTGCTAACACAGAATGAGCAGACAAAAGTTATATATATATATATATATATATATATATATATATACACACACACACACACACACATACACACATATATCTATACATATACGTACATGGTAGCAAAAATGAATTATAGTGTTTTTATATCAAAAGACACCTAAATGCTTAGTCATAGGAATGGAGGGAATAAAATATGATCTAACAATACAAAAGGATATGATGCAGCCATTAAAAATAATGCTACAGATTAAATAGTGCTAGCAAAGTGCCTGGGTGGCTCAGTCAGGTGAGTGTCTGACTCTTGATTTTGGCTCAGGTCATAGTCCCAGGGTCATGGGATTGAGCCTCTTGTTGGGCTCTGTGATAAGCGCCTGCTTAAGATTCTCATTCTCTCCCTTTCTCTCTCTCTCTCTCTCTCTCTCTCTCTCTCTCCCTCTGCCTCTGTTCACACATGCTCTCTCTGTCTCACAAAAAAATGTTGTGGAAAAAAACTTATATGACACAAAAATATGTTCTTAATCAATTGTTATCTGAAAATAGCTGGTTTTAAATAATGTGTAGACTATCATCTTAATTTTTCTGTAAAGAGTATGTACATACAAAAACTGGGAGATACATACAGGATGTTAACATTGGCTATATCTGGTTGTAGTTTACTGATGGTGTTTTTCTCTTAATTTTCTAAAATGAGGAAAAAAATTATGAGAGTAACTGGAGGTTAGGGACCAGGCTGAAATGATGAGTAAACTCCCTTGAAGTGAGAAAAACCAGAGATTTTTCTGAATATCTCTATAGAAAAGATCCAGGCCAATGGGAGAATGATGCCGAGGAGGAGACATCGATTGGGCATCAGCCATCAGAGCCATTCAGTAACAGGACAGGCCACAACTTGAAGTAGTGAACTCCTCATCCCTATATGTATGCAAGCAGAAGCTAGGTGACCACCCAAGAAGAGTTAGTTTTTCTAAACTCTTAAACTAAATGAACTTTAAGTTCCATAAACCCAAGAGTTGAAGATTCTATGATCTGACTGGCAGACATCCCTCTGCAAACTGTATTTGACATGAAAAGAGAATTCTTTTTTTATTGACCAATGATGTGTTTCTATTTATCCTTCTGTTTCCTGGGGTATCTTCCCCAGTTTGTTGCTTCTTTCATTTGTAAGGCTTCTGTAAACTGTCCTTCTTCACTTGTTATACTACCTGAATGATCAGAGTTTCATTCATATCTATTTTAATGGCTTCTGGGTCTTCAAGAATACTCGACAGAGTGTCAAGTAACCTTTATAGTTATCATGAATCTTCTTAAAGTGAATGGTTTTCAACCAGCTGAGACTTCCCTTTAGTAACGTCATTGGATGGGTTCTAGAAAAGGGAGAGACTAGGATGAGGGCCAAGGGCTGTTGAACAGAGAGGAGATGGGGTTCCATACATCCACTTGATGGTTTTGATAAGAGTTATTCCTAGCCAATTAAAGTGCCCATAGAAAAGTCACCGGCTTTCTTGAACTATCATACGTTGGTTGATATCCATTTATATCTTCAAATGTTTGTTTGACAGGAAATTACAGAATAATTTTGATATTGAGTTTGGAGCCAATTTTAAATAGTTCAAAGGGGCACTGTTTAGATTCACCACAAGAATAAACCCTGTATAAAACCAGTTATTTAGTATTCCAGTTAGTATACACAGATCATGCTTTTTGAAGTTGTTCAGTCCTGAGGATAGTCCAAGGAAATAAGGACCTATTCTATACTTGACAATGAATAATATTTGACTCAACTCCCTTCTGAGTTTGTTCACCATAGTAGGTTAGGGTGGAAAATTTATTTGGTACAGATCCAAGTGCTACATAAAGATTGCTTAAAGCATATCCCAGACCTGCCAAGGAATTAATCTAGACCCAACTGCTCCTGTAAAAACTCACTTGGTCGGGTTTGTAGAGCAGTGAAAGGGTTTAGAACATGCATTTATTATGTGATAAAACTACAAAACTTCTCAAGACACGCTTGTTCGCTTTATAAAAGAACACAAAGTGCTAGCAAAGTACTAGGTTCATTATTTGTGTGATCAGTTTCTTGGAATACTTTGGAATAACCATGTGGGCTCTCTCGCAAGGGGTGAGGAAGAGGATGATAAGAGATTACAAAACCATCCCAAATGGTGTCTTCCGTGGTAACTGAAGTGATGCTTTCAGGGAAGACTGCTGAAGCATCCCTCTATTCCCATTGCCAAGAACTCCTGGAAAATCACAAGGTAAGCAGATTAGGCAGAAGGCATTTGGGATGCTTCATCAAGCCTGCTGAAGTACCCTAGAGCAATATCCTATTTCATTAGCTATTCAATGGAATGGGAATAAGAGAACAGGGATGCCATGCTGACCAACAAAACAGAAGGTCACTGTAAGGAGATTTCCTAGTCCGTTGCTCATTGCCAAGGGCCACTATTAACGCACTTCTAGTTGGAAGAGGCCCATCAGCAAGTTTCCAGGACAGGGAACTGGAGTATATTCTTTTCTATTGCTCTCTGAAATGTGTGGTCTCAGAATAGTACAGAGGCTAAGTGGGACATGTGGCACAGTGCCCACAGTACTTCAAGCTTCCCTTGGGCTCACCAAATGAATCCATGTGCTTCCTACCATGTCTCGAGACTCAGATATTCTGAGCAGTAAGGGGCATGCAGAAGGAGAGAGTATGCAGAATACAGTAGGACCACATGACCCGTGCTTTGTTAAGAAAGTATGCAAGCTGTAGGTTTTAGAGAAGAAGCGAAGCCTAAAGAAGAGGTCTTACGGCACCACCTCCACAGATACCCAGAGATAGGATGATGAGAACAGTAATGGACGGGATAAAGGCTGAAAAGCCACAGGGATATCAGACTGATCTATTCCATGACACAGATATCTACATGAAGACTTTTAGATAATATTTTAATGCCCAGTTCTTTGCAATACTTTGGCTGAGATACAGGAGTGGACATAACACATATTCGGTATGTGGGCCATCTCTGGTATACTAATTTCCTTTTGCTTAGTCATGTAGGCAGCAGCAGAGCTGATCTCAACTAAGGTGGCTGATACTAATTGTTAGTTTCCAATTACTAGTTGTTCAAGGTTTATCAACTATTGTGACTTTAATTAGGGCCCTAAGATGTAAACTGCAATGTCTTTAACAGACACATTCCGATGGGGATAATTTGATGAGCCAGTTGCTGTTGTATAGTAATTGAAAACCAAAGAGAGATTCACATATGAATAGTAAATTAAGATGTGCAGTAGTAGCTGGGATTTATACCTGGACTGTTAGAGGCCTTAATGACCCCATAAAAGGGAATAAGGTCATTTGTTATTTAAAGGATCATAAGATATTGCATTTCATAAGGATATTGAGCATGTACAAGGTTAAAGCGCTCATGGGTGAGCCAGATTCCCCCTTTATTCCATTTATAAGCAGGACCAAAAGAGTTAACACTTCTTTGTAATAAAGCTCTAAATTCCAGAATAACTTGTTACTCTATGTCCCAAATCCCAAAGGGCAGTTGCTGCTGGGCTGGGCTTTGTAAAATGTTAGTTTCACCCTCAAACTCAGCACAGGCACTGAATCCTCCATTTTAGAACCAATTAAAGTGAACGGTTTTCCAATTTTCTGGGACAGATTGTCACAAGTGGCTGAATGGGGAGACCCAGAGGTCTGGAAAGGGTGGAAGGGAGAAAGCCTAATTCTTGGTATTCTTTGGGTACAGCAGGTCTTGTTTTACTTCGAATAAAAAATTAAAAGGGCTGAGCTATATATAGATGAGGGGGTTAATAGCGGAAATAGAACTCTCAATTACCCACAGAAACAAAGGGAAAATCCAGAATAGCAGATAATCCCACATAGTATGTGTTGGCATTTGGAATGTATCATCAGCATCGTGTTTACATCCTCAATGCTGTTTCCCTTAGGCTGCTGTTGGAGTAAAGCAGTGTTCCCCTTACACACAACCTAACAGCAGGGAAGGAAAGCTGGAGAATACATTTGAGGGTTCTTGCCAGGATTAAAATTTGGTTGCAGATAAACCCCTCCGTAGATAATGGAGAAGTGACTGCAATGTCTTTCCTATCTATGACACATTTTGCTTCCTCCCTTTTGTGGCAAGAGGCACATCTGCCAACACACACACACACACCTTCACAGAGAGCCATGCAATCATTTCTGCTATCATTATCATGCAGTCTACAGGTGTCTTCTGTAGCCAGGGTCTAACCAGGCACAGCAGAGGCCTTTGGAAGGACAGGTTAGAAAATGAGGAAACAATTTCTCTAGGTAAGTAATTAGAACAGGAGCAAATCAGAAGACTAAATGTTGCTATTTAAATGGAAATTCAGCCAGGCCCCCAACATGCTGTGAATTTTATCTATGCAACGTTAAAAGGCCCAGGTGATAAGGATCTTAGGTGTGTAACTATGGACTGGTGCACTGATTTGATTGGATCTCAGGCAATATTTCTGGTGTGGAAAGATGAGCACACAATCACAAGTTAGCTGTTATTAGAGGGATCAATTATGAACTATTCCCAACATGCAAGAAGGTACAGAAATAATAGGTACCCATATGTCTACCTCTCAGAATTATAAAATTTAGACAATATCTTGTCTTCTGATTAAAAAAAATAATAAAGCAATAGATGTGGCTGTGGTCAATTACAAAACACACAGGGATATAATTTTCCACTCCCCCCTGTTGGCTTCCTCCAATGTGACTTTGTATTTTCTCCTGTCAAGGGTAAGGTCTTTTTCTCATTCCATGAAACTGGGCTGGCCTAGTGACTTGATTTAGCCAATAGAATGTGACTCTTTGACTTGATGTGGTCAGTGTGTGTGAATTCTGAGCCTAGGCTTCTGAGAAAGCCTCTTAGCCGCTCTGTGAACAGGACTCGACTGTCCTGCTGGGTGATGAGAGACATGTGACCCAGTCACCCCTGTCACACAGTGACAGCCAGCCACCCCCTCCTCCCCATCTGCTAGCTGATGCATGAGTGAGTGCAGCTAAGATCAGAAGAAGGGCCTCGCCGGTTCCAGCTCAAATTGTTATCCACATGATGGTGAGCAATAAAAAGTGGTTGCTGTTTGTAAGCCACTAAGCTTTGATGTGGTTTTTTTGCGTGGCACTGGGCCACTGATGCAATGGTAAAACCTACATTCTCCTCATATCCTACCTTCTCCACCTCCTACTGTCCTTGGAAGTTTCCACTATTTTGAAACCGGGTCTATTCTTCCAATACATATAAAGATACCCTAGGTACATACAGAATCAATAGGTGTATACAAAATCAGTATTAAATGCTATTTGTAAAATGATGTATAAGGTGTTGTTTAAAGGAAAGATAAATCATACCATATTTTACATATCCTTTGCCCCTTGCTTTTTTCTAGTCTACTTGTTTTTATAAATATCCAAGGTGGCACATGTGGATATCATTCATTTTAAGTACTATGTATTTTTTCAGTGTATGAATATACCACATTTTATCCATTCCTTTACTGCCAGAGTAATGAGAAGCTGGGCTGAAAGATCTTTAAGCCTTACCATGCTATGATTCAAATAAATACAAACTGGTGAAAACATTTTATAAAGAGTCAATCAGGAAAAGAGATAGAAAGATTCCTTAAGCCTTCATGTACCAAACACCTCTTAATAATTGATGGTTCGAATGACTCCTGAACAACATGGTTTGAATTGCATGGGTCCAATTATATGTAGATTGTTTTAGATAAATACAGTGCAGCACCGTAAATGTATTTTCTCTTCCTTATGATATTCTTAACCTTTGCTTTTCTCTACCTTACTTTATTGTAAGAATGCAGCATATAATACACATAATATATCAGAGTATGTATTAATCAACATGTTACTGATAAGGCTTTGGTCAATAGCAGGCCTTTAGTAGTCTGCTACTAGTAGTCTGCTATTAGTAGTCAGGTTCTCGGGGAGTCAGAAGTTACACATGGATAAAGAAGAGGTGATATAAATATACACAATGGAATATTATTCAGCCATAAGAAGGAATGAAATCTTGACATTTGCAACAACCTGGATGGAGCTAGAGAGTACTATGCTAAATGAGATAAGTCAGAGAAAGATAAACACCATGTAATTTCACTCATATGTGTAATTTATGAAACAAAACAAACAACAATGGAAAATAAAGAGACAAACCAACAAACAGACTCATAAGTGTAGAGAACCAACAGGTTACCAGAGGGGAGGTAGGTGGGGCGACAGAAGAAATAGGTGGCAGAGATTAAGAGTACACTCGTCTTGACAATGATTGAGTAATGTATAGAATTGTTGAATCACTAAAGTATACACTTGAAACTAATATAACACTGTATGGTAACTATACTTGAATTAAAATTTTGAAAAATAATTTAAAAGTTATGTGTGGATTTGTAACTGCATGGCCATGTGGGGGGGTGGTTGGCTTCCCTAGCCCCTGCATTGTTTGAGGGCCAACTGTAATTAAGGAAAGAACATTTATTTTCAGGTACAAAAACTCTACATTGCTAGGTCAGGATTCAGAGAAATAAGCCCAGGAATATTTAATTTAATGACACTTACTTACTTTTAAGGGATTTATAAGAAAAACACATGGTTTCACCATAAGAAAACCGTTATTAAAATATTTCTTACAGTCAGCAAACTCATACAGTTGCTTCATAGTATATCCTTGTTAACAGCCTTCCAAGAACTGATCCCTCCCTATAGCTGGAAAGTAGAGGTTCAAAGGGCAACAGAAGGATGAATGTTTTCACATCAGCACATCACTATGTGATGCGGTGATTGGTCAAGGGTCTGTTTGGGGATGTCATCAAAGAGGGTGATAACAAGATGACCACACGTCCAAGTTCGCCTGGGACGGGCAGTCCTGGCTTACACCTGTTGTTACAGCATCATAATTAGTAGTGACCCTTTCGTTCACAACAGGGGTCCTGATTCAGATGATAAATTGCATGTTTACTGTGGAGCACTGGGGCTATGCTGTCCAGATCCTTCTCATGAAGGAATTGTTACTGCTTGTTGGGAGCAAATGGCCTATGGCTTTCTGCCCCTTCAGGGATGGCCTTAGCTGCAGAGACCTGCCTTTCTCAAAGTCACACTCCTTTCCAGGAGTTGCCCATACCCAGGGACTTTCAGGGATGATAAAGGCCTGGCTTTTAGTTCATCCAAAGGACTCTGGTTCAGCATTCTAGACTTCTGGGTGAGCACTGTGCCTCGCCTTCTCCCTCATCCCACATGGATCCCTTCCATTTCACGGGTGTTGACTACAATACACTCTTTTTTATTTTTATTTATTTATTTTATTTTTTATTTTTTATTTTTTATTTTTTATTTTTTAATATATGAAATTTATTGTCAAATTGGTTTCCATACATCACCCAGTGCTCATCCCAAAAGATGCCCTCTTCAATGCCCATCACCTACCCTCCCCTCCCTCCCATCCTCCATCAACCCTCAGTTTGTTCTTAGTTTTTAAGAGTCTCTTATGCTTTGGCTCTCTCCCACTCTAACCTCTTTTTTTTTTCTTCCCCTCCCCCAAGGGTTTCTGTTAACTTTCTCAGGATCCACATAAGAGTGGAAACATATGGTATCTGTCTTTCTCTGTTTATGACCCTTTGTAGCAACGTGGATGGAACTGGAGAGTGTGATGCTAAGTGAAATAAGCCATGCAATATACTCTTAAACAAACATGCAAATGTGCTTTAGAATCTGTTGAGGAAGCCAACCCACAACGATTGGTATGAGAAGAGGGCTTTTTGAGCTGGGCCAATGTGATGATCAAGAAGCTGAGGGAGATGACTCCAATGAAAAGCCATGATCAATTGCCCAGTTTCCAAAGCTGAGTCAGCTTTCTCATGGGGAAACCCTCTGACTGAAGAAGAGATTGGGTCCCCCAGAGAGGGGTGCTGCAGGAACTGGCAAATGTGATTGTCAACAAGTCTTCAAGTTGTTCTGCAAAGGGACCAAAGGCCATTTACTAGGGAAAGGGGAATACATCAACATCCCCAAAACTGCTGAACAAATAATCCAAATTGGCATTGATACCCAGAAATCCCAGACATTCTCATGACACCCTTGGTGCAGTGGAAGAAGATGGAAGCCAGGTTACAAATGCAGCCTGGTTAAGCTCTAGGTCACAGGAGGTCTATTAAATCTACAAAACAACTCAGTAGTCATTTCTTTGACTTGTGCCTATGTAACCTAAAAACTCTGAAGAGGTAGTTGGTACCACCTTCTCTTTGAGTCCTGGGACCACGGAATAAGAGTTATCATGGAGGCAGAGAGGCCAAGTAGAGGCCTCCACAACAACAGGAACATAGAAACAGATGGACAGTGATGCCAAGAGGGCCAATACACCAGATCTAGCACAATACTCCAACAAGATGTCAAAAATATCCCCTCCCCCGTTGTGTCTTTTGCTGCCAAATGCAGCAGAATGGAACTGGAAGGAAACACATACAGGTTGAGCAGGCCAACATGACGGAGGAGGTTTGCTTTGGGAAATGACTGATGTACTCTCCCAGACACTGACTTATTGCTTGGAAACAATTATTTACTTTAGCAGAGCTACTTTTTATTAGAGTAAAACGTCCCAGTCAGCTTATTGGTCTCTTTCCTTTAATAGCTGTTCTCAAGGTAATCAATGACTTTTAACAGCCAGGCTCAGTTATCAATGTACAAGAGTAAGTTTATTGATTTGACAGATACTTTTCTTCACTGGGCACCAATTATTGCTGTCTGAATTGTGCCACATTAGGCTAGAAACACCATGTAATCTTGCTAGTTACTTAATGCATTCTGGTGATTGGCTTCAAGAAGCTTTATCATCACAGTGTTGATTTGTGAGTTAACAATACTTTAAATTCCACTGAGAGCTAAGAAGCAGAGTCTGCTTAAAAAAAGGTTAATAGAATAAGACATCCAATCTATCTCATTTTTGTGAGGGTAAATGAATGGAAATTTTACAAAGGTATGTAAATCTTAAAAACATTTGGTGTGCTACTATAAACTAGGGTATTTCTCAAATAGAAATATCACCCAATATCGATACTATGAAAATTCTCCATTAAAATGCAGACTATTTGATTTCATAAACATTCCTAAAATTAGAAATCATTAAAACTATTAAAAAGACATGTCTCCATTTCTGATTAAAAATGGAGAAAAATCAAGACTCAGAATGTCATTAATATTATTAACCCAGGCACTAACCTAGAGGCTTAATGAAAATCAAACCAACAATATAAAAAAAAAAAATCAGCAAGGGCTCCAGCCACACAGAGAAGCCTCAGGCTGGACAGAGGTGGTAGTTCTGTGTAATGACCTGTCCTTACAGTCCAGAATTTAGCTCCTGAACACTTGTGACATTCCCTTGTTCTGTTGTTTGTACAGTAAAATTCAATATGGTTGCTACCATTAAGACCCACATTCTTTTCCAGTCTGCATCTTTCTTGCTTCATTCATTCTTTCTTTCCATCACTGATTCAAGAAATAATTACTGTGTTCTTACAATGTGCCTTACCACAAATCAGGCTCCAGTGATACAGTGGTGAATAATATAATGATGGAAATGAAAATATTTCCTCCTTGTGCCCAGTTCTACCATTGACAGTTCTTTTCAAATAAAAATAACTTGATTGCTGCTACAGGGAAATGATTATGAATTTCAAGTATACCGTGAACATCAATAATAATGCATATTTGGGGCCAAATTCTCAGCGTGGCTTACCTTGAGTTGTAATTTTTAAATCTTATTTGTCCAAATTCTGAAGTATTAAAATTTCACATTTGAATGAATAATTAAACAGCACTGTAAAGTTCAGGATGCCAAGACAGAAACAGATTTAGTTAATATTATATTTATCAGAAGAATATGCTTAGTTTTGCCATCTTGGGGGACTAGGGTCTTTACTAAGATGATCAGGTAGCATTCTTTCAGCCCAGAAATCCATATGCAATAAATACCCGGATGAGTTAATGAAGGTGCAACTTTATGGGAAGGACAAAAGTATTTATTACAAGCGTTTGATGCCAGACTAGGTAATGAGGACTATATATGTGTTTTCATGTTATTAATTTGGGTATAAATCTGTATCACCACCCCAAATGTATGGTGGGGTTCTGACCCAAGTTCCAGTTTCCTTTTATTAAGAAAGTTCTTAGTCTTTGCTTCTTCAAAAGTCCAAATGCACTGTAAATATACCTTTCTTTGTGGATTTCTAAGGAGATTTGCAAAGGGCTAGCAGTCTAGTCTACTTGCTAATTCTGGAAAGAGTTCTGCAGATCTACTGGCCTCTGAAGCTATTTCTCTGCTTTGAACACTTAATCCTGAACCTATGTTCTTTGTTAGAATCAATGTCTGTGTTTTATGGCTCTGGCAGTATACATGGAATTATATTTTGCAACTTTTTCCTAGTGATTAGCTTTATGGAATATAGATGAATTACCAGGTTCCCCCTTCTTTTCCTGGAAATATGTGTCCTACAGGTCAGAACTTGAACCAGAGACTAGTGTAAAAAGTAGTGTAAGGAAGTGCCTGGTTAGGGCAGGCTGAACTAGTGTAACAGTGCTAACAAAACAAATTTAAGAATATGGGATGGCTCAAGTACAACAGAAATTTATCACTTCTAATCTAAAGGTCCAACACAGGTATTCCTCATTGGCAGGGGTAATCTTGTGGTTGTTCCCCATCAACCTGAGGGAGAGGCAGAGCCACCACCCACAAAAGGAATGTACAGGACTGAACAAGGAACACAGGACTGAGGACCTCTGACTTGTCCTAATCACATGGGCAGTGTAGACCTCAAGCCTCCAAAATGATCTCAAGGGAGTTGAGAGGGACTCCTGAAAAGGGACTAATACTAGACATTCTGCTAACCTCGTGGATGAGGCTCAGAGACTAATTTTGTTTGATTTAGAAAAACAAAGAAAATGGGCTTTGAGTTTTCATGGAGTGACGCCTGCTACATTTACATAAACCACAGTTTATTCCATTGTTGTAATATGAAGCAACGAAGGCCAATTTTTAAGGTTCAGTCAGCTCTCTTTTTGTCTTTAAGAACATGATGGCTTTCCTCCAAGGATAGCATGGTAATGTCCGTGCACCCTAGGAGGCACTTAGCGGTCCTCTCCATTCACTCCTTCCATCCCTCATGACAGCTGTGGTCATATCCTGCAGCACAGGCCTTTTCCCTTCCCCCAGTGCTCTCCTTGATTCTGCCAAGGTTCTCTCTCCCCATCTGAAGATACCTACCACTCGACCTCTTCACCTACCATGGATCTTTCTACTCTCCTCTTAGAGCTTTGCTATCTTCAGGCAAACTCTCCTTTGTCAGATGCTGCAGTGCCTCTTGAAAGACCCATCAGCTGTTTGGCTTTTCTATTTTTAGTTTACACAAAGCTGTGGTAACAAGCACATTTTACTTCCAGTAGGAGGAAGTCTCTTTCTGATTAGATTCCCGGTAAGAAAGAATCCCCTTTGGACAGATACATATAAACTATGAAAAAATTAGTTACTATGTCGTTACACATTACACATCACCTCTTGCCTACAAGTGACCCTCCTACTTAACCACTTATGGGCAGTAGTACACAGGCTCCCACAGTATCATTGAATGTTAGAGAGCTTCATGGTGAAGACTCATGATAAAGACATCAGATCATAGAAACCAACAGCTTAAGTTTGTTTCCTGCATGTATGGTATGGTTTGGAGATAAATATCTTCACATAACAATCATTTGTAAGACTCATTTCCTGATTTTTCTGTGAACTACCTTCCAAGAAGTCTTTGCTATATTTTCCAGAGGTAATTTAGTTTTACTATATTCAGCTCACAAGACACAACACAGGCAACAAGGCACATTTCATGATAAGTAGTTGGGTTTATCTTTTAGCTTTGCAAATATTTCTGAAAAACTCTGATTTTTTTTCTTAAAATGATGTCATATATCATGCACAAAAAAGAACAAATTTCAGCATGGGTTGGGGGGGAATGGTAATTAATGTTCACATATGCACCAGAACCATTATATGAGAATATTCTTTCAAAGTAATAACAGCTGATCTAAATGGTTGATAGTAAAATTAGAGTATGTGTGGTTGAATAACAGTACCTACTATAAATTGAGCACTAATGTGTCAAGTCTTGTAGTCTGGACTTTATATGCATTATTTATTCAACCCTCATATTGGCCCCATTCCACAGATAGGAAAATTGGTTCAGAGATGTTAAATGACTTTCCCACTGTCACATATCTAGGAAAAACCACGCTGGAATTCAACTCAAGGTGTTTTATTCCAAAGCCACATGTTTCATCACTTTACCACCTCCATGAACTTTGTGCACCTTCAGGTGATATTCTGCTTTTTTGGAGTTTTATTTTTTTTATTAATTTTTTTACTCAACTATAATTAACATACAGTTTATATTAGTTTCAAGTGTGCAATGATTCAGCAATTCTATACATTTCTCAGTGCTCATCAAGACAAGGGTACCCTTAATCCCCTTTATCTATTTCACCCATCCCCCCCACTACCTCCCCTCTGGCAACCACCTATTTGTTCTTTCTATTTAAGAGTCTTGGGTTTTTTTGATTCTTTTTTTCCCTTTGTTAGTTTCTTTTGTTTCTTAAATTCCACATATGAGTGAAATCATATGGTATTTATCTTTCTCTGATTAACTTATTTTACTTACCATTATACATTCTATGTTCATCCATGTTGTTACAAATGGCAAGATTTGATTCTTTTTTATGTCTGAGTAATAATCCATTAAAATATATATCATATTTTCTTTATCCCTTCATCTATCAAAGGACACTGGGGTGGCTTCCACATGTTGGCTATTATAAATAATGTTGCAATAAACAAAGGAGTGCATATATCTTTTCAAACTAGTGTTTTCATTTTCTTTGAGTAAATATCCACTTGTGATATTACTGGACCACAGGGTCATTTCATGTTTCATATTTGCACTGTTTTCCACAGTGGCTGCACCAATTTAAATTCCCATCAACAGTGCAAGAGGTTCCTGTTTCTCCATGTTGCCAACACTTTTTTCTCATGTTTTTTATTTTAGTCATTCTGACAGGTGTGAGGTGTTACATCACTGTGGTTTTAATTTGCATTTCCCTGGTAATTAGTGATGTTGAGCATCTTATCATGTGTCTGTTGGTCATCTGTAGGTCTTCTTTGGAGAAATGCCTATTCAGGTCTTCTGCCCATTTTTTAATTGGATTTCTGGAGTTTTTTGGTGTTGAGTTGTATCAATTATTTTTATATTTTAGGTATTAACCCCTTATTAGATATATGATTTGCAAATACCTTCTTCCATTCAATAGGTTACCTTTTCGTCTTGATGGTTTCCTTCACTGTGTAAAAGTTGTTTGTTTGTTTGTTTGTTTGTTTTAGTTTGGTTTAGTTTTGTTTAATTTTGTTTAATTTAGTTTGGTTTTGCTTTAGTTTAGTTTAGTTTTAGTTTAATTTTGGTTTTGTTTCCCTTGCCAGAAAGGACTTATCTAAAAAATATTCCTATGGCCAATGTATCCAAGAAATTACTGCTTATGTTTACTTCTAGGAATTTGATGATTTCAGATCTCACATATAGGTATTTAATCCATTTTTTTGTTTATTTTTGTGTATGATGTAAGAAAGTAGCATTTGACAAAGTACAACATCAGTTCATAATAAAAACTCTCAACAAAGTAGGGTTAGAGGGACATACCTCAACATAATAAAGCCAATATATGAGAAACCCATAGCTAACATCATTCTCAATGGCGAAAAACTGAGAGCTTTGCTTCTAAGATCAAGAACAAGACAAGGATGTCTGGCTCTCACCACTTTTATTCAACATAGTACTGGGAGTCCTAGCCACAGCAATAAGACAAGATATAAAAGGCATTCAAAGTAAGGAAGTAGTAAAACTGTCCCCATTTGTAGATGACATAATACCATATATAGAAAACACTAAAGAATCCACCAAAAAACTATTAGAACTGATACATGAATTTAATGAAGGATACAAAATTAATATCAGCAGTCTGTTGTATTTCTATATGCTAATAATGAATAGCAGAAATAAAAATTGAGAAAACAATCCCATTTACAACTTCACCAAAATAAAACAAACTTAACCAAGGAGGTCAAACACCTGTACTCTGAAAACTATAAAACATTGATGAAAAAACTGAAGATGACACAAACAGATGGAAAGATAGCCCATGCTCATGGATTGCGAGAACCAATATTGTTAAAATGTCTATACTCCACAGAAGAATCTATGGTTGATGTAATCCCTACTAAAATACCAACAATATTTTTCATAGAACTAGAACAAATAAGCCTAAAATTTGTATGGAACCACAGAAAACCTTGACTAGCCAAAATAGTCTTGAAAAAGAACAAAACTGGAAGTATCACAATTCTAGATTTCAAGACACATGACAAAGTTGTAGTAATCAAAACAGCATGGTACTCGTACAAAAATAGACACAAAGATCAATGGAACAGTCCAAAAATAAGCCCATGCATTTATGGTCAATTAATCTAAAACTAAGAAGGTAAGAATATGCAATGGGAAAAAGTCTCTTCAACAAATGCTGTCAGAAAAACTGAACAGTCACATGAGAAAGAATGAAACCAGACCACTTTCTCACACTGTACACAAAAATAAACTCAAAATGGAGTTGCATTTTAGATATCCACTAATGAGTAGTTTAGTTTTTCTAATTGTGCCTACTGTCTTCTCCCTATTATTTCCTATTTTTTTCAAGACTTATTTTTTTTAAGAGAGAGCATAAGTGGGGAAGAGGGGCAGGAGAAGGAGAGAGAGAGAGAAAGAGAGAATTTGAGGCAGGTGCCACACTCAGTACAGAGCCCAACAAGGGACTCAATTCCCTGATTCTGAGATCATGATCTGAATTGAAATCAAGAGTCAGAAGCTCAATAGCCTGAGCCACCCAGAGGCACCTCAGTTTTGAAAAATGAAGAAATTGAAAGTATTTTAAAAGTGGAGGGCACTTCATGAAACAACGTAGACCAAAATATTATGTTGGATTTTCAATGAGAAACTTTCTTATTGTATATAAAGTTCTAGAAAGAAAGATGAGTCCCTGGCAGAAGCTAATGGTCAGTGATTAAGGGCACTTAGTTCATGCTGACTGAAAGTAATCAGGGTTGAGTTCAGTTGAGTTTTAACAGGGTTTTGGACAGTACATTAGCAGACTGAGTGTGCTCTCTCATTTGCCCAGGATTAACCTAAATTGTGTCCATTGTCCCTTCTTAAGTATTAGTGATGTCTCTCAGACATATTTTGATTTGAATAATCTTACCACCATCCCTTTCATGAACACCTCCTCCCTAGGTAAACATAAAGATCATCATTCTTCAGAGTTTGGGACCCAAATGTGGCACATGAACTTCACTTTTCATTGGAAATCTAAGTCTGGTGCAGGGACCAGGAGGAATCTGCAGGGTTGTCAGCTGCCTGTACCTCTGATTGAGTTTGGGAAAACAGATCAGTTCAAAATCACTAGCCTCTCAGCGAAAACTGCAGGATGATCAATTTCAAATACCACATATCTCAGTGAGCAGACGTTATCTACACATTTGTTTCTTCACATCCTCTTCTCCACATGTTCCCATCTCCTCACTCAAATAGCTATTAACAATAACTCCAAGAAGCAGTGGGAACTAATGACAAGTTTCATCCCTCAGTTTAATAACGCAGTCCTAATTCTCATGTATTCATTATCCCCCAGCACCAAACCATTTCCATTTACACACCAAAGCAATCCTCCGTATCTTTAGTGTTGATGTCAGCTTGATCTGCACTGATCACTTTCATTAAGAACATGCATTTACTGAGTAATGTGATCCAAAAACAGATGCTTTCCAAATAAACCACTCATTGTATTGATGAAAAGACACTGACATGAAGGTCAAAAGCCCTTGAGTTTTTTTCCATTTACCAAGGGGAAAATAGATAAAGAATGACTCCCTCATAAATTTTATTATTCATTCAACAAACATAATGGCTATGTTTTAGGCACTGCGATCATTGGTAGGACACAAAGGTGAACAGTAAAACAGAGAACAAATTCTTAAGGAGGCGGTTGCTCAGTGTGGGAGAGTAGAAGAATCCTATATCCAGACAGGAGGGGATCTGGGACATTATGCCCTGATTGAGGTCAGAGGGGGCCTGGTCTCTACTATATGGAAGGGTCAGTGTTGACTCACTGGCTACAGAAGACAGGCAGATCTAAGAGACAAAGAAGGCAGAGTTAAGAGCTATGTGGACAGTGGCATTGAAGAAATAATCACAAGGAGAATATATTAGTTTGCTAGGGCTGGTATAACAAGGTACCACACTGAGTGGCTTACCCAACAGAAATCTATTGTCTCCCAATCCTAGAGGCTAGAAGTCTGAAATCAAGATGTTGGCAGGGGTTGGCTCCTTCTAAGAGCTTTGAGATAGAACCTTTTCCAATCATATTAGATTAGGACCCACCCTAATGACCTCATCTTAATTTAACTAATTACTTTTGCAGTGACCTCATTTTTAAATAAGGTCATACTCTGAGGTACTACAGAGGTGGGGGGGCATGGTTATGACTTCAATATATCAGTTTTTGAGGGACAGAATCCAGCCCATAACAGAGTTAGACAAAGAGGCATAGATAAAGTAGCTCATAGGGCAGAATGGGGAGATACCAAGAAGGAGCAGGAGACCTAGGCAGAGTCCTTGAGACACTGGCATGCAGAGTTTTTGGTTTTTAAATTTTTTTTTTAACATTTATTCATTTTTGGAGACAGAGAGAGACAGAATGTGAGTGGGGGAGGGGCAGAGAGAGAGGGAGAGACAGAATCTGAAGCAGGCTCCAGGCTCTGAGCTGTTAGCACAGAGCCCAATATGGGGCTTGAACTCATGCACCATGAGATCATGACCTGAGCTGAAGTCAGATACTTAACCAACTGAGCAACCCAGGCACCCCTAGAGTTTTTGGTTTTTAACTGGACTTCTGAAGCTCATGTGTGAAGGGAGAGGCTCTAAGGTGAGAATCCCATTCTACCAGAGATATAGACACACCCCTGGGTAGTAGACCAGAAGAGGTGTCCTGGGTGGGCAAGTGTCTGGTGTTCTGAGAATCCTGAAAGGAATCACACCCAAGGCCTGTTCACCCTGTTCCTCCCTTTCACCCGCTACCCCAAGCGTCCAACAATACAAAAGTACAACTATCTTCTCTTATTGAATTTGTTTTCTTAGATGTTTATTTATTTTTGGAGAGAGAGACAGACAGACAGCATGAGAAGGAGAGGGGCAGAGGGAGAGACAGAGAACCCCAGGCAGGCTCCATGCCATCCGCACAGAACCCCATGTAGGTCTTGAACCCATGAACTGCGAGATCATGACCTGAGCTGAAATCAAGAGTCAGATGGTCAACTGAGTGAGCCACCCAGGTGCCCTTCTCTTATTCAATCTTAACCATTCACAAGACACGAAAATTTTAGGAACTGATTTTGGTCTATAATACATAAACACTTCAAACACTTCAAAAACCACTTACTTTAATTTGTCCATGTGAAGAGGTAGATAAATTATGTCCATACGTCAGCTGCCTACTGTGTAAAGGGCGTTCTTTTTGTTTGCTTGTTTTCTTTTAACCTCATTCAAGTTTCATGTGATCAATATACCTTTTCCTAGAATTTCCTAATTTTTTTTTTTTATCTCATTCAAGTTTTATAGAGATACGCTTTGCCCTAAACTTTTCTAGTATTGGTAAACAGCATGTCTTTTTAATCCTATCTCCAGACTATATATCTAATCAGTACACTGTGTTCCAAGGTCATTACCACGGCAGTGTTCAGTGGCTCTCAGAGTGTGGTCTCCCAATAGCAGCATTGGCACCACTGGGAACTTGTTAGGAAAGCAAATTCTCCATTTACCCTCTATCTCCATCACCACCAGGCCTACACAATCAGAAATTCTAGGGGTGAGGTCCAGAAATTTGTGTTTTAACAGCTCTCCTGGTGATTGTGGTCACTAGGCCAATGTCATTTCTTACCTGGTCTGATGCACTGGTCTCATGACTGGTATCCCTACTTGATGCTGTTTACACTCCATAGAAGAGCCAGTATGATCTCCCCAAAATACCCATCAGACTATTTCATTTCCCTGCTTAAAACCTTTAACGCAAAGGCTTCTCACTGACTTAAAATGAAAGTGAGGAGCACCTAGTTAGCTCAGTCGGTTGGGTGTCTGACTTCGGCTCAGGTCATAATCTCACAGTTCGTGGGTTTGAGTCCCACTTTGGGCTCTGTGCTGACAGCTCAGAGCCTGGAGCCTGCTTCAGATTCTGTGTCTCCTTCTCTCTCTGCTCCTCCCCTGCTCACACCATCTCTCTCTCTCTCAAAAATAAAAATAAACATTAAAAGACATTAAAAAAAAGTTCTCACCTTAACTTGTATGACTTTGGGTGATTTGTTCCCTGCTATTCCACTCTTAAAATCATATTTTTCCTCTTGACCACCAGATTCCAGGAATACTGGTATTTAGTGCATGAAACATGCTAAGTCAGCCTCATTTTCTCTTGTATCCTTAGCACTAGGGCAGAAGAGACATTTATTACTTATTGAGTCAATCATTTAATTGGGAAAACTGTCTCTATCTTACCTACCTTGTTTAGGATTTTACTGAATCCAAATTTCTTAATTTTTGTCTACTTACATTTTAAAGAGCTCTGTTCTTTTATTTTTTCCCCTTCAGATGTCTCCATCCTTTGGATCATTCCACTTAATCATTAGTAAATTCTACCAAATATTAATCAATGAAGCACCTACTAGAACAATAAAATAAAACTTAGGCTCCTTTCCAGAGGTTCTTCTGCTAGTAGACAAGCAGACATGTAAACATCCTCTTTAAAAAACAAAAACAAAAAAACTTTATGGTAGGTAATATAATACATGGTAAAGAATGTAACATTTGATCTGGGTCCAAAAGGGAAAAAAAGGTTTATCCAAGTAGAGAATTATATAAGGATATTTCTGACAGAGAAACAGCATGTGCAAAGGCACTGAGCAAAAAAGAAAACAAAGAAAATGTTTAGAGTGTCTTGGTGTTGGGGAAGAGAAGTTGAACATGAGGCTGAAGAGTTAGAGTAGACCCTACATATGGTAAGTACCCTATCAGCAAGGGAGTTTTAGATTTCACTCTAAAACTGGGAAGCTCCATATTGTTTTCCATGGTGGATGCACCATTTTGCATTCCCACATTCCTACCATCCCTTTCCTTTTTTTAATAATAGCCATCTTAACAGATGTGAAGTGGTAATCTCATTGTGGCTTTGGTTTATATTTCCCTGATGATTAATGACACTGAGCATCTTCTCATGGAAGAAATCAGAGATTTTAATGTGGACAGGGGGAGGACCATACTTGAGTTTAGGGTCCCTCTGGTGGTAATATGGGGGATGAACCAGAAAGAAAAGAGACAAGAGACCTGAAGCTCACTCAGGAGGCTATAATTTCTGAACTTCCTCTGCTTTTCTCCATTACGACTTATGCAGAAGACACCTGGACCTTTCCTCATCACTTTGGACATGGAGATGGTCAAGACAGCGCTTCTCTTTCCTTCAGCTGCTCTGGATGTAGTTTGAAGTGCTGTAACTTTGGGAACTAGGTGGGCTCTGTGCGAGGCAACATTCCCTTGAGCCCATCGTGTGTCTTGTTATCTAGTCAATCTCCTTTGGAGCCCCTATCCCCATGCTAGCTCTAGGCTTCTATATTTATAGCAGTTCCATTTACTACAGATAGCATATTTACTACTCTTGCCTTGTTTTTTTTTGTTTTTTTTTTGTTTTAGTTTTTTACATTTATTTATTTATTTTTGAGAGACAGAGAGAGGTAGAGCACAAGCCGGGGAGGGGCAGAGAGAGAAGGAGACACAGAATCCGAAGCAGGCTCCAGGCTCCGAGCTGTCAGCACAGAGCTCAACGCGGGGCTTGAACCCACAAACTGTGAGATAATGACCTGAGCTGAAGTCAGATGCTCAACTGACTGAGCCACCCAGGAGCCCTGTCTATTCTTGCCTTGTAAGACTCTACCCAGCCGGCCTATCTATGCCTTTTTCGTGGTTCTTGTGAAGCCCCAACTCTTCAGAAGAGACACTGATGAGTATTTAATATATTCTACAAACACAGAAATTAATAGTGAAATAAGTCATTTGCCCAAAGTTATACACCTCGGTAGTATAAGAGGTGGGACTTAACTCTTAAGTTAACTCTTAACACCACAAATTATTTGTTTCCTAAATGGTATCCTTGCTGGACACATGCAACTATGGGGTGAATAACGATAGCCACAATAATAACCATGTAGCAGTATGCCTGGTGATTTACAGCTTACGAAGTGATTATTATGTCCATTATGTCATTTATTTTAAACCACAAGAGGTAAGTATCCTAATCATCCCCATTTCATTGACCAACACACTGAAATTAGAGACACTGAATGACATGCTGAGATGCCCACAGCCCATGGTGGCTGACAAGAACCCCGGACCCAGATACTTTGATTTCTAATCTATACATTTTCTATCCCATTCCATGGCCCTGAGTACACACCAGGCTATAAATAAATGTTTTTATCTCCTCTCCCTGACACGACCTTTAGATATCCTGGGTTTGCATATCTTAACACTGTCTATGGGACAAGGGTTTGGAACTGTCCATCCACTGGTTTACACAGCACACTGACTTACATTTGGTAGACGAGCAACATCTTGATGAAAAGGAATTTGAAATCAGAGGCTTTGAATACCTAAGATTTTGATAAATGATAACAAATCAGTGAAATAAGCAGAGAGAAATTAGAGGGGGAATAAAAATGAGAATAAGATAATTACGACGGAATTCGAAAATACTAGGTAAAGGAAGTTGCACAAATACAGTGGAAATTCTAGGAAACATTCTGAGAGCCCCCAGTACAACAAGAAAGCAGTCAACAAGAAAAACAAAGCATGGTGTCTCTGGTGTTTAAATGGACCCAAGGCAGAGACGTGCACATTACTGCCATCTCCCGATCACCCAGGCAAGGTAAAGCGTCTCTCAGAATGTCAACATTGCCTTATATTTGAAATTACATTATGCCTCTGAAAAGTTTGCTGACTTACTGAACAAAGGACTTCATTTTTTCTAATGACAAAATTTATTAACAATAATAGCTGCTATTTAATGAATGCTTACTCTCAATGCGCAGGAACGACAATCGGTACTTCATGGGCATCATCTCACTTGTACCCACTGTCATATTAATGTTTACATGTTTTAGGTGAAGAAATTGAAGCTCAGAGAGGCTAAGTAACTTTCTCAAGGTCACACAGTTAATAGGTGATAAAGTCATCATGTGAATCCAGGATTGTCTGAGTCCAGAGCCTAGGCTTTAACCACTAGAATTTGGGTGGCGGGGGAGTAAGTTTGCATAAGAACTGGTATGGATTTTATTTATAAATCGATCAATCAATCAATTCAGAATCAGTCTCTCTGAAATAGCAGCATCTAAAAGACAGAGTCTGGTTTTCTCTTCTATTCAACCAACAAACAGGTGTATGAACAAGGGGGGACCAAATTCCTTAAGTAAAGCTGCTACATTCTGATTTTTAAAATAGTACTGGGGTGCCTTGGCGACTTAGTTGGTTCAGCATCTGACTCTTGGTTTTGGCTCAGTTTATCATCTCACAGTTCGTGGATTCAAGCCCTGCATCAGGCTCTGCACTGACAGCGTGGAGCCTGCTTGGGATTCTCTGTCTCTTCCTCTCTCTCTGTCCCTCCCCCACTCACACACTCTCTCTCACACACACACACTCTCTCTCTCTCAAAATAAATGTTCAAAAAAATACAAAAGTACTGTTCCTTGCATTTGCTTACATCAAACTACTGACTATTTTTGTGTATTTTTGTGTAGCAAATTATCATCCAAGTGGTGTATTTTACAGCAAATATAAACAATATATTAAAAATCTAAACATAATTTTTAAAAGTTACAAGCAAATGTATTTATTTTTTGTGCACATCTGACAAAAGTACCAGAATTTGGGGTGCATATTCAGCTTGACCCATACATGTGGTATGGCATATATTTCATATTATCAGGAACTCTTGCTTTGTGAAATGAATGAATGTCAGAGGAATAAATGAGAATGATGATATGGGTTATTGATTCCTAGAAGTCTCTAAGATGATTCGCCATAAATCATGAATTATATTTTATTCTTCTATTTTAATATTTTAATCATACCTCTCTAGTCTTAAGGTGGTGTATCTTGCCCAAGAATTCCATAACCTCAGTTCATTACAGAGTGTCCTTGAAGACAGCAGTCAGATAAAATAGTAATTCCCCTCTTAGGAATTGGACAAGCTAGAGCACTTGTGACTTGCCTAAGGAAATGGAATAGAAGGCTCCAGAAAGCAGCTACATCTCATTAACAAATCCCACCACCAAAACTGGCACCAACAGCCCCAGATCTAGTGCGGGAATCTGTCAGCTGTGGCCCCTACCACCTGATTTTCTAGGTCCTGTGAACCAAGGATGGCATTTAGATGTTTAAATGGTTGCAAAAAAATCGTAAGAAGAATATTGTTTGACAGGTGAAAATTACAGGAAACTGACACTTCAGTGTCTATAAAGAAAGTTTTCTCAGAATACAGACATGCCCATTGATTTATATATGGTCTGTGGCTGCTTTGGGGCTACCAGAATAGTTTCCAAGGAGACTGGATGGCCCATGAGCTCTAGGGAAATCACTACTTGTCCTTCAGAGACAAAGTTTGCTGACCCCCAATCAGGAGCATAAGCCTCAGTTTTTCAAAGGGTGCCAGACACAAAAACGTACATATGCCGAGGCACACTCTCACTGTTGAGCTGGAAAACCAAAGTCATTTGTTCTCAAACGTTTACTAAGCAGGTACTGTGGGGCAGTTTCTGCAGAAGGTATGCGAAACACAGAGCTTAGTAGGCCACTGCCCCTGATCTTAAGGAGCCTGCCATCTAAGAAGGATATAAAACACACCAAAAACACAAAAGCCAGAGGCCTGGACAATCAGAGGTATCAGGGAATACTGGTGTTTACAATGGGAACTAGTCAAGGGCTTCAATGAGATCAATTTTTAACATAATTCCTCAAAAGGAATAAAAGGAAGAGTCAACTGAATGATCCCTTCTGGGGAGCCTGGGACTTGTTTAGTCACGAAGTAGCCATTTGAGTCTTCTTCAGTCTTTGAATGACAAGCTACAGAATCTTGAGTCCCTGCACAAAGAAATAAACAACAACAACAAAAATGTTTCTTTGCAAAGAAAAAAGTTAGTTGTGCCTGAAGGTGTAGACATTTGTCTTGAGTTGAGAGCTGAGGCACCTTAGAAAGAAGAGGTCACAGTGGCCGATTAGTTGCATTTTTTGGAATCCTTCATGATGACCTCATTGTCATAAATTCTGTTTGTGGTTTACTGTAATGACATAAATCTTGATGAACTCATCTCATATGAATACGGCTCCCTTAAACCCTTTCTTTGGTGCTGCCCTGCATTTTCCGTCACTGCCATCTCATTTCCAGAACCAGGAACCCAAAGGTCAGCCCTTCTGAACAAAGGACTAAGAATGACCTGTCGAAGCCAGTCAGGTGCCCTCTGCAGACATGCCCCATTAAACTGCCTCCCTTGAAAGTTTATCACTGGGTCTTTTATTTCCTATCGTTTTCAAATTCCATTTGCTCTATGATCATTTGCCTAACAGGCTAGAGAGATATCAGATTACTGCTGCTGTCCCTTTTTTACAGATAATGAAAAGGAAGTAAACAGGACCAGTGCACATGCCTCTGTGTTATGCAGAATCAGCTGTTAGGGAACCCTGAGATGAGATTATAGGTATCAGCTGGGGTTGAGCAACCACTGTTCCCTCCTCCATCATATCCAGGCTCTCAGGACTATGCTTGATATGTACTAGGCCCTCATCAGTATTTGATGACTCTATGGAACCACTGCCTACCCTTTTATCAGAAAGTTATTGGTCCTTCTCTTACTATTTTTACGTGTCTTTTTCAAACTCAGTATTACCATGCCCAGCAACAAAAAAGGTTTTAGGCAATGACCACTTGCTTTATGTTATTAGTTATTATGAAGGATCAAAGAGAAGTATCATGATGCCCCATCCTTGGTGAATGTACAAACTTTTGCAGAAGTCCAAAAACCATCAAAGCAATCATCTGAAAAGAAAAATTTAAGATTCAATCACACAAATTTTAAATTCTCTCTCAGTGTATCCTCTGATAAGTGTACTAAAGACTGACATTGGATTCTAAGAAGAAAGTTCTTCCCTGTAGTTGTGGATTGTTCTTCAGAAACCCTAAGTCCTGTTGTACTTCTTCAAAAAAACCCAGGAAACAAGATAAAATAAAGGAAAGAAGATGGACTGATGAGACATGAATTTCAGTCCTGGCTCTGCTCTTAATTCACTCCAAACAAATCAGACCAGCTCAGAGCCTCACTTTCCTCCTATGGAAAATGGAGGGTGTAGCAGAGATAATGTTCTGGCTTCTTCCTGCACATACATGGGACCACGAGGGCCCTAGGCCCCTTACATCTAGATGACACCATGGGACTGAGTTCTGGCCAATGGAATGTGGGCCACCTCCAATGCTGGATATAAAACGGAGTCTTCCCACATGTGATCTGCCCCCTTTTCCAAAGGTCTCTAAAAACCTCCGAAATGGTGGGAAGCGTCTCACAAGAGGGGAAGCCTGGATGCCAGAGTTCACTGCATGAAGGAGACTGACCAACTATAACCTCCAGATCAGACTTTGTATGAATGATAACAAATCCTTTTTCTGCTAAGCCACTGAGATTCTGAAATTTGTTACAGCAATTAGTCTATCCTTACGAGAACAGCTATGTTGGTCTAGTCAAGGATCTTTCTAACATGAGAATTTATATTCTTTGGTAATTCTGCTACATCCTTATGTTCTTTTGCAAAATATGACTGAACAAAATTGTCCATTGTCTTAAGTGACATATGTGCAAAGCACTGACCTTCCTATGAGAGCTAGGTATCAGACTCACCTCTATTTCGTGAAACTCATCACGAAAGTGTTTGGTATCTGTTGTGGACTGAGCATTTTTGCACCCTCAACATTCATACGGTGAAGCCCTAACCTCCAATGTGACAGCCTCTAGAGGTGGAGCCTTGGGGAGGTGATCAGGTTTAGATGAGCTCATGGGTCATGAGGGTGGCCCCTCCCATGATGGGATTAGTGCCCTCATAAGAGGAGGAAACACCATAGCTACCATTCTCTGTCATGTGAAGATAGAGAAAAAAGACAGCCATCTGTAAGCCTGAAAAGGATCTCCTGAGAAAACAAATCTGCTAGCACCTTGATCTCAGACTTCCCAGCCTCCAGATTTTGAGAAATAAACATCAGTTGTTTAAAGAACCTGCTATTGGCATTTTGTTACAGCAGCCCAAGCTCACTGAGACAGTATCTAACTCAAGGACTCATTCTTTTTCAATGGTAATCTTTCTATGAAACAACTAAAAGGAATTACAGGATTGTTTTGTTTTTTTCATTTCTGGAAGAATCTTTCAAGGACTACAAGGCTGTGAAAATTCTACCGGTCTGCACAATTTGCATCGGTGCCAATCACAAATACCAACCCTCTCCCCTAAGTTCTTCCCTTGCTCCCTTCAGGAGAAGACCCCTGGACTCAAGATGGGCCTGAGCTTTATCCACAGGCTAAGCCTGAGGGGCCAGAGAGCCAGAGAGGTCAGACATGCTGGCGTAAATGCGGGGCAATTTTCAGGAGCTCCAAAGAGGCCATGTATTTGCAATGCCTCAGCTCCCCGGTGACTTCCTCCCACAGCCCCCATTTCTCCTCCTTCCTGCCTTTCTTTCAGGGCTTGATCCTCTGGACCAGTGCTCATATTTATGCGGTTGTTTTTTATAAACCCAAAAATGAAAAATATAATAAAGGAAAGGGAAAGTGAGACTAGATAGGTTGCAGCAATTGTCTGCCTTTCTGACAGATGATGTTTGCAGTTCAGGATCATTAACTGTACACAGAAATAGCGGTGTTTTGTTTTTTTTTTTTAATAAGTCATCCTCGATATGTGAGTCTGTGGCTGTTTAATTTATCATGATACGATAGTGCAGGGCACACCTGTGTGAGTACACACTTCTGGATATCGCTGTGCATAAATACAGCTAGCTGGATCCCAGTCTGTGTAGACCTGGAAGCAGTCCAAAAAGGAAATTTTCATTGATCTTCCAGTTTAATTATATCTGTGGCGATATCTACTACCTTGTGAATCATCATGTGGGCTCGTTAGGCACCTGTTCTCTCTCCACTTGCAAGGAAAATGTTTCAATTAGAATAAAAAAATGATTAAAGATCTTTCCTCTTCATTTCTTGCCCTAGGTAACTGGGAGAAAATTGACATGAATATGCAGCTAGTCAGGCGGAGAGCAGGTCAAATCACAGACGGGAAATTATTAGCTCTGTTCCATTTCCCCCAGTGTGTTCCCACCTTTCTAACCCACACACGCAAATCAAGCATTCATTATATGGGTGTCACACGCATTTTTTTTTTTTTTTTACTCAAATGAAGGCTCCACAAAGCATCGTGAGTCAAGTTGTTGCATTATTTCTTTTGTCCTGGAAAGTCTGATGCAGGGATTTGTGAGTGGCTCAAGTTGCAACTGCTGATGATCAAATACCTTGGAAAATAGACAGACAGGAGAACCCATAAATATTCTGCATGCCAGGCTCTGTATTAGGTAGCTTGTGTAGTGTACCCAGCAAATTTTCACACCAATGCTGAGAAGAGGGATTGTTAGTTTCACTTATTTGATGAGAAAACTGAGGCCGACCAAGATTCAAAGTTAGGTGGGTATGGTACCAGTGTCTACCACAGACACATCAGCTTAAATGCTGATTGCTGTGAGCCTCTGAGACTTTGTGGCTGTTAGGCAGCGAGCGAATATAGGCAGTAAAATCCCACTCTCTCAATATAGGCTTCTGAGGTGGGGGAAGCAGACAATAGCTAGGAAACAGACAGAAGGTAACAGCACACTTTATCCTCTGCACCAAGAATCTCAGCTCTTTCCAGTTTGGATAAGGAATAAATATGACAACTAAGCTAGTATGGTGGGCAGGCTGCTATATATGAGCTGTGCTTCAGTCCTTGGAAGAATCCTATCAGGACTGTGGTGGACAATGAATTCGAGAGAGTTCTGGAAGCCAATGTTTGGATGGTTAAGAACATATGAAATTAGGAATTTTACTTAAAACTGGACAATCAGCAATCCAGACAGCAGTAATGTCTGTGAGGGTAATGGACTAGTCTGCTTATTCACTTTGCGCCCTCTTAACCCACCTAAAGGGGTGCATGGAGGGTGTCCACACACTTTGATTACCACCTTCTTCACTAAAACGGAGGATAACTATCCTGTAGTTGTGGCTAAATGTAGATGATCCAATGCAATAGCAAACCCGTGGAACACAACACAGGGGGGCTGATACATACCGAGGTCTTAGAAAAGGTGAGTTTCACTGTCTCTACCTTTCATGGACGCTTAATAAATACTCGTTTTAGTTACTAGAGTTGAACCATAAAGCAGGGTCAGGGCAGTCCAGTAGGTCAAAACCAGGTGGAGTCAGAACCCAGCAATTCCCTAGCGATCACCTGTCTGGGCCAGTCAGTGCTTAGGAATGAGGCAGTGTGTTTCCGCCTTCATCCCCTCCTCTGTGGTTGGAGGGGGATGTTTTGCACCTTGGCTTTGGGGTGGCCCAAATGGCTTGCTTTGGCCACATGAATGATGGAGGGTGGGATGTGAATGAAGGCTTGGAAATCGCGTGCACAACGGAGCTCGCTCTCTGGGGCGTTACAAGAAGAACATGCCCAGGCAAGCCTTCAGGTCCAGGATGAGGATGAGAGGCCTGTGACACAGAGTGACTTCACGTGAGCTGCCCCAGCCAGACCCAAGCAGAATCAGCCAACACGCACCGACCCGAGACGTAAGGTAAATAAGTGCTGGGTGTTGTGGGCTCCTAAGACCTTCTGATTGCCTGTTATGCAGCAAACACATACAGACAGTAAAGACAAGCCAGTACTCCCACTCTTTCCTACTGGGGGCTGAGAGCTGGAGAAAGCAGACAATAGACAGAAAACAGACAGAAGGCACCAGCACACTTCAGCCTTAGTAAGAAGCCTCGCTCTGCTCCTTCCAGTGCAGCTAAGAGCCCGTCAATAACTACAGTCAAAATCCTAACACTGTAGTTCTGGCAGAATGAGTGGCGAAGATTGCATTTTACAAATGAGAAAGTGAAAGCGTCATGGCCGGTCCAAAGCCACCCAGATGGCGGACTTGCTGTTCCCATTTGTAGTTGCTGGATTTCCCGAGTATGACCTTTCTAAACAGAACAAATAAGCCTGGCAGAAACGAAAAATGTTCGATGAGAGACATCAGAGGAAGAAAGTGACGTTTAGCTCAAGTTGAACTACTGACTGAGTGAGGCCTAGGTCTCTGCTTCCTAGAATATGGTCAGTGCCCCTAGGCGCCTTGTTACCCACCATGGTGGGGAGGTTTTACCTTACCCAGGTAAGCTACCCTTACCTTACCCTTCTCTACCTTACCCAAAGCACACCAGCGAGCCGGGTTTCCTTCCCATTAAGCTTATGTCATCAGTTTCCTTCTCCAGGAGTTTCTTTTTATGTTTTTGGACTAGATCCCTTCTCCAGACCAGAGAAAGAGATTTCTAAGTTACTCTGTGACTATTTAGTAAGCAGCTGTTTCTGTGGCAAGGTCTCCTACCCTGTCCTGTTAGTGGCCTTCCAAAAGCAGTGAGTTCCCGAAACAAAGCCAGTCAGGCTCATGTGCCCAGGGAGTCTAAATGTTTGCAAATGAGCTTGTTGCCTAGTCTTTTCTGGCATTTCCACGATCCTATGTTCTGGAGCAAAGCTTTATATGTTCAAACTAGGAAAGGGCTCGAAGTCACAGACAGCCTCCCTGGTCTCACATGCCATCTGCTTCTATTTTGTTGATCTTCTAATGCCATCTATTACAGGGTGTACCATAATTTAATAGCATATTTCCAGAAGTGGCGGGGGGTGGGGGAGCAACATTTATGTACATTTATGTACATTTATGTACAGCTGGAAGTAAGATGCATGCCTATTTCAGTGCCATTAAATTGTAAAAAATAAATAAATAAAATGATAATAATAATAATAATGATAATAATAATAATAATAATAATAATAATAATAATGTAACTCAGAACTGAGAAAACACACATTCCTTAATAAGGGATACAGACACCTCACTCCTGGCATTTCATCCTCTTTTTTTTTTTTGCCTAGTGTTTTGATTCTTGTTGCATTATCTCAACTCAGGAGATATGGCACGTTACCCAGGTGTCTCAACTGGGTCTCTTTTGTCCTTCCTTTTTCTGATGCGAAAGAGTCCTTTCCAAAAGAAGGCCTTTGTTCTCCCATTTTTATCTCAACACTGCGATTCTATCCACTTGTCCTTAGAAATGCATGTGCAATTCCATTCTTCTGGGCAAGGCAGCTGGCAGCAGGACACAGAAGTGAAACATCTCTTGTGCCACCTTGAACAAGAGCTAAAGGAAGGTAGCCAAGCTAACTTCAGAGACCTCAGCATCCTGGGGACCAAGAACTCAACGTTTACGGTAGTTACGGTCCTCAGTGAACCACTCGTGCCTCACATAAGAATAGGAATTTAGTAAAAAGATTTTAGGGTACTCAAGAGAGTTGCTAGAAAGCCTGGAGAACCAAGTTCGTAACCCAGGAAGGGATAAAGGAGGTCAGGCAGTAGCCAGAATCGCACAGCCAACATCATGTCACAGAACCATTTGGTAAGGCCACTACTGAAGGTGCCACTGGACACCCTGCACCACAGCTACGGCTTGCTGCCACTAGGCAAGGGTATGGCCACTGGGTGCCAAAGCTGCTGCTGTCCCTGGATGCTGCTGCTGTAACCATCACCTAATTTTCCTCTGCTTTAAACCCTTTCCTCCAGAAAGCCATGCGGCTATTCTCTGCTTTAAGTGTCTGCTCAAAAATATCACCTTTCAGTGAGGCATTCAAAAATCATACTACTGAAAATTTTACCCTTCATATCTGCCCCTCCTCCAGAGTATTCTAATCCATTATGCTTGCTTTTATTTGTCCCTATCAGTTACAAGCACCTGACATATAGTTCACTCATGTACTTGTTTATTTTCTTCACCTTATAGAATATAAGCTCTATGGGGCAACAATTTTTGCCTGCCTTGTCTTCTGTTGTATGCCCAGCACCCTGAAAAGTACCTGGGGGCACCTGGGTGGCTCAATCGGTTACGTGTCTGACTTCAGCTCAGATCATGATCTCGCGGTTGGTGGGTTTGAGCCCCACATCAGGCCATGGGATGACAGCTCAGAGCCTGGATCTTGCTATGGATTATGTCTCTCTCTCTCTCTCTCTCTCTCTCTCTCTCTCTCTCTCTCTCTCTCTCTCTCTCTCTCCCCCCCCCTCTTCTGCTCACACACACACACACTCTTTCTCGCTCAAAAATAAACAGACATTAAAAAAGAAAAAAAAAGTACCTGGTATAGGGTAAGTATTCAATACATATTTGTTGTATGAATGAATGAATGAATGAATGAATGCACTGATTCTCAACGGCCTCTACTTCTTCGAATCACTAGATCTCAATTCAAAGTCTGTGGTGGAGGAAGCTTGACCGGTTGAATCTAGGTCATGTGCTTGGGCCTCAGCTACCAGGAAGGCTGGGAAAAATACTGTTTTCGGTAATGATATTTGTTCTTGCTTAATGTCTTACTTGGGTTAATATCAGAATTTCTCGCCCATCCTATCTTTACCTTCTCCCTATTTTATAATGCTTTCATTGAGGTGTCTCTGCAGCACAAATTTACTTAGGACAAAATCCATTATGTCATCTCCAGATCTGAAACCTCTCAGTACGCCCTCTCCTCCTCACCTATAGGCCAAAGACTGAAGTACTTGTCATGGCATGAAAGACTTCGTTGGGATCGCTGCCTACCCTCCTCCTGTGTCTGGAATACCCTCTCCCTCACACGTGGCCAGTGAGCACCTGCTATTTCTCCAGCACCACCCAAGTCTGCCTTCCCCGCAAACCCTCGCACACTGTGATTCACAGGGTCTGACTTCCACTCCCATCCTTCCCAGCCTCGGAAACTCTCCGTGGTGACTGGCTTTCCCTGAGTTTTATAAACCACTGGAACGGCCGCTGTCACCAATTGCTTCTTTTCTCATTTACTCACAGGCAGCATTCACCAAGACCCTCCTGTGTGTGACATGCTGAGCCAGGTGCCCGTGGCTCCATGCTGGGTGAAGTGACCTTCGTCACTGCCCTAATGGAGCTTACTGTGAGTAAACCACTGTGCGAGGGGCGCCTGCATAGTTCAGTCAATTAAGTGTCTGATTTCGGCTCAGGTCATGATCTCACAGTTCCTGGGTTCAAATTCCGTGTGGGGGTCTGGGTTGACAGCTCAGAGCCTGGAGCCTGCTTTGGATTCTGGGTCTCCCTTTCTCTCTGCCCCTCTCTCACTTGTGCTCACACTCTCTCTCACTCTCAAAAATAAACAGTAAAAATAATAAATAAATAAATAAATAAATAAATAAATAAATAAATACCTATGTGAATGATTCATTAACAAGTGCCCTGAAACACAATACACAGAATGCTTTATATTTTTAACGTTTTTGTTTTTGTTTTTTTTTTTTGAGAGACAGAGAGAAAGTGCACTAGCATGGCAGGGGGGAGGGCAGAGGGAGAGGGGGAGAGAGAAAATCCCAAGCAGGCTCCACGTGCAGCGTGGAGCCTGAAGCAGGGTTCAATCTCATGAACATCAGCTGAGATCAAGAGTAGGATGCTTGACCAACAGAGCCACCCAGGTGCCCCCAGCACAGAATGCGTGGATAGCATTGAATATGGAACCCAGACCTCTATTAGATGGTAATATCTAATAGAGACCTGAAGGGCAGAGGGTTGGGGGAGCTGGTGGAAAGGATGCAGTGAGGGAAGGGTGGGGAAAAAGTTTTAGGCAGGGTGTATAGATGTCAGGTCTGAGGTCCCTGAGTGAAGATGTTTTATAATACTCACAGAGCCAAAAGAAGGCCACAGAGGATGAAATATGGGGACGGATGGGGAGCCTGGTGGGAGATGATGCTATAAAGACAGAAAAAGCTGGGTCACCCTGGGCTTTACAGGCCATATGGAGAATTTTGGATGCCATCCTAAGAGGCACAGGAAGCCATCTAAGAGCTGTAGCAAGAGAGGCCCAAGGTCTGATTTGCATGTTACATGAATCACTCAGGCTGCAGTGTTAAATATGGTTAAAGAGAGATAAACCCAAATATGGGGAAGCCACTCATGGGGCAGGGATGCCACAGGCCACAGACTGTGTGACAAGTGGCTATGACAGACATCAGCTAGGCTGGTGGCAGCAAGGATCAAACAGGAAGGTGAATTCAGGATGTATTTAGCAAGTGATTCCTCTGGCTAATAATTGGGTGTGGGGTTTGAAGCTAAGGGAAATGTCCAAGAAAGACTCACAAATTGCTGGTATAAAAACTATATCTAGGGGCGCCTGCGAGGCTCAGGTGGTTAAGTGACTTCGGGTCAGGTCACGATCTCACAGTCCATGAGTTTGAGCCCCGAGCCGGGCTCTGTGCTGACAGCTCGGAGCCTGGAGCCTGCTTTGGATTCTGTGTCTCCCTCGCTCTCTGCCCCTCCCCTGCTCATGCTCTGTCTCTCTCCCTCTCAAAAATAAGTAAGCATTAAAAAAAAAAAAAAAACCAACTATGTCTATTTCCTTGACTCTTTGCTACTCACAGTGTGGTCCACAGACTGGAGACATGGAAATGCAGACGATGACTGAGAATCTGCATTTAAGAAACCTGCTAAGGTTAAGATGCACAGGAACATTCAAGTTGGAAAAGCACTGTCCTTGTAGATGTTGCCCTTGTCATCTTAGCATAGTGCATGCACAGAGGACACTGCAAAAGTGTGGCAAATGAATACATGTATTCATATACACGTTTATGTATGTGGACCCACACATGAAGTCTCATGCAAATAAAGTGAGCGATATGCAAATTGTCCTAAAGACTGGAGCTTTGTAAATTGCCATAAGAGACGGTTTGCAAAATGGTCAATTTTCCTGTTTTGAAAAAACACGGTCCCCAAGATCTAGAGGGGAGGCACTGCATTTTTCCAGATAATCAGAAACACAGTAACATAGAAATAGCAAAAATAAAATATTACATAAGATGATATTGTGGGTACGAATATTTATCTGTGATAGATGTGAGTGTGTCTGGACCAAAGGCCATGTGAAGCTTCTCAGTTGACCAATATAGAAAATTGGATTCACTTTGCTGGTTCCCTTGGATTCTTCCTGCCTTGCTCAATGAAGGACTGCTTGAGAGAAATGAAGACAAGTACAGAAAGAGGATGGCCACATGTAGTTTATTAATAGCAGCACAGTCTGCTGGATGGCCTTTCCTGCCCTTTAGTTTTCACTGGAAAATGAGTTAACGAGTAAGTTAATTGAATGCTATGTGGAAAACATGCATGCATACAAAAATGTGTGTGTGTGCGTGTATGTGTGTGTGTGTGTATGTGGTGTGTTTCAGCTGATCACACTCAGGAGCTCTTGTGTTCTGGCGAAGGCAAGAGAACGGCGGGGGGGGGGGCGGGTGTTGAAACCACCCTCCCACTGGCTTCTGGGTCCTCGCTGGCCACCCTGGAACTCTGCCCAGGCTAACTTGCCGAGCTGTGTCTGTCATTTTTGACTGGGTGTGATTCTATCAGCCCAGTGACTTGTCAGGTCCCAAAGAAATTAAAAAAGGAAAAGTCCAGATGGTGACATTTGTGGTGAAAAAGAAAAGTGTCTTTTTCAGTCAAGCTGCCTTCCAATTATTTAAATTTATACAGAGTTTATTTATTTATTTGCCATTTTCTACTCTAAAAAGAGAAAGTTCTAGGCCTGGAAGGGGGTTGCCTCTTGCCCCTGGCATGGTTGCCCTTCATCTGCTCACAGCTAGAATGACTGGTTTAACATGAGGTAAAAGGAAGGCATGGACATTTTCCAGGAAGCAGTCCCTTGGTGCTGGATTGACTATGTCCTGTTTGATTCAGGAGCATTCTCCAAACCTTCCTCACAAAGGTTCCATTTTTTAATGGGATGGGATTCAATGTTCCGAATGCTTTGAGAATTTGAGGGGAAAATGTATACCTCCATGCTTCTTTATTGAGTTTGGTACCATGAGAGGCCCCATAAATGCTATGATTCATATCAAGTAACATTCAGTGAAAGCTTCAATGTTCTCAGCGCTGTTTTAAATGCTTTACATGCATTATTGCATATAATCTCCATAACAACCTGATGACATATGTATGTATGATCATTTCCACTTTTTTTTTCAGATAATAAAATGAGGAAAGGAAGCTTCAGGAGGTTATGTAAATAGCTCTGGGTCACATACTAGCAGGTGGCAGATTCAGAATAAGAATCAGGTCTATCTGATTCCACTGTAACCGCCAAACTTTACAGTACAACAAACTCTACAGTGTAGCAAGTGGAAATGAAGAATGAAAGTTGGGTGTTCAGGGGCTATCAGGGGAGAGGGGCTTAAACGAATGCACAAGCATTAACCAAATGAAGAAAGGACAGTAAGGCAGGAGGTACACATAAACAAAGACATAAGACATGAATATGGCTTAATTCGGGACGTAACTATGGTTGGAGCATGGTGTGTGTGCATGTGCGTGTGCGTGTGTGTGTGTGTGTGTGTGTGTGTGTGAAAAATGAGTTCAGAGAGGCCAGAAGGCAATACCATGTTGTTGTGAAGGGCATCTGTCTGCTCAGCTATGGGGTTTATTCTTCCCTTAGATTTGGAGACATTTTAAAGCAATGATGTTATGTGGTCAGCTGTACAGGCTTTAAAAGCCATTCTTTAGACAAGTAGAGGATACACTTGATGTTTCTCTACTATATTCTTCTCCCCCTACATCCTCCCACCTGTAGCCCATACATGGAGGTGGAGATCACAAGGAATTGGGTGCCAGGGTATGCCTGTCTCCCAGCACTCTGTCCTTGGCCAGTCATGCTTGAATCCTGGCCTTGACCAAGAGATATTCTGACTCTGTTTGATGAATCTCATCATACAAAGACAAAACAGCATAGGCATCCTCCTCCTTCCCTCCCAAAAGAGGGTCTAGGAATACAGAAAAATTATGAGTATTTAGGGAGGTTGTGGTCAAGATAAGTGAGCAAGCCCCTCTTTCTTCTTCAAGACAGTCTTGCCCCATCTAGATCCAGCTCAAACCCTGTATCCATTCCATCCATCTGGAACTCCAGGATACCTCTATTCCAGTTTAAACTTTTTGAGTACAAATTTTGAGATCACATCCCTTCCCCTCAATGCAGTGTCTTACCTCTTGTATCCCTCTCTTAATTTCTAACTCTTGTGTCCCTTTAACTCAACCCTGAGCCAAAACGATCTCTGAGATTTCTATATTTTTCTAGGACCTAGTGATAGCTGCGCTTTGGTTGACCAAGTTCCTAGCCACCACTGGGAACAACAGAACATGATAAAGTCTTCCTATTAACCAAGCTGTGGGTCTTATGTTGATAAGTAGAATTTTTCAGATTGTATGTAAGACATACAGGTCCATCTTACTTTAGTGATGATAATTTATCATTGAGATTTATGGAACATTCTTTCTTCAGCATTCCCAATAGTCCCCCAAAGGAATGAATTATCATTCATTGATATTCAAGGATATAGCACTGGGCAGTACAAATCCAGGTTTTCTACACAGCAAAATGAAAACTCCTTAGCTAGATTAGTGGTCCTGATAATCATCTCTAAGTGTCTTCTCTAATCCCATTCTCTGCAGGTCCTAAGTCTTAAAATCCTTCAAGTTCCTGTCAAGTGGAGTTTTCTGATAGGGGACATGTTCCATGTGGGATCATTTAAAATAACACAGAGGCCCTAACTGGGTGAGGATCATGCTATAAGGATATCATTGAAACAAGTGGATCCATCAGGGTGACAAAAAGTGGGAGACAACATAAATATTTGGTAGGGTTCACTCCCTCTGGTGAAGATAGTTCCAGGACAGAGATCTCTCCAAGCAAAACCACTGAGAATCAAGGCATATCACTCTGCCTCCAAGTCCTGCATTTTTGAACTGTGTTGCCATCAGGTTGCTAGAATGAACTTTAAAACATATCCTGAGGTCATAGATTCTAGACTACCACGCAAAAATTTCAAAGTATCAGGCAGATGCTTTACAGCTTCTACACAGTGATGGTGTAAATGAATGGTGTTTGAGATAATTTGTGATGACAGGAGGGAAAGAGAAGATGCTTTTCCCCTGTCATTTTAAGTCGATAGGACCATTGGGAGAACTTGATATGTGTTCCTTGACATTTGGCCTTGTGTTTGACATCAATTTGAGTAATTTGGAGGGAAAGAGAGGGGCTTGATAGGTGCTTTGGCAATGGAGTGGAGAGTTTGTGCTGCCTGAGGCTTGACCCGCATTCCAGAGACTTAGTGGGCAGGATGCATGAGGATTTTCCATAGAACACATGGGGGTCATGTGGGAGAAATAAAACTTTCCTACAGCTGTCTGAAATCCTGCCCAATTGGGTCAACTGAAGGAACAATGGGCCCCCAAGAGAGGACTTTGTGAAGTGAATGGCTAGAAACAATCAGGGGTAAAAGACCAAAGAAAGGAAGATACATCACCTGGAAAGTACAACTGATGTTTCCAGAAGGACTTGTGAAGTGTCTCAAAAATATCCCAGAGAGAAAGGACCAACTTTAAACATTGGTCCGAAGAGAGAGTGTAAAGCTGAGTTAGCTGAGTAACCATCAAGCAAGAACATTCTGCCCTCATTGCTTTTCTTCTCTTCCTCTGGTTTTAATCTTTATGGTCTGAGAGCTAGGATACTAGATGAGGGATAAGAAGTAGAACCAAAAATTATGAAGAAAGAGAAGGAGAAAGGATCGTATTCCACTTCCCTGCCTTGTGGCCTCCTAAACCCCTAGCCTGGAAAGAAAAAATAATTATGATTTGAATTTCATTCATCCTTCAACATTCATCAGGGAGATCCAAGATCACAAGTCACAAAAAGAGTGGCTGAGCATATACTGAAGTCAAGCAATTATTCAGAGTTTGTATGAGATAGATTAATCTTTGCCCTTTATACATCACCCCTAGTTTTCAAGAGGCCACCTATACAGGTATTGGCAGGAACAAGGAGAATATGTTTGACTGTATCTACTAAGTTAACTACCCATTTTGCCATCATATACCTGTGGTCATGGATGTTAGCTCAATCATTCTTGCTGAATAACATGACTTCCCAATACCAACTAACTTATGCACTTCAACCTATTCTTTTAAGATCAAATGCGGTCAGAGCTAATGGCCTCCACAGTAGCAAGAGGGTAGAATAAATAACTGGAATTAGGCCACTCACATTCAATATTTTTTTTAGTCCTTTCTCTGCTTCTTTGTCCATATTCAATTGTGATTCTTTTGAGCTAGAGGTCTCACTCTGTAGACACATGGCTTGAAGTTGTAGCCTCTCCTTTTTCATAGTCATGAGGACCATTCATAAATAGCTTGACAGAACTTGACATTTTATATGCTAAGTCTTCTGCAGCTGACTTAAATGAATCCAACCTTTTTGGAGTTCTTGCTATGGAAAAACCCTGTGCTAGGCACTGAGAGACAGAAGAAGACAGACTGGATGAAATGTCTGCTTTCAGGAGCTCACAATATCTCACTGGGTGTGAGGGCAGCATAAATACAGCAAAAACACAGTTGACACAAAGTAGGTAATATGTGCTAATTAAAGGTAGAGTCCTTACTATAGATTCAAGCTCATCTTTTTCATTTTTCAGATTTGTTTTCCTAAAGGCAGGGGATATGTTCCAATGTCTTAGACTTCCATTCTCATAGTCATAAAGTTTTAAGATAAGAGGACTAATTCTTACAGTAACCTGACTCACATCACCAGACTTTTTTTGCAAAGAGCCATAAATACTTCATTACTTAAAAAGTACCTTCTTAGAGATGAAAATGGGAATAAAGCAGAGATTTGCAAGAGATTCTTTTGATAGATCAATGTGAACATTCAGTATATTCCCAATCCCTATGATACTTTGCCTAGTGTATGGTTTAAAATCTGGTTTATGATCACCAAAGCAACTCTTTGCAAGAAAAGTTGCTGATACGTAAATCCCCCATCCAACCTGCTTTTCGTTGAGCTCCCAGTAAAATTCCCTCTATGCTTTTGACTGTTGTTGTGTTACATTCCAAGTTCAGTGAACTATGGCAAGCTCGGACATGTTTATTTAAATGGATTTTGTGGAAATGTAATACTAGCTTTCTAACACCTGTTTGCATTTCCATACAGACTCAAAAGAAAGGAAGTGCTACTCTCATGCTCAACATACAGAATAATATCTCAAATTTTCTACTTCAGATTGATGTAAGACAGGCAAGTTGTCTTTACCTTCTTTGTCATTTATTCATTCAGTTAATCATTCATTCATCCATCATATATTGGATAGTTATGCTGTATCAGACGCTGTAAGTAGACACTGGTTATACAGAGATGAGTAATCATGCACTGGGAGGCAAATGCATATGTTAGTGGAAGGGTTTATTTCTTCCCAAACTACCAACCATCAGGTCCACTGCAGGATTCTAGCTATTCATTTCCAAATGTTTTCTTTTATAGTGAACACTTATAGAGAATTTATTGTATTCTTGTCATTAAGAGTGTAGATTCTGGAGTAGAATGTCTATGTTCAAGGTGGAAATAATGTCAACGATTATTTGTGCCACCTCGGTAAAGTAGCTAAGTTTTCTTATCTATAAAATGGGTATAATAATAATCATACCCACCTCAAAGGATTTTTGAGAAGACTGACCATACTTGGCAGATAGTAAGCAATCAAGAAACATGAGTTGGCTTTTATTTCTTCCTTGAAGAGCTAACACAGCATTTCTGTATATTTGACATATGTTATGTATTCCTTGGAGATTTCAGAATGAGGCAGTTTATCCATCCTCCTTATCAGCCTGCACCTCGTTTTGGGTGCCTTTAGACACATTCAAGGAAACATCTCTCTTTTCTTTTAGAGAGGCAGAAAGCAAGAGCAGAAGCATGAGAAGGGGAGAATGGCAGAGGGAGGGGGGAGGGAGAAAAGTAGGGGGAAGAAAGAGAGAGAATCTCAAGCAGGCTCCATGCTCAGCACAGAGCCCAACATGGGGCTTGATTCCAAGACTCTGGGATCATGACCTGAGCCAAAATGGACCAACTGAGCCATCCAGGTGTCCCTACAGAAAACATCTTGAGTAGGATATGGAGAGAGGGGACCCAGGATAGCAGCAAGAAGTACTAGGAAGGAACATCAAGGCAACTGGAATCACAGCATATGTGTTACTATTCAGAATATCCCACAAGATCCTGTGGCATAAAATCCTCCCTTTTGAAATGATGAAATGTAACTGGATAGGATAAGACTTATACATGATTCCCAAGATAATGAGTGATGGAATTGGGATGCCTAGATCATTTCAAAAACTGAAGATTCAGAGTTGTATAAAGGTGTGGTAGAGGTGGGACTAGATAAAAAGGACCAAATATTCTGATCTGTATGCTGTTCTTAGGGCTGGTCTACTTGCCTCATCCTTCTACACTCTTCCTCTATCTTTAGGTCATATGACCTCTCCAAAGGTCCCCATGTGGGTTCATACTTTGGTCTTAGTCAAGGGAAACTCTCCAGTGATGTGACTCTTGGTTTAACTTCCTGAGTAACTGAGAAATCCTGCTCAGGGCAGAGAAATCATTTTGTCTAAAATATAAACATTAGATAGAAAAGAAAACTAACAGTTCTAGAAACTTTACTTATGGATTTTCATTTAATCCTTACAACAATGCTAGGAAGTAGGTGTCATCACCATTGGAAAGCTGTGAGCAGTAAGGCGCAGAGAAGTAGAGTGACCGACCTATTCAATGTATCAAAGCTCATTAAATCAGAACTAAAATTTAAAACTAGGTCTGATCTGACCCTGAGAAAATGTTTATGCATTCTTGGTAAGCGAAAAAAAAAGTTATCAATCAGAATAATCTCAACCATATTCAAATGAATTATCTTACATGTAACACAATAGGAAAAAAAAAGATCTACCCCGTGTTCATCTGGAGGTGGAGGAAATACAAGTGATTTTTATTTTTCTCTTATCTAAAAAGTATTTTTCAAATTTTCTACAATGGAAATATTTGCTTTTATAATAAAATGACATGCAAAAATATGTTATATATGTTATCCTGAAACAGAAATGAGACCTGTGTTAGTGGCATTGAACTAGGAGTTCAATGGCAGAAATGCAGAGATTAACCAGTCTTAATTCTCCTTGGGTTCAAAGTGAATTTACAAGTGAAGAAAATTAATTGAATCTAAGAGCCCTTTTCTTTTTGAAGCTAAGTAAAAGAAAGACAAAAAAGTTCCCATCTAAATTATAATTTAATGCATGTGTCCTTAAATTTTTATCTGCCCCACATTTATACTATATCCAGTCACTAAACCTCATTTAATCTAAATGCAAACATTTAATCTCAATACAAAGGAACTTGCTATCACCTTGATTTCTCCACCCTAATTGTCAAAGATGACCCTCCCTTGATTATAATGAAACATAATATAAAGGGAGAGGTTATGAATATCCTTCAACAACTATAAACTTATTATGTTAAAAAAGTCATTTATATGAGTTTTGTTTCTGCTTCTTCCATATACCAGTCATGTGACCTTGACACAGCAGTATAACCTCTCTAGGCCTCAATTACCTAATCTGTAAAATCTGCAATTTAGGATTAGGTTTTCCCAGCCCAAATCACTTATTGAAATTGAAATTAATTACCATTATATACAATTAAAACTTTGGTTACTTAGTCACCCCAGCTACACTTCAAGTGTCCAATATCCATGAACAAGTAGTGGCTGACATATTATATAGCACAATTATACATTTCCATCATCATAGGGCATATTATTGGACAGTATAGGAATGACAAATGCTTAATTTATGGAGCATTTTATAGCTGCCTATGTAAGTCACATTTGATTTCCTTTTCCATAGCCCTATGAAGAAACACAGAACATGAGAAGTGAAGCCCAGGGAGGCAAGAGTCACTTCCCAAGATCACATAGGATGCAAACCGAGGCCTTCTTTTAATTCCAAATCTTTCCTATATTTTCCACTCCATCATTCCACCTTCTAAAACTAAATATCCCCAGGCAGCTTCAGAGGCCACAGATGCTCACTGACATATATGGATTCTGAGAAAGCTCAGGAAAGGTTGTCAAATTTGACCAAGAAACAAACAATAATTATCTTTTTTGTGCATGGCATAGTAGTTTAGGTACCACAGGAGAGAAGACACTATCTCAGATCCTTGCACCCCAGAGGCTTGCAATCTGGTTGAGAACACAAATTTTGTGAATAAAGAAATACATAACACAAACAGTTTTTAATACTGACTTGAAAACGATATACTGTTAAGTATCAAAGAATAAGGAAAATGAAAGTGGAGTCTTTGGATGGTCAAGGGTCAAAATATGGTCAGATTAGGCAGGAAACTGCTATTTTTCAGGATCATTTGCCTTTTAACAATGAGTGCACAGGTGCTTGGGTGGCTCAGTCAGCTGAGCATCTGACTCTTGATTTCTGCTCAGGTCATGATCCCAGGATTGTGGGATTAAGCCCCGTGTCAGGCTCCAGGCTCAGTGTAGAGCATGTTCAAGATTTTCACTCTCTCTTCCTCTGCCCCTGTCTTCCTTTTGTGTTCTCTCTCTCAAAAAATAAAAAAATAAAAATAAATAAATTAAAAAATAGCACATATGTTACTTTGATTAAGAGAGACATTGTATGAAAGAAGAAAAACATCGGGGGCCTTTATGACATTATTTGTTAGTATTCTCTCCTGTAAATAAAATAATTACAGTTCTTTTTTTGTTAAAATTTTTTTTTTCAACATTTTTAAATTTATTTTTGGGACAGAGAGAGACAGAGCATGAACGGGGGAGAGGCAGAGAGAGAGGGAGACACAGAATCGGAAACAGGCTCCAGGCTCCGAGCCATCAGCCCAGAGCCTGACGCGGGGCTCGAACTCACGGACCGCGAGATCGTGACCTGGCTGAAGTCGGAGGCTTAACCGACTGCGCCACCCAGGCGCCCCTTCAGTTCTAAAATAATTTCTTTTTAATCAGTCCTTTTCCAATTTTTATTCTTTGATGTGATTAATTCTCCTTCTGTATTACCCAAGAAAGTCTCAGTCTAGCTAAAATACTTCCCACAAAGACTCTCAAACATATATAACCTGATACATGTGTTTGTTTCCTTTATTTAAAAAAATTTCTTTATCACATCTTTCTTGGTATTTACCACTAATGTCCAACTTAGACACATAAATTCAGGGACTATACATAGCACAAAGCAGGCATTTGAACATTATTTGTTAAATGAATAGGTATTTATGTATTCAAACTAACAATGTGCATAGGGATTGAAGAGGTATTTTGGGAATAATGAAGAGAAGTAACAAAATCCAATAAAAAGATGAGAGGAAGAAGACTGATGAAACCAGGTAAGAAAGCTTGTGATCTTGCTGATAAAATAAGTTTTGTAAAAAAAAACTAGATAACCAAAAACAGTTCTTAATCTAGACTTAAACATGATACAATAGGAACCTATAAATTTCTTTGCCTTGTAACACGCTTATTTCTCCCACCTATACTTTTTTCTTTAGCCTAACCCTCCGAATTTTACAAATAATAAAGTAGTTTATTCCAGACACCCTTTCCTTTTAGCCAAATATTTTCTTCCTGCATTAGGATATTTCATATTATAGTTTAAGACCATGCGTTACTTTCACTGGGGGAAACAAAGAGGTAAATACCTGGTGACTGATTTTTTAAAAAATTTTTTTTAACGTTTATTTATTTTTGAGACAGAGAGAGACAGAGCATGAACGGGGGAGGGTCAGAGAAAGGGAGACATAGAATCTGAAACAGGCTCCAGGCTCTGAGCTGTGAGCACAGAGCCCTACGCGGGGCTCGAACTCATGGACTGTGAGATCATGCCCTGAGCCGAGGTCGGCTGCTCAACCGACTGAGCCACCCAGGCGTCCCCTGGTGACTGATTTTAAAGGGTTTGCAATTTAATAGGAGTGATAGGACATGAAAACATTAAACAACAGGACAAATGCGAAACAAGAAGTACAGCTGCTGCCTTCTCCAGTCTCATGATCTTCTACTTGACCAATGAGATCTAAGCATTGGGTGTGAGTGTGTGCTGTGATACTTCTATCCCCTGACTACCAAGAAGAGGTCTTCCCTTCATTGACTGCATCCCTAAATTTCAACATTTATTACATGATCAGTCAAAGCCTCTACTTTCTTACCTAAGAATAAAGAAAGTAGAAATAAGGTCAAGTTGCTTTTCTTGACCAGAAGAGATGTGGTAAGTGGCCCCAATCCTTGAATAAACATGACATAATCCTGTTCAAAGCTGAATCTTACCTGTATTTTAATAGACTTGAGATATTCTTTTTTTCCAAGAATCCCTGTCACAAATTTCCCCCATCCTCATAGGGCTGCATAAAACGTACAACTATGTTGGTCAAAATGCTTCTTTCAAATAAAAAAGGAACAGACAGCTCAAAATATGGAAGGCAAGCACTGGGATAACTACATTTGTAGGAGTTGCTTTGCCATGGCAATCTTAAGACAAGAATTTATCTTAATAACTGGCATTCTCAAATACCTTTGGTTCCAAATTATTGTTCAGCCTCAGAAACTCCATTTGCCTGATGTCAAGTCTCTGTGATTTAAGCCTATAAACTCTCTGGAATCCAGAGCTTTTCAATCCTTCTACCTGCCTGTATGTCTGGGCACAAGTGCATTACTAATAATGAACCAATGGTGTTTCTGCACATCTCTGTAATCCTTCAGTGTAATGGGAAAACCAATCTGAGCCCCACACCCTAAATCACATTCTGAATATTAACATTTACTTGGTCAAACTTGTTTCATCCACCTTTTCCTCTTGGAGAAAAAGTAAGCCACCCAACTTAGTTATAAATCATCGCATGGTGTAAATACTTTGGAGATGCCATGAACCAACTAATATTGACTGGGCCTAACAGAGGGCAAGTAAGTTTTACAACAACAATAACAAAAGAACAGAATCTATCAGAAGCCTGTTTAAAATATTCTTCAAGACCAAAGCTTTTATAGATTTTACTAAATGGGCAAACTCTCTTGATCTCATACCTCTCCACCCTTCAAAAAAAAATTTTTTTTTTCATTTTTAGGGAGGGTGAGGTATCCGGACTAGAGAAGTTAGTGAGAGCTGAAGAGTAGGACTCTCAGAGAATGGCTATATATTCTAATACCCAGAAACACAGCCAGCCCTTTTAAGAACACACATCATTCCATCAAGAATGGTTTTGTCTTTGTTCTATATGATTCTGAAACATAGGACAACAAAACCCCAATCCACAGAAACTAATGGCATTGATCTGGGTGAAGGTCTAAATGATTTTACTGACTTGTTATGTGCTTAGGGACTTGCTCTAACATATAAAACCAAACAGCTAGTAGCACTATAAAATCACAGAAATCATCAAACCTTATAGATGGCAGGGCCACTTAGAGATCATCAGGTTTATTTTTCTTTTCAGACAGTAGAAATAAGTCTTTTAAATTTAAGGTGATATTAAACTAAAAAGGCACTCAATAAATGTTAGTTGATTTATGCCAATGAAAGAGGTACTTTTAGTTTTCAGTAACAAAGCATTCCAATATTCAATCTCTAAGAAATCCTTTAATTCATCTATTCATTAAGGGAATATTTTAAAGGACCACTGTCTGCCTGGCAATGATAAAAGGCACCTTTAAGAGAAGAGGAAAATGTTGTCATTTTCTTTGAAATTGAGTTTCTCAATTAAATTCTATTCTATTTAAGTGCTTTACCAAGAAGTACTTATTATTATTGCTATTATTATTATTATTATTATTATTTTATAGAGAGTGTATGCAAGTTGGGGAGAAGTGAAGAGGGAGAAAGAGAGAGAATCTTAAGCAGATTCCCCACTCAACCTGGAGCCTGATGCAGGGCTCGATTCCACAACTCTGGGATCACGACCTGAGCCAAAATCAAGAGTTGGATGTTCAACTGACTGAGGCACCCAGGTGCCCCTAATTAATCATTATTAACTCTGGGTTTTTTTTTTTCATGTATGCAGTAGGAATGCATACACTGGTTCATTGAACAAAGGATATGAATCGTCCTCAAAAAAAAATCTGTATTAACTTTTTGACCTGAAAATCTGGATAAATTCAGATATAACAGAAATTCAAGAACAGGAGGTAAAATGAAAAGCCTATCATGTACAAATACATCGTTAAAAGCTCATGTTTGTGAGCTTCCTGAAAGCCTGGGCGCAAAGTGGGGCATAGTAAGTTGTTTATGTTGACAGAACAAAGAAACCATTATTCTTCAAGAGGAGCAAAGGTTTCCTCAGCATATGAAGGTAAAATAACTTATATAGAGGCTTATGTGCTGAGTATTTTCCTTAACAACCTTCTCACAGCAAATGGCAGAAATAGGCTTCTCAAGAATCGACTATTTCGTACAATGCACCTTAATGTCTCCTTTGGCCTGGTAAACCGTCTGTTATCCATTAAGTGCTCAAAACATGAATGAACACTTATAAAGAGAAAAAAATAAACATTATTTAGCATAGACAATTCTATCCTTGAGGACAGACCAAGATAAGGTGGTTTATGAAAGAGATCAGTGAAACTATGAGAGAAGAGTACATGCTTTACTTATAGTATTTCTTAAAATGCACCTCAAGTCACACTAACATGACATTTAAAAAGATCAAAGAGAACTGGTTAAGAGACATCGGCATAAAATTTGTACAAGCAAAAAAAAGCAGATGGTTTTCACTGGCTGACTTAGAAGACCAAAGATTACTGAATACTATGCCTATAGTAATGGAGACCCAAACGTCAGGAATTGCACTGCAAAATCCAGAAATAGGAACTAGAAACACTAACAAGCAAACAGTTAAGGAGTATGGATGGGTTTGCAAATAGGTTTAATTTAAAGTTTATATGGAAAGCAGTTCCAAGGTAAGATCTCTCCAACTCACAAGGCTAGGGAACTTCCCTTCCCTAGCCCTGGAAGATGACTCCAGGTTAACACTTTGAACGCGCTGGAACCAAAGGGATTCTTACCCTGTTAATGACTGGAAGAGCAAAACATAGGTGTAAGGCAAGAGGTTAAAAAAAGGAGTACTAAGTGAAGCTTGACACCATTAGCCCTTTTCCCTTCGTGCTCCCATAACTTGGCTCCACAAAGTGCTGACAGACCAACAGGAGAACAGGGGTACTTTTTGAAATAAATGGAGTGGAGCAAGAGATTCCTAAATTCAGTAATCACTCAGCAAAACATTTAGGTTCCTGTGTGATAACCCTAAAGTTAATTCACCAATCCATCTGCCCCTTTATGGATACACAGCTTCCAGTCAAGTATTTAGCACCTTACTCTTAAATATTAAGGGCCAATCAAAGATCACTATGCATTAGAAAAAGCATCCGATATACAAGAAACAAAACAGACAAACTTAACAGAAGGAACTTGAAGCAAACAGACAATATGAGGAGAAGAAAAGTCCAAAAACATTATTACTCTCAGATTTTTGTCAAAAGACAAAACAAGGAAGGAACAAAAATAGCAACACAACAAAATATTTCTAAAAATAAATACACTTTGGAAGTCTGGATTAAAATATGATAGCAGAAATGAAAGATACCCAGTAGAATGTTTAGAATATAAATTTGAGGAAATATCTCAGAAATTAGAAGGGAAAAGTCAAAAAGATGGCAAATAGAAGAGGAAGTACAAGTAAACACAAGAATTAGTGTAATGTGGATGGGAATATTTCCAGAAAGGTAAAATATAGAAAATTATGAAATTTACCTTAGAAACAATTCAAGAGGGGAGCCTGGGTGGCTCAGTCGGTTAAGCGGCCGACTTCGGCTCAGGTCATGATCTCCCGGTCCGTGAGTTCCAGCCCCGCGTCGGGCTCTGTGCTGACAGCTCAGAGCCTGGAGCCTGTTTCAGGTTCTGTGTCTCCCTCTCTCTGACCCTCCCCTGTTCATGTTCTGTCTCTCCCTGTCTCAAAAATAAATAAAACGTTAAAAAAAATTTTTTTTAAATAAAAAAAAAGAAACAATTCAAGAAATTTTCCTAGAACTGAATATGAAATTGTATTATCAAAGGGTCCAAGGAATGAGCAGCATAATGGACATATGCCAAGATAGAAGACTGCATTTTCAATACTTGGGCAAGAGTAACTAAGAGCAAAGGAAGAATCTTCAATGCTTTCAGAAATGTATTTTTTTTATGTCAAAAGAGAAATGAACAATCAGAAGGGCAGTGGATTTTTCAACCACCCCACTGAAGAAAGAAAAGAAGAAAGTATTATTTCAAAAATTCTGTATTATAATAAAAAAAATCCATGATCAACCAAATGATTGATCAAATATGAGAAATGAAAAAAAGACATATTCAGAAATGCCAGGTCTCAAAAATAACATTTCATGTACCCCTTTGTCAGGAAACTGCTAAAAGAAGTTGTTCTACCAAACAGTGCATTGAAATAAAAGGCAGAGGGGTGAGAAACCAGAGGATCTAACAAAAGACCCAAAACAGAGGAATCATAAGAATAATGGTAAAAGGATAGTTTGACAGTTGATGTAGATTAGGTCCAAAGACAGACCAGTCTATGTTGGAGGAGAATGGTTGATTATAAAGGGCTATCTCAAAAGCAAACAAACAAAAAATGTGTTTTAATATATTAAGAAAAAACTCATCTTTCTAAAAATTGTGGTAACGGGTGATCTGGGTGACTCAGTTGGTTGAGCATCCATCCAGCTCTTGATTTTGGCTCAGGTAATGATCTCACAGTTTAGGAGATTGAGCCTCCTGTCGGACTTCATGATGAACAAAGAGTCTGCTTAGGATTCTCTCTCTGCCCATCCTGTACTATCTTGCTCTCAAAATAAATAAATAAACAGACATTTAAAAATTGTGGTAATGGGGCACCTGGGTGGCTCAGTCGGTTAAGCGGCCGACTTCGGCTCAGGTCATGATCTCGCGGTCCGTGAGTTTGAGCCCCGCGTCGGGCTCTGTGCTGACAGCTCAGAGCCTGGAGCCTGCTTCAGATTCTGTGTCTCCCTCTCTCTGTGACCCTCCCCCACTTGTGCTCTGTCTCTCTCTCTCAAAAATAAATAAATGTTAAAAAAAAAAAGTTTAAAAAAAATAAAAAATTGTGGTAAAATATACACAACATAAAATTTACCACTGTAATTATTTTTAAGGGTTACAGTTCAATAGCATTAGGTGTATCCTCAGTTATACAACTATCTCCAAAAATTCTTCGTCTTGCAAAACTGAAACTCTACACCCTTTCAACAATTCCCCATTTGCCCCTCACCCTAGCCTCTGGCAGCTACCATTCTGCTTTCTTCATTTTATGAATTTGACTACTCTAGATATCACATGTAAGTGAAACCATATAGTATTTATCTTTTGTGACTGGCCTATTTTAATTAGCATAGTGTCATCAGAGTTCATTCATTGATACTATTTCAGAATTTCTTCCTGTTTAAGACTGAAAAATATTCCATTGTATGTATATAGAACATTTGTTTACCCATTCATTAGTTGATGGGCATTTGATTTCTTCCAGTTTCTTCTATTTTAAATAATGCTGCTACGAACATGGGTGTACACATATCTCTTTAAGACCCTGCTTTCAATTTCTTGGTATATATATTTGAAGTATAATTGATGGAGCGTACAGTAATTCTATTTTTAATTTTTTGAAGAACCACCATACAGTTTTCGATAGTGGCCATAACACTTTACATTGCTATTAACAGTGCATAGGAATTCTAATTTCTCTACATCCTCACCAACATTCCTATTCTCTGGGTTTGACAGTAGTCATTCAAATGAGTGTGGGTCTCTATCTCCTTGTAGTTTGGATTTGCATTACTCTAATCATCAGTGACACTGAGTACCTTTTTATATGCTTATAGCCATTTGTGTATCTTCTTTGGGAAAAAAATGTCTGTTGAAATCCTTCGCCCCATTTTAATTAGCTTTTTTGCAGGGGGAGGGGGTGTTGTCATGGAGTTGCTGAGTTGTAAAGTTCTGCATATATTTTGCTTATTAATTAGATACAAGATTTGAAAATATTTTCTCCCATTTCACAGACTGCCTTTACACTCTGCTGACTGTGTCCTGTGATGAACGGTTTTCCATTTTAATGCAGTCCCGTTCACCTATTTTTTTTCTTTTGCTACCTATGCTTTTGGTACCATATCCAAGAAATCATTACCAAACCTTATGTCATGAAATTTTTACCCTATGTTTTACACTAAGAGTTTTATATTTTTAGCTCTCATGTTTAGGTCTTTGATCGATTTCGAGTTAATTTTCCCATGTGATATAAGGTAAGGAACAAATTTCATTCTTTTGCATGTGGATATTCAGTTTTCCCAGAATCATTTGTTGAAAAGGCTATCCTTTCCCTATCAAATTGTCTTCGCATCTCTGTTGAAATCATTAGTCCATAAATGCAAGGCCTCCCCTACCCTGGGCTTCCTGTGTTATTCCATTGGTCTCTATAGTTGTCTTTATGCAGTGTAACACTGCTTTGATTACTGTAACTTTGTAGTAAGTTTTAAAATCTGAAAATGTGGGACCTCCAATTTTGCTCTTATTTTTTAATATAGTTTTGGCTATTCGAAGTCCCTCGAGGATCCACATCAATAGTAATATAGGTTTTTCTATTTCTACAAAAATTGACATTAGGATTTTGATAGAGATTGCATTTGATCTGTAGATCACTTTGGGTAGTAGTGACACTGTAACAATATTGAGTCTTTCGATCTATAAATATGAGGTGTCTTTCCACATACATGAACCTTCTTTAATTTTTCTCAGCAGTATCTTGTAGTTTTCAGTGTACAAGTCTTTCATCACCATGGTTAAATTTATTCAGATGTATTTTATTCTTTTTGATGCTATTGTGAAAGAAATTGCATTATTTCCCTTTTCAGATTGTTTATGATTGGTATTAGAAATGCAGTTGATTTTGGTGTGATTTTGTATCCTCCAACTTCACTGAATTATTGGGTCTAACTTTTTTTGTGTGTGAAGTCTTCAGGGTTTTCTACTTAGAAGCTCATGTTATATGTGAACAGAGATCATTTTACTTCTTCGTTTCCATTTGGAAGATTTTTCTTGCCTAAGTGCTCTGGCTAAGACAAGTATATATTAAGTAGAGAACAAGCTTCAGTGTTCTACCATTGAGTACAGTGTTAGATGTGGGCTTTTCATGTATGGCCTTTATTATGGCGAGCTAATTTTGTTCTATCCTTAGTTTGTTGAATGTTCTTAATATGAAAGGGTAATGAATTTTGTGAAAAGGTTTTTCTTCCTACGTTGATCATTTGACTAATGTTATAATGATTGCTTTTCATATGTTAAACCATCCTTGCATTCGAGGAACAGATCCCACTTGCTAATGGTTTATAATCTTTTTCATGTGAATTCAGTTTACTAATATTTTGTTGGGGATTTTTCCACTAATATTCATCAGGAATATTGGTTTTTAATTTTTCTTTTCTTGCAATGTCTTTGTCTGACTTTGGTATCAGGGTAATGTTGACCTCCTAGAATAACTTTGGAAGTATTCACTCTTCTTCAATACTTGGGAAGAGTTTGATAAGCACTGGCATTAATTTCCCAGTTTGGTAAAATTCACCAGGAAAGCCATCCGGTCCCAGACTTTTCTTTATTGAGAGGTTTTGATTGATAATTCAATCTCCGTAGTAGCTATATATCTGTTAAGAGGTTTGTTTCTTCATGATTCCATCTTGATAGGTTATATGTTACTAGGATTTTATCCATTGTATCAATTTCATCTAGGTTATCTAATTAGTGTACAATTGTCCATAATGTTCTCTTACAGTCCCTCTTACTTCTGTGGTATTAGTTGAAATGTTGCATCTTTCATTTCCAATTTTAGTTATCTTAGTCTTCTTTTTTTCTTTGTCAATCAAGCTAAAGATATTTCAATTTTGTTGATCTTTTTAAAGAAAACATTATTGGTTTTATTAATTTCCTCTACTGCTTTTCTGTTCTCTATGTTCTTTATCTCTGCCCTCATCATTAATATTTCCTTCATCTGCTAGTTTTGGATTTATTTGTTCTTTCTCTAGTTCCTTAAGATATAAAGCTAGTTGGTTTAAGACCTTTCTTCTTTTTTTAATGTAAACATTTACAGGTATAAATCTCCCTCTTGGTACCATATTCTCGGCATCTCACAAGTTTTGGTATTTTGCATTTTCATTTTCATTTGTCTTAAGATATTTTATAATTTCCTTTGTTACTTTTCCTTTGATCCAGTGGTTGAGGGTGTGTTGTCTTATTTCCCAATATTTATGTATTTTCCACTATTCCTTCTGCTATTAGTTTCTAATTTCATTCTACTGTGATCAGAAAATTTTTTTATGGCCGGAAGATGGCGGCGTAGGAGGACGCTGGGCTCACCGCGTGTCCTGCTGATCACTTAGATTCCACCTACACCTGCCTAAAGAACCCAGAAAACCGCCAGAGGATTAGCAGAACAGAGTCTCCGGAGCCAAGCGCAGACGAGAGGCCCACGGAAGAGGGGAGGAAGGGCGGCGAGGCGGTGCGCGCTCCACGGACTGGCGGGAGGGAGCCGGGGCGGAGGGGCGGCTCGCCGGCCAAGCGGAGCCCCCGAGTCGGGCTGGCAAAAGCGGAGGGGCCGGACGGACTGTGTTCCGACAGCAAGCGCGACTTAGCGTCTGGGAGGTCATAAGTGAACAGCTCTGCTCGGAAAGCGGGAAGGCTGGAGGACAAAGGGAGGGAGAGCTGCTGAGCCCCCGGAGGGCAGAGCTCAGCTTGGCGGGGAACAAAGGCACTCGCTAGCGCCATCTCCCCCGCCCATCCCCCAGCCAAAATCCCAAAGAGAACCAGTTCCTGCCAGGGAGCTTGCTCACTCCGTGCAAACACCCAACTCTGTGCTTCTGCGGAGCCAAACCTCCGGCAGCGGATCTGACTCCCTCCCGCTGCCACAGGGCCCCTCCTGAAGTGGATCACCTAAGGAGAAGCGAGCTAAGCCTGCCCCTTCTGCCCACGTGCACCTTGCCTACCCACCCCAGTTAATACGCCAGATCCCCAGCACCACAAGCCTGGCAGTGTGCAAGTAGCCCAGACGGGCCACGCCACCCCACAGTGAATCCCGCCCCTAGGAGAGGGGAAGAGAAGGCACACACCAGTCTGACTGTGGCCCCAGCGGTGGGCTGGGGGCAGACATCAGGTCGGACTGCGGCCCCGCCCACCAACTCCAGTTATACACCACAGCACAGGGGAAGTGCCCTGCAGGTCCTCACCACTCCAGGGACTATCCAAAATGACCAAACGGAAGAATTCCCCTCAGAAGAATCTCCAGGAAATAACAACAGCTAATGAACTGATCAAAAAGGATTTAAATAATATAACAGAAAGTGAATTTAGAATAATAGTCATAAAATTAATCGCTGGGCTTGAAAACAGTATACAGGACAGCAGAGAATCTCTTGCCACAGAGATCAAGGGACCAAGGAACAGTCACGAGGAGCTGAAAAACGCTTTAAACGAAATGCAAAACAAAATGGAAACCACGACGGCTCGGATTGAAGAGGCAGAGGAGAGAATAGGTGAACTAGAAGATAAAATTATGGAGAAAGAGGAAGCTGAAAGAAAGAGAGATAAAAAAATCCAGGAGTATGAGGGGAAAATTAGAGAACTAAGTGATACACTAAAAAGAAATAATATACGCATAATTGGTATCCCAGAGGAGGAAGAGAGAGGGAAAGGTGCTGAAGGGGTACTTGAAGAAATTATAGCTGAGAACTTCCCTGAACTGGGGAAGGAAAAAGGCATTGAAATCCAAGAGGCACAGAGAACTCCCTTCAGATGTAACTTGAATCGATCTTCTGCACGACATATCATAGTGAAACTGGCAAAATACAAGGATAAAGAGAAAATTCTGAAAGCAGCAAGGGATAAACGTGCCCTCACATATAAAGGGAGACCTATAAGACTCGTGACTGATCTCTCCTTTGAAACTTGGCAGGCCAGAAAGGCTTGGCACGATATCTTCAGTGTGCTAAACAGAAAAAATATGCAGCCGAGAATCCTTTATCCAGCAAGTCTGTCATTTAGAATAGAAGGAGAGATAAAGGTCTTCCCAAACAAACAAAAACTGAAGGAATTTGTCACCACGAAACCAGCCCTACAAGAGATCCTAAGGGGGATCCTGTGAGACAAAGTACCAGAGACATCACTACAAGCATAAAACATACAGACATCACAATGACTCTAAACCCGTATCTTTCTATAATAACACTGAATGTAAATGGATTAAATGCGCCAACCAAAAGACATAGGGTATCAGAATGGATAAAAAAACAAGACCCATCTATTTGCTGTCTACAAGAGACTCATTTGAGATCTGAGGACACCTTTAGATTGAGAGTGAGGGGATGGAGAACTATTTATCATGCTACTGGAAGCCAAAAGAAAGCTGGAGTAGCCATACTTATATCAGACAAACTAGACTTTAAATTAAAGGCTGTAACAAGAGATGAAGAAGGGCATTATATAATAATTACAGGGTCTATCCATCAGGAAGAGCTAACAATTATAAATGTCTATGCGCCAAATACCAGAGCCCCCAGATATATAAAACAGTTACTCATAAACATAAGCAACCTTATTGATAAGAATGTGGTCATTGCAGGGGACTTTAACACCCCACTTACAGAAATGGACAGATCATCTAGACACACAGTCAATAAAGAAACAAGGGCCCTGAATGATACATTGGATCAGATGGACTTGACAGATATATTTAGAACTCTGCATCCCAAAGCAACAGAATATACTTTCTTCTCGAGTGCACATGGAACATTCTCCAAGATAGATCATATACTGGGTCACAAAACAGCCCTTCATAAGTTTACAAGAATTGAAATTATACCATGCATACTTTCAGACCACAATGCTATGAAGCTTGAAATCAACCACAGGAAAAAGTCTGGAAAACCTCCAAAAGCATGGAGGTTAAAGAACACCCTACTAACGAATGAGTGGGTCAACCAGGCAATTAGAGAAGAAATTAAAAAATATATGGAAACAAACGAAAACGAAAATACAACAATCCAAACTCTTTGGGACGCAGCGAAGGCAGTCCTGAGAGGAAAATACATTGCAATCCAGGCCTATCTCAAGAAACAAGAAAAATCCCAAATACAAAATCTAACAGCACACCTAAAGGAAATAGAAGCAGAACAGCAAAGGCAGCCTAAACCCAGCAGAAGAAGAGAAATCATAAAGATCAGAGCAGAAATAAACAATATAGAATCTAAAAAAACTGTAGAGCAGATCAACGAAACCAAGAGTTGGTTTTTTGAAAAAATAAACAAAATTGACAAACCTCTAGCCAGGCTTCTCAAAAAGAAAAGGGAGATGACCCAAATAGATAAAATCATGAATGAAAATGGAATTATTACAACCAATCCCTCAGAGATACAAACAATTATCAGGGAATACTATGAAAAATTATATGCCAACAAATTGGACAACCTGGAAGAAATGGACAAATTCCTAAACACCCACACTCTTCCAAAACTCAATCAGGAGGAAATAGAAAGCTTGAACAGACCCATAACCAGCGAAGAAATTGAATCGGTTATCAAAAATCTCCCAACAAATAAGAGTCCAGGACCAGATGGCTTCCCAGGGGAGTTCTACCAGATGTTTAAAGCAGAGATAATACCTATCCTTCTCAAGCTATTCCAAGAAATAGAAAGGGAAGGAAAACTTCCAGACTCATTCTATGAAGCCAGTATTACTTTGATTCCTAAACCAGACAGAGACCCAGTAAAAAAAGAGAACTACAGGCCAATATCTCTGATGAATATGGATGCAAAAATTCTCAATAAGATACTAGCAAATTGAATTCAACAGCATATAAAAAGAATTATTCACCATGATCAAGTGGGATTCATTCCTGGGATGCAGGGCTGGTTCAACATTCGCAAATCGATCAACGTGATACATCACATTAACAAAAAAAAAGAGAAGAACCATATGATCCTGTCAATCGATGCAGAAAAGGCCTTTGACAAAACCCAGCACCCTTTCTTAATAAAAACCCTGGAGAAAGTCGGGATAGAAGGAACATACTTAAAGATCATAAAAGCCATTTATGAAAAGCCCACAGCTAACATCATCCTCAACGGAGAAAAACTGAGAGCTTTTTCCCTGATATCAGGAACACGACAGGGATGCCCACTCTCACCGCTGTTGCTTAATATAGTGCTGGAAGTTCTAGCATCAGCAATCAGACATCAAAAGGAAATCAAAGGCATCAAAATTGGCAAAGATGAAGTCAAGCTTTCGCTTTTTGCAGATGACATGATATTATACATGGAAAATCCGATAGACTCCACCAAAAGTCTGCTAGAACTGATACATGAATTCAGCAAAGTTGCAGGATACAAAATCAATGTACAGAAATCAGTTGCATTCTTATACACTAACAATGAAGCAACAGAAAGACAAATAAAGAAACTGATCCCATTCACAATTGCACCGAGAAGCATAAAATACCTAGGAATAAATTTAACCAAAGATGTAAAAGATCTGTATGCTGAAAACTATAGAAAGCTTATGCAGGTAATTGAAGAAGATATAAAGAAATGGAAAGACATTCCCTGCTCATGGATTGGAAGAATAAAATTTGTCAAAATGTCAATACTACCCAAAGCTATCTACACATTCAATGCAATCCCAATCAAAATTGCACCAGCATTCTTCTCAAAACTAGAACAAGCAATCCTAAAATTCATATGGAACCACAAAAGGCCCTGAATAGCCAAAGTAATTTTGAAGAAGAAGACCAAAGCAGGAGGCATCACAATCCCAGACTTTAGCCTCTACTACAAAGCTGTCATCATCAAGACAGCATGGTATTGGCATAAAAACAGACACATAGACCAATGGAATAGAATAGAAACCCCAGAACTAGACCCACAAACGTATGGCCAACTCATCTTTGACAAAGCAGGAAAGAACATCCAATGGAAAAAAGACAGTCTCTTTAACAAATGGTGCTGGGAGAACTGGACAGCAACATGCCGAAGGTAGAAACTAGACCACTTTCTCACACCATTCACAAAAATAAACTCAAAATGGATAAAGGACCTGAATGTGAGACAGGAAACCATCAAAACCTTAGAGGAGAAAGCAGGAAAAGACCTCTCTGACCTCAGCCATAGCAATCTCTTACTCGGCACATCCCCAAAGGCAAGGGAATTAAAAGCAAAAGTGAATTACTGGGACCTTATGAAGATAAAAAGCTTCTGCACAGCAAAGGAAACAACCAACAAAACTAAAAGGCAACCAACGGAATGGGAAAAGATATTTGCAAATGACACATCGGATAAAGGGCTAGTATCCAAAATCTATAAAGAGCTCATCAAACTCCACACCCAAAAAACAAATAACCCAGTGAAGAAATGGGCAGAAAACATGAACAGACACTTCTCTAAAGAAGACATCCAGATGGCCAACAGGCACATGAAAAGATGTTCAACGTCGCTCCTTATCAGGGAAATACAAATCAAAACCACACTCAGATACCACCTCACACCAGTCAGAGTGGCCAAAATGAACAAATCAGGAGACTATAGATGCTGGAGAGGATGTGGAGAAACGGGAACCCTCTTGCACTGTTGGTGGGAATGCAAATTGGTGCAGCCGCTCTGGAAAGCAGTGTGGAGGTTCCTCAGAAAATTAAAAATAGACCTACCCTATGACCCAGCACTAGCACTGCTAGGAATTTATCCAAGGGATACAGGAGTACTGATGCATAGGGGCACTTGTACCCCAATGTTTATAGCAGCACTCTCAACAATAGCCAAATTATGGAAAGAGCCTAAATGTCCATCAACTGATGAATGGATAAAGAAATTGTGGTTCATATACACAATGGAATACTACGTGGCAATGAGAAAAAATGAAATATGGCCTTTTATAGCAACGTGGATGGAACTGGAGAGTGTGATGCTAAGTGAAATAAGCCATAAAGAGAAAGACAGATACCATATGGTTTCACTCTTATGTGGATCCTGAGAAACGTAACAGAAACCCATGGGGGAGGGGAAGGAAAGAAAAAAAAAAAAGAGGTTAGAGTGGGAGAGAGCCAAAGCATAAGAGACTGTTAAAAACTGAGAACAAACTGAGGGCTGATGGGGGGTGGGAGGGAGGGCAGGGTGGGTGATGGGTATTGAGGAGGGCACCTTTTGGGATGAGCACTGGGTGTTGTATGGAAACCAATTTGACAGTAAATTTCATATATTAAAAAATAAAAAAAGAAAAAAAAGAAAAAAAAAAGAAAATTTTTTTAAGATTTCCTTTTTTTTTAAATTTTATTAAGACATTTAGTTAGCTAATATATGGCCTGTACTAGAAAACATTAGGGGTGCCTGGGTGGCTCAGTTTAGCTTCTGACTCTGTTTTGGCTCAGGTCATGTTCTCACAGCTCATGGGTTCAAAGTCCATGTCAGGCTCTGTGCTAGTGGTGTGGAGCCTGCTTGGTATTCTCTCTCTCTCTGTTTCTGCACCTCCCCTGCTTGCTCACTCTCTTAATAAAGATTGGGGGAAAAAAAGAAAAAGTTACCTGTGTACTTGAGAAAAATGTGTATTTTGGTGTCATTGGGTAGATTCCTCTGTATATATCTGTTAGGTCCAATTAGTCTACAGTGTTGCTGATGGCCTCCATTTTCTTACTGATCTTCTATATTGTTGATCTATACTTTACTGAAATTAGAGAACTGCAGTCTCTTACTACTATTGTAAAACTATTTCTCCCTTCAGTTTCATCAATGTTTGCTTCATGTATTTAGGAGCTCTGAAGCTTCACGCTATGTATTTGTAATTATAAAATCTTCTTGGTGAGTTTACACTTGTATCATTATATAATGTCCTTTTTTGTATCCTGTAACAGTTTTGACTTAAAAGTCTATTTTGTCTGGTATTGGTATAACCACCTCTGCTCTCTTTGGTTGCTCTTTGCATAGACTTTTTATCCTTTCACTTTCAATCTATGTGTGTTCTTAGATCTAACGTGAGTCTTTGTACTGTAGACAAACCTATCACTGGATTTTTAAAAAAAATTATTCAGCCAATCTATGTCTTTTGATTTGGGAATTTAATCCATTTACATTTAAAGTAATTACTGATAGGGATGGATTTATTATCACTACTTCATTGTTTTTGACTGTTTTTCAGATTTTTTGTTCTTCATTTCCTCCCTTACCACCTTCCTTCTTGTTTAGCTTAATTTTTGCAGCAACTTGCTTTGATTCTCTTCTCATTTTGTATATATTCTGTATGTGTGTGTGTGGTTACCATGGGAATGACCTGTAACACCTTAAAATTATAATAATTTATTTTAAACTGATAACTTAATTTCAATCACATAACAAAACTGTATTCATTTATTTCTCTGCTCCTCACTCCTTTATTGTTTCCTTTATGTCACAGATTATATCTTTGCATTCATTACAGATTTATATGTAATATGTGCCTATTTACATAGATCATTATTTTTTATAATGTAACATGGGAATGATATCCCATGATACTTCCATGAAGAAGTTGACCTTCAGCAGACAATGTTTCAAAATGGAGAGAATTATAAATAAAGCTTTCATTTAAAGTCACTGGAAAATGAACAATGGCAAGCAGAAACTAGAGAGGAGTAAACTCTTGACAGATTGCCAGTGCTCTGGGTAAGAACTGTGATTATGTAGCTTTGTTGCCCAAAGATATCCCCAAATTCCCATTCCAGTCTGGTGACATAAAATTGCAGCTTTGTCAGCTCAAGGTGGCAGACAACAGAATTCAGATCATCAAAGCAGCTGGAAATTTAAGAGAGCAATTTTTGAAAGTGAGAGGGAATTAGAAAGGCTGATATCCAAATTCTGAAATAAACTGCCCAAATTTCTGGCTGACTGCTAAGACTACACATTTATGTAGGAGACCCCAGGGGGCTCAACAAAGAAGCAGGCAGAAATTAAAGGATGGTCTACAACTTGAGAAATACCACTGCTCCTGATGAGAATCGCAAATTTCCTATGTTTTTGACTAAGTGCATTCCCAGCTATACACAATTCAATGGTAAAAAGTGAAAGCCTTCCTGACTTGAGATATTGGAGGAAAAAACGTGAGGATGAAGAAACAATTGGAAATTTATGGGAAACCATAGAGCAAAAGAACTATAGAGAAGATAAGCCCAAATCCTAGTTTAACTTTACTCAAATTCTTGACTGTGAAAATATGAAGGCACAAGGGAGACATTCATAAATCAGTTTAAAAAGCAGCAGCTGGAAAATGAAAAAAAAGTAAGGAGTTATACAACCTGAGAAGTCAGATTTTGCAGTCTGAGTTCAGATAACTCAATGTTAGAACAACAACAATAACAAAAACCAGCACTAGAACATAATGTTCAGTTTTCAACCAAAAATCACTAGGAATGCAAAGAAACAGAAGGTGATCCCTATCAAATGGAAAAAGTAACCAATAGAAATAAACCACAAGCAAACCCAGGCACTGTATTTAGCAGAAAAGACTGATAAATCATGGCCAGAGTAAGTAGCTATTATCAATATGTCAAAGAATCAAAACGATATATATGGCATTAGTGTGGGGAAAAAATAGGAAATCTCAAGAGAGCAAAGGAAACTATACAAAGAACTAAGTAGAAATTCTAGAGTTAAAAAGTAAAACTGAAATATTAAAAAAACACTATAATGAGTAAAATTATCTTTTTTTGAGAGAGAGAGAGAGAGAGAGAGGGTGCAAGTGAGTGAAGGGCAGAGGAGAGGGAGGGAGGGAGAGAGAAGCTGGGCTCACCTGAGGCAAGGCTCATGCTCACCCAAAGTTGGGGGGGGGGGCTTAAACTCATAAACCATGAGATCATGACCTGAGCCAAAGTCAGATGCTTAACGGATTGAGCCACCCAGGTGCCCCTGAATGAAATTATATTAACAGCAGATCTGTGATTAAAAAAGAAAGTATCAGTAAACTTGAAGCCAGAGCAATGAAATTATCAAATCTGAAGAGCAAAGAAAATAAAATAATTGAAGAAAAATGGAAAAAGCTTCAGAGGCCTGTGGGGAACTAAAAAGCTACCCAGCATGCATGTAATTACCATCCCCAGTGGAAATAAATATTCCAAGAAGGGGGCAGAAAAATATTTGAAGAAAATAATGCATGAAAATACAAAACACCTGTACAACATTTATGGAAATTTTATTTACAATGGCCAAAAACCAGAAGCTACCAAGATACCCTTCAATAAGGAAATGCATACACAAACCAGTGTATCTATACAATGGAATAGTATTTGGCAATTTTAGAAATTGAGCCCTCAATCCATAAACAGAGATGAAATAGTCTCAATGCACATTCCTAAGCAAAGAAGCCAGTCTGGAAAAGCTACATATTGTATAATTCCCACTATATTATTACATTCTGCAAAAGGCAAACTGTAGAGACAAAAAAGAGATCTGTGGTTGCCAGGGGCTGGGGGGGGGGGGGGCGCGGCAGGTAGAGAGATGAATATATGAGGCACAAGAGATACTTAGGGTAGTAAACTAATATTGCTTGATGCTGTAATGGTGGATATATGACACGTTACTTATTTCAAAACCCACAGAACTTTACAACACAAGAAATGAAACTTAATGCAAATTATGACTTTAGTTAATAAGAAATCAGTAGTGGTTTACTAAGATAACAAATGGGCCACATGAGTGCAAGATGCTAGTAAAAAAGAAGTTGTATGAGGAAGAGGGGGTTATATGGAATTCTCTGTATTATCTGCTCAATTTTTCTCAAAGTCTTCAACTGTTCTAAAAAAAAAAAATGCCTGCTATTTCTTTTCAAAAAGCTTCCCAAATTTGATGAAGAGTAAAACAGATCATTTAATAATGCAAAATGTTCCTCAGTTGCCAAATACAATTGTTGGAGATAATGTGCTAATTTCTGATTACTTGTGAAACTACGAACTGGAAAGTAGAAAAAGGGACATTGAAAATTACTGAAAAATTAGGGGCTCTGGGTGGCTCAGTTGGTTAAGTGTCCAACCTGGCTCAGGTCATAATCTCATGGTCTGGTCTTTGAGTTTGAGCTCCACTTTGGGGCTCTGTGCTGACAGCTCAGAGAATGGAGCCTGCTATGGATTCTGTCTCCCACTCTCTCTGCCCCTCCTCCACTCCCTCTCTGTCTCTCTCTCTCTCTATCAAAAATTAATAAACATTTAAAAATTCCTGAAAAACTACCCTTCTTTATTTAACAACCTGAGAGAAAGGACTTGGCAAGTGAATGAATTTGTCTTTTCTCTTTCCTAAAAGCTTTGCCACTCGAATCATTGCTACACTATAAAGTGAGGTCTGCATCAGTGGTGTCACAATCCACTGAATGTCAGGCTTTTTGATTTGGGAGCACAGAGAAAGAACTGTGGAGAAGGGCTTCCCTAGGGCTTGAGGAGCACAGGTCATGACTGCCAATGATTAGAGCAATAGTTTATGCCGTGTGACTTCTGAGTATCAGATCCTCAGTGACATAGGTGCCTGTTGTTTCATAATAGGTTGAGTCTGTGACATGTCGAGCCCTCTAATGTATGAGGGTCTTTCTGTTAGGGTTTAAAGGAGGGAAAAGAAACAAATAAGAAATAGTAGTATAAACATGTTATTTAGAAATATGCCAAATACCAAAAATAACAGGTAAAAAAAAAAAATGAGTGCTTCTTGATGATCAGGGGTCAAGATATGGGAAGGATGGTCAGGGAATCACTGTTGATTAGTAATTACGATTTGACTTTAAAACTGAGAATATATACTATTTGGATCAGAAGAGGAATTACTGAATTATTGGGAATTAGACTTTGTGACATCACGCTTTGGCTTTGCCCTCTATGGAGTGAACAGTTTTGGTTCTAAAATCATTCCTTTTAGGGGCGCCTGGGTGGCGCAGTCGGTTAAGCGTCCGACTTCAGCCAGGTCACGATCTCGCGGTCCGTGAGTTCGAGCCCCGCGTCGGGCTCTGGGCTGATGGCTCAGAGCCTGGAGCCTGTTTCAGATTCTGTGTCTCCCTCTCTCTCTGCCCCTCCCCCGTTCATGCTCTGTCTCTCTCTGTCCCAAAAATAAATAAAAAACGTTGAAAAAAAAAATCATTCCTTTTAACTGGTCATTGTTCAATTTGTAATCTTCAACAGGACTTTCCCTGTATACTCCTCCAAGATAGTCTCAGTTCAAATAAAATAATTCCCAACAAAACCTTCAAATGAATGTGATCTGGTATGTAGGTCTGCTTTTTAAATTTTTACCTTTATCACATCTTTCTTGGAATTGAAGATGTGAAGACACTAATGTCTAATTCAGATCCATGAAGTCAGGGATGACACATAGCACAAAGCAGTCCTTTGATAATTATTTGTTAAATGGATATGTAAATGTGTAACTAAACTAAAAATGTACCTAGGCAGTGCAGAGGCATTTTGGTAAATCATTAATAAAGCCCAGAAAAAATGGGAGAACCTGATGGAGCCAGATAGAGTATTTTATTATTTTAAAAGTTGGGGAACAGAATTGAGACTCAAAAGAAGATATACAGCACACCGTTCCTGTGCCCTCCTATCCCCCATATCTGTACACACAGCCTTGAAGGAAACACATACAGTAAACCCATCAGAGTTATGGGGGTCTAAGTCTGAGAACAGTTTCTTGTATTTGGCATTATTGGCAGGACCAGCCAAATATTCCTTTGTGGTTGGGGGTTGTCTTGTGCATGACAGGATGTTTAGCAGAATCCCTGGTCTCTGTTCACTGGATGCCACCAGCATCCTCCCTCCAGTTTTGATAACAAAATGTGTTCAAATATTGCCAAATGTCCTCTGGAGAGTGAAATCTCCCTTGGTTGAAAACTACAGACGTGAAGTAAAATGTGTTACGTTCACTTCACTGGCTTTGATGTATAACGTGAAAAATGATCACAGGTAGGCTTTGTAGATTACCTACAATCTTTTAGAATTGGTTAGCACAATGAAAAACTAAATAATCTACTAAGTAATTAAATGAATCCTACTAAATGAATAACTAAATAATCTAAATAAAAATACCTTCCTATTAATTCACCTCCACCCTATTTTATTAGGATAGTGATATAAGGTCACAGTACCTTAGCATCTACAAAAGTGTCTGTGATGGTCCATGAACTACCATAGGGGCATCAATGTTTTCTTTCTCTAGTAGTTACACAGGTGGTCACTGTGGATTTGATGTGGTTTAAGTGGTCTTTTCAGAGTGAAGTCTAGAATCTCTGGCCAGAGACTTAACATTGCCAAGTTAGGACAGCTTGTGCCCCTGTAGCAAGACTGTGTGTCATACAACTGTAAAAAATCAGGGTGTCTAAAGTTATAAAAGATAGATAGATAGATAGATAGATAGATAGATAGATACATCCTATATATAGGATCTTATATATAGGTCCTATAGATCACTAGTGCACATGCTAGGTCCACGACCTCAACCCATCTGTTTATAGGTTACATCTGTATATAAATCTGACAATCCTGATACTTTGATACCAACAGACTATGATATTTTCCACTGGGCAAAAGCAGGTCTTATGATATGGTCTATGGCCAGAATTTGGGTTTAAGAGTCATCATTAATCAAAACAAACATTCTACATAGAGAAACAGAAGACACTGTCAAAGATTTTTAATCCTCTAAATTGATAATTTCTTTACTTGTGGTGTGTTGGGGCAAAGTTGTGAAAGACAAGTTGATAACTTCAAACTTTTAAAATTTATTGTGATCTGTGTGCTGCTGAGAAATGCATAATTTGGGGATTTAACACCTGATTAGCTATTAAATGGCTGTCAGGAGAAAATTCTGCAGTAATCGGTTTAGTTTTTAGCCCCTAATTATCACTTCACAGTGGATTTGGGTTGAGATAATTGAGAACTGCAACACTTAAAGACTCCAATTGGGCATTTTTTTAATACAACGAAGTGAATTATTTCTCTATGAGGACTGCATTTAACAGGTATTGGTAACAAGGAAGGAAATGTGATAGTGGATGGGATTTTGTAAAGTGATTTAAAGTAGTTGATTCATTCATTATGCAATTAAGTGGAGCTCAGCTGTGTATAACTTATCCGGTGTCTAGGTCAAAGAATGTCTTTCAAAACTCACGAAAATTCATTGGGAGGAATTTTATTTTAATGGCGGGTTGGAGAGTCAGCGTTGCTGTCTGGACTATGTAACAGAGTCTATCTTTAGATACTGTGACCTTGGGCTGGCTCCTTTCTTATTTTTTGGTTTCCTTTTCTGCCCAGTGAAATACCTATCATTCCATACCCTACTTGTATAAAAGCTCTTAAAAGCGCAGTCCTGGAAGGTAGTTCTTCCTTTATTGCCAACATGGACTTTTCGTCAGAGCTAGGTTGTTGCACACTGTCTAGGTCCTACACACTCTACACTCACAAGTGCTCACTCCTAGTGCACACGTGGACACACACACACACACACACACCCCTTCATGCTTCATGCTAAAGGACAACCCAAGTCCTTTCCAATTTTCAAGTTGTCTTCAAATCAACAAATGGCAGCTGAATTCATTCTGTATGACACTATGTTAACCACAAAGATGACGGGACACAATCTCCACCCTTAATATATCTAGTAGGGCACACAAGATGACAATGTAACTCAATAAGGGAAATATAAGAATTAGCTTCACACACTTATCTTTAGTTCTTCATTCACACAATCCAAAATGAATATATTGTCATTAATTCATTACTCATTAATTCAAAGAGAAGGACACGGACTACCTACTATATTCCTTTGTCTATATTCCCATCTCTTTTAATCACAGTGAAATGGGATGTGACTTTTTACCCAAAGGCCATTCCATACCACCCTTCTGCCCTCATAATAGAAAACTAATTTGCAATGGAATGGGAGAGAGGTCAGTCCCAGAAAACAAACCATTACTGGTATAAACCAACAAATGCAACTTCATTTCCCTTTGCAGAATACTCACTTTTCTAGGTGCCCTAAAACCAGAAGTGAGGGGCACCTGGTTGGCTCAGGTCATGATATCACAGTTTGTGAGTTCAAGACCCACACCGGATTCTGTGCTGACATTGCAGAAACTGCTTGCGATTCTCTCTCTCCCCCTTTCTCTCTGCCCATCACTAACAGGAAATATTCTCTCTCTCTCTCTCTCTCTCTCTCTCTCTCTCAAAATAAACAAATAAACTTTTAAAAAACCCAGAAGTGAACGTGTGATCTATTATTATATTTGAGGTACACAGAAAAGCATGCTCAAAGGTTTCTTGAGTATGATTTTTCTTACTGAAAAGGGAGGATTCTTTTCTAGCCATCTCATCCTTGAGGGCTAGGAGACTAGCAGAAGTCAGCTTGCAACGAGCAGAGAAAAAGCACAAGGGTAAAAAGTCCTCAGTGTGAGCCCGACAGAAGTATGTAAAGGGCCTGGAAGGACTTCCTCTTTTGAATAGTTGGAAAAGCTTGTGTCATTCCATGATCCTACTGGTGACAGCTAAAAATTGCAGAGAAAATATGACAATCATCTGGTTGAAGGCACCAGATAGTTGCCGGGGCTGTGAGAACTGTATGGGCTGAAACTCTGTGAGGGGGAAACCTTCAGAGAAGTCAGCTCAATTCTACTGCAATTCATACTCCAGGGGCACTTAGTGATTCTGGACTTGGGCAAGAAGCTTAGATTCTGGCATCTGCAGCAACCACTGATGGTGAACAGAGAAACTTGTGGAGGTCTGGGCTGACACTGTGAAGGAGGCACTTGAAAATGAAGTCAGTTTTCCCTTAAAGACATTTGCCGAATCCTAGGGCTCATGGACAGCCAGAGAGAAGCCTAAGCCAACACCCCCTGGAGAGGAGAGTAGAGCAGTCAAGAGTTTCATGAGACAAATATTGGAATAATTTGGTGCCCACCAAAAGGAATAGCATTGAAGAAAACAGCAGGCACTTGGTTGAAAACCTTGAGGTGCTGGGGTGATCTAGAAAGAGACTGGGCCTTAGTAGGGATACCAGCATTGATTTAGTCCCAAATAGATTAAGGCAGAAGATCAGTTACTACTCTCTCTGACTGGTAGTGGGAAGAGCCAATCTCTTCTAGAGGAAATAAAATAATCTGGGACTTAGGTATATTTTGATACGTAGTGTTTGGCATTCAATCTGATACTACCTGGCCTGAGGAAAGATAGGACCGCATGAGTGAACTGCACACCCACTAAACACAGAGCCATACATAGTTTGGACACTGTAGTTTGCTGAAAAGAACTTTAACATATCTACAGTTAATTTAGTCAATATAAAAGATGAAAAGAGGCAGAAGATAGATAAAAGCCTTGCAATTTCATCAGAGAATAGAGTGCATTAAAGAAAGAAACAAATGGAAATTAAAAAACTTAAATATACAAAATCTGAAGTTAAGAATCACTGTATTGGTTTAATACCAGATGAGACATACATAGCAAGACAAAGCCAAAGACAGAATCAGTGCATTGAAAGACAGGTCAACATAAATATAGACCTAAACCACCCCTAGGTACAGACAGAGAGAAAAAAATAAAATAAAGAGAAAGATCATAAAAGCAGTCAGGAAACAAGATACATTACCTTCAATAAAGCAACAATAAAGCTTAAAGATTACATCTCGACTAAAACAATGAAATCCAGGAAGCAAGAGAGTGACATCTTTAAAATGCTCAAAGAAGGAACTGACAATCTAGAATTCTATCCTTCAAAACTAAAAGTGAAACAAGGACACTTTAAGACAAACATAAACTAAGATAATTCACCACCAGTAAATCTGCCCTAAAAAGAAACAGCAAAGCAAGTTATGTAGGGAGAAGGAAGATGAAGCCAGAAGGAAACAGGAATGTAGGAAGGAATGAAGAGCAAGAGAAAGGGTAATGTGTGGATGAGTATAAATAAATACTGACTATATGAAACAGAAGAGTAGTATCTCTCGTGCAGTTTGAAAGGAATCCAAACATATGACAGTAACACAAAAGGCAAAGGGGTAAATCGTAGTGTTTACCATAACAACCAGCAGAGGTAATAACTTGCTTTAGATGATAACCGGTCAATGACAAATGCAATATCTAAAAGACTATATAAGTAACCAGTTAGAAGAAGGAAAATGAAATATTAAAAATATTTGATCATTCTAAGAGAAGCCAAGAGAAGCGAGGAACAGAAGCATAAAACAGATGGATCAGAAAGACGAAATAATAGTAAGATGATAGCTAACATCTTAAATATATCAGTAGTTACATTACTTTTAAATTAACTGAATACTACATGTAAAAGATTAATGCTGCCAGGTGAATAAAATAGCAAAACTCAGTTATGAGCTGTAAAATCCAGCTGCATGCCTTAAAAAAAATATACAGAAATATTCATAATAAGATGTTCCATGCAAACTCTAGCACAAGGGAAAAAAAAAGCTGGTGTAACTAAACTCATATCAGAGCAACTCTTTTCTAAGGCAAGAGTAGATATAAAACTAGATACAGCTATAAAACAAAAAAACAAGATAAGATAATAATATTAATATTAACATTAATATTATCAATAACAATACAGGAGTCAATCCACGAGATAGACACTACCCAACACGTAGCTTCAAACATGAAGAAAACGCTGTGAATGCCGAAGGTAACAATGATGCAAAAAACAAACCTTACCTGCCCAAACCACCTCACTCCATGTTTCATCCCAATAAATTTCATCATGGCTTAAATCACTGCTGGTTTTTTTCACATGCAGCTGAAAGGATTCCCACCATTCACTTGGTCACCAGGCTAGAAATCGAGAATAGTTATTATTTAGGCAAATTTTTGCAGGTGAATCAAAGATTTCTGCAAAGTGATGCTGATCAGAATCTGCTGAGGCAGAATGCGATCTCGCAGACCACCTGCAATCTGTTTATCTTGCCAATGAAGAAATAGGGACTCAAGGGGGGACAAATGACTTGGCTAACGCCCACACATTAGTATGGTAGTAAGATGAGGAGTCCTCAAGTCCCTGACTTCCAGTCCAGGCTGCCCCCCACCATGCCAGGTGCTGCTAAGCCTCTCTCTGAGCTGCTTTATTATTATTACTACAGATAACTCAGCTTTATTTTCCACAATGCTGTTCATCCCTGCACCATGCCAAAATGCTTTACCATAGAAAGAGTACAATTTCACAGTTAAATAACAGGAGAGAGAAATTAAATACTGTAGGTGCAGACACAAAGACATTAAACCAAACTCAATTTGGAAGAAAGGCTTTAGACACATTATCCACCAACACACACACACCCTAAAGCTCTGTGCACTACGCCACTTGCATTGTTTTCAGACAGGATCATTTCACCTCTATGTTAAGAGAGCCAGAATCAGGAATCATGTACAGGATGGCACAGTGCTTTGGGGCAAAAACCTCCCTTTTACCATACACCCTAGGGCTCAATGAAATCACAGTGGCAGAACCTCACTTCCACGTGGCTGTTTTTTCTTGATCGCTGATGACTTGTGTTGAAAATGAGTTTCTTGTTAGGCTGCTTCCTATACATATGTTGGCAAGAGGAATTCAGGACACAGCACACCCGCAGACCCCAGGGCCCCCCGCCGAGGACATATGGGTATCTAGACACACTCGGTTTCAGGTTGTGTGATTGCAGGCAGCTGAATCCCCAGATGAGGGATTTTTAAACAAGTTGGTGATTTTCAGATGAAGGATACCAGCCACAGAAGTTTCAAGTGCTCCCGTGCAAGTTGGGCTGCCAGTGAAATACCAATTTCTCCTTTTTTTAGAACAATTATTTCTTTTATTTGTCCCCAGACAGACCCTCAGACATTCTTCTCCTCCCTTCTGAGGCTTCTCTTTGAAAGAGCCAGTGCAGTAGATCATGCCGGTTACTCCCCAGATAGAGCTGCCGAACACAGGTGCATTCTGGGGCTTCAGTGTCTGGCTCAGCCTCTGATTTGTTGCAGGAAAAATACTTGCTGTAGTTTCCCAATTCCCAAATGTGGATACTTTGAAGATGGATATGATGTATTAATTTTGTGTTTTTACAGATTTATGCTCTGCAGACGTAACTACATTTTTCCAAGAAATGAAGCGAGAACTGACTTCAAAGTCTGTACGTCAGGAATGGCGTGACAGGATTTGTGGGTCCTCTTGTCTCTTAAAGGAGACAGTAGAGATTCCAAAAATGGAAACAGAGAGCCTGTTGTTTGGCCTAAAGTTTAGAAGACCCCACTTTCAAAATTCATGAGGTTGATGTGGAAAAGATAATGTGTGAAGCACCCTACATACTATTTGGCAGATAGAAGTAACTCAGTAGTTACAGTGTCTCCCTTCAGTCCACATTTGCCCCTCATCTTCATCACCAACCATCAATTACCAAGTGTTTGGCATCCAAGGTAAAGTATAAAGATGGTTTTTGTATGTTCAAAATAGCTTGGATCAACATGATTTTAAGGAAGATAATCCCTAGGGGTTAAAAACATAAATTGTCAACCAAAGAAATTAGATAGTTTTGTAATAGAAGAAGAGTGGAGAAACAGAGACCATGCTTTTGCTTGTTTGTTTTTACCCCATATTTTTTGATGTTTAATAATCTTGAAAGTTTGTAATGGTAAGACTTAAAGAGCATTTGTGAAGTAGTTTACAAAGCCTTTTTATATCTGTTATCCCTTTTGAACCCTGTAATAATTATGGGAAATAGGCAAGGGATGGACTGTCATTCCCATTTAATAGAAAAGCCAAGATGGCAGACATAGTGCGGCAAGGGAGAATGAGTTAGCCATGAACGTGGGAGGTGAGATGAGGGACGGTGGAGAAAATAAGGGCAATAATGTTTTCTGTGGTGAAGTCTGGAGTGTGATCCCAATATCTCTCCTTACTAGAGGATTTGTTGCCCTAGCTACAGAGAGTGGTATCACCAGAAAGCCTCCAGCCAATAGTGCCTTCAGGGATTGCTTCAGTAGCAAAGCTTTCTTGCCCCAAATCATGGCCCTTGTTGGAGTGGCAATCACATCCAATAAATTATTGATGTGGTTGTAAAAGCCCAGCCTTTTTAGTTGAACTCTATATAGCTTTAATGTGTCATTTTAGCTACAGAGTGTCCTGCAAGTTAGGCAACATTCCAACTTGACTCCTCTACCTAATTGTGTTCTTTTCCCCTCTCATCCAGAGGTGTGATTCCCAAGGGCACCCCTAATAATACCTTGTGTATTAAACTTTGTCCTGGAAACCCAACTTGGGGTCCATCATATGAGCAAGAATGCTTATAAAAAGAAGCTGGCAAGATTGGGTTTTGCAGATGAATCACACACTCGTTTCCTGGCTGTCAGTGAAGACCCAATCACTTTTGGTAAAGAACTGTGTCTCTAGCACAAAGTGATTGTCCAGTTGTTCAAATGGGCACCTGGACATGAACTGGGGTGGTATATAAGTAGAACAGAGTACACTAGCTGTTGTAATATACCAGGCTTGTGAAACCTATGGGGATAGAGTACTCATAAAGACAGCAAATTCCAGTGGTTAATTCTTAGCTTGAATGACATTCTAGAAAGATGAAAGTCTGACAGGAATCAAGAGGCAATGGAAAGCCAAATATGAATACGAGAGGGCTATCTTGGTAATATATGAAGACACTCTCACCTCTTGCATTGATGGGCAGAGAAAGCTTAGGACCAGGAACAGAACTTCATCATAATACAGCCAAATGTGTTAATTATTTGGGCTGCTTTAACAAAAATATCATAAACTGTGAGACTTATAAACAGCAAATATTTATTTCTCACATTCTGGAGGCTGGAAAGTGCAAGATCCAGGCACAAGCAGATTTTGTGTCTGGTAACATCCATCTCCTGATTCACAGACAGCCAAATTTTCCCTGTGGCCTCACATGGCAGAAGGGACTCTTTGGTGCCTCTCTTAGAAGGGTACTAGCCACATTTATGAAGGCTTTGTCCTTTTAATCACCTCCCAAAGGCTCCACCTCCAAATACCATCACACTGGGGATTACACATCAATACATGAAATTTGAGATGACATACACAGTCAATCTATACCACCAACTTCCAAAGAAGATGAAATTCTGAGACAACCAGGGTCTATTATTTCATGGAAACATCTGGGTCGGAGTCCCTGAAAATCGTGAATCCTCAGGCTTCTCTCAATGCCCTGAACACTCACTAGTGGCCTAACACTCACTACTAACAGCTAATACTACCTCTTGGCTTGAAGACCATGAAGAGGTCTCTCTCCCTCAAGATGATAGGTCCCCCACCCAGGATCTGCCTCTACCTCCTCTCCTGGACTCGAACTAAGTCACAGCAAACCTAGTTGGGACGTTCTGGGCCTGATAAGGGATGGAAGGACTATCTATACCCCAAAGAAGCTGTGAGAGCTAGCCACCAGGTACGACAGGGGCTGCAAGATCTGGCACTGGTTATGGTATTTGGTCAAGAGGGCACAAACATCAAATTGACTGAGGGAGAGTTGAACAATAGGAGAGTAGTCTCCCGAGAAGTAGGACTTAACACCCAACAAAGACCCCAGGAGGTGATGTGAACTTGCTGCAAGGATGGCTCCTAGAAACCTGAAAATAGTGATGACCCATGCTGAGTGAGGTTCAGTGTCAGAATTCTCATGGCATGGATGAAAGAAGACAATAAAAGGATTCAAGAAGTGGGTGTCCTTGAGTCAGACACTACATATGGCCAGAAAATCCTCCACATGATAATGCTGCACAGGAAAGCCAGACGACACAGCATTTGCCAAGGCCATAAGCAATGATCTTGTGAGAGGGTACCAGCGCCACTAAAATGTTTAGTGGTGCTGTTGTCTACAGATCACAGCTATTTGTAGATGCAGTCATTACAGAACTAGGCTCACAGCGAGCCATGGATATGATAGGACTTCAAAATGATGGAAGTTGGAAGAAAAAATGGATGTGATTACTGTGATAAGCACTAATGTACGAATGGTAGCCAGGGGGCCTGACTTGCAGAGAGTTAGTTTTTTTAAGACTACTTATTTATTTTTAGTAATCTCTACACCCATCGTGGGGCTTGAACTCATGACCTTGAGATCAAGAGTCATACACTCTTCCAACTGAGCCAGCCAGGGGTCCCAAAAGTAACAGATAGTTAAAGAATGCAGCATCGATAAGGTCAAAATAGCTGGGGAGCCAACAGGGACACTACTCAGTTTGTATCATCAGAGGAAATAGAGGATAAAAGATGTAAAGTCTGAATGCAGTTTCTCAATGAAATATCATAATCCCTTGCTCAGTTTCTGGACCTCATCTAGTTTTGGGGTCTAGAAGCCACTGCCTGAATAGATGACTAAGTCAACAGAGAGAAGGACTCTATTAACATGACAACAAAGATATACAGTAATCATTGTACCAGTCATTTTTTCTCAAAGAAACCTCAAACCATTTACTCAGGAAACTCAACATGGGGACAGGAAGATATCCAAACATTTCAGTTTATTTAACTTCATTTTTGTTTCAGTTTTACTGAGACCTAATTGACAAAGTTGCAGGTATAATCCAAATGAACACGATGGGTGAGAAAAGGAAGATGGCAAAGTAGGCAGATCTTAAACTCACCTTGTCCAACAGACAAAACTAAATAATAGTTGCAACAGTCCAACTAATTCAGAAAATGACCTGAGAACTAGCAGAACAGACTTTATACAATTAATCATACAGAGGAGGTCATATTGAAAAGGGTAGGAGGGGCAGAGACATTGTCAGGAACCAAACTCCTGGCAAGACTAACCACAAACAGGAAGGACACCACAAGCGGGGAGAAGGGAGAGGAGCAGACCCTATACCAGGTACCCCAGGCATGAGGGACCTGCACTGGAAGGATAAGTTCCCATAACATGGGACTTTGAAAACAGTGGGCTTAACTTCCTGAAGTTTTTACAATATTCAGGGCTTAATTCCAGGTACTTGAAAAATGAGCAGGATTAGCTCTGGGATACCCAGAGGGTGAATGACAGGAAATGGAGTCCACACACTTAAAGAACGTAAACAACCCCACCTAGAAAAGCTGTTTGAAAAATGCCTGGAGTATACAGAAAGGGTATTTATTTTCTAATCTCAGAAAGTGCTTTGGTAGGACAGGGATCTTTAGGAGACTTCTCCAAGAACAAAAGAGCTGGGGCCACCATTCCCTTCCCCCTTCCCTGCCTAGATTACTGGATACTTTTGGGAGCCAGAGCAAATGCTCTCCACCTATCTTGCTAACACCATGTGCCCCACCCCCCACTTTCTCCTTCAGATTCCTCCTTCCCCATCTAGTCTATCCCAGTCTTCGGGCATGTCTCCAAAGGCCGCTCCTGCAGTGACACATCCTATAAGCAGCCCTGGCAGGGACCAGCACCATTCCAAAGTGGCTGCTGCCCTTGGGAGAGGGGGATGTAACTATACACAACTGGAATGACTACAGCCCCAGAAGACAGAGTAGGGGCAGGCATCTGGTTTGACTACATGCCCAGTTCACCTATAAAAGGCTCTAAAGGAGCAACACAGGGAAAACACCCTATAGTTCAGTAAAAATGCAGCCCTAGCAGATTGGCTAAGGGCAGCCATGTGGTCATACCATTGACACTGCCCAATAATAAGCCCACTCCCAGACTGGCCCTTCAACAACACAGGGACCAAACGCTGCCCATAATAGGCAAGTGGGCTACTGCAGTCAACTGAACTAAAGGCAAACATGGGTCAGCCAACCCGTGTAGAACACAGACAACCCACTTAGGAGATACCCTTACGTTCACCGGTTCTGGTGAACAAGGGACATTGCACTACAGGGCACCACAGGATGTCTTCTTCATAAGGCCACTACTTTCAAGAGCAGAAGATGTAGCTGCTTTCCTGATACACAGAAACTAATGCAGAGAGTTTGACAAAACAAGGAGACACAGGAGTATGTCCTAAACGAAAGAACAGAGCAAAACCACAGCAAAAGACCTAAATGAAACAAAGACAAGCAATATGCCTAATAAAGAATTCAAAGTGATGGGCAGAAACATACTCACTGGACTCAAGAAAAGAGGGAAGGGTCCTAGTGACACTTTGACAAAGACAGAGAAAATATTTTAAGGAAAGAACCAATCATAGAAGAAGAATAAATAAATGAAATTAAAAATACACTAGAGAGAATGAAAAGCAGATTAGAGGAGGCTTAAGAATGGATCAGCAACATGGAACACAGAGTAATAGTAAATAAGCTGAACATCAAAAAGAAAAAAAGAATAATGAAAAATAAGAATAGTTTAAGGGAACTCAGTGACATCATCGAACACAATAACATTTGCATATAGGGATCCCAGAAGGAGAAGAGAGAGAAAGGGGGTAGAAAATTTATTTCAAGAAACAATAGCTGGAAACTTCCCTAATGTAGGGAAGTAAAGAGCTATCCAGATCTAGGAGGCACAGAGAGCCCCAACAAAATCAACACAAGGATGTCCACACCAAGACACATAATAATTAAAATGCAAAAAAGGAGTGATAGAGGATTTTTAAAGCAGCAACAGAAAAAAAAAAATACAAGGGAAACCTCATAAGGCTATCATCTCATTTTTTAAAAATGCTTATTTATTTTTGAAAGAGCACAAGTTGGGGAGGAAAAGAGAGGGGACAGAGGATCCAAAGTGGGCTCTGTGCTGACATCAGTGGGCCTGATGTGGGGCTCAAACTCATGAACTGTGAGATCATGACCTGAACCATAGTTGGACGCTAAACCAACTGAGTCACCCAGGAACCCTAGCTATCAGCTGATTTTTTAACAGAAACTTTGCAGTCAGAAGGGTGTGGCACTGATATATTCAAAGTATTGAAAGGAAAAAAAAAAAACATGAAACCAAGAATACTCTACTCATCAAGGCTATCATTCAGATAGAAGGAGAGATAAAGAGTTTCCCAGATAAACAAAAGTTATAGGAATTTATCACCACTAAACCAGCCTCACAAGAAGTGTTAACGGTAACTGAGTTGAAAGACAGGGCCATGATGAGCAGTAAGAAAATTATTATAGGAAACAATTCACAGGTAAATGCAAACATAGTTAAAGTAGATTAATCACTTGTAAAACCAGTACAGAGGTTAAAGCACAAAAGCAGTAAAATCAATTATATATAATATAATACATTATATATATAATTTTAAAATTCAGTTAAGAGATTCACAAAATAAAAAGATGTTAAGTATGGCATCATATACATAAAATGTGGGGGGTAGGGTAAAAATTACGGCTTTAAGAATGGTCTCACACTTAAGAGACCATCAACTTAATGTAGACTGTTATATGCACACAATGTTATATATGAACCTAATGGTAACCATCAATCAAAAGTCTGTAATAGATACACAAAAAATAGATGGAAAGGAATCCAAATATATCACTAAAGAAAGACATTAAAACACAAAGTAAAAAGAGCAAGAGAAAATGAAAAGACCACAGAAGGACTACAAAAGCAACTGTAAAACAAGTAAAATAATTGTAATAAATACATACCTATCAATAATTACCTTGACTGTACATGGACTAAATGCTCCAATCAAAAGACACAGGGTGACAGAATGGATAAAAACAAACAAAGAACAACAACAACAACAAAATAAGACCCATCTATATGCTGCCTACCCGAAACTCACTTCAGACCTAAAGACACATGTAGTTTGAAAGTGAAGGGATAGAATAACATTTACCATGCAAATGGAAGTGAAGACAAAGATGGGATAGCAATACTTATATTGAACAAAATAGAATTTAAAACACACATTGTGACAAGATATAAAGAAGGACACTACATAATGATAAAGGGAGCAATCCAACAAGAGGGTTTAACAGTTATAAATATTTATGCATTCGACATGGTAGCACCTGAATATATAAAGCAACTATTAACAGACAAAAAGGAAAAAAATTGAGTGTAATACAATAATAGTAGGGGACTTGAATACCTCACTTATATCAATGGACAGATCATCCATACAGAAAATTAACAAAGAAACAAGGGCTTTGAAAACTTTGGGCCAGATGGACCTAACAGATATATTCAGAACATTCCATCCTAAAATAGAAGAAACTGTATTCATTTCAAGTGCACATGGAACATTCTCCAGAATAGATCACATGTTAGGCAACAAAAACAAGTCTTAACAAATTTAAAAAGAATGAAATCATATTATGCATCTTTTCCTACCACAATGGTATAAAACTAGAAATAAACCACACAAAAAAAGTCTGAAAACAACACAAATACGAGGAGTCTAAATAACATGCCACAATGAATGGGTCATCCAAGAAACCAAAGATGAAATCAAAACTTACATGGAGACAAATGACGATGAAAACACAATAATCCAAAATCTTTGGGAGGCAGCAAAAGCTGTTCTAAGAGGGAGGATTATAGTAATACAGGCCTACCTCATTTTTTTGTTTTTACCAGAACTATTTTTTATTTTTTTTCCAATATATGAAGTTTATTGTCAAATTAGTTTCCATACAACACCCAGTGCTCATCCCAACAGGTGCCCTCCTCAATACCCATCACCCACCCTCCCCTCCCTCCCACCCCCCATCAACCCTCAGTTTGTTCTCAGTTTTTAAGAGTCTCTTATGCTTTGGCCCTCTTCCAATTACAGGCCTACTTCAAATAGCAAGAAAAATCTCAAACAACCTAACGTTGCACCTAAAGGAGCTAGAAAAAGAAGAACAAAGCCCAAAGCCAGTAGAAGGAAGGAAACAATAATTAGTTACAAATAAATTAGTGAAAAAACACAAAATATCAATGAAACCTGAAGCTGGTTCTCTGAAAAAATTAAACAAAATTTATAAACCATTAGCCAGACTCATCAAGGGAAAAAAAGACATAAATAAGTAAAATCATAAATTAAGGAGAGAAATAACTGACATCACAGAAATAAAAAGGGTTATAAGAGAATATTATAAAAAATTATATGCCAACAAATTGGACAACCTAGAAGAAATGGATAAATGCCTAGCAACATAAAACCTTTTAAAACTGAATCAGTAAGTAATAGAAAATTTGAACAGACTGATGAATAGAAAAGAAATTGAATCAGTAATCAAAAAACTCTCCCCTCAAAAAAGTCCAGGACTCAGACTGCTTCCCAGGTGAATTCTATTGAACATTTAAAGAAGAGTTAATACCTATTCTTCTCAAGCTTTTCCAAAGAACAGAAAAGGGGGGGAAAAAAGATCTTTCAAATTCATTTTATGAGGCATCTTTACCCTGATACTAAAACCAAATAAAGGCACCACAAAAAAAGAAAACCATAGGCCAATATCTCTGATAAACATACATACAAAAATCCTCAACAAAATATCAGCAAACTGAATTCAGCAATACATTAAAAAAACCATTCATCATGGTCAAGTGGGATATATTCCAGGGATGCAAAGGTGGTTCAATATTCACAAACCAATCAATGTGACACATCACATTAACAAGATAAAGGATAAAGACCATATTATTATTTCAATAGATACAGAAAAAGATATGACAAATTACAGCATCCATTCATCATAAAACTCAACAAAGTGGGGTTAGAGGGAACATACCTCAACATAATAAAGGCCACGTGTCAAAAATCCGCAGTTAACATCATACCCAATGGTGAAAAACTGAGGGATTTTTCCTTTAAAATCAGAACAAGACAAGGATGTCCACTCTCTCCACTTTTAATCAGTATAGTACTAGATGTCCTAGCCACAACAGTTAGACAATAAAAAAGAAATAAAAGGCATCCAACTGGTAAGAAAGAAGCAAGATTGTCACTATTTGTAGATGACATGATACTATATATAGAAAACCTTAAAGACTCCACCAAAAAACTACGAGAACTGAGACATGAATTTAGTAAAGCCACAGTGTGCAAAATTAATACACAGTAATCTGTTGCATTTCTACACTCTAATAATTAAGTAGCAGAAAGAAAAATTAAAAAAACAATTCCATTTATAATTGTACCAAAAGAATAAAATATGTAGGAATAAATTTACCCAAAGAAGTAAAATACCTGTACTCTCAAAAATACAAAACACTAATGAAAGAAATAAAAGATGATACAAACAAATGGAAAGATATTCCATGCTCATGGATTGGAAGAATCAATACTGTTAAAATGTTAATGCTACCCAAAAGCAATCTATAGATTTAATGCAATCCTATCAAAATACCAACAATATTTCTCACAGAACTACAACAAATTCAAAATTTGTATGGGACCACAAAAGACCCTGAATAGCCAAAACAATCTTGAAAAAGAGGGACAAAACTGGAGATATCACAATTCCAGATATCCAGATATACTACAAAACCAGTAGTGATCAAAACAGTAGGGTAATGACACACAAACAGACACAGAGATCAATAGAACAGAATAGAGAGTCTAAAATAAACCCACACACTTATCGGAAATGAACCAATGATGAAGGAGGCAAGATATACTATGGGGAAAAGACAGTGTCTTGAATAAATGCTAGAGAGCAAACAAGACAGCTACATGCAAAAGAATGAAATTGGGCCACTTTCCTACACCACACAACAAAAATAACTCAAAATGGATTACAGACCTAAATGTGAGACCCGACACCAAAAAACTCTTATAAGAAAACACAGGCAGTAATCTCTTTGACATCAGCTGTAGAAACATTTTTCTTGATATGTCTCCTGAGGCAAGGGAAACAAAAGTAAATTTAAACTATAAGGACTACACCAAAACAAAATCTTTTGCATAACAAAGGAAACCATCAACAAAACAAAATCTCAATCTACTGAATGGGAGAAGATAACTGCAAATGATATACCCAGTAAAGGGTTAGTATTCAAAATATGTAAAGAATTGATACAACTCAAAACCAAAAAAACAAATAATCTGATTAAGGTCTTCTTCACAGAAGAAGTATTTCTGGGTATTTAACCAAAGAAAATGAAAACAGTAATTCAAAAAGATATATGTACCATGTGTTCAATGCCACATTATTTACAATAGCCAAACTTTAGAAACAACCCAAGTATCTACTAATAGATGAATGGATGGAGAAGATGTGGTATACACACACATATATATACACACACATATACACACAGTAGAACATTACTCAGCCACAAAAAAGAATGGAATCTTGCCATTTGTAACATGGATGGACCTAGGAGGTATAATACTAAGTGAAATAAATCAGTCAGAGAAAACAAATACCGTATGATTTCACTCATATGTGGAATTTAAGAAACAAAACAAGTGAACAAAAAAAAAGAAATAAGAGGCAAACAAACAATAAAAGCCAAGACTCTTAAATATAGAGAACAAAATGGTGGTTGCCAGAGGGGAGATGGATGGGAGACGGGTGAAACAGATGAAGGGAATTAAGAATACACTTATTGTGATGAATACTGAAAAATGTTCATAATTGTTGACTCATATTGTACATCTGAAACTGTATGTTAATTATACATGAATCAAAAACAACATTTTTTTGGTAGAACTGTAAATAAGTAAATGAATAAATAAATGTACATAATGATTACACACACACACACACACACACACTGTGAAAGAATTCTCACCATTGAATTAATTAATGTATCCATCACCATATATATATATATTTGTGTGTGTGAGAGAGAGAACACATAAGTTCTATTACCTTAGTAAACTACACAATACAGTTTTTTCAACTCTAGTCACCATGTAATACATTAGTTCCTCAGATCTTACTCATCTCACAACTGAAAGTTTGTACCATTTTACCAGACTTTCCCTACTATTTCCCCTACCCCCAAGCCCCAGATAACCACTCTACTCTCTGCTTCTATGAGTTCAACTTTGTTTTGTTTGTTTTTAGATTCTACTTATAGGTAAAACCATTTTCTTTGACTACATACCGAAAATAGTGTTCTTCCATTCTTTTTTCTTTTTTTCTTTTCTGATTGAATGAATTCTGCTCTGCCTTCAAGTTCTCTGATTCCTTATTCACTTGACCTAGTCTTCTGCTGAATCCCGCTATTGACTTTTTCAGTTTAGCTGTATTCTTCCACCCTATGACTTGTTTGGCACTTATAAAATATTTTCTGTCTCTGTTGAAACTCTCTTTCTTCATGCATTGCACTCCTGACCTCAGTGAACTTCTTCGTGACTGATATTTTGAACTATGAGATAAATCACTTATTTTCATTTCATTAAGATCAGTTTCAAAAAAAAAAAAAAAAAAAAAAAAAAAGATCAGTTTCCGGAGATTTATCTTGTTCTTTTGTCTGGAACATATACTGTTTCTTCATTTTCCTTAGGTTGTTATGTTGATTTTTGCACATCAGATAAAACATCCACCTCTTCCAATCTTGACAGAGTGGTCTCATGTAGGAGATGAATCTCATTAGTAAGCCTGTCCTAGGCTCTTGCTTGCCTCTCCAAACTTTGTGATTATCTAAGCTGCATTCCTGTTCGAGTGGCTCTCAGGAATTGAGGGTATGCCAAGATCCATCAGTGTTCCAAAAAGGAAAATTGCAATCATCACTCAGATACAAGCTGATGAGAAGATGGATCCTCAGGTAGCAGCTGACAAAATACTCAGTTAAGTCCCTTCTGGAAAGGAACTACAGATGAGCATTTTTGCCTATTGCCTCTGCACTGAGTCTGGACAAAAAGTTGTAGGAGTGCTCCTGTGCCCATTTAAAAATTGCTTTTATGTATGCTATAGTCCTATGGGACTCATGGATGCACACCCCACTGGTATCAGAGCTGGGTGATTTGGGGACCTGTTCCCCGGATGGCAGCCATACAGGTTGGGATGCTACATGTGCGTCTAGACAAGCTCCTTCCTGGGAGATACTGGTGACTAGGATTCATTGTTGGAGTGATATGAAGGAAGAAGGCAGGGAAAGTGCCCACCTGCTCTTGGGGCTCTAGGGAGGATTACGGTCAGCATCCAGATGTGTGCTAATTAGAAGCTGAACCCTCAAGCAGCAGCTTGTAAGATATGCAGACAAACCGCTTTCAGGGAAAGACTGGGACAAGGTGTTTTTTGCCTCCTCTGTCTGCACAAGCCCTGGGAGGACAGTTGTGGCAAGTGCTTGTGCCCCCATTAAGATCTTCTTTGTTTACTGTATTCCAGTGAAACCTGTGAATGCAAGCCCCTTTGTCTTTCAGAGCTAGGTGTTTTGGGGGCCCCTCCTCTGTATGGGAGCCTTCCAATTTGGAGCCTTACACGTGTAGTCCAAACTTCTCAGCCCTCATGAAAAAGATGGGGTTCCCTCCTGACTGTATGCTTCTGTGTCAGGAGGTGGGGTTTAAGACAGTGCATCTCAGTCTTTTCTGTTTCAATGTAGGTGTTTTCTCAGTTGTCTGATGTGTAGGAATCACTCAGCTATTTTCTAAATTTCCTTCAGAAGGAATCACCCTCTGTGTAAATGCACATTCAGTGTGTCTATGGGAGGAAGAGAATTCAGAAGGCTCCTTTGATGCCATTTTAATCCGGAGTCTCCTACCCAAACATTTTTAGGATTTCTTGATAAATGGTTGGAGAGGCTAGAGACTGAAAGTACCAACAAGGTCTTTCTGTTAGAAGGGCCAGTTTATAAATTAAATCCTGGCCCAGGTTCAGTGCACAGTGTGCCCTCAAGCCCACCAGTTTTGTCTTTTCACCACTTTCCAAAAATAATTGAGATACACATAGCTTATGGTCAGCATCGTTCCCGCAGCGGATCCCTTGGCTTGTGGGTCAAGGATAATCTTAGTGCAAAGGCCAAACAGCAAGCTCCAAAACTGTTCCCCTCTCCTTTCTCTTGGAAAAGATAATACAGTTTTACAAACTGTATACTCAGGATGGCAGAAGTTAGCACTATCCATGAGGTCCAAAGGATGCATGAATGTTGGTACCCAAAAAGTCTTCATTTAATACACTAGTCTAGTCCCTGAAGAAACCAGAAACATCCTGAAAGATGGCAAGAGACTTCTGCAAACACAACATAATAGTATCTCCAATTGCAGCTGCTGAGCCAGATGTGATATTTTTGCTAGGGCAGATTTATATGTCCCCAGGTACATGATAGACAGCCACTGATTTCACAAATGCATTCTTTTCTTTACCTATTAAATAAAGGACCACTAACAGTTTGAATTCATATGGAATGAACACCAATATACATTTACAGTTTTATCTTGGGGCTATGTTAACTTTTTCTGTCCTCTGTCATAATATTATTTGAAAGATCTTGACCATCTGGATAGCCTACAGAATATTGCATTAATCTACTACTTTGCTAATACCATCTTAATTTGTCTAGATGACAAATGGTTAGCGTAGAGTAGGTCTTAGTAAGACCTACTTTAGCATTTACGTGCCCCTTAGAAAGATCAAGAGGTCTTCCACATTAGTAAAATTTTGAGAGGTCTAGTGGTTAAGGGCATGCTGAAACATTCCGTCCAAAGTAAAAGTCAGATTATTTCCCATGTTTCTCCTACAAAGAACGAAGCACAGTGCCTGTTAGACCTCTTCCTGTATTGAAGGCAGTGTAGTACACACCTGGAAATAGAGAGAAGGCTGCCAGTTTTTAGACAGTCCAAAGTAGGAAAGGCCCTTGCATAGTAGGTTAAGAATGCAGTGCAAATATCCTGAAAATCTTATGATGTTAGAGATGTCAGCTGTAGGCAAAGCTATCTTACAGAGTTTATGGAAAGCACCAAAGGGAGAATAACAATGCAGATGCCTGAGATCCTGGAGCAAGGCCATGGCACTTCATTGGAGAATCATACTTCTTGAAAAACTAAGTTTGTCATAATATTGATCTCTGATAGATACAGAATATTTCACCATGGGACATCAAGCGACCATGCCTCCAGAATGACCTATCATGAACTGGATTCTGTTAGATTCACCAAGTCATAAAGTCAGACAAGTCCAGCAACAATACACTTTAAGATGGAAATGTTACACCTGGGATAAATTACAAGCAGGACCAAAGAGGAAAAGCAAGCCAGGTGCATGAAGCCCAGACTCCAGTGTCATCTACCACAGATGCACACACACGGTTGTAAGGGGTAGGTAGGAGAGGTTCCCTAGGAACAACTGACTGAGGAGGAAAGGGCCTATGCAATACAAGCTGACTCATTCTGTGTCAAAGCTGAAAATGTGTGGATATACTATATCCTCGCTCAGGGTTGGCCTTGAAAAACATGAGAGAAAATATTCCTAATGGGTAGAACTTTTGAAAATGCACCTGAGCATTTACTCTTCTGTGGCCTGAGAAGGGCTCCAGGACAATATATTCATACTCCTCCATGCCTAAGTGTCTGGATTACCATTCAAGGTAAGAAACCAAGACCAGCAGAGGAGCTCCTGAGGTGAAAGAAAATAGTGGAGAAAGGAGAGGAAGAAAGTGGAGAGATAAATGGACTGAGATCTGAATACATACAGAGTCACGGACTGTGGTGAGGGACTCACATGGCTGGTCACGGACTTGGAAGACAAAAAATGAGAAGATCAGGGACAAGGTGGTTTATGGGAATGGAAGGTGGCAGTAGCATGAAGGTAGACTCCACGCATGAAAATCTTTGTATTATATTTTAATGCCTAAAAGAGTTTCTATGGCAGTAGAGAGATCAAACAACCAATCAGACGAAATTACTTGGCCAGGTGATGTCAGCCAGACTCTGTTACTGGTTACCCTAGTTTTACCATGATGGAAAGTTGAGCAAAGTGGCCATCACCACAAGAAGAGAGATTATTTGGCTTCGAAAACAATGGACTCCCACTTAACTAAAGGTGATTGAGAAACTGTTGCCACTGAATGTCCAAACTACCAGAAACAGAAACCAAAGCTAAGTCCTTGATATGGTATCACTCCCTGAGGAAACCAAATGGACATCTGGTGGCGAGTTGATTACATTTGGCCCCTTCAACCTAGAAAATAGCAGACACTCATTCTGACAAAATAGACACGTTTCTCAGATATGAGTGTGCCTTTCTTGCCCATAGGCACCCAAGAAGAAGTAACATCCTAGGGCCTACTGAGTGTTTCATCCACCACCATAGAGTCCTACACATCTTGAAATTAGACCATATGACCTTATAAAGCAAACAGAGTTAGAGAATATAAACCATGAGATCCACTGGTAACACAACATATCTCACCATCCACATACTGCTTTTCTGATAGTGTGTTGGGATGGTCTGCAGAAGACCTGACTAAACTCTTGTCTGAGAAGCAATACTTTATTGCAAGGATAGGGTACCAACTTCTAGGACACAGTAGAATCCTTGAACCAAATATCTGTGTAAGGGGTTCTATCTTCAATAGTGAGAACACATAAACCTGTGAATCAAGGAGTAGAAGTAGGAGTGGTCCAGTTATCATCACTCCCAATGACATACTTAGGAAATTTATGCACTCCGTACTCCCAACATTGGGCTCTGTGGGGTTGAGCAGTCCTGGTCACCCAAGGAGGAACATTTCAGACTAGAATACATTGGATTTGAAGGTTATAGCTGCTATCTGACAATTTTTGGGTTCTTGAATTGAAGAACTAAAAAGAAAGAAGACAAGACACCATCTTGGCAGGCCATCATCAGAAGACTTTTTTTTTTTTTTTTACACAGAGGGGATAGGCACGATCCAATAAACATCCTTCATGTTAAAATCTGTCTCAGAGTCTAATTTCTGGAGAACCTAATCTGGTCTTCAAAATGTTTTTTACAAACATTATCTTATTTACTCTTCCTAGGAACCCTGTGAGGTGACAAGGAAATTTTCATTTTATGGATAAAGAAGGGGCCCAGAGAGGTTAAGTGGCTTTCCAAAGTCTAACAGTTAGCTCATCAGTGACAGACCCACCAATGGCACCCTGGACAGTTGCCTGTCTCTCTTCTCATACAACCATATGCCTTTTCCCTGAGGAGGGGAGCCAAGCTGAGCTGTAATGTCATCCTTCTGCTGTGACAATGACATGCCTGGATCTTAAGACTCTGTCAAAGATGCTCTGGGAGATGTAGTCACAGCACCATCAAGGCAATTTATAACCAGTAGAGGGGAATGTTTTAATGATGTTGTTATGATATATTGGCCCTGTAAAGGCTTATTAAAAAGTAGACTATGCTAATAAAATGCAAAGGTTGTCACTTACAATGAAAAACCTGGTGATTTAGAAGTAGCGCCCAACTTCTGGATCATCTTTTAGACAATGAATAAATCAAAAGAAGCAAGGTGCCGTGTGCTAGGAATTGCACTATTGACTCCGATCTCCGTACTGGATATATCTTGTCATTGGGGATGACTGTCCTGTGAATATCTAGAATCCTTAAATGAACGACTTGATTTCTTGAAATAGTGCAGTGTGTGGGATGGTTCTTTCTCAGGATACCCCTTAGGGGCAACCTTCAGACTTCCCTGTGAGGCTCAGAGGCAGGAAACTATGAAGCTAAATGAATGAAGAAACACTGTGGTGGTCATAGGGATATCATTTGAAAAGCCTATGCTTGGAAGGTCTTGAGCCTAAGCTGAACTTAATGGTTCAACTTTGATGGTCCTGTACACATCAAAATCTCTCTCTGGGGCCAGGGCCCCTGTCCCAAAGTGGGAAAACACCAAGATAATTATCAAGGCCAACACTGTACTGTGACTTTATGCTCTAATTCACAGCTTCTCCAGTGTTTCCTTCTGGACTCAGCTGAACTGTAGCTTGGGGATAGAATCAGCAATGATTTCCAGAGTATGAAGCAATAAATCTGTTACCTAAGGTGACTGTGATACAACTTAAGAGACTTCCAGTTTCCTTATGTTATATAGATAACAAAGAGAGTTTAAGACTGGGACTGTGTCAGGGGCAATGGTACAGGGAGGTGATCTGGAACCTTGGTAAAGCTCAGTACAATGTACAGGACTTAGTATACCTAACTGTATAATGATAATAATAAGATCAACATCAGGGGCACCTGGGTGTCTCAGTTAGTTGGGCATCCAACTTCAGCTCAGGTCATGATTTCATGGTTCATGAGTTCGAGCCCCACAGTGGGCTCACTGCTGTCAGCCTGTCAGTGCAGACCCTGCTTCAGATCTTCTGTCACCTTCTCTCTCTGCATTTCCCCAATTTACACTCTCCCTCTCTCAGAAAATAAACAAAAAATTAAAAAAAAAAGTTCAACACCAGAGTACTCTTATGAGGGATTTAGTAAAGTCATTTATATAAAGGGCCAAGTATATAATTAGTGCTCAATGGACATTAATTCTGTCCCCCTATTTTTCCAGCTTTTTCAAAACTTTCAAGAGAGTTGTCTAAAACAAAATGAAAACCTTTATGTCCAAGCTTCCCAAGGATAATATAACAAATCAGAACCTGAACGCAGGCATATAACACCCTTGTAAGGATAATTTAAGTAAGTGGCAATGGTACCCCTGGTTAAGAGAGAAATTATTATTAAATCTAAGCAAGAATAGATTCCTGGTAAAGGGACTAGTTGACTGCTTCCTAGTGTGATTTTAGGGCATGAGGAGAAACCAAGGACTACCAACTTTGATACCCCACATTAACAATTTCCTGGAGCCAAAGTGTCTATCTTTTATATTTTTCTTGTTTTTGCTAAAAGTAGAGATGTCCAGCATTCTTGTAAGGGACAACTAGTTGTATCATCATCATCATCATCATCATCATCATCATCATCATCATCATCTTTGCAATTGTAAGATCAGTCGGCAGTGACTTGGGATAGAAAAAGTGACTGAGAGTGACTTAACCAAGAAAGAGAACACAGTCTTAACATGGTTTCTCTCCTTTTGGCTGGGAATCTCCACAAACCACAGATACAAAGTGTGACAATGGATCAAGAATGTGGTCTCACGTGGGTGGGCATAGAAGCATCTGCTTTTCCACTTTCTACCTTTCTTCCATCGGGAGCAGTGGTTTTAATCCAATGTTTAGTCCCAAAGAGAGCAACCACATGTTAAGGACATGAAGAGGAAAATCTGCTTCCAGAGCCAGAAAACTGCCTGGGGACACAACAGACTATACCACTCTTCCCTGGGGAGAGTATGAATCTAAGAGCCTGTATTTCAGCAGCAGCTGCAAATGAAGACACTGTGCCAATAGTGGGCTCTTAAAGAAGCCTGGCAGGAGAACTCTCCCACATAAGATTCTAAGGTTTCCAGATAGATGCCAATGACTGTTCAGGTATCCTAAGTAGTGCTTAGTTACCTATTAAAATACAGATGTTCTTGAAAGAGTTGATACCAAAGAAGGTTCTTAAGGATCTTCTGTCCTGATGTGAAGGCAGGACTTGAAAGTAGGTTTTGTAAAGGAGGGAGAAGAAAGCTTGAGAAGGCTCATGCCTTGAAAAGAAAACATTTTAAGAGGTAAACGTAAAATGTGAAGCAAACTCTGACCATGTCAGCATTTTTCTTAGGCTGGCAAGGCATTTGGATTATTCCCTTAGTTATTCCCATGGAAACAATTTATACTGCAATGGCTATTGCCTGGCCTCCATATGGATGGAAGAATGGAAAGGAAAAAAGAGGATGCCCAGGAGCAGTGAGATTGAGATTAAGTAATGTACAAAGATAACATAGCTAGTACACTGGGAACCAGAGTTAAGATGTAGGTCTGTTACCTGATTCCTCATATGGAAAAATAACATATCCTTCAGTGAGATTTCACAATAATTAAATGAAGTAACATATACAAAATGGCACCTGGGCTAAAACACTACACAACTCCACACAGAATACAACATAAATGAAAGTGTCAATATATTTTCCCAGAAGGCTTCTCTCAGCGTTTGACATATAGTAGGTGCTCAGTAAATGTTATTATTATTATTTTTTTCTTTTTAGGAAGGCTTTAGCCAGATTTGAAATAACTGCTTACCTTCTAACCATGATGGAATCAAAATGTATTAGAACTTCTCTTTTTCTGAAGTATTTTTTTTTTTATAAGTTCAGTATGATCTTACTCTTCCCCTACTGGTTAAACCATGTGAAGTCCATTTTATTTTCTGCTGTCTGCACGCTGACAACATGTTTGACACTCTTTAATTAATTAGTTCCCTTCCAGCCCCTGCATGCTGGGACCTGCTGGCCAACTCTGGCACATCTCCCAAGTTGGCGACCCTTGGGTGCTGCATGTCTGTTTTGTGACTGGTGTAACCTGTCAGCGCTTCTATTTCAGGAGCCTTCTTTTCACCTTTTGTGTCTGTCTTCTTCTTCCATGACAGGATCTGGCAGAACCTCATTCTTTTACAACGGGATTCCAAACAGTGTACTAAGTATGCGATTGCTTTTCTGATTACATCAAGAATAAAAGAGGTTTAATCCCACATCGAAAGCCAAGCTATATAATGACTGTTGACATTGGAACAGCAAACACTGGCAGAGCTATTAAGAGAATGGCAGATTGTGGGTAATATTTTCTCTTTGCCTTAGGGCGTCTTTAAGGGATATTGGGAGAGGGTATGTCTATGAGAATGTATCAGAAGATACCAGATTTGAGGGAAAAAATGCCATTTATAGAAGCCATCCTGCCATGGATATGGCAACCTTTCCTGAATTCTTCTCATACTCAGCTGCCATTTTGGGGCAAAATGAACACAGGTGGTAGATCAAGAAAGAGGAAAATCAGAAATTCTCTTATTCAGCTCCTGATTCATAAGCTTCTTCTCATTTAAGACTAGCTCAAAATTAAACTTTTCTGTGATGTTTTACTTCCCACAGGCAATAAGTGACTCTTTACAAATCCCATAGTTCTTTGTACATATCTCTGTTTTGATTTTTTGTAATGCAAAATCCTTTTATTGTAATACTTGTTAACATGCCAGTGTCTCCCGCTATACTGTGAATGCTCTGAACCACAGATGTCTAATTGATATCTATATCCCTGGCACTTAGTAGTTCCTGACACATGGCATACACTTAATGAATGCTGAATGAATTAATGGATGAATAGATGATTAACTGAATCCTGGATTGATAGTTTGTTCCACTTGTGATATGCCATGGACACAAAGGAAGTACGACACTCCAGTCAAACGACACTAGCACCATTCTGCTGTAGCTTAGGTGTCTGCTGTGAATCTGCAGGAGAAGAAGTGTGAAGGCTCTCTAGGACTGCGATGTGGTGATGTGCTGAATCTTCTGCAGGATGGGCACTGACATGGACCCTCAACCAAATAGACCTGCATCTTTCAGTAGATGGGAAAATTATGCTATAGCTAGAAGGAATCATCAAGCCTTTGATGTTTCATTATATGGGTAAGAAAAGTGAGCTCTAGGAAAGTAGAATATAAAGTTCAATTTTATAACATAGCTGTGTGATAGAAGATCTGAGAATGGAACCCATGTATCCTGAAGAGTAGCTTCTTTTTATTGTAGTAAAATATACATAACATAAAATTTACCATTTTACCCATTTTAAGTGTAACTTACCAATGCCATCAGGGTATTAACACTGTGGTGCAAACATCCTTATTCTTCATCACCAGCATATTTTTATCACCCCAAAATAAGATCTGTATCCATTAAACAGTAACTTTCCATTCCCCTCAGCTCCTGGTAACGACTGTGAATTTGACTACTTTAGTCACCCTACATAAGTGTAATTATATAATATCTATCCTGTTGTGTCTGGCTTATTTTACTTAGCATGTTTTCAAGGTTCACCCATGTTGTAGCATATGTCAGAATCTCTTTCCTTTTCACGGCTGAATAATGTTCTATTATATGTAAATATTACATTTTTGTTTATCTGTTCATCTGCTGACTGGCGTTTGAGTTGTTTCCACCTTTGCGCTGTTGTGGATAACACTGCTATGAACCCTGATCTAAAATATGTTTGCATCCTTGATTTCAATTTTTCAGGTATATATCTAGAAATAAAATTTCTGAAGAGTGCTTTCTTGATTAGATCACAATGTCTCAAATCATAGGCAGGCTGGAGCCCATAATGTGATTCAGCTACTTTTTCTCTTAAACATTTAATAGAGAGATGACCTGATCTGGAATAACGGGTTGCAGCTCAGATAAGTTCTTCAAATATGTTCTGCATATGTGTTGTGTACCAGTCTCTTTTCTAGGTGCTAGAGATGCACAGGTGTGAAACATAGTACGAAGCTAGTATGATGACCGCAACGCATGAGATCTGGGCAGTAATAGGGGGCACCAGGTGGAGGAGAGGAATGAGCAATGCATCATACTCAGTTACAGTGGGAGGATTTAGGAAAGCTGGTCAGTGAAGTCTTCACAGTCAAAGAGATGACATGTGAGCAGGGTTTTTGAAGGATAAATAAAAATTCAACAGTAAAATTAAGGTTGAGAAACTGCATACACAAAAATAAGAGTGGGAAGAGCCATGGAGTACAGTTTAATATGATTAAAATATAAAATGTGAGAAAAGAAAAAAAGCAGAAAATGAGTCTAGAGAGCTAGATAGAGTCACAAAGTCATGAAGGGCCTTGAAAACCATGGTAGGGAACTGAAAGTTTACATTTTACTCTTTAAGCAAGGGGAGCTACTGAAGAGTCTTAAAGCAAGAACATGGCTTCATGAGAATGGCACCTTAGATAGATCACTCTGGCCTCCATGGGAGCTGTTGTAAGAGTAGGAGGGGGTCTAGTAAGAATAAAAACTAACAATCTGACAAACAGAGAAAGGTCTAAGTTGAGATGGTAGATATAGGATTTGGTGGCTGGCTAACAGATTACAGGAGAAGAAAGAGAAGTTGGAAGGAAAAATAGTTAAAGGATAACCCCAAGGCTAGTGGCCTAGTAACTGGGCTGCTGGGTAGAGCCATTCCTTGGGGTAACAGGATAAGTCTTAAATGAGGTTAAATCAATTCAGTTTGGGGCATGTTGACTATGGGGTATCTCTCAAGTAGAGAAGATTTATAAGAAGTTGGAGGTTGAAGATATAAACATCAAGCTTAAATTAGTCCATTTGTGAGAAACAAATAACCCTCACTACCCTTTACAGCAAGAAATTAATACAGGGAATTAAGTGTTCGTGAAATCATTGGAAAAGCTGGAGGAGTCGACTCTAAATTGAATTTCTAGGAATAATGCCCAGAAAATGGCTGCAGAAATAACGTGCTAGGAAAACTACAATCACTATCATAATTAGAAAGCTCAATCAAGTAATCAGGAAACCACTACAGTCACTGATACAACTGCCTCTTGACATAGAGGAAGTCAGTGACTAAACGCTACAAACCCAATGCTTCCAGGATGGTGCCTGCCAGCAATAATGATCAAAAGCAGTAAAGAGATGACTCTGGCCTCACTTTTGCCTTTAAAAAAGTACATCTTTTCTTGATTGTGCTGGTGGTTGCACATTCTGTAAATGCACTAAAAGCCATTGGATTATACACTTAAAAATTTTTTTTAATGTTTATTTTTGACAGAGAGAGAGAGAGAGAGAGAGACAGAGCATGAGCAGGGGAGGGGCGGGGGGGGGGGGGGGCGGGACACAGAATCCAAATCAGGCTCCAGGCTCTGAGCTGTTAGCACAGAGCCTGACACAGGGCTCAAACTCACAGACTGCGAGATCATGACCTGAGCCAAAGTTGGACACTTAACTGACTGAGCCACCCAGGCACCCCTGAATTATACACTTTTAAATGGGTGAATTGTATGGAATTGAATTATACCTCAGTGAAGACATTGAAACCCCTTGCATATTTTCTCATTGGTGAAACTTATTCTGTACCTGGAAACCTAGCTGCAAGGGAGTTGGTAATTTTTAGCTTTCCAGCTTTTATTGTAGGGGAAAATAAAATAGAGGTTGAAGTGAATGCTGAGCACACTCATCTCTGGTTTCCATCCAGTGGGGGTGGGTGAGTTTTCCTAATGAAAGTTTACCAAAAAAGGGAGAGAAGAGAAAGGGCAAATGAATATTTAGAATGTCAGTACTTCAAAGAAGAGAGGTAAAAATATCCAAGAAATGAAACTGACAAGCATGATAAACACGGTCAATTGAGAAGCAGAAATACACTGTTGTGGAAGCCAAACATAAGACTGAGAGGAGGGAGGTGACAGAGGTAATGGATGTAGCATGAGATTGAAGGAGGAGGAAAATCAGAGAGGTAATGGACACAGCATCACTTCTTAGGTAGGTAGGCTGGGCAACTCAGTTAACCTCTTGAATCTCAGTTTCTTCATCTGGGGGTGGTAACATTTAACATTCGCTCCTCCCACTTAGCCTTTCTTATAGATCAACCGGGACAATGCAGGTTAAACTGAATTGGAAATTGTAAATCATTCAATGAATGTTAGTTGTGATTGTTTTTACAAGAAACTGTGAAGCCTCTGCCGCTAATATGCACCTTTATATTAGATATAACTGAACAAAAGGTCTTCCCACACTAATTTGGCCATTTTGCCTCAGAAGAGATGAAAAGCAACTGCTCCCAGCTATCCGTATGCCACCCATGTGTGTCCACGAAGACTGTCATAAAGCATTCTTCTCCGCCAACATACTACTGCAAGAATCTGCAAACCGATTTACAGACTGACTGCTTCCCCCAACAGTCCGCTGTGGCCATGGTTGGGTGGAAGACAGGTTCACAGTGCCAGCAGATGCATGGAGCTTGGCTCTCTCATGCTCAATTCCCTCTGATCCCCCTCACCCCTTCCTGCCATGTCATTTACCGACTCTCAAATATCGACAGCCTGTGTGCTTAGGAGTGGGATTCCAATCATCCCACTTCTTAAGGCACTCGGTTGCATTTGTAACACACCAGCTGTTTCTGAGAACACATTCTTAATATAGGAACAGCAAGAAATTCCTCTGTAGCTGTCCCAAGCCATGCTAGAGTGCTACCATGGCAGTGACATCTTGTGGAAGAATAAAAATCAAAGCTGTATCTTTGGGGAAGTTGGCAAATGTCATTCTCTGAATGTCTCTTTCCCCTTGAGTTTGCTCTGTCACAGGATGGCAGGCCTAAGTACTACTTGGAATACAGAGTCAGATAAGGTGGGATCTAGCCAGAGTCAAACATGGTGCAGAAAAATCATATAAAGCCCAAGCAGCACATCCATGGGGCATGAAAAATCAACAGTGAGGATTCTCAACTGAGGAAAGAGCCTGCTTGTCAGAAGTCCTATACAGGCTGGTCATCATGCACTTACCGTTTCAAAGCCATTGTTATGCAAAGCAAATTAAAGTGGATTTTTTTGGGGGGGGGTCTGGAAATATGGATCTGTTTTTTCATTACAGATGGTCAGAATGCACCACTCATCTTAAGGGTAACTTGACATTTGTTGATCTTTCATTAGGGGAAGTATGGTATTTAAGAGCACGGACTTTGGAGCCAGGCTGCCTTAGATTATTGGATTCCTGGACCTGCTGCTTCCTAGCTATGTAAACTTAAGCAAATTACATGACCTCCTAGGCATCAATTTATCTTTTAAAGGAATAATTCATACAAAGTGCTTAGCACAATGATTGGCCCATATTAAGCCTACTACAAATGTAAGCTATTATTACTCTTACCTGTAATTTTGCCCTAAGAATGCTATAGTATCTTTCAAACCATTTTATTTAGTTATTTATAGTACATAGGAAAGAGGAGATGTTCTCCTTAAGATTATTAAGGTTCTCAACTGGACAGAATGGAAGCAAGAGCCTGTTTAATACAATCTTACTTCTTCTGAACACTTCTTTGCATTATTATTTGCAAAATGTCATGTACTTCTGGGAGTATTTATCCAGACTGGTGATCCTCCCTGTCCTCTTTGGTGAGGTGAGCTTACTCAACAAAAATAAAGCACCAGCGATGGAGAAAGAAAAAGTCCATTAGTAACAAAGGATGGGGAAAGTATGTTAACTTTTATCAAAAGATGAAGTTCCTGTACTGTTTTTAACACACCAAAAAATCACTGATTTTATCATATAAAACAAATAAGTCCCAACACCTCAGTGGTTTGACAAAATAAGGGTTTATTTCTTATTCATGTGACAGTCCAACATGGCACAGTGTATGAGTATGTGATGGAGGTGGGGAGGGGTAGGGGGAAGAAGGGAATAATGTTCTATGTTGTCATTCAGGGACCGGCTCCTTGTGTTATGTGACTCTACAGGCTTTAGGGCCTCATTTTCCTCTGCACCCATCCAGTAGAAGGGGAAAGAGTATACACAGGATCACATGGGACCAGACCTGAAAGTTGGTCAGAAGATAATCACAGCGTTCTACTTTACTGCAAGGGAAGCTGAGAAATGTGTTTCTAGAAGGGAAAGGAAACAGTTTCTGAACCTGCTAGGGTGCCTGATCCCTTTTACTGCTTACCCAGATATTTTGTCTTTGGCCTCTCTTTAAGAGAAAATTTCCCTTTGAGATCTGCAAGCTTTTAGCCACTCCTTCTAAATGGCTCCACATCTTAAAAATTAATAACCTTGACTGGAGTGTCAAAACTTAAAGAAAACTTGATTTTTTTTTTCCCTTTAGTGTTTCAGATCATTCTAACAGTGAGTCTAGTACCAATTTAAAAAATGATGTACCAAAGTCATAGTTGCAGGCACCCCCATAACCATTGGCATCAGGGGAGGGGGCAAGATGAACATTGATGTTAATGCTCATCATGTTCTTTTAGGTTCTGAGATTACCCCCTGGATTCTAAAGGACACAGTCTCCTAATGGTACACACATTTTTTAAATTAATAATCCACATTTAACTATATAGTTGCAAGTATGTATTTCTGCTTGGTGATTTGAGCACATCTTCACTGATGTAGTCTTCATACACACCGATCTGATGGCTCACAAGAGCCAACGGCCCCTCCCGCACACAAGACAGCAGAGCAGAAGGAGGAGGGGGAGGTATAGAAGTAAATGAGTGTCTCAGTATATTGTCTACCCTTAGGCAAGCTGGAACAATGCAGACATGTCAGGAGTAGTGAACTGAATTCAGACAGCATCTCCAAGAACAAGGACAGGGCACCATGAGGAAGGACAATGGAGTCTTTGGATCTCCATGTTTCAGAGTCTGTGCTAGAGGCAAGCTGGAGATTAAACCTGGCTTAACATTTCAAATGCATATCTCCTCTTCTCTCTTCAGAAAGTGACTTTGTTGTGGTGATGCTCCCTAAGTGGGCACTGAGCTGAGTGGCAGCATCCAGGCCCTAAAAGAGCTGAATTCCTACCGGAGAATGAATGCAGAGTCGGTGCGTTGCAGGGCAGGGCTTAGTTACCTTGCCCTCACCTAGCATGTGTCCATCGGACAACACCCCTCGGGACTCATCTTAATGTGGATTCTATTTCTCTTAGCAAAGCTGCCCCAGATTTGAGGTGAAAAGGAATCAACAAGAGACACAAGCCTTTGTGGGAAGTCTCTGTTTTTGCTAACAGCAAGCCCTCTTGCCATCTAAGACAGATCATCTTACGTTCCCCATTATCTCCCCAAATCAAACCTAATCTCTGGGCCTTCTGCCCGACCTCTCTCTGTCCTATCCACCATCTAGAAAGCAGCTGCCTAGACTGCGGCTATGCAGACACAGTGAAGTCACCACCACTCTCCCCACTTTCAACATGCCAGATCTCTAAGAACCTGCCTGTGTTGTGTGCTTCCGTGCATGTAGATAATGAGGAGGCCATGGCTCGTCCAGCCCAGCCTGCATTTTTCAGTGCTGCAATGCAGAGAGAACCGGCAGTTATTGGGGTAGCCAACCTCCCCAGCCCCTGACATTCTTTGCTCCTCTAGGAGACAGTAATACATTACAGGTGTTATAACTTTTCCTCAGAATCAGACTGCCTGGGGAACTGTAAATCTAAATCATGGCTGCCCTCAGGAAACCCATGGGCCTGTAAACACAGTGAAATGAGTGAGATGAAAGCATCTGAGGGAGAAAATGAATTTCTGGCATCCCACTGAAGTCTATTTCATTTTTACAGTCTGGTCACCCCCCTGGAGTAGGGGCAGTGCCTAGGAGGGACAGGCTGCTTCCTGACTGACAGCTGACAAGTGTGGCTCCTCCTGGAGGCCTCGGTTCCGGGGCCTAATCAAGAAACAGGAGCTGCAACAGATTCCGAGCGTCCCCGGCTCAGCTCGGAGTGCCGCCTCAGATGCTGCCAAGGCCACGGCGGGCTTTCTTTTGGGGAGGCTGGGCCTGTCTGAGCAGGCATTTGTAATCAAGGCCATCCTTCAATCCCAAGGCAGAGCACAGCGTTTGAGGAGGGATGTGTGAGAGGGAAGAGAAGGGAAGAGAAGGAAAGAGAAGCGACTTCGCTGAGAGTCCTCAGTCACCTGCAGAGGGCCAGCAGCTGGCCAGAAGAAGACAGCTCAGAGTCATGGGCTCCTCACCAGTTCGGAGAAAAGCACAACACGAGGGCCAGGAAGCAATCATAACAATCATGGCAGTAACGCTTACAACAGTATTTTTAATGTGGCCATCTGAACTTCCCAGTGGCCAAACCGGATTCTTCAGCTATAAATACAGAGCAGACGCCTCCAAAGAGAGCACCAATGAGAATGCTGGGTCACTGTGAATGCAGGACAACATTTGGACCCACCTTCCCCCTGATTTCCAATAATGTCAGTTTTTCACATGAATCTAAGCGCACTGCCTTTGTGGCATGGACCGACTGATGGATTAAATGGTTGACTGAGGTCACGAGGAAAGAGTTAGTTTGGTGTCCTTCTGATTACAGATGGGTGAAATGCCAAGTGCTTGGGATATGAAAATGAAGTCACTTCTATTCCCGTAGAATTCCACAGAGGAATCCAAAAGCGATGTTTGAGTTCTCAGTAAATCCCCCAAACTCACATTTTACATGCTTTTGGCAATGACTGCAAAACTGCAAAAGCCTGTTTTTAGAAAATCACCTAGACTAGTCTGTAGTGTAAATAATATTTCAAAGCGGTGGAAATAACGTCTTGATATTTCAACTTTCAGATTGTTGCTGTAGAGGCAGTAGCGTGTCTGCTTTCCTAGATGACTCAGTCATTTTGTCCTTATCCCTCAGAATACAATGCGCTTATGTCACAACACATTACAGTGAATACATTTTATAACCACACCCAGTGTTCACATTTGCTTACATGCATCTTACCTCCAACTGCAAGGGCAATTACTCCCATTTCACAGACGATGCTACTGAGGAGACACCAAAAGTAACAACTCCAATCACAAAGAATATGACATGATTTTAACATGAGTCTGACTGCAGATGCTAAATCCTTTTCACCAATACTTCTAAATTAATATTCATTTCTCTGAATACAAATTAGAAGCGAGATGAGAGTACATGCAAATTTCAATATCCGGTGTGGGCAAGACAAACATTTTTATCCCCTGGGGTCAAGGAATCATTCAGATTCCTTTTATTTTTTATATTTTTATTATTTTTATTTATTTATCTTGACAGAGAGAGAGCATGAGTAGGGGAGGGGCAGAGAGAGAGAGAGATTGAGAGAGAGAGAGCAAGCAAGAGAGAATCTGAAGCAGGCTCTGCAGGGTCAGAGCAGAGCCCAATGCGGGGCTTGGACTCATGAACCATGAGATCATGACCTGAGCTGAAACCAAGGGTTGGATGCTTAACCAACTGAACCACCCAGGTGCCCCAGATTCCTTTTATTCTTTTTAAATGTTTATTTATTTATTTTGAGAGAGAGAGAGAGAGCATGCACATGAACGGAGGAGGGGCAGAGAGAGAGGGAGACAGAATCCCAAGTAGGATGGGCACTATCAGCACAGAGCCCAATGCAGGGCTCAAACTCACAAAATGTGAGATCAGGGCCAAAGCTGAAATCAAGAGTCTGATGCTTAACCGACTGAGACACACAGGCTCAGATTTCTTTTAAATTCAACTTGTTTTTCCAGCTTCTTCTAATACCTACAAACGTGCAGTTTCTAAAGCAAAATAACATTTCTGTCATGAAGAGAAAACCTAGGTAACAATAATGATTGCTGATATTATGGAACACCAGCTAGGTGCCCGGCTGTTCTAAGAGCTTCCCATGGATTAATCATTTAAATCCTCAGGTATTCTTTCAGATACAGCAAACTTGCATCAAAGTAGTTATAATTTGTTTTTATTTTCATGATCAAATTGTGTGTCACATATTTTCAAATGCTTCAACATACCAACAGAGCATTGGAAGTGTCCTTTAATTATCGTCTCAAGGTTATGTGCTGACAAGAGTGGTGTTTCCCACAGAGTGGTTAGGAGAAAGTTCAGATTTACAGACATCACAAAATTGTCACCTCCGACACGTTGCTCGGTCTGAAAGTTATTTTCTATTTATTCTACAAGTCAAACTATGGGAAGGTGAAATAAATGCCTGAAACCTTCCAGGGATCATTCCCTTGTCTGCAGGGACTAATATTAATTCCAGGTACATGTTCAAATGAATGAGCAAATATGTCATTGGGACGGAGGCTGAGAACACACAATGTCTACCCAGTGTTGTTCTTTTTCTCCTCTTCTCTCTCGTTTGTCTTCTTACTCCTTCTGGCTTTCTCCCTTCCCCATTCTTGGTGCCAAGAATCAAAATCACTCCTCTATTTCAACTATAAAATTGATGGGGGAGAGTTTTCTGAGAAAGCTCTGCACAATCTTCTAATAAGGAGGGAAGGACGGAGAGAGAGAGAGAGAGAGAGAGAGAGAGAGAGAGAGAGAGACCCCACATCATTTCAGGCAAATGTCTATAATTTCCTGCCAGACCAGTGGCAAGAGTATCATTCCAGAAAGGGTTCGCATCCTTACAAACCCATTTTCCTGTCTACAATTAGAATCAATTGTCATCAAACTGGAACTTCTCCGAGAGCATGGAAAGCTGGTAAAACTGGTAAGAATAGTTTACAGTAAGTCTTCACAGGGTTGGTCCAGAACTGCTATTGACTTGTCCTGAGAATATGTGAGAAGAGAAGCACCAGGAGATAATGGAAGTCTATGGAAACTGCTGGAAATAAAATGCAAATGGAGTCACCCGTGAATGTCTTCCTTATTTTAAGTCATTCTTTTTATAAAGAGAAGTTTACTCGTAAAGGCTGGTAGATTTCTGTGATTTGTTTAAAAGCTTTGACTGGTTACTTAATTTAACATTTCATCCTTGTGTTACATCATCTACAGAGCTTTATACAAAGGGGTAAAGAAGATGCTTACAAAGATGCTTGATATATAATTTGAGGATGGGTAGAAGTAAGAAAGAAGAAAGAATCACTCTTTGCCTCGTATTTCAAAGATGCCAAAGGGAACTTGAAAGAAAACTTGTCAAAATCTGCAATAATCTAAAGTCAAACAATAAATTCTGTTCAAAGTTTGACTTACCCCCAAATATAGAACCTATAGTACTCAGGTCAACATCACAGATTTTTTTCCTTGAAATTTCTAATCAGAATAATGCTTTATGGCTGAACACCTCAAGATGTGTTTGAGACCCTGATGAAAAGCTTTACAGGCAGATGTTATGGCTTGTCAGGTCAAAAGCAATATTTTTTGTTTCTTTTCTGCTGAAAAAAGGATCTGCCTCTAACATTATTAAAGTCTGATAGGAAAAGTGTGTTTTTAAAATGTGTCTCTACCTTTAGAGAATTCCAGACACTAATGGCTTTAAAGTAATTCTTACACACTTTAGAATAAATGACATCCTTAAAAAATGTCTGACTTGGTATTTACATGTATTCATATTCCCCAAGCTTCCTGTCTAGTTTGTCAATGCTCGCATATGTCCTTAAGAATAATGCTTTAAAAGGAGAAAAATTGCAGTGCCAGAAAATGTAAAAATCAAAAGAAAAAGCCCCTATTTCACCCATACATATGCACCCCTGCCAAAGTTAATGGAATTTATCTTTATGCCAGTGGCTTCTTCATGGTGAAATCCCTGAAATTTAAACTGAGATCCTCGGTCTGTTGATTTCTATCTCTGCCTCATAAATGCCAAGGGATGTCCTAATGAACAACGTGCTGCAAAATCAGCGTGCACTGGGACTGGTAGGAGGCAGACTTGCCCTCTGCAAGGCAGTCCTGGTTGCTGGGACCTGCCGGGCTCTCTTGCATGCATGTGGCAGCATTTCCAGTCCTTGGTATCACTTGCAGTGCTCTGCCTTGTCAGTCTTGACTGGCAGATTGAGAAGCCAGGAAGCTGCAATCTGTACACCTTTCAGGTGGAGGAACAGAGATTCAGGAATATAGAGCATGTCCCTGACAGGCTATGAACACACACAGGCAAGAGCAGAAAGGGGACAGCCTGTGTTCCTATACAACCTGAAGAGGAAAAGTGTCCCTGAGTCTTCGTCTAAGTAGGTTGTCCTTGGCATGTTAGGAGTTCCCCGAGGATCCAGGTTCTTTTCCTATCCTATTACACATCGCTGTTGTCCCTCTTGATTGCAATGCTTGTAATTCTCTCTCTCTCTCTCTCTCTCTCTCTCTCTTTCTCTCCTTGCCTGCAAAGAGCTATGTCCAACTTCCTGTTTAAGTTTCCAGGAGCCCTTGTAACCAGCTTTCTTGCTGTGTCCTCACATGGTGCAAGGGGCCAGGGAGCTCCTTGAGGTATCTTTTATAAGGACACTAATCCAATTCATGAAGGCTCCCATCTCATGACCTAAGTACCACCCAAAGGCTCCACCTCCTATTACCACCACCTTTTAGGGTTAGAATTGCAACATGAACATTTGCAGAGGGGCATATTCAGACCATAGCATTCCACCCCTGTCCCCCTATTATTCACATTCTTTTCACATCCAGAGTATGTTCACTCCGTTCCAATAGACCCCAAAGTCTTTAATGTGTTCCAGCATCAACTCGAAAGTCTCAGTGCAAAGTGTCATCTGAAATTCACTTAAATCACATAGGGGTGAGACTCAAGGTAGATTCATCCTGAGGCAAAATTGCTCTCCAGGTGTGAATCTGTGAACTCGAACAAGTTATGTGCTTCCAAAAATACAAGGGTGGGTCAGACACAGGGTAAGTATGACCACTTCAAAAGGGAGACAAAGGAAAAAAGAAAGGGTGTCTAGCAAGTCCAAAACCTTAAGTCCCACTGTGGGGGAGGGGTTCCCCTACTGTAGCTTTGTGTGGCCCACCCCATGGCACCATTGGGCACAGCTCATTCTCCACCTCTCACAGGTTGGAGCCCTTTTTGAGCTGGACTCCTAGGCATCTCAGCAGGGGCCCCTCCTCCAAAGCTCTTGCACCTCTGTGCACCTGCAGAAAAGCCACCACACTGATGGTGCCAGAGGTTACCACCTGTGTCCTCCAGAAGGCCAGCCACTGGGCCAGCATGGTAGCTGGCCTGTCCCAAAGAGAATATGGAGCAGCTTCTGAGTATGGTACTGGAATGTGAGTAGCTGGGCCAGTAATGTGAGGCAGCTTTGAAATCATACTGCCCAGCAGGCCCTTACACTTTGAACCTGTGGTCAGAAGGTGAACCTAGGATCTCTCAAATGCCTTCTGGGGTCATTCTTCTGACTGGTCTGGCTTCTGTTTAGATGACTGACTGATCTCAAAAAGTCATTTGGCCACACCTTTATCCTCTCCCAAACACACTTTCTTATCTCTTTCAATATGGATAAGCTGAGAATTTTCCGAAATTTCAACTCCTGTTTCTCTTGTGATTAACAATTCAACCTTTAAATCATTTCTCTCTTCTTGCATTTTCCTATAAGCATTCAAGAAAAGCCAGGCTGCTCCCTCAACACTTTGCTTTAGACATTTCTTCAGCCAAATACCCCAATTCCATTGCTCACAAAATCTATCTTCCACAGAACACTAGGACACGAACACAATTCAGCCAAAGTCTCAGCCACATTATAACAAGGAGCACTTTTCCTCCAGTTTCCAATAACATGCTCCTCGTTTCCTTCTGCACCCTCATCACAGTGACCTTGCCCATCCATATTTCTACCAACACTCTGTGCAGAATTACTTTGGTATCCCCTGCAAAGACTGAGGCTTTCTCTACAGCTCTCCTCTTTTCCTAAGCCCTCAGGAGAATCCCCCTTAACAGTAGAGTCATGCTAAGGTGGGCCTTTTCTACCAACATCTCCAAACTTCCCCAGTCTCTGCCCATTGCCAGGTTCTAAAGCCACTTCCACATTTTTAGGCATTTGTTACAGCACTGCGCCTCTGCTGGTACTAATTTTCTTAGCCCCAGGCGTTAGGACATGGGCATGATCATGCCATTCAACCCACGGTACGGACCATCTCATGTTTGGTGACCAGCATGGTGTCTGGGCTGTAGTTAGTGATCCATAAACATTTGTTAAAAGGACAAACAAATTCTTCTGGCCCCCTTTTCAGAGTTTTCTTCCTATTTTGCTTCTATCTGAGCGTCTTGCCACTGGCCTGACACCACAGGCTAAATCTCTTTTCCACCATCTATTTTTCTACTTCCCCATCAGCAAAAATATTCCATGTTCTCTGCTTCAAGCTAAGAGCGTTGGGAAGTGTCTTTATAGATCATCATGGTTGTGATAATTCCAAAAATTCTGTCACAGAACAATATACTTAAAATATAGTTTAATTTTTTTAAAGCAAACGCTATGCCCACCGTGGGCCTCAAAGTCATGATCCAGAGATCAGGAGTCACATGCTCTACTGACTGAGCCAGCCAGGCACCCCTTAAAATATATTTTAAAATAGAAGGAGTGGGGCGCCTGGTGGCTCAGACAGTTAAGTGTCCAATTTCAGCTCAGGTCACGATCTCGCGGTCTGTGAGTTTGAGCCCCGCGTCGGGCTCTGGGCTGATGGCTCGGAGCCTGGAGCCTGCTTCCGAGTCTGTGTCTCCCTCTCTCTCTGCCCCTTCCCCACTCATGTTCTGTCTCTCAAAAATAAATAAACGTCAAAAAATTAAAAAAAAAACAGAAGGAGTATGGACATGTTTAGGTTTTGTGAACACCGTGTTTTGCCAAAACCCGATTTTTTAAAGGCTACTGTCTCTCAACACCGGCTCATGAAATAAATTAGTAACAGTAAAAATGTGGGAAGGACTTCATTTCAGACTAAGGGATAAGCAGCAGTTTTATAGAGACAGTTGCAACATGGCCCATGAAAATACAGGGATGTGTTAGTCCTCACCTGCCTGTCTGTGTTCAGGAGCTACTAATTTAGTCCAACTCCTCCATCTCAAAGATAGAGGAAACAAGGCCCAACATATGAAAATAACTTTACTAAGGTCACAGAACTGAATAGGGACAAGAACCCAAATATCACAATTCAATTAATGGCAACCACTATTTTTCTAATCATGATTGTTCTAATAACAGCACCAGGTAATAGGCACCTGCTGTCTGTCCATTACACACAATGTTCTGTGTTAACACAAAGCCTTTATTCCATCAACCATAATAATGATCACAATACAAGCTAATGTTTGAGCTCCCACTTAGCCACAGTACTAAGTGCTTTACAGGCAATATTCTCTTTCATATTCTCAACAGTCCTATAAGGTAGCAACAACTATTACACCCATTCACAAATAAATAAAGAACAGCCTAGAGAGTGTAAAGGTGATGGCAGGCTGTGAGTGCCAGAGCTGGAGAGAGAATCAGGGCCAGTTTGAATCCAAAGCCCTTTGTTTTAATCATGATGCTCAACTACTCCCTTCTTCTTCGACAACCTCCTCTCCATGGGCTCTTTCCTCTCAGCAATGAAAAACATCTAAGCATTTTCCTTTGCCCCTCCTGCTAGTGCAAGACTTCTTCCTACCATAGAATACTGCGTGCAGTGGCAATTTCATGTCAGAGAAGATACTTTGCCGAATGGCTAGAATCTGGGCTTCTAGGTGCGGAAGCCCCAGAACGGAGTAGCAAGAGGTGTCTGACAGAATTCTTCACATCTCCACCTCTGAAACCCACAGGGGCCCCAAGCCTCTCACAGCCACCCCATGAGGAACCCCTTGGTCTCTCTCTTCACGCAGCTCTTACTTTGCCCTATGAAGAACTGAATCCAAAAGATTCTTTGAATATTATCAAGAAGCTGATCTATGCCATGTAATTTCATACGTAATTCTTGTTTACCTTTATTATAGCTCTTCAAAGTGGTTTTTAATCCCCGCATTTTAGAGGCCCTGACTATAATAAGAACAAATTTTTACTATGCAGCACTATTACCTAAGACCCAGAGATTTTACTTGAAAGGCAATACATCCCAGTGGCCAAGGGTATGAGCATTAGCACCAAATGCCTGAATCTTGCCTTCGTTATTAGCTGTGCAACTCTGAGCTAATTATTCATTCCATTCTGTGGCTTGGTCTTCTCAACTGTAAATTGAGGATTATGATGATGATAATAAAAGCACTCAGTAAAAGACAGTGTTGTGACAAATAAAATAATTCACCTAAAGGACTTAGAACAGTGCCAGGACTAGTAAATTTTCAATAAAGATGAGCTGGTATCATTATACGAATTATCCCGTTGGATCCTAAACTCTATAACCATCATTAACCGTATTTTCCAGGGAGCCTGAGTGACTTATCTAAAATCACACACTTAGTAGGTCAGAGCACAGGGATCCCTATTGATCCCCTGAAGCCACCTGAGTCACAGTCCTCTTTCTCTTCCCATATGTCACAGCTATCTTAAAAAGCAACTGACTACCCCTTGAGTAGCAGTTAATATAAACACAGAGCCAGGGGTACCTTTTTAAATAATAATAATTATATTATTAACAAATATATTATCTCAAATGGGGATTCAGAGCATAAATGTAATGTATTGAGGTCAATTAGTAGATTAAACTAAATGCATTAACTAAAGTTAGTAAGATCACATTTCAAACCAGACTCTTAAAATGGGCTGCCTGATTCCAGTTCTGCCCCCAGAGTTTTGTTTTGTTTTTTAGCAGTTTGCCTTTTAGTGACATATGGCGCTTTCTTTCTTGAAGCGGAGCAAGGGTACTTTGAAAATACAAGTAGACAACAAATGTAGCACAGCACAACTACAAAAAGAGAACTTCAGCCGAAGACCCATAAAATGGCAGAGATATTAAAAGTGGAAATCAAATAGAAATTAAAGCAATAACTGAATTCAATGCTTCTAATTCAAACTTCTCAGATTGCCCCGTGGAGGGTTCTAACTACCATTTCCCCACTCCTTATTGCAGTCAAGGAACAGTGCTGTGAGGGAACATTTTACATTTTCCTGTGAGGACCATTTCGTATTTTTGTCTGTGATGCTCCGTGACTGGTTGGACACCACAGATCCTTCACCCTCACTGCCAGTGCAAAGGAAGATGTTTTAACTTTGCAGTGTTCAGAACTAAGGGAAGTTCTTGCACTTAGAGAAGTCAGCCATCCCAGCCTCTGGCAAGATATAAGTGCAGCTAAGGAAATCACTATGTGAATGACACACAGTTTGGCCAGTGAGGGAGCCATAGGGGCATCTTGGTGTACGAAGAATGGTCTGTGCCAGGTATCTTTCTGCAAAACCAACTGGTAGGAGAGGAGGGCACCTGCAGGACTTAACCTACTCAAGGACAGATCAATGTTCTGCTTATCTCTCTGCTCCCTGCACACAGCAGGGTGCGGCAGGATGGATGAGGCACAAACAAGTGATGGAGGCTAAAAGAACATCAGTGACCATGGTCAATGGTGCAGAGTCTTCAAACTTAACTCTTCCATTGGCTACTAATCATGTCCTTAGCAATATCTGGTCTCAGTGAGTCTCAGTTCCCTCATTTAAAAAATGGATCGTAATTGGGATATCCATCTCACAGAAGGATTGTGATGGTTTAAGTAAACCGGTGATGTAGAAATTCCTTGGCACGTTGCATTATAAGAAATTTGATTATTTTAATTATTAGGTAATGGGGCTCCAATGTGGAAATGTGATTAACTGCATAATTATCTGTGGGTCAAGAGTGGGAATTTCTTAATGGCAGGACTCCTACATTCCAAATAAATATCTGAATTACACATTGATTACCTTCAATCCACTGACAAATGTGTATCTATGAACTTTTAACAAAAATGTTAGGAAAAAATTACTAAATAATTTGGAAGTTTTGTCTTACGGGAGGTTGCTTGGATTATACCTGTTATTTTTTATTTTGTAAAAACATTCTTTTGTGTTTAAAGTAATAATAATATAGGTTTCCTGTATTGTTTACAAAGAATTTAGACAACACAGATAAGCAAGAAAATAATGAGTCAACTGTAATTTCATTACCTAGAGATGACCTCATTAACAGTATTATCTATAACTTGCTAAATTTTTCTACATATGCATATAAGAACATTGCATATACTGAACTTTAAGTGTAACAAAAGTGGATCATATAATATACATTATTTCACTTACCAACACTATGTTGGGTAGATCTTTCTATGTTAACATATGAAGCTTTGAAATATTACTTTCAATAGAGGCATTGTTTTCTCTTATGAGCATATGGGGTAATTTATTTACCAATGACTTCTTTTAGATATTTATTTCCAATGGGCTTACCATAAAGATGAGTACATTTTACATAAATATTTTCATGCTTTTGTAATTTTTCCTTCAGATGACTCTCTCACTGTAAAATTGTTGGAAAATAAATTTTAATATAGATTTTATGTAGAGACTTTTAAGAATATATAGAGTTTTAAGTATATTGACATACTCCAATATTAAACTACAAAGCAGATACTAATTTACAGTCACTAGCATTGCACAGGGTTGCTTATTTCTGTATTTTCTCATCTATACTCAATGATATTAAAAAGAACTTTGTTAATCTGATAGGTAAAAATTGTTACCTAATTGCTGTTTTAAACAGTATTTCTTTGATTACTACTGGGAACATACAATTTTTCTATATTTATCAGACACTTAAATTTCTTCTCTGACAATAATGTCTGTACATATGTTCTTATACATTTTTTCTACTTTGATGCTCATTTTTCAAAAATAAAATTATAAAAGTGAAGTAGGCAGCCTTTAAAATGGCTCCAAATAATACTTGCCTTCCAGTATTCACACACCTGTATAATCAACTTCCCTTGAGAACATGCTGGAAATTATCACTTCCTCTAAAGAACAGAAGAGAGCAAAAATCATGGGATGTTGCTTCTGAGATTAGGTTACAAACAGATGTAACCTCCATGTTGCTCACCTTCTCTCAGTGTCTTTACTTTCTGTGTCTCTCTTTTTCTCAGAGCCTTTGCTCTAGAAGAAGCAAGTTCCTATGTTGCTGGTGGCCCTGTGGAAAGACCCAAGTGGCAAGGGAATGATGTCTATAACCAACAGCCAGCAAGGGCATGAGCCTTGCCAACTGCTATGTGAGTGAGCCAGGACATAAATATCCTGCAACCTGCCGACAAGCACATGAATGAGCTTAGCAGCAGATCCTTCCCTGGTTGAGCCACGAAATGACTAAAGCTCTGGCCAACACCTTTATTGCAGCCTTATAAGAGAAAATCTGCAAACAGACTCCTACCCCACTGTACCTGGGAGAGAATAGCTGTTGCTTGAAGACATTAGGTACTAGGATAATTTGTTACACAGAAATAGCTAACTAATCCAAGGAACTTGACAAAAATACAGCATACTAGAGTTTTAGAGACCTCACACTGAAAGATGCTGCATAAAATATTGATGACATATTTCTTAATGTATACATGAGCTGCCAGGAAAATAAAGGAATCTGAGAGGCTAGAAATGACAAGAAGTGAAAAACCCAGGAATTAATAAGCAAGTACTAGAATCTGTTTTGCCCTCAAGATATTTGCTGGTCCCTGGTGACTTAGGTCCTGGGTTTTATTGGACTGACAGGACTTCAGCAAAGCCCTAGGCCTGAGCAGTGTGGGAGGTCTCATTGGAATCCCCTCACACATATGTCATCAAAAGTGTGACTTGATCAGTAGGTGACCTAGAAAAAAATCTACCATGCAGAAGGAGACAGCCGTGATATGTCCCTGACTTGACCTTGGACCAGAGAGAGAAATAAACAAGAAAAGAAAGTCTCCCATTAAAATACCTAAACACAAACCCACAAAACACAGAGGTTTGGGGCTTGAATTTGTACTGTGTAATACAAAATTCTAAGCTAAAATTTAGTTTAAAGTCTTTCCTGGTTGATAATTCTCCAAGGTGCCTAACAGAAGCAAATGAAAATTCCCTCTGGAGGAACACACTATACACATGTCTAAAAGAATTTTTGTAGATAAAAGACCTAAGGCAGAGGAGCTCACAAACTTACTAAATATAGGAGGGAATGAAAACCATGAGCAAGAGTCAGGAGAAACAACAAAGCACATTATTAGGTCTATAAAAACTGTAGATCGTGGAAGGATTGAACATAGAATATGAAACCAGGATGTTTTAAATGTTTACAGAAATAAATGAGCATGTTGAATGTAGGATGAAAAAAAAACAGATTATTAAAACTGACCATATGTTTGAAAAACCAAACAGAACTTTTAGGAATGTAATTACAGCCATTTCCTCTAAAAAGTCAATGGGAGGAATAAACAGAAGATTGGATACAGCTAAAGAAAGAATATGGAAAATACACATGAGAAACAGAGGATCTGGCACACGCAATGAGAGGTGTGAAGTATGAGAGAGGTTAAGAGACAAAGAACAGAGTGAAAAAGATCTTCAAATGTATATGGAGTCCCAGGAGGAGAAAACAGAATGGAAGAAAGTAATAGAAGAGGCAATAAATGAGAGTTTTCCAGGAATGATCGGAGACATCAGTTTGGAAATTCAAACAGGGTAAATAAAAGTATCTACACTTAGGCATCTAAATACACTTGCAGAATATCAAAGAAAAGTTGAAAACTTGAGAATTTGAGCAGCCATAGAAAACAGAAAACAAATGATCAATGACAGAACGATAATAGACTGACAGCAGAATTCCTCAAAAGCAACTGCTTTAGTTTCCTACTGCTGCTACAAACAAATCACCACAAATGTAGGGTCAAAATCCCCACATATTAACTTTCTTACAGTTCTAAAGTTCCGAAGTCCAAAATGAGTTCTAGGGGACTAAGATCAAGATGTCAGCAGGGCAAGTTCCCTCTAGAGATTCCAGGAGATCTTGCCCCTTTCAGGCTTCTAGAGCTGCCAGCCCGTGGCTGCATCAGCCCAGTCTCTGCTTCTGTCACCACACATCCTACTACTGACTTTGACCCACCTGTCTATCTCTTACATGACCCTTGTGAGTACCTTGGGTGCAACTGAAAAATCTAGGTTCATTTCCCCATCTCAAGATCCCTAATTTAATCACATCTGTAAACTGCCTTTTACAATGAAAGTACCATATTCACAGGTTCCAGGGATTAGGACATGGACATCTTTGAGGCACCACCACACAGCCTACCACAGCAACAGTGGAGGAGAAAGGCACTGGAATAGTATGTTTGAAATGCTGAGACCTGGACTTCTACATCTGGTGAAACCATTACTTGGGAGAGAAGGTGAAATAAAGATATTTTCAGAGCAACTAAATAGAGAGGGTTTGTCCTTTAATTCACTAAAGGGATTTCTAAAGGATGAACTTGAGGACAAAGAAAATAATCTTAGAAGACAGATCTGAAATCCTGAAGAATGATGAGCAAAGAAGTCAGTAAATACATGGGAGAATTAAAACACAGACTGACTGAAACCATTACAAATCACAAGGGAAATTAGAAAGTATGTTCAGACAAAGAAAAATGAAAATAAACTCCCCACAATCTGTAGAATTCAGTGAAAGCTAAGCTAGGAAGAAAGGTTATAACTGTAAATGTTTTTAAATGTAAAATTAAAAAAAAAGAGGGGCGCCTGGGTGGCTCAGTCGGTTAAGCATCCGACTTCAGCTCAGGTCACGATCTCGCGGTCCGTGAGTTCGATCCCCACATCAGGCTCTGGGCTGATGGCTCAGAGCCTGGAGCCTGCTTCTGATTCTGTGTCTCCCTCTCTCTCTGCCCCTCCCCAGTTCATGCTCTGTCTCTCTCTGTCCCAAAAATAAATAAACGTTAAAAAAAATTAAAAAAAAAAATTAAAAAAAAAAGAAAGATCTCAAATCAACTACCTAACTTTACGTCTTAAGGAATTAGACGAAAAAAAACCCATTAAGTCCAAAACTAGCAGGAGAAAGTAAACAATAAAGACTGAAGCTGAGATAAACAAAATATAGAATAGAAAAATAACAGAAGAAATCAACAAAACCAAGAGTCATTCTTCAAAAAGATCAACAAAATTGAAAACTTTTAGCTGGACTAAAAAAAAAACAAAAAAAAAAAACACAAAAACAAACAAAAACAAACAAACAAACAAAAACAAGAGAGAAAAGATCCAAATAACTAAAATTTAAAAAAATAAAACAGGAGACATTACAACTAATTTTACAGAAATAAAAAAGATTATGAAAAAAACACTATGAACAACTGTATACCAAGAATAACCTAGATGAAATGGATAAGTTCCTACAAACACACAACTGACCAATACTCAATCATGAAGAAATAAAAAATCTGGCAGATGTATAAGTAGTAGGGAGAGTCAATTAGAAACACAACCTCACTGGTGAATTCTACCGAACATTCAAAGAATTAACACTGATCTCCCTCAAACTCTTCCAAAAAACTAACAATGAGGTACCTCTTCCATACTCATTCTATGTGGCCAATATTACACTGACACAAAAGCAAGATGAAAAAAACGCAAGAAAAAGAAACTAAAGACCAATATTCCCTGATGAATAGTGATACAAATATTCTCAGCAAGCTACTAGCAATCAGAATTCATAACAGCACAACAAAAGGATTGTATACCATGAACAAGTAGGATTTAGTCCCAGAATGAAAAGATGCTTCAACATATGAAAATCAGTTGATGTAATATATCCCATTAACAGAATATTGGGGGGAAAACATATGATCGTGTCAATTGATACAGAAAAAATATTTCACAAAATTCTACAGCCTGTCATGATAAAAACACTTAAACTAAAAAGAGAAGAGAACAATCTCAATATAATAAAGGTCATATATGAAAAACTAACAGCTAACATATTCAATGATGAAAGCTTGCAAGATCTTTCCCTCTAAGATGGGGAACAAGACCAAAATGCCTATTTTACCCCTTCTTTTCAACATAGTGCTAGAAGTCCTAGCCAGAGCAATTTGTCAAGAAAAAGAAACAAAAGACATCTAAATTATAAAAATGAAAAGAATCTCATAAAAAGCTTCTTCACAGCAAAGGAAACAATCCGCAAAACTAAAAGGCAACTGATGGAATGGGAGCAGACATTTGCAAATGATATATTGGATAAAGGGTTAGTATCTAAAATCTATAAAGAACTTACCAAACTCAACATCCAAAAAACAAATAATCCAGTGAAGAAATGGGCAGAAGACAGGAATAGACATTTTTCCACAGAAGACATCCAGATGGCAAACAGACACATGAAAAGATGCTCAACATCACTCATCATCAGAGAAATACAAATCAAAACCACAATGAGATATCCCCTCACACCTGTCAGAATGGCTAAAATTACAACTCAGGAAACAACAGACCTTGGCAAGGATGTGGATAAAGGGGAACCCTTTTGCACTGTTGGTGGGAATGCAAACTGGTGTAGCTACTCTGGAAAACAGTATGGAGGTTCTTCAAAAAATTAAAAACAGAACTACCCTACGACCTCGCAACTTTACTACTAGGAATTTATCCACAGGATACAAAAATGCTGATTCAAAGGGCACATGCACCTCAATGTTTACAGCAGTGCTATCAACAATAGCCAAATTATGGAAAGAGCCCAAATGTCCATCAACTGATGAATGGATAAAGATGTGATGTGTGTGTGTGTGTGTGTATACATATATACATGTATATATATACATATATACATACATACATATATACATGTATATACATACATACATATATACATGTATATATATATTATATATATATATATATATTATATATATATACACATACACACATGGAGAGAGAGAGATACTTTTACTTTTTTCTAACTGAATCAAATAATGTATACATTATATTTTAATTTATTTTATTTTCATTTATATTCAAGTTAGTTAACATACAGTGTAGTCTTGGCTTCAGGAGTAGAACCAGCGATTCATCTCATACACACACACACACACACACACACACACACACACACACAATGGAATACTACTTAGCGATACAAAAGAATGAAATCTTGCCATTTGCAACAATGTAGATGGAACTGAAGGGTATTATGCTGAGTAAAATAAGTCAGTCAAGAAAGATATATATCATATGATTTCACCCTTATGTGGAATTTGAGAAGCTCAACAGATAAACATAGGAGAAGGAAAGGAAAAATAAGATAAAAACAGAGAGGGAGGCAAACCATAAGAGACTTAAATACAGAGAATAAACTGAGGGTTGCTGGAAGGGAGAAAGGTGAGAGGGTGGGGTAAATGAGTGTTGGGCACTAAAGAGGGCACCTTTTGGGATAAGCATTGGGTATCATATGTAAGAGATGAATCGGGGCACCTGGGTGGCTCAGTAGGTTAAGCTGCCGACTTCGGCTCAGGTCATGATCTCGTGGTCCGTGAGTTCAAGCCCCGCGTCGGGCTCTGTGCTGACAGCTCAGAGCCTGGAGCCTGTTTCAGATTCTGTGTCTCCCTATCTCTGACCCTCCCCTGTTCATGCTCTGTCTCTCTCTGTCTCAAAAATAAATAAACGTTAAAAAAAAAAAAAGAGATGAATCAATGGTTCTACTCCCAAAGCCAAGACTACACTGTATGTTAACTAACTTGAATATAAATAAAAATAAAAATTAAATTAAATTAAATTAAATTAAAATATAATGTATACATTATTTGACTCAGTTAAAAAAAAAAGTAAAAGTATCTCTATTCAGAAATGACACAATCTTATACAGAGAAAACCCTAGTGATTAAACAACAGGGAAATAAACTGTTAGAACTAGTCAATGAAAATTTCAAGATACAAAACCAACACATAAAAATCAGGTACATCTCTATACACTAGGAATGAACAATCTTAAAAAGAAATTTAAAAACAATTCTATTTATTACAACATAAAAAATATAAAATACTTAGTAATAAACTTAACCATGGAGGTGAAGAAACTATACAATGAAAACTACAAAGCATTGATGAAAGAAATTAAAGAAGATACAGATAAATGGAAAGACATCTTGTGTATATGGATTGGACAACTAAGCATTGTTAAGATGTCAATATCATTGAAAGCAATCTAAAATTCAATGCAATCCCTGCCAAAATTCAAATGGTATTTTGCCAGACATAGAAAAATCCACCTTAAAATTCATATAGTACCTCAAGGGACCCCACACAGCCAAAACACTTTGAAAAAGAACAAAACTGGAGGTTTCACATTTCCTGATTTTAAAATATATTACAAACCTGCAATAATCACAACACTGTGGCACTGGCATAAAGAGAAACATAAACCAATAAAATCGAATAGCCAGCCAAGAAATAAACTCTTGTATATATGATCAAATGGTTTTCATTAAGGGTGCTAGGATGGGTCAATGGCAAAATGACAGTCTTTTCAAACTGGATATCCATATGGAAAAGAATGCAGATAGTCCCTCATCTTAACACCATATGCAAAAATTAACTCAAAATACTACAAATACCCAAGTATAAGAGCTAACTCTATAAAACTCTTAGGATAAAACATAAGAGAAAAGCTTTATGACATTGAACTTAGCAATGATTTCTTATATATAACCTCAAAAGCACAAACAACAATAACAAAATATACTGGACTACATCAAAATTAAAAACTTTTGCGCTCAGAGTGAAAAGGCAATCTATGAAATGACAGAAAATATTTACAAGTTTTTTTTATTTCTGATGAAAAGTTAATATCAACAATAACAAAAGGCCCAATGAAAAATGAACAGATGTCAATAGACATTTTCTCCAAAGAATATATGCAAATGCCCAGTAAGCACATGAAAAAATGCTCAACATTAGTAATTAGTAAAGAAATGCAAATCAGCACCACAATGAGATACAACTTCACTCTCATTAAGATAGCAACTATCAAACAACAACACAACAGAAAATAAAAAGTGTTTGCAAGAATGTGAAGAGGAGCACCTAGGCGGCTCAGTTGGTTAAGTGTCCAACTTCACCTCAGGTCATGATCTCATGGTTCTTGAGTAAGAGCCCTACAGTGGGCTCTGTGATGAGAGCTCAGAGCCTGGAGCCTGCTTCAGATTCTGGGTCTCCCTATCTCTCTGTCTGTTCATGCTCTGTCTCTCTCTCTCACTTTCTCTCTTTCTCTCTCTCTCATAAATACACACATACATACATACATACATACATACATACATACATAAAATAAAACATTAAAAATTAAAAAAATATTTGAGAAATTGGAACCCTTATGCAGTGTTGGTTGGAATGTAAAATAATGTAGCCACTGTGGAAAATTGTATGGTTTCTCAAAAACTTAAAGACAGAATTACCTTATGTTTCAGGATTCCCACTTCTGAGCATATCAAAAGGACTGAAGTGAGGTTCTCAAAGACATATCTTTACACCCATGTTTATGGAAATAGCCAAAAGGTAGAAGCAACTCAAGTGGCCAATGACAGATGAATGGATAAACAAAATGTGCTATATACATACAATGAAATATTCCAGTCTTAAAAAGAGAAGATTCTGACGTACGCCATGGATGAACTTTAAGGATGCCATTGTTAAGTCAAATAATTCAATCATAAAGAGGAAAATACTCTATGATTCCAATTAAATGAGGTACCTAGAGTAGTCAAAATTATGAAGATGGAAAGTAGAGTCATGGTTGCCAGGGGTGAAGGGAGTAAGGAATGGGGAGTTGTTTAATGAGTACAGAGTTTTAGTTTCAAGACCAAAAGAGTTCTGGAGATTGGTTGCACAACAATGTGAATATACTTAATACTGCTGAAATATATACTTTAAAAATTGGTTAAGAACATAAATTTATTTTATGTATATTTTACCATAAATAAAAATTTTAAAATTTAAATAAATGTATATATTTTAGAAATCACAATCAGTATAAATGTGATTACCTTGTCAGTTCAAAGACAGATTTTTAGATTGCCAAAATTGGAATCCAGTCAAAGCTCAATGAAATCAAGTTTAAAACTCTTTAAAAGAGACATAACTAGGGGCGCCTGAGTGGCTCAGTTGGTTGAGTGTCCAACTTCGGCTCAGGTCATGATCTCGCAGTCTGAGTTCCAGCCCCGCATCAGGCTCTGTGCTGACAGCTCAGAGCCTGGAGCCTGCTTCGGATTCTGTGTCTCCCTCTCTCTGCCCCTCCCCCGCTCATGCTCTGTCTCTCTCTCTGTCAAAAATAAATAAACATTTAAAAAAAATTTAAAAAAGAGACATAACTAAAATAAGAATACTCAGTAATGCTGACTATAAAAGAACAGGAGATGATACACTGAATCAGTTCCAATGAAAAGGGCTAGTTATTTTAATAATATATAATAGTCTTCAAGGAAGTTAGTGTTATCAGAGTTATAGGTCACTGCATGCTAATAAAATTAATTTTCAGTACATTTTCAACTTCCCAGGAAGTTAAAACATAAAATTTGTATGTACCTAATCACACTGCCAACAGAATTTTTGATATAAATTAACAAAAATAGCTAGGAAAAAGACACATTTGGAAATGTAAAACCACACTAAAGAATCTATGGTTTAAAAAAGACAACACAATGGGGAAAAAATCCTAACAACGGAAATTTTAACATATCAAAATTTATGGGCCACAGCTAAATGTCATTTGGAGGAAATCTTATAGCTTTAAATGCTTAAATTGAAAAGAATCAAGTCTAAAAATATAAGGAGCAAGGCTTATTAACATGAAAAGTGGGGGGGGGGGGAACCTGAAACAACCCAAAGTACAGATAGAAGAAAAAACAAATATAAGAGAAAAAATAACAAAACAGAAAATAAAAAATATAATAGACTCTAGAGAAATCAACAAAGCCAAAATTTGATTCTTCAAAAAGATCAATATGAGAAAGCCCTTTGGCAAGCTTGATCAATACAAATAAAGGAAAAGTAAAAATAAACAAGATTCAGAATAATAAAGTCTTACAAATACAATTGTAATAGATATTTAAAATAGGAATCTTTTATGAGTCATTTTATGCCAATAAATTAGAAAACTTGGGTGAAATGCACAGATTCCTAGAAAAATATAAATTGCCAAGATTCATCAGAAGAACTAGGAGACCTGAGTAGTTCCATAAACATTAAAGAAATTGACCTAATAGTTAAAAATCCTTCCACAAAGAAAATAGATTTGGATGGTTATATAAGCAAATTCCACCTGTATTCAAAGAAAAGATAGTTAAAATCTTAACACAAGAGAAAATACTTCCCAACTAATTTAGGGCAGCTAATAAAAATGTTAAAATCTGAGAAGACTAAAAAATATAAGGATAGCTAACTTCACTCACCAACATATAGGAAAAATATCCTAATAAATATTAGCAAACGCCATCCCCAAATATTACTTATTAAGATTTATTCCACAAAAGCAAGACTGGTGCCACATTAGAAAATCTAATAGGGCAATCTGCCAAGTTAACAGATTGAATGGGAGAATTCACATGATTATATCAAAAGATGTAGGAACACTGATTAATTTGCACAATCAGGAAAAGAAAATAATTTCCTTAATGTAAAGAAAGAATATCTATAAAACCTAAGTAGACACCATATCCAATGGTGATATAATAAATGTTTTATGTAAAACCAGGAACAAGATGAGAATTTTCACCATCATGACTTCTATTCAAAATTAGATTGAACATCCTAGCCAGATAAAGACATAGAAGTTTTAATATTCAAAATAAACACAACTCGTATTATTCATAGATATTATAGATGTTTACATAGAAACACAAAAGTATTTTATTCATTATTAAAATTAATAAGAGAGTTTAGAAAGGTAATGAGACATCCAAAGACACCATCAGAGTGAAAAGACAAGCCGCACACTCGTGGAAGATACTGGCAACACATTACCTGACAAAGAATCTGTGTCAAAAAATATAAAGAACTTCTACAAATCAATAAAAAAATAAAATGACCCTAGTGAAAACTGGCAAGTAATACGAACAAACATTTCAGAGAACAGGACATATGAAAAGCTACTCAACTACATCGATATAAGGAAAACACAAAATAAAACTATAATGCATTGGCATTTCATACCCAATAGATTAGCAAATATTTTTATCTTTAGAATAACAAATATGATGAGGACTAGAGTGACAGAACTTTCATTCACTCTTGGGGTATAATTATACACTGGTAGAAGCACATGGGAAAAGAACGCAGCACTATTTCATAAAGTTGAATGTATGTTTGCCAAATGATTCAAGAAATCCATTTCTAGATATATACCCTAGAACAATCCTTGCACACTGAGATCAAGAGATATGCACATAAATATTCACAGCAGCATTACATGTAATTGCAAAACAATTAGAAACAAACTATATGCCTATATACAGAAGATTAGAAAAATTAGGGTATATTCATATAGTGGGATACTAAAAATGTTCAAATGAATGCTTTACATGACACTATTTACCAATATAGTAAAGTCTCAAAAGTATAAAGTTGAGCGAGAAGAACAAATCATAAAAGAATACATACAGTATAATGCTATTTATATAACGTGAAAAGGGGAAAATGAAGCACTATATTATTTAGGTATATGTACATCTGGAGAGAACTATTAAGTGCAGTGCTGAATAACAGAAGTCATAGTATCCATTCTCGGTATTTTCCTGACTTTTCTGTGTCATTTTGTAATGTGCTTGCTATTGTTTCAGATGTGTAATTTTTAAAAAATGTTTTGTTTAATGTTTATCTATTTTTAAGAGAGAGAGAGCACAAGCGGGGAAAGGGCAGAGAGAGAGGGAGACACAGAATCCAAAGCAGGCTCCAGGCTCTGAGCCATCAGCACAGAGTCCTACGCAGGGCTCAGACTCACAAACTGTGAGATCATGACCTGAGCCGAAGTCGGACCCTTAACCAACTGAGCCACCCAGGCGCCCCTCAGATGTGTAATTTTATGTACGTAGTATTGGAGTTTCCTGAAGTATTGTTGTCATAATTGGTGCTGCTTTGTAATTAAGAATGAATGTTGACTTTTATCAAAATACTTTCCACACGATCCACATGATACTTTTCCACATGATCATATATTTTCCTCCTTTACCTTATTAATGTGATAGATTATATTAATAGATTTATGTTGAACCACGTTTATATTCTCTAATGAAGGCATCACACTGACTTGTATCTGTTTTTTTAATAAACAGATTCTATTTGCTAACATTTAATTTTGGAGTTTTAGGCTGATAATAATAGACACAACTGGCATGTTGGGGGTTTTTGTTGCCATTTTTTGGCCAGGATATGCTCACATTGTAAAGACAATTGGAAAGTTTTCTCTTTCCCTGTATTGTGGAATAATTTATACATAGAGAAATATTTATTCTTTAAAGCTCTGACAACTCCCTATTGTAATACCACCTGGACCTGAAGTCTTTTTGAAGCAGTTCTCTGACAACTTTAAATATTTGTTTTCATGATAATTGTTCTCTTCATATTCTTTTTTTACCACACTTCACATTTTCCCACCTATCCCAATGGCTGGAAGTCAAGGAAAGGATGAGGTTTCTTCACCTCCTACATGGTGGAGAGGAGAAGCAGGCTCAGAGGCAGAAGGAAGATAATTCATGGAGGCATCATATTCATGAGTGTTGGGGTGGGAGTGTGCTGCACATGGGCGGCCTGAAGATGGCCATTAGCTTAATAGCAACCTAAAGGCTACCTTCTTAAAAGACAAAGATCCTCATTCAATCTCTAGAGCATGGAATCATTTTAGGAAGGAACCAATATTAGGTTCATTTGTGCATTTCAAACTATTTTTTTTGCTACAATCCCCCCAAAGCAATATAATCTACATTACCATGTAATTATACATATACATACACCAGTGAAATAAAAATTTCATAAAACAATATTTATCCTTGGGGCACCTGGATGGCTCAGTTGGTTGAGTGTCCGATTTTGGCTCAGGTCATGGTCTTGCATTTCATGAGTTCGAGCACCTCATTGGGCTCTGTGCTGACAGCTCAGAGCCTGGAGCCTGCTTCAGATTCTGTGTCTCCCTCTCTCTCTGCCCCCTCCACCACCTGTGCTCTGTCTCTCTCTCTCTCTCAAAAATAAGTAAACATTAAAAAAAAGAATTTAAAAAACCACAATATTTATCCTTTCTGCCTGTGAGTCACTCTGATCTATTCAATTTTTAAAAAATACTGTATGAAGCTCCCTAAATTGTTTTCATGACTTATGAAAGAATTTAAACTGGCAATGTGAAAAATACTGAATTAGGGGCTAGATGAAAGATCTGTCCAATTGGTGATATGTGAGTGGTAGCACGGTGCAGGGAGGAGTGAATAGGACAAGAGTAGTTTATTCATCAAACAGAATATGTCAAGTCAATCCAACACAACATATGAACATCTAAATGTACAGGGGTCAAAGACCATTTTTTCCTGAATTTTCCTGTCTCAGAGACTATTATTTGTTCCAGCCAAAATTCTTCTGAAATGGACTTTGTGGAAGATAAAATACAACTTAAAACCCAAAATAATATTAATAATAGTATACATAACTTCGATTTAAAATTATATATTAAGAGAACTTAGCCAATTCAAGGCTGTATCTTTGCATTCAGAGTTCCCAAATTTAGTAGCCTCTAACAGAAATCCCAAAGATGTACTGAGCCAGCCTATATATGCATAAATAATGTGATTTATGCCTCCAAATATGAAATTGTAGGAACTGCACACTATCTGGGCCCACCTTAGAAATGCTGACACCTTTCTCCGACTGCCTTGAAGGGATGTGGGTGGGTGAGAACTGACACCAGCATAACAATCCACAGGCGTCTTGGAGTAAAATGAAAACAAGCAGTGAAATTGCCATTGTGGGGAAAATTTAATTACTAGGGAAGTCAGTTTTGCTTCAGAAATGACTGGGATAAAAAATATATATGTGTGTGTGTGTGTGTGTGTGTGTATGTATATATATATATATATATATATATATATATATATATATATATATATATATATATAAAATTTAAAACACCAAACAACATGCACTAAAATAAACCAAAATATCCTATCTGTAGGAAAACAAGTGAGGGCAGCTTGGTGGGTTCCTTTACTGCTGTGTGAATGACCTATCAATTTACATGTCAGGTGCAGCTTTTAGTGAGTTTTATTTCCAACATAATTGTGGTTTGCAAAGCAAACAATATCTTTCAGGTAACCAACTTCACTGAGAATGAAAATACAGTTAAGGAGAAAGGCCAGAACTTGTAGGCCATCCGAAAATGGGGGTTTCAAGAGAAAGTGGGGAGTGGTATTGGCCAAGCTAGGTGCTCTGTTTACAGCCTCCTTCTTCCACCCCACACATCATCTAGGAAAGTTGCTCTAGAGAACCATGCACCACTGAACAGGCAGAATGAAAGGGTCAAGCAGCCCTCAAGAGATTCACTCAAGGGTCCTGAAGACCCTCAAGGGTCCTGAAAGGGTCAAGCAGCCCTCAAGAGATTCACTGGAATCTGACTCCTTGGTTTGATTTCCTTTCATAGTGGCTAGTACAGTTCCAGAAGCCCTCAACCTCTGGGTGAGCTCTGGGAGCCAGAGTGAGAACAAGAAAATATGAGGAAAGACAGAGAGGGAAAGTCAAGGGTCAGAAATAAAAGAGCATCACCATTTGTTCAGATCCTGGAGGGAAGTACAAAAATTCTTAGAGGAGCCGAGGCAATGAGTCAGAAGGCAAGGAGGTCAGAATCAGATCGGGAAATCTGGGGACGGGCAAAATGTGAAGGAATTCAAGGCACAGCTCACGATATGACAAGGGTTTCTGTGTGTTCACAGTAACAGGGCTGGATGCATGACACAGATTTTTAGAGCTGTTTTGGACGCAAGGTTGGACCTGACAATTCTACAGTGTGTTCTTAGCAACTGAGTTCAGGCTGGGCTGAGGACAGCAAGAGTGGTAGAGACAAAACGATAGGATAGGGAAACCTCTGTAATCAAGCTTCAGGGAGGCTTTCAACTGTCAGCCATCTTTTCATCATCCCACAAGAGCACTTCTCATACTTGAATGTGCACATGAATCACCTGGGTGTCTGTTAAAATGCAGATTCTGATTTGGTAAGTCTGGGATGGGGCCTGAAATTATATTTTTCTATCAAGCTCCCAGGAGACACTGGTGCTTCCAATCTAAGGAGCACACTTATAATACCAAGGTCCTGTAGAAAGTTTGAGACTTCTCTGAGGTGCCTGGCATTGGCCACTGCTTAAATCCCAATGTTACAGGTTCTGTCCCCTCAATGTTTCTTTATTTTTTTATGTAATTTATTGTCAAATTGGTTTCCATACAATACCCAGTGCTCATCCCAAAAGGTGCCCTAAAGTTAGAAGCAGAGTAATTTCTTAATGATATCTATAACGATACTCCCTCACACAAGTAAATACAACATAATTCAATAAGGGACAGGATTCAAAAGACAACAAACTTGGGGTTGTCTTGGGGGGGGCAAGGGAGAGGGGAAAATGGGTACCGAGGAGGGCACTTGTTGGGATGAGCACTGGGTGTTGTACGTAAGCAATGAATCATGGGTATGTAACCACAAAACCAAGAACACACTGTATACACTGTATGTTAGTCAACTTGACAATAAATATATTATATTATATTATATTATATTATATTATATTATATTATATTATATTATAAATAAATAGGACTTAGACATCTGTCTTCTTTAGAGGGGTTTTCTTACTACATACCAAAGGCCAGGCTTCTAAGGATAGGGATCAGGGAAGAATCAAGCAATTGACAGAAGAGAAAGAGAGGAAAGGATGAGCATTTATTTAGGGTCTACCACGGGGCAGATACTTACTGTGCTATGTGGTGAACACCATGGCTAAAGCTTCCTCAACTCATAGATTCCAAGTCCTAGACTGAGTACTTTTCATACATTCCCTCATTTTTCTCTTACAACAAACCCAGGTGTTGATACGTACAAACCACCCCACCCCCCGCCATTTTACACAAGAGAAATCTGAGTCTCAGAGGGGTTAAGTAGTTCCTACAGTGATGAGGATTCAAAATGGGGAAGATGTGATAACAATCTAGGGGAGTATTAATTCTTAGCGGTGTTTTTTCAAATATGAGAAAACAATTCATAGGTAGCAAAACATGCTTTCAAATATGCCCTAACCAAGTGGTTTTAACCTGTGCTGCAAATAGGAAGCACCTTGGGACTTCTCGAAATAATCTCTCTACCTGTGCTTCACCCTCCATCAAATAAGCTCCAATCACTGGAGGCAGGGCCTAGGCACTGGCATCTTCTAAAAGGTCCCCCAGCTGATCTTCATGGGCAGCTATATATATTAAATACATATTTTTGAAATTTTTAAAAATTTTAACATCAGTCCTCCATGACAGCAAACTGTAAAATGGGAAGATAAGGCATCATTAAGGAAGTCAAGTTAGCATACTTGTATAATATAGTATTACTGTACTTCACTGCCAGGGCTTAGGAAGACTGCTATGTTTCTACATGGACTAGTGATGACAGAGGAAGATTGCTTACAGGAGGTGGCTACTGAGTTGAACTCTGAAAGAATAAAAAAGAATGCAGCCCGAAACAGATGACAAGGCCAGAGTTTGATGACCTCTTTTCATTTATCCCACTATCTGTATCGCAGAAGAATCTAGTGAACTCAGTCTTAAAAGTCAGGCCTTGTCAAGTTCAGTGGTATACTGCATTCCTCCACAGTTCTCCTTCTCCAGAACTAGGCAGGTTCTGCTAATACCAAACTGTTGGAAGAAAAGTGCTTTCTTTTCCAAGACTTTACTTAAGATGTTAGATAGGGTACTGCTTCAAGATTCAGGACTGTTGTTTGGGTTTTTTTTTTTTTTTGCGGGGGGCGGGGCTTTCACCCACCATTATGACACTGTTTCACAGGAAGACTGTGACTTCCATTAGCACTGGATGTGAACAATTGTGAACAATACTTGTCCAACCAACTGCTTGTGAATGGAAATTCGCTGGAGTGAGCGTGTGTTGTATGTGAAGGTCTGTGTGTGTGTGTGTATGTGTGTAGGTGGGGAGGGGTGGGTTGTAAAAAACAGCCATTAACAGGGCAGTGTTAATGGCCAGAGAAGTTGATGCCTACAAATCAACAGACATATTTATGATTTAATACAAACAACCAGTTGACTTGTCAAGGGGCATCCCCACTATTTTCTTTATGGAAAAATGTCCATAATATGAGTGGACTGGAAGGGTTTAAAAAATTATTTTTAATTCAAGAAATTAGAGCAGAGACTCTCTTTGCTTTATAAAATACTAGCCCAATAAAGGAGAATGAAGTGTCTATCTTATCTATTGGTATGTACATGTATATCTATATATAATCTTTTTTAAATAAATTGCTTCATTATGAGATTAAATGAACCACTGATATAATGCCATAAAAAGAATGGGACATATATCAGGTATATCTCCTCTTTGTCCTTAACATTCAACCCTCAGGAACCACAGTCCAGGGATGCAAAGACAAGAGGAGCAGTGTGCCTGGTGTGAATGAGCGTAGCAAGGAGGTTAGGCAAGCTGGACCAGTGAGCCACTGAAGGGTGGCAGGAAAAGGAATCATGGGAAAATGGCCCAGGGCCACATGGCTATGTTAAAGACTTAGGTTTTTATTCACTATGTGTTAAGAAGTCACTCAAGAATTTTGTGCAAGGGAATGCTGTAATCTGATTTATAGCTTAAAGGGGTTTCTCTGGCTACCCTGAGGAGATTGTAGAGGGTCAGGAGTACAAATACAGGAAATAGTTAGGATGTTGTTGCGGGAAATCACAGACACATGGGTGCCAGCTACTCAGGTGGTGAGAAATGATGGGACAGGTTTTAAAGATGGAGCAGATTGAGGACTTGCTGAAGGATGCATCATGGGGCATGCGATGGAGTAAAGTCAAGAATATGGGTTCAGGATGGATAGCATGTCAGACTAGAGATGTCTAGCACACATTCAAGTGGAAAGACTTTACAGGCTTCCAAATAGGTAAGTTTGGGGTTCAGAGGTAATGTCAAGGCTGGCAATACATGTTTCTGACTTATCAGCATACAGATGGTATTTAAAGTCAAACAACGGGATAAGGCACCAACGGAGTGAGCAGGAAAAAGAGGGCCAACCTTGGGGCAACCTGACATTCAGAAATTTGAATTATGAGAGGTGTCCAGCAAAGAGAATTGAGAAGGTGTAGTCATTATACTGTGAGCAACATAACTCATTCAAAAACTATTGCTAAATCAAATCTTACAAGAAGCCGGCAACAAAAACAAAACATTTAAACCCTGCTGTTTAAGAAAGAAGGTTTGGGGAGGGGGGTGCTGGACATGTACCTGTTGGAAGAGAATGCTGCCTGAACCCTGGGCTTTGCAAAGGTCAACAGTCCCATCACTGGGAAAATTTGAGGGTCCTAAGAAAAGCTGCATGTTTGTTTCTTACACTCCAGGATCTAGCTGAGAGCAAGGGATTGAAGAATTATACTTTGGTCAATTTATTTGGAGTCAGAAGAAGTAAGGCAGGAACTATAGACTGAATGTTTGTTCCCACCCAAATTTATAGGTTGAACCCATAATCCCCAACATGATGGTACTGAGAGATCTGAATGAGATTGACGGGGGTTGTATCACCGTCAATATCCTGGTGGGGATACTGTACTGTAGTTTTGCAAGACGCTACCCCTGGGGGAAACTGGGTAAGGGGTACATGAGATCTATTTTATTTTTTACAAGGGCCTGGGAATCAATAATTATCTCAAAATACAAAAGTTTAATTTAAAAAATGTAAGCTAGATCAACCATGTAGTTGATGTAAGCATGTAAACTAGTTTAACGCTTAAAAGCATTTAACTTCCATCCAGCCTTCCTTTCTATATTTTACATGGTTTTGTAAGATCTGTCCCCTGTCAGCCTTTCTCTCTCCCTCTCTCTCTCTCTCTCCTTGTCTCTCTCTCTCTCTCTCTGTCTCTTTCTCTCTTTCTCTCCTTCAGTAGGCTTCAGCCACACTGGCTTCCTTTATGTTCCTTGGATAGGTCAGGCTGCTTCCTGTTCCAAGAAGTTATACTTACCTTTCTGCCTTGGGCTCTTCTGCAAGTCACTTGTATAGCTGCCTCAGGCATGCCCCATCAATTCAAATGTCACTATTTCCGAGTGCTTTCCTGATCATTCTATGTAAAATGGCTGCACAGGTATTCTCTTCACATTACATTTATTACCTTAGTTTTCTCCAACTTTACTTGCCTTTCCCCCCTTACACATCTACTTCTGCAGAGATGTCTCTCTCGTTTCCTACTGTGTCCTAGTGCCCAGCTCAGTCAGTACCTGATTCCTAGTAGGTGCTCAGTAAATATATTGCTAAATAAAGGAATTTAAAAAAAAGCAAGAATATCTCTAAGAAGATACCCATTAAAATAAGGGGGAAATTAACAGAAGGAAGAACTATAACTTAGGACCTTAACAAAGCAGCAGTTTAAATTGCAATTTCATTGAGAACTAGTAGTTTAAAAAGAATGAAAACATTTTGCTTGGAGGGAACCAAAGCCAGTTTCCCAGTTTTTGTGAACTTATGTAGAGATGAGTCTGAAAAGTAATTAACTACTCGCGTTCCTGACTGAGACTCAGACTCTGGGTCTGAAAGTGAAATCAATGAATTCTCAGGGCAAATAAGGCCCCATGGTCTCCTACGATGAAGATTCAAGGTCAAGAAGAATTACAAAGCATGTATTTTTGGCATAGGGCGGTAGGATGTTTTGTTCTGGCTCATTGTTACATGTATTATTTGCCTGCTATTAGGCTGATAGCTCTGTCTTCACCAGATATGGTGCCTGGGATCTAGAAAGAGAAAGAGAAAATACCCAACTTTTGGACAAAATGTGTTTACTCCCCACAGCAGCACTTTGGCCTGATTCCATCACGTAAGAATTGTTCAAAACCGAAGCTCAAAGAGCCAGGCAGCTGTTTCCTACACTCACCTCTTTCTTAAACTGCACACTCCTGTGATGTGCGTTGCTGTGGACAGGCCCCTGGCTGGTCTAGGGGTGTTTTTTCCATTCGCTGCTGTCTCAGTCAGCTTGGGCTGCTATAAAATGATACTGTGGACTGAGTGGCTAACAAAACATAAACTTATTTCTTGCAATTTTGCAGGCCGAGTAGTCTGGGGATCAAGTTCTGGCTGATTTGGTTCCTGGTGAGGAATCTCTTCTTGGTTATGTCCTCATGGGGTAGAGAGAGAATGGAAGCATGTCTCTTCTCATAAGGGCTCCACCTCCATGATCTAATTACTTCCCAAAGGCCCATCTCCAGATATGGTAGTTGTGTGTGTATTTGGTTATATGACATATTTAATGACTTTATTTTTAGACCAGGTTCAGGTAACCAGAAAAAAAAAACAGAACAGAATCTACAGAATGTTCCCACGTGTCCCTTGATGCACACACTTACACCACTTGCACCAGGAACTTCGTGCACAAGAGGAGTGTACTTGTTATGATCCATGAATCTACAATGACACATCATAAAGTCCATAGTTTATATTAAGGTCCATTTTTCTTGGTGTTTTATATTCTATGCGCCTTGACAAGTGTATAATGATGCATTTCCACCATTATGGTGTCATACAGAGTAGTTTTACTTCCCTAAACATTCTCTGTGCTCCACCTATCATCCCTTTCCATTTCCAACCCCTGGCAACCTCTGATCCTTCCACTGTCTCCTTTTTGCCTTTCCCAGAATGTCATACAGTTGAAATCATACAGCGAATCTCCTTTTCAGATGGGCTTCTTTCACTCATAATATGCATTTAAGTTTCATCCATGTCTTTTCATGGCTCGATAACTCATTTCTTTTTTAGTGCTGAGTACTGCTCCATTGACTCTATGGAAGACAATTTATTCATTCACCTGCTGATGGACATCTTGGTTGTTTCCAGGTTTTGGCAAATGAATAAAGTGAATAAAAGTGAATGAGGCTGCCATGAAAATCTGAGTGCAAGTTTTTGTGTAGACACAGTTTTCAACTCCTCTGGGTAAATACCAAGGAATGTGATTTCTGGATCATAAAAATAAGTTTAGTTTTGTAGAAAACTGCCAAACTGCTTTCTAAAGTGGCTTTATTCAACCACCAGCAATGAGTGAAGAGCTCCTGGTACTCCATATCTATGCAAGCTTTTGGTGTTGTCAGTGTTCTGGATCTCAACCATTTTAATAGGTGTTTAGTAGTATCTCCTTGTTTTAATTTGCATTTCCCTGATGACATAGGATGTGAAGGACCCTTTTCATATGCTTATTTGACATCCATGTATCTTCTTAGCTGAGGTGTTTGTTAAGGTGTTCAGACCATTTTTTAATCAAGTTCTGTGTTTTCTTATTGTTGAGTTTTAAGAATTCTTTGTACATTTTGGGTAACAGTCCTTTATCAGATATGTCTTTTGCAAGTATTTTGTCCCAGTTTGTGGCTTGTGTTCTCAAAAAGTCATCACCATAGCAAAAGTCATTTTCTGCAATATTATCCTCCAGGAATTTTATGGTTTTGCATCTTTAATTTAGGTCTGTGATCCATTTTGACTTAAATTTCATAAGGGGTATAAGGTCTGTACATAGAGTCATTATTATTTTTTACATGTGGATGTCCAGTTGTTCCAGCACCATTCCTTGAAATAAATACAGTATTATCTTTATTCCTTTGTCAAAGATTGGTTCACTATATTTACGTGGATCTATTTCTGGGCTTTATTCTAGTCCACTAATTTTCTATCTATTCTTTCATCAGTACCACACAGTCTTGATTACTAAAGCTTCATAATTAGTTGTGAAGCTGGGCAGGGTCAGTCCTCCAAATTTGTTCTTCTTCAATACTGTGTTGGCTATTCTGGATCTTTGGCCTCTCCGTGTAGACTTCAAAATCAGTTGGTTAATATCCACAAAATAACTTGGTGGAATTATGATTGAGATTGCATTTAGTCTATAGATCAAGTTGAAAAGAACTGACATCTTGATAATATTTAGTCTTCCTGTGCATGAATATAGGCTGTCTCTCCACTTACTGTTTTGTCTTTGATTTCTTTCATCAGAGTTTTATAGTTTTCCTCATATAGATCCTGTACATCATTTATTAGAGTTACACCTAAGTATTTCTTTTTTTTTTTTTTTGGTCACTGACATGAATGGTACTGTGTTTTTAATTTCAAATTCCATGTATTCATTGCTAGTATATAGGAAAGCAATTGCCTTTTGTATATTAATCTTATACCCTATTGCATTTATTATACCCTGGGTTTTTTCTCAGTTATTTCATATTTTCTAAATAATTTTGTCATCTGTGAACAAAGACAGTTTTATTTCTACATTCTCCATCTGTATAACTTTTATTTCCTTTTCTTGCCATGTTATATTAGCAGGGATTTCTAGTATGATGTTGAAAAGGAGTAGTAAGAAGGGATATATTTGTATTCTAACTCATTTTAGTGGGAATACTTCAAGTTTCTCACCATTAAAAGTATTACACTGGCTGTAGAAGTTTTGTAGTTATTCTTTATTAAATTGAAGAAATTCTCTATTCCTAGTTTACTAAGAGTTTTTATTATTAATGCATGTTGGATTTGTCAAGTGCTTTTTCTGCAACTTCTGATAAGATTATGCAATTTTTTTTCTTTTAGCCTGTTGATGTGATAGATCACATTAAGTGATTTTCAAATGTTGAATCAGCCTTGCATATCTGAGACAAATCCTATCTGGTTTTTGTGTATAATTTTTACACATTGTTGGATTTGATTTGCAATTCTTGTATCTATATGTTTATAACAGATATTTGTTTGTAGTTTTCTTATAATTTCTTTGTCTGGTTTTGACATTACAGTAATGCTGGCATCGTAGAATGAACAATGAATTATTCCTTCTGCTTCTATTCTTTGAAAGAGGTCATAGAGGATCGGTATAATTTCTTCCTTAAATGTGTGAATTTATCAATGTAGAATTCACCAATGCACCTATCTGGGCCTGGTGCTTTCTGTTTTGTAAGGTTATTGATTATTAATTCAATTTATTTAATATATATGTCTATTTTTGCCATTTTTAAATCTAATTGTTGAGTTTCAAGAGTTTTTTGTATATTCTAGAAAACAGACTTTTATTGGTATATCTTTTGAAAATATTTTCCCTCACGCTGTGGTTTGAGTTCTATGGAATTTCACTACATATGTAGGCTCATGTATGACCAACACTGTCAAGATACAAGACAACTACAAAGGACCACAGGATCCTTTGTAGTTGCCCTTTTATAACCACAAACACCACCTCTTGTTCTCTTCCCCATTCCTCTCCCATGGCAATCAATAATCTGTTCTCTAATTCTATGATTTTGTAATTTAAATAATGCTGTATAAATGAAATCCTAAAGCATAACCTTTGAGGATTGGCTTGTTTCACTCAGTATAATTCTCTGTAGATTCATTAAAATGGTTTTTGTTCACTAGTTCATTCTTTTTATGGCTGAATAATATTACATAGTATGGATGTATCAAAGTTTGTTGAACCATTCACCCATTGAAGGACATCTGAGTTGTTTGTAGTCTTGACTATTACAAAGAAAGCTGCTATAGATACTCACATGCAAGTGTTTGTGTGAATCTAAGTGTTCATTTTTCTGGGATAAATGCAACTGCTGAGCCACACAGTAATGCATTTTTAGATTTAAAAGAAACTGACAAACTCTTCAGTAAAATGGCTACACCCTTTTACATTTCTACCAGAAATGTATAAGTAATCCAGCTTCTCCAAACCCATGCAGGAGTCTGGTGGTGTCATTACTTTTAATTTAGTTATTTTTGCAGGTTGTGGGGATATCTCATTGCGGTTTTTCTTTGCATTCTCCTAACAGCTGATGATGTTGAATGTGCTTTCATGTGTTTATTAGCCATCCATATATCCTCTTCAATGAAATGGTTGTTCGTATATTTTGCTAATTTTCTAACTGGATTGTTTGGGGATTTTTTTAACTTTTGAGTTTTGAAGCGTTCTTTAAATATCCTATGTACAAAATCTTTGTCAGATATACAATTTGTAAATACTTTCTCCTGCTCTGCACCTTATCTTTTAACCCCCTTATCTGGGGTGATGATAGAACAAAAGGTTCAACTTTGTTAAGTGTAAATTTATCAATTTTTTTCACATTCACATTGTATTCATCCATTTCATGTCATATTTTGGTGTTAAACCTATCAAGAGTTCATCTACTTTGCCAGTCTCTGCCTTTTAATTAATTTATTTAGACCATTTACATTTAAGGCAATTATTCATAGTTAGAGCTTTAGTCTACCATTTTTTAAGTTGTATTTGTTTGTTTACTCTGTTTCTTATTCCTATGTTTCTATTTTCTTGTCTTCCTGTGGAATAACTTGAACAATTTTTAGAACTTTAACTTAATTTTTAACAGTATTTTTGAGTGCATCTCTTTGTATAGCTTTCTGAGTTGTATTTTAGTTTAAATTTTCTAAAGGGTTACAGGCTGCTGTGTCTAGGATGGGTGTGAAAGTAGAAAAATTAATGAATAGAAACCAGTGGGAATGCTATTGAGGTTATTACAGTTATTAAAGTTTTCAATGGTTACTTTAAGTGTTGCCCCAACTGGTGCAAGTCTTTAGAAAAGCACACATTTTTCTGTCTGGGTGAAATACTAATTCTCAGCTATTTCACCTAAACTTTTTCTCATCTTTATTTGTCACTTTTGTCTAGAAGCCTATTTATTCTTCATATTACACTGCTATATTGCTCCAATATTTGCGCATATAACCCCTAAAACCCCCAAATATAGAGCTAACTACATGCATTTGTAATTGCTTATTTATGTGTCCATTCCTCTTATTACACTATAAACTACTTGAAAGCAGAAACATATCTTTTCCTTCCTGGGTACTAACCTCTCAGAGTGTCTGGAACCTAGTAAGCCCTCAAAGCATATCTATTTACCGAATGAATATATGTTATAAGATACACTTGAGGTCTTAAGAGGGCAAACTGTCTTCCAAAATACAGTCAGTTTATTCTCATAGATGTTATCAAAGTATTTTAATACAGTATATGACCAATTAAATTTTGAATATTAATAATTTAAAACCACACTGTTTAGATTCCAATAGAATTGGGTATAAACAATGTAAGAAATATTAATTAGTAGGTTTATTTATACATAAAAGTACTCAGTGTGCTCATACAAGATTTTTTTTTAAATGCTGTTTCTAGTCACTTCCAAATGGAAGAGAGACAAAATATTGCTGTGGCAACGATTCAAGTGCATCAAGTCATTATTTCAACTTTCAGGTCACTATGGATTAATCACTTCAGCATCCAAAATGAGTTCTGGTTTTGATTTCCCTGAGGTGTCAAAGGTAACAAAAGAAAACCTCCAATTTTTATGTTCCAAGGAAATACAGCTGAACCCACAACCCTCACATAATGCCAAACAGTGGCCCAAAAAGCTTCTGCTGCCGAAACCTTTATGTGCAGACTGTAACCCAGAGGAAACATTTTCGAACAAGTGTGGATAAGACATTTCTGCACAGGATTCACTATTCAAATTGCTGACACACAGGGTGACAGTATGGCATGGGAATCAGTATTCCAGGCTATATTATTTTAAAAGTAATGCATGATAGCTTCCCAAGGAAAACAAACCATGAGCCAGCCTGCCTTTATCTTTCTGTCAAATGCATAACTGTGTTAAAATTCTTCACAGATAGGGTAGCAGGATTTTCCCACAGGAGAGTGACCTTTATCAATAATTTGGCTTCCTTTTTTGTTAGCTTAAATCTTAGGGGATGACGACTTCATCTATAAAATATGACAGGAAAGAACACTAGGGGAGAAAAATAAACAATGACCTTATTGGATTTTCCAAGGAATGATTTTCACAAGAACCACAAGATGGCATTGTCTACTATGGGACTGTGTTCTGACACTCAGCAAGAACTGACAGCAGAAAATGGAGATGGAGTGGTTTCACATTCCTCATTTTATTTGGAAGATTTTATATTTCCCTTCCACATCAGCTCTGTTCACTGTGTGTTGTGTGGTTGTGGTGAGTACTGGGTTGTATAGGAGGAGAAGGGGTAGGAAATGAGTCTTGGGCAGCCTCAAGAAGGGCACTGACAGGCTATAATGAAATAACGAGCAAAGGAGGTTTGGGTAAGAACACAGGAGCTCCTTCCTACCACAATACCAGATTCAGAGACTCGGCTTGCGTATACAGGTGACCACAGAGCATATTTAGACCTGATGCAGTTATTGTAGTTTAATCAACTCAGGGATTTGTTTTCATTAATCATATTTAAAAGCCTGTCTTTTCCTTTGATATCCACCCATATCTACCTACACTGACAACTCTACAGCTAAACTTCTACAGAGTGTGTATGATGGAATAGTCTGTCATCACTTATCTCCAGTCCCTGCGCATGATGCCATTAATGTAAAGCAAAAGGGACAAATTCATGGCAGATGCCTACAATGAAACTTAACCTTTATAAATGTTTCTAATTTTAAGTGCCACACAAACCTTTTTGTAGGTATTACAGATAAGGAAATTGAGGCTCAGAACAATTAAGAAATTAATCCAAACTCATAAAGTGGTGTCCTATAATTTTGTCTCAAATTAATCCAACCCTAATGCCCATGGGCTTTCCATTATACCATACTGAATTCAAACAGAAAGACGTTGTGCAGCTAAGCAAAGCTGAAACAAGTGTCAAAGTTCTGTCATGAACCTTAGTGTACCTATCTGTATCAGGAAGGTTGGTCACAGGCAATAAGCACCCATATGGCAGACACTGTGCCTGTCCCACACTGTTCCTCTTTAATGTTCTGGTTGAGATGCCTTGTTAATATAACATATAAAGGGATTGGGTAGTTGTACATGTTCCCTCAATGGACCAGAAATTCTACTCCATCTACCGTATCAATTTTATATCATGTGTTATGAACCACATAGTGATCTGTGTGTCACATGCACTCTCAGTGTCATACAAAGAGATAGCTTGCAATTTGAGGAGTTAGAACTTGGTGTAAAATGTGTGCTTTTGCACAAAGATCTATCAGTCAAAGAGTGAGCAATCCTAGATGCTAGACACATCCCAGGAGCTAATGGTTCAAAGATGCATAAGAAGCACTTCCTAAGGAGCTTAGAGTCTAGTGAGGGAGAAAGACACATAAAGAGATAGAATTTCATCATGATTTGGTAAAGTGTTGTAGAAGAGGTAGGAATTGGAAGCTAAGTGAACAGAGAGAAGGGTACTTACTCCATCTTGAGGGTTTAGGGAAAGTGTCTTGGAGGATATGATTTATTATCTAGTGCTGGAAGGATGCTTTAGCGGTTGCTGCTAAAACAGACTAAGTCTTAATCTTACCTCCTACTCTTCGCTAGAAACCCACTTGGTTTCTTCACAACCTTCACCAAGTCTCAGGTGAGTAAGAGATACTGATTCTGGGGTACATGCTGCCTATTCTTCATTTCATCATTCATCATTCTTCATCCCCCAAATGATTTTCCCTAGATTCATTGAGAGGCTAACCTCTAGAGGTTCCATTATTTGAGTGCCATTATCCCTGGGCTTCAGTCAAGTGTGGCCAATGTGGAAGCACCAGCTTAAGATCCCAGGGAAGGGAAAGAGAGATTGGAGTATTTTTAACTCACACCCCTTCCAGATTTGTTGCAGTTACGCTAGTCACCGTATCTTCCTATGGCTATGGTTTCTGTTAGGGACCTTCTTCCTTAGCTGTGGCCTTCAACTCAGCTCTAGGAATACCATTTCTACCTACGCCCTGTTGCTAGTGCCCAGGTGCCTCAACACCCCTGTGGTTTCCCTTAACACTCCCCACCCCTCTCTAAATTATCCTTCCTTTTATAAAATTATTTACAGATTCTCTTACAAAGGTACCACCTGTTTTCTGTGGGACCCTGACTGAGAAAGGTAAGAGAGAATGAATAGCTTTCTTGCAGCTATGCCATTTGTCACACGTGGCCTCTAGGGTTCTGTGGTAGAGAAAGAGGAATGGAAACAGCACAGTGCTTTTGCTAAATCACAAAGTCACTTATGTTCACAGCCCCTTACTCAGAACTAACTTCTGACTAATGACACAGAGGTTCATGGGGAAACTAGTGGAAGAGGGGACAGTTGAGCTTGGTCTTAGAGAATAAGATGAAATTATAGATGATAAAGAGATGTGATGCTAAAGGGAGGGAGAAGTGTTTCAGACAAAGAGAAGGACATGTTTGAAGGGAAGGCAGCAAGGACAAGTAGGGAGTCTTCAGAGGAGTGCATATGCCTTGACACAAGTTGAACTCCAGGAGGTCATCAGAGGGTGGTGAGAGGTGAGGCAGGAGAGGGAGGCAGTGGCGAGGTGATAAAGGGTTTTGTTTGCCACAGTTAGGATTTGGGGTTTACCCTAAGTTTATGAGAAAACATTATAGGATTTCAAAGATGGGAGAAGTCACAGGAAAAATGTTACATTTTCAAACAGTTATTCTCTTAGCATGAGGAGGACACATAACTGAAGGGAGTGAACCAGAAAGCAAAGGGGCTCTGGCATCAGTCAGGATACATATGGGAAAGGCCAGAACCAAGTCAGCAGTGGTGAGGGCAAAGAGAGTGTGACGGATATGGTGTGACTACAATTAGGACTTCAACAGTTCTGCAACCTTGAGAGGAGTTAGGACAGGTGAGCTTTGACCTTTAGGGTTTCTGACAAGGGTCTCAGATAAAGCATGGTCCATTCCTGGAGACAGACAACATAGAAGAATAAGAGACAGAAGAGAGAGGGGAAAGACAGCCCCTCACTTTGAGACATCATGAGGCTGAGGGTTCTGCAAGATCCATGGGTGGAGATGTTCAGTAAATAATTGGAACAGGATCGAGACCTTGGCTGGAGATACAGAGCTGGGAGTCAACATAGGTGGTCACTGAAGCCATGGGAGTAGACAGAAGTATCTAGGAGGAACGGAGAGGAAAGCTCAGGATGCACCTTGATGAGACCTAGCAGAGGGGGCACTGCTAAATAATGAGCTCCAGAGGAGACTTGGATAAATGGTGACCCATGAGTGCAAAGGCAATGCTCAGAAGTGACACATGGGTCAGTATGAGGGACAGCATGAGGGTGAAGGAAAGGGAAACACCATCAAAAAGGCATCTGTGAATGGAAGAGAGAGAAACTATGAACTACACATTACATAAGAGGTCATCACAGGTCAGAGAGGCGGGGTGACGAAGGCAGCAGATCTGAGAATTTCTGGGTCAGCAAATTAGAGAAGGGCTGAGTGTGCAACCGTTCAACACCTTGGTTGATACACTTAAAAACAAGTCCACGTGTCAGTGTCCTGTCTCAGTGACTACCGCGTGTGGACTAGGAGTCCACACATTTTTCTACGGACTTGTGATGCCCTATATAAGGCACATTTGGAAGTTGCTAATTTGATAAACTTGGGAATTTCTTAGGCAGCAAATCTAAAAGTCTCTAAGGAATATATTTTAAGCGATGATTTAAGAACTATGAGGCACAGCTGCAGTGCTTTACGGTCACTATCTCGTTGAATGCCGTGAAGAGAGTACTATTATTACCGTTAACAGACATACAGGAATCAAGAGCTCAGGCAGATAATGTGGCACACCTAAAACGGAAGAGCTGGCAAAAGACAAGGTCAAAGTTGACAGCCAGGTCTTCAAATTACCAGAGCTTCAGCTCCCAGCCATCACGTCTCCTGTAAATCGTCAAACGGGAAGCACCCCCAGGCAATCAGCACTCCTAAAATTGACAGTCTAGCAAATCTGTAAAGCACTGAGTCTGAAACCTGAAAACTATTATCTAGGATTTTCTCACACCCTCTTCATTTGGCATTCATCCTTAGCGCTTCCTTCTTCCATTACTCTCTTTAAAACAACATGAAGGTTAGTTATTAAGCAGCACCTCACTCCAACCCCAGGTTCCTAGTATAGAAAGCAGAAAACTAGGCACCCACATAGGCACTGCCTATGAACAGCCTTCTTCTTCGCTATGCGAGTTTCCCCTCCTCTCATTGGCTCCCCTGTTCACACATTGATGGGGACTAAAGGAATGGGGTGATTATTTCAAAAGGGTTTAGAGGGCTCCGGAAAATCAATGGAACACGGTGACAACAAACCTTCCTCTTCCTTTGAAGGAAAACTAGTAGTGTTTTAACATACCTCTATATAGTTCATTATATAATGAATATGATAATGACACAATTATTAAAAGGTATCTGTCCGCTGATGACAGTGAGAGAGAGTTGAGGGGCAAGAATGACTGCGGCCATGATGACATCCTAACTTGCCCCTTGGGCAGGGGCAGATAAAATATTCTCTTGTCTTTGATAAAGAAATGCACATTTAATTAGGTGCCTTATAAATGTGAAACCAATCTCTAATGTGTTGACAATCAGAATATTCTGTATCTTGGTCACCACTGTAACATATTAAACCACATGGCAAAACATAATTGTACAGTAGAGCAAAACAAACCAACAAAAACATACACAAAAAAACGAGGGCATCAAAATCAAAAGACGTAAAACAAGGTCTAAAATGTAAATTAAACATTATTTGCTTAAATTACCTTGTAAAAACACAAAAAATAATAAATGTAAAATGGCTGTATTTTTTCATCAAAAGATAAATAGTCCCAAATCAAAAATGCATCATATATGGGAAACATATACAATGAAATGATGCTAAAAGTTTGCGAGTGAAAAGAAGGAAGAACAAAGATCCATCAGGAAAAAATGCAAAGTAAAAAAAAAAAAGAAAACAGATATTATTAACATTGTGGAAGGTAATTTGAGGAAAATATTATTACATGACAGAAATGAGGCCATTTTGAACTGTCAAAATATACAATGCAACTATGATAGACACTACCATAAAAAAATGGATCAAATCCTTTATAAAAAAGCTAAGACTGAGTGAAGTACAGGGAGGAAGTGACAGGAACACAGCTGCATGGGAGAGTAGACAAAGCACCATTTGTCTGTGTGGTAAATCAAGATCATCAGTCCTCATGAACACTAGCCCTACTGCTTACATAGTACTACCTCCTTACCCTCTGTTCTGTCCCTGTACAGCCTCTTAGTCAGATATGATCTCATCATACCTGCACATAGGGTATGAGCCCTGGCTCTTCCATATTCCTCTGTGAGAAGCATGACAAACTTGAAGATTTATAAGGACCAAAGAGATACTATTAATGAGAGAAGCCACCAAGTGGAGAAAGCATGGCTCATCCTAAGGGCACAGCCAGCACCCAGCCCCAGATAGCTGTCAACAAGGAAGAGTATAGGCTGTGTTGCAAGGAAGCCAGAACCTTGGATTTGTTTGTGGTCTCTCAATTTTTTTTATTTTTTTATGTTTATTTATTTATTTTGAAAGAGAGATAGAGAAAACCAGACGGGAAGGGGCAGAGAGAGAGGTTGAGAGAGAATCCCAACAGCACAGAGCCCAATGCAGGGCTCAAACCCACCAACTGTGATATCATGACCTGAGCTGAAACCAAAAGTCAGATGCTGAACTGAATGAACCACCCAGGTTAGTTAGCTTAATTGTAAATAAAACAATATAAGTCTCTACTCTATGATGAATCTAGCCCATAAGTCTCCAGTCTAGTTCACAACATCTAGTCTAGGTTAAATCTCTATTTTGGAACTATTTGGTCTTCAACTTTCAAAATACTTACAGTAAAATTCCTGGAATATAATTGGTAATTTTAAATGCCTGTTGAATGAATGACGGTATGAATGGATTGAACTGTAACTACTTTCAAGTCTTTTTAGTCTAGTTACGAAGAAAGATAATCAATGATGAAAACACAGAGTGACAGACGCTATAGAAGGACCAGACTGAGGATATAATGGAAGCAAGAGGAAGTCAACCCTGGATTCTATAAGTCCACCCTGGATTCTCCTTCCCAGAATATTTTTATAAAAATATATCTCAGTAGAGGAGTAAATAAATAAAAGGGGAGGTTTATTCATACAGTGTAATGCTATAATGAAGTGAGGTTCAGTGAATTAGACTTACAAGTAGCAACATGAACAAATAACAAAAAATAGTATCAGGTGAAAAAACTAAGTCACAGATTCCTAGAGAAAAATACCAGTTATGTACAATTTTAAGGTACACAATCACTATGTATGTATTTTTTTAAAGAATATATACATATTGTAGAATTAAACAAAAACTTACTGAAATGATATATGCAATTTCAGGGTAGTGTTTACTCCTGGGTGGTGAGAGGGAATGGGGGTTGGGAGGGAAGAGCTAGGCTTTAATTATATTTGCAATATTCTATATTTTAAGAAATAACATATGAAACAAATACATAGATATATGTTGATATTCATTAAATTAATGGGATAGGTTCACTGGTATGTGTATGTTGAATACTGTTCTCTATACCATATGTTTAAAACATTTCATGATTTAAAATACTAATTATGATGCTCTGTGGCATACTGGAAAAAGGAGATTATGAGTTAATTCTGAGAACCTGGCAATTATTTTTTCAGGGCTTAAGATGTGAACAGTGCAGTGAAATGCTAAGCTTCATTCTGTAGTTCTGACACACTTAAGTTTTCCTACTCAGATTGCTGCACAGACATAGCAGTTGGTCTTGACCTTCTCTAAGCCCAGTTGCTCTCTATCCCCAGCTCCCTCAGTCCATGGGCTTGGCCACTGGTCACACTGGACCTCAGCAAAAGCCAGCTTCCAAGTCTAAACATGGCCACTGGGCAACACACAAGAAAACACAGCAAGAAAAATAAAGGGAGTTGGTTCCCTCACAAATAACACAGCACACTCAAGGAAAGAAAGAAGATAACCTTATGAAATTTGAGGTCCAAGAAAATCCATAGGAATTATGAAATACAGCTCCTAATTTTACAAGGGTGGAAATCCTCAGGAAAAAGAGGACTTTCCTCAGTCACAAAAGCTAATTAATAATATGGCCTGGATACAGGTGGGGACCCAGGCTTCCTGCTCCAGGAACCTTCCAACTGCTGCACCCATGAAACTAGCAGAATTCTGGAACTAGAAGGGACCTTGAAGGTCACACAATCCATGTCCCTTATTCCACAAATGCAAGAACCAAGACTTCCACTAATCCTCTCACTGAAGAATTTAAAAGTTGCCAAGTCAACTTCATCCACTCTAAAAAATATGGTGTTGGGGGCCTGGGTGGCTCAGTTAGTTAAGTATCCGACTTCGGCTCAGGTCATGATCTTGCAGTTCATGACCTGAGCCAAAGTCAAGAGTTGTATACTCAACCAACTGAGCCACCCAGGCACCCCAGACAAGACATTTTAATAACTAAACCAGTCTAACACTGGATTAAACTCCCCTATGTAGGAATGAATACCCTCTTCTTGGAGGAATTCCATAAAAGAGGTCAGATGGCCAATGGTATGGGGTGTGGTTGGGTGGGTTTTTCTCTTCATTAGAAAATGGGGTTATATTTAGGGTGCGCACCTATTCTGGTCTCCTCAGGACAGTTCTAGTTTACCTCCGTTGTTTCAGTATAATTATTAGTTCTGCCCCATTTCACTTTAAAAAATGTCCCAGTTTGGAAGATAAATCCCATGGTTACCCTATTTACATTAGAGGACTCTGAAATCCTTTTCAACTTTAATAACCTTACCCAACGTTTTGCCTACGGGATAGGAACTTTATAAAAGAAGGGACATCTCAGCTGATTTAGAGGAGGGACTTTTAGACTGAAGGAGATATTCCCCAAGATTCCACTGAATCACCTCTTCCATCCCATGATTCCAGCTAACGTGAAAAACTCTCAAACCCGTTGGTGATCTACTAAGACGTGAGTTTACACCAACCTTATGGAGAACAGCACCTTGATGTTGCTGGCACCATCTAATAGGCACCTATAGGCACCTATAGAGGCATCTATAGGCACATCTAATACAGTATAGTTTGTAGAGTTTTAAGCAAAATACCTTCAGAGTTCATTACCGGAGCATTTTCTGGTAACACATCTTCCACAATAAAAATTCATATAGAGTCATAAAATTAAAAATTAAATACATGTATTAATATTATGTACTGATTTACCACAATTCATGTAAAGCTCACAGGTTTTATCACAGAATCTGAATAGTTGTGTAAAGTGAGGATAATCTATGCTAAGTCTCACACTGTAAAGAAAGATTCTTGTTCTTAGCCTGGTGCTATATACTTTTTGTCTTCTTAATAAATATTTAAATAATAATAGGGTCTTTAAGCAGGAAAGAGAGCTAGTGCTTGAAATTTATATTTTCCTGTCTCTAAGTAATATTTTTGAATATCAGAGCTGAAAAAGGGTCACAGACTTTAACACATATCCAGAGATTTGTCATAGCTCTCTCCAGGGTGCCCTTGGGTAAATGTGAAAATGTCTACAGGAAAAATGAGAACAATGTTTGTGGCTGCAGCCCAACAAAGTTTTTGGAGAAATCATAGTAAATTATGAGGTAAAGGAGTCAGAAACTAGACCAACTTGCCTCGGCATGGATGCATTCAGCATCACTGGGTGCCATGTGATGTAATTCACTCCTTGTCTCAGAGTTCAAATTTCAGCACAGTTCAGAGCTGTAAAGTCTCAAAACTGCTGAAATGTCTAAGGTTTGTAACCTAGCTGGGAGTATGGTCCCAGGAGCTGTGGCATCTGGTATCACAGGGATGCCCCTTTGAAATGCAGAATCTTCAGCTCCACCCTAGACCTGTTAGATCAACATCTACATTGTGGCAAGGTCCTAGGCAAATTTACATCCACTTCAAAAGTATGAGAATTAAGGGCGCCTGGGTGGCTCTGTCAGTTAAGTGTCCATCCGACTTCGACTCAGGTCATGATTTTGCAGTTTGTGGATTTGAGCCCCGCATCAGGCTCTGCCCTGGTGGTGCAGAGCCTGCTTCACATTCTCTCTCTCTCCCTCTCTCTCTGCCCCTTCCCTACTTATGCTCTATCTCTCAAAATAAATAAACTTTTAAAAAAGTGAGAGAATGAAAATGTCCTCATCACGAGAAAAAATAACTATGTGAGGTGATGGATGTTAAATTATTGTGGTAATCATTTCACAATACACACATTGGTCAAATTGTTATGGTGCATACCTCAAACAGTTTTATGTGCCAATTATATCTCAATAAAATGGGTGAGGGGAAAGCCTGAGAAATGCAAGCTGCACGCTTACCCAAGGCCTACAGCCATAGATTCAGATCTGGACTCTTCCACTGACTGTGATACTTAAGTTGCAGGACTAAAACCCAACATCATGACTGACAAAGAGGAGGGAACCCCTGTGTGCTATAAAACCTGTCCCGGTCCTGGTCGGACCCCAGGAATAGGCTCCTCTATACACCCTTTGCGAACTTGAACGGGTGTCCCCCATTCTTAGAAAATACCCACAGGCGTTGGTCCAGACACACACACTTGGTCCATGAATGATCGTCGTCCCACCCTGCACCTCCCTTCTTAAGATTTGGAAGGGGCTTTCACCTCAGGATAAAAATAATCAGAAAAGCAGAACCTGGTTCTCTATTTTTCACACAGCCTGCTTGGGGTTTTCAGAGAGCATGAAATGTAATTAACACCAATGTGAAATCCGCATTTGTTCATTATGAGGTTATTCAATGCTATTGTTACCTGACCTATAAGCAGCTGTTGCCAACTAACGTAAATTGTCACTGGGATCTGGAATTATTATATACAAGTGAAATAAATCTGCCTTTCAGATTGGCACGTTACAGAATCCTTTCCTCCTCTGCTCTTGACTCTTAACCATAGTCGGGTCATGTATAGCCACGGTCACACGTCTCACTTTCCTTTAGGCAGTTTCTCTCTTTTTATTTTTCCCCCCAAAGTTCTGCTCTATTAAACACTTTTATTCTTGCAACCCAGGATTTTTGGCCATTGGAGACATAGTAGAGAGGTTAATCTGAGCTGAAATAGATCAGATCTGTTACACTCATTCTGATTTATCTGACTCCTTTGCTGGTTCACCAGCTTGAAATCTTTGGCACTGGTTCAGGCCATGTCTCTGGGAGAGAGGTTTTTCTTTTCTTTTCTTTCTTTCTTTCTTTCTTTCTTTCTTTCTTTCTTTCTTTCTTTCTTTCTTTCTTTCTTTCTTCAGACTTATTTTAAAGGTTGCTCTGTTTTCATTACAGATGATATGGTTGGATCTCAAAGTGCTGCAACGTAAAACACATTTACTGAATTTGATAGATATTTTTCCCCCCTCCGGGCCATAAAAAATGCTTAAACAAATGCTGATATTATTCCTACCATGATAAATACAGATGCGCTGCCTGCTGGACAGAGAGATGCATTGGTATTCTGCCTGGGCTCTCTGGCTCCTCATCAATGAAGAATTTTGGAGCTGGCTGGCAGAGGAAGAGCTCAGTGATCAAAAATACCAAGACATGGTAGAAATCCTGCCTTGAAGGCCAAGAAGGGAGAAGGCAAAAAGGGACTCAATCTGGAAGATCCTTTGCTCTTGGGAGGAGAGACTGCCATGCTTCCCAGGTCCCCATGCTTCTCCAGGATTTTGGAGGTCATTTTGGACTGCATGGTTATCATAAACAACTGAGTTGAAGATGATTCAAACCAAATAATTACAGGAATTAAATAGATCCTAAAAGAATTTTTCTGATAAGAGAATGCAGGCTTTGCCACTGATGAGTTTGGCTTTGAATTTCAAGGAAGCATAATGCAGGATAATTTAAATTTGAATTGTGGTGAATACAATATGGTTGTCATCCTCCAAGGGGCTCAGTGCAGCGAATGCCCTTAGGAGACAAGAGCTGAATTACCTTCCAGTGGCCCAGGGAGAGAACACTCTGCCCAGGGCTATTTGGTGCAGCCCAGCCCCAGATTCTTGAGTCTCAGTCAGTCACAAAGTCTTAAGCCCAAACAGTTTCCCTCACAGAGCCAAACAACCCAACATCTCTGGAGTGCTTTGCTTTAAACCCAGGTGGGAAATATTTGGAAGGTAACAGAGTACTGACTCCCATGTTTCCCTTCAAGGTCTGGTGTCTTTGGGGTAAACGGTGTCTGCCATACCGTTACTTTCGTGAGTATTTATTTTCCATAAACCAGTACCTTATCATGCCTTGGGCTGCGGAAGCTGGATCTCAGGGCTGAATACAGAGCAGATGCAGAACTCTATCTTTCCTCATGAAGAAACCTGGAACAGACATAGGAAGCCCTGACATTTCAGTTTGCCACATGGTTTTCCTTATTTCCCTGAGGTCCAGAGATCTAAGACAGCTGGTCACAAAGGTCCTACTAAATAAATGCTCCACACTTGGGGCTCTGCTGTGTCAAAAGTCCTGGCTGTGTCTAGGAAACAAGCATGCCCAATTTTACTTACACATGCAACTGTTTTGAATCCACTTGTCTGCCTAACTTCAAAGAAAGCCTCTGTTTACAAGTTTGTCCCCAGTATTTTTTCACTTGGCCTATAAAGTCCCAGTGGCTGTGGAGACAGTGACAAAGGTGGGGTCAGGCGTCCGCCATGCACCTTTCATCTCCACCCAGAACTCTCACTGAAGGGGACGCGCAAGCTTCTCATGTTAGCCTCTGGGAGACACCATTGCTAGGGAAATGACTGATGGATTGCCATGCTGGCTCTAAGGCATTTGCACATGCATCAATGTCTCGTGGACGTATTTTTGTTTTGTTTTCTGAGAAGATGGAGGAACAGCTGTTTGTTTGGTTTTCTTTTCAAAATGCTCCAAAGGTAAAATAAAAGTGTAAGGTCTTTAAAAATACTATGGGGACCACTGTCAAGTCTTTGGTATGACTCAGATTCACAATCCATTTGGTTTTGACTGAAAGTATTAAGCACCACAGAGATGCCTCTCTGTCACTTGTGGGTTTTGTTTTGTTTGTTTGTTTTGTTTTGTTTTTTTTACAAAGAGAGTATCTCTTTGTGATTCTATAGGTCCATGAAACTAAAATGTCAAAGTCTTGCATGAACACTGTTGGCCCTAAACTTTTATTTTTTTTATTTATTTATTTATTTATTTTTTATTTATTTTTGGGACAGAGAGAGACAGAGCATGAACGGGGGAGGGGCAGAGAGAGAGGGAGACACAGAATCGGAAACAGGCTCCAGGCTCCGAGCCATCAGCCCGGAGCCTGACGCGGGGCTCGAACTCACGGACCGCGAGATCGTGACCTGGCTGAAGTCGGATGCTTAACCGACCGCGCCACCCAGGCGCCCCGGCCCTAAACTTTTAAATAGGCAATTTCCAAAGGTTCATTTATAAGCTTATTTCTCTGGAAGCCAGAACAATTTTACAGAGAAAAAAGATTAGAAATTACGCTTATGCTTCTTCAAAATCTCCTTAACTCATAGTATTTTTACTATTCTACACCTTAAACAAAATATAGCTAACAACAACAAACAATCTAAAAGACCTTTTTTGACTCTGAATATTATTTTTTTATGAAAGCACATTTTTTTCATTAAAGGAAGATGTGGGAGCCAGTGTAAACTTTACTATAGATATAAATAATTGGACACTTTCTAAGGCTTCAGTATATAAAGGCAATTAGTAAATTTCAAATTTTGTGGTGTTATTTACTTAATCAAATGTGTTAACTAGCCATGTTTATCAGACCATGTCGGGCTTCTCTTTTTCCCTTTTTAAATCTTAATTACAACCAAAGGGGAAAAAATGAGATGAAAAGAAAGACAGGAAAGTATTTTTTTCCTAAGATATCTTGGGTGAAAAGTGGATGAAACATCTAAAAAAGGCACTTTCATAAGAAAATATGTGTTCATATGCAAAAGCAACTGACCTGAAGTGTTAAACTAACTCATCTGTGGTCAGTGAAATAGCTGAAAAGCATAGGGTAGATAGAGCCTGTGCACAGCCTCCTTAAAAGAAAGAACATAATGGTAAACCAGTGGTTCTTAAAGTGCGGGTCTTGAGAAAAATAAAAACGACCAGGCCCAACCCTAGACCTACTGTATCAGGATCTCTTGGAACAGGACACAGCCATCTTTCAACAAACTTGCCAGGAGATCCTGAAGGTTACGGTTTGGGGGTTTGGGAGGCACTATGGAAAAGAAACTCTGGAATGGAGAGTTACCTACAATGACCGCTAGGTGGCTCTGTTGGTCAGGACAGAGTAGAGAATGAAGGAAGTTTGGTGGTCAGAGCACAGGATTAATGCTACTCAAGCAGGGTGGGGGAGGAGGATCTATCTGTTGCCTTAAAAAAAAGTCTTCTTCAAGTCACCAGAAAGAAACTACAAATAAATACACTATCCTAAACGACCAACTAAAATTATAGAGCATTTCTAGGTTTGGTTTTTCATGTCTAGGGCTTGTTGCAAAAATGTAAATTTTTGTTAATATATATAAAAAAAACACCTCTTTTCTGTACTGTAATGTCAAATATTGTAGCTATTACCTAAAAACATTTAATTGCCCCTTGACCTAGATACTTTATAACTATGAGTCATACCATGATACAGCCAGCAAAATTAGAAATTAACCCTTAACACAATCTTGGACTCTACTGCGCTCTGTATAATCCTTCCTTGCTCTAGTCCTTAGACTTGACTTGGTCTGTCTGATCTGACCCCTCCCAGCCTTTCTAGTTTTTACCCAGTCTTATATTTGATCTCTGGCATTTCTCATTCCTTGCTTTTACAATAGCAACTCTACCTTGGCCCCTGGGACCCAACTCAGGGCCAGGTACTGAAGATTTAGCATGGCCCTGGTCCATCCATTGGACAGGGCATCACAGAGGAGACCTCAGATCCTCTGCTGTGGCAGCCTTTGGACTCGGTACATTTTGCATCTGTACTGAGAAGATACTATGATAGTTTGAACATTCTCAGTGAAATTCTGTTAAATGCTTCAAAAGAAAATCATTATAAAGCTTAAGATAGTTTGAATCTCTTTGTTGTTGTGGTGCCACTGTTCTATATCAAAAGGGATTCTTCGCCTATAAGGGTTCTTAACCTAAAGCCTTCTGACATAAAAGTCTATTTCAATATAATTGGTTTCCTCTGGACTTCTAGTGTATTTTATCCTATGAATAGAAAAAACGACATTATTTCTGAGAAGGGTTACTTGGTTTCATTGGACTGCCAAAGGAGTCCATGCAGGATAAAGATGATGAAACCCATAATAGTCCTGGGGACACTGCCTCTCCATCAGAGGAAGGTCATGCTTACCTCTCTGGGGCTCACCAAGGAACAAAAGAAACAATTACCCAGGGGCAGAAAGTAAACTGAGTCCTTGGATAAGCTGACTGTGGGTTGTCATGTTCCCAAATTCAGCACGTATCCCAATGCAGCAAGCAAGAAGTTTGTCAAGAACACACCCACAAGAGCCCATCCTAGTCTCCCCACAACCTAAAGTGAATAAGGCTCATGGTAGGCACTTAATGCAGTTAATACATACTGTTTGAGTGAAATAGAGCAGACTTAAGTATGACAAATGAAAAATTATGCCAGAGTATGGGTCTAAGACTTGAATTCTTACTATGCTGTGTAAGTTCACAAAATGCAACCTCCATTTTCCTAAGGGCCAACTAAGCACCTTACTCTTACCACAATGTTTGGGGCAATTGTGGCATCACCAATGCATAAAATACATCTTGCAATGGGCAAAAGGGCATTTCCTGATTCAGAAGATGTTCGGGACCATGGTGGGTTTAACAACTATAAACTACTCTTAACCATCTGGCTTACTGAGGACAAAGTCCATATCTCATTCCTGTCAAAGCCAGGTCCTGACATTCTGTTAATTTGGGCTGAGAATAAGATGTTGATAATTATAGGGTATAGTTAATAGCTTAAAAGAATCAGATCTCCCATACCCAACAGAAAATTAAAATTCTACGCCTTGGCAGGACTCAAGAAGAACCCATGAACAAGTATTGCTAAGGGGGAAATAAACAATGCTCTTAAAACCTATTCCCCTTCTTAAGAATCAGTCTCAATAAGTAACTCTTTGTGATTACAAAATAGCACCTTCCCCTATATTATATTATTTGTTCTCTCTAAACCCTCTCCAGGGAAGTAGGGCAGTATCAGTCCCTTTTTGCAGTTGATGAAACAAACAATGTCTTTGTCCATGTTTATCTGACTGACTGGTCCTGGAATTAGAAGACCACATGGTTTGTGGTCTTTGAATAAGAGCTGAGAACCGGGGCACCTGGGTGGCTCAGTTGGTCAAGCGTCCGACTTCAGCTCAGGTCATGATCTCACAGTCTGTGAGTTCGAGCCCCGCATCGGGCTCTGTGCTGATGTCTCAGAGCCTGGAGCCTGCTTCCGATTCTGTGTCTCCCTCTCTCTCTGCCCCTTCCCTGCTCATGCTCTGTCTCTCTCTGTCTCAAAAATAAATAAAAACATTAAAAAAAAAAAAGAGCTGAGAACCTACAAGGGCATCTCAAACAGTCGACATGACTCTTTACAACTCTCTTTTCTCTCTCATTCAATGTCAATAACAGTATCATCTCTGGCAGGGAGAACACTGAGCCTCTACCTAGGATGGCTATGACAACAGAAAAGACAACCTCCCACCCTAAAGAAATAAACTGTTTTGTGTTTTATTTGTTGGCTTGCTTATGGTGCCACTGATTCAGCGCCCAGCCAACTAGCCAAGCACTTGGGAAAATGCTGTCAGTTACAGATTTGACCTTGAAGCCTCTTACTTTCCACTCTTGGTGCCACAGATGAAAGGTTGACTATCAAGTAATGACTACAGTGGGGAAAAAAATTCATAGGATTTAAGTTTTAAATCAATAGAGAATTCAGAGATATACAGCAGAATTTTATACTACCTTTGTCTGGTCTAACGGAAAAATCAGGCAAAAATAAGAAAATGCATCATTTCCCTTAGAAGGAAAAATTCTGCTTCATTTCTTAGTATGTGAGGAAACAGATCTTTTCACAAGTGCTGGGCATAGCCTGTAAATTTAAGCTAAAATCTGCACGTGAGTCCATGTTGAGGACAGAGGTGGCAAAAGTGGCCAAAAGCTGTCCCCTCACCACCCCCAAAAGGGGCAAAGAGACCACAAGATGGTGGGAATAGACTAGATACAAAAGTCACCCTTAGAGTCACGGCAGAAGGGAAGGCTTAGGACCAGACGAGCATGACCAATGGGACTTAATGTGAAGATTTAGAAGGCAGAACAGTTGCTAGGATGACACAAAGCAGCAGCAGAAGTGCCAGGCTGGCGTTGAAAGAGGACTGGACAAGATATAAGACCACTGCCTATCCCACTGGCCAGAGCAAGCCACCTTTTGGAATTGGGGCAGCCTAATTCATGAAATCAGGGGTTAGAGTGGATTCTGTAAAATTCCGGCTGACAAGGGTGGGGCGGCTGGAGCTGCAATGCGGCCAGCTGCGTCTCGAAGTGAGAAAGTAGTTAGGCAACGGGAAGTAAGAGAGGAATGTCCGAGTACCTGTGAGGAGCTGGGCATGGCACCAAGCATTTAGCTTGAGATGGCCAGCTAAAGATGGCCAAGGATACCCACACAGGAAGATGCTCCTCTCACTTCAGCGGCATTTACAAGTGGTGTTTCAATTCCTGCAGCACTGTGTAAGTGATTGTGCAACTGAAATTAAAAGGGGAGAAGAGGGGCACCTGGGTGGTTCGGTGGGTGAACAGTCCAGTTCTTGGTTGCAGCACAGGTCATGATCTCACGGGTCGTGGGCTTGAGCCCCGCGTCGGACTCCGCACTGACAGCCCAGAGCCCGCTTGGGATTGTGTCCCCCTCTCTTTCAGTGCCTCCCCCACTCATGTTCGCACTCTCTCGTTCGCTCTGTTTCAAAATAAATAAATAAGCTTTTCAAAAAAGAGGGGAGGGAGGAGTCTGGTCCATCTTGAGCATTTATCTGATGACACAGGTCGCACCTGCTCCTCATTCTAATCTCATCTTCCTTTGCCCAAACTGCTAGAAGGCATATGTGACAGACGTTCTCAGTGTCCTAGACCTGGCCATTTAGCACTCACCGTTCCAGGACATATGGGTGGCATCTTACAGAAACACCTGCAATTCTACTGGAAAGAACATGCAGACGCCTGGCAGGCTGGAAGTTCTAGGGTTTAGTGCTCCTCTGAAGGAGGGACCCAACCAGTGGCAGAAAGGAGCAGGTGGGTAAGCCCCCTACCTTCTCTCCTTCGGTGTCAAACCTGAACTACCATATACAACTCCCGCCCTGGGAATCCTGAGCTCCAGCTGCCCCAACACTACTCAACTCACTAACACCCATCCGTCCTACTTCCTACTAGTGCTTCTTGGGCTCAGCAACTAAAGAAAATACTCACCCCAAGTCTATGTCATAGGATATACTTCTGGGGAAAACCTAAGACCGTGTGTGTGTGTGTGTGTGTGTGTGTGTGTGTGTGTGTGTGCGCGCGCGCGCATCGACTAAAATAACTTATTAAGGTTTGGCATTTATTGATCAAGTTTGCCCTGGAGTTTGGCAGACTTCCTAACCTGTCGAGCTACAGTGTTTTGGGAGGAGTGATGTGGGCAAGACTTGCTGGCTCAGACCCAGGGGCAGCTGGGAAAGGAGGGCTTTCACATTCCATTTTTCTGGCTTCAGACTCTATCCTGCAAAGAGGAGGAGGATCTGTTTTCATCAACAGAGAAAACTGGGTTTTTGTAGGGTCGACTCACTAAGGGCTTTGACATCATCAAATGAATCAAGTATGAATACATGAATTTTCTCTTTTCTGCATAGCATTTGATAAGCACAAATAACAGGATATTTTAAATAAGGCTATCACAAAATGTAAAAACCTCTGTGGTCGTAAGTTAAAAATACACCAATAACTGGCTTTGGGAGGGATTGTAACACTATGTTATTTATGTCAGGATATGACTCAAGAGAGAAACAAATACATATAGCATATTACAAAATCTTCTTTATCCCTTCCCAGAAATTTGTAGGACCAAGGAGTTGGGGGAAGAGGGAAAAGAGAGAGTAATTTTCACATTCATTTTAAATTTCAGTTTAAACATTTCTCCTAGAAAACATTTTGGCAAGCGATGTACATTTCCCAGCTGCCCTTGGGATAGGAAATAGCAATCTATTTTATATTATCCTTCTCTCAATTAAATATTTCCTTGGGAAAATGACTGGAAAGCTTATAACAACCAAGGATAAAATAACCTTTGGGTGAAAAAGTGGCATCCATGTGCCGACGCAGGACATTGTGTGAGAGGCAAAATAAAAGTGCCAGATGTGGAGTCTGTCAATGAGTTACTCAGCCCCTCAAATTTACCAGGTGAATGAATAATCTGTGGAATAAATTATCTCCTGCTAGAGAAGTGTCTGCATGAATTTGAGGAAAGAAGGTCTCTTCCAACCCTCTCTCCTCCCCAGATACCCAAGATTCTGTGAATGAGGCTGGATTATTTAAATGCAAGGTGATGGCTGAAGCATCTTAGTGCTGACAACTCATTACTGAGCACAGCGCTTCCGAGCAGCACAGGAAGTAATCCTGTGTCATCGGGAGACTCCAGGACCCTGCCACCAAGGCCATGCGATGCATGGATGGAGATTTCTAATCAAAAAGGAGAAAGTGGAAGGATAAAGGATGAAAGACCAGTTCTCATTTAAATCCCTGAAATAATGCTGCAGTGAAGAGGTCCCACAGAAACCTGTACAAACTACTGTCTTCTCCCTTGCACCCACCGTGTGGGAATTAAAAGCTCTGAATGGACCTGTCATTTCTAGGTAATCCCTGCCCTGGATATTCCACATCCAAAGCACTATCCATCCCGTTTGCCTGTTTGCAGGGTCCAACTTGAAATAATCAATAAATATGGGGCGCCTGGGTGGCTCAGTCAGTTAAGTGTCAACCTTGGCTCAGGTCATGACTTCACAGTCCATGAGGTCCAGCCCTTTGTCAGGCTCTATACCGACAGTGAGGAGCTTGGAGCCTGCTTCAGATTCTGGGTCTCCCTCTCTCTCTCTCTCTGCCCTTCTCCTGCTAACACACTCTCACTCTCTCTCAAAATTAATAAATAAACATTTAAAAGTTTTTTTAAAGAAGTAATCACTAAATAACATCAGGGATGGATGCCTCTTGATGACAAAACATAGGATTGCCAAGCAAACTGTCTGAGGTCTGATTTGGGGTCAGCTATCTGCAAGCAAGGGAAGGTACCCAATGGATGATGATGGGTCACAAGGGAGCAGAAGACCAAAGCACCAGAAGCACAGTGTAGATGGGGAACTACCACCAGCCCTACCTGCAATGTCCACTGAGAAGCAGAAACGGCAAGTGGAGGGACACGAGCAGTGAGCATTTATAAGCACCTATTATATGCCAGACACTGTGTGAAGTGCAGCATATATATTTAATATATGCCTAAGCTTAATAAATATAATTTATGGTGCTAAGAACATGAGATATTTACAGTATAACTAAGTTACAGCCACATAAAATGTTATTGTCAGAACTAAGGCTTACATCTCAATGTTTCTCTCTTCTATGTCATGAAATCTGTATCGGAACAAATGCAATCTTGCATCCCCCCTCCCTGTTACCCCCCTGCCCCAACACCAAACAGAGATAAGGCACAAAGGCCAGCCACAGGATTATGGAGTATCACAAAGATTGGGCAGACACTTGCTGAGGGCTTGTTTAAATACACGATGGGGTATATTTAGACAGCTAAAATGTTAACACCAAAGCGATCTTACAAGCCATACCTTTCTACTATACAGATTAGAAGACAGGTGATCAGAAAGGTTAAGCTACTTGCCTGAGGCCACACAGTCTGTTAAAGAGTGGGAGCTAAAATCTGAGAGACTTCATGAACAACTTAGGGTTCTTTGTACTATACAAGACTCCTTTTATTCAAAGTGTCAGAAGTGTCCGTTCAAAATGAAAACAACAAAACAACAAAAAGCTCCTTGTTTAAAACAAAATAGGAGAGATTAAAATGTCAAGGGAATTAAGTATTCCAGAAGCTGTTTGGATTCTTATCTTTGGGTCACGAACTTTGTCTCAGTCTCAGATTCTGATGGGTTTGGACAAATTCCAAAGGCCTCAGCACATATGTGTGAAATGCATATGTTCACGTTCTATTGGTAATAACTCAGTTGAATGACTGTCAGGGACACGAAACTCCACACATCAGTCCAGTCTGGCATGCCCTCTGCAGCGATTTATGGGACCGCAGAGGGGAGGTGGTCTGGGGTGAGATTAGGTGCCTGGCAGGGGCTTCTGGGTGGTTTCATGCAGCCCCTGCTGTTGCTGCAGCTGCCCTATAGAAATCCTGCCCTGGGCAGAGTTTAATATCATACATATTTGCCCAGAGAAAACACGACTCTTTCCTATTGTCGCTTAATCACTGCAGTAAGCCCAAAGAGTTGTTCCTGGGAAAAGAAAAATGAGTCTCTGAATTCGTGAGCACAAAAGGCTGCATGAGAAAGAGAAGAGAGGATTTTTTCTGGTGTCAGAGGCCTGACCCCAGCATCAGTTGGCCGTGGGTCCTTGGACAAGTTCCTTCTCTCTGGGCCTCAGTGAAGCCACCTGTGAAGTGAGAGTTATAGGCTGATCTGGAAGGAGGCTTCCAGGTTGATGGGTCAATCAATGCTTACTGAGTGCACAGCTGGGTGCTATGTCCTAGGGACACAAATGTCAATAAGGCAAGTCCCCCATGTCAAGCAGCCCACTATTGTGGGTGAGATACAGCAAAGGGTAATATCAGCTAATAATAGCAGGTATCACTAGGCTCTAGGTACTCCATGTACCTTAACCTGCTTCATTCTCACAACACTCAGTTTTATTCCCATTTTACAGAGGGGAAACAGGTTCATACAGAGTAACTTGCCCAGGTCACATGTTTAGTTAGTAAGCACAAAAGCACCCTCAAGGCCCCTGAGAGGAAGTCTGGGAAGATTATACAGGAAGTGATATTCAGTGTTTTCCTGAAGTGTGAACAGTTTACCGCTGGAGAAGGGGTGGTAGCTGGAGAAGAGAGGGCAAATACATTCCAAAGAAAAGGAACAGCATATGCAAAGGCACAGAAGCACTGACCACTGGAGCCCCTTGGAAAACCACAGCTCCTCTGGTGTGCCCAGAGTCAAGAGTGTATGAGGTTCGGTGGGAGGCTGAACAGATTCTGGCCTGGCAGTTTGCAGTTTGCAGCTTGCACGCTAGCATGGACTGAATGCTTGTGTCCTGCCCACTAAGTCCACACTTCGAAACCCTAACCCACAGTATGAAGATTATTGGAGATGGGACCTCTAAGTAAGGAAATAAAATGAAATGAGGTCATAAGGGTGGGGCCCTGATCTGTCCTTAGAGAAGGAGACACCAGCGAGGTTGCACTCCCTACTGTGTGCACACACCCTGAGGAAAGGCCCCGTGAACCCTCAGTGAGAAGGTGGCTGTAAACGAGCCAGGAAGAGACCTCTCATCAGAAACTGACTTTACTGGCTCCTCGATCTCAGGCTTCTGGCCTCCAGAACTATAAGAAATTACACTTCTGATTGTGAAGCCATTAACTCCATGGTATTTTGTTACAACTGCCTGGGCAGACTGATACACATGTGATGTCAGTAACGATCCTGGGTACTTGTAAATCAAGGGAGTAATGTTTACTCTCTGAAAGCTGCACAGAGGACTGCTAGGAGAGACAACAGAGCCCAGGACCTCTTAGGAAGCCCTCCAGGGAAACAGCTAACCTGAGGGCCTGACTCATTCACAGTCCTTAGTTCCTCCTCAAGACACAGCCTGAAAATCAATTCCTCCAGAGGCCTGTCCAATTCTGTTCAGGTGCTCCAAGGCCCTCTGTGCTCATCCCTATTGGATATGTGTGACTCTGAGAAAATTACCTAACGTGTCACGAGTCACAGGGTAACTCTTCCCGCCTCCACACCAGGTGGCCAGCATATATCAGCACTCAGCACACTGTTTATGGCACAGCAGCAGCCCGTTAAACATGCTCAGGGACGAGAGGGGTGAAAACAAGCAGAAGTGCCACGCAGTGTTGGTTCATGGCTCCAAATATGGCAAACACAGGGCAGGGACACACCCGACCTGTTGGGTTTCTATTTGACTCAGCTCTTCTCTCCTATGTTAAGATTTTCCTAGGCCTCTTCATGAAAGAAAAAAATAACATAAATGGAGAAAAATCCAAAATTTGGGTAATATCATGTTATCCATTTAATGTTTCTGCCATTTAAGGAAAAAGAAATCCCTTTGGGGAGAAAAGAATATAAATATTATAGTATATATATTACATAAATAATATTAGATGTTATATATACATCATATATATACAATTCAGTCTTTTGTATGTGGCTATCCTGTGGTGCCAGCACTGTTTGTTGAAAAGATACTTCTTTTTCCCGTTTAATTATCTTGACACTGTTATCAAAAATCAACTCATCCCATCGGGGGAAAAATACTGTTAAAGTATCTATACTACCCAAAGCAATCTACAGAGTTAATGAAATCTTCATCAAAATACCAACAACATTTTTAATAGAACTAGAAAAAACTATCCTAAAATTTTTGTGAAAGACCCTGAATAGCCAAAGTAATCTTGAAAAAGAAGAATAAAGCTGGAGGTATCACAGTCCCAGATTTCAAGATATACTACACAGCTCCAGTGTAATCTTGAAAGTAATCTTGAAAAAGTAGAATCTTGAAAAAGAAGTAAATCTTGAAAAGTAATCTTGAAAAAGGAGAATAAAGCTGGAGGTATCACAGTCCCAGATTTCAAGATATACTACACAGCTCCAGTAATCAAAACAGTAAGGTACTTGCACAAAAATAGACACATAGATCAATAGAACAGAATAGAGAGTCCAGATATAAGCCCACGAGTATATGGTCAATTAATCTACCTCAAAGGAGTTAATAATATACAATGGGGAAAAGACTGTCTCTTCAACAAATGCTGTTGGGAAAACTGGACAGCTACATACAAAAGAATGAAACTGGACCATTTTCTTACACCATACACAAAATTAAACTCAAAATGGATTAAAAGTCAAAATGAGAGACTTGAAACCATAAAATTCTTAGAAGAAAATATAGGCAGTAATCTCTTTGACACGTCAACTGTAAAAACATTTTTCTATGGAGGCAAGGAAAATAAAAGCAAAATGAAACTATTGGGACTACATCAAAATAAAAAACTTCTGCACAATGAAGGAAACCATCAACAAAACAAAAAGACACCTCACCAATGTGCAAATAGTATAACCAATAAGGAGTTGATAACAAAAATATATAAAGAACTTATACAACTCAAAAATAAAAAACCAAAAATCTGATTAAAAAATGGACAGAAGACCCCTATACACATATTTCCAAAGACAAACAGATGGCCAACAGACACATGAAAAGATGCCTAACGTAACTCAGCATCAGGGAAATGTAAATCAAAACCACAATGAGATGTCATGTCATCCTTGTCAGAATGGCTAAAAAAACAAAAACAGAAACAAAACAAGTATTGGTGAGGATGTGAAGAAAAAACAAACTCTTGGGCACTGCTGGTGGGAAGGCAAGCTGGTACAGCCACTGCTGAAAACAGTATGGAGTTTCCTCAAAAACTTAAAAATAGAATAACCATATGATCCAAGAATTCAACTACTAGGTATTTACCCAAAGAAAACAAAAACACTTATTATTTCTGAATAAGATATATGCAACCCTATGTTTACTGCAGCATTGTTTACAATATCCAAGACATGGGAGCAGCCCAAGTGTCCATCCAGAGATGAACAGATGAAGAAATAGTGTGTGTGTGTGTGTGTGTACCAAAGGGACAAACCAAAAAACAGACTCTTAACTATAGAGAACAAACTGCTAGTTACCAGAAGGGATGGTGGGGGTGTTGGATGAAATAGGTGAAAGGGATTAAGGCTACACTTAATTGTGATGAGCATGAGGAATGCATAGAATTGTTGAATCATTATATTCTATACCTGAAACTAATATAACAATGTATGCTGATTATACTTGAATAAATAAATAAATCATAAATGTGAGGGTTTTATTTCTTGACTCAGTCCTATTCCACTATCGTTACATCAGTACCATATTGTCTTGATAACAGCTATGTCATAAGTTTTCAAATATATACTATATATACCTTTATATATAAATTTGTACATATAACTTACATATGATTTATTTGTATTTACACATAAATTATATATAATATATATTAAACATCTTTGAGATATAATTGACATACCATAACATTTTCTCATTTGATGTGTACAATTTAACCATTTTTAGTATACTCACAGAGTTGTATAACCATCATAGGAGTATAAATTTAGAACACTTTGACAATCCCCAAAAGAAACACCATATCCATTAGCAGATGCTTCCCCTCAGCCATAGGCAACCACTAGTCTAATTCTGTCACTACAGATTTTCCTGTTACGTACATTTCATATAAATGGAATCACAGAATATGCGTTCTGTTGTACCTGGCTTCTTTCACTTAACATAGTATTTTAAAGGTTTATCCGTGCTATAGTGTAATCAGTGCTTCATTCTAAGCACTGTGATTCATTCTTCTATTCTAATAACTTTCCACTATATGGATATACCACATTTCATTTGGGCATTATGAATGATACTGCTATAAATGTCAGTCTACCTTTTTTTAGTCATACGTTTTCATTTCCCTAGGATAGATACCTAAAAGTGAAATGACAAGCCGTATGGTAATTCTATGTGTAACAATTTGAGGCATTGCCAAACTGTTTTCCAATTAGCTATGACATTCTTACGTTCCCACCAACAGTCTAGGAGGTTTCAAATTTTTCTACATCCTCATCGATACTTAGTATTATTTGTCTTTTTGATTAAAGCCATTTGATCATAGTCATTATACCTACATCCTAGTGGATGTAAAGTACTATCTCACTGTGGTCTTCACCTAAATTTCCATAATAGCGAATGGTACTGAGGATCTTTTCACGTTTGCTGGATATTTGCATATATCTCTTGGTGAAATAATATCTATAAGATCTATCTATAATAGTATCTATAATAATAATCTATAATATATATATTGTAATAATCTATAATATAATATATCTATAATAATATATCTATAATAATATATAATATCTATAATTATCTATAATAATCTATAATCTATCTATAATATCTATAATATCTATAAGACATATAATAATATCTATAAGATCGTCTGACATTTTAAAAGTTGAGTTATTTGTCTTTATGAAGTTTTAAGAATACTTTATATATTCTGAATATGAGGTCTAAATACATACATGATTTGCAATAATATGCTCCTACCCAATACATTATCTACTCACTTTCTTGACGTTATCACTTGTAGTACAATAAGTTTCTAATGTGATCAAGTTCAATATATCTATCTTCTCTTCTGTTGTCCTTTTGTGTCACATCTAAGAACCCACTGCCTAATCCAAGTTCAGAAAGATACACTCCTAAATTTTCTTCCCGAAGTTTTACAGTTTTAGCCCTTACATTAGATATATGATTTACTTTGAGTTAATTTTTACCTAAGTAAGGCATTAGGAAGAGCTGAAATTCAGTCGTTTGCATGTGGTTATCCTGTTGTCTCAGCACCATTTGCTGAAGACTTTTCTTTCTCTAAATGATCTTGACACTGGTATCAAACAATTGACCATAAATGTGAGGGTTTTATTTCTGGACTCTTGGTTCTATTTCAATGATTTGTTTTTATGTCAGTACCACAATGTCTTGAATATTGCAGCTGTCTTGTAAGTTTGCAATTTGTGAAGTGCAAATCATAACTTTGTTCTTTTTTTAAGATCATTTTGCCTATCCTGAGTTCCTTAAATTTCCACATGATTTTTAGATTAGTTTGTTAATTTCTACACACACAAAAAAAAACTAGCTGGGATTGTGATGAGAATTGCAGTGAGTCTGTTGATCGATTTGAGGAGTATTTCCATCTTAACAATGCTAAGTAAGTCTTCTGATACATGAACATGAAATGTCTTTCCATTTATTTAGATCTTTATTGATTTCTTTCAAAAATGCCTTACAGTGTACAGTATACAAGTCTACAGGTCTCACTTATTTTGTTAAATTCGTTCTTTTTTTTGATATTGTAAATGGAGATGTTTCCACAAATTTCATTTTCAGATTGTTCATTGCTAATGTATAGAAGTACAATTCATCTTTGTATATTGATGTTATCTTCTGCAACTGTGCTAAATTGATTTGTTCTAACAGTTTTGTGGGGAGTCCTTAGAAATATCTGTATACAAATTACGTCACCTGCAAATAGGGAGTTTTACTTTTTTTCTTTTTTTTAATGTGTATTTATTTTGAGAGAGAGAGAGAGCGAGACAGCGAGAGAGAGGCTGAGAGAGACAGAGAACCCAAAGCAGGTTCCACACTCTAAGCACAGAGCCTGAAGCAGGGCTCGATCTCGCAAACCATGAGATCATGACCTGAGCCAAAACCAAGACTTGGGTGCTTAACCAACTGAGTTACCCCAGAGCCAATTATTTTCCTTTCTTGACTAACTCCCTGGCCAAAACCTCCAATACTATGTTGAATAGAAGCAGAAAGAGTGGACATCTTTGTTTAATGGATGATTTTAGGAAGAAAGCATTTAATCTTTCACCATTAACTATGACGTTAGCTGTGAGATTTCAATTAATCCTTTTCTTTTTAGATTTCAACCTAACTCAAGTCTTGCTCTCCCAGGAAGTTCAATTCACACCTTCTTCATTTGTAATATACCTTTATTTTTAGTCATCTAGATGCCTACAAAAATATTTTTGGTTGTTTATGTTTTTGTTATTGTTACTTTTGCTGTTGTGAACTGACAAGTAACCTGATTAGATTTCTGCTTTATTAATATGACTATCACTGACATCACCTATCATTTAAACCATAAGAGACTCTTAAATACAGAGAACAAACTGAGGGTTAATGGGGGGTAGTGGGGTAAGGGAAAAGGGAAGATGGGTAATGGGCATTGAGGAGGGCACTTGTTGGGATGAGCACTGGATGTTGTATGTAAGTGATGAACCATGGGAATCTACCCCAAAGCCAAGAGCACACTGTATACCCTGTTAGACAACTTGACTAATTTTTAAATGATATTTAAAAAATAATAAAAAAAACCCACTGCATTAGAATAGTTTATTTCTACTTAGGCTCTTTGAACTAAGGAAACCTAGACATGGAGTGCTGACTGGTTTATAATTTCTGGTTTATATTTTAGTAGTCAGACTCTGCCTATACACATAGCACACAGAGAAAATATCTTTCATTTTTTTCCTTTTTTATTATGAAATTTATTGTAAAATTGGTTTCCATACAACACCCAGTGCTCATCCCAACAGGTGCCCTCCTCAATGCCCATCACTCACCCTCCCCTCCCTCCCACCCCCCATCAACCCTCAGTTTATTCTCAGTTTTTAAGAGTCTCTTATGGTTTGGCTTCCTCCCTTTCTAACTTTTTTTTTCTTCCCCTCCCCCATGGTCTTCTGTTAAGTTTCTCAGGATCCACATAAGAGTGAAAATATATGTTATCTGTCTTTCTCTGTATGACTTGTTTCACTTAGCCTCACACTCTCCAGTTCCATCCACGTGGCTACAAAAGGCCATATTTCATTCTTTCTCATTGGCACATAGTACTCCATTTTGTATATAAACTACAATTTCTTTATCCATTCATCAGGTGGTGGACATTTAGGCTCTTTCCATAATTTGGCTATTGTTGAAACCGCTGCTTCATTTCTGTTCAATTATGCTCTCAATCCAAAACATCACTGATTAAAAATGATATTGTTTTTTATATTAAAATATCTATTCATATCATCAAAATAAAATATATAGATTTAAAGTACAACTGTGTACTTTGGAACGATTCCTTCACTAGTACACCTATAACTCCTTTTCTTATGCCCTCTTGGGAATCAGTGAGAAATTGTTGACTTTTCATTTTACATTCTTGGTTTGGAGTAGACACTCAGAACGCTCAAACTTGTGGCCTCTGGTATTTCAAGGAGAGTGACACCCATTCTTCTAAATTCCTTTTAGATTTGTGAATGCTTTCTGTGCCTTACTTTTCCCACCCAGTAAAGAAAACCTGCAAGCAGAATGGCAGAGACAGAATTGTGGGTCCTAGGTGTCTAGAATAGTGTCGATCAAATATCAGTAGGCGTAAGAATCACCTGGGAACTTTAACTAGTAAATTCATGAGTCTATTCCCAAAGATTTTACTCCTGTAGTGAAGGACACTGGCTTCTCAGCAACGTCTATTTTCTCTTTTGGTGGAGGACATGGCTAGACCATATATCCCAGCTTACACTGTAGTGAGATGTGGCCATGTGACTGTGCCCTGTATTTGTTCAAGGCTGAGCCCACAAATTTTCCCATGCACTCCTGCATGTTGTTCTCCCAAAACTGATATAAAATTCAATAATGTAAAATTCACCTCTTTAGCCATTTTGAAGTGTACCTATGGTGACTTTGTTTTTAATTTTTTAAGTTTATTTATTTACTTAGAGAACACGCACACAAGTGGGGTAGAGGCAGAGAGGCGAGAAAGAGAATCCCAAGCAGGCTCCACACCATCAGTGCAGAGCCCAATGCAGGGCTTGAACTCACGAACCATGAGATCGTGACCTGGCTGAAGTCGGACGCTTAACTGACTGCGTCACCCAGGCGCCCCAATTTCACCAACATTTTTTAAAAACACTGTTCTTTCTCATTACATGGGCTTGGCACCCATGTTGAAAATCAACTTATTACAGATGCATTGGTTTATTTTGGACTCTCAATTCCATTCCATATATCTAAAAATCTATTTTCCTGCCAGTGCCACACTATTTTGCTTACAGTAGCTTTAGAATAAGTTTCTAAATCAGGAAGTGAGAATCTACCACTGCATTCTTCTTTTTTTACACTGTTTTAACCATTTGGGCCTCCTGCAATTCCATTTGACTTTTAGAATTAGATTTTCCATTTTTTCCAAAAACGGTTGCTCAGATTTGGTAGGGATTGTGCTTTATCTATTTATTACTTTGAGAGCTACTGCCACCTTGACAATACTGATATTCATTATTAAAATCAATATTAAGCAATATTATGCAATAATTAACAGTATTAATGAAATCCATAACACAAATGTCTCCATTCATTTAGGTCTTCATTAATTTCTTCTGTAATTTTTAGGGTACAAGTCTTGTACCTCCCTGGTTAGATTTTTTTCCCAAGTATTTTATTCTTCTTGATGGTATTAGAAATGGAATTTTTTTCTTAATTTCATTTTGGGTTACTTATTGCCAGTGTATAGAAATAAAAATGAATTTGTATATTGATTTTGTATGCTGCAACTTTGCTGAACTTGTTTACTATCTCTTATAAAGTTTTATGCATTCTCTAGGAGTTTTGATGTTTAAATCATGTCATCTGTGACTAAAGATAATTTTACTTCCTTTCCAGTCAGAGTGCCTTTTATTTACTTGCCTTACCTAAGTATGCTGGTGAGCCCTTACAGTATAATGGTTAACAGAAGTGGTGAGAGTGGATATCCATATCTTATTCCTGATATTAGGAAGAAAGCTTTCAATCTTTCACCATTAATATGATGTGAGCTCTGTATATGCACAGATGCACGCTATCAGGGTGAGTAACTTCCCTTCTTTTCCTTGTTTGTGTAGTGATTGTAGCATGAAAGGGTATCGGATTTTGGCAAACACTTTTTCTGCATCAACTGAGTTGATTATGTGGGCTTTTTTAATTCTGTTAGAATGATATATTATATTAATAGATCTTCATATGCTAAACCATCCTTGAATTTCTAGGATAAATTCTATTTGGTCATGGTGTAGATAATCTTTTTAAAAGTTAATGGATTCCATTTGCTAATATTCTAATGAGAATTTTGCATCTGTGTTCATTATGGATACTAGTCTGTAGTTTCTTTTCCTGTGATATATTTTTCTGGCTTTGGTATCAGAGTAACACTGACATCACAGAACATGTTAGTAAGTGTTACCCCCTCTTTCATTTTGGAAGAGTGTTGGGAAGATAGATGTTAATTGTTCTTAAAATATTTGGTCAAATTCACCAGTGGAGCCAATTGAAACTAGGCTCATCTTTCTGGGACGTTATTTTTCTTTTTATCAGTGATTCAACCTTTTTGCTTATTATATGTCTACTCAGATCTTCTGTTTCATCTTGAGTCAGTTTTGATAATGTATATGTGTAGATTATCTAATATGTTGGCATATGATTAATAATATTTTCTTAAAATACTTTTCATTTATGAAACGTGGGTAATAATATCCCTGTTTCATTCCTTATTATAGTAATTTTGGTCTTCTCTAAAGATTTATCAAAGAGGAGTTACAAACCAAAAATTAATTAATATCGACCTTTATATTTGCCTATGTACTTATTTCACCAATATTTTTTTATTTCTTTGTTTGTATCTGAGTTAGTGACTACTGTCATTTTATATCAACCTGAATGACTGTCTTTAGTATTTCCTGTAGGAGAAGTCTACTGGTCTGCTGGTCATAAACTCTGAATTTCTGCTTATCTGGGAATGTTTAACTTCTCCTTTGTTTTTGGATCACATTTTTTGCCAGATACAGAATTATTTTTTGATAGTGATTTTCTTTCAGCATTTTCAATACTTCCCTGGCCACTGCCCTCCATGGTTTCTAATAAGAAATCAGCTGTCAGCTTACTGAGAATCCCATGTACAGGAATCACTTGTCTCTTGATGTTTTTCAAGATTTTCTTTTTGTCTCTGGATTTTGACAGTTTGGTTACAATGTGGTTTGGTACAGACTTCTTTGCATTCATCTACCTGGAATTTATTGAACTTACTAAATGTACAGATTCATGTTTCACCAAGTGTGGATGGTCTTCAGACATTATTTTTCTAATATACGTTTTTCCCTTTTCTCTCTCACTTCACCTTTGAGGAATTGTATTATGTAGAGTTAGAAGAGCTGGTAATATCCCACAGGTCTCTCAAGCTCTGTTCATTTTCATTTCATTCTTTTTCTTTCTGTTTTCAGACTGGCTAATTTTAATGATCTCATCTTGAAGTTCACTGGTTCTTTCTTTTCCCTACTCAATCCGTTGAATATATCTATGCAATTTCCATTTCAACTACTACACTTTTAAACTCCAGAATTTCTCTTTGTTTTTTTTTCATAATACCTTTTTATTGATATTTTGTATTTTGTAAGACAGTTCTCATGGTTTCCTTTAATCATCTTTTTTTCTCCAAGTGTTTATTTAAATTCTAGTTAGCTAACATACACCCTTCAAGCATTTTTAAAATAGTCAATTGAAAGTCTTTTTTTACTAAGTCAAATGTCTGGACCTCCTCTGAGATTTTTTTTAAATTTATTTTTGAGACAGAGAGAGAGAGAGAGAGCGAGCATGGCAGGGGCAGAAAGAGAGGGAGAGAGAGAGAATCCCAAGCTGGTTCCGCACAGTCAGTGCAGAGCCTGATGTGAGTCTCGAACTCATGAACTATGAGATCATAACCTGGGCTGAAGTCAGATGCTTAACCAACTGAGCCACCCAGCCACCCTCCTCTGAGATTTTTTTTTTAATTTTAAATGTTTATTTATTAATGAGAGAGAAGGGTAGAGAGTGAGGGAGACCCAGAATCTGAAGCAGGCTCCAGGCTCCAAGCTCTCAGCACAGAGCCTGATGTGGGGCTCGAACTCACAAAGCACAAGATCATGACCCGAGCTGAAGTCGGACGCTTAACCGACTGAGCCACACAGGTGCCCCTGCTTCTTCTTCTTTTTTTTAATGTTTATTTATTTTTGAGAGAGAGAGAGATACAGAGAGAGAAAGAGAGAGCTTGCAAGCAGAGGAGGAGCAGAGAGAGAGAGAGAGAGGGAGACACAGAATCGGAAGCAGGCTCCATGTTCTGAGCTGTTAGCACAGAAACTGACACAGGGCTTGAACTCATGGACCATGAGATCATGACCTGAATCCAATTCGAGTTTTAACTGACTGAGCCACCCAGGTGCCCCAGGTATGTTTTTTTTTTTTTTAATTATCATGTGTATGGGCTACGTTTTCTTATTTCTTTGCATGTATGCCATGTAGCATTTGGTTCAAAGAAGGAAAATTTGAATATTATACCACGGCTACTCTAAAAAACAGAAAAAACTCTAGGCTCCTCAGTCCCTCGGTTGTTCTTGTAGGTGTTGTTAGCTTAATAACTTTTTTAAAAGCTAATTCTATAAAGTTTGTATTCTTTGTCATGAAGTGTACTGAATCCTCTGTTCCATTAGCTTTGTGGTCAGCTGATGATGCAACAGAAGTTTCTTCACAGGTATGAACACACAAACACCTATGTGCACACACATGTGTCCATGTGTGCACACACACACGTCCATGTGTGCACACACACACCACCCAGTCTTTGCAGACAGGCTGTGAATTGTGTTGGGACATGCCTTCAGCACCCAGACAAGCAGTTCACATCTGTGCTTTAACCTCGAGATCCTGTTTGCACAGAGCCTGAAGTTCAGCCAGAGTTAAGAGCTTAGACCCTTCTCAAGTCTTCTCTGAATATGCACCCAGATTTGGGCATATGTGTGGCCTTTTAGGTTCCCAGGAATTTGTGAGAGCTTTATAAAGTATTTATTCCCCAAAGCATCTTATTTCTCAGCCTTTCTTGCCAAGATATTTGGTTAGTCTATTGTTTATTGCAACTGTTATTCCTTGCAACAGGTGGCAGTGATGAATACATTCTGTCTTTAAATGTTTTTAACAAAGCCTCAGCCTCTTCATTTAGCTATTTTTTAAAAGATAGGTGTGCAGAGAACAAATTATCTCTTTTTTCCTTTTTCTGAGCATGTCTCAATTTCCCCCCAATTCCTGACGTACTTTCACTGGTACAGGAATCTGAGTTAACGTTACTTTTCTTTGAGCAACTGAAAAATGTGCCACTTCCTTCTGGCCCCAAGATATCTTCTGAGAAATCCATTATTGTACTGGTTTTTTTTCTTATAGGTAAAATGTCGTTTTCCTCTGGCTGCTTTAAAATTTCTTTCTATCTTTAGCTTTCAGAAGTCAAAGAATAATGCTTCCTGGCACGATTTCTTTGGATTCTGTTAGAGGCTCAATTCATGAATCTGTAGGTTTGTATCTCTTGCCAAGTGTGTAAAATTTTCAGCTATTATTTCTTCAAATATTTTTCAGGCTTACCACCTTTATTTTCTCTATCCAGGACTGATAACATGAATCTTAGGTATTTTACTATAGTTTCACAAATTCCTAAAGCTCTCATCTCCTTTTTTCAGTTTATTTTCTCTGCTTTTCATACTAATGTCTATTGTCTTACCTTCCAGTTCATTGATTCTTTCCTCTAACCCTTCCAGTCTGCTAATGAACCTACCCACTGAGATTTTAATTTCTGTTTTGATTTTTAGTTCTAAAATTTCCATTTGTTTCTCATATCTCTGATTTTTTGCTGCTTTCTATCTTTGTTTTAAATTTCTTTCAAGTTTGTTTCTAATTTCCCATTGAAGCATTTTTATCATGGCTGCCTTAGAGCTTTGTCAGATAATTCTAAGCTTTTCAACACCTTAATGTTGGCATCTCTTAAGTGTCTTTTATCATTCAGGCTGAGGTAATTTAGGTTGAAATTAAAAGCACAGAAAAAATATATCAGGCACATGTTAATCAAAGGAAAGCAAGAGTAATTATATTGATATCAAAGCAAAGCAAATTACCAGAGACAGAGAAGGAAATTATATAATGCTAAAAAAGTTACTCTACCAAGAATACATAACAATTCTAAATGTGTGTGAGCAACCAACATCGCTGAAAAATATGTGAAGCAAAAACTGATAGAATTTAAAGAAGATATAAACAAATTTACAATTACTGTTAGAGGCATCAACACCCCTTTCAAAACTAGACTGAACTAAACAGAAAATCAACAAGGATGTAGAACTAAACGTCACCATCAATCCAAAGGATCTGACATTTGAAGAACATATAATATAATAAGGGCAGAATAATAAGGGCAGAATACACCTTTTCAAATCTCTGCAGAACACATATCAATATAGACCTTATCAACACAACCTCAACACATTTTAAAGAACTGATACCACACAAAATGTGTGATCTGACTACAATAAAATGTACTTGAAATTAACAGCAGAGATAAGGAAAATCTCCAAACATTCAGTTGCAAAAGCATACAATTACAAATAATCCCTGAGTCACAGAAGAAATCTCCAGGGAAATTTTTATAAAATACATTGAAAGCATAAGAGACTCTTAAAAACTGAGAACAAACTGAGGATTGATGGGGGGTGGGAAGGAGGGGAGGATGGGTGATGGGTATTGAGGAGGGCACCTTTTGGGATGAGCACTGGGTGTTGTATGGAAACCAATTTGACAATAAATTTCATATACTGAAAAAAATAAAATAAAATAAAATAAAATAAAATAAAATAAAATAAAATAAAATAAAATAAAATACATTGAACTGAATGAAAATAAAAATAAAACATACCAAAATTTGGTGGGTTCAGATAAAGCACCACTGAGAGAGAAATTTATCACACTAAACATGTACATTAAATAAAAATAAAAGTCTCAGGTCAGTAATATAAGCTCTCATCTCAAGAACCTAAAAAAGAGAGAGCAAAATAAATCCAAAACAAGCAAAAGGAAACAAATGGCAAAAATAAGAGCAGAAATTAATAAAATTAGTAACAAAAAATAGAGAAAATCAATGGGCCAAAGGATTGATTCTTTGGAAAAGTCAAACAAATACCATTATTTTAACAGTATCATTAAGATGGGAGTCCTTACCAATCAAAAAGAATCAAACAATCCAATAGGAAAATGAGCTGAAGACCTGAAAAGGCATTTCAGAGAAGAGCAAACTCAAGAGGCAAATGAACTCATGAAACATGTGTAACCTCCATTAGCAATCCAGAAAAATGAAAAGGGAGGCCCCAATGAGATACCATGTTATACTCATTTGATAGGCAGAGAAGTATTTTAAGGTATATATCACAAGGTTTGCTATGACTGCTCAAGGTTGTATCTGCACAATGGTAGCGATAACCCCACTTTCATGACAACTCACTGCCTTCCAAGGAACTCTCATCCTGTTCCTTCCCTTTCCATTGGCTGCTACTGGCCCCTAAATAATGTAGATACAAAATTTCTTGCTTCCTGCTCTCTTCTGTTTGATCCTGAAAAATCCTATCTTCCTTCTACAGCGGAAGTCAAAAATGAGAAACTCTCTGTATACTATCTGGGGAAGTTTGTCATCTTTTTTCTCCACATAAATAATTCCACTCATTTGCTATTTGGCAAACTAATTTTTATTATTATTTTCTCTAATTATCTTCAACAACTGTTGAGATTGACGCTAATTTACTTCTAATAATGAACTTGGGCCCACAGAAACAGCAGTGAAAAAACAGAGCAGCTCCCCAATGAGGCCACTAATACAATTTTCCTGTTGTTTTTCTGACATTATTCAATGACATTTGGCTGTCACTCTCATATCAATATTATTTATGATATAGATCACATGTACTTATATTAAATCGTTTTATTTCATCACTCAGTTACCTTACTAATGACTGAAAACATTAAACAAACTCACCATTTTTTGGTTTGTGTTTCTTAGTTACTCTTGTTTGGAGACTGTAAGCTCAGTGAGGGCAGAACTGTGTTTGCTTTATTCATTCCCTTATCTCCAGTGTTTGATACAGTACCTGATATACAATGAAATTTTTTGACCAAATAAATTAATCTGATGTGGCTACCTTGTTCAGTGTGCTGGAATTCAAGAATCTCCATTATTTTCCAACAAGAATAATAATTAAAATGGCTAGTGGTTCTTTAATGTTTACTGTGTGCACAGAACTGTGCTAAGGATTTGGATGCATTAGTTTCTTGAGACCTGCACTAGTAAAGTACATTTAAAATTGTAATTTAACAGGTGAGGACACTGAAACTTAGAGAACTTTGGGGATTTCCCAAATTCAGAGAGCTAATAATTAATGGTACCAGATTTGAGGCAAACCATCTGTCCATCTGAGACCTCTCCATAGGTCTCAGCTCAACTAGGGCACACGGTCTCTAAAGGTCATATCAAAGTTGGGGTTCATTCCCTATAGGATTATGTTTGACCATTAGTTTAACCTCACAACTAGGAGACTGACCTCCTGTAGTGTTCTGTGGGTGGCAGATCTCTGTTTCATCCTTCTTCTCATTTTAGGACACTGAACTCCTTGCTGAATTTCCAAGAACTAAAAGAAAAAAATATTTATGAGCATTTCTGGTCCCTTGCATCTCCTTCCTTCTATTTCTTTTCTCTTTTCCTTATAAGTAAGAGCTTCCTAAGGAAATAGTGTATTATTTTTCTATTGCTGCTATACCAAATGACCACATACTTTGTGACTTTAAGCAACACAGTTTTGTAGGCCAGAAGTCCTACATGGAGTCATGTGATTAGACTGGACCCACGCAGATAATTCAAGATAATACAACTGAGATGATATTTGAAAACTCCCTTTTTCCATTTAAGCTAACACAGATACAGGGTCTGAAAATTAGGGTATAGCCATCTTTTGGGAGTTATTATGCTAACACAAATAATTAACCCCATCATCTATAATCCATAAAAGAGTTCCTCACTGAGAGTTCCCTTTCACCATTATAAGACCAATTAGGTTCAGTTTATTTCTTACTCCCATTAATCCCTCACCAGGTAGGGGGTACAACAATAGATGCTGTAGGAAAAAACAAAACACAAGAAGCACATATTATGGCTCAGGACCTCTGGATTTTTACAACCTTGTTGGATGTACATGACATGGAGGAATTAACTAGATTTAGGAAAGTCTTGAGTTGTGTCTAGAATTAAATATGCAATGTAGGACTTTTATCCATTTGAAAACTTGAGGAGACAGGACTTTAAAAGTATTCTGCCATAGGGACACCTGGGTGGCTCAGTCGGTTAAGCTTCCGACTTCGGCTCAGGTCATGATCTCACGGTTCATGGGTTCGAGCCCCGCATCAGGCTCTGTGCTGGCAGCTCAGAGCCCAGAGCCTGTTTCAGATTCTGTGTCTCCCTCTCTCTCTGCCCCTCCCCCACTCGTGCTCTGTCTCTCTCTGTCTCAAAAATAAATAAACATTAAAAAAATTAAACAAAAAAGTATTCTGCCTTATGGTCTGCAGCAAAATGCTAAGAAGGCAAAAATTCAATATTTCAGCATTCGTTTTTACCTTGGTCATAAGAAATGTTTGCAAATAAAGAAAGTCAATCTCCCAAAGGAATAAAAAATATACCCCAGGCTATACAGATAACTTGAAGAACCTATACATAAATCCAGCTCTTTCAGACTCCAAAGTAAATTTTCTTTCCACCTAAACATCTAAACATAACTGAACTGACCCCTCAAAAATGAATTATAACTCTTTATGTTTCTAGCTGGTAGTCAAGCCATTGTTTCTGAAAGAGCTAAATATACTATGAGAAGGAATTGTCCTGTTTGTTTCTGTGTGAGGTAAGGCTAGATGATGGGTTTTAAAAAACCGAGAGCCCATCTCTTTCAAAGCGAGGCACTTTGTTTTATTTAGTGTGCGTTGAACAATGGCCCTCCAGACACAACTGACAAGTTTTGTTTCTGGTTATTCATTTGATACCTACCACTTTAAAACTGAAAAGTGATATGTTGACTTCAATTCGTTAACAACGGCATCTACAATAAATATATGGTATGCCTGACAGATATCCTTTTTCAGTAACTGCTATAAAAACAAGCCTGATAGACTCAAAATTCCTATGGAAAAATTAATCATAGTGGATTAAGAGGAAGCATTTTATGGTTTCCACAGACATTCTTTCCAGAGTACCTGGCCACAGTTGAGTTTTCTTAGTAATATAAGAAAATATTAACTAAAACTCAACACAGGTAAAAGCAAAACCTGAGAAGAAAGAAAGAGCATAGAAAAGAAGGAATGAGAGCTCAACCAACCCCCCAAAGTACGTGAGATATGAAGTAGCTGTTGAGGAATTCCAGACTTGAGAAGTCCAACTTCTCTGAAATGATGTGGTAGAAAGTTGAGAACAGGTAATTATCCACCCAAGAGAGTAAGTATTCTCGAAAGGCCACACATGGAGGGATGGCAAAGAGTTCTTCACAATGGAGAGCACATTTGGTACAAATAGTATGAAGTTTGGGGAGAGACAGGAAAGAGGATATCTTAATACCATAACTTTCTCCCAAAATCTTGCTCCTCCTTTCTGTTCTTCCAAAAGAATTGCATTTCATTTTCTATAGGACTTGAGTGACTTGTGTGCCTCTCCTAAAGGAAGAAGAAAGCCAAAAGTAGATTCCGAATTGGCCACTAACTCACCACGCGACCCTGAGTAAGCCACTTAAATTCCTTTAGGCCTCACTTCCTACAGCTGTAAATGACATGGTTGAACTAGATTAGCTATTGGGACCATTTCAAATGTACGAATACATAATTTTAGTTATTCTCTACAAATAATTGTGGACAAGTCTAAAAACACTTCTCAAGACCGAGCTGAAGGTGAAAAGCGAAGGGTTCATGGTTTCATATGATCCAGGTTCAAAATGAGCTTCTTCAGCGGACTGGTACAAGGATAGAGGTGTTCCATTTTGAACAAGACTGCTACGGACCCAGCAAAATAGCCTAGCTATTTTGGAACCTGTGATATTATTCCCTCTGCCCACTACAAAATAGTCAGACTTGGAAGAACAATCATAATTTTTAGGAACAGTATCAAAATTAAGCCCATCCTAAGGGAAAGACAGTATCCTGGATGGGATCCTGGAACAGAACATGAGCAATAACAGAAAAACTGATGACACCTGCAACAAGTATGTAATTTAGTTAACAGCTAATACCAATGTTAACGTCTTAGTTTTGACAAATATATATAATATGTTCATATTAGAGGATGTTGGGGGAAGTGTTTATGGGAACTCTTTCTACCATTTTACAACTTTTCACTAATTCTAAAATTGTTCAAAATTCTAGACAAATTAAAAACACCACTGGCAATTATTACTTGCCTTAGGTTGATCTACTCATGTGGCATTTAGTTTAGCAGATTTTTTTAAACTCTCTTATCTAGTAATTAATCATCTTCCTTTATGTTTGCTTGATTAATTGAATCCTTCCACATTTTATTATGTGAAGTCTCTATCTAATTCACAGTCTCTAGCACTGAGGCATGCATAGGAGAGTAAATGTTCAGTATTTCTTAACCACATGAAGAGAGTAAGAGCTGTGTATCTCTTAACAGTACAAAGCAGTGATGTCCAATGCACATATGGTTTGTGAGTGAACAAAGTTACTGTTTATAAGAGAAATGGTTGCCCAGTTGACTTGATTTCCCGGGAGTTTGCATATTCTAAATGCCTAGTGGTCTGCTGTGCAATCAAAGATAGGGAACTTGGCCATAAGTGATGAGAAGAACAAGGCCCTAGAATTATCTTTGGACCAGTTATACTATACTTTTCCTTTATCCACATTTGTTTTCTATACATCTTCCTGATGGCACAATATAGTTCAATCTTGCAAATGATTTTCAAAAATCACAACTTCATGCAGCCTGCAAATGGGCAATATTCCCAGTAGCATTTTCTGGGCTCCTCACTTCCCTCTGCTTACACTCTTCCACTGCTCTATGCATCATTAATAGTGATGAAAATAACAGAAAACTAATAGGCCCTCCACTTCACACAAATTCCAGGGAAAAACTCAAACAGGAAGCCACAAGACACTTTTATCTTACAATGTATACTTCATTTGCTTTGACTTCTTAGTTCCCCTTCGTCTGTCTTGATACTCTTCAAAGAAGTAGAAAAGACCATGCTTATTTTTATGGCTCAGTTTAGAAGATGTGTGGCTTCCATGTGGGAGCGGTGATGATAAAAAGGTAGGTGGGATACAGCAGGGTGTAGTGTGGTAACTTCTGAACCCCCTTGTCCATGCTTCTCAAAAAGAAATATGTTTTCATGTATCACAGTACACACACATTAAAGTTTCATGATGAAACACCCTGAATTCACACAGCATACTCTGATGTTTTCTATTCTACTTAGTTCTCTATTTCACCAAAACAAAAATCCTAGTTGTAACCAACTGACATAACTGGAAACTCAGTTTGTAAAACCCTGAGGAGTAGAAATAAGGTTCTAGAATTTTGTACAGACTATTCTGTACTCAATCTAGTTCTGACAATTATCAATGAAACACTAAACTAGATATTCTCTTAATCTCTTTGCTACTTAGCTTTCTCACCTGTAAAACAAAAAAATAATAATAATAAGCTTATTTTACATGGTGGCTTTGAGAATTTCAGCAATAATGCACATAGAAGTACTAGGCACATACCAAATGTTTTCTCTCTCACACACACACTCTGCTTAATAATTTTATATTAGTTGAATTCCCCTTGAAACAAATAATATCAGGAGTAGACTGAGTTCTTCTCAGCGCCATATTTTTAACTGGACTCTAACCCTGAGGATTACAGAGCAGTCTACTGTCCAGCAAAGGGAGGAGAGGGAAGTGACAGGGAGATTTAAGGCCTGGACTCCAGGGCCTTTCTGGGAACATCTGTGGTCAACAGGGTGGCTCAGAACAGGTGGGTAAATTCTGGGCATGTAGTCAAGCTACATGTCTAAGCCTAGAGAGCAAGGAATGTACAAATGGTTTCCCTCCCCTGCCTGGCCTCCCCGTCTGTATCACCTCTGTTTGTTTATCCACAGACATCCCAGACAACATGAAGGGGATCTGATATAAGGTGTTGGCTTCATTCATCTGCACCTGTGCAGAAGCATTAGTTAATGTCTCACTGAAGTGCTCCACATGTTTCTTCTACCTCAAGCAGGATTAGTGACGACATTCTCACATGCTCCCTTAATCCTGCCCCCCCCCCCCGCTAAATCCTTTACAAGCCCCTCCCTCCATTGTCCCTCCTATCCATCAAGAGCTCAGTGAAATCCCTTGGCATGTACATCTTCTCCTGAGCCCATTTACAAAGAAGCCCTGTCTTTGCTGTTATTTTCAATCTCCATTCTCTTTCCCTCTTTGGGTTTGAGTGGGTGTGTGTATTTGCATGTAGAGAGGACAATTGGGGTGGAGGGAGTCACTGAGGGGACAGAGGGGTACAAAGTTGTACCAATGGTGAGGATTTGAGAATGGTGTGGGGAAAACTCAGATAAAGGTGAGGATGGCTGGGAGAGCTCATCCAGTGGGGCAAGCATGGATCCCGATAGTGTTTCTACAATTTTATTATATGTCTGCAGACATGAACTGGACTGAATTTAATCCATAATAGTGACAAGGATCAGTGTGTCCAAACAATACTGTAATCCTAAAAATCTGCTGTTTTTATATCCAGAACAATTGAAATAAAAAAGTGGAACTGCTGTCTAGAGAGGTAAACTGGTCCTAAATCCTCCACCCCTCCCCCCTTGGAGGGGATTAAGCACTTGTCAATTAATTCAACTACTCTGGTGTTTTCCAGTCTTATCATTATCACCACCCTAGGGAGAAAAAAAATGAATTTAGACTTTGATATTGTAAATAACTTTATGCCACAAATTAATTAAAATAACTTACATCTAAGTTCTATTTAATATTTTTCCAATTAGAGAAATGAAACACCAAGGAATAACATCTTGTTGGACAGGGCTGAGGTTTAGACCACTGTAATGGTCCAACATTTTGGTCACCCACCACGAACCAATTTTTGCCCCACTTGGGGCAATATTGCCTCTGTCAGGAAGCCATGTTCTACTCTGCTCTGTTGTATGTATTGACCTCCAATTTGAGATGTTCATTCTTGAGATCCTTTCCTATTCCCTGGAGAAAGCTGTAGATAAAGTCAGTAAGTGATAATACATCGCTACTTAGGAAAAAGTGGTGTCACTTCATTGTCTTCAGAAACTTCTCAAATTTTTATACTTGGGCTTCAAATAATTATTGTCTTTAGTTCTTATTGTCTTCTTATTTTCAAATGAAAATATCTCTAATTTTTATAACTATTATGTATACTTATTACAAAAGATGTTGAGACTAAATAAAGTTATAAATAAACCACTTCATTCATGATTTCGTTGTACACTTTAAAATAAATCCAGGTTTTACACACATAATCCCAATAGGTACATTTAAAAAAAAGGAAATGAATCATACATTTAAATATTTTCCTGTAATCATTTTACTCTCATTTTAAAACATGTCACAAATACACTTTCATGAGAGTAAAACAGATCTGGATTTTTAATGACAGACTAGTTTTCCATTAGAAAAATACATCATAAATTCATTAATCAATCACCTATTGGGAGATATTTACATTGTTTCTAGTATTTATTATAGTAAAAATATTCTATGAGGAATATCACCTCAGACGTATGAGGGGTATCAACTTGTATATCACAACATCTGCACATCTTTTTTTACTTGACCCATTGTTTTCTAAGAATGTATTCCTAAAGGTAGTACTGATGGCTCAGGGCACCTGGGTGGCTCTTCTGGTTGGGCAGCTGACTCTTGATCTCAGCTCAAGTCATGATCTCACAATTTGTGAGTTGAAGGCCCGAGTCATGCTCAGCACTGACAATGTGGAGCCTCCTTGGGATTCTCTCTCTCCCTCTCTCTCTCTGCCCCTCCCTGACTTGGGCTCACACACTCTCTCTCTCTCTCACTCTTTCTCTCTCAAAATAAACTTAAAAAAAAAAGAAATGCTGGCTCAAAAATAATTTAAAAGTTAAAACACAAGTTAAAGTTGGTACACATTGCTATACTGCCCTTCTGTCTTGTTGCTATGAATCAAAATCGACATTGACTGTGCTCTTAAATTTTATATAAATGACCTCATAGTCACTGGCTCAAACCTTTTTATTCAATATAATTATTTGAGCTCTACAGTTGTTGAGATATAAAAATTAATTCATATGCTTATCAATTGTTGTAGAATATTGTTCATCTGAACCCCATTATATCTAAGCTTTTATTGGTGTGCTTTTAGATTCGTTCCAATTGTTTGCTATCACAAATAATGAACATTCAAATATATATCTTCTTGCACATGTGTGAAAAGGTTGCTGTATAGAGTATACCAATCCCGAGAACCTCTGGGTCACTACTGAGTACATATTTTGAATTTTGCTACATGTTACCAATTCATCTTCAGCAGAGCTCGTACCAAGTTTCACCCCAAATTCAGCAGGTGTGTTTTAGAATTCCTGCCTCTTTTTTTCAACCAACATTTGGTATGTTTAATTATTTTTATTTGGGTAAAATGATACCTTGATATTCTAATTTGACTTTTCCTAATTACTAGTGATATTAAATATATTAAATATACTTTAAATGTGCTTATTGGCTTTCTATTTTCTTGCTGATTTATGGAACTCTATTAATAACCTGGAAAATTTGGATTATTTTAAAGTTGTTCTTCTCTGCCACCAAGCAACAAAGATATTTTTCTGTAATTTTTCTTAAATGTTGTGATGCTGTATTTTTACTCTTAGGATTTTTTTTTTGTTATGATATCAGGTAAGAATCACACATAACGATATTTTTCATACTTTCCTAGCATCATCTATTGGATAATCATTCTCTTACTGATTTGTAGAACTACCCGTTGTTTTATTATAATACAGCAACTTCTCATATTTTTTGTGGGTTTCTTTCTTGGCTCATTATCTATTCATTTGCCTACTGCTTCTGACACTGTTTCAATGCCAATCAGCCCAATTACTATGGCTTTATAAATGCTTTGATACTTGTTATTATGTGAGTAAATCCCACTTGTGTTCTTTCTTTCTCATTGAAGTTGCCATGATTATTTTCTTGGAACTCTATTTTTTCATATAAGCTCTAGGACAATTTTGTTAAGTTCATAAAAATTCCATTATGATTTATTTCGGAACTGTACAGGTTGAAGCATATGGATTAATTGTGGGAACCACTGACATCTTTATTATATAAAGCCTTTTAATATAATAATATTTTTTCAGTTCTTTTTCCATGCTCTTCAATAAATGTTTATAATTTTCTCAAAAGTACATTAATAAATATATGTAATAGTATATTTTAATAGTAATATTTATAGTAATAAAATTAACAATTAAAACACCTAATAAACTATATTATTGATGATATACATTGATAATAAATTACCTATATATTATATATTTTTTCTTCAAACATATGGCCAGTTTTTGCCACCTTCGTATTAGTTTCTAAGGCTACTGTGAACAAAGCAACATAAACTAGGTGCCTTTAAAACAACAAATAATGTATCATCTCACAGTTCTGAAAGTAATAAGTCCAAGATAAAGGTGTCACCAAGGCCATGCTCCCTGTGAAATCTGTGGAGGAATCCTTCCCTGTCACTTTCCTCCTTCTGGTGGGTTACCTGCTATCACTGATGTCCCTTGGCTTACAGATGCATTGCTCTAATTTTCCACCTTAACATGGCTTTCTCCCTGTGTGTTTCTGTCTTCCTGTGGCTGTCTTATTATCAGGACACCAATCCTGTTGAATTATGGGCCCATACTACTCCAGTACAGTCTTCTTTCCACTCATCCTATCTGCAATGACCCTACTTCCAAACAAAGCTACATTCTATGGGTTAGGACCTCAACATATCTGTTTTGAGGGGACACAGTTTAACCCATAATACTTCTCTTCCACAATCTCAGTCCAAGCCACAACAATCACCTGGAATGCTGAGAAGGTCTCCAAATCACTCTTTCTGCTTCCATACTGACTCCGTGCCTCACAGCTCACAGGCACTTACACACACACAAGTCTGTCCCCACATAGAACGCCAAATCATTTTCAAGTTTAACTTCATTTATACCTATCCCCTATTTTAAATCCTCCAATGGCTTCTCAGTACCAGAATAATAAAACCCAAACTTCTTACAAAGACCTATTATTGGGCCCTACAGGATTGGGTCCTGCTGTCCAAACTCCTCTCATCCATTTCCCTTTGGGCCTTCTGGTCTTTGGACTGCTGTTGGGACATTTCAAGCTCACTGCTGTCCTAAAGTCTTTGCCCATGCTAATCTTTCTCTTGGAATATTTCCCTCCTTCTGCTATCACAAAGGCGTCATGTAATTATCTTTTCCTCTCTACCATATCCAATTTTCCCTCTCCACTGGATTATTCCCAAATAACTTACAAAAAGGATTGAACATGGGAGAAAACATAAATGTACAGAAGACAAAGAAACCCACATCTCCTCCTTGATCCAGGTGGCACCTTATGTTTCCCTTCACTTTATGGCAAAACTCTTTAAAAGAGTTGTCTAGATTCAATACCTTCAATTCTTGTCTTCCCATTCTTTTCCTCTTTCCCTTTGGAACTTTTCATTTAGAAAAGTCTAAAAAATACTCCTGTGCCCATCAACTTCAACAGTTTTTTAAATATATTTATATCTAAAAGATTCTGAGTATAGTTGACACACCATGCTACATTAGTTTCAGGTGTGCAGCACAGGGATTCACAACCCTCTATGTTACACTGTCTCAACACAACTGTAGCTGCCATCTGTCACCTCACAACACTACTACGGCACAATTGACTATATTCTCTGCACTGTACCTTTCATCCCTGACTTGTTCATTCCTTACCTCGAAGCCTTACCTCCCACTCCCCTTCACCCATTTTGCCAACTTCAACAATTATCAATTGTGTCCAATAGTGTTGTGCTCTGGATTATTTTGAAACAAATGCCCCATATCATACAAGTTCATTGTAAATATTTTAGTATGTACCTCTGAAGATAGAGACTCTACTTAAAAAAAATCAGCTACAACATCTAAACAAAATTAGCAAAAGTATTTTAATATCATCAAGTACTATCTGGTCTGTATTATTTCCCCAAAAGCATCAAAACAGAATTCTGTGTTCACTAAATGGCTGGTGTTGGCACTATTGCAGGATCTTTTTTAGTCCTGACCATGGCCTTGTTCCTACCTCTTCCATGGAATTAATTTTGTAATTTTGCTTATTTGGGGATGGGAGCAGTTTACAAATATAATTAGGTACATTCGCTCTAATATGTGCACAAAAGGAAAAGTGCCATGAAGGTCTACAAGTATGAAAATACATAAAGAAGAAGAGATAATTAAAAGAATGGAAAGTGTTCATAAAATGCATCATTCAGATAGTGAAAAGGCAACTCCTTATTTCAAGGATACTTACTATATCTGTAACTAATAAAACACTCATTTAGACAAAATTTTGTATAAATTTAGATTAGAATTTGTAAAAATTTAGATTTTTTACGAATGAATAAAAAATGTGCACAACATAAAAGTAAAGAGAGAGAGAGAGAGAGAGAGAGAGAGAGAAAGTAAGTATTAAATAGAACAGGCCCTTTGCTGAAAAGGATACCCAAATGGCTCATTAACATAGGAAAGGTACTGAACTTCCTTAGTCATCAGAAAAACACAACTTAATTGCTAATATGAAAGGTTGAAATTTAAAAGACTAACAAAACGAAGTCTTGACAAAAATGGTGAGAAACTCTCTCCAACACTATTCAAGGGGGTTTAAATAAAGTCTTTGGAAAACCAGAAATTTCTACTAAATCTGAATGTATGTATACCACTTGACCCAACCATTCCACTCCTTGGTGGATATTCACAGAAAAACATTTGCAGGAGCACCAAAGCTTGTCACAATCTTCACTGCGCTATTTTTGCAATAGCAAAAAGACAGAAACAACCCAAATGTTCATTAACAGTAAAATGGACACATTTTGATAAAATCGTGTAATAGGATACTCTACAGAAATTGGAATGAATTTGCTGCTCTTAAAAAACATGGATAAAACTCATAGATATAATACTGAAGAAAAGAAACCAGACACGAAACTCATACTATAAGACGATGTTTATATAATATCCAAAACTAGGCAAAGTCTATCAATGGTGAGAAACACCAGGAGAGTGGATGCCTTTAGGGAAGGATTTGATGACTAGGAGAGGTTACAAAAGGAGCCCCATGGGTACAGATAATGTTCTACTTCTTAAGGTGGTGCTTAAATGGATGTGTTCACATGGTGAAATGTGGGCTGTACATTTATCATTGTTCACTTTCCTTGTCTATATGTTACATTTGAATAAAAACTTAAAATGAAAATAAAAAGTAGTCCTGGTCTTTTGCAGGCAAGCACCAAGAATAGCAGGGGGAAAAGATAGTAATTCTCAGCACAACAAAGACGATCATTTGTTAATGGAGAATGCGTTTTCTCTTTGGGGTTGGTTTAGACTAACATCCATCAACCTAAATGAATGCAGAGGGCATGGCCTTCAAAAACATGAGCGACAGTGTCAGGTATAATGCAGTATAGATTAAATGGGTAGCAATGTTTCCACACAAAACACAAAACCCAGTTACTTCCCCTTTAAAAACACTGTGCACATAACTCCCAGACCAATGGGTATCCACAGGCTACAATTGCTGGGACTATTTTGTCTGCAAGGATAAACAAAAACAAAAATATTTATGTTTTCACATGCCTTTTCTTTAACAGGTCTACTAGTATAGGAAATAGCAGGACTCTCTGTGATGCTTAGCTGATGGGTATTGTAAAAGAAAATTCAACTGGAGAAGCTACAGTGAACCTGGTCCATAGGACTGGAGCCCATTTTTCTGGCTAGCAATCATGAGACTGTCCACCCTGTTGAAAACCAAGGAGCTATCTGACAATGCAGGATTTGGAAGGCAACAAGGGATAGAAGTACTTCCTGTGGGAACAAGTATGTCTTCTCTTCAGAAGCCAAACTTGACTTCTGTTTTTAGGTTTGAAGAACTTGAGGACATATCATCTTAGGATGGTGAACTAGAAGAGACCTTGGAGAAGCCAGGGGTCTGGGAATGATAAAGTAAAAGATATTCTGCTGATTAGCTAGTACCTTCTATCTATAGTAGGATGAGGAGATTTATGTTTTAACTCTGATATGTTTGGTATATGAAAAAGAGCACCAGCCACAGAGTCAGAATCACAGAGCTCTGCCACTTACTAGGTGCTGTGTGACTAAGTTACTAGACCTTTCTCCATCTATAAAATGACAAAGAATAACTCCCATGCTGAGTGAGGAGGCAGGAATCGTCGTGCACAAAAGAGATTTCAAGAAGTATCACTTGTTTTCCTTAGAATCCACTTTGAGCCCGTCTCTATCTCAGGAAGAACTAGGTGGCCCACTGTAAGGGAGTCATCTGAAAGGGGTTTCATGAAAGGACTATTTTGAGAGCATGAGCAGAGTTGAGGAAATGAACAACAGAAAGCAGTGCAGGGTTTAACAACAGCACAAAGTCTGTGACTCCTCCTAAGCCCAAATGGTCAGGGCCAAAAAAATGTCACTGGGTCAGTGACACAACTGGAGCCATAAGAGAGGGGTTGATAAGCAGGATCTGTGGACCCAGGGACAGAGCCACCACCAGCACAGAGGCCTATAGGAAGAGGGCTAAGACAACAAGTATCTGAATTCCACTCCTCCTACCTTCATGTATCTGCTACTGGCTTCCCACTGGCTGAATCCAAGGGGAAGTCAGAGGACAAGAGAAAGTGGGTGATAGAAAAGCAGTTGGCCTCCCATGGTTCTAAACAGGGAAGACAAGAGCAGAGCAGATGCACATGTGGGACACACAAAGAGAAAGTCACTAGCAAATGACTTATTTTTGCCCCCATTCCCAGTCCTGCCACAATCAATTTTAGTCATTATTTGCCACCTGCCCCTACCCAATCCACAGGAGCTGGGCCAAGCTCCTGGGGTGATTCACAGTACCAAAATATTCAGCAGCCCCTGTGGTCACTGATTCATATTAGCAACTTTGTTTGGTTAATGTTTATTTATTTTTGACGGAGAGAGAGTGAGAGTGGAGGAGGGGCAAAGACAGAGGGAGACACAGAACCTGAAGTAGGCTCCAGGCTCAGCACAGAGCCCAGTGCAGGGCTCAAACTCATGAACCACAAAATAATGACCTAAGCCAAAGTCGGACATTTAATCAACTGAGCCACCCAGGTGCCCCGATACTAGAAACTTCTGAGTGTCTATTATCTCAGCTCCCCAATGATTCCTTCAGGTCTAGTGGTCCAGGTGAATTCTCCATGCCATGACCCAGAGACTTTGAGGAAGCTACACTTCCCATTTGGCCTCCATAGGTCATAATTATTTCCAGTGAAGGTCATGCCATCTTGCTAAGGCACACTCAAGAATCAAGTGTCCTCCAGCCTCTGGAACTACTAACCTTTGTCTACTTCTCAGTTTCTAAGCATCCTATCTATCTATCTATTATCTATGTGTCTATGTATCTAACAACCAAGGACAGAAGCTTTTCCTTCTCCTTAATCCATCAGCCTTATCATAATCTATAGTAAGTCTGAGCTTTCCTAAAACACCCAGAAAATCTTATTTTTCCAGCAGCTTTTATAAGACAATGAGGTGCTGAGGACCTGCATTTAAACCTAGAGTAGAAACATTCATCCTTTTCCTACCCCCCCCCACCCCACCCCACCTCACTTTTTTAAAGCCTTGGCAGCATCTGTCATGCTCCTAAAACAGCTCCAGCTCCTTTCAGCCTCAGCGTATTCATATTTATTGTTCTCTCTTCTCAAACATGTCTCTAACTCAACACACATCCTGGTTCCTCTGCACACTTTGGCTCTCAGCACAAACGTCTTTTCCTCACAAAGGTCTTCTTCAGCAATCCTGTTTTAAAGTCTTATTTCTGCCACCATCTCAAACCATCTTGTACATTTATTTACTGGTTCATTATTTTTCTCCTGCAACTAGAGGTCTGTCCTGTTGATCTCATTATAACACTTTATGCTGGCCCCAATTCCCAGCACATAGTAGGACTTAATACATATTAGTTGGGTGAATGAAGAAACGAGTGGATGTATCAGTAAACCCATTTGGTGAAATGAATTATCATGAATTATCTTGCTCCACTGCCTTCCTTGGAGGGTTATTCTAAGGATCAAATGAGATAAATTACATGGAAAGGTTCAAAGTGTTCAGTGAATTTTTGTGTTATTCTACCAGTGGTGCCTTCTTGCGAGTCTACTCCTCTGACACCAGGATTTTGCAGCGCTTAAGCAGTCATCTTTATTTCCTCAGAAGAGAAATGGCATGTGGGCTCTTAGATAAAGCATGAGAGGAGGGAAGATGGCGGCGTAGGAGGACGCTGGGCTCACCGCGCGCCCTGCTGATCACTTAGATTCCACCTACACCTGCCTAAAGAACCCAGAAAACCGCCAGAGGATTAGCAGAAGGGAGTCTCCAGAGCCAAGCCCAGACGAAAGGCCCAAGGAAGAGGGTAGGAAGGGCAGTGAGGCGGTGCGCGCTCCACGGACTGGCGGGAGGGAGCCGGGGCGGAGGGGCGGCTCGCCCGCCAAGCGGAGCCCCCGAGTCTGGCTGGCAAAAGCGGAGGGGCCGGACGGACTGTGTTCCGACAGCAAGCGCGACTTAGCGTCTGGGAGGTCATAAGTGAACAGCTCTGCTCAGAAAGCGGGAAGGCTGGAGGACAAAGGGAGGGAGAGCTGCTGAGCCCCCGGACGGCAGAGCTCAGCTTGGCGGGGAACAAAGGCGCTCGCTAGCGCCATCTCCCCCGCCCATCCCCCAGCCAAAATCCCAAAGAGAACCAGTTCCTGCCAGGGAGCTTGCTCGCTCCGCGCAAACACCCAACTCTGTGCTTCTGCGGAGCCAAACCTCCGGCAGCGGATCTGACTCCCTCCCGCTGCCACAGGGCCCCTCCTGAAGTGGATCACCTAAGGAGAAGCGAGCTAAGCCTGCCCCTCCTGCCCCCGTGCACCTTGCCTACCCACTCCAGCTAATACGCCAGATCCCCAGCACCACAAGCCTGGCAGTGTGCAAGTAGCCCAGACGGGCCACGCCACCCCACAGTGAATCCCGCCCCTAGGAGGGGGGAAGAGAAGGCACACACCAGTCTGACTGTGGCCCCAGCGGTGGGCTGGGGGCAGACATCAGGTCGGATTGCGGCCCCGCCCACCAACTCCAGTTATACACCACAGCACGGGGGAAGTGCCCTGCAGGTCCTCACCACTCCAGGGACTATCCAAAATGACCAAACGGAAGAATTCCCCTCAGAAGAATCTCCAGGAAATAACAACAGCTAATGAACTGATCAAAAAGGATTTAAATAATATAACAGAAAGTGAATTTAGAATAATAGTCATAAAATTAATCGCTGGGCTTGAAAACAGTATACAGGACAGCAGAGAATCTCTTGCCACAGAGATCAAGGGACCAAGGAACAGTCACGAGGAGCTGAAAAGCACTTTAAACGAAATGCAAAACAAAATGGAAACGACGACAGCTCAGATTGAAGAGGCAGAGGAGAGAATAGGTGAACTAGAAGATAAAGTTATGGAAAAAGAGGAAGCTGAGAGAAAGAGAGATAAAAAAATCCAGGAGTATGAGGGAAAAATTAGAGAACGAAGTGATACACTAAAAAGAAATAATATACGCATAATTGGTATCCCAGAGGAGGAAGAGAGAGGGAAAGGTGCTGAAGGGGTACTTGAAGAAATTATAGCTGAGAACTTCCCTGAACTGGGGAAGGAAAAAGGCATTGAAATCCAAGAGGCACAGAGAACTCCCTTCAGACGTAACTTGAATCGATCTTCTGCACGACATATCATAGTGAACCTGGCAAAATACAAGGATAAAGAGAAAATTCTGAAAGCAGCAAGGGATAAACGTGCCCTCACATACAAAGGGAGACCTATAAGACTCGTGACTGATCTCTCCTTTGAAACTTGGCAGGCCAGAAAGGCTTGGCACGATATCTTCAGTGTGCTAAACAGAAAAAATATGCAGCCGAGAATCCTTTACCCAGCAAGTCTGTCATTTAGAATAGAAGGAGAGATAAAGGTCTTCCCAAACAAACAAAAACTGAAGGAATTCGTCACCACTAAACCAGCCCTACAAGAGATCCTAAGGGGGATCCTGTGAGACAAAGTACCAGAGACATCGCTACAGGCATAAAACATACAGACATCACAATGACTCTAAACCTGTATCTTTCTATAATAACACTGAATGTAAATGGATTAAATGCGCCACCAAAAGACATAGGGTATCAGAATGGATAAAAAAACAAGACCCATCTATTTGCTGTCTACAAGAGACTCATTTTAGATCTGAGGACACCTTTAGATTGAGAGTGAGGGGATGGAGAACTATTTATCATGCTACTAGAAGCCAAAAGAAAGCTGGAGTAGCCATACTTATATCAGACAAACTAGACTTTAAATTAAAGGCTGTAACAAGAGATGAACAAGGGCATTATATAATAATTACAGGGTCTATCCATCAGGAAGAGCTAACAATTATAAATGTCTATGCGCCGAATACCGGAGCTCCCAGGTATATAAAACAATTACTCATAAACATAAGCAATCTTATTGATAAGAATGTGGTCATTGCAGGGGACTTTAACACCCCACTTACAGAAATGGATAGATCATCTAGACACACAGTCAATAAAGAAACAAGGGCCCTGAATGATACATTGGATCAGATGGACTTGACAGATATATTTAGAACTCTGCATCCCAAAGCAACAGAATATACTTTCTTCTCGAGTGCACATGGAACATTCTCCAAGATAGATCATATACTGGGTCACAAAACAGCTCTTCATAAGTTTATAAGAATTGAAATTATACCATGCATACTTTCAGACCACAATGCTATGAAGCTTGAAATCAACCACAGGAAAAAGTCTGGAAAACCTCCAAAAGCATGGAGGTTAAAGAACACCCTACTAATGAATGAGTGGGTCAACCAGGCAATTAGAGAAGAAATTAAAAAATATATGGAAACAAACAAAAATGAAAATACAATAATCCAAACGCTTTGGGACGCAGCGAAGGCAGTCCTGAGAGGAAAATACATTGCAATCCAGGCCTATCTCAAGAAACAAGAAAAATCCCAAATACAAAATCTAACAGCACACCAAAAGGAAATAGAAGCAGAACAGCAAAGGCAGCCTAAACCCAGCAGAAGAAGAGAAATAATAAAGATCAGAGCAGAAATAAACAATATAGAATCTAAAAAAACTGTAGAGCAGATGAACGAAACCAAGAGTTGGTTTTTTGAAAAAATAAACAAAACTGACAAACCTCTAGCCAGGCTTCTCAAAAAGAAAAGGGAGATGACCCAAATAGATAAAATCATGAATGTAAATGGAATTATTACAACCAATCCCTCAGAGATACAAACAATTATCAGGGAATACTATGAAAAATTATATGCCAACAAATTGGACAACCTGGAAGAAATGGACAAATTCTTAAACACCCACACTCTTCCAAAACTCAATCAGGAGGAAATAGAAAGCTTGAACAGACCCATAACCAGCGAAGAAATTGAATCGGTTATCAAAAATCTCCCAACAAATAAGAGTCCAGAACCAGATGGCTTCCCAGGGGAGTTCTACCAGACGTTTAAAGCAGAGATAATACCTATCCTTCTCAAGCTATTCCAAGAAATAGAAAGGGAAGGAAAACTTCCAGACTCATTCTATGAAGCCAGTATTACTTTGATTCCTAAACCAGAGACCCAGTAAAAAAAGAGAACTACAGGCCAATATCCCTGATGAATATGGATGCAAAACTTCTCAATAAGATACTAGCAAATCGAATTCAACAGCATATAAAAAGAATTATTCACCATGATCAAGTGGGATTCATTCCTGGGATGCAGGGCTGGTTCAACATTCGCAAATCAATCAACGTGATATATCACATTAACAAAAAAAAAAGAGAAGAACCATATGATCCTGTCAATCGATGCAGAAAAGGCCTTTGACAAAATCCAGCACCCTTTCTTAATAAAAACCCTTGAGAAAGTCGGGACAGAAGGAACATACTTAAAGATCATAAAAGCCATTTATGAAAAGCCCACAGCTAACATCATCCTCAATGGGGAAAAACTGAGAGCTTTTTCCCTGAGATCAGGAACACGACAGGGATGCCCACTCTCACCGCTGTTGTTTAACATAGTGCTGGAAGTTCTAGCATCAGCAATCAGACATCAAAAGGAAATCAAAGGCATCAAAATTGGCAAAGATGAAGTCAAGCTTTCGCTTTTTGCAGATGGCATGATATTATACATGGAAAATCCGATAGACTCCACCAAAAGTCTGCTAGAACTGATACATGAATTAAGCAAAGTTGCAGGATACAAAATCAATGTACAGAAATCAGTTGCATTCTTATACACTAACAATGAAGCAACAGAAAGACAAATAAAGAAACTGATCCCATTCACAATTGCACCAAGAAGCATAAAATACCTAGGAATAAATCTAACCAAAGATGTAAAAGATCTGTATGCTGAAAACTATAGAAAGCTTATGAAGGTAATTGAAGAAGATATAAAGAAATGGAAAGACATTCCCTGCTCATGGATTGGAAGAATAAATATTGTCAAAATGTCAATACTACCCAAAGCTATCTACACATTCAATGCAATCCCAATCAAAATTGCACCAGCATTCTTCTCAAAACTAGAACAAGCAATCCTAAAATTCATATGGAACCACAAAAGGCCCTGAATAGCCAAAGTAATTTTGAAGAAGAAGACCAAAGCAGGAGGCATCACAATCCCAGACTTTAGCCTCTACTACAAAGCTGTCATCATCAAGACAGCATGGTATTGGCATAAAAACAGACACATAGACCAATGGAATCGAATAGAAACCCCAGAACTAGACCCACAAACGTATGGCCAACTCATCTTTGACAAAGCAGGAAAGAACATCCAATGGAAAAAAGACAGTCTCTTTAACAAATGGTGCTGGGAGAACTGGACAGCAACATGCAGAAGGTTGAAACTAGACCACTTTCTCACACCATTCACAAAAATAAACTCAAAATGGATAAAGGACCTGAATGTGAGACAGGAAACCATCAAAACCTTAGAGGAGAAAGCAGGAAAAGACCTCTCTGACCTCAGCTGTAGCAATCTCTTACTCGGCACATCCCCAAAGGCAAGGGAATTAAAAGCAAAAGTGAATTACTGGGACCTTATGAAGATAAAAAGCTTCTGCACAGCAAAGGAAACAACCAACAAAACTAAAAGGCAACCAACGGAATGGGAAAAGATATTTGCAAATGACATATCGGACAAAGGGCTAGTATCCAAAATCTATAAAGAGCTCATCAAACTCCACACCCAAAAAACAAATAACCCAGTGAAGAAATGGGCAGAAAACATGAATAGATACTTCTCTAAAGAAGACATCCGGATGGCCAACAGGCACATGAAAAGATGTTCAACGTCGCTCCTTATCAGGGAAATACAAATCAAAACCACACTCAGATATCACCTCACGCCAGTCAGAGTGGCCAAAATGAACAAATCAGGAGACTATAGATGCTGGAGAGGATGTGGAGAAACGGGAACCCTCTTGCACTGTTGGTGGGAATGCAAATTGGTGCAGCCGCTCTGGAAAGCAGTGTGGAGATTCCTCAGAAAATTAAAAATACACCTACCCTATGACCCAGCAATAGCACTGCTAGGAATTTATCCAAGGGATACAGGAGTACTGATGCATAGGGGCACTTGTACCCCAATGTTTATAGCAGCACTCTCAACAATAGCCAAATTATGGAAAGAGCCTAAATGTCCATCAACTGATGAATGGATAAAGAAATTGTGGTTTATATACACAATGGAATACTACGTGGCAATGAGAAAAAATGAAATATGGCCTTTTGTAGCAACGTGGATGGAACTGGAGAGTGTGATGCTAAGTGAAATAAGCCATACAGAGAAAGACAGATACCATATGGTTTCACTCTTATGTGGATCCTGAGAAACGTAACAGAAACCCATGGGGGAGGGGAAGAAAAAAAAAAAAGAGGTTAGAGTGGGAGAGAACCAAAGCAGAAGAGACTGTTAAAAACTGAGAACAAACTGAGGGTTGATGGGGGGTGGGAGGGAGGGGTGGGTGGGTGATGGGTATTGAGGAGGGCACCTTTTGGGATGAGCACTGGGTGTTGTATGGAAACCAATTTGACAGTAAATTTCATATATTAAAAAAATAAAAAAAATAAAAAAATAAAAAAGCATGAGAAAAAATCGAAGTGTTGTGGAAAAATTATATATTCCAGTTCTTTTGAATAGGAAGGCTCTCAAACTGTTAGTTTCTAAGAGATGTAGCTTTAAGCACCATTATGTAGACAGAAACAGCTGTATGGATATAATACACAGGGAAATACATACATATATACATACATTTGCACAATATCTATATAGACATAGAGAAATGAAAAACTTGGCAAGTACAAAACATAATAAAAATAATGAGAAAATAACATTCACAATCTCTTCACCCAAAGACAACTGCTACTGATGCTGTGGTAAAATTTTCTACCTCCTTTTATTTTCCCCTTCTTAAACTTAGGTTTTCTCACTTAGCTTTACAGTTTGTTTTCATACTATATTGCTTATGAGAACAATATAACTCACCAAGACTCTGGCTTCCCATTTTAATTAATAACTGGAATGCTCTTATTTAGTGCTCACACAAAATAGAGTACGAACTTGCCTTGCCTTCTTCTTCTTTCTCTTCCTTGCTCCCTCTCTCCAGTTCTCCCCAGTCCTGGGCAGTGGCATGTACTTGGAAGAATAGTTGATCTAGCAATGTTTGGTCTTAGCAGAATGCCATGTTGAGAATTTGCACCTGAGTAAACAGACCCCCCTCCCAAATTATTATGACCCAGCCTTACCCAAGTCCTTGCTTAATCAAGCCATGGGCTGCTGAATAATATTCTCAGGATACTTATTTGTGTAGGAAGCAGAGGAAGAGGCAGGCATCTGGAGCTGGGAAACAATAACCATAAAAGGCTAACATGGAGCACATCCAATGTCCCAGGTGCTCTGCTAAATCTGTGTCTATGGCCTGTCTTGAAAAATTCTCTCAGGGGCGCCTGGGTGGCGCAGTCGGTTAAGCGTCCGACTTCAGCCAGGTCACGATCTCACGGTCCGTGAGTTCGAGCCCCGCGTCAGGCTCTGGGCTGATGGCTCGGAGCCTGGAGCCTGTTTCCGATTCTGTGTCTCCCTCTCTCTCTGCCCCTCCCCCGTTCATGCTCTGTCTCTCTCTGTCCCAAAAATAAATAAAAAATGTTGGAAAAAAAAAAAAAGAGATACGTACTAAAGCATACATTTTGGAAAAAAAAAAAAAAAAAAGAAAAATTCTCTCAGAATTCCTTGGTGATGATTACTATTCCTTTTCTTCATTTGATAGATGAGGAAACTTAGAGAGGTTAAGTAACTTGCCCAAGCTCACCATGTAGTAAGTGGTAAACCTGCAACTTGAACCCAGTGGTCTAACTTCAGAGCTTCAAGAGGAAAATGAACTTGGGGAGATGAAAACAACAACAACAACAACAGAAGAGAGATGAGTGCATGTGAAAACTGATTTTAGAAGAAGAAAAAAAGACAGTCTTGTACATTTTTATCCTTTCCTAAGAGCACAGACTTTATTATCTCTCTCCAAAGAGATATTTATTTTAATAATAATATTTATTAGAGATATTTATTTTATAATAATATTTATTAGAGATATTTATTTTAATTAATCTAAGAGATTATTTATTTTGTCTCCAGAATGGAAGTGCCCTATTATTCAGAATGAGTTAGGGGCACCAGGACATAAGGCATTTTATGAAATGTACCTTCCTCCTCCATTGCCAACTGCTCTGCCCCCTATTCCCACCAGCTTAACCAATTTTTGTGTTGGGACAAATTTTTTTTATTTAAATATAATTAACATACAGTGTCATAGTAGTTTCAGGTATACAAACAATGGTTCAAAAATTCTATACATTACTCAGTACTCAATGTAATAAGTCTCTTAATCCTTTTTATCTATTTCACCCAACCCCCACCCACCTCCTCTCTGGCAGGCACCGTTTGTTCTCTGTACTTAAAAATGTGGTTTATCCTTGGTCTCTTTTTTTCTTTGTTTCTTCAACTTATACAACTCAATGCCACACAAACAAATAAGCTGATTTAAAGATCAGCTGGATATGCCTTTTCCAAAGAAGACATACAAATGGTCGACAGACACGCGAAAAGACGCTCAACATCACTAGTTAACAGGGAAATGCAAACCAAAAAGGGTAAGAAGATATCACCTCACACCTGTAAGAATGGCTAAACTCAACAACACAAGAAACAACGGGTCTTGGTGAGGACTTGGAAACAAAGGTATTTTAGTACACTGTTGGTGGGAATGCAAGCTGGTGCAGCCACTGTGGCAACCAGTGTGGAGGTTCCTTAAAAAATCAAAAAGAGAAATACCGTATGATGCAGTAATTCCAAAGGGAAAGATCCACACACCTCTGTGTTTATTGCAACATTATTTACAACAGCCAAGATGCAGAAGCAACCCCAGGGTCCATCCATAGATGAATGGATAAAGATGTCATACACACACACACACACACAAATGTTGGAACAAATCTTATCTGAGCAGTCATGAGGGTTTTCCAAACAGATGAAAAGGACAAGGATTTCTTTTTCCTTCTTATTACTTTTCACAGATTCTTACCATTTCCAGGTTGATTAAAGTAAAACAAAACAAAACAAAACAATTATTCTTGTCAGAAGTTTGCTTCTTGTGGCACTTAAGGAATTCGGATGGTGTGGCAAGGCTTTTAAAATTCCTTTATTGTTGACACCCCTTCTGATGACTGATATGCTGTCAGAGTTCCATCTGCAAGCTGAGACCAAGAGTTCTGCATAGGCAGCAGGGCTCAGCAGTTAGGCAACTTGCCTTTCTACTTAGTGCAGGGCTGTTTGTGTCACCCCAGGACCACTCTGATGGCAAATTTAAGAGAAATTCTAAGAAAAGCATACACATAAAGATAAAGAGCAGTAGCACCTGTTCCAAAATACCTATGAAAGGTGACTAAATACATACAAACACTTGAGCTCACTAATTCAGTGTCTCCCTCACCCTCTAAAGATCTCTGATTCTATCTGTCTGTCTCTCTTTCACACACACACTCTTAAAGTCATATACAGTAAAACCTTGGTTTGTGAGCATAATTCACTCCGGAAGTATGCTTGTATTTCAAAGTGCTTGTAATCCAAAGCGCTTGTATAGCAAAGTGAATTCCAAGAACTATTTGCTCAGTTATAACCATGTGACATTTGGTGTCACGTACTTCTCGTATTGCAAGACAAGTCATTTTTTTAATGTTTATTTATCTCTGAGAGAGACAAAGGATGAGTGGGGGAGGGGCGGAGAGAGAGGGAGACAGAATCCCAAGCAGGCTCCAGGCTCTGAGCTGTCAGCCCAGAGCCTGACGGGAACCTCAAATCCATGAATCCTGAGATCATGACCTGAGCCAAAGTCAGATACTTAACTGACTGAGCCACCCAGGCACCCTGTGACATCACTCATTTATGAAGTTAAATTTTACTAGACATGTTTGCTCATCTTGCAAACACTCCCAGAACAAGTTACTTGTAATCCAATATTTTATTTTGTTAAAGTAAAAACACCATTTGTTTAAAATACTCATATCCTACCTTTAATAAATTTACTTCTTCTTTTAAAAATATGTTTAATCCAGATATTTCTTCACTATAGAGTGTGAATTACATTCTGTAGACAGCCTCAGAGGAGAAATGAGTGTATCTGTAGCCATATCATAACTATACATTTTTTAAAAAATTATTTTGTGTAAGCTCTGTGCCCAACGTGGGTCTTGAACTCACAACCCAGAGATCGAGTCACATGCTCTACTAACTGAGCCACCCAGGTGCCTCTATAGCTGTATCTTTGTATAATTATTATTTTTTAATCTATAAGCCTTCCTTGCTATCTCAGATACATATGCCAAATTTCTAACTCTGAAGCTTTTGTTCAACCTGCCCATAAAGGCAGAAGACCATTCTCTATTATGTGTGTGAATCTCTTCTTGATTCTTATGCACGATTTAAAATCCAAGTCTTTCTTGGTGTGTATATATATGCGCGCGCACACACACACGTGTGCGTCATGTTTTCCCAAGGGACCATATGCTTGGGGAGAACAGAATTCCACTGTATCACTCCTTACTCTTATATAGCTTCACAACACAAACATTATTCCTACAGGTAAAAGCCTGGTATAATGCTGCTAGCCAGAAAGGATGCAATTATTAGTTTCAAAATTTTTTTTAGCGTTTATTTATTTCTGAGACAGAGAGAGACAGAGCATGAGTAGGGGAGGGGCAGAGAGAGACACACACAGAATCCAAAGCAGACTCCAGGCTCTGAGCTGTCAGCACAGAGCCCAATGCAGGACTCCAACTCACAAACTGTGAGATCGTGACCTGAGCCAAAGTCGGTTGCTCAACCGACTGAGCCACCCAGGTGCTCCAAGGATGCCATTATTAGCACCTGTCTCATCTGCTAAGGCCAGCACTGTTAGGGAATTCAGTCCTGTGGAAAACGTGCCATTGAGATTTCTCAGATGGGCTTTGTTAGAACATTACATCTATACTGAAAATAAAAGTTCCCTCAGTGATCCTCTGTGTTTCCCCAGTTAGTCTAATAGTTAGTGCCAGTGATGTCAATTTCAGTGAGTTCCAAATGCTATTTTAGGAAGTAGGTGACCCCTCCATCGTGCACAGATGGTGCGCAGGGTAGAAAAAGGGAGTGACAACTGTCATGGGAAGTTTTTAATGTGTTTTTCTGATTGCATGTTGACACTTCATCTCTAACACAGTCTCTATGAAAAATAGTGGCAGATATTTTTGAAATTCATACTACTTTTACTGCTTTCTTGATGTATAATTTATTAATAATATAATTTGCATATAATAAACTGCAGATATTTAAAACATACACTTTGATTAGTTTTACATATGTGTACACCAGTGAAACCATCACCATAATCAAGACACCAAAAATATCCATCGCTTCCAAAAGTTCCCTTGTGTACTTTTTCAGTCCATCCCTACCTCTGTCCCCATCCCCAGAAGCATTCTGTCACTACATATAAGTTTACATTTTCTGGGATTTTATATAAGTGGAATTATACATGAGTGTTCTATTTTTAGTCTGACTTCTTTCACTAAGCAAAATAATCTTGAGATTTCTCCATGTTGTTTTATGTATCTATAGTCCATTCTTTTTAAAAGTTGAATAGAATTCCATTGTATGATGCACACCATTTTGTTTATTCCATCACTGGCTGATAGACACTTTGACTGTTTCCCGTTTAAAGCCACTATGAACTTTTATGTCCAAATATTTGTGGTGACATAGGGTTTCATTTCTCTTGGGTAAATACCAAGGGTGGAATTGCTGTGTTATAGCATAGTTGTATGATAGCTTTAGAAGGAAAGAACCAAACTGGTTTCAAAGGCAGCTGTATCATTTTACATGCCCACCAACAATGTTTTGACAGTTCCAGTTGATCTACATTCTCACCAACACTGGGTATTGTCAGTCTTTTTCACTTTAGCCATTCTCAAGAGTATGAAATGGTGTTTCTTTGTGGTTTTATTTGTATTTCCCTGATGACAAGACAAACTGACCACCTTTTCATGACTTAATGGCCATAAATCTTCTTTTGTGAAGTGTCCGTTTATATCTTTGCCTATTTTTAAAATCTTTATTTTTGACAGAGAAGAGAGAAGGAAAGAAAGATTGCATGAGTGGGGAAAAGGTCCAGAGAGAGAGAGAAAGAGAGAATCTTAAGCAGGCTCCATGCTCAGCAGTGTGGAGCCTGACACAGTGCTCGATCCCATGACCCTGGGATCATGACCTGAGCTAAAATCAAGAGTTGGACACTTAATCCACTGAGTCACCCAGGTGCTTCATCTTTGCCTATTTTCTATTAGAATTTCCTTCTGCTTATTCTTGACTTGTAAGAATACTTTATGTATTTATTCCAAATACAAGTCCCTGATTTGATTTATGTATTTGTCATAATAGGATTAAAAACTTACTTTAGAGTATGTTTGACTACAATTGCTTGATCAGAGGTCAGAAATATTGATGAACAAGTAGAGGTTTTAAAATCATTCACTACATTTTTATGTGGTACCTTCTAAGTACCAAGAACTCTGTAGGCCCTGGTAAAAGAAATACTCCTGATAAAAATACTTCCTTTTAAGGAGCTCCTTGTTAAAGAGGAAACAAAGACATTAGAAAACACAAATTTACAATAGAAAAAAGATTCTATTGGGAGGGGAGAAGAGGGAGCTGTGAAGTCGTTCTGCCTTAACATAGAGGTCAAGGAAGATTTTGAGAAGGGATGCCATTTGTATTGGGCATCTAAGGATAAAAAGAAGTGTACCACATCCAAAGACTATGTAAAAAGAGTATAATCACAGTGAAATATTATATTAACATAGAATGATGAAGCATTTATTATTTGCATGGGAACATCTTAAACAAAAATGATACACATCACAGGAGGAATCCTGGATCATCTGGAAACAGCCCTACCAACATCAGTTGCGATGGGATTGCATTTCCCTAAAGCAGTGGTATCTTTATAGGAAAGGTACATGTTCCCTGATCCCTAGATAACTGCCTTGTATTAATTAGTACTCAGTAAGTATGCTAAATAAGTTTAATATTAAGTAAATAACTGTTCAATTGAATTAACTAAATAAATGGATGTTTTAGCTCACTGGAGGGATTCAAAGATGATACAACAGAGACTTATTTTTACAAACTGGTAAAGTAGACAGGCCCTGTGCCATGAACATAGTAGGCATGAATACAAATGGGAAAAAAAACGTTCCCCCTTTCTAAAGCTTCCCTGGAGTTTCCATCCAGGGGGAAATAATTGTAGCCCCTGCTATTCCGCTATAGCAGTTTAGTCTTACCAGGTGATAAATGTCATCTTTCTATACAGGACTGTTTTGTTACAGACTGAGAGCTAATGCAGATAGGGAGCATATCTGTTCATCTTTGCATTTCCAGTATTTCTTGCAAATAGCTCAGTGCCTGGCATGCTTTAAATATTCCACAAATGCCTACTGTTTGGGGAGAAAATTAAAAATACTTAAATATAAAACTATGCTTAAACTACTCAGTGTCCTATTAGATATACATACAATGTTCTGTGAAAGGTCAAAGGAAGAAGTGAATAATTACATCAGGCTGGGATGAGGTAGCATTAGCAAGAGCTCTTAATGGAAGGGAAGGATTTGGGTAAGGTGTAATACAAAGAAAGAGAACTTCAAGTAAAGGAAACAGAGTGAGCAGAAATGGATATGGACTGAGTTTCTACGTTAAAAGAGCCCAAATGGATTAGGCCAGCCCTAAGGATTCATTTATTAATTGATTCATCAAACAAATACATATTCAGCACTAAAGGGAATTGAAGGCCATGAAAACACTTTGGCAGGGAAGAATGCCTACCCCTACAGACTAAGCAAGCAAGCACACTGGTTTGCCAAAGCTCCACAGTTGTCAAAAGTAGACAAGGTTCAATGAATCCAAGCAAGACAGTTCATTACCCATGGCACAGCAAAGAGCAGCAGCATCTGCATGGTTGTGGTGGTTCCCCTGACCCAAAGTCCCCCTGTTCCAAAGATGTCATGCAATGGACACATATGACAGCTACACGCACAGTGGGTTATGGTACCACACGGGCACCCACAGCTCAAGGCTCAGCACATTTTGTAGCAAGAAAGCAAGCAAAAAGTCCCACTCCTCCAGGGAGCAAGCCACCTCAGGCAGTGAGGATACAGCTGCCTTGACCTACTTACCTGCCCATGTAACTAGCTACAGGAGTGCCTCAAAGGCAGAGGATGGTTAGGCTTTGCAGCTGACATACTCAGTAAAGATATGCAGGGATCTACCTGGCTCACAGTGGATGGCCTCCCTCAACCTACATGAAGGCCAGAGTAGAAGTCTGGCTTTTCATCTATAGGTAATAAAGACTTTCTAGAAAGTTCTGAGCAACCAGAAGATTAGAGAAGGGCTGCCCTTAGGAGTGGAGAGGAGGAGCCCAGTGAGAGAGCTCAGTTAGAAAGGGGCTGTGATGGGTCACTGTTCAGCAGAAGCACGGGAAAGGAAGAGGGAGGAGAGATTTCACAGCAGTTCCAGGTTTCCTGCAGTTATCTGGCTTGTGATGGTGCTTAGTGTGAGAAAAGTAAAGGACACAGGATAAAGGGTGAATTGGGGAAATTGGGGCCACACGGAAATGTGTGGAGGCTGGAGAGAAGAAAGGAGGTGGGAAGAAGAAATGACAGGTCTATAAGTCAGTAAGACTAAAACGACGAGTTATCCAAACCACGCTATTTTGTCCCCTTACAGTTCTAAGGCAGATAGACATCTGGCCTGATATCATCCTGGGACGCTGATGCAACAGCTCAGACTTCAGCTTCGGCCTTGCCCACGTGCCCTGTGATGTGTAGTTCTTCCACGTCCAGCCACCTCCCCACCCGTCGAAATCCCCCTACTAAGCAATGGAGCACACAGAACCCTTGAGAGCTTCAAACGTCAATAAGGCCTTAGGGTCATGCCACCCACTCAGTGTGGTGGATTTTTCTGTCCTGGCCTCAAAAGTATTTTATTTTTCCACTCTTGGCACTGTCGGACCAAGAAAACAGATATTCCTGTTTGCCTCTTGTTTGGTTGTTTAGGTTTTGTTTTGTTTTGTTTTGTTTTGTTTTGTTTTGTTTTGTGTCTTTGTCCCCCTGCTGGTGAATCTGTCTTTTAAAAGTTTCATTTGTGTCACTCTCAAGAGTGAATCTGGGAAATGGTTTTCCCTATTCACATGGAAATTACAGAGCCATTCGCCATCACTTAGGAGCTGACAGGTGAAACCCACGGCAGAGATCTGTTCAGAATTAGTCTACAGACAATGAGGACTCTAAGAGGGCCTTGCCTCCTATTTTTATGCTGTCCTTATTTTTTAACAACAACCACAACAAAAAATCTGGCAATTGGAACTTAAAGTGGAAGATTAAACAGTATTTGTCATAATAAACACAGATGGGGAGGACTTTTCCGTCCTTCACTTTGCCTGCAGGAACTTGCACAACTGCAATGCTTTTGTATTTTCCTACACAAGAAAGAACTAAAGTCAGGGCATTTAATTTTGACCTTTAACTATTTCAGGACTGTCTTTCTTGAAGAGTCTTAGCAAAATTCTTACTTTTAGGTACCTACACTAGATTGATTTCTCTGAGATGGGGAAACAATGTCTAAGGGACTCCTTTTTTCAGAATGTAGGGTAAGGTAATAAGATACATGTCATGTCTTAGCCATTATTTGGTACAGTTTATCAAAACTATACCTATTAAGAAATGAGCACAAATAGTCCCGAGTGAGAGAAAGATCTAGAAGATCTGCATTTTATTCTGAGTAACAGCACTGACCAGCCCCTGGCAAATCAGTTAATCCTTCTGACCTTCGGTTTTCCTCTGTCTTCAAGTGGGAATAAAACTACTTGGCCGTCTGCTTCACAGGAGTACTAAAGGATCAGAAGAGGGAATATAAGTGAAGTGCTTTGAAGGATTGTGAAATTGATTTCCAGGAACTCTAAAAACTGAAGGTGATAATGCCTGTTTTATGTACTTTACTGCAAAAAAAAATTATTTTAGGTTTGTGTTGTACTCCTGAAGTAAAACACATTCGGCTAGTTCTGAAAATAATTTTTTCCTAAGTGAATGATAGGACGGAAGTCCAAGATAAAACAGAGGTCACTGCTGTCCTTTTCCAATATTAATTTTCTAGGTGGTGGGTAGATCCAAAAATAACCCAGAGGAGAAATAGAGAGAGGCTAATGGATGTGCATGAGTGCTGGGAGGTAAGAAGCATGCAGGGATTAATCTCTGGACTTGCAAAAAGGTAAGAGGATCATCTTGTTTGCCCGATTAAGGCATTATAATGTGTGTTACTGTCTGACATACCGAGACACCAAAATTCATAAATGTTACATTAACAATCCTTTATTTGAAAATGAGGGCATGAGGTCTTTTTCCCCCCAGTTCTTTCTGTTACCCTTCAATTTCCCCATGGGTCCACACTGAACCAGATTTGAGACTGCCCATCTATAAAAGAGAGTGTTTGCAACATGTTGCATAGTTAGGAGAAAATAAAGACCTGAAAATAAATATTCTTGATTTAAGCTGCCATTTGGCCACACTGTCCCTTGCTGTGGAGAGCAAGATTACAAAGGGATTACAAAGGAGTCAAACTTAACTTTGAGGGTCATAGATATGTTGGCAATCTTTACGGCCATGATTATTTCACAGACTCATTCATATGTCAAAACTTATACATTCTACACTTGTTCAGTTGACGCATGTGTATCTTAATAAAGCTATTGACAGTAATATCACAATTTTTAAAAATAAAAAGTTATGTAACATTACATATCACACCTGTCAAAGTGGCTAAAATCAAAAGCCCAAGAAACAAGTGTTGGTGAGGACGTGAAGAAAAAGGAAACCTTTGCAAACTGGTGCAGCCACGGTGGAAAACAGTGTGGAGGTTCCTCAAAAAATTAAAACCAGAAATATCATATGATCCTGTAATTCCACTCCTGGGTGTTTACCTAAAGAATATGAAAACACTAATTCAAAAAGGTATATGCACCCCTATGTGTACTGCAGCATTATCTACAATAGCCAATTATGGAAGCAACCCAAATGTCTATCTATAGATGAATGGATATTACACAGCCACAATGGAATATTCCACAGCCACAAGAAAGAATGAAATCTTGTCATTTACAACAACATGGATGAATCTAGGGGATATCATGCTACGTGAAATAAGTCACAGAGAAAGACAAATACCATATGGTGTCAATTATATGTGGAATTTCAGAAACAAAACAAGGAAAAAAAAGAAACAATCCAAAAAACAGACTCTTAACTAGAGAGAACAAACTGATGGCTACCAGAGGGGAGGCGGCGGGGGGTGGGATGGGTGAAATAGAGAATGGGGATTAAATACCACACTTAAGGGGCGCCTGCGTGGCGCAGTCGGTTAAGCGTCCGACTTCAGCCAGGTCACGATCTCGCGGTCCATGAGTTCGAGCCCCGCATCAGGCTCTGGGCTGATGGCTCGGAGACTGGAGCCTGTTTCCGATTCTGTGTCTCCCTCTCTCTCTGCCCCTCCCCCGTTCATGCTCTGTCTCTCTCTGTCCCAAAAATAAAAAAAATAAAAAAAATAAAGTTGAAAAAAAAAATACCACACTTAACATGATGAGCACTGAGGAATCCATAGAACTCTTAAATCACTATTTTGTACACCCAAAACTAATATAATACTCTATGTTAATCATGCCAGAATTAAAATTTTTAAGAAGCTATGTAACTTTATAATAAATTATTCTTGGGTGCCTGGGTGGCTCAGTCGGTTGAGCGTCCGACTTTGACTCAGGTCATGATCTCACGGTTTGTGAGTTCGAGCCCCGCGTCGGGCTCTGTGCTGGCAGCTCAGAGCCTGGAGCCTGCTTCGAATTCTGTGTCTCCCTCTCTCTCCGCTCCTCCCCCACTCATGCTCTGTCTCTCTCTCTCCTTCAAAAAATAAATAAATAAAAAACATTAAATATATATAATGAATTATTCTTAGAGGGAAGTCAGTAAGACTATTATTTTCTCATCTAGTGAAATGTAAGTTTTCTTTACCTTTTAACAATTTAAAGGCATTCTTAAATGATATTTTATTTACCAAAACTTATTTTTCTTTTACATTTATACTAGTTGTCTCCTGTTGCCCATTTGAGTGACTGATTAGTCTATTAGTTTTCTCTTGTTGCATAACAAATGACCAAACATTTAGTGACTTACAGAAACATGTACTGTCTCATAGTTTCTATAGGTCAGAAACCCAGGCATGGCCTCAATGGGTTCTCTACTCAGGATCATACAAAGCTGAAATAAAGTGAATAGCCAGGGCTACAATCCCCTCCGGAGCTGAGAGCCCCTCTTTCCAAGTTCATTGGGAGTTGTTGGGAGAATTCAGTTTCTTGTGGTTGTAGGACTGAAGTCCCATTTTCTGTCTGGCTGTCACCTGGAAACCATTCTCGCATCCTAACTGTATAGCCGCCCCCCCCATGAACAGTAGACAATGGGACTTTTTGTTAATTCCAAGTCCACAGCAGCTGCTCCTGTGTCTTTTAAGTATATGCTTGATTGTATCAGGCACAGCCATGAAAAACTCCTTTCTGATTAACTGCAAATCAGTTTATGAGGAAACTTCAATTACAGTCTACAAAATCCTCTTTTCTTACAATTTCTTTTTTTTTTAATTTTTTTTTAACGTTTATTTATTTTTGAGACAGAGAGAGACACAGCATGAACGGGGGAGGGGCAGAGAGAGAGGGAGACACAGAATCGGAAGCAGGCTCCAGGCTCTGAGCCATCAGTCCAGAGCCCGACGCGGGGCTCGAACTCACGGACCGCGAGATCGTGACCTGAGCCGAAGTCGGACGCTCAACTGACTGAGCCACCCAGGCGCCCCAAAATCCTCTTTTCTTTAAACTGTATGGTAATCATTGCAGTGATAGCCCATCATATTCACATTCCCTGCTCTCACTCAATAAGAAGGGGTTATGTACAGGGCATGTGCACCAAGGAGCGGGAATCTTGGAGGCCATCTTAAAATTCTGCCTACCCAAATTATTTGTAACTAAAGCAAGATTTTACACTTTTTTATACAAACTTTCTCTTTTTCTTCCATGCCTGGGTTTCACGTATTAAATATTCATTCTAACTTAGTTCGTCGTCTTTGGTAGAAGCAAAACAGTAAAAACAACGAAATGACACAAGGAACGAGGAATGCTGAAGTGTGAGACTAGAAGTTAAGTCTGGTCAATGGACACTGCGGAAGTTTCCAAACTGCTGGCATGGGCATTCTGTGCACATGTAAAGTGGCTTTAACTGAGAAGATAATCAGAAATCCATGGCTGTAAATAAGAGACAGTACCAGGGAAAGCCAGAAACAGACACCAGCAGTGATCCAGTAGGCACAGGTTTGGCTAAGAAATAATGATTTTGCCTAGTAAAAGAGCCTACCAAGTAAACGTCACAATATCCAGAAGCACACTACAATATAGTTTTTAGGGGACAAAGAGATTGGAAAAAGTGCTTTATCTTCATACATCACACCATCAGGTGCGTAATGTTAGGCAATACAGCCAGGCAGATAACTGATTGGTCAACGTGCAGATAGGTGTTCTGAGCCCAAACTTCAGCTCCTGGGGAAGTGCTATTGGCAAGCACAAGTAAGTGTGGGAGGTATTGGGAATAGACTAAAATATTAGGGACATTACCAAAAAAAGGGAACAAGGGGAGCTCAGATGAATGGGCAGAAGGAAAGATTAGAAAGCAAGAACTAGCTTAGGAAGTCAAACATGGGACCCACATGCTGAGAATAAGGGTCTGGACACAGACAGCTGTATCAGTCAGGAGAGGTTATGCTATGTTGCAGTAACAAACAATCCCAACATCTACTACAATAACAATTAATTTCTTCTCACACACTCTTGTGGACCTAGTTATCTTTCTAAAGCAACTATCCTCCATGCAGAAACTCAGCAGTTTGGGCTGATAGAGCCTCCACTATCGTGTAGCTAAACTATCCTTTTTATGGTCGAGGACAGCTTGAAAAACATGAAAGTAAAGGACATTATTTCTGACCACATTATGTTGCCTGAAATAAGTTATGTGACCATTCCTCTCCCTGTAAGCCTGGCAATTTTGATGAAGAGCACTATTTTTGACCACAAAATCTGGTTATAACATAGAAGCTACCTAACCCAGGCATTTAGAGCAAGATTCTGGAGCCAAAATGTCTGGGTTTGAACCCTGACTCTTCTTCACTAGCAGTGGACCTTGGGTAAGTTTGCCTTACCTTCTTCATCTTAAAATGAGCAATATTACCTACTTCAAAGGAGTGTTATGAGTACTAGGTAAGTTAATGTCATGTGTTTATTAGTATGTAGTAAGCACTATGTGAGGACCATCATTATTAGAGAACAAATATAGGGACCCAGCAGTTGGGCCAGAAAGAGGCAGATTGTCAGTGGAACTGATGGGCAGTTGCAGTCAGTTTTTGGCCACTATATCCCTATTCAGTCTATCATTTCACTTCTTCTTCAACTGTTACACTGTTCACAACTGCCATAGCCCATTCTATTGCGTCTTCCTCCCGATAACTTTTATGTCTCATTCTAGATGGCAGTTCTATAAGCTGTTCTGGAAATCCTGGAAATACTGCCTATCTCCTCCGAGGGTAGGAACAAAATAATAATGAAATAAATTAAAATAATTTATCAACTGTACTAGGCAGTGTGCTTGGCTTTTATATATATATATATATATATATATATATATATATATATACACACACACGTACACACACACATACACACACACACACACACACACACACACACACACATATTGCCCACCTACTTGGTAGGAATATACCAGTGAACAAAGTAAAGTGCCTGCCCTCATGGAAGTTACACCAGTGTGAGTACCTATGTAAAAGGTATTATTATAAAAGTTTATATTAGAGACGTTAAGCAACTGGCCCAAAATTTCACCACTAGTTCACATCAGAATCAGTATTTGAAACCAAGCCCATTTAATTCCAGCACCTACTAATAACTGCTGGACAATATTTTCTCTGGGTTCCATTAAGCCATTTGGAAATAACTCTCTAGTAGGACGAAGTACATAGCTGCAGAGTAATTATTCTGCTTTCTTAATGTCTCCCCAAAGAAACTGTGAGCTCTTCAAGGACATGTACAATACTGAATCTAATAAATTAATTGTGACTTGTTAAAGCCCTCAAAATGATTGCAGGTTTGAGAACTGGGTCTACCAGTTAGCTTCAATGAAGTAGAGACTGGAAGTGAGTTAGGGGTGGATCTGTACATAGAGGGACGAGCTGCAGGAGGCTAAGAAAATGTGGGAAATAAGGCTGCCATCTGACAGGTTACTTTAGGCCAAAATGTACAGAAAGCAAGTCTATCTTGGAATTTTGGCCTTTCATTGTTGTGTATCTTTACCCCATCCTGCAGCCCCTCTTTCCAGATAGGCTAAACTCTTTACAAGGAAAACATTGTTGATGACAACAAAAGGATCCCTAATAGTAGAGAAGTATATATAAAATAAAGAAGCATTCCAGACTCCCAAGCTGGTGGGTAGATTCTTTCGAAGGAAGGAAAGAGGAGGAAAGCTTCCCAGCAACTTTAAGTTGCAATGCATGGGCAACCTCTCTTCCTGGCTGTAGGTGAACCCAGAGAACAGGCACAACCGCCACCAAAACAAGGTAGAGGTGGTGTGTAGGTGTGTATGTGTGCTCTCTAATGACTAACATCCTCCTGTTTGCTATTGCTGCAGAGTGTTACCCTTAGCAGCGGTGATTCCCCTATAGCTATTGGTGAGTCACCTACAAACTAGAAACTCTCTTGGGCAATCAATCGTAGTACTTTGCCTGGCTGAATTCTTCCATGAGTGGTCTATACAAGACTCTTTATAAGGCTAGGATGATAAATGAAGAATCAAGAGGATGAAAATGCAGAGATTCCAGACAGGATAAGCCAAACATATTTCTTTCATGCTGTACCTAAAGAGCTCTGTGATTCCCTAGTAAGAGGAGGGTGGTTATGATGTTTGATAGCAAACTCACGCTGTATGTATGATCTATAGGTTTCTGTGTGTATGTTGTATGTATCCACCCAGTAGATGATCTTATGTACCTATCATCCAGTATATGCTACTGCCAGCTTCTACTGGTTCACAGGAGTGGAATGTTCACATTTCTTTGTAACTCCACATTCAGCGATATTACTGTGGTTGTTTGAAACTGGCCACAGTGGGAACACTTACACAGTAGATTTTGGCAAGCACTAGAAATTAGGGTTTTTCTTTTCTTTTTTTTGGAGAGTCAGTTATTAAACATTTACCAGCATACCACTAGGCAAATTCATCAGTATATGTACAAGTATATGCATATATATATATATATATATATATATATATATACATATACAATATATATATATATATAGGCAAGTATGTATATGTGTATATATACATGTGTATGAGTAGAGGCATACATATTATATCATCAGTGAATGCTTCTTCCAACTTAATTCTATAGTATGAGTTCATTCCTCAAAAATATGGTAGTTATCAAAATATTTTAACTTAAATGGACCTCCCTGCATAATATAAAAAGATAAATATATGCATATTACACATTTTTTCTATAATTACCCTGTAGTGGACAAAGATCAATGGTAGTTATGAATACATATTTAAAATAAGAAAATCTCAACTGACCATTATAAGTAAGATCACACGCTCAGGGTGAGTATACAATGTAAGAAGTACTATACCTCTGTAACAGAAACAGTAAACCCATTTGAAAACTCAGGTCATTAATGTTTCAACATTCTGTACCTTTAAAAACAGGGTTAATGGTGTCCAGGGCTCTATCTCCACCAGGAAGTCAGCGCCCACGGTAAGGAAAGATGGGTTTCTGCCAATGCTACATGCAACCTGGTAGGCCCTGGAGTTGCTGTTGGGCAACCAGACATCGGAGCCAGGTGCTTATGACTTTCTCTAATGACTTGTCAACACAAGTAATTGGCCCAAGCTCCAGTGACTCTCAACAATGGAAGAAAACTCTCTGCAAATAGGGGAGGGTGAGGAGAGAACTTAAATCAAACTTGAAGCTTAGGACCTGCCAGATTTAATCCCTTCTACTCTCCACTGACAGAGCTAATGAGTGGATTGCAAGATTTTACACCTTACCTCTGCTGTTTTAAATACCTCAGATAATAATAGAAATACATTTATATAGTGCTTTATATGTGTTGGCTCATTTAATCCTCACATCAATGCAAGAAAGAAGTATTAGCCATGTTTTACAGCTGTGGAAACAGAAGCTCGGAGGGATCAAATGACTTCTCTGAAATCACACAGCTGGTAAATGAGAGGTCTTCCAATTCCAAGCTCAGTGCTCTTTCCTCTACATTTTCCCGGTGGTTGACGAACTGACATGGAATCCTGCTTTTTGGCAACAAGAGGAAGTCAGTCATCAAATGCAAGTAAGGTGAGAAAAATTTAGGAGCAGGTGTTCCCCAGACCAGGCCTCACTGGATTTTGCCCCTGCCTCTTCCAATCTTCAGTGTTCCCCAAACCAGAACCAGTTATCAAAACGTGAGAACTCTGAAATTCAAATGCTCATTCACACTCATGCAGAAATTAGCTGTAATAACTTAAACTATTAGCCTGTCTATAATTTCACTTTAGAGGTTACTAAAGCCTTAAACAAGAGGAATAGCATTTGGGCAAGTGGTAGACATCAAGTGTGTGGCTCCAGAACTAGAATACCTACAGTGCTAGCTATGAGTATTTACATTAACTAGCATCATTTACATGAACGGCTTAATTTCTGTCATCGTAACCTAGATGTGCTAGGAAAAGAGTCCTGTTAATGGCTTCTGCAGATCTGCCTACAGACCTGCCTAGTTCCTTCCAGCATCCTCACCTCAGCAGATAAATCAATGGTCATAGTTCTCATAGAGATGAATTAATATTTAGACTCCTATTTTGTTCAGTGGTGTCATAAAAGTCTTCTTAGCATCAACGTCAATCTCAGATATTTGGATTTTTTTTTTCTGTCCCTGCCTTCCTCCTATACACAAGGATTCAAGAGATATAAATTAGGAGTTGCATGTGAGATGGTGATACTTGATTCTATTCCTGCCCACCCTGTCCTTTCAAACTGGAACATGATTGCTTCTTTTAGTAATAGAGTGGATTGGGGTTGTCATTTAGATAAATGCAAAATGGTTTCACACCAGGTCCATTTTAAGTGAGTAAGAAGGAACTCCCAAGAAGTATCTCCAACGAAGGAGAATGTTGGTGCTTTGATGTCATGCCAAAGACTACATTTTTGAAAACCAAGGTTTTCATGGCAAATCCAGGAAGCAGAATCTCTTACTGTCATGAATAAATATGTACCATGTAGCATAACAAAAGCAATGCACGCCTGATATTAAATGGAGTCCTTGTTCTCTAGTGGCATCTTCAATCACAAACCTAATCAGGCATGTCATCTATTCTGAAAGAGTCTAAAGAGTTTGCTAACCACAGCTTGATTGTCTTTCCATTTTGTGGGAGTGGAGAGCTGCATTTTTGGAAGCCTCATATATAAAGCTATTCTACAGTTTCTTTCTTTCTGTATAAAACCCCCTAAAACCCTTCTGAAACATGTGGACTTATATGAGATCACATTAAAGATAAGGTAAGAAGAATCACATTTTTCAAATATTTAATTCCACGGAAAAGAAGTAAAGAAGATATTTCCAAGCCAGGGAGAGTATGTGGAAGAAAGTTGTTAGCAGAAAAGCAAAACAGGAAAATGTGGTCTGTGTTGAAATTGACTAGGTCCAAGGAATCTAAAAATAGTCACTTAAACTTGGCTCATGTAGACTTCCATAGAAAACTTGTGACTAAATTTTGTTTGAAATGTAATACTGACAGTAAATTAAATGTAGCTACATCTAACCCTGAAAGGTCTCCACAGTAAATATTCACTGATGGCTGATGCATGGTATTTTCACATAATGATTAGGAAAACTATCAGAAAGCTTCAGCCCAGCAAGTTCAGAATCATCTTGGTTACACACAGGATGAAATTTTATTACATACAAGTACTTTTTCAAAATTATATGAACATCTTATGTAGAATTCAGAGTCCAGAGATGAACACACATATTACTGGCCAACTGATTTTCAGGAAGTGCACCAAGACCATCCAACAGAGGGAAAAAAATAGTTCAATAAATGGTGCTGGGACACCTGGGTGGATATCCACACAAAAGAATGAAGCTAGAACCCTACCTCTACTACCTACAAAACAAACAAACAAACAAAACTCAAAATGGATCACTAACCTAACACATAAGACCTGAAACTATAAAACAATTAGAAGAAAACATAGACATAAATCCTGATGACCTTGGATTTGACAATGACTGCTTAGATATGACACGAAAAGTCCAAGTAACAAAAGAAACAAATAGACAAATTTGACTTCATCAAAATTGAAAACATGTACACATGAAAATATATTCTCAAGAAAGTGAAAAGACAAGCCTACAGAATAGAATATATTTGCAAATAGTATCTCTGATATAGGGTCAGTGTCTAGAATACAAAACTAACTTTTACAAGTCAATAATAAAATGGCAACACAACTGAAAATTTGGCAGACAATAGGAACAGACATGCCTCCAAAGAAGCTATATGAATGGTCAAAAAACACTTGAAAAGGAGCCCAAAAACTTGAGTCACTTGGGAAATGCATATCAAAATCACAATGAAATGCTACTTCACACCTACTAGAATGGCTAGCATCAAGAAAAACAATGAAACGTAAGTGTTGGTAAGGATACGGCAAAATTGAAAACTTTTTCCATTGTTGGTGGGAATATAAAATGTTATAGCTATCAAGGAAAACCAATGGATCAAATTCTCTAAAAGTTAAACATAGAATTATCCCATGACACAGCAATTACATTCCTATCTACATACCCAAAAAGAATTGAAAACAGGTACTCAAACAAGTACTTGTACATAATTGATCATAGCAGCACTATTCTTAATAGTCAAAACCAAAATGTTCAATAACAGATGAATGAATTTTTAAATGTGGTAAGTCTAAGGGTGCCTGGGTGGCTAAATCAGTTAAGCGTCCAATTTTGGCTCAGGTCATGATCTCACAGTTCATGAGTTCGAGCCCTGCATCGGGCTCTGAGCCTGCTTCGGATTCCGTGTCTCCCTCTCTCTCTGTCCCTCCCCTGCCCTCACTCTGTCTCTCTCTCAAAACTAAAATAAACATTAAAAAAAAATAAAAATGTGATAAACCTATATATTAGAATATTATTTAGCAATAAAAAGAAATAAAGTACTGATACATGCTACAACATGAATGAACTTCGAAAACATTATGCTAAGTGAAAGAAATCAGACACAAAAGGTCACATCTTGGAGGAGTCCATTTATGTGAAAGATCCAAAAAAGTTAAATACATAGAAATAAGAAATAGATTGGTGGTTGCCAGGTTGAAGAGAGAGTAACACGGGGATTAAGTGTGGGGTTTCATTTCAGGGTGACAAAAATGTTTTCAAATTAGAGACAGTGGTTGCACAACACTGTGAATGTACTAAATTCCACAGAATTGTTCACTTCATAATGGTGAATCTTATGTAAATTTAACCCCAACAGATAATTCTATGGACAACAGTCAGGAAATCCTTGGGATTTCTCTTAAGAGCCAATGGTCATTATAAATCGAACTTCTAGTCATATCACTTTTCTTTACTTTCTCCTATTATTCTGTTTGTCTTTTTGTTCAGTGGTATAATTTTTTGTTTTCCTTTGACTCCACTACAAGAGTGCCAAACATAACCCACACACACCAATGACAATACACTCTATCCCTCTGGATAGAATCTTCACCATCTTCCCCCCCACTGTAAATGGAGTTTAGATATCCTCACTAAAGTAGATATTTATTGTTTTGTTTAGAATAGCACCATCCATTCCTACCACTATATCTAATGAGGGTTTCTTTAAACCAATTGGTTCTAGCAGGAGCTGGAAGTCATAGCATCCAGGCTACTTTTCTCTTCCTTGTCTCTACCATAAAGTCACTCATATTACTCAGTATGGGCCAGGCTTAGGCACAGTTCAAGGATAGGCACATGATCCAAGTCATAATTATCAGATGACTTCTTCAAGATTTGTTAAATTCAAGCTGGAAGAAGAGAACCCTCTTCTCTTTGGCCAGCAAGACATAAGTACGAAGTTGATAACAAAGCTGGACATATCACTCTCCCAGATTTCAAGATGCACTATGAAGCTACAGTAATTAAAACAGTATGGTACTTGCACAACAACAGTAACAGATCAATGGAACGGGATAGAGACCCCAGAAATAAGCCCACACTTCTATGGTCAATTCATCTTCAACAACGGAGGCAAGGATATATATATACAATGAGGAAAAGACAGTCTCTTCAAAAAATGGTGTTGGGAGCCAAAGCATAAGAGACTCTTAAAAACTGAGAACAAACTGAGGGCTGATGGGGGTGGGAGGGAGGGGAGGGTGGGTGATGGGTATTGAGGAGGGCACCTTTTGGGATGAGCACTGGGTGTTGTATGGAAACCAATTTGACAATAAATTTAATATATTTAAATAAAAAAATGGTGTTGGCAAAACTGGACAGCTACATGGAAAAGATTGAAAGTGGACCATTTTCTTACACGATACACAAAAATAAACTCAAATTAGATTGGAGATCTAAATGTGGAAAGTGAAATCATAAAAACTCAAATGAAAACATAAGCAGCAATCTTTTGTACATAAACCTTAGCAACATTTTTCTGAATATGTCTCTTCAGGAAAGGGAAACAAAAGCGAAAATAAATTATTGGGGCTACACCAAAATTAAAGTCATTTTCACAGTAAAGGGAACTGTCAACAAACAAAAATGCAATGTACTGAATGGGAGAAAATATTTGCAAATGATATATCTAATAAGGGGTTAATATTCAAAATATATAAAGAATTGATACAACTAAAAAAAATAGCCTGATTTAAAAATGGGCAGAAGACATGAAGTGACATTTTTCCAAAGAAGGCATAGAGAATGCCAAAAGAGACATGAAAAGATTCTCAACATCAGTCATCATCAAGAAAATGCAAATCAAAACCACAATGAGATATTACTTCACATTAGCTGTCAGAACAGCTAAACTCAAAAACACAAGAAACAACAAGTGTTGGTGAAGATGTGGAGAAAAAGGAACCCTTGTGCACTATTGGTGGGAATGCCAACTGGTGCAGCTACTGTGGAAAACAGTATGGAGGTTCCTCAAAAACTTAAAAATAGAATTAACACATGATCCAGTTATTCCATTACTTAGTATTTATTCCCACCCCCTCAAAACCCCTACTAATTTGAAAAGGTATCTATAGCCCTATGTTTACTGAAGGATTATTTACAATAGCCAAGATATGAAAGCAACCCAAGTGCCTATCAACAGGTGAATGAATAAAGAAAATGTGATATAGGAGTTCCTAGGTGGCTCAGTTGGTTAAACATCCGACTCTTTGTTTCAGCTCAGGTCACGATCTCACAATTCTTGAGTTGAAGCCCCGCATTGGGCTCTCCACTAATCGTGTGGAGCCAGCTTGGGATTCTCTCTAGCCTGCTCGGGACTCTCTCTCTCTCTCCCTCTCTCTCAAAATAAATAAACTTAAAAATAAAAAGAAAATGTGGTATGTGAGGAGAGAGAGAGAGAGAGAGTCAGAGGCAGAGACAGAGAGAGAATGGAATATCACTCAGTCTTAAAAGAGAATGAGATCTTGCCATTTGTAACAACATGGATGGACCTAGGGGGCATATGTTAAGTGAAATAAGCCAGAACCGGCAAATACCATATGATTTCACTTATATGTGGAATCTAAAGAAAAACAAAACAAATACACAAGTGAACAAAACAGAAACAGATTCATAAATACAGAAAACAAACTGGTGCCTGCCAGACAGGAAGAAGATGGAGGGAAGGAAGAAATAGATGAAGGGGATTAAGAAGTTCAAGCTTCCAGTGATAAAGAAGTCACGGAGATGAAAAGCACAGCAGAGGAAATATAGTCTATAGTACTGTAATAACACCAGACAGGGACAGACTGTGGTAGACATTGCAGAATGTATAGAATTGTCAAATGGCTATGATGTACAGCTGTAACTAATGTAACATTTATGTCAACTATATTTCAATAATAATTTTTTTTAAAAGAAAGTGGAAAAGGAGCACCTAGGTGGTTCCATCAGTTAGGCATCCCACTCTTAATTTAGGTTCAGGTCATGATCTCATGTTCATGGGATGGAGCCCCATGCTGTCAGCGTGGAGCCTGTTTGGGATTTTCTCTCTTCCTCTCTGCCTCTCACTCTTTCTCTCTCTCTGTCTCTCAAAATAAATAAATAAATAAACATTAAAAAAAAACGTGGAACAACTGGAACACTCAGATACTGCTACAGAACTTTGGGAAACTGTTTAGCATTCTCTTATTAAAACTAGACATAGGACAAACCAATCATCTATAAATCCACTTCCTATGTACACATTCCCAAGATATTTGTGTAGCTGCACTATTTAGAACAGCCAAAAAGTAGAAACTAATGCCCATCAATGGAGAAGAGATCTTTAGTGGTATATTCACACAATACAACACTATACAACAATGAGCAATCTACAACCATGTCCAAAAACATGGATGAACGTAGCTAATGCTGAGTGAAAGAAGAAAACACAAAAGTATTCAAACTACATGCATTCACTTGTGAAAGTGCAAAAATGGGTAAAACTAAATTACACTGGGAGGAGTGACTATTCCCATGGGGACAGTGGCTGCAAAGGAACATGAGAGGGCGCGTGCAGGGCTGACAATGTGTTTTTTTTAGGTGGGTGCTGGTTACTCATCTTTTTTAAGTTTGTCAAAATTCTTCCCAAAATGTTCAGGCTTAGTTTTATTTCATAAACATTGTAAACATCATCGTTTTTCAGTCTGTATCTGATTATTATATTATCTGCAGTCCTCATGGCTTTCATCTGTTAGTTCTTGTTTGGGATATCTTATTCCCTTGTGTGTCTGCTTCTCTTTGGGTTTGTGCTTCATATTGTATTTTTTTATTTTTTTAATGTTTACTTACTTTTGAGAGAGAGAGAGACAGAGACAGAGTGCAAGTGAGGGAGGTGCAGGGGGAGAAAGAGACACAGAATCTGAAGCAAGCTCCAGGCTCCGAGCTGTCAGCAAAGAGCCCTACTCAGGGCTTGAACTCACAAATCATGAGATCATGACCTGAGCTGAAGCCGGATGCTTAACTGACTGAGCCACCCAGCTGCCCCACATTGTGCTTTATTAAATTTTTTTTTTTAATTTTATTTATTTTTGAGAGAGACACAGTATGGGTGGGTGAGGGGCAGAGAGAGAGGGAGACGGAATTCACGAAGCAGGTTCCACGCTCTGAGCTGTCAGGACAGAGCCCAACACCGGACTCAAACCGGTGAACCACGAGATCGTGACCTGAGCTGAAGCTGGACATTTAACCGACTGAGTCTCCCAGGTACCCCCCTGGCATATTGTACTTTAAATTAAGAAGGGAAATAATGTGAAGACTGGGGTGACATTATTTTCCTCTAAATATTTTTTTTCAATTGCTTTTACTTAGTATTTGGGCTCATTAGCGATCTGGGATCATCGTAATACAAATTCAGTGCTTTAGATTTTCCAGTCCTCTGGTGACTCAAAACGAGGCAGAAGTATGGTGTGAAGTCTTTCTAATTATAGTTTACTTCTACTCCTAGGAAACCTTTTTTTAATATTTATTATTTTGAGAGAGAGAACGTGGGCAGGGGAGGGCCAGAGAGAGAGGAAGAGAGAGAATCCCAAGCGGCTTCATGCCGTCAGTATGGAGCCCAACGCGAAGACCCTGACACTGGGCTCAAACTCACAAACCATAAGATCACGACCTGAGCCAAAGTCAGATGCTTAACCGCCTAAGCCAAATAGGACCCCCTTCTAGGAAACCTGTTAAGAATGCTGCCCAAGATGGGATCGGTTTGATCCTTTTAAATAAGACTCATTTCCCATGACCTGAGTAACAGTGGAGCAATTATCTGGGTTCATCTTAATAAGCTGTCATGGGATTACTTCCCCAAGTCCTCCTCAAGACAAATAAATAGGTCTGTGCTCTCAGTACAACCCCTTTCTTCATGAACCTGAGATCCAAGCACCAATTATCAGATGTCCCATCCTCAACCTGCTATTTTCTGTCTCCTTTTTTCAGGGACTGGAGATCCAGGCATCAATACCATCCTGTCCACCTTTTAGCCACTAAGACCAAAAAAAAGTGCATTCAAAGCTGCCTATGGTCTCTCACTACTTCCTGCCCTCCATAAACACCTGTTAAGAGAATGAAGCAGAAGCTAACATTCAGGGAAAAGTAAAGCAAACAATGGCTAGAGACGGTCCTAGCGACATAAATATCTCTGGTTCCAAATCTTAGGAGGGCCAGTACCACCAAATGGCCTTTATGAAGCATCTTCACATGATCCAAGCCAAATTTATTCCTTTTTCCTGACATTTTGGCACTTCTGAGGGGCTTAATTCATGTATACAGGGCACTGATACTGTTGCTACTGCTGTCCCAACGGCACAGAACAAGGACAAGAGCCATGTCTTTGATCCTGTTATCTACTCTTGGCTTCAGATCTTCACCATTTAGGGTGGGGGCGAAACTAACACCAGCTCCTCACATTTCTGATCACACTTCCCAAAACTGAGTTGTAACCTCTTTATAACAAAACACCTGGACCGAAGATTTCAAATCCTTAGTGCAAAAGCCCTGGAAAATTACCTTGGAAGAAACCAAGAGCTTGTTCTGAGACAAAACTACCTAGACATTCATTTCTGGAAGTCGGTATAATGTTCTATCCATATCATCTATAATGTTACTCACACAACTCCTTGAAAATGAATAATCTCTTTTATATTTGTGCCTGGTATACACAAGGCACTCAATATTTGCTACATTAGAGTCTTTTGTTGTAGGATGCAATGTCAAGTACAATTAAAGATAGAAATGAGGTGATTCCCTGAAACTGAATTGAGGTGCACTGATCTTATGGGGAAAAGAAGAAAAGACAGCATCATATGTCACATTTCCATTTTATCTGTTTCCTGTAGAGAGAAAGAACAAGCATTTATTTAAAAAGACCATGGATTATAAACTATGACAGTTTCACATGCATCATTTTGTTTAATTATCACCACGAGCATGTGAGGAGGATAATGTTAGCTGCATTACTACATAAAAAGAAAATAAAACTCAGAAACCTAAGTAATTGATGCAGGGTTATAGGGTAAATATGGGATTCAGGCATTGCTATACGTGGCACCAAAATCTGCCTCCTCAGTACACGTTCTTCTGAGCCTTGATCTCCCTATCTGTGCCCTGAAGAATATACCCAGGTCTAGGTTGGCAAAGAGATAGCACATAAGCCCAGTACTCAATGCTATCCCCCAGTGGCCATCAGTAAAATCAATCATGTCCTTCTTTTCTGCTGAGCAATGACTCACAATCTCCATAAGTCAGTTGGTCCACAAACAACTCTTATGTCAACCAGAGGTAGCACTCACATTAAATGTTTTATTCCATTCCTTGTTTCTAAAATGATGTAAGCCTGTTCCTAGGCCTCCAGATTCAAGCTAAGATATTCAGGTAATAGCAAAGTAGACCTAAAGAGGTCATAGTGTTGGACTTCACAATACAGATGCCCTAACACTGGGAACCCTCCACCAAAGAGTCAATGGAGCTATTATTCCTCATCCAAGAACTCCTTAGCGTCAGAACCCCTCAAAAGGCATGCCTCAGCTTCAGTATAAAGTAGGTCCAGAAACTGAAATTCACATGGTAGCCAATATTTCTTGGCCGTTTCAGACCTGAAAAGAGAAGACGAAGTCTGGGGAAAGGAAGCAGAATAAGAGGCTGGAGGGGTTTGGGTGTCTGGCAATTTGGGTATCCGGGAAATGTCAGCTTGTGGGAGCAGGGGAGCAATCAGGGACCCAATATTTCAGCACATCCAGGTCTCATTTTGCCGTTCTTCACCCGTGGCCTAGAGAATATGCTTAGGTGATTTCAAACAAAGCCTCAAATTTCTGGCTTGATGAAACAGGCAATATTCATTTTGAATTATGTTTGCAGGAGGCTGGGGGCAGAATACAAGAGGTCAGGAAAGGTGAAGTAACATGATGATGTCAGTTTGAGTGGAGGTATTTTGCATAATAGTATTTTCTCCTATGTAGGGCACTGGGGAGAATGACATTTCAAAAGAGCACAGCGAAAACAGAAGGCCATCGAATGAAGCAGGAGTTATCAAACTTGAGAATGCTTTGGACAAAACCTAATAGCCCAGGTGCTGTACCAGGCTACCCCCTTCAGCAACATCTCTGTGCTATGAGCCACCTTCTTTAGTATGAAAGTATGGAATATGGAATATGTATACTTTAGTATACAAGTATGGAAGTGAAAGTCCATTGGCTTTCAAACTTGTATTAGCAGGGAAATATTTGATAACATGGAACCCTATACCTAAATCTATACCTAATGAAGTCTCTCTGAGCTCCTATTCTGGAGAAAAGGATGCACACTGTCTTTCGATAAAACCTATCTGGCTTTGGGTATGTTGCAATATACAGAAGTGTGCTGGCTCTGGTGTCAGGTGACCTGGTTCAGGACTCAGATCTTTCATTCGCTAATATCACAGTGAAAGTCAATACCCCTCTCTGAGCCTTGGTAACCTCATGGTTACCATCAACTGGGGCTTGATGTGATGTTATACTAAGAAAAGGAACATGTGAATAAAGGCTTTTTTTTTAAATGTGTCCTTCCTTTTTAATTAAAAAGGAAGGAGAAGAAAAGAAATTTTAAAAGACTTCTGTTTGTTTTTTGTCTCTTCCTCCCTCCCTTAGCTGCGATATTGTCTTTTTAGTGACAAATGACTCAAAGCTGGGTTTTGCTTGTTATTTAACACAAGAAACTTTGGTTGCTATAACAAACTCCAAAAACTTCAGAAGAGTTAACACAGTGTAAGATGGTTTCTTAACCAAGCAAAATGCAACAGGCATATTCCTGGTCAGTTGATGGCCTTTTCAGAATCTTCTGAATGATCCTGGTGCATTCATTCCACCAGTAGACAGCAGAAAACAGAATGAAGGTTTACATAGGAGGTTTCTATGCATTTTTTTCCTGGAAATGGCAAACATGGTTCTGAGCACATTTAATTGTCAAAACTCAGTCACAGGATCCTGTATCAACACAACAGGAACTAGGATATACAGAATTTATACAAGCCATCTTCTATAGGAGGGACTGCATGAGTGTCACCCCTATGTGATTCTCCACACGTCAACATTGAGAGTTATCATGTGAATGCATCTTCCTAAAAAGGAAGCAACTGTTAACACAGCTACAGAGATAAGAAAAAACAAACTGGGATCTATTCTGAAGATAATGCAAAATACACTTTTTTAAAAAAGCCTGTACAGTCAAATGTGTGAATGCTGGGGAGAGGTGGGGGCGTTGCTACAGAAAGAAGAAAGTATGTTTTGCATCACCAGTTTGAGTTTCCCTATGACCTTTGCACTGTTATTGATTTCTCCATTCTTTTTCTATTTTCTTCCCTGCTACTTTCGAAAGACACTTTTACCTACTTTATTTAGATGTTCATAAACTGTAGTGTTTATGGATTCCAAGTTCTAGGAGTAGAAAAGGGAAGTGCTTGCAGAAAGACTGTTACAATCTTACACTGTTCCTTGTCCACAAATTAATTCTCTATACGTGATTTGTTTAAGTTGGTTAATCAGTAAGCACTGTGCAAACAGGTGTCATCCTGGGTTTTCAAAAGTGATGTAATACGAAAATGGTTCCAAGTACATGTTCCATTCATGGTGCTTACTGATATAAATGTTTTCCTAAACTAACATTAGCATTGTTTATATGAAAAGACCAAAAGCAACAGCTGGAACAGCCAGAGGCCAAACCATCCATTTGGCCTGGAAGTCAGCCCATGCATCCCGCCATTGACCACGGAACCCTCCGGCCACTGCCTCTCACAGGGCAGCCCCTGTACGCTCTCTGCAGAATGGATTCTGGCCTCTGTTTCCACGTAATGAAAGCAGGACTCTTGCTCCACAATCTCTGATTCCTGTCATTTACCTTCCCTCCCTCCTGTGCTTGGGAACTGTCTACCTGAGCACAACATTTCTTCTCTTCCAGGAACAGTGCCCATCCCTCAATGAGCACGTTTTTTTCCTCTTTCAAACTTTCTGCACCTCTCGGGACCTTCCCCCCTCCCCACTCCAGGGCCAGCCACGATGGATAAAACTAGTTCTTGCCACTGTAACACAGGGGTGATTGGATTCCTTGCAGCCCACACTGGGAGTGCGCTGGCCCAGCACTGTCCTGAATGAGATCCAACAAATTCCATGTCTATAGGTAGCTAACAGATGTTACCAACAAAGAGGTGGGACTAGTTCCCATAATCAAATACATTGTGGAAACGCTGAGAAAAACAAATTAAATACGCGTATTCAATGTGGACGGTCTAAATGTTTGGAATATGCCACTGTTGTCAGGAATCTCTGAAAGAGGGTTGTGGCATATAGTGCTTCCCAAACCCATGTGACTTAAGCACACTTTTCCTCAGAGTTTCTCATGGCACCAATGCTGATGGGAACACACTTTGGGAGAAATGGTTGTCCAAGCTCTTCTGTCGCAAGATGGCAATTTCAGCCATCATAAGAAGATTTTACAATGACTCACTCTGATGATATTACTCTATTCATGAAGAAGTGGCCTTGCAAAGATTTGCCTGATACTGTTTGACCCGATGGCAACTCATGAACAGTAGTGCATGTGCCAGATATGGAGATGTGTTGCCCAGTGCTCCCACCAGGATGGACTTTCTACTTAGCTGCCAGGAGCAGACAGCCTTCAGCTATCAGCTCCTGTAGGCTTCGCTTCAGCTGGAGAGAGCCACCTAGCCTAAGGCTGAATCCTTCCCTGCACACTCTGACCTGCACCTTTCACCCCATGATGGGTTGACTGAGGCTTTGTCAAGCCTGCAGTGCAACTCGACTGTTTTCTGCCCTGTCCTGCTTCCCCACTCTTTTCCTGTCACAGGCACTGAGCTGTAATAAATACCTTAGGATTGAATGTCCATCTCATCTCAGGGTCTGGTTCCAAAGAACCCCACATGCGAGAAGTGTAACCAGAAATAATCAGAGGAAGCAATCCTAAAATGGGATTTTAGAGCTGGACCATGCACCTCTCAGCCCGCAACTGAGGACACTACCACCAGTGGTAACTAGAGTGGCCAGCTCCTGATACAAGCTCACAGTCCACCTGTTAAATCTTCCACTGGAGATAAACTGGGATGATGAACCAGTGAAAGGGAAGCATTGAGGGTGGGCACACGCAATGTAGTAGGTTTTTTGAGACATGAAGGAAACAGGAGCTATCAGAAAAATTATAATGATAACTTTTGCTAAGCAACAAGAATATGCCGCAGATAATGAACATCTGAGGGTAAGTTTTGAAAAGAACTGAAAAATAAAAGTTCTCTTTGGATTCAGAAGAATGGCAGAAAAGGTGAGAACGAGACCCAGTGAGAGAAGTTGAACCTTAAATGTGGTTGAATGTCTAAACACAGCAGTTATGTTAAACCCAGGTCAGGGCCTTGCTTGGGGAAAACTATAACCTGTTACATGGAATAGAACATACAATTTGGCAGACCTTGAAGCATTCCAATTATCCGTTGTGGAAAAAGATGTCATGTGGACTTGCAACAAACCCCACTGAGAGATTCACAGCACATGCACCTGGATTTCTGGAACAATGCTATGTCATATGCAACAGAGGAGCATATGTCTTCTACAAACAACCGCTGACATGCTACTGGACATTGGGAGAGATAGAATGCCTAAGCATGGGCCACCAAATGACCATGAACTCAGAACTACTCATTATGAGCTAGATCCTGTCAATTCACGAAGTTATAAAGTTGGGTAGGTTCATCCACAAATGATCATAACATGAAAGCAATATATTTGAGATCGAGCATGAATATGGAGGTAGCTTAGATCCCCCACTGTGCCCATCAATGACGTAACAATATTCCCCCTGAGCTCACACCTATGTCTGTGTGACAGATCCATTATAGCTGAAGGAGGAAGCAAAATCCTGAGTTTGATTTACAGATGAGTTGGCCCATTATGTGGGTGCAGGTGCACAATGTTCAGGGATAGCCTTAAATAACTGTAGTGAGAGAGAACACTTCCAATGGAAGGGTAAGGAGGTTGGGATTCTGTCATGTTAATGGACTTAGGACAGGGGTCATGAAGCGTGAAGACTATTTTGTGTGTTTGTTAACATTCATCAGACAAAATTATTTAGCCAGTTAACATCAGCCAGTCCCTGTCATTGGCCACCAGAATGTTAGAACAATGAAACATGAACTAAGGGGCCAAAATGGCAGAGATGGAGGTTATGACTGGGCTCAACATCATGCACCCCACTTATCAACTAAATATCCAATATGGCAGCAACAGAAGCCAACACTGAGCATCCAATATGGCACCATTTCTCTTGGAGGCCAACTAGCCAGTTGGTGGCAATTGCATATACTTGGCCCTTTTCGTCCTAAAAGTGCCAGTGGTTCTTATTCACTGGAGTAGACAGTATTTTCCCCCAAGTTTGTGTTTACATTTTCTGCCCATAAGGCACACAAAAATATCACTATCTAAGTACAGAGTGTTTGATCCACTGGCATGTGATCTCACAAATATCACATCCGAACAGGGGGACTCATGGGGTGTCCGGGTGGCTCAGTCAGTTAAGCATTCAACTTTGGCTCAGGTCATGATCTTATGGTTCGTGAGTTCAAGCCCTGTGTAGGGCTCTGTGCTGACAGCTAAGAGCCTGGAGCCTGCTTCAGATTCTGTGTCTCCCTTTCTCTCTGCCTCTCCCCTACTTCTTCTCTGTCTCTGTCTCTCTTTCTCTCAAAAATAAACATTAAAAAATTATTTAAAAAAGAATAGGGAACTCACTTGACAGCAAAGGCAATATAGGAGTAAGCCCATGTCCATGGGATCCACTAGTTCCATCATATACCACAGAACCCAGAATCTTGATGGAGCACTGTAATGGTCTGCTAAAGGCATAGGTAAAGTTCTGGCCCACAATAATGTGTGCTGATGGGGTGCCATATTTCAGGGTATAATCTATGAATTACATCAAAGTGTCTTCATTGCAAAGACATGTGTCTGGGAACAACACGTGGGGAAGAGACAGGAGAGACCCACCTGACTATAACCCACTGGAGGACTCTACTTCAATCCCATTAGGACTCTTCATGGCTGGAGATTCGGCTTTGCAAATAGTGTATACTTTCACTGCTGAATTATCAGCTACCGCTGCCACCTTGACATTCTGGACTTGCATCCAGGGACTAGCAGGCAAGAAGATTGCCATCCTGGCAGGAGAATTTACCCCAAACACCAGGAGAAGGTAGAGCTGTTACACATGGGGGCAGGAAAGGATATATATGGATCCCAGGTAATCCATTTGGTACTCCTTTGCCCAGTTGGCTGTAAGTAGGCAAGGACACCAACCCTAATCTATGAAGGGCACAGTGATCAGGGGTTTAGGCCCCTTGTACATGATGACTGGATCACATTAACAGGTAAGGCCATCAAGACAGGTGATAAGTGAGGTGAGGGCAACTTGTACTGCATAGTGGAGGGGACAGATGAGGGCCAACTGTGGCTCTGAGGCCAAGTGCAACAGCATGGACTGCAGCTCATACCACTAACTCCCCTCTTCCAATTTCCCTCAGGAAGGAGGCCTACTAGAATCCTGGAGAAGTTGTTCACTGAACATATATGGAAAAGTGGATCTAAATATCACTATTGTAGACACAAGAGTGGCATGGCCCAGATTACTCTGCTAGGATGCACTTGCTGCCTGGCTGTGGGGACCATGAGCAGACAGCTTCCAGGGGTCACCTCCTCCAGGACTGGCTTCAGCTGCACAACAATACCTGCAGTAATGCCCTTGCTTGTCGCTGAGGGAGGAAGGGCTATAAAGGCTGGGCCCTATCTGGCTCAATGTGGAGCACCTGATGGGCAATATTCCTCCAGAGTTTGCCACTGGATAGCCTGAAACTTTATCAGTCCACCTTAACAGTCAAAATCTTCCTCTGACCAGCCGTGTTTTTCTCCCCTTTCTTTCCACAGGCCTTGATCCCTAATAAACATCTTGCACCTCAAACTCCACCTTAACATCTGCTTCCATTCAGAACATGACCTGTGGAAGCATACAAGCAGTAGGAATAAACAAATATAGTACCAGCAATGGCTAACATTTGTTGAGTACTTAATATGAGCCAGGAATTTTGATGACTGCTCTCCCTATGTATTATATATCTCATTTTATCCTAAGGAAAACAACACATTATGGGACTGATACCACTATCATCACCCACACCATATAGATGAGGGAACTCGAGGCACCAAGAGGTCATGCACCTTGCCCAAGGTCACATTTCTAGAACTTGAGAACTGATTTATTTAATCGCTACATATATTGAATCTAAAACATCAGGAGATAATAAGATTATGTTGAAGAGCTTTTGTAAGCCGTGATATGTTATGCAAATAGTAGTCAATCACCATGTCAGGGTCCCTGCAGAAAAGGGATGACACACTCAAATTAAGTGGATTAACAAATGATTTGCAAGGGTGTGAGACCAGTAGAGAATTAGTACTGTGCCCAAGGACTAAGAATACTGGGGTGTTCTCCCACCTCCAGGAATGAAGGAAGGAGAGGAGGAAGTGGCCACAGGGAATCCAGAAGCAGAGAAAGTTCTATGGGAAGGGCTGTCTTCCAGGGTCTGTGGCCTGATATTGATGATAATGCGATGAAGAATACAACACTCACCCTCCTCTCCTCCCTCCCTCTGCTGTCCTGCCAGGCTCCCCATTAGCTGTGCCTAACAACAAGCGAAAATCCACACAAGGCACACCCTGCACCACAGGGCAAAGAAAGTGAAGAGTAGATCAGAGAGACAAACAGAAACCATCTAGAACACACAGTGAAGACATACAGGTAGTAGGTGGAGAAACTAAGGATCAAAGCAGACTTCAACCAAGACCATTCAGTTTTGGTGGTAGAACAGGGACTTCAATACCCTGAACCCAATCCTCTGTTTTCCAACCTCATTGCTTCGTGTAATGAAAGAAGAGTAATTTTCCTCCTCGCTTGGGTACTTAATTACAGAACAATCACACAGCCTACCTGGGATCCTAATAAAATTAAGAGCTCACTTCCTTCTTATTTCTTGCCCCAGTTGACAAGTCATCCTCGTAGGGTTTGGTGCAATGTCAATGGGATGATAATCCATCCCTGTAGTATATGAAGTTTTAATGTACTTCCTTAAAATATACCATCTACATTGTCTTGAAACTTCTAACAGAGCATGAGGAAGTGAAGCAAGCCCTGCTAAACATGTTAAGACTTCCTTCCCTGAGGGGCCAAGAGTTTGGAGAAATGAAGGCAAGCCAGGGACTTTTTCCAGAAAAATTGGAAAATTTTTCGCTTTTATGAAACCAATTCAGTGAAATTACAGAGGTAAAACAGAATTTGTGTTAAAAGAAGGGACAGCAAGAAGGGAACAAAGGGCCAGTGGATGTTTATCGACTATACCATAAGCCAGGCCTTGTTCTAAATTTACATATAGCAAATATGTATAAGGTGCATCTGAATTTGACTCCTCAGGGGTTTTTTCTCCCCCCATCTAGAGACATAAATGGAAACCTCCTTTGGGAAAAGCCCCTTTCTTCATTTTCAACCATAAAGTTGAAAGAGGTGGACTACATCCCATTTCTAATGGCTTATACCAGTATATCCTGTCTCCTTATATTAGTTTGCTAGAGCTGCCATGACAAAATATCACAGGCTGCGTGGCTTAAATAACAGAAATGTATTTTTCTCGCCGTTCTGGAGGTTCAAGCTCCAGAATCAAGTTGTCAACACACTTGATTTCTTCTGAGGCCTCTCTCCGTGGCTTACCAGTAAGGCTTCTTGCTATGTCCTCTCATGGTCTTTCTTCTGTGCACCCATGTACCTGTCCTCATCTCCTCTTATAAGTATGCCAGTCATAACAGGTCCCACCCACCTGGTCTAATTTTACTTTAATGACCTCTTTAGGAGCCCAATCTTCAAATACAGTCACATTCTTAAGGTACCGGGGGTTAGGGGTTGAAAATACGAAGCTGGGGGATGAGACACAATTCAGGCCATCATAGCTCCTTTGGACACAGCAAATGGTTCAAGGATGGAAAAGTATTCCAGTCAGATACTGGGAGACTCAAGGAAATGCATGTCCAGAGTTCTGGGAAAGAGGAGTTCCCACTCTTCCACTAGACTTGGTAGTATTATCAGGCTTGGCGTTCCTGTAGCCACTTTTCTATCATAAGGAAAGTCAACTCAAGATGAAACTATCACATGGAGGAATGGAGAACAGAGACTCAGGGAAACCCCACCAGAGTGTATGAGTTGAGTCTCTAAACTACCCTTGGCCTTAACTGGCACCAATATATTTCCTTTGGATTTAAGCTAATTTGACTTGAAGTTCTTTCAAGTACAACATCGAAGTTCCTAATTGATATATTATATCTTTGTTTTTCAGAGTCTTGTAGCTAAGTACTAGAATTTGTGTCCATCTCTGACAGATGCTAATGTTCTGGCATTTTCCGCCATACCAAGTTTACCACTGGCAGCTACAAGGCTACAAGCCAACTACAACTATGGCCCTAACTTCAGTTGTCTTTAATATAAGAATGTAGTAAGTTAGTTACCCTTCCAAAATCCATACATTCCACACAACGTCCCCCAAATCCAGTATATGAATAGGCTGCTTTAAAGTGATAAACCATTTGAGGTACCTAGGTGGCTAAGTTGATTAAGCATCTGATTCTTAATTTCATCAGGTCATGAGCTCACGGTTTGTGAGATCAAGCCCCATGTTGGGCTCTGCTCTGACAGTGCAGAGCCTGCCTGGGACTCTCTCTCTCGCTCTCTCCCTCTGCCCCTCCCCTACTCACACTCTCTCTGACTTTCTCAAAATAAATAAGTAAACATTTTTGAAAAATAAATAAAGTGATAAAACATGTGTACCAATGAAGATTTAGGTTACTTCCATACCGTGCCTATTTTAAGTAATACTGCAATCAACATAGGAGTGCATTTATTTTCATATTTTTCATTTTCTTTGGGTAAATACCCAGTAGTAGAATTACTGGACAACATGGAAATTTTGGTTTTAATTATAGCAGATAAGACAGATGTGATAAATACACACAATGAAATATTATACAGTCATAAAAAAGAGATTGCCATTTATGATAATATGGATGGACTTCGAGGGCATTATTCTAAGTGAAATAAGTTAGAGACAGACAAATGCTATATGATTTTACTCATATGTAGGATCTAAATGTAATAATAATAAGCATCCTACTTCAGCTCAGGTTATGATCTGGTGGTCCATGAGTTCAAGCCCTGCATTGGGCTCTATGCTGAGAGCTCAGAGCCTGGAGCCTGCTTCCAATTCTGTATCTCCCTCTCTCTCTGCCCCTCCCCCATTTGTGTTCTGTTTCTCTCTCTCAAAAATAAATAAACTTTAAACATTTTTAAATAATAAACAAATAAGCAAAAAGCAGAATCAGACCTGTAAACACAGAGAACTGATGGTTGCCAGAAGGGAGGAGGTGGGGGGATAGGGAAAGAGAATGAAGGGGAGTAGGAGATACAGGCTTCTAGCTAAAAATGGAAAAGGATGGGCACCTGGGTTGCTCAGTCAGTTGAGCATCCGACTCGTGATTTCAGCCCAGGGTCATGAGATTGAGCCCTGACTCAGTCTCCACACTGAGCATGGAGCCTGCTTAAGATTGTCTTTCTTTTTCTCTCTCTCTTTCTCCTTCTGTTCCTCCCCCCTGCTTGCTCACTCTACCTCTTTCTCTAAGATTAAAAAATAAGTAAATAATAAAAAATCAATGGGAAAGGAATGAGTAAGTCACAGGAGTAAAAGATAAAGCACAGGGAATACAGTCAATGATACTGTAGTAGCATTGTGCGGTGAAAGATGGCAGCTACACTGGTGGAGAGACAGCATAATAGAGAAGTTTAATCACTATGTTGTACACCTGAAATTAATGTCACTTTGTGTGTCAACTATATGCAAGTTTTAAAAATTTAAAGATTTTTTTAAAAAAATAATGAAGTTTGTTGTTTGGGTATTAAGTTTAATAAGTTCTTTATAGATTTGGGATACTAACCCTTTATCCAATATATCATTTGCAAATATCTTTACTGTATGGTAACTAACTAAAATATAAAAAAATAAAATAAAATAAAAGTAAATAAAAAATAATAAAGTCACTGATCCAAAGAAAAGAAATAAATGAATAAAATGATAAACCAGCCAGCGACTCTCTATTCAAATTCCAGAGGAAAGCCTAGGTTTCTGAAATACCACCCATCTTGGATAGACTTGCTAAAGACATTGAACTCTTACTCCCGGGGCCGTAGCTATCTTGAAAAGGTAAGGACATTTTACCTTCAATTCAGTTGAATTCAACACAGGTTTGCTGTGCCAGGCATTCTGCCATGTGCTGTAGAGGGTCTGAGAGGGCAATGACATGGTTCCTGGCCTGAGGACACTGACATTTATCACAGGAAGGAGACCCTGCAAACAGCTGACAAAATACAAACAGAAATAACCAAATACAACCTCTTGTAGTTTGTAAATAAATACCTTTTCTCAGAGAGGCTAAGAAGAGTGCCTTGTCTCAGATTTGTGGTTGCTCTCATCTTTGGGTGAAGAGACCAGATTGTTAAATAGCACCTGTTGAACAATGAAATCTATTAAAAATACACAGTGTTTTGCACTTGCCCACCACAGGCTTTAAAATGCTTTTGCCACAATTTACGACAACAAAGGTAGAGGAACATACAGAACCATGTGGGACTCTGACACCTCTTTTCCCAAAGGAAAAGAATAAAGCTGTAACCATAATAACAATGCAACACCATGGAAACCATACAGAAAATCATGGAACCAAGAACATCTAAAGAGATTTGTTAGGACAGTAATTTCCTCAGTAATAATATGGCTTTTTTTTCTTGAGTTAATGTGATCATGCAGCTTATAATTTCAAATTTCAAAACACTGTTTGGCTTTCCTAGTTTGGGTTTTGAGATGATATCCTTATTATATTAACTGAAAATTGAGAACTCACAGCCAAAACACATGCTTGTGAGGACACTGGAGACAAACTACTTGAAATCTAGAGTGCCTTAAACTTTTAGAACCGTGGCGTCCAAAAGCATAATTTAATTATTTCTCTTCCTTATTGTTTTATTATAATCATCAAATGCTACAGTAAATAGTATAGTGGACAGATTCAGTGCTATGAGAATTGCACAATCTACTTTCAACAGCCTCTTCTGTTGTGAAGTTGACAGTTCAGTGAACACTTTGCCACTTAGGACTGACCTATTACTGAATCCTTTTGGAAAAAAGATATGATTTTTCTGCTTCTTTTAAAACTGGTGTAACCAACAGTCTACCGAGACAGAAATGAACTTTACTGAAGCAGCTCACTAAAGGGAGAGACCTTGCTTGGGTTAACCCAATCAAAGCAGCAGCGTCTGGTATCCAAAAGTCAGACCAGGGGTACGAGGTTTGTTTCTTTTCTATGGCAATACAGGGAAGGATGTTTTAACTGAGGAATTATTAAACTTTCTTTTTTTTTACATTTTTTAAATGTTTATTTATTTTTGAGAGAGAGTGCATGCACACGCACCCAAGAGAGGGAGGGGCAGAGAGAGAGAGACAGAGAGAGACAGAATCTGAAGTGGATCCTAAGCTCTGAGCTGTCAGCACAGAGCCCTACGCAGGGTTCGAACCCATGAACCGTGGATCATGACCAGAGATGAAGTCAGATGCTCAACCAACTGAGCCACCCAGGTGCCCCAAGAATTATTCAACTTTCTACATAAAATGAAAATAAGATAAATAACTATGCCCCCCCCCCCCCCACCTATACTGTGTACATGCAATGTAACCATGGATTTCCAGTCCTTTATCCCCGTGACTCCAGCTGAGCTCAGAAAGGGGTAAAGCTCAGTTAATAGCCCTGCTGGACTTTTCCAGGATCCTGGTTCTGTTTCTTCTCTTTTGTGTCACCCTTATGCTGCCCTATTCCATGGTAGCCTGTACGATGACAGTCACTTACCCAAATCAAGGTCCCAGATTCCCAGTGTGCATTTCCAGAGGCTCCAGATGCCTTTAAATAGGAAGTGCTATCTATGCTACTTAAAGGCAGTCACTCTCTCCAATGCTATCTACTAAATGCCTTGTGATGACTAAGTTTTTTTTTTTTTTTCCAGGAAATGGCTCCTCATTCCACTCTCATGCCTTAAGACATTCTCTCTTTGAGTGCTTTCCAACCAGCTGCCTCCTAGTGCGGCTCATGCTATAGCGATGACCGAAGGATTGTAACCTACTTCTGGCGGAATGAGTAACTTCCATATTGGCATTTGGGCTGAACACTCAGCCGAAACCAATATTCACTTCAGCTGCCACAGTTCATTTGGCAGTATAACCAATTATTTCTTATGAATTGTGTCAGCTTTATTTGCTCCTGAAAAATTGGATATTATTGAGCAATATATGTTTGGAAAAGGATCTATGCTAGGAGTCATGGAGAAATAAGACAGTTCTAATTTTCAGGAAGTCACATCCACCTGGGGAACTGAAACAAGATGCACAAAATACTAACTGGGCAGAATAAACCTTGCTATTCCTAAGAATTATGTCCTAAGACATCTCTGCCTCTCAAAAATCATATATCACATAATTTCCCTCATAAAGTATGGTCAAAAACATTTAAATGGCACCTTCAGACATAAATGATCTTCCCTAGGTCTAAAATTATATACAACGTAGCCTATTTCTGGGGAGGAATAATCACTTCCTTATAAACTCTTCAGCTGCTTCTCAATTCCATTACCAGCATCCACATGTTTTTCAATGGAAAAGAATAACCTCAAAAGAAAATTTTAATAAGTACTCAAACTGTTGTATTTGCAAAGAAGAACACAGTACTGGCCATGACTGATCAACTAGGTTCTGTTATTAGCTACATGCGTCACTTCCATAACCAGCCTCACAGCTCTGAGAGTTTAAAACCAAATCTCAGTCAAATTCAAATTATTATCCATCATGGGCCTCTGGAGTTGTTCACAAGTGATGGAAACTACATGTTCAACCTATGAATGCCAAGCACCAACTATCTATACTTTCTGTCAATGGGCAGAATAGGTCAAAACTACTTATCCCAAGTGTATGGAAGAAGTGTTGGAGAGAACTTTTAGATGAGAGATGGAATTTGAGCTGAAATACAGGTAAAGTTAAATAAGCAGAGACGAGGAACACTGATGTGCTTACATGAAAAGATCTCTCTCGAGTCCCCTCCTGGAGTACAGAGGTCTGTGCCCTAAAATCCATCCTTGCTTGTGCCAAGACCATAATTCCCATGGGTGGCTCCCAGCCAATGACTGAGTCCAGCAAGAAAACTAAGGTAGGCACAGACCTGGAAGGAGTAAAACTCCTCTGAGGGACAACTTTGGATCCTTGCTGACCCTACCAAAACTTTGGCAGAAGTGCACTATAGTCTAAAGGCTTCTTTCTTTCCTTCCTGCAATCTCTACCCATAGGGCTCAAACCTGCAATGGGGGGTCTGACGGCACTCCCTGCTCCTCCTGAACGCCCCCCCCCCCCAGTAAATCTCTTCCTTGTCTAATCTCATTGTGGCATTTGCTTTCTGAGCAGTTGGACAAGCACAACTATATTCCAGGCTATTTATAAAATTGGAGAGAGTTTCTGCTTGTCACTATGATCCTAGGATTGCAGGGTGGGGACCACTACTGGTGTTCGGAGATGTGACCAAAGATGCAAATTGCTATACACTGTATGCAACAGTCTCGCCCAGTGAAGAACTTTTTCACATCTCTCACAATTTCTACATGTCTTGCCAGATATCCATTGATGAAACATCTGTTTAGAATTAGCCAAGCCTAGATCCTACCTCCATTTTAAATATAGACAAATGTATTTTTTGCTTGACTCTAACATATGCTGAATTTTCCAGGTATGCAGCTACCTTGTAAATCAAGGGAAGATCACTTTATGTTGTTGAGCATTTACCAAGAGGCACTCACCATTTCAGAGAAACTGCATCACCAATAACAATACTACTTAAGATAAATCAGTAGCCAAAATTAACACTGGTATCAATCTGCATTTGTAGCTTGGTGCTGAGTATTTAAACAGGTAACAATGTGATTTATACTTCATTTGTACATCAAAATGGATATGTTCAAACACATGCTGTTTTACTATTAAGTATCTTCCTTATATTTTTCTTTTTTCACATTTAGTTAAAGCATTTCATTGACTTTTGTCAATATAGGTACAGACAGGTTATTTAACACACTTGCATTTCAGGATACAACATGGGGTATTATTAATATCCATTATGGAAAAAAAAAGAGTGTTGTTCAGTCCAATATACTTTAGAACTTCTGATTCACAGTAAGAGGAAAACAAGAAGATTATTGGAAAGAAGGTCAGAAAGACATCTTTGGCAGGGTAGACACATATTTTCCATGTTCCTAGTTCTTTCAACCATCCCCCACTCCTGGCCTGACCTTGATGAATGAATCCTTTCCTGCAGGATCCCTGGTGCACTTCTCTATGATTCCATTACAGAACTTGAATCTTGGAGACCAACGGCAAATGGGCCATGGGACACCTGGGATACTGGGTTAAATACACTGCTCTTTTGGCTAAATGGCCCAAAGCTGTCAAGCTTATTCCAAGGACTCTATGCAGCTGTGTGCAGGCTTGCTGTGTGGAAGTTGCAGTGGGCTTCCAATAGCTAGGATATGCTTCGTAAGATCAGAAGGTCTGGAAGCAATCAACTTGGCATAGACCAGTAACAGGTCTCGCTTTCTTTGAACCAGATGGCCACCAATCCCAGATGTTACCTTGGTCTCATTTACACATAATCCTCTGGGCTGCCAGTTTCTGTAGTCCATACCATGCTAGCAAAGCAAAGTTACACCTTGGGTTAAGGGCTATGACTAGATCGGAATAATTTCTTACAAGATAAGCAGAATACTTTATGTGTAATTCATCCCCTCAGGTTCCAACAAACATTTATAAAGTACCCAAAGGATACTGTACAGTTCTAGGCATTTCATAATAAGGGAACAGAATACAGGAAAGATTTGGTTTCTGCACTTTTGGTATGCAGCTTAGTAAACCCAAACCAAATGAGTATCAAAAACAATAAACCTTTACCCAGAGATGTCGCATATAATTAGGAGGAAAATTATTATCTCCCTATCCTGAGATTTACTAATTATGCTATTTCATAACAGATATACCCTCCATGCAGACACTTCAAAATGACATTCAGAGGAGCAAGCTCTCAACTTAAAGAAGAAGACATATTCAGCCTCCCGTTATGTCCTGGGGATCCTTTATCAATGTCCTGAAAGCTTGCTTATGTCTGTCTCCATTGCAACATTTTCTACCAAGAATTAGGTTCATGGATTTTGAGTCACCCTCCAGAAAAGACCACATAAATTGGCTGGTTATTTATGCTTGTGGCTATTCATCTTATTAACGATACAACTTGAATTTTATGAAATGTTGTGCTTCTTGGCTTCATATCCAATTTGCATCAACATATAAACAAACACTTATTATACCTGTCTAGCTATAGTTTGCAATGGGCAATAATATGTCTTCTAATTAAGTCTTTGCTCTTCCTTTCCCTGGAGTTAAAAAAGTCATAGTACTTTTTACATTTTTTATACCCAGGATCAGATATAGTGGCTCATTTGGCCTCATGAGACTTCATGGGTCTTCTCTATAAGGTCATACCTTCCTTCTTTTTCTCCTCTTATCTCTTGGCCACTAGAGGTATCTTCATCTGGTTGGGTTTATCTGACACTGTATACCTCTACATGGGCTATCAATTCTTTAAATTTTTTTTTTAATGTTTACTTATTTTTGAGAGAGACAGAGACAGAATGCGAGTGGGTTAGGGGCAGAGAGAGAGGAAGACACAGACTCTGAAACAGGCTCCGGGCTCCGAGCTGTCAGCACAGAGCCCAACGTGGGGCTTGAACTCACAGACCATGAGATCATGACCTGAGGCGAAGTCGGACACTCAACCGACTGAGCCGCCCAGGCGCCCTGGGCTATCAATTCTTTATAAAAAGGGACTGTATCCCTGATCTCACGTTTATTCCCATTTCCTCCTGGTAACTTACAGTGTTTTACAAAGAAGACAACCAAGCAGTGACAGACTTAAATTCTGGCCCAAAATGTAAAAAATCCAGGGCTGATTACGTTACCCTCAGTTAACTGCTCATAGCCCCTCCCCCATCTCTCTCTTGCTATCAAGAGCAAAATAGAGATTTGAGGTTTTTATCTTCATTAAGTACTTTTTCTCAGCTAAAAACCTTCACTATTACCCACTCTTTCTTATATAATTTGGAAAAAGGATTTTCTTCCCCATAACAAGTCCATCTGGATTGTCTCTTTGTCTCATGAGGCCCGCACATCAAACAGGAGAGAAGAAGAAAACTGACATTTATCAAACATATACAGTGTGACACATATTGCCATTAGTGTAAACATCTCATGGAAAAGGAAACCAGATCACCCAGTGGGAGTAACTTAACCAAGATCAATATCTGGTAAGTGGCAAACTAAATCTCTGACTTTACCGTTCCCTTTTTCGACTAATGCCTCAAAAGGAATGGGAAGGGAAATTCAGGTTTTGAAAAAGACAATGGTTATAGTAACAACTAACATTGTAAGCACCTATGCTGTGCCAGGTATTAAGTGATTTACTTACATGAATTAAGTCAATTCTAATAACCACCCACCCTAATCTGTTTCTTCATCTCTAAGACAGAAATGAGGAAGATAATAGGATGGACTCTACTGCACTATTTCTAATCCCCTTTTTGGAGGTAAAGGAACAAAGAAATCAAGTAACTCAGCTGTCTAGGGTCACATAGTTAATAAGTGGAGTGGTCAGAACTCAAATGCTGTTGCTCTGGTTCCAGGGTCCATGTGCTCAACACTGTGCTCTATTTAACATCTGGGAAGAGGGAGGGAAGTGGTGAGTGATGGTGAATGTTCTGTTAAAAGGGGGTATTAAAAGAAATACAATGAATTTTAACTTGTTGCACATAAAATTCATTAACAATTGGTGTTGGGAGGGTGCCTGGGTGGCTCAGTCAATCACGCATCCGACAGAGTTTCGGTTCACGGCATGATCTCATGCTTTGTGAGTTCGAGCCCCATGTCAGGCTCTGCACTGACAGAGCACAGTCTGCTTGGGATTCTCTCTCCCTCTCTCTCTCTCTCTGCCCTTCCCCCATGCTCACTCACGTTCGCTCACTTGCTCTCTCTCTCTCTCTCTCTCTCAAAATAAATAAAGTTAAAAAAATTTCTTTTAATTATTGTTGTTGGCTGTGTGTATTGTAGTGATACATTAGAGTCCTGTCATAATGTTAGTATCTGGGGACAAAGAGTTATGTTATAGATTTTTTTTCTTCCTCTAGGAAAATCATTTATTCATTGCTATGCATATAGGGGCATAATTTAACCCCAAATATTTCTGACTGTGCAGTGTCTGGTCTCTTCTCACGGGGACCTGCTAAATAACATACTCAAGACTGACATAACCTTACATTTTGACTGAAAGGTTGTGCCTTGTGGTTGCAGGGTGTTTGGTAGAAGGATCACTGAACCTGAAGTAGCCTTGAATTCTCATTCTGAACCATGAAGGCTCCTTTTCAGAAAACACTAGTCACCACTTCTACTCTTATTCCTCTATTGTTATGTTCCTTAAGATGTGTTCTTCCTGCTACCTACCATCTCATTCTGACTATAGTTAAGTAAATCAGAAAATCCACTCAAGGGATTTTAGATAGAGCCAGGATGGAAGTGTGGCACAGCTCCAATGAAACAGGAAAAAATTGGGGCTCCTGGGTGGCTCAGTCAGTTGACTATCCAACTCTTGATTTCAGCTGGGTGTGGAGCCTGCTTAAGATTCTTTCTCTCCCTCTTCCTCTTCCCCTCCCCTGCTCATGCTCTCTCTTAAATAAATAAATAAATAAATAAATAAATAAATAAATAAATAAATAAATAAATAAACAAATAAGATAAAATAAAATAAAAAACTACTTTATCCATTATTATTTTTTAACATTAAAGTTGTTCTTTTCTTAGCATAAAACATTCCATAAGCCTTCTCAGCCTCCTTGTTCGAATATAATAGACTAATTAGAAGCTACACGCCCTTAAGCTATTCCTATATAAATTCAGCATTCTTAAAACTAGTTTCGGGAATGATATCTTTGATGATTCCTAGTCTTCACATTTAGTTCAAATCATAAAATGTATGTTTTTCCAAATGATCTCATCCAGACCTATGGTTTTTCTACCATTTAGACACAGCTAATCCCAGACAGTATCCTTAAAACTCCCGAATACACAGTCCCCAAGAATTGGGTAACTTGTACATATTGCCTCCATCAATACTCAGAACCTGTGGTTCCGTGTGCCTGAGCAGGGATCCCACTTCTGACTGATTCAAGTTGGCACTGAAGTTTTCCATTTAGTATTGAACCCTAATTCAGGGTCAATACTTAAGTAGTTGTGGGATTAATCAAATGAAAGGTTTGCTTGGCAACGACATGCTCCATAAAGTGCGAGTGGCTACTTGTTTTTTCCTCCAAATTAGTGAGGTGATGTCTATAACACAAAGCATCCCAAGAAAGATTGTGAAGTACATAATCTTCAGAATTTGATGATCTCAGAATTCACTTACAGAGTGAGTAGGTAACATTTTGGAACAGAAGAGCATCCTTCTTGCTGGAGAGTTGTAGACTGTTTCCCAGAAATACATTTGTTCCATATTGTCCTCCTCTTAAAAAATAATCTGCCAGCGCAAATATTCTGTCTTCATGGATGTAAAGCTCTACATAGTGTCATAATGTGGTTGTCTACAAAGTGTCATAATGTGGTTGGTTTTACACACAGGTCTAGAAGTGACTCTCCAAGAGTATGATGCTGAGGCTTTGCAATGAGTACCTTGTTCAAAACCTTGCATTATAATAAGTCTCCCCCTGCGAATATGCCTGGGAAGGATAGGACGTAAGCTACTCCTAAAGCAATCGTTCTTTCTTGAGAAGTAGGTTTTAATATAGGACAGAGAGTAGGTACAAGCATTTAGCACCTGGAGAAAGGAAGGACAGTTCTGAAGAGGATGGTAGGGCTTTGATGAAACTGAAGGCAACAGATTTCAAGGAGGAAGTTCCCCTGCATAGTAGAGTAACAGTGGATGGATTCAGGAATGAGGTATCTTGGGAAATCTTGAGTTTTTCACTAAATAATTTGGCTACTCTAGGCACATGGCCTGACTTCCCTGGTCTTCAGTTTCCTCATCTGTTAAATAATTGGGGTGATAAGATATTAACTTATGTCCCTTTCACTCCACTCTCCCCTGATCTGACCTCCCAGTTTTGCCTTGGACAACAATGCAGAAAATTTAACAGCTTGATTCAACCCTGGTTTCCTCGTCCCAGTGGAAGCTTGTCACAACATGGGCTTGGGAAGCCATTACTGGCATTGAACTGAAGAATCCAAGATAGGTGAGAAAAATTAGTCTACATTCTCCAGCTTACAGGCCAGTTAGCTGGCCTCCCTGCCCTGAAAAGTGTAACAGGATATCTGAGGTTTAATTAGTGGCTTTACAATAGCCTTACAAGAAGCCCATGCAGCGTTTGATTCCTTAAGCCAATACAAACTTGAGCTGAATCACATCTTATTCCAGATTCAATCTCTTTTCTTGTTGCTAACATACACGGAGTAAATACATAAGGTTGATGTTGTAAGACTACAAAGGTGGGGGTGGAGGCAAAGATAGTAATTCCCTAATTCCTCGCTATTTGTTGGGTTCCCTTTGCCCAGACTTGCTGGTGTTGAAGGGTATCACATACAGGAAACAGAGAGGGAATGTGGCCCATTTGGAAGGAGCTTCACTAGCAGTATGTTGAATGTATGCTTCATGGTAACCACAGAGCACTGAGAGTGAGAACTCTTCTTGATGTGGGGGATTTAAGCCACGAGCCTCTGTCATGGCTCCATGTCTGTTCAGTCACCCGGCCCATGGTTTTGACACACACAGGAAGAAGCAGCTCCTCTGGACGTGTGAAACGTACTAGTGGCCACATGTTGGGCAACCACTTAATTGATGTCTGTTTGACACAACAGCCTTATGGAAATACACGTACAATACTGCATGCTTATTTCCAGGATTTAACTTACCGCTGCTGAAGTCTTAGCCCCAAATGCAATTTTAAAGTTTTTCATGCCCAGAGAAGAATTATGGAGAAGGGGTGAGGGGGCAACTGTCGCCAAGACACTTGGGTTATGGGAGTGCATGGCCATGTCTGAAATCCCAGAGCTGACTGGCTAAGGGTTATGTTGCCCTTCTTGAAAGAGTGTGATATCAGTGGCTGGGGAGTCATAGCTCATAAGATGTGGGCATTTGGAACAGGGCCCTTCCTGCCATGTTGGGCCTCATGCCCCTGACCTACTCTAAGCAGCATTTAATGTGTGTACATTTGCAGAAGCACGTGTGGAAGGTACTGGTGGAAATTCCAATTACTTGCTGTTTCTGCTGTGCTGTGTCCTGTCCTTTCCTCAATGGAAACACACTGTGGGAATGGATGCTTTAAACAGCAGCTGGCACAAATATTTGCTGCCTTATTCTCCGCCTCCCTTCTAGTGTTCCTCCATGATATCCTGGAAATTGCTTTCACTGATTTCAACTGTGCACGTGTACACCATTCCATTTATGTTTTATCCCCATGCATGGTATTAGCTTTCTCTTCAAATAGAGAGTTGCTTTCTTCTCTCTTCTGCCATGTCTTCTCTTCCTCAAAGTTAAAGACGCAGCTTTTGCTAAAACTCCTGATCTTGGTGAGCATTTCTAGAACCAGCAGCCTCCCTGGGGGAGACTCCATTTATAAAAGCCTTCTAGGACCCCTTCATGCCATCTCTCTGCCCCAACTCCCATAACCCACAAGATAAATACAAGATCTTAATCATGGCCCACATGGGTCTCCATGACTGGCCCTTGCCTACCTCTTCAGATTCCAAATTCATCAAGTACAGGGTTACTCACAACCTGCCACTGCCTGCTCAGATCTGGCATCAAGCCGCTTTCTGTTTTCATACAATCACTTCTGTTTCACAGAGCCAAGCCATGAACCTCACTGTTCTTGCTGCCTGGCTTGAGCTGTCTGTCCTTGTCCACCTGAGAAATCCTCTTTGTGCTTCAGACTCCATTCAAGGTCTCCTCCTGTCTGTAGTCTTTACTAAACTTCCCCAGAATGGGGCAGATCCAGGTATTGCAGAACCCAAAGGATGAATAATTAGGGGAAGAATATTCCTTAATAAAAGAATACAAAACAGACATTCACTGATTACAGTTAAAATACCTCACTTTTGCAGAATTTACAGAAACATGATGACTAGGGTCCCTCTAGAGCTTAGGAAGGCTTCTGTATAAGCAGGACCATGACTCTTAAGCATCGTTAACTTCTCAGGAAACCCACCCCTGAAAGACTTGACCACTCCCTTCCTTGGTTCGTAGTGTTCTCTATACTTACTTCAGTTATACAGCATTTATCAAAGTACCATTAACTAATTACTTTAAAAACTTCCCAGTACTAAAATGTGAGCTGTGACCATTTCTGGAAGCTTCAATTTCTGGAAGCCCAATACCCAATAGGTGGTCTTTAACTGTTTTAACACTGAGGATGTGTTACTTGAAAGCATAAAAATCCAGGGAGTCTCGATAAATTGAATGGCTGGGTTTTGCTGTGGAGATAGACTTCCCAAATGCCAACACGGGAGATGAAGAATTGCTGTAGTTGTCAGGAGAGGGACTTTGAGATAAGTCCTGAAGTCTGGGTGGCCCTGGCACCCTGACTTTGGAAGCTGGTATTCTGTCATTAACCTGGTCAGCTGCCTCTCTGTATCTGCTTCTAGAATTCCTGCAACCCACTAGCAAATTTCCATAGTATCTAGGTTCAAGTCTCCAATGACAGAATTTAATCATCTCAACCCAGACCACTGTCATTCTTCCCTCCTTCTCCCAACCTGGATGAGAGAGGCATGTGGCTGTACAAAACATTCTGAAGAAATGCTCACCGTATCTTTTAAATCTGAACACGTGCATAAGCTAGTACCGAGCAGTTCCACCCCTAACTCTAGATATATATACACCCAACAGGAATATGTACACCTGTTCACAAGAAGACTTGGACTAGAATGATCATAGTATTCTAGTGGTACTAACTCCAAAATGAAAAACTAACTAATTGCCCATCAACAACTGATACACAAATTATGATATACTCATACAATACTAGGCAGCAAAGAGAATGAGTGTTTAACAAGTACAAACGGTGATATGGATGAATCTCATATATGTAACACTGAGCTAGAGAAGCCACAGACAGAAGAATTCAGCCTGTATAGTTCCATTTGTATAAAGTATAAAAACAGATAAAATTCATCTATGGTGCGAAAAGTCATGACAGTAGTTGGTCTTGGGGTAGAGATATTGATTGGAAATGAACATAAAGGAAACTGCTAAGGTGCTGATAAATATTGTGTTTCTTGATCTGTGTGCTCATTGCTACAAGGTGGTGTTCAGCTTGGGAAAACCAACCGAGCAACATGCCAATGTATACTTATCTGTATGTATATTATAATTGAATGAAAAATTTAGATTTTTTTCATTTAAGCAACTATTAATTTCTCTACAAAACAGAAGTAATGACAACTCTGCCCTCTAGTTCAGACCTGGGGAAATTTTCATTCCATCAAGGACTATTAATCCAAAGAATAAAATCATGACTCTCCTAAGTGGAGGGAAAATTAGTTTTTTTTAAAGAAACATTCATGTAATGGATAGAGCATTATATTTAATATTCACAAGATCTGAGTTTGATTCCTAATTCCAACAATCACTATCTGTATCACAAGATCTAAGTTAATTCTGCTCACTTCACAGATAAATCCTGGCTTTACAGAGATTAGTGATGACCTCCCCATGGTCTTAGAGAAATACTCTAAATACCAAATCAAATCAAACACCGCAGATAAATCTGCTTGTAAACCACACAGTGCTATGGATGTACAAACTATCGACTTTTAGAATTAAAAAGAAACATAAAATAATGCAGTGGGAAAAAATAATTTTTAATGAAAAACAAAATAGACCAAAAAACCCATGTACTGGTTTTAAGCCAAGGAATCCTGCTTCAGGTCGAGAGCACGGCATGCTCTACTAAACAAACAAATTATTGTCAAGAGGTTCTTAACAGCAAGTGTTTAAGATCAAATCAAATTCTATGAATCAGGAGCAAAAGTAAACATCTTAAAGTTTCGATTCTAGGAATTAATAAGAAATCAGGCTGAGGTATTTGTCCTAAATAATTTTTCCAGACAACTAAAATATTAGACAGGTGGTATGAAAACTTCTTTACGATTTGGCCATTTTTTATAGAAAAGTTTTAAAGCAAATATTTTTTTAAGAAAGATAACACACAATCAGGAAAGTGCACACAGTGCTAACGTACATCTTGATGGATTATCATAAAGCAAACGTGGAGGTACCCACCAATGGGGTCAATAAAGGGAATATTGCCAGCATCCCAGAAAATCACTCCTGCTGCCTTCCAAAGCCCCATTCTCTCCCTGAAAGAACAATGGCTAATAAGGGTATCATAGCAACGACATCTTCCCTTTAAAGTTGCAGGATCTATTCAGGCCCTTCCCACTTAGTATGTTGTGGACATCTTTCTATGCTAATAAATTCATCACTGCATTTAATGACCCTATTTTTAAAAGAGGCACCTGAATATATTTTTTTAACTGCTCAGATATTAACCGTCTATGTGTCATCCATATTAATGAGATTGTTTTACTGTGCAGGGCCCTGTGATTCTCCCGGGTGCCAGTCATTTAGATAAGCAAGGCTATCGGCCCCCAGTTAAATGGCCTTAGACCTCCAGATACTCCTGCTCACTTCCTCTGGGTTCTTTGTTGGTAGGCATCTTTCACGGGGAGATTTACTTTCTTGCAATTCTTTTTTTTTTTCAACGTTTTTTTTTTTTTTTTTTTTTTTTATTTTTGGGACAGAGAGAGACAGAGCATGAACGGGGGAGGGGCAGAGAGAGAGGGAGACACAGAATCGGAAACAGGCTCCAGGCTCCGAGCCATCAGCCCAGAGCCTGACGCGGGGCTCGAACTCACGGACCGCGAGATCGTGACCTGGCTGAAGTCGGACGCTTAACCGACTGCGCCACCCAGGCGCCCCTCTTGCAATTCTTATACTTGCAAACTTATTTCACTTTCAGGGCCTCTCCCTACATCAAAATATGGGCTCCAGGGTCTATTTTCCTTAGTTAAAATCCTCGACAAAAGAACAAATACACAAAACCAAGTCTTCTTTCCAGCCCATGGAGAAAAATTACCAGAGTTGGTACAAATTCCTAAACAAATTAAGTTTTGGATTCTGGAGGTGTAAGATAGGGCCCCCAAATCTCCAAATGCACCAGAAACAGGTGTTTCTGTTGGTGCTGCGCCCACGAACCAGCATTTGGTAACCAACCCAGGCACAAGCCTCACTCAGCTTTCCGTCAGTTCACAGGTGCAACACGTAGATGCACCACATGCCCCTCAACACGGGCACAAGCATGCACATGCTCAGTAAAATGAAGAGCTCTTTAACAATCTAGGAATTAAGAGGTAAAGTTTACCTATTCTGATTCTAGTGTTTCCATATGTTGGAATTTACTGTGGGTGAAAAATACTGTGAAGGTCACAGGACAGTATTTTCCTGAAACTGAATAGATGGCATTTAAAATTCACATGCTTCCTGAATTCACTAATTTTTAATTTTTCAGACTTTCAGGATTTCTAAAGAGTAGGAGGAATTCAAAGAAGGGAGGAGGAGGAAGAGAAGGAGAAAGAGAGGAGAAGGGGGGAGAGAAAGGAAAAGAAGAAAATAATGCTGGAAATCTCAACAGTATCAGACATTACTACTAATATTTGGTTCCCAGCCCTTATATGTATGTACCTGCCGATCAAAGGACAGTGACATAAGTCATCTATTTAATAATCAAACAATTACGTATTGGAAATCTATAATTCTAGGTGCTATGAAAGGTGCTAAGGAAAGTATGAATAAGATAGACACAGTCCTTGCCTGCATGCAGCTTAAAATCTGAGGGGGACTGGTGCATGTGGGTGGCTCAGTCAGTTAAATGTCTGACTCTTGATTTCAGCTCAGGTCATGATCTCACAGTTCATGGGTTCAAGCCCCCCATCAGGTTCTGTGTGGACAGTGCAGAGCCTGCTTGGGATTCCCTCTCTCTCCCTGTCTTTCTGCTCCCACGCCCCTCCCCACCCCCACTCATGCACACTGCTCTCTAAATAAATAAGTAAATAAATGTAAAAAAAAAAAAAAAAAAAACCTGATGGGACTGTGTAACACTTCGGAACAAAGGAAGCAAAAGTCTCATTGTGCTTTGCTCTTATGTTCTTTGCACTGCAAAGATTGGTTCTAAATGTACCAAAAGTCAAATGGTTAATGATAAAGGAGAGTGCCTTTAAAGGACTATCAGGTAAGGAATTGTAAACGTATCAAAATGAAAAAAAGATTACATGAACTGTAACAGGTTAGCTCAGGGGGAAAAAAAATGAACCAAGGACAGGTTTAGAGAGGTGTCTTCACATATTTGAAGGAAAAACCTGCAAAAGCAGGAATGGATGCCTTTTGTCTCCCCACAATATGAGAACCAAGATGGACAGGAGAAACTGGCAAGGAGACAGAACAGAGGCCACCCCACCCTACCCCCCAAAATTTGCTTTTTGAGAATTTATGCAGGAAAGCAATGAAATGACTGCTTTTACACATTATGAAGTCCTAATTAACAAAGTGTTGAATGGAGGCTGGGGACCCTCTGTCAGAGGAAGATTCTTGCACTTAAGTGAAAAATTGAAGTCAAAGTTTCCATCCATATCCAAGGTTCTGTGATGCCATAAAATAAAATGAATAAGTGAATTAAAACAATCTCACTTATAAAAAGTTTTGCCCTGATTTTTTTGAATTTACAAAGAATAATCTCACTACTCTTCTTAATCTTCATCAAACCTTTTGACTAAGAACACAGAATACAGAGTTTTCTAGAGGACACTGGATTTGCTTACAAAGTTGTAAACTCATAGACTATGGGCTGAACTCTGGCTTGTAGATAGATTTTGTTTAGCTGATACATGGTTTTACAGCTTGAATTTGAATTTCCTTTAGGCAGTACATTGCATTCTGTTACAAACCCCAATCTTCCTATTAAACTTCATCTGTCCACTTTATCCCTCCTCTTTCCCAGTGACAGCACCAGAAAGGGTAATCTTTTTTTTTTTTTTAATTTTTTTTCAACGTTTTTTATTTATTTTTGGGACAGAGAGAGACAGACAGAGCATGAACGGGGGAGGGGCAGAGAGAGGGAGACACAGAATCGGAAACAGGCTCCAGGCTCCGAGCCATCAGCCCAGAGCCTGACGCGGGGCTCGAACTCACAGACCGCGAGATCGTGACCTGGCTGAAGTCAGACGCTTAACCGACTGCGCCACCCAGGCGCCCCAAGGGTAATCTTGATCTACAGTGAGCTGACTGGGAAGAGGAAGACCAAAAATATAAGAGTGAGCCATATACTAACTGGTAAAAGAGGCACTTGTCTCTTGGAAATTCCAGTGTGTCAGCTGGCTTCTGAAATTACCAAAAATGAGACGGGTCCATTCAGATGTGTCCTTGGGAATTTCTGCTAGATAAGGAAATTACAGGTAACCCGTGGCAAATTTCTGAGTAGGAGAGAGACCAGAAGGAGAAGACTGCCATTGTAGGCTGGATTTAAGTTTAAATTAAGAGAGGGTACTGAGAAACCTAGAACATATGTCCCTGATACAACTCAACTTTGTTTGAAAACCTCATGAGCTCTAAGCCTTACATGCAGAAATCAGAGTTACCACATGAACAGTTGGCCTGGCTTGTGCCTATTTTCTTTTTTTTCTTTTTAATTTTTTTAATGTTTATTTATTTTTGAGAGAGACAGAGCATGAGCAAGGGTGGGGCAGAGAGAGAGAGTAAGACACAGAATCCGAAGCAGGCTCCACACTGTCAGCACAGAGCCCGATGTGGGACTTGATCCCATGAACCGTGAGATCATGACCTGACCTGAAATAAAGGGTCAGATGCTTAGCCAACTGAGCCACCGAGGCACCCCAAAAGACATATTCCTTAGGGGAAATATTAGTGATATGGCCTTAGGAACATTTGAGTATGAAACTAATTATATAGTAATATATCTTGTATATTATACAAGATACAAAGAGTGATTATTTTTGATATGTTATTTGTAGTATTTCTATAATCAATACATTTATTTTTTATAATTGAGGTTTGTATTAACTGGTATGTGTTATTTTGACTTTTAGAAAAAAAATCTATATTTGAAATCTTTTTTTTTTTAATTTTTTTTAACGTTTATTTATTTTTGAGACAGAGAGAGACAGAGCATGAACAGGGGAGGAGCAGAGAGAGAGGGAGACACAGAATCTGAAACAGGCTCCAGGCTCTGAGCCGTCAGCACAGAGCCCGACGCGGGGCTCAAACTCACAGACCGCGAGATCACGACCTGGGCTGAAGTCGGCCGCTTAACTGACTGAGCCACCCAGGCACCCCATTGAAAACTGTTTTTAATAGAATTATTTACCATCTAATAGTCAAGTAATATAAATATTTTTTCAATGTTTATTTTTGGGAGAGAGAGTGAGTGGAGGAGGGGCAGAGAGAGAGGGAGACAGAGGATCTGAAGTGGGCTCCGTGCTAACATCAGAGAGCCCGACATGGGGGTAGAACTCACAAAACATAAGATCATGACCTGAGCCAAAGTCAGATGCTTAACCGACTGAGCTACTCAGATGCCCCTAAAGATTTCAAAGTAATATAATTTTTATAATTTTTGATCATTTTAATCTCAAATGATTCCAATTTGAACAATAAATTTTATGGTCACCCTCATAAAAGTTTTCTTTTTAGGAGAAATTAACAGCAGTTCAGGAGCTTTGAGCTGTCATATGCCTAACTTCATGGAAAATTTGCTGGGGCTGAAAGATACCCTGATGCAGGACAGGGTCAGTTCTGCAAAGGAAAATGATACAGGTTTTGCTGGGGAAGTGACTCTAAATGTCAATATTGACCACTAAAAAAAAAAAGGAAAGGAAAAGGAAAGTCAAACATTTGAGTTAAAGGATGTGGATTCTTTCCTAACAGAGATGGGTTTTGGCCTGTGATCTCAGACAAATCACTGAGTTTCTCTGAGCTTCAGTTTTTCCCTGCACAAAATGAGGATAGTACCAATAGCTTATGTCTCAGGAGTGGCAGGAAAAGTACATCTGAAAGTGCTTAGAAAACCAGGGAGTGATAGGCCATCTTTGACTCTGAGGACAATCCGCAGAAGCAGGATCAGAGCTTCAAGAATCAAGTAAGGAAGAGCTCTTGAAACAGCTTCTGGCTGCCTGGGGTGGATCACACAATAAAGGGAGGGAGTGGGCAAGGAGAATGTCTAGGATTTGGTCAACGCTTCTAACTGGTTTGGTGTCTAACTTTATGGCAATGCTGGTCATTTTTTTGCTAAGCCAACAGGTAGAAGACACAGCAGCCTTCCACATCCACTTATGCATGATTTTCCAGTTATTCTTTGTCCACCTCTCCACCCTACACAGCTGAGCTGCCCCTCATCCCTAGCCTTTGAACTACAGAACCCTGTGCCACCACTGTGTCACTAAAATGCCCCTGTGTGACAACGTGTTCCTTCTCCCTCCTCTAGGACATGCGTCCACCCCAAGATGGCAGATACTGGCAGACCCCACCAAGAGAGATCATCCACCATGATGCAGACCAGGTGCTGACTGGCTTGGCCTGATTCTTGTGATAGATTCCCATCTACATGGGTGTCTTGTGTCCCAGGCCGCCACAGTAATTTCTATGAAAATCGTAACGTGAGCTCTGTGTGTTCCCAAGGATTAAATTGTAGAGGCATGATGTTAAGTCTTCACTGGTTAAATATAATCATGTTCCAGTGTTGATTTATCTGTGTTTCAAAGTGTTGGGATTTACAAGTGGTTACATTTGCTGTGCGCCTTGTACTCTCACTTTTCAATCCTAACTAACCCTCTATTACTACCCCCATGTCTAGCACCAGATCCGCTGAGGCCTCCAACCAGATTCCCTTCCCTATGCCCTGCCAGTCTTTTGTGATTCTCTTAGTAGATGGAGTCATTCTGGCACTGGAATTCATTCTTCCCCCAAAGCTCATTTCCACAACAACCTGCTAAAGATTCACACAAAAAGAAACAAACAAGCAAGGAAACAAACAATAAATCACCACCTCCAGTGGCTTGACCATGGCCTAAGTGAGAAAAAAGGGTGGAAAAGTGCTTCACCTTTATTTACAAATCCAGAGGTAAAAACAATTCAGAATACTTGAAACCTCCGGTCTTGGAGTCCAACAAATTCAGTTCAAACCTGTTCTAATTTCTACTAGTTTATGACTTTGCATGAGTCACTTTCCTTTCCTGGACCTCAACTTCCTGTCTGTCAAATGAGAATTCCTATCTATAGCTATGTCATCAGGTATATAGGATCAACTGAGAATACATGTAAAGGACCTAGGACAGAGCCTGTACAACTTAAATCCTCAAGCAAAGTACTCAATAATTATTATTACAAAGTACCTAATCCACTCAAATGAAGTATTATAAATTATACAATTCACTGAGGCCCCTGAGAAGGTAAATAACTTAGAACCATGCACTACAATTCTGAATTAAGGGCAGAGCATCAACTTCTAGCAGGTATTCATCCCATTTAGCATCCGTTGAAAGTCTCCTTCATGCTAGGCACCAAGCTCAAGTGCTGGGGGTCCAAAGATGAAGGTGTCAAGGTCAACAGCCTCAGTGAGCTTAGACATTATTTACAGGACAGGAACCA